>NC_042625.1:83853231-85248648 GCF_901001135.1 Rhinatrema bivittatum
GATGCCCGCAGTCGGTGGAGCCATGGAGGTAGATTTTAAGAGTCGCGCGCAGGCGCAAACGTGCACATGTATGCCAGCGCACGCCAATGGACGTGCCGATTTTATAACATGCGAGCGTTTATGCGCCCGTATTATAAAATCGGCTACCCGCATGCACGATTTTATATCGATGTGCGCATGTGCGAGCGAATGCCGTCTCGTGCACGTAAGTGGGGAGGGATTTTAGTAGATGCACACGACGACACGTTTGGGCCTATTTCCCTGTTCCCTCCCAGTTTGCCCCAGTAAAAGAGAGGACTTCCTAAACCCCCTGCCTCCCTTTTACCCTACTGCCCCGACCCCTAAAACCCCGCTGACTACCTTAGAGTTTTTTTTTTTTGTTTTGCCAGTTACCCGCAGTCCATAGCAGCAGCAGCTCAGGCGGTGGTTGGATCCCGGCGTGCGCTTGTGCGCGACTCGGACCTAATGGCGCTGTCCCGGCCTGCCCACGCCCTGCCCTGGAGCCACCCCTTTTTGTGAAATACTTTCTGATGCGCACACCAGGAGATACACGCGTGGCCGCGGGCCTCTTTAAATCTGCGCGCGTCCCAGTCATGCGCGTATCTCCCGGCTTTGCCGCCCGTAGGGCTTTTAAAATTCGCCCTGTACTGAGTTTTTTGCAGCAGCCCATGGATTACCCATGTCTTGTGCAAAGCCCTGGCAACTAATTTTATACCATCTGTGGCGCCTTTGAGCTAATCCGTTTTTGTAGGGTTTTTAATACTCATCCCTAAGCATTCTACGAGTTGTAGTCTTGTATTTTGTACTGCTAAAGACGACAAACGTTAGAATGCGTAGCGATGGATATATATCATTCCTTCAGCATAACAGTAGCTGTCATCTTTCCTACCTCCCATGGGCCGAGCACATCACTCCTGCAATGAGGAATCCAGGGCTGCCAGACCATAGATGAACGGGTAAAAGCAGGACTGGGATCAGCCTGCTTAGGTCAACATAGTGCCAGACCGCCCCTGCTCCTACCAAGCCTTACCTGATCAGTGATCAAAAGAAGAATCCAGTTTCAGTCCCCTGCTGGCCTGTCTCTTGCAGGCAACATTGCTGTATACAGCGTCAACAGAGTGGGGCTGCACCAGAATCCGATGACAGAAGGTCAGATAGGAGGTGGGCTGCGTAAATAGTTTTGTCTTTTCTTTTAATTATTTAATAAAACAAACTCTCTTGTTTGCATTTCATGAGATCATGCGTTCATTCATTTTGCCTAATTAAAAAGAAGTTTGATGGGGTCTGAATAAAGCTGATACAATGAAGGCATGTGAAAGTGATTTTAATGAAAAAATCTGTCAGCATACATTAGCAAGAGAGAGAAAATTCTGTTAACAAGATTTAAACCTGCAGTGTCTTTATCGAGAGATGACTTGCTAATTGTTCTTTCTCCAATTTTAGCAAGATGTGGTGCGGCTGGAGTCGACCGACTCACTCCATCTGCTATCATTTCCAGGGAAGAAGCTGGCTAATTTTTACGATTTGAGTAAAATAATTAAAGCGTCCTTATCCTCGGTGCTGCTTTGTGAGAAGGAGCTGTTGCTTGTGTGTATCTTCTGCACGGCTGCGTGGTCTGGTTTTCTTAATATCACTAGTTTACCCTCTGAGGTGACACTGGATTCTTGGATGCAGACGTTGTTGACCCTTACTCATCGGGCAAATGCCAGCTGGATGAAATCATAAACTGGATGGGGGCTGGAGAAATTTCATTGGGAAAGCTGACCAGCTCCTGAAAGTGTACAAGTTTTTTCTCTCAATCTTTCTCTGATTGCACATTCAATCAGCATTCATTAAAGCCCCGCCTAACCAGCTATACCCTGATAATGGACGGATATTTTGTTTAGGGTTGTGAATTATTTAAATAGAGATTTCTTTGTACAATCCTTCCTTCATTTGTCATTTTGGGCAGAGCCATTGACTCCTCAAATAACATAAAGTAGATAAATTATTTTTGGCCTCTTCCAGTTGAGTAGATAAATGTTATAAGTCGTTTAAGATTTAGTCATATTGATGTCTGGTCTTTTAAAATGCTTGGTCTGAAATTTCTAGCATGAGTCCTAGAAAAAGTAGTTTATCAATCTTTTGGTTTAGACATTTATCATTCCTGCTATGGCATTAAGAAAATAAGATATGCCATACTGGGTCAGACCAAGTATCAAGCCCAGTATCCTGTCTCCAATAGCAGCCAATCCAAGTCTCAAGTATCTGGCAAGTACCCAAACATTAAACAGATCCCACGTTACTAAGGCTGACAACAAGCAGTGGCTATTCCCTGTTTATTAATAGCAGTTAATGCACTTCTTCGTATTCAAACCATTTTTAAACCAAGCTATGCTAACTGCCTTAACCACATCCTCTGGCAATGCATTCCAGAGCTTAATTGTGTGTTGAGTGAAAAAGAATTTTCTCCAGTTTGTTTTAAATGTGCTACTTACTAACTTTATGGAATACCCTGTAGTATTTGTATTACCTGAAAGAGTAAATAACCAATTCACATTTACCCATTCTAGTCGTCTCATGATTTTATAGACCTCTATCATATCCCTCCTCAGCCTTCTCTTCTCCAAGCTGAACAGCCCTAACCTCTTTAGCCTTTCCTCGTAGGGGAGCCGTTCCTTTCCGGCTGCAACACACAGTGACTTGTAGTATGCCATGCTGGATGATGGTGCCATGGCGACAGCAATGTTGCAAGGAAGGACAAGTACTATTGCACATTTTGTAATTCTCTGCTTGTCTTTTTACTGTATCTTTATTTGGTTATTTATATGTTTGCTGCAGAAGGGTTGGAGTCTGAGCATCACCTGCCAAGCACAGTTCAAAAAGTATTTTAAAACATTTAAGCCACTTCCCAGCAGGTCACTTGCACCCTTGGCAATTCATGTTGAGCTATTTGGAAGAATGGGTAAAAAATAAATAAATAAAGGAAATAAATAAGAGATGTTAAAGTGTCGCAGATCACCTCTCATACTGGTCCAAACCACTTCATATGTACTATTTAATACAATCAGACTCCATCATACTATACTGCATTTGATAACGATGAGGAGTCTTGTTAACTTGACTGTTCTGGAAAATTGCAAACCAGTTAAAGAATTTCAATAATTCCAAATTAGTAACAGTCGTGTTATTCATTACACTTGGCATGCATACATGTGAAGAACTGGACCGTGCAGGACAGCTACACGTTTCTCTTAATCTTTGAGTTCCTGTCTGCCTTCCAAAGGCTTTCAGAGGGAGGTAGGTGGGAGATTTTTAAGGAAGTTGACTGTTTCTTTGGCTGGAGATCCAGCAACATTAGAGTTCTCCAGGGCTGAAAATGCTAGCAACTTGGAGCAGGGGTGAGCAAAGGTTTTGAGCCATGGTATCCCCTTCTGTTCTTGCAATTGGTTGGGGCCACCCAAGGTGGGTTACACTATTTATATATATATATATATATATATATATATATATATATATACGTACACGAGCACGCACACATATGTGACGGGTATCCAGCAGGCAGCCACACTGCCAACCAGTGGCTCAAAGACCCCCGTGTTGTTTCTCTTCAAGTTGTTGGAAGGAGTAAGCTCACACATACACACATTGGCTCAGAAAAGACAGACATCCCCACACCCAGAATGACAGAGTGTGAAACAGACACACAGACCACAAATCCAGACAGACAGCCCAGTGATATCCCTTACTAACTGCCAAGAGGAATGGGAGGGGTGGGGGTAAGAGCAGTATAGCTAATGGTGGGGGATAGTGGGGAAAAAAATAAAGAATGGCTAAAATCACAGATACACTTGGTCTTAAAAGCAATGGTTTAAAATAGAAATGTTCGGTCTTGTAATCTCAGCTCGTAGACACTGGTCTGTTCATTAGAAATGGGGATGAGGGACTGACAGGACTTTGCACAGCTTGGACAACTGAGGGTGTTGGAGGAGATCTGCTTTTCACCTCCCTCTTGGTTTGAAAATCCTGTTGCCCTGCTCTTTTTGGTAGTGCGTGTGCACACTAAAGCAGCTTTCCTTGTTTCATGATTAGTTTCTTGTTAGTAACTGTGCATGTCTACATTTCCCCTGTCAACTTGTCATGATCTGCAGATTAGATCACAATCTACGTGCGGTATACTAGACAGGATACGGTGTGATATAATCTTGCTACATTTAATTTGCTGTCACTCACGCACCAAAAGCATCTTTGTGCTGACTTTTCAGGAGATTTAATGGTTAATTTTGTTTTCTGAAGGTCTACTCTTGGTATCCCACCAAAGATTGGCTTTTAAGAACCTTAATGAAACATGAAATGCAATTAAAATGCATTAATCACTGGATACAGAAAGACAGCAAATGTGTTTGCGTTTTTCCTGTGGGTGAGCAATGACTGTGCGTGTGTAAAACCATCGGCTGGGCCTCTGTGGGGTGAAAGCACACATGCAGGTTAACAGTGCAGGCATTTTTCCCGTCTGTGAAAAGCACAGGCGCCTTCTATCTGCAGCTGTGAAACAGAGTTTTCCCATGGACAGGGAGAGGGGGACAAGTTCTTGGGACGTGACCCCTCCCGGCCATCATTTTTGATGGTCCCTTATGCTAATCTATATATCTGTCTATAGTATGGTGCATTTGATGTATAGTGATGGGCAAAAAGGAACATCCCCATTAGGATACAGTCTGAGAGGACAGATCTAGTGGGGTACCTAAGGAGCACAAAGCAGATGCAAACACTGATGGGAGGATGACTTTATAAGAGTAGATACGACCTTGCCAGCAGGGTGTAAGAATACCAAAAGCCACCTGGATGTTTTGGTTTATTGATGGTGCAGCCCTTCTTATCAATCCAGTGTCAGCTGTCTGCTGGTTGGATGTCTCTTGGCTCTCAGTGTTTGAGATGTGTAGGAGTATCTCAGATGTAAAGCAGCATTAGAAAAACAGAAAATACTTTTGTCCTTTGTCCCGACCAGAAACAGGAAAATATTCCTTGAGCCCCTTTGCTCAGCTTGCTATGTGATTCTTTCTCTGAAAATGCTTACAAGACAAATCTTAAAACATGATAAGAATGCATCTCCTTCGAACCATTACAGGGACGACCTGTTTAACATTGGGAGATTTGCCTTTAAACCAACTGAGCTGTTTTTCATCCAGAGTTTGGATGTGCATTACGAGTATAGGAGGCAGTCTTGAAATCACAAAGATGTCTCCGTTGACAGTATGTACTAAAGATTGTTGCCATCATACTAGTACATGATGTAAAAAATAAAAGACCACCTGGTCCATCCAGTCTGCCCAGTTATTCTTGTCTTCATTTAAGGCACACCTGTTCCAGTTTGATGTATCTACTGCACTCCTGTTTTATGTAAACCAGCAAGATATGTTTTCATGATTGCCGGTATATAAAAACCTTAAATAAATAAATAAATAAAAATAAAAGATGGAAGAATTAGAATGTAAAGCAGTGAATGATGAGATAGACATACTTGGCATCTCAGAGACCTGGTGGAAGGAGGATAACCAATGGGACAGTGCTATATCAGGGTACAAGTTACACCTCAACGATAGGGAGGATCAACTTGGTGGGGGTGTAGCACTTTATGTCCACAAGGGTATAGACTTCAACAGGGTAAAGATCATACAAGAGACTAAATGCTCAGTAGAATCTTTATGGGTAGAAATCCCATGTGTGTTGGGGAAGAGTATAATGATAGGAGTATACTACCGTCCACCTGGCCAAAATGATCAGATAGATGATGAAATGCTAAGAGAGATCAGGGAAACTAACCAATTAGGCAGATTGGTATGGGAGATTTCAATTACCAAACAAACAAAGCAAAAGCTGCACTACAGAATAATCAAAAAACCAAAGTGCAGAACATAGAACTTTTAGTCCTGATCACAAGTCAATTCCAATCAGTTCATGAAGAAATAAATTCAAATAAATTTTTTATTGCGGCAACTCCACTGCATCAGTTCAATAAAGCACACATCCCGAGAACAAGAACCCCTGGTAGCACACTGGTTAAGTTCCTCGCACACTATTTCTGACCTGTGGTTTACCGTGATCGAAGTGGTCTCGAAACCGACTCGGGGTGGTAATTATTTAGAATTTTTGGGACGTCAAGAACAAAAGTGGATTTTCACGTTGGACACCGTTTTCCCAAAAGGATTAAATCGGGAAATTGAGTGGCACCTATTTTCATAATTATACATATTTTTATATTGGTCTGTCTGTCAGTCTCCACAATCGGCGCGCATTAATCCTGGGAACCGATGATCGGCTCCCGCGAGAATAGGTGATTTCATCACCTGTTTTTTGGCGCCTAAATTCTGCCTTTAAAATGCCTGGTTGTGCTAAGGGTAAATGCACTCCCTGTTACTCTTTGAATACTGCACCAAGGTATGTTTCATTTCACTGTTTAAACTTTACATCGGTATTAGTCCATTCTTTGTTGTCCTGATTTTTAAACTATTCTAACATTGCAGATTTGACTGAATTCCTGTTGGTCCCCCCGATGCAGCCTTTGGGCGAAACACGGCTCCGTGTTGGGGCACTTTGTAAAATGTGTGCTTTATTGAACTGATGCAGTGGAGTTGCCGCAATAAAAAATTTATTTGAATTTATTTCTTCATGAACTGATTGGAATTGACTTGTGATCAGGACTAAAAGTTCTATGTTCTGCACTTTGGTTTTTTGAGATTTCAATTACCCCAATATTGACTGGGTAAGTGAAACGTCATGACATGCTAGAGACATAAAATTCCAGGATGAAATCAACAACTGCTTCATGGAGCAATTGCTTCAGGAACAAATGAGAGAGGGAACTATTTTAGATTTAATTCTTAGCGAACTAGGCGGTCGCCTATGGCACCAACATTAGGGGGCACCAGCCTTGTGGGACCATGAGCGGAGCCTATCCCGCTCGCAGCAGAGAGGAGTAGATTCTCAGCAGGCTGTGAGCAGCGCCCATCCTGCCCGCGGCCCAGAGAAGCGCACACCGGCCACGAGCAGCGTCTCGTGTGAATGAGTTAGGAGAAGAGACCAGTTCATTTAGGGCTCCTAATACCCTTACACCAACCCTGGTAGTAACGAGAGGGGTTCTCAGAGGCATGTGTGGGTCGGGGAAGCTCACACCTATAACTGAATTTTCAAATCTACGTGCATAGCTGTCCCTCCACTTATTTCACCCACAGATATAGCAGGTGGAACGTGCAAGGCTACTTTTGTATTTGCATTATGTGTAAGTCAATGTAGAGTGAACCGTTGACATTAAGAGTCTTCACTACCAACGATTACAATTTTATGGATATAACGACTATTTCTTCACTCAGCTGTAAGCAAGTAATACCCACTGAGCTGTATCTGGGAGAAGATTGATGGCTTTTCTTGAATTAAAATCTCATTAGTACATTTACTTTTTGAAAATTCCCCCCCCTGAGGAAGCCCTCTGTTTCTAGGGCGAAACAAAGAATTCTTTGTTGGGCTTTGTAGAAAACTACGGGTTTGAGAGAGAAGAAATCACATGAGTGCATTTATAGACACTGCGGAACTTACATACTATGGAGGAAAATCTGTTCTTCATACATTGATATTGTATATTCTTGTAAACCTATTGTTTTTATTGTTATGAGTGCGATATGGAATGGTGAATGTGATTTTGAGTGAGGTAGTGTGAATGTTTTGATATGATTATTGTGGGTTAAATGATGTATCTAGCGATGTTTTTAGAATGTAAATGATTTTTATTGACATTTTGTGAATTACATACATTTTTGTAATTTTGTGTATTACTTAAATTTATGTTCTGGAAAAGTCCATTAACCATTGTTAAGGTAGAGTTGCAGAAAGCCACTGCTTATTCTTGGGATAAGCAGCTTGGAATCTGTCGATCCTTTGGGATCCAGGCTTGGCCACTGTTGGAAACAGGATGCTGGGCTTCATGGACCCAGTATGGTAAGGCTTAGGTTCTTATGAGTTTGAAAAAAGACACAGTGCATCTTTTTTTTTTTTTTTAAGATAGCTGGTGAGAGAGGCTTTCAGAGGCTCAAAATGTGCACTTGGATGTCTCCACGAGCAATTACAGACTGTGTTGTGCGCTGCAAAACTACCCCTGCTGTGAGGTTCTCCCATGTTTAAAAAGGCATTCCCCTGCTTCCTCTGTCCAGCTGAAAAAGTTCCAGCCACTGTAATCCCATTGACAACAACAACGGAAAAAAGAATTGTATGAAAAGTAGAAGCTTCCAGGGGGTGGCTATAAAATGACATTGTTGCAATCAGCAGAAGCGCAGTGAGAGTCCACAGGCTCTCTTGCTTCTTGACCTGCTCCCAAGTCTTCCCAAACAGTGCACGTTATGATTCGTGCACGCTTTTTGTGCCTGGGGTTTCTGTTTTCTGTTTGTGCGTTTAAGATTTTTTTTTTTTAAATCACAGAACATCTCCATGGAGGTAGGGGGGGGGGGGGGGGGGGGTTGGGGAGGCTGCACTGTTGGTGGCACTCGGCGCTTTAGTGAGGGTTTATTCCATAGTGGCCAGGGTCCATTGACTTTTGCTTGGCTTTCTTCTGAGTCGCACAGGAAGGATCGGGCAGCAGGAAGCAACTTCTGCAGTTGCATTTTCAGTTTAGCAGGGCTCACAGAGGGTCTAAAGCACGGCCCGCAGGGAGCCCATGGGAACGAGAGAACCTTTGAATGGAAATCTCTCTCTTCTCTGTGATTTAGGGCTTCCTGCCTGTCCAAGAGTTAGCTAATTCTTTCCTTTTGGATTCAAGAAACTTCATCGGCATGGCGAGTTATACAAGCGCTGCCCGAATGAATGAAAAGGATCATTTTCAGAGCTGTTTGCCCGGGTAAATAGACTATCTGAAAATGTGCCCTCCATCAAGCTGGCTAAAAGCACATGCCAGACTCCGTAGCCTGCGTAATTGTAGCCAGACTGAGGGGAGGCGTCCCCCGAGGGGGTTGTATTGTAGGGTAGAGGGTTGCAAAAAAACAACCTATGTTGATAGGCTGAAAAATCCAGTCTCCATTGTTTCCAGCAGAAATCTGCCCACAGAGTGCAGCTTCCCTTTGAAAATTAGAAAGGTTTTACCTGCACTTAGCCGGGCTATGTGCGATTCTTTATGGGGGGTGAGGTTTCACCCCTTTGGGAGCAAATTTTGAAAATTCAGAACAGAATTCTCAGGTTCGGGTGATGCTTAATATTGTCTCTAATCAGATTATGTTTCTGGCCTAGTGAGAGTATAGTTTTCTGCTGCCTTCCCAGGGATTATACAGATACTTTCCTGCTCATTCTTTTAGAACATAAGAAATTGCCATGCTGGGTCAGACCAAGGGTCCATCAAGCCCAGCATCCTGCTTCCAACAGTGGCCAATCCAGGCTACGAGGACCTGGCATGTACCCAAACACTTAAGTAGATTCCCATGTGGGAAATCTTTTGTTTTCTGCCTCAGCTTTGGGAAATGTGCATGGCTGATGTCTCTGTATTTTGCACAGTACAGGAGGAAACGCACTGCTGTTCCTGTTTCTCCACGGCTGCAGTGCGCGCAGGGGTCTGGTTTCTTTGAGAGGTTTCCATTTCAGGGTTTCTCTGCGCATTTTCTGTTGCTAGTGTATGGCCTACTTATTCTGCATTTAGCGGGGGTCTGTCCGTGTTCTGCATGTGTCTGAGGTGTGAGGTATTTTGCTAGTGTGTAACACAGACACACAGAAAGTGATGGCAGGTAAGGGATCATAAGGCCCGTCCAGTCTGCCCAGCCTCATTCCTGGTGCCGTGCCACAGACCCCAGTTGATCTCCCCTCACTTTTGCAGGTTCTGTGTTTAAGGATCCACCAGCTGCCCGCTAAGCCAGTTGGGGGAGTTCCACACTCCCTCACCAGCAGGAGGCATCTCCTGGCACAAAAGCCCTGAAATGGCCGAACGAAGCTGTATATGATAGCTCCTTGTTGAAAGCGGATGGGAAGGAGTACATTTTTTTTTTTTTCATGCTGCTTATTTTTTTCATATCTCCTTCACTGTACACACATTCCGTAAAAGTTTTCAGGAGGGTCCCTCCCTGGATATAGAAAGGTTGAGTTCATGCACTAAGGGGGTGGATACGAGAACTTGAACCTGGGTTGTCAGCTCTGAGCTCCACCGCACGATCAACCTCAGCCAATAAGGTGTGAGCCTGGAGTGCGATAGCTTCCTGACGAGAGCCGGAGAAGAAGGACCAAAGGTCGCCACCTGACCCAGGGTCATCCATTGCACCCATGGATAGGTAGCAAAACTTGGGCCTATAGGTCCAATGGGGGTATAACCAGGATTGGATCAGCATGTCTGAACTGATCCCAGGTAAGACTGGAAAAAGAAGCAGTGCCTGATGGGTCATCTTTGGGGTGGCAAATACTTTACCCAAGCAGTCAGTTAGGTTTGCGGATACATTGGCCGATTGCTATGCTGTTGAATGAGGAGATGCAGAGGTAGCATGGGTTTGTTCTGGCGTGCTGACCCACGTGGCCCATGTGGCGTGCAGTGAATGTTCCCCTGCAGTCAGTCTGCCGGTACGGCGCGCGCAGAGCTAGAGAACGTTTAAGAGCCAGACCAAGTGTCTGTCTGTCTGAGCCCAGCAGCCTGTCTCCGACAGTGGCTGATACCGGGCAGATCCCAAAGATCTTGTTTCTGAATCCCAGGGGAAAGCAGTAGCTTTCTTCACCGGACTCCAGAAACCTGCCCAAACTTGGCAGCCACTTGGCTAACATGATGCATAAATCTTTGCCCTAATTTAGTTGGGCTAAAACTTCGTCCAGATGTCTGGCAGTTGGAGGTCTCGCTGCATCACTCTCCCATATCTGGGACAGCCCGACAGGCAGGCAACACTTACTACCCTTTTTTTTTTTTTTATACATTTCTATAATCCTCGTTGACCACAGGACCCATTCATGATCTAATTCTGAATGAACCCCGTGCACAAGCAGGGATTTGTTTATATGCCTATAGTCCATGGATATTTGCAAACCTAAAATTAAATTTTGCTTTCATTTTCTTTTTCCTTTACAAACATTTGGCTGAGGTTTCGGGGGGAGGGGGGGAGAAGAATCTGAAAAGCCCCAGGATTGGCTCCCAGGGAAGAAAGATGCCCTGTTTGCCCAGTGCATTATAGCATTAGAATTTCAGGAGTGTCCTCATCCCTGAATCAGTTTCTTCCACGCCCGGTTCTGATTTAAGGAAGCGCAGAGCTCTACAACAAAGTCCCATCTGGCTCTCATCAGTGAAATTATAAAGCAGCCCTAGCATATGGCCTCCCCCAGACGTTGCTTTTATATTTACGAGCTAAGCTCGCACACCTTTGTGGACACCTCATGCTTTAAAAAAAAAAAAAAAGAGATAGCAACAGGAACCAAAAGAATGCACTGGTCTTTTCAAAACCTGTGGTCTTGTGAAGTCCACCTCATTGGAACACATGCACCATGACAGATGGCCAGGCCATCGTTTTAGGGCATCAGCCCCCCCCCCCCCCCCCCCCCCCCAATCTCCTACATCCTTCACATGTGTGGACTTTAGTGAGCTTGCCCTGAATAATGCAGTCCAGGGCATGTCAGCTTGAAATGAGTGATGTCATTGCTCTGAAGAACTGCAGAATCCCCCTTGTCTGCAGCTCATCAAGTTCAGAGGTGTGGGGGATGAGGTGTGAAGGCTTTTCTGCTGGTGTTTTCGCATTCATGGCGAATTGGAATGTATGAATGCATCTCATGGCCTGTCATTTAAAACCGGGCCGGATCTGCCCCTTTTAGTGGTATCCATGCCTTGTGTGCTCCTTTGGTAAATGGGCACTCATTTACACGGGAGAGCACACAGAAATCTGTTCTGATTCAGGAAGGCCTTGAGTAAGCACAGAATGAAATGTAGTGTAGGTAGTGCTGAAGTGAAAGAGGAAATAAATAAAAACAGACGCGCTCGTCTGCCTGCGGTCCGTGGCTCAGAAGCTCGGTTCATGCCTTTTGTCTTTTGTGTTTCAGGGCCAGCGCTGGCGCAGTCAGTTTGAAGACGAGAGTCCGGTGGACTTGGAAAGCTCAGGAGGAGATGATCTGTTCGAAGACGACGAAAGCGACGACGTGTACTCTGGATTTGGATCTGGGTCTGGATGTAAGTGTGAGACGAGGAGTAATGTGTTTTATGCAGCGGGACACCCTTTTGTCAAAAAAGGTGTTCCAAAGTGCCGTGCAGTCGCAGAAAAGCGTGCCATCTAGACCCCCCCGTATGTGGGAACTCCAGGGTTTACCTATCCCTGGGATGTGAGGTCAGGGCTGAATAACGGAGGCAGAGGCTCCACCTCACCTCACCATGTTTAAATTTAAATAACTTTGCAAATATATAGCATTTCACAGGCTGAATTTTGGACTGCAAGGTTAAAGTTGATGTTCAGAATAGTCCTAGCTGGGGAGCAGCCTTTATTGGGATTGTGACCCTCAGACTAATTTTTAGGATCGGGGTCCTTATTTTATTTTATTTTTTTATACCTCCACTGTTATCAGATCAGGGGGATACAATCCCGAAAGAGCCCTCCCCTTTGGGAAATGCCCAAATTGTATTTTCTAACCTTGGTGTTACCAGTGACTTATTATGTTGGTCATGATTATTTTCCTCTTTATTTTCTCTTCTTCTTTTTCATTTTTTGTCTCCTGTATTCTCTAGCTCTCTTCTCACACTAGCTTAGCATCTCATCTTTGCTTTTCTCATCATAGTTTCTTCTTTTTTTTTACTTTTGACGTCTTGTCCTATCTGCCTTCCATCTGTCCTTCTCTCCAGCCTCCTCTTCCTTCATCCGGTCTCCATTAATGGCCGCACACCATTCCAGCTTTTCTTCTGTCTTTCCTTGGGTGGGTGCTGTGCTGGTGGTATGGTATGAAGAATTGGGATCACAGCAAACCTAGAAGCCATGCTCCCTCCACTCCCCGCATGAATTAGAAATAGGCCATTGGAGAAGGAGGAAGTGCTGCCTTGTGCTCAAATGTCTTGGTGGAGTATTTTTTTTTTGGTATGTTTCGGCTCATTTCAGATTTTGAACAAGAATCTGGGGTTGATACGACAGTGAGGCTCACGACAGACGTTTCGGTAACGTTAACGGCCACCCCAGTCATGCTGCCCGTCACGTCTATCCAGCCAGTGGCAACTCCCTTTGAAACCATCCCATTGGAGGAGGCCACCACGGAGCGTTTAACCAACTCCTTGTACACGGACAGAGTAACGGAGGCACCAGTGGTTGCAAGCAGGAAGGTGACCACCAGTGCGACTATCACCGCTGCCACTGCTCCTGAAACCCTCCCAATAAAAACGGCCAGACCGACGGGTTTCAGGAGACTCTTCCCTCCTGTCACCATTGCGGCATCGAGAAGGAGCTCTACTCTGGAAGGGACCACGGGCACCGTGACGGAAGCTGCTGTGGTCATGGAAGCCACCACAGCTAGGCACTTCTCCATCAGCACAAGCCAACCTAAAAGCCTTCCGAGACCTGCCACTTCCAGGACCTTGGACATTACCCCTTTCTTAGAGAAGAGCACAATAGAAGCTACCACTGCAACCTTGGCACCTACAGAAATCCTTCAGGTATGGAAATGGATTATGTGATCGTAAAACGTTATTGCGAGGAGAGGCATATTATATGTAACTTATGAACTCTTTGTTAGCTTTCTTTGCCAAAAATGTCAGTCTGTTTCCTGTCCTTTTGGGGCGTATGTGGTGGGGGCCTAGAGTATCTTAACTGGAGCAGCTTTAAGCTAGCTGCCTGTGGTTTTTAAGTACATTCTTTCCTTTTGACGTACCTAGAATCTGCCATTTTCAAATTAAGAAAAGCTTCATTACAGGTCTTTTGAAAATGAGTCCCTTAGCAAATTACAACAGGGTCATATGATATCCTCAAACTCCTCAGTCGTTAGGATTGCAAAATCTGAGCCACCCTGGTTTAGGTTCTCCAGGCAGAGCTGAAGAAGAAATCTCCATGAAATGGTCCTGGGCCATTGGAGCACCCCTGCTCCCGGGTTCTTCCTGCACAGGAGGGAACGGACAAGTCTTTCAAGACCCTTGGGAGTGGGTTGTTTGTGTTTTTTTTTTTTTCTGGCAGTCCTCTGCAAGCACAGTAGGAAAAATCCACCCAACCACTGTGCGTGGTGTTCAAAATGAAATCCTTCACTGGTAAAACTTGATTGCAGGGGACAATCAAAGTTTGTGTTTAGGCGTACAGTCAATACCAGAAAGGATTTGCTGCCTCCGTCAGTAGTCTGTCTGCCAAGGATCCTCCCTGGGCACTTCCCCGGGTAGAGGTTTACCATATAGAAATAAAGCATTCCGTCTGGGTTACTTGTCATGTTTAAGAAGACTTTCAAATTCTAAACCTTAATTGACATAAAAAAAAAATTGAATTGGTCTGAAGGGAAGCAGAAAGTAGATTCTGATATCCAGTTCCAATAGAGCAAAAAAAGATAGCACTTGAGGAATTTATTGGAAAAATAACAACCCCAGCTATGATAGAAACCAGGCGTAATCTTTCAAAGAACTTGAGACAGAAGGCCAAAGATAGCCTTGACGGCACCTAAATGTAATCGGGAAAGGACCGGAATCCAGGCATCTTAGAACGAACAGCAGCCCTCACGCCAGTCCTAGAGGACCTCCTAGCCAGTCTGCTTTTCAGGATATCCGCTGTGAATATTCATGAGATAGGTTTGCATGCACTGCTTCCATTCTATGCACAACTATCTCATGCATATTCACTGTGAAACCAGAATCGCTAGGGGCCCCTCTAGTACCAAATGAGGGATCCTAATTATGCTGGACCTTGATCTGTTAACAAAATTCAAATCCAGCCATGGTCCAGCCTGTGCTGGGAAAAATCTTTCTTAATATCAGTTACTGCATGTTATCAGGACCCAAACAAACCCTCACATTTTGATCTGGATCGGGCTTCACCCTAGAGCAGAGCCTGCCAAGCCTGTCCTGTTGAACCCCCAGCCAGTCAGGTTTCCAGAGTACCCACAATGAATATGCAGGAGATAAATTTGCATGGAGGGGGTCTCCAAGTATCTGCAAACTTATCTCTTGCACATGCGTTGTGGGTGCCTTGAAAACCTTGACTGGGGTCACCAGCACAGATTTGGGAAGCCCCTACCCTCGCTCGCCGGTCTCAATTTAGGTGACGGGCTTCACATAAACTCATTGTATCTGAGATTGTTGTTTTTGCTCCTGAGAAAATCAGGGGGTAGGGGGAGCTCATTTTGTTTTGTTTTGTTCTTTTTATTGCCAAAACCCCAATCTTTCAGCCTTTCATTTCATCCTATTATCCCGCTGGTGCTCTCGGTTTGTTTTCTAAATGAGCTTTTTTTTTTTTCCCCTTGAAAGGATGCACTCAGCCAGGGAATAACAATTTTGCTGAACCATAAAAATAATAACAAAGAACAGGAGCTTTTATGAATGAGAGAGTCATGAAATGTGCCTGCTAACCTACGAGGGCATGGGACGCAGCGAGCGGCAGGCTTCTGCTGAGGAGGATGGAAGTCCTTCGCTAACCAAGGCAATTATCTCAAAGATTTGATTGTTAAAAAAAAAAACCAAACCCTTTCTTTCATCAGATTGATTTTCTGGCCACTACTGCATCCTTGCTCGATGAGAATGAAGCCTCCCATCAGCGCTATCTCTTTAGCAGGGTGGCGTAGAACAGAATAGAAAATTCGTTTGCCACTGTAGAAATGTCCAGCAGTGATCCCTGAAGACCCCAAAAAAATCTCTTCCCTCCCCCAAGAATACCCATAATAGACGTTGATGAGCTTGCACATGCAAATGCTGGCTCATTTGTATATTTGTTTAGCATGAAAGACGGACCCCGTTTGGGTGGCCTTCGAGGGATAGAACGTGCTCGTGCACATCGCTCCTGCTGGAGACGTGGTGGCAGCGGTGGGAGGAAGCAGGATTCCTGCTGGAGGGAATATGCCCTGTATGTGCCTTACATAATGCACTGGCTCAGCACTTCCCACACTGAGCTTCTAGCATAAGCAGATTCATCTCGTGCATATTCGTGATGGAAATCCCTGAAAAGCCCGTCCGGCTGTGGGGTCCCCAGGACAGGTCTGGGAAGCCCCTGCAGTAGCTAGATAGCCAGGGTTCCCTCTGGGTTCAGCTTAATCATGGATTTATATTGCAGCAGGCTTCAGACCATGGTCAGTGTTGTAAATGGAGACCTCTGCTTCAGTTAAGCTGCTTTTGAAGGCAATTACGTTACCTACCAAAAATTGTATGAAGTCCTTTAAAATAAAGTGGGTGGCAGTGCATGACTTTAAAAAATGAACAAGTTTTGAAATAAAATTGGGAATTTTATTTTATTTCTTTTTTTGATCGAGGACAGTCTTACGCAGGTTCGTTTCTCCCGGCATAAAAGACACAGGCGCAAAAGTCTCTGCATAAAACGTCGCCACGAACTTTGTCCCGGAGAGCACAGCCTGTTTATTGCTTTCAAAACCTGAAAGTTGCTTCCAGAGCTGTAGGGTGGGGGTGGGGGGGAGGGCACACAGGGTGTCCCTTGAGAGGGGCGTAGGCAGGGCTTTTGGGGATGCTAGGCACGGCCAGGGGAAAAGGCGGGCAAGCGGGGCAACCTCTTGGGATACCAGTCGTGCTGGGGGGGGGGGGGGAATATATACTACAGGAGGAAGGAGAAGTCCCGAGTTGGTCTGTGAGTTTGCAAACAGGTGATCGTAGCAATTAAACGGTGACCTACACTGACAGAAACACCCCCCCCCCCCCCCCCCCGCCCGTGATCTCAAAATAGAGATCCGTGTTGGGGAGCTTTCGAAGCAACGCGGTTAACTTTGTTATTGGCTGGAGCCAAGAGTATCAGTCTAAGTATAAAAAAAATAAAATGTCTCATTGCACTTAGATTTATTTTGGGGGTGCTGGAGATAGGCTCCCTGTGTGCGCCTGCCTGGCATCGCTGGAGCGTCTGAGCTGCTTACCGCCCGCATGCTTGCTGGTCCACGTATTCCAGCCGTGGCTCTCCCTTCAGCCCTTGATGGCTTCTCATTACATTTCACTCATTCTGATGGCCTTTCAATTGGCTTTTTTTTATTTCTTCCTGAGCAATTGAAGTTGCACAGATCATTACTGGTAATGCTGAAGTTTACATTTACGATGCGCTGGCTTTTATTGGTATTCTGATTGCAAAGCCTTGTCCTTCCTGCTCATACCTTCTGGCTTGTAAGTGGGTCCAATTCTAGCCGCCTTCTCCCCCCCCCCCCCCCCCCCCCCCCCCCCCCCAAACTGGCTTGATCCCACAAATTCCAGCTGTTCCTTATTTAGGTGGAATCTACATCTTTTTTTTTGTCAAAGCTGTTGCCAGTTTTTCATTTCCTGTCTCGCTAATAACCCTTACTTCACTTCAGTTCAGTGGGACATTAGGGGCCCGCATGACGTGGCTGGTGAGCGAGTCCCTTAGCGTGGGTTAAAAGTGTGTGCAGTGCTTAAGGCTTCCACGAGCGCAGCGTCCCTTCTTCCTGCGCTGTTCAAATATCTACCGTACCTTACAAACGGCGTCCCTCTGCCATCCAGAAGCTACTGGTTTCTGGGTTCCTAACTTACTAGCAGGTGAGGCTGATCCTCCTGTGGGTTAGCGCCCCCTGCAGTTATTCTTACATGCGTGTTCTGGGGCAGGGAGAGGGGTGCAGTAAAGGGAACATAAGAATATCAGAACATAAGAAATTGCCATGCTGGATCAGACCAAGGGTCCATCAAGCCCAGCATCCTGTTTCCAACAGAGGCCAAACCAGGCCACAAGAACCTGGCAGCTACCCAAACACTAAGAAGATCCCATGCTACTGATGCAATTAATAGCAGTGGCTATTCCCTAAGTAAAATTGATTAATAGCAGTTATTGGACTTCTGCTCCAAGAACTTATCTAAACCTTTTTTAAACCCATCTTCACTAACTGCACTAACCACATCCTCTGGTAACAAATTCCAGAGCTTAATTGTGCATTGAGTGAAAAATAATTTTCTCTGATTAGTCTTAAATGTGCTACTTGCTAACTTCATGGAATGCCCCCTAGTCCTTCTATTATTTGAAAGTGTAAATAACCGATGGAGGAGGAGGAGTAACATGCTAGATGTCAGTAACTAAACCAACATGCTGTTTCTGATTATAATTTGCTCCCAGAAATGGAGATCTGCAAAATTAGCACTTTTTTTTTTTTATTTTTACAGCACAAAATAAGCAACCCCCCTCAGCCTGAATCTAACAGAAAACATTACTGAGCTGCCACATGCGAAGCCACAAGTTAATGTAACACACGCGGTTAGCAGATAAGGATCCCCTGGCCTACCCGATCTGCCCATTGTGACAACTGCAGAGCCTACTCAAGAGGATGATAGATCACACCAAGGAGTCGGCCATGGCTGCTTTAGGGGGGGTAGTGCCGCCTCAGTCTTCAAGGAGCTGCAGTCGTGCCAGCCTCACCAGTCAGAAGGCAAAGAGGGAGGGTCTGTTTTTGTCTGCCTGCATGGAAGCTCTTGTTGGCCTATGCAGGCTGGAAGGAGGAGGAAGCTGCTCACCTCGCTTCAGCAAGGTGGAAGGTTTAGGGCATGGGGGGGGTAGTGCTAGTGTTGGGAGGGAGGAAGGGGGAAATTGCTGGAGTCAGCTCCGGGGATGGGGGGGGGGGGGTGTGGAGATTGAGTGTAGGAGTGCATTTATGTATGAGAAATTGTGTGGGGGGAGGGGAGAGCTTATTCCCCTTCTGATCCATGCCAATCTGAGTGGGTGGGGTGCAAGTGGGAGAGAGAGCTTGAACTCCTCCTTCACTCACCGATATGACCTCCCTACCCCTTGCCAAAGTCTGCTTATGGGAGGCAGGGAGATGACCGTAGACAGAGGACAGTCTGCAGTGAAGTAGTAAGTAGGGGCATCTGGGAAGGCTCGGCAAATCAGGATCTTGTCCCGCCAACAACCACGGTGGTGGTGTTATTTTGCATCACTTCAAGGAGATGCAGCCCATGCATTTTAAATTCGCTGATTACAGGGGTCTGCATGGGCTCGGTGAAATCCCCCTGCATTCCAGCAAGGCTGTGGTGCATGAGTCTGAAAAGTAAATCCGTCACAGCTCACTGGCGACTCCATCGCAAAACCTGAAAGCCAAGGTCATGGCGCTTGGGCCTTTTATCGTTTGAATGGATCTCAAGGCCCTGTTCAGTTCTGAATCCTTCTAAAACATCCCTGCTTTGAAAGAGCCACATTCCTGGCACTCGGTAGCCCCGGGCGTCTTCTCCAAAGATGCATCACGTTCAGATTGTAGGCCACTCCGAGTCCCGAGATATAACAGCTCAATGTAATTGTAATGGTGATTTACAAATTATTGGTTATCTTTCCTTGAAAGCCTTCTGCTTACCAATATATATATATTTTTTTGATTACAGAAAGTAGAAGGGATGTCCTGTTCGCCCCCCAAAAAATCAAATGTGATAAAAAATCAAATGTGATAATAGGAAATCAGCAGGATAGTTTGGTAGAGACGTTACCTTTACGAGGTAAGAGACTGTTAAGATGCAAGTTTCCCGAACTACCAAGGTCCCTTCCTCAGACTTAAAAACACTTTTTAACAAAAGAGTGGTGGAAACCTTCATAAATTAGCAGCAGAAATGTCTCGCTGGGAAGCTGCCAGAGTCATTCAAAAGATTTCCTCTTCTTCTCGCCCACCCAGGGAATGTACTGGAAGCAAATCTCACTTTAGACAGGTATCCCTAGCGTGTTTTTATAGCATCGGGCAGATGTCAGGGTGGATTCAAAAAGCTGTCAGTGAAAAAAATATATAAAGGGAGCTATGAATAGGATGAAAGCAGGAGCAGAGGACAAGGGGGGGGATGGGGGAGACAAGGCTACGCATTTCTTCCCCTGTGCTCCCTGCCCCTGCGTTTGTACACTTTGGGGTTGCAGAGTTGATGGGTCTGAGGGGGGGTGGGGGGGGGGGGGACTGTTCCAGTTTTCCCAGCTCTTGTGGTGCCGAGCGTAGACAGGAAACGAAAAGCTCGTCATCGTGACTTCAGAAGGAAATCCTGCATAGAATGCACCCAGGGATTGGTTCCAAATCTCAAACCCTGGCTTGGATCATTAGCTAATTACATTACTTACCTTGCTCCAAGTGCACGTGATGCAAAAAAAAAAAAAAGCGAATTCTGAAAGATAGGGTCTCCTGTTCCAAACAGGTTGGATATTAATTAGCTTATTGTAGGGTACATTTTGTTCCTTTTTTGAGTAGAACCGTGATGGACAAATTGGCCTTTACAGCAACCACATCAAAAGGGGGGGGGAGGGGTCCTGGGGATGGGGTGGAGGGAAGGATAGGGAGATTTTGCTTATTTGCTGAAAACAATTTGGGACTATTGGAGGGTGACCGATGCTACGCCAATCTTTAAGAAGAGCTCTGGGGTAACCTCGGGAAACTATATCCCGGGTGAGCCTGATGTCAATGCCAGAAAAAATCATGGAAACTATTGTAGAGAACAAGATTACAGAAGATGTAGAAAGGCAAGGTTTAATGTGGCTCGGCCAGCATGGATTTACCAACGGGAAGTCTGGTCTTGCCAATCTGCTACTTTTTTTTTTTCTTAAGGAGATAATAAACGTGGATAATGGTGAGCAGGTAGATTTGGTGTATTTTGATTTTCGGAGTATGTTTGAAAATCTCTCCTGAAAGACTCCTGAGAAAGTTTAAAAAGTCATGAGAAAGGAGGCAGTGTCTATTGTGGATTGTAAACTGGTTAAAAGAGAGAAAACGGAGAGTAGAAATGAACGGTCATTTCTCTTAAAGGAAGAAGGTACGTAATGGAGATCCCCAGGGATCTGTTTTGGGACTGGTGCTTTTTGATATGTCTGTAAATGATTCGGAAAAGGGGGAGTGATGAATGAGTGAGGCACAAATTTATTCAGAGTTATTAAATCATAAGCAGATTGTGAAAAACTGCAAGAGTGGCTTGGGAGAGACTGGGCATCCAAATGGTAGAGGATATTGAATATTGACGTGTGCAAAGTGATGCACGTCGGGAAAGGCAATCCAAACTATAGTTACGTGATGTTAGATGCTGTTCTAGGTATCACCACCCAGGAAAGGGATCTCGGCGTCGTCATGGACAATGCATTGAAATACTCATCTCAGTGTGCGATGGTGGCCCAAAAAGCAAACCATGTTGAGAATTATAAGAACATAAGAAAATGCCATACTGGGTCAGACCAAGGGTCCATCAAGCCCAGCATCCTGTTTCCAACAGTGGCCAATCCAGGCCATAAGAACCTGGCAAGTACCCAAAAACTAAGTCTATTCCATGTAACCATTGCTCATGGCAGTGGCTATTCTCTAAGTGAACTTAATAGCAGGTAATGGACTTCTCCTCCAAGAACTTATCCAATCCTTTTTTAAACACAGCTATACTAACTGCACGAACCACATTCTCTGGCAACAAATTCCAGAGTTTAATTGTGCGTTGAGTAAAAAAGAACTTTCTCCGATTAATTTTAAATGTGCCCCATGCTAACTTCATGGAGTGTCCCCTAGTCTTTCTACTATCCGAAAGAGTAAATAACCGATTCACATCTACCCGTTCTAGACCGCTCATGATTTTAAACACCTCTATCATATCCCCCCTCAGTCGTCTCTTCTCCAAGCTGAAAAGTCTTAACCTCTTTAGTCTTTCCTCATAGGGGAGTTGTTCCATTCCCCTTATCATTTTGGTAGCCCTTCTCTGTACCTTCTCCATCGCAATTATATCTTTTTTGAGATGCGGCGACCAGAATTGTACACAGTATTCAAGGTGCGGTCTCACCATGGAGCGATACAGAGGCATTATGACATTTTCCGTTTTATTCATCATTCCTTTTCTAATAATTCCCAACATTCTGTTTGCTTTTTTGACTGCCGCAGCACACTGTACCGACAATTTCAATGTGTTATCCACTATGACACCTAGATCTCTTTCTTGGGTTGTAGCACCTAATATGGAACCCAACATTGTGTAATTATAGCATGGGTTATTTTTCCCTATATGCATCACCTTGCACTTATCCACATTAAATTTCATCTGCCATTTGGATGCCCAATTTTCCAGTCTCACAAGGTCTTCCTGCAATTTATCACAATCTGCTTGTGATTTAACTACTCTGAACAATTTTGTGTCATCTGCAAATTTGATTATCTCACTCGTCGTATTTCTTTCCAGATCATTTATAAATATATTGAACAGTAAGGGTCCCAATACAGATCCCTGAGGCACTCCACTGTCCACTCCCTTCCACTGAGAAAATTGCCCATTTAATCCTACTCTCTGTTTCCTGTCTTTTAGCCAGTTTGCAATCCACGAAAGGACATCGCCACCTATCCCATGACTTTTTACTTTTCCTAGAAGCCTCTCATGAGGAACTTTGTCAAACGCCTTCTGAAAATCCAAGTATACTATATCTACCGGTTCACCTTTATCCACATGTTTATTAACTCCTTCAAAAAAGTGAAGCAGATTTGTGAGGCAAGACTTGCCCTGGGTAAAGCCATGCTGACTTTGTTCCGTTAAACCATGTTTTTCTATATGTTCTGTGATTTTGAAGTTTAGAACACTTTCCACTATTTTTCCTGGCACTGAAGTCAGGCTAACCGGTCTGTAGTTTCCTGGATCGCCCCTGGAGCCCTTTTTAAATATTGGGGTTACATTTGCTATCCTCCAGTCTTCAGGTACAATGGATGATTTTAATGATAAGTTACAAATTTTTACTAATAGGTCTGAAATTTCATTTTTTAGTTCCTTCAGAACTCTGGGGTGTATACCATCCAGTCCAGGTGATTTACTACTCTTCAGTTTGTCAATCAGGCCTACCACATCTTCTAGGTTCACCGTGATTTGATTCAGTCCATCTGAATCATTACCCATGAAAACCTTCTCCATTACGGGTACCTCCCCAACATCCTCTTCAGTAAACACCGAAGCAAAGAAATCATTTAATCTTTCCGCAATGGCCTTATCTTCTCTAAGTGCCCCTTTAACCCCTCGATCATCTAACGGTCCAACTGACTCCCTCACAGGCTCCCTCACAGGAAGGGTGAATATCATAATACCTCTATCACTGCATGATGCGACCTCATCTACGGGCCCATACAGTACAGTGCGCTCCGGCAGAGCGCACTAACACACATTTGGATGCACGTTTCCGACACGCTAGCTTTACCCCTTATTCAGTAAGGGGTAATAGCACGCCGAAAACGCACGTCCAACCCCCCCAAAACTAATAGCGCCCGCAACATGCAAATGCATGTTGATGGCCCTATTAGTTATGCCCGCACAATTCAGAAAGTAAAATGTGCAGCCAAGCCGCACATTTTACTTTCAGAAATTAGCTCCTACCCAAAGGTAGAGTTAATATCTCTCGGCACCGGGAAAGTGCACAGAAAAGCAATAAAAACTGCTTTTCTGTGCACCCTCCGACTTAATATCATGGCGATATTAAGTCGGAGGTCCCAAAAGTTACAAATAGTTAAAAATTAAAAAAATAAATAAATAAAAATTTAAAATGGGCCCACGGCTCGTGGGTTGAAAACCGGACGCTCAATTTTGCCGGCGTCCGGTTTCTGAACCGTGGCTGTCAGCGGGTTTGAGAACCGACGCCGGCAAAATTGAGTGTCGGCTGTCAAACTTGCTGACAGCCACTGCTCCTGTCCAAAAAGAGGCGCTAGGGACGCGCTAGTGTCCCTAGCGCCTCTTTTTACTGTGGGCCCTAATTTAAATAAATTAATTTACTGAATCGCGTGCACAGGAGAGCAGGCCCTTGCCCGGTCTCCCGCGATTTTTACTGTATCGGCCTGCTAGAGAACTGTGTACAATTCTTGTCACCATATCTCAAAAAAGATATAGAGGACCTGGAAAAGGTTCGGAGAAGGATGACCAAAATAAGGGAAACAAAATGGTTCTCTTGTGAGGAAAGGCTAAAGATATTAAGGAGTCGATTTTAAAAGCAGCCGCGCACATGGACGTACATATGCGAGCAGCCCACTACTCGCACGGGGGGGGGGAGGGGGTTCCAATTACGCGGCAACACAATCGGCCTTTTTCCCAGTTTCCTCCAGTCCGCTCCAATTAAGGAGTGGACTGGGAGGGAACTTCCCTACCCCCTTACCTAACCTTCCTCCCTCTTCCCCTCTCCTCCCCGCGCCCTAAACCAAACCTAATTTTTTTTGGTACTTACTGCTTCTCTGGAGCAGAAGTAATCTCCGTGTGCCAGCCAGATGCCGGCGCATGCTTTCCCAAGACAGCATCGAATGGCGCTGTCCCGGCCCGCCCCTTTTGGAGAGGCCTGGCACCAGCGCATACCGGGGTTTATGCGTGTGGCCAGGCTTGTTGTAAAATGCACGCAGCACGCACAAGGCCCAGCCAATTGCATAAACCTTGAAACTTACGCACGTAGCCCATTTAAAATTTACTTGTAAGGTTTTTAGCTTGGAAAAGAGATGGTTGAGGGGAGATATGATAGAGGCCTATAAAATCATTAATGGTTTGGAAAAGGTAAATGCAAATCAGTTTACACTTTCAAAAAATAAAAAGACTAGGAGACACTCCATGAAGTTACTAAGTAGCACACTTAAAACAAATAGGAGAAATTACTTTCACTCAGCACGCAATTAAGCTCTAGAATTCAGTGCCAGAGGATATGGGGAAGGCAGTTAATGTAACCGAGTTTAAAAAAAGGTTTGGACAAGTTCCTGAAGGAGAAGTCCATAAACCATTATTAATCATTATATAAAAAATATGGCCCCTGTTCATCCTCTTCGATCTAGTTCACAACATCTCCTTATGTTGCCTAGTCTGAAGGACGCCCATCCCCAAGAAATGCTATTTCTATAATTGGTCCTAGGCTGTGGAACTCTTCCTGAAGAGATCAAAGACTATCACAGATCTTAAGTTTTTTTGCAAAAAATTAAAGGAATATTATTCCAGGAAGAACATTATGCCAGTTATGTTGGTTTAATGTTGTTTTGTTTGAGAAATAATGTTGTTGTTTTCTGATGTTTTGTGTATTTGTTTTAATGTTATTTTGTGCTCCATTTAGCGGAATATGAATTTTAAATAATTAAATAAAAATAAATAACCAGGTAGACTGGGAAAACTACTGCTTATCCATAGATATAAGGAACATGGAATTTATCTTCTGTTTGTGGTCCTGCCAAGTATTTGTGACCTGGATTGGCCACTGTTGGAAACAGGATACTGGACTTGATGGACCCTTGGTCTGTCCCAGTATGGCAAGTCTTATGTAATGGTCAGTATGCTAACAAACATGAAAGGGACAAATATTTCTGTTTACCTATGGAAGGGGAGCACAAAATATTTATATCCAACTATTTCCAATAAGAAAATATTGTAAAATAATATGGAGAAGTAAAGAACAGTAATTAGGGTTAACTTTTTATAATAAGTTAATTGGGCTCATTTGGAATAATTTATCAAACTAGAATTCCCCTAGTAAGTGCCTGTAAAAAAAAAAAATATATATTATTTTTCATTTTCGCATTTTTCTTTAATTGCATGCAAAAATGAAACAAAGACAATGAAACGACTTGTTTTGTAGTTTCCATTTTGTTTTCAAGCAGCAGTGCCACTGCTATTACTGGCATCAGTAGCCTGGGATCTACTTAGTGTTTGGCTACTTATAGCCTGGATTGGCCTCTGTTGGAAGCAGGATGCTGGGCTTGATGGACCCTCGGTCTGACCCAGTTTGGCAACTTCTTATGAGCCCTAGACTTCCCTAATGTAGTCTGGGACAGGAAGGCTATGCTTGCTGTGGCCACTGGGGACCATGAAGGGATGGACCCAGGGGAAGAGTATGCACGGGTACCAAGTGGTAATGGTGGTGCCCGCCACGCTGCAGTACCCAAGGGATCTGTGGGTCCTTTTCAGTTATTTTCTTCTCATTGCTTCTGTTCACGGTGCCAGATTTAGGCAAAATCTACCTAAACGACGGGTTAGGGCCTCCGATTCTGAGGGCCCTCTAAATACAAAAAAAAAGACCAAGTGTCCAAGTTTAGGAACGTTTTGGGTTGTGCTGCTTTGAGGGGCCTCTTAAATTAGGCAGAGACTGGGCGGGTCTTAATCTGGCCCTGGGGGTGGGGGAGAGGAGTTTAACCCTGTGGTGTTTCAAGTGTTTCTGTAACCCCCCCCCCCCCCCCAGCCCTTGTAGTCTTGCTGAGAGAGTGAATATAAAAATTTGGATTTCTCCAAAGAGGTTATCTTGGAGCACGTCTGCAATGTAAAACGCGTACATGGCAGTCTCTGGGCTGGGATGGTCTGGCAGCAGCCAGGGCTGCACGAAAGCTTCCCGCGGGTGCGGGATAATAAGGAGGAATAATGTTCTTCGTACTGTTCTGTATTACACCACTAGCCGTTAAGCCCGTTAAAACGGGCGAGATTCCATCGGTCAGACCGGCACGGATAGAGCCGCTCTGTTCTCCACAACTTCCCTTTTCCTTCCATCCTCTCTCACCTCATCTACAACCCCTTCCCTCTCCCAGCCCTCCTCCTCCTCCACTCTTTTTTCTCTTCTCCAGAACTTCTTACCCTTCCCACTTGTTCAGTCATATCCTCTTCCCTTTTCCCTTCCCCTTCTCCCCTCTCCCTCAGCCCTCTTCCACTCCCTCTTTTTCTCTACTCCACTTTACCCTTCCCACTTACATCCTCTTCCTTCCATCCCTTCCCTCTCCCTCAGCCCTCCTCCACTCCCTTTTTCTGTATTCCACAACTTTACCCTCCCCACTTATATCCTCTTCCTTCCCTCTCCCTCAGCCCTCCTCCACTCCCTCTTCTTCTCTCTGGCCCGCCTGACACTTAGATACCGCCGCCACTGCTCCATGGGAGGTCTCCGGGGGTCTCTCTCTCGCGCACGCCTCTCCACCGGGCTCGATGCTGGCCCGCCCGACGCTCGGAGATGAGGCGGGCGCGAGAGAGAGAGAGAGACTCCCGGCGACCTCCCATGTCTGTGTCTGTGCCGCTGCCTCTCCCCGCGCGCGAGAGAGAGAGAGAGAGAGACCCCCCCCGGACACCTCCTGTGCTGCCGCCGCTGCTCCTCCTCGCCGTTTCCAAGTCCGCTGGGCTCCCCTCTGACCGACGTGCTCTTGCGCATGCGCAGTAGAGCTGCTCTCTACTGCGCATTTGCGGCACGTCGGTCCAAGCCCATTTATATGGTAGATTGTAGAGGAGTAAGCAGAGACAAAAGGGACGATATGGGGACTGGCTTGAAAGTCATCAGAGGTGGGGATTTGGACTTGTATCGCACAACTTCTCCTTAGCTTAGTTTAGTTTTCTTAAGAGAGCAAAACGAGTACCAGCATGTACATTTCTTCCATCAGGGGGGGCCTATACCAGTCCTCAAGAACCACAAACGGGCCAGGTTTTCAGGTTATCCGCAACGAATACGCACAAGATAGATCTGCAGGCATCGCCTCCATGGTATGCAGATCTATCTCGTGCATATTCATTGTGCGCATCCTGAAAACCTGGCCTGTCTGAGGCTCTCAAGGACCGGTGCTGGCCGAGGAGGTGGATTGAAAGTGGGAGAATCGAAGTTAGGCGCCAACGCCAGGAGTTAGCTCGAAGTGAAACCAACGTACATTTAATTCTAGAGTAGCTTCATAACACGCATGAAGGAAGGGAGTGTTCGTCTGCTGGGGATGTCTATAAATAAAGTTCAGTAGTGGCGCCTCTTTACTGGACTAATTTAATTTTGTTTCCGAGAGCTTTCAAGAGCTGTTTTCCCTTCACTGTCTGGACCTGACGCAAAGAGCACAGGTTAAAAAAGAAAAAAGTCACAAACATGTTAGGTTAACCCAAGAAAAAGGTGTAGCTACCGATTATTGGTTGACCTTTTACTTCTACATAAAAAGTTCATGGTTTATAAGAAATTTAAATAACTAAATACAAAAAAAGCAAGGGAGCCAGAAAGGAAGGCACAGAACAGGCGAGTTGTAATTTTATGGAATCTCTCTTAACCAGCACTGTTTTAGTATCTCCATCCTGCTCCTTCCTCAGTCCTCTTGAGTCTCTTTTTTTTTTCTTCCCTTTCTCCAGGACTTTTTATTCCAAAATACTGAAGCTACCTTGTTTGAATGTCCGTCTCACCGCATGGGGTGGTGATGGAAAATACGGTGCTTTAGAAAGCGTCCGGCAAAGTCTGGCAGAGACCAAAAAAGGAGATAATCAAATCAGTTCAATAAGTTTCTTTCCAAAAGCTTTGATAAATGACTGACGATCTCTCTCTCTCTCTCCCTCTCACAGACCGAGAGCTGGGATGTGATCCTCGCCACCATCGTTGACAACGAAGTGGAAATTCCGGTCAGCGGAGGGCCCAGCGGCGACTCCGAGATCCGAGAGGAGGAGGATACCACTCGGCCCGAGCTGGGTAACGAGGTGGTTGCCGTGGTTACCCCGGCAGCGGGCCCGGGATCTGGGAGAAACGCAGAGACTGGCCTCATAGACAATACGATAGACTCCGGGAACTCGGCCGCCCAGCTGCCTCAGAAGAACATCCTGGAGAGGAAAGAGGTCTTGATAGGTGAGGCTCTTGTTCTCCCGCGCTGCGTGAAAACTTGGCAGCAGGGTTCGGCTGTCAGCGGGGCGGGGGGGGGGGGGGGGGGCTCTGAAGAAGAGAGAGAGAGAGAGAGGGAAGTGGGGTGGGAGAGGCGGCAGGGGAGAAGTTGGTGTGCAGGTGCCTTTCGGCTGTGGTGCAATCTCGGCTGCTGAAAAAATGACTTTGTAAACCTGAGGCTCTCAAGGGTCCAGGCCATCTCGCCTGATTAATGATTTCTAGTTTGTCTGGATTCAGAAGGCGCATTCAGTCGGGAAGAGCTTCTCGAGTGGACTGGATTACAGTAGCGGGTGAGATGTTCAGTTAAAGCCCTGGCCTCGTGTATGGAAAAATTCTAATCTCCGAGGGGTGGCCAATTTCCAACACGGCCATTATTCACTAAAGGTTTCCCCTCCCCCCCTCCCATGGGCACAGAATGGGGAAAACACCTTTGAGAGTAAGGTCCACAGTCTCTGCTTTCCGTGTACCTTATGAAAGGGACTGTACTGCTTTTTGCTCCCTAAGGGGGAGAGTAAGGGAAAGCTGGTGCTTACCCCTAGGAGTGAGATACAAGGAACAGATCAACTATTATTTGAGATCTGCCGGGTGCTTGTGACCCGGACTGGCCCCTGTGGGAGATAGCCTGCTGGCCTCCATGGACTTTGGCCTGACCCACCCATGACACTTCTTAGGTTTATGTTCCAAACTGCAAACTGTACGCCAGAAAAAGTCAACGGACAGTTTTCTGTGTGCCTGTGAATGAGTCCTCCTGCAGCACATGTGATGTCAGCAGCTCCGTCGGTAGCAGGGAGATCTCCTTCACCTCTGATCAGGACTGCTGAGGTCAAGCAGCTGTATCTTTCCTGGAGAAAACTGGAATTTTTTTTTTTAGTTGCGTGTAGTTTTCCAGCAAAATTCCACCCATGCAGAAAAAAGCGGTTTCCAAAATGAAAGTCCATGTGGACTTTGCACCGATGAGGGCAATTTTAAAATGTCCTCATCCCTCCGCGCCCTCCCCCCCCCCCCCCCCCCCCCCCCCACCTTTATTTATTTATTTATTTATTTATACGTTTTATATATACCGAAGTATTGGCGGGGGCCTTCACTCCGGTTTACAGTTATAACAACGCTATACATTGAAGTTGGATGAACAGCTTTAACAGAGTTAAAGTTATAAAGAATATATACAAACATTCGCTTCACCGAAATGTGTAGAAATCTTCATGCAAAAGCGCTGGACAAATAAATCTGAGTTTAAGATACCAAGTCTACAGGATAGTTTGGTCCCCCCTCCCCCCCACACATACACTAAATTCCTTATCGACTCTCCCCACTCACACTGCTCAGTCCCTTTGCACAACAGTAAACCACTAGCATCCCAAAACGTTGTCCTCATCGCCCCACAGCTCCTGCAGACCCTTTTCTATCAGACTTCGTTCTTTACAACACATTTCCTTCCTCCCTGGTTCTTGATCATTTCCCCTTCCCTGTGCCCCCTGGTTCCTGGTAGCTTCATTCTCTCTCCATTTTCCTGTCCCTTGGTTCCTATTGCAATTCCCTTACCTGCCTTGTGACTCCCAGATACTATTCCTTCTTAACTTGGATAGGTGCTGCCTGGTGCCATCTAAGTGCTGAAAAGAAAAAACAAAACCAAAAAACAAATGAACGGTAAGCGCAGTATTAAAAGGCTTTGTCTGGCTAACTTTTGGAGTCAGCTGGGTAAAAGCTGAGAGTTGAATTTTTTTTTACTTGCCAAGCAAATAAGTTCTGTGCATGCAAAATGTGTCTCGATAAAAAGGGATGGAATTGGAGGTTTGAGGGCGGGGCCAAAGTTTAGCTGGTGAGTGCAGATACTGAGCACGTTCTGTGTTTTAAGTCTGATCAGAAAATGCCTGTCCAAGTTATCCAGGTAGGGTTATGCATGTAACTTTATCCGGGCAGATTTATTGTTAAGTGTTTATCTGAATAAAGTTACGTACATACATTTATCCGGATAACTGACCACATTACTTCCAAGAAGTTTTTTCATTGGCTAGCCATGATTTCAGCCTGCCTTTGTTGTGTAGCACAACGGACTGTAGTTGATTTTTCTTGGCAATTTGACGTTTAATGGACCCACTCTTTACTGTGTTTCGGTAAATTCCCTAGGAGTCTTCAGTCCTCCCTGTTCTTTGCTGGGGCGTCTCCACGTTACACAAAGTGAACTAAACCCTAGACAACTTTTTTTTTTTTTTTTCCCAGCAGCTTATAAGCTCTTTGCAACCTGAACTAACATTTATTCATGAAGAGCTCGGATTAATGTTCAGCTCGATGCTACTACCATCTGTTTAATTTGAGAGGTAGGGGAGAGCACGGGAGCACTAGAGTCTGAGGCTGGCTTGCTGCCCAGATAGCGAGGACACCAGCCAAGTAAGAGTCAGTGAGAATATTGTGGCATGGCTGACCCGTGGAAAATATTCTTCATTGTCTTTCTGGTAATTAAAGTCACTGGGTAAAATGAAACCTCTGAATTGACATATTGCTTCTCTCAGATTTTTCTGCCTGTGTTTGATCAATCTGTTGGTGAAATCCTTTATTTTTTTTTACATGTCAGGGTACTGCACAGACAGAATGGAATATAGAGTGTCCTTTTTATATGGTAGATTCCAAATAAGAAATTGAATCATTAACTTTCAGTGCAGAGTTCTAGTAGGCGGATTGGTCATTGAGAAATCTTGATTATAGATTTTTTTTTTAAATGTTTTGGCTCGGCAGTTTCTTCCTTCTCCTTTTTTGGGCCTCCAGCTGAATCAAAAGCAGCTTTATTAGGCTACAGTACCATGAGCCTTCATTCTCAGCTACCAGCGGATTTTGTTCCCCTGTTTTTATATCACGTGGCCAACGTGGCCCAGTCATCGCGGTGACTGTCCTTGGCCAGGGAAGGGGCCGCCAACAGAAGCTGATTCTGGAACCCAGCTAATGTGGAGGCTAAGCGCAGTTGCTGGGTGATGCTAGAGAGTGAGACCCCTTCCCTGGGGAGGGGCTACGGACATGGCCTCTGCAACATCCTGAGCCTCTGCAGACACAAGCAGCAGAAACAGAGCTTGGGATCAAACTCTGGTTACTTGCTGCCAAACCGCCAGGCCAGCCCAAGACATCTGGATTCTTTGCAGGCTGAGATATGCACCCAACCTATTATCTAAAGGTGATTATCCTTCAATTACAACAGCAATTAACAATGAAGGAAGGAAGGATGAAGGCTTAAAACTCAAGAAAGGAAGTCCCATGGCTTGGTCCTTCAGGCTTGCTGTCACATCTGAAGAAGGGGTCTGTATGATCTCGGAAGCTCTTGTCATGTTCTCATCATTAGATGATTCTTATGTATCCAACGAGGAAGGCAGTGAAAATCCTGCATAGGCATGAGTTCTCCAGTGCTGCTCAACGTGATCCTATTAAAAATGACTTTAACCTCATTTGCAATAGGGTAAATTCCAGGCCAATGTTTACCCTTCACACCAAATTGGAGCCTGATCTGTTCGCTCAGAGGAAAGTTTTCATACCTCAGGATAGATAGAAACTACTGCTTAAGCAGTTTTCTGCCATTTGTCGAAAAGCACTAGCAAAAGAGAATGGAGCCTGCAAATCCAGATCTAATAATACTTACCACTCTTATCACACTACTACCGTAGATATATGCAGCACTGTGCGATGGTGCGTAGTATTCAGGGATGGTAAGCCTCTGCCTCAGAGAGCTTTGAAGCAAAGTTGGGTTCCTTGGGCAATGGGAGATGACGTGACTTACCAAAGGTTGCAGGGACAGTTGGTGAAAGCAGCAGCATCTCAACCTTGGTGTCCCTGGTTTCTCACCCCATTGCTGTAATCCCGAAATGACGCCCCCTAAAAGATCTCGTTGTTTACATACTCACAGCAAGGGCTTCCATAGACTGAGTTTCTGTGGTTACAAACCTTCTCATAAAACAAATATTGGCCTGCACACAGTGACGGTCTGGCCTGTTCTTTCCTCAAGCAGAACCCTTAAATACTTTTCCATTTCAGTGGTTTATTGTAAGTTCTTATGCACGTATTTTTGTGAATTATTTTTAATTTGCAATTTCCAGTAGCCCAGCAAGTTTAAGGATAATTTTCAAACAGCTCGTGTCTATGGGTTACCCGTAGACTTTCACCTGACTTTTCAAAGCAAACTTAAGCACACAAGTCCACTTTGAAAATTTGTGGGAAGTTCTGATAACATGCAAAGATATATGTGCAGAAACTTGTGCCCTGCTCCGAGCTGGTGCAGCTTTCTTCATGTAAGTTTAGGTGCATATGTCTAAGGAAAGAATGGCGGAGGCGAGAACAGGATCGGAGTTCAGAAGAGCTTGGGATTAAGCATGGAGGATCTCTGCGGGAGAGGAAGAGGCTTTAAAGCTGAGCAGGAGATGTGGATGGGAAGACAGGATGATCTCAAACTGCTGTTGTGTTAAGTGTGTCTCTACTTTTGAAAATCACATAAGAACGTGTGTGCACGCAAATCCTTTCACCGCCCTGACTGCTCGCTGGAACGCCTCTTACGAGTGTGTGTAAAAGTATGAGTGAATTTGGGTTTCCCACATTCTTCTCCCTGCACAATCCTCGGGGTGATTTTCAAAGTGCAATTTTGTGCATAAAACGGGGTTTTTATGCGTGAAAAATGCTTTGAAAAAGAAGTCCGTGATTTCAGGTGGTGGTCTTTTTCGCTGTCTCCTGATGAAGATGATGATGTAACCCATACCATCTTGGCTCTGCTCCATCTTCTGACTGCTCTGGAATTCTCCATGACCCTTTGGTCCAACAACGAGAGATGTTACCTAGTGGCCAGGCAATCAAGGTTTTGGTAGCTACTTTTTAACTCATTACCAATGTTGCAGTTTTCTGGCCAGATGCTGAAATACTGAAGTTGGCATATAACACATTCCTTTGCATGATGATATTGATATAATGACATAGGAGGGTTATTGCCAGCTCACCGTTAAACACACAGTGACTGTGAAGCCTACTGCCAACTAGTTCTCAACGGGCTGTCATGATGGTTGGCAACATCTTTTGAAGTTATCTACCACTGTGGCGACTGTAAAGTTTCATACAGTCTCTTCTCTGCAATAAAAAAACATATGCAGTGGTTGTCGGGCATTTAATTTAGGTAACTTATTTTGGCTGTTCCGTACATTGCTTAACAACTCGTCAATGGTTTAACAGTGGAATCCTATGTTGTATAGTGTTTTGTTGGGGAAGAGGGGGTTAGCACTTTTCAAAAATATGAAAAGCACTATTAGGTTTTGACATAGGTGTCTGTCCATCTGTCTGTCTGTCAGAGGCGGTGCTGAACAGCAGTGAGACGCTCCTGTTGATCTGTGAATAGAAATGCGTCTGCTATATGTAATCATTCCACATCAAGAAAACCTTCCATGTCACCTTCCATTTCCCCCCTCCCTCTACCTAGGTGTATTAGTGGTGGTTTAATTTTTTTTTTTTTTTTTTATTATTTGAGATGGTTGGACAGCCATGTTCTTCCTTGGAAGACATCTCTAACGCATGACGAGAATCTCTCAAATGATTCATTTTTAGCTACACACACACTTTTGTGTTCTCTCCATCAAGGGGGAATAAAACATTTGCAAAAGTGTAAGAATGCAATTGTTCACAGAAATAGAATATGCACATATTGTTGAAGACAATGGGAAGATGCAGCAGAGCCTAAGGAATAGCTTGGTGGATGGCACGTACATTTCAGGATGGAGAAACATAAGCACAAAAATAGGCCAGTAATCTTTTTGAAGGGCCATATGAGTCAAAATAAAAAAAAGACTTGAAGATCCTGGTAAAGAACAAACTACAAAAGGATGATATCAACTCATGGGACCATCCAGGAGTGCAGTGAGCCAAAATTTTGGATTTTAAAGCTGATGATTCAAGAAGATAGACTCAATCCAAGCATTTGAGGCAGGCAGTTTATTGGGCTCAGTTAGCCATACTAAAATTGTGTTAACACAAAATTGCCTTCCCCACTGAAAATACGGCCATCAGGTTGGTAACGGTGTAATACAAATAATCAGGGCAATCATAAGAAAGTGGCTGAAATATGCTGAATCAAGCGGCCTCAGTCTGGGACGCTTATATAAGGGCTATCATGCCTGAAAGGAGGCATGCAGCTATGGATTAGCTTACCCGTCTCCCACATGAATCAATCATTCACCCAAAGTGCAGTCAATATATTAGATATTTTTCTATATAAATCTTAATAGTATGTAAGGGCACCATTCAAAATAACTGCTTCCCAGTCCCTGTCATTGACCGATGTTTCAGCGGTGCCTGCTTCGGGGGGTCTGGTAATGCAAGCACTTACCTGGCACCGAGGCGCACCACTGGTCCGTAACCGGTCATTGTAGCGGAGAAGGAAGGATGCACAAACGGAGCCCAACCGGCAAGAGAAGCCTGGGACCCTCTGAATCAATCTGGCCCCTTCCTTCACACAAGAAGGGATGGAAAACACAGAAGAAGATGGCAGAAAAGGACCACTTAGCTCATCCAGTCTGACCACTTCTACCTGAGTACTGCACTGCCGCAAGTCTTACTCAATCTGTGGTCTTCTCCCTTCCTCTCTTTTTGCATCTCTTCTATGTCTACTTGACTTTTGACACTGTTTTGGCTCTACCATTTGTGCTGGAAGTCTGTTCCAGGGGGGTCTATCGCCTTCTCAGTGAAAAAGTATTTTCTCACGTTTTCTTTTGAGCCTTTAGCTTCATATGACAGCCTCTTGAGCTCTTCCTTCTATAGAAAATTCTACCTTTCCTTATCTTACTGAAACTAGCTACATAATTGAATATTTGTATCTCATCTTTTTGTTTTCCCTTCTTTCTTCTTTGGAGTACATCTTTAGCTCATTCAGGCTCTCTATGCATGACATATAGCGTAGGCCATGTAATATTTTGGATCGAAATGTGAATAATTTTCAGGCTGGCTCAGTTTTGCATGTCTGGTTTCAGATCCAGATTGTCAGTGGCTTGCCAGGATGGGTGTGACCTGAAAGAATTCTGAATATGTGGCTTTATTATTTCTCCCACCTGATTTCATGGGTTCCAATTATTGCAATTGACAATTGAGCTCCAAAAAATTCCATCTGTGGTTGGTGGCCTGGATTAGAGATAGGGTTTAGGATCATGATTTGCTGCTGATGATTATCTGGATCATCTCTACTTTTAAATGCATGTGGGAACCTCTAGGCTGGCTTGAGCATCATGCAAGCCACAGTGGACTGCCACAGATTGGAAAACATGAGTAGCAATGAATATCCCCTGCCCCAGATGGGGGCTCAAATGAAGTCTAGCCGTAGTGGAAGCAGTAGAATCGACAGTGGGTGTCTAGATACACTTCAATGAAATCTGATTGTGAAGGATGAATATCTTTATTCAGTTTAAGTGCTGTCACACAAAGTTGCTTCAAAGTAAATATGAGCCGAGGCAACAAAATTCCAAAAGAAAACAATACTGCCTATGAACCTTAAGCCCGAAACATCTGGTTTCCGCATCCTATTCTCCGTGCCTTCGCATGTACCTTCCTTCTGGATTTGTCTGCCTTCTTCACGGATGAGAAATGCTTGCAGTGCATCTGGCCGAGAGACTAGATTCAGGTCAGTCGCCGAGCCAGAGGTCTGGCCCTACCGTGCACACAACCTTCTTTCCTCTCACATAGCAGCCTGTTGAACTGCAGCTTCTTGGCAGCTGTCAGACTCGTGTTTGTTGGCAGCAGTTCCTTCGTCTGCAACACCGATTTACGCAGCCAGTAACGCATGGCCCCTCAAAGCACGCTGACAATGAAAGCGTGTTGCCCCTAGGGAATCAGCAGCGCTCATGGTGCGTGAAGGCATGTGGGGGCAGGGAGTGAGATGGGATGATGAGAGCTATGCACTGCTTTAGCCAACACCAGAAAGTGAAGTCTCGTGCCCTGCAGGATGGGACAAGTTGTACTGAGGAATTGATAATAGTTGAACACAAATGAAAATCTTTAGCCCAATGGTTAAATTGCTGGCAAATGCGCAAATGCTATGCAAAGTGAAGTAAAATTCAGAAGGGGTGTGAAGGGACAGTGCAAATGGCGTTTGCAAGTTAGAATAGAGGCCTACACCTCGGGGAAGAGAATCTCAGCCATCACACAGTGGCAACACCTAGTGGCCATATTCAGAGCACATGCATGCCCATGTGCTATTTCCACAATGAACATACAAAGGAGGCAGCGCATGCAAATAGATCTCATGCATATTCATCACAAAAATCCTGAAAACCCAATTGGGTTGTGGCACTTGAGGACTAGATTTGAGAACCCCCCTTCTAGGGCCGTGGTCCTTAACCTGGTCCTAGATGAGTCCCTAGCCAGTCTTGTTTTGAGGATATGTCACAATGAATACGCAATGAGAGAGATTTGAATGCACGCTCTCCACTGTATGCAGGTACCTTGTGGATATCCTAAAAACCAGAGTGGTTAGCTGCTTGGGGGTCACTGATGGGAACCACAGAGCCTGTGGCTCCCGGCCAAGGATGGTCATTTTGATGGCTGGGCTAGATCCAAGGATATTTGGGGGAGGGGGGCAACCCTGGGTAGTCTGAATGAATGTTCAGAGAACTGTAGCCCCATCAGAGACCAATTCTAATTGAGATGAAAGCTACTGAGGAGAGAGAACGGAGCAGGAAGAAAAAAAAAAAAAAGGAAAGCTCATAAGCAAAGATTAGAAGACACATTACCATGTTGCAGGTTCTAGTTTGGGAAAGACTAGACAAGGTCAAACATGGTTGTCCGGTGATCAAGAAGATTTATAGATCTGTTTGTGAATTCTTTGCAGGCTGTGACACTGTTTATTGGAGCAGCTTAAGAATTACCCTAAGGCGATGATGCACCTCAGCTTCTTCAGAAGGAACACTTGAGTGTGATTTTCTTCTCACTCCTTTTTTTTTTTTTTTTCTTTTCTCATACATTGATTGTGACTTATTAGCGAAATAGGGTCTGCACAGGACGAGGGGCTGGGGAGGCAGGCCGGGTTTGAACCCCATATTTCGGTCAGAAAAACACTTTGCTGAAAAGAGGGCGTCTAACCCTGCATGAGGAACGGAAGCAACAGCGGGTGAAAAAACAAAATCATTGACTGCCAAAGAAGCCAATGGTGGCAGTGATTCATTATAATAGCTTGCCTGTCTGGGCCCTTTTTATCCAGAGACTTCTCAGTAATATGAAATGAGAATATGAGTGTGAAACAAGAGGCGTCTTGGAGGAGGACATTATGGCTCTTCACTCGGCACAGGGGGAGGCGAGACAGATCACCGATAACTGCTTTGCTCAGGACTGGTGTAGGGGCTTCAAGCATCGTTTATCTTCTTTCACTGAAGTGGTTGTGATTTCTTCATGGTTTTATGTTTTTCACCTTTAGCCTGCAAGCCCTGATTCTTTAATTGCGGGAGCGTACGCCCATCATTAACAATCTGCTCCGCTGGCATTGCTATGTAGCTGTTTTAGGTGCCTGGAAGGGCCCTCAGGAAGTCATCGAGTCTACAGTCCCAAACTTGGGTCCTCGTGACCCAGCAGCCAGTCATGTTTCAGGATATGCACCTTATCTCATGCATATTCGTCATGGATCTCCTGAAAATCCAATTAACTGTGGGTTCACCAGAACAGATTTGGGGAGCCTTAATCTAGCCCATCTCTCTATCAAGGCAGGATCCACTTTACGTATATCTTCCTAGATAAATGTTCATCTGAACTGCTCTTAAAAGCCATTAGTGAAAGTTCTCCATCCTATAGGTAACACGTACTTGGCTTCCCTCACCGTTAGAATATCTCTGGGCTATTAGCACTCTTATACCTATCTGCTCTAAGTTTCCTGGTTGCTTGAAAAATATCTAGATGTCAGCTGTCCCTCCAAACTTTCACATTTTAAAAACCTGGGGTCCCTGGTGACCCTGGGAACCTGACGCTGGACTAAACAGATCTAGCGGCCACATAGAGATGGTGCGAGTACATGAGAGAGAAGGTGGGAAGCCACAGGAATTGAAGTATGCGGTAGCTCATCTCACCCCAGTGCTGCTGTGGGTCTGCATGGCCCACAACCATTTGTACAGCAAAGAAGATGAAGAAACCTGTAAGACTGAGCCGATGAGGGGAAGGTACAGGGAAGAGTGTGTAGGAAGGGGCAATAGAGAGGTCAGGGGCGTAGGATGACTGCTGAAGTTGGTGGTGCACCAGAAAACTTGCTGCTGCCATGTGCCCTAGAACACAGAACACCCTCCTACATTACCCCGTGAGCACCATTTTCTTTGATGCAAAAAAGCCTATCAGTTTTATGCACACAGCAACCCAATCCTTAGAGTGTACATTAGCTAATTGTTACGTTTAGCCGGTCGCGAAACAGCTGCACAACTGGCTGCACTCAACCCCTGGAGCCGCCGATGCAAAGTGAGTCTCCGACTTGGCTGGGATGCTGCTGCCATGCTCCTTCCACTGATCCCCATAGGTGTGCGCACACCAGACCTTAAAGGCCCTGTGACTAGAAAGTGCCTGAGGCTCTGGGAGATGACACTGGGGCCAACTGGAGATTTTAACCCCAGCCGCACTTTCAGTCGGCACCTCAGCAAAGCGAGTTGCTAGTGCATCCAGCTAGTAATGCCGCCCTGATCCAGCCACAAATTGACCGGCTAAATGATAGCCTGATAAGTCCTACTTATCCAGCTATCTGCTGGTTTAATATCTGGCCCTAAATGTCAAAACAGCTGATGAACACCTAATAATTTAAAAAACGTGCATAAATTTGTTCTAATATTTCCCAGACACCAATAAAATATTTCAAAACATCTGAATAAAACATCCAATAATTTAAAAAATTTACATAAATTTGTTCTATTTCCCAAAAAGCAATAAAATATTTAAAAACAATAGAAACATCAAATTACACCCAATAATTCAAACTAATAAGGATTTAAAAAAACCTCCTGCTCTCCATACCTGAGATCTTTTGATTTTCAGTCACCCTGAGACTATCATGGAATTGGGGAGATAGTTTGTGCAGCCCTAGCTTCTCTCTCTCTCTCACACACACATACATACTCACACATTCATTCTTTCACACACTCCCTGTCTCTCATATACATGCCACTGCTTTCACACACACTCCCTCTCTCTCTCTCACACACACATACATACTCACACATTAATTCTTTCACGCACTCCCTGTCTCATATACATGCCACTGCTTTCACACACACTCCCTCTCTCTCACACACACACACATACATACTCACACATTAATTCTTTCACGCACTCCCTGTCTCATATACATGCCACTGCTTTCACACACACTCCCTCTCTCACACACACATACATACTCACACATTCATTCTTTCACGCACTCCCTGTCTCATATACATGCCACTGCTTTCACACACACATACATACTCACACATTCATTCTTTCCCGCACTCCCTGTCTCATATACATGCCGCTGCTTTCATACACACTCCCTCTCTCACATACACACACACATACATACTCAAACATTCATTCTTTCACGCACTCCCTGTCTCATATACATGCCACTGCTTTCACACACACTCCCTCTCTCACACACACACACATACATACTCACACATTCATTCTTTCATGCACTATACATGCTCTGATACAGAGTGGGAGCAGCCAAGTAGGAGAAGCTTTCAAAAGCCCCCAGTTCTTATTTATCCTCAGCAAAGACGTAAAGAATTGGGAAGAAAGACAAGGAGCTTCATAATTTTTAATTGTTCCGGCTGCTAGTTAAATCATCAAAAACAAATATTTGTCAGTCAAATTGTTGTAAAACATTAGAAAAATGCTCCCAGCATTGTGTCTTTGTAGAGCCAGCCTCCAGCATGGCTCGGAGAAGCTGCCGTTAGCAGAAGGAATATTGATTGTAGAGCAGTACAGCAGGCCAGCACCCAAGGACTAATTAAGCTGCTAGCAAGCCATCTGACTTGGTAGATTTTTCTTAATGGTGGCAGGATTATTAAATCCAGTAAAAGATTGCATTTGTATAGCATCCTGTCTAGTGAGTATTGAGATGGAAAGATACATATATATATATATATATATAGATAGATATATATATATTTTTTTAAATTGTGTACAGCTTTTTTTAAGTGCAGGTTGCTATTGAGGGCTAGACAGATTTTGAAATTCTGCTAGCGTTTCACATCTTGGCCAGGTGGATGGGAGTATGCACCTACTGCTATAGTCTTGGAATTTCTGTCCCTACCGTACATTTTGTTAGGCAGGCTGTAAGTGAACACTTTACTGGGGCTTGAACAAAAAATATATATCTCAGTGTCTCCTGTATAAGGCCCAAGCACATTTAGGAGGCAATATTTAGACTGCTTGGGTGGGTTGGGGGCTCCTGCAAGCTTTATACATGCTTTGAAACAGCAGGGGGGGGGGGTTTCAAACACACTTTTTTTTATTACAGTAAATACCTATTCATCCATGTAGAAAACTTTTCAAAATTACTCTCTTTAACTTCTCACCACATCTGCAGTTCTTTCCTATTTTGAGGACTGGAGGTGTTACTGCTGCAGTTCCATTGTGTGGTGGTGGAGGGGAAAGAGTGAGCTGATGTGTGTTAGCTATAGGAATTGTATCTGCTCATCTCTCCCAGAGTTGTAGAGAGTCCAACAGGGCAGATGGGTGTGGGACAAGTTGTTCCTTCTCTGTTAGTATATTTTTGTGATTAAACCATCCATGTTCTGAGCAGTGAATTAAGTTTGTGGTACTGGCGGTGACTGGCATTCTCCAAAAACAAGCAGGACGTCAGTCCTCACACTTGGGTGACGTCATCCGATGGAGCCTGGCATGGTAAACCTATGGCAAAGTTTCTAGACCTTTGACTGAGCTTCTCTATGCCTGCTCAGCATGCATTATACCTCACGGCCATGCAGGGTCCCTTCAGTCTTACTTTTTCCGCAGAGCCTGATGGTTTGTGGTTGTGTGAATCTCTCACTTTTTTCTCTTCACTTTAGGATTTTGTAAGCGGTTTTTTTTACCCGAAGTACTGTTGAGATTGAGCTCATTGACCCAGAGTCCCTCTGTTCCCCTTTGTATCATCCCTAGGTTGTTTTTTCACGTTTTTCACTGTTTCCTTTTGCATTCATATCCCTGGAGCGGCTGAGCACTTGGTGCACCCCATCCATCTATTTTGATCTTGAATCTCTTCTGTTTTGCAATACCATGTCATCAGGGTTCCAGTGATGTGTGAGGACCATGGTCTTTTATGGATCCCCATGATAAATGTCTTCCACTTGAGAGCATTGCATGATGTCCGGGGTTGCTGCAGATGCTTACAGGTGATCCCAAGGGACGCAGATCCTATTTGGAGAAGATGGAACAACTCTTTGGACACCAGAAGACCAATTCATTGGTATCTGAGGCATTAACATCAAGGGACTTCAGAGCTGCACCATTGGCCACTAAACCACCAATGTTGGCGGGGCCGTTGGTGTCAATGACTGTCAGAGATTCTGGAGATAGGCCATTGCCCAGTTACTCCAGGCCGAAGATTTCATCAGGTTTGTCTTTTTTGACCATGGTGTGCATCGAGGGATGCCAAAGAAGCATTGGCATCAGTCCCCCTTGATGCATGGTGCAGGTTTGGGGATGCTCCAGCTTTGGTTGAGAAGCCCCTAAAGCAACCTCATGAGAGGAGTCCCAATCCTCTGCAGTTCCCAGGGGTTTGCCAAAGTCTCCATCTGTCCAGACGTCAGCTATTGATCCTCCTCTTGGTTCCGAAGAGGATCTGATCACTCCTCCTGGCTTTAAGAACATAAGAAATTGCATTACTGGGTCGGACCAAAGGACAATCAAGCCCAGCATCCTGTTTCCAACAGTGGCCAATCCAGGCTACAAGTACCTGGCAAGTACCCAAACACTAAGTAGATCCCATGCTACTGATGCCAGTATTAGCAGTGGCTATTCCCTAAGTCAACTTGATTAATAGTTAATGGACTTCTCCTCCAGAAACTTATCCAAACCTTTTGTAAACCCAGCTACACTAATTGCACTAACCACATCCTCTGGCAACAAATTCCAGAGCTTAATTGTACGTTGAGTGAAAAAGAATTGTCTCAGATTAGTTTTAAATGTGCTACTTGCTAACTTCATGGAGTGCCCCTTAGTCCTTCTATTATCCGAAAGAGTAAATAACTGATTCCCATCTACCTGTTCTAGACCTCTCATGATGTTAAAGACCTCTATCAATTCACCCCTCAGCTGTCTCTTCTCCAAGCTGAACAGCCCTAACCTCTTTAGCCTTTCCTCATAGCAGAGCTGTTCCATCCACTTTATCATTTTGGTTGCCCTTCTCCAGTGCAACCATATCTTTTTTGGAGTTCATCGGAGCTCTGCTTGACTCTACTCAGGCCAAGGCCTTCCTGCCACAGTACAGGGCTATCACCTTGATGGCCATCGTGGCAGAGATTCATGCGAGCCAGGAGATATCGGCAAGGCTCATGTTGAGGCTGTTGGGCCAATTAGCCACAATCGTTCATGTTACTCCCATGCCATGCCTACACATGAGAAGAACCCAATGGACCCTCAGATCCCATTGGCTTCAGGCCACGCAGGATCTTCGAAACTGCATACAGGGCACTCCAGAACTCCTTGTCCTGGTGGTGAGAAATTTTCAATTTAGTTCAGGGAATTTCTTTCCAAATTCCTCCAGTACAAATTGTTCTGCTGACTGATGTGCCCACCCTGTGATGGGGCGCGCATGTAAACTTGGGCACAGCACCCAGTGCGTTTCTCCGCCCAGGAACTTCAGTTTCAAATCAACTTCCTGGAGCTCCATGAGATCAATTATGCACTATGGGCTTTCAGAGATTGGCTGTCCAACAAAATTGTGTTGATTCAGACTGACAACCAAGTGGTGATTATACTATTTCTACAAGCAGGGGGTTACAGGCTCTTACCTCCTGTGTCAAGAAGCAATCCAGATGTTGTGGGCCCTCTCATGAGATAATGTGCAGGGCCACATATCTAGTGGGTCTGGATGGATAGTGGACAGACTGAGTCAATCCTTCAGACCCCACAAATGATCTCTGACCAAGGAGTAGCAAATCAGATCTTCTACCTCTTGGGGTCCCGGAGGTGGATCTGTTCACAGCCCCTTGGAATACGAAGGTCCCCCTGTTCTGTTCCGCATTCAGGGCACATAGCAAGCTTGCCTCAGACTCCTTCTCTCTTCATTGGGGCCAGGGTCTTTTGTATGCATATCCTTCAGTTCCACCGGTAGAGAAGGCTCTGTTGAAGCTCTGGGAGTACAAAGGGATTATGATCCTCATAGTCGCTCATTGGCCGAGACAGATTTGGCTTCCGCTCCTTCGGGAGTTATGTGTCCAATCAGACTGGGGACTTCCCCAGATCTCAGGATCAGGGTAGGTTGTAGTATCCCAACCTCCATGCCCTCTTGCTCACAGCTTGGATGTTGAGGTTGATCTTGCAAACCCCTTGACCTCTCAGAGGATGTTTCTCATGTCCCCGTAACTTCCAGGAAGCCTTCCACCAGAAAGTCCTAGGGACTGAAGTGGAAGAAGTTTTCTGTGTGGTATGAGCAAAGGGCCCTAGACCCTTTCTCCTACTCAACCAAAAGCTGCTTGACTACCTTCTACATTTCTCCAATGCTGGTCTTAAGACCAACTCGGTTAAGTTTCACCTTAGTGCGATTGGCACATATCACCATGGTGTAGAAGGTAAGTCCTTAGTGACTTATCCACTTTATACTAAGTATTTTCATGATAGGGTGGTCTTGTGTATGCACCCTAAGTTCCTGCCTAAGGTGTATCGGACTTCCATCTTAAGCAGTCAATCATCCTTCCAGCAGTTTATTCCCAGGCCTCATGCTCACCCAGGTGACCAAGCCCTGCAGTTTGGAGTACAAGAAAGCCTTGGTCTTCTGTTTGAAGTGGACAGATGTCCATAGACAGTCCACCCAGCTTTTTGTTGGGTTTTTTTTTTTTACTAGAACAGGCTGGGAATCACCGCTGCCAAACAGACATTCTTGAATTGACTAGCAGACTGCGTCTCCTTCTGTTATTCCTAGATGGACTTGTATCTTGCGTGTCATGTCAAGGCTCACGCTGTTTGAGCGATGGCAGCATTGGTAGCCTACTTGTGAGCAGTCCCTGTGGAGGAGATCTGCAAGGCTGCGACATGTCCACTCATTCATGTCACATTATTGTTTGGATAGGGATGGCTGACGTGACAGCAGGTTTGGCTGTCTGTCCTTTGGAACTTGTTTGAGGTTTAGAACCCAACTCTATTCCCATGTAGGGCCTGTTGTTTTTATTCAGTCTGCCCCCTGCCATCCTGCTTGTCCTCGGAGAAAGCAGAGTTGCTCACCTGAAACAGGTTTTCTCCGAGGACAGCAGGATGGCAGGTCTGTGGGTTTTTTCTTACAATGCTGTGTTATTAGACTGAAAGGGACCCTGCGTGAAGGCGTGGTATAATGCATGACAGAGCCTGCTCAGAGAGGCTCAGTCAAAGTTCTAAAAACTTTGACATGAGTTTTCTGTGGTGGGCTCCATCCGATGACGTCACCCATCTGTGAGGACTGAAATCCTGCTGTCCTCGGAGAACACCTGATACAGGTAAGCAACTCTGCTTTATCATGTGGTGACTGCCTGTAATGAAATTTATACTCCCCGAGCAGAGGGTGATTTACACTGGATTGCACGGCGAAGCCAGGCCACTTGCATCTTTCGATGCCTCCTGCAAAGGGCCTTGTTGCTGACAGAAAAAGGAGCTTAATGTTAACTTTTATTTTTTAGTTAATCGGAATGGTTTTGAAATTAATAGTAAGGTCCTGGGGTCTTTTTCCACTTCTTAACGTGCAGTAAAGTTTGCCAGATTAATGTGATTATTTGCTTTGGTTGTTTGTGCATATTAACGCCTCTTTGCTCTCTGGGTCTGTGACTTTTTTTTTTTTTTTCCCCCTCTCTCTGCTACAGCGGTGATTGTCGGAGGGGTAGTGGGTGCCCTGTTTGCTGCCTTCCTGGTCATGCTGCTGATATATCGGATGAAAAAGAAAGACGAGGGGAGCTACACGCTGGAGGAACCTAAGCAGGCCAGCGTCACTTACCAAAAACCCGACAAACAGGAAGAATTCTATGCATAGATCAGAGATTAACCCCAGAGTGCCTATTTCTTCCTCTCTCTCTCTCTCTCTCTCTATTTTGGTTTTCTTTCTCTTTGTTTCGTCTGATTGAACTATGAGTTAAAAACAAAATAAGTAATGTAAGTTTTAACACAAAACAAAACAAGGAGACAAAAACATTTGCAGATTGAAATCTTCTTCACCTTGTTGCGGTGCAGAAAGCATTAACTGAGACCCGGTGGGGTTGAAGGATAAGCCAACGCCTGCTGGGATACCACGTCATGAGAGTGGCCTGCTAGGTGGCACCGGATGGTCAGGTACTGAACTTCCTGGCACATGTTGAACTGTTGCAGGGACGGAGCTGCGCTTCGGATGAAGCAGACATGGATAAATTTAAAAAAAAACAAAACAAAACGGGGGACGGTCAACATGCTCCCATGTAGCCTTCAAAAGCACAACGAAACATGTTCGGGTGAGAGAAGAGGAAGCTACAGTGTACACGGGGAACGCTCACCCTGTCGTGGAACAGGGGGTACTGGTGGAGGGGGAGGTGCAGACGCCACCCCCTTAACCCTCACTCGCACGCATTACCAACATGCTTTTTACTTTTCTATAGAAACACCTGCTCTGGTTCTCGTGGCGATTTAATTTTGAGGATCACGCAGCTTGCTAGAAATCTAGTCCCCCATAGGAACTGATAATGGCCTCTAGTTTACACCAGTTAGGGGGGTCTGGCAGCAATGAAAAACCTGAAGATAACAGGAAGTGGTTTACAGGCTAATTTTGCTTTTTCATTTTGTGGGTTGGCATTTAGTTATAATTGTACAACTTTGCTGTAATTATTGATCAAAAATTAAAATAGACCAACAATGATTTTTAGATTGTAAACAAGTCTGGAGGGAGATTCTTCTACCAGTTGGCCAACGGCGACCATAAAACCAGCAGTGACATTGGTTCCGTGCCTGAGCTGATGTTGGCTGGATTATAACTGTCCTCCTGCCAGCCAAGCCCACTAATGATGCTCATGCAGATGAGAACACACCCTGCTCACCATTTTCTCTGGGAAGTAGGTATGTATGGCAAAAAAAAAAAAAATATATATATATATATATTGATATAAACCACTGATTGCAGAAGTTCTATATGGTGCTGGCTCGCATACGGTTGTGCCAGGCCAAGGGCTTCCTGCGGCATCCTGTAATTTACTGCTGAGCCTCCGCTGAGTTTGGCGGAACCAGGCAACAAGTCGCCACAGCAATCCACACAAGGCCAGAACTCCTCAGCGCCAGTAGTATAACTGGGTAATCAGTTTGGTTTAAATAATAAAAAAAAAGATGTCGGTTTGTCAGTTGAAGCCTTCTGCAGTGTATCTTTGCTTGAACAGTTACTCTAGGATTCAAAATGTTAACATGGCAAAAATGTATCACATTTGCCTGTGCGACCCTTATCAGCATCGTCTGCTGCAGGAGCTCAGCTCCGTGATTTAATTGTGTGGTGGAATTTTGAATCAACTTTATGGATAATTTTGTGCAAAAATATGGTTACGGCAAATGTTTTGATTCCAGAGAAAGGAATGCCCTGTGCAATATCAACCAATCACGTGCCAGTGGCAGAAATTCGTTTTCTGTGGCGTTGGGGGAGTCCTCACAAAATCTGGTCAGCACCTGTTAGCATCTTCAGACATTTGAATACCCCAGTTACACTATTAACTGCTAGAAACCTATCCAGTTCAATTCCGTAGTTTATTTAAGTAGCTGAAGCTATCTCAGTCGGCAATAGATTCTGTAACTTGAGCAGTCTTTGTCGAGAGAGCCAGGTACTGGGAGGGGAATTTGCACATTATTTCAGCAATCTGAGCAGATAATGTCAGAACATCGTTGGGCAGGCAGGTACAGGTAGCCCAGACGTTTCATTTCCAATCAACCTTTGGCCACCACGGACGACTTCCAAAACCAACCAACCCTCAAATGGCCATCTTAGGGTAAAAATAGATACAAAAAAAGATAAAGATCCTCTTTTCAGATCCTAGGATATACATTAGGTTTCCTCTCCCAAAAAAAAAAGAAAATATGGGTGAAATGTTTTTGTTTTTTGTTAGGATATCCAGATCCAATATTGGATGTGGTTGGCTTTGCCAGTATATGGAGAGGGATGGGGAGGTCTCGGCTCCATCAATTACAGTGCCAGTTTTGACTCTGGAGGGAGGTCGAGGCATGTTCAGACACATCCCAGCTGGTCCCCCCTCCCTCCCTCCCCCGAAAACCAGTCCACCAGAAATAAAAGACTGAGAAAGATACGGAATTAATAGGAAGTAGTTTAGTGTGAAACCAACATAACGTCTGCCTGTAAGATGGCTGTAATTTGCTCTTTGCAGATGATGAGTTGACCCGAAGGTCGTGATGCAAATTATAGCATGAAACCACGCTCGGATGAACCTCCTTGGGAGGGCTCGCTGTGTTGCAATGAAGCTTATCATTTTACAAAGCTTTTCCCTACGCCCGCACTCCAGTTCTAAGTGTAAAATGGGTTTAATTTCTCACTGTTGCCCTTAGTCAACAGTGCGTGCTGCCCAAAATCTTCTAGGCTGTCCTCCATGGTGAACTGAAACCTAGAAACAAGGACCCTTCAATTGCTTTCATCTGTGACAGAATACCCAATGTAATGGCACCTTTTAAACGTCTCCTGCCGGTCCTGTAGGTCTTGATGGGCTGACGATTTTCTCCCCGCGATTTTCAGCGTCTGGCCACGTGCTGCGGCGGATCCTTGCCAATGTCTGTCCTCTGTTGCTTTTGCCTTTGGGAAAACTTTTAAAATGGCTCAAAATAGCTGTCAAAACATTGGCATTAACAGACACCTCTCAGGTTTTCTTTTAGTATGCAGATGAAGTTTCTGTAGTGCCATCCAGGCTCACAATGCTATAGACGATAGAATCGCTATGTCTACAGCGTCTCTAACCCAGAGGAGCCTTTTCTGAGTGCTGAGAGATTAAATAACTTCCTCTAGGTGATGGTGAGCCCTGGAAAGAGGAATAAACTGCATGTTGTGACTTGACATCGTAGTTTTTCTGTCTTTTGTCAATCCAAATAATTCAGCAGTTTGCTCCTTTCTTCAGGAATTCATGTGCCTGTTGTGAAAATAATTTTGTACTGCTTCTTTAAAAATGATAATGGGATTTTTGGAGTGCGTGGTCAGGAATACACTTAAAGAAAAGTGCATTGGGGGCTCTCTTTTTCTCTTGGATCTGCTGTAGGTGCACTGCTTTTTTACCTTCTGCTGCTGTCTTAGTGGCTGATTGGCTCTGAGGAGAGATGGTCACGTAATCTCTAGGAGATGAAGTCTCGGTGCAGTGTCCACTCTTGGTCATAGGTGCGCAGTGAGCACTAGGAAGTGCCATCTAAAGGTGCAGTAGCTGTGCAGATTAACATCTAAAGCAGAAGAAGAGTTGTCAGCATCTGGGCAAAGTTGCAGAGGGGGAGATCTATAGCAGCTCTGCAGGTTCTCCCCATCTGCATTGCAGCAGCTCTGCAGGTTCTCCCCATCTGCATCGCAGCAGCTCTGCAGGTTCTCCCCATCGATTGCAGCAGCTCTGCAGGTTCTCCCCATCTGCATTGCAGCAGCTCTGCAGGTTCTCCCCATCTGCATTGCAGCAGCTCTGCAGGGCTGCAGCTGTGAAGCATTGCGGCTGCTGTGCACAGTTGCTTCAGATGTTAAAAATCCATGGTGTTGGTCCCCCCCCCCCCCCCCCCACCTGTTGCTATCTTGCATTTATAATCAAACCTTTTACCTGCAGTCCAGGGAGTGCAACCAGCCAGAGCCATAAGCAAACTATGGTTACTGCAAACCTTATACAGTGAGGCTGGATTAGGAAGTACAGAGAGCAGCTGCTGCACTTCTTACAGTCATCCTTGGACATTAAAACAAGAGGTTTGTGCGGAGAACGAGTTCCCCTGCCTCTGCAACCCCATTCACCGCAGTTAGTGGATGGAGAGGACAGTGTGGGGGAGGGAGGTTTCTCTTATGCCCCTGCTTTGATGCAGAAGATGTAAATAGTAAGAGTTTTGGGGACTATCTTGTAAAGGCCAAAGCTTTAGGGAAACCCTTCCTAATGCAGGCGTGTTTTAGATATCGGGTCCGGTGCTTTCACCGCTGCCTTGCTGTGTAATTCTGCTGCCGGCTAAGACTCTCCGTAGGTGAGTCGAGGGCCAGCGTTGCACAGTCCAGCACTAAAATGCAGTTCACTGCTGTAATGACCTTGCAAGTACTTGCGATAAGAGCAGCGCCTAACCGGTTTCGGGTTGAGGGCTGTAACTGCATAACGTGCAGTCCCGACCTGGTCTGCTCTAATGCTTGGCTGGACAGTCGGGGCTATGCAGTAGGTCTTCAGGTACAGGACCGTGGCTCCACAGAGCAATGACCCTGCCGCTAATAGGCCAGAGTTCTGAAATGGCGAGTAGGACCATTCCTTGAAAACGCTGTCCATTCATCCCCCAGCAATGCATCGGGCCAGGACAGCACCTGGCACCTGTCGAGGGTGCAGAGGGGACTGCAGGTTTCGCTCCCACTTCTTTTGCAGCCCTCCTTGCCTTGCTTGAATCTGGGGGGGGGGGGGTTGCTGTTTTTTCTTTTCGCTGCTTCTTCCTGGCGCTGCACTTCCATGGTCCTGAAGTGGCAGGGGCAAGCCCAGGACATCGCGCCAGGGGACAGCTCGGTTTTCTTTAATCAGTTTTTAATGCTGAGCGAAGAGTGAGATGAGCAAATGCGGCCAGCAAACCCTAGAAGAGGTTTCAGTGCCGGGTGACTTTTAGCTTTTGGAGGTGCTCTGTAAGTAGCCCAGCCATGCTCAGGGCTCACAATCGAGCCTCACACACCTAGGGGACCAAGTCAGTTAAATAGCATGCTAAAATCAGCATTAGCAGCTGATTCGCTAAGCTAATGATATGCAAAGTGTATGCACACTAAGGGGAACGCGGGTTAGTGTAGGTGTCCAAATCTCGCGTGCTACCCATCCCTTCAATACAAAGGAAGGCCCTCTGGAGGGGCCAGCAGATCTCTCCCCCCTCCCCCATCCTCCAGAATGGATACTTAACTACTTCAGGGGTGCCCTGGACTTCACTGGCAGGAGCAATGGCAGACCCCTTGTCTGGCAGTACTGCTGCCCTCTGTATACTGCGTGGCGTCGGGGGTGAGGGGGGAACCAAGGGGGCTGGAGTGCCCTGCTGGCAAATTAAAATTTACAACCATCCCCCAAGCTGGTGCTAAATTTACTGGGGGTCCACAGCACTTAGTGAATTCAGCAGGGGTTCATTACAAGGGCAATAAGAGCTAATGAGCTCATGATCTCCCACTTTGCCTATTTTTCATGCACGTCCCTGCTACTTTTCAGTGCATTGCTTGATTTAGCCCAGGTTTTCCCTTACACTGAATTGTAAGTGGTTGGGCCACTATTGAGTGTGCCTGCTTGAAGCCTTCAGCGTGTCCACTAAGCGATAGCAGCCCTGAGGAACTCGGCTCCTTAATCTTCTGTACCGTATCTTCTGACTTGTGAGGAGTGACGGGGGATCTTTAAAGAAAATTGGAATTTCAGCCGATGATTCAGAGTACTAAGCAGCTTAACTCGAAACTATTTCCTACAGCATCTTAAGTCTGGAATGAATGTATTTCCGCCTCCTCTCTTAACGGAGTCTTTGCCTGTGACGGAGACGTGATCACGTCAGACGTACTTTTGAATGTCGCTTTCAGTAGCAGTGACTGATGGTCAGGCTTGGCGCTGAAATGTCCAGCTTTCATGGTTGGTTCTTCCCTAGTCCAGACCCTCTTTGATCTTCTAAGTGCCAACTATGTAGTCCTCCACTAGACAGATCTTAGTAGTGGATGGGCACAAAGGGATGGATTGACATCTTTATAGTAAGCAGGTGCATCACGGTGCTCAGAATATAATCTTGAACAGAAGCAAATTTATCTAAGTAATAAAAAAAAAAATAATGCATACTCGCAGATGAGAGATTAGATACAGGGGCATTGCTGTCCAGGTTTTATTTTAAACTCCGATGCATCCTGCTGCTTGTAGCCCTTCCAGCACAGTACAGCTTACCCCACCCCAAGTGCCCCTTTTCATTTTTTTATATGGGTTAAAATATCCGTTGGCACCAGAGTTTCCTGTATTATTCCCAGAATACGTGGGAGTAAGATTACGGAAAAGAGATGCCCCCCCCTCAATCAGCTGACAGTGTCTTGGTGCATAGGGAGCCATCTGGGCCTGACTGCCTTTACATCTGCAGGAAGTTATTCGTAGTGGCAGCCAAATTGGTGTTGGAGATTTAATCACGCAGCTCAGAACATGTAGCGCTCGCTGAGGGAGAGGTGGTGAACCTGCAGGTCCATCTCCAAGGCCTCAAAGATATTTTTAATAAATAAACTCTTAATAAAAAAATATTAATTTTACAATATAAATCATTAACACAGCAGCAGATCCATTGCAATTAAAAATGAGATAAATTGCTCACTGTTATAACCGGCAAATGCAAATGTCTGCAGGTACTTTTTTTTTTTTTTCCCCAGGGTGATATTTCAAAGGGAATATATGCTTCTACTTTCCCTTTGAAAATTGATTACAAAGCCTGTTGCTGGGTACAAGGAAGTTCCATATACCTGCTGTGCCCGGGATATAATAGTGAGATGCCTCAGTGGGACCTACAGTGTAGGATATGCTCTACGGCTGATTGTTTATTTCTGGTGCAGTTGAAAGACAAATGGGCTGAAGCATCACCAATAGTCTTATTCCACTGGCTGCATAAACCACAGATGCAACCCAGACAGAGTCTCTTCAGGCACACTCTGTTCTGTAAATGAGCACCAAAGAAGCAGAGTTTGAAAGGTTTAAAAGAAGAGCACATCTGTAACGCAGCTCTCCTATAGATGTCAGGGCTCAGTCGTTCTGCTGTGCGTGTTGATTTGCATTGCCTGCTGTCTCGGGGGCGCCTTCACCGAAATGTACACCTTTTATTCTTGAGTAATAAGAACTACGTGGTAGTTTTATGGGCGTTCCCTGCCTCGTCAATCTTACCATCCACGTGGGCTGGGTGGGTAACAGGTAAGCACAAGACGTCCCAGTGCAGAACGGTCCTAACCACGTTCCTGAAGAAAAGCAAACTCTCTGCACTGCAGACTTGGGGTCTAGCAAGCCTGTGGCCTCGGAGCAAACTGGGTTCTTTATAGGTTTTTATACCCTTCCATCGAAGCAACGTAAGAATAATCCAAAGATGATGATGTGGTAAATGGCCACATGGGTCCCATCTTCATATCCAAGAACAGAAGGCACAATAACACAATCCCTCTAATGGTACAGCATGAAAACATAATAAGAAAGGGAGCAAACAATTTACCAATTTTATTATAATTTACACAAAATCTCTAAAGTATGTATGTGTGAGATGTGTGCTACTTTTAGCTGATGTAGTTTTACCCTGTATATTTTATAGGCATGTCTCAATAGGTTAGGTTATAGGATACAAAAAAGAACCAGATTTTTGTGTAAATTATAATAAAATTGTTAAACTGGTTTGCTCCCTCTTCTTATTTTTTCCCATCTTCATATGTCGACAATTTTAGACATTTTACACACGATACACGGAAAGGAAGTTACAGTTCTCTCCCATAATGAGGACATATGTAACAATCACTTTTGCTGTGCATTACAAGTAAATATTTGAACAAACACGTGTTCGGTTTCTTTCTAGTGATTTTTTTTTCGTTTTGATGTCATGCACCGTGCATTTGCACCACTTGGATCCATTTCCAAATGAATCACGGAATAGCAGTGGCCTAAAGTAAATGGTCGGTGCTGTGTAGATAAAATAAGTCAGCAAATGCATTAATAATAATTAATCTTATCAGCATAATGGGGACAGAGCTAGAGAAGAAGAACTGGAAGGCAATGCAGCGATGAGCAGGGGTTGCATTGGCAGGACTATAAACGTGATTGGGGTTTTGGGATTTTTTTTTTGTTTTGTTTTGCTTGTGTTTATTTGACAAATGCCATGCCTTGGTGATTCTGTAAATAAAATCTTGTACAAAAGTAAGAGAGACATTGAAACACAGTAAACTGCTCCCTTACCAGAAGATCTAAAAGACTCTTAACTTCCTCAGGCTGAACTGAGGCTGGAAAGGAGCTGAATGCTTTGACAGTAGGTGAATTTTAGGGTGTTTTACTATTCAACCAATACAACAAAAAAATGCATGTAAATATTTTTAATAGGACACATATCTTAAACAAATTTTTTTGTATGTACATAACTCTCCTAGAGTTTTAGTACTTTAATGCTTCATAGTGTCTGTTAAAACTGTTTTAACTGTTTTTGTTCAGAGTCAAAGGCCAAAACTTTAAAAAACATAAAATGATGAAGGAAGGCTAAAAAAAGTAAAAAAAATTAAAAAAAAGTCTTTGCCAATGAAGCTAGCACTGTAATGGTACTGTCTATATATATATATATATTTTTTAATTATTTCTGTGTCGTGCCCATTTATAAAAGGAAATAAAGTCATTGAAAAGAAGCTGAGACATACTTGGCTCTGTGCATGTTTATTTTCATGGTGTTTGGGAGTGTGGGGTTACAAATCAGTGTAAAGCAGTAAGGCATGCTGTCCTTTTACAGTTGGTTTACAGCAGGTTGGAAAATCTGCTTGACTAAGGGACAGTATTTTCATGGTATCTCCTTGTCCAAGTCTTCCCTTTTTAATGTTCAGTGGAAGAGCAATTCAGTTCTTAAGGTTTATTGTGCTATGTCTGGGTTTCCAGTGGCTCCCCTGCAATTTCCAGGTGGAAGTGGGTGCAGCAGGGTCACAAAAGAGAAAGTGCCAGGACCGGATGGCCACAGGAGGGAGATTTGATGGAAACATGCAAGATTTCAACGGCGATATTCTGGCTCACAGCGATCTCTGTGCACTGACCTAGCTAGTGCTAGCGACAGAAGCTAAGAAGGGAGGGGAGACTGAGAGAATGATGAAGAGATGAGAGAAAAGTGAAAGCAAAAGTAGCCATGCAAAGGTAAGAAAATGGTGCAAAGTAAAGAGAGATGTGCCAAATTATAGTTCTATGAAAAAAAAGCAAAGGGAATGAAGTGGTGGAAAAATTCTAGAAAAATGAAAAGCGTGAGTCTCTGTGGCTGTGTGTGTTGAATTGCAGTTTGCACGTCATCAGTCACTGTTAAGTAGCAGCATGAAAGGTAACATTATGCAGTATAATAATGTAAGCCAATGAATTAGTGAAGAGGATAATATATCTTCCCTCTGACACTGAAGATTAGATCAGTTCCTGCAGCATGGTAGAGACCCCAACCTTAAGTCTGAAAAAGAGAGATTTCTAGGAATTAATTAAACTGAGTGGGATTTCTATACTGAAAATAACATGAACACTTGACAAAGCAAAAGATATTAGCTCTGGCTTTATGCTTAAAATCACATCATAGGTGCAGAGCGTGGCACCAATTAAGATTCTGCCTGTAATCGGCAGGCACTTAGCCTCAGCTCCATCTGTATGCACCCCTGGATTAATTGTTCATTGTTTTGGAAATGAGTGTGCTGTGCAAGTGTCCAAAAAAGAATTTAAAATAAAAAAAAAATCATACATATTTAGGTCTTGGCTTATGAATGCTAAGGAAGGTTACTGAAGAAATGCTGACCTGCCTGGAGCCCGATGCAAAAAGGTGCACTCAGCACCCTCAGTTAAACCATTTTCTGCCAATGCAGAAAAGAGTTTTGTCCACAAAAAATATGCAATGCATATTGTTGGTGCCCTCGCATGGAAATTCCCTGTTAATAATGACTTTTCTCAGCGCAGCGAGGTGCACTGGCTTACCTCCTGTTTTCTTAGTGCTGGAAACGTTATTCCTACTCTGAAGTGGAGTAAAGTTTCCAGGGCTGACGTTAGTCTACAGCGGAAGCTGGAGTTGCAGTCCCAGGACCTTAAGTTGGGATTTTATGAGTAGAAAACATTTTTTTGCTCACAAAAAGCAGTTTTCCACACACAAAATATGATTTATGCGCACAAAAGGTGTTCTGCACTTAAACTTGTTTTCCAGTGGGCTAAGCTTTTTCTGTGCACACATGTTCTGGTTTGTGCACATTTTTTAACTCCCGATGCGTTAGCTCACCATTACTTACTGCACTGAAAGTTTAAAAAAAAATTAGCTTGTGCATTAGAGAACTGTGCACAGTTTGAAGGCTCTGCTTTTTGCATCGTCCTTCTGAGGCTGTATGGATTCCATGCTTGATGGAAACGCAGGGCAGGCTGACCGTTCACGCAAAAAGACAGTGCTCGAGGGCCCAAAGCACTCTTCCCTAGCCTCGGATGGGTGGTTAGGGGTCAATGACCCTTACTTCCTGGGGGTCCAGTTCATTCTGTCCACCCCTGCAGCACTCAACCATCACAACAGCCTTCCCCATCTGTAGGTAATTTCTGATCTTAGAAAACCATGGGTGGTGTCACTAAACCACCCAACTATCACCCTTCCCCCCCCCCCCCCCCAACCCTATCCCCTAATTTGGAGCATGCTAAAAGAATGAAAATTAAAAAGGGAGGGGAGGTTGCATCTGGCCTGCCTTAACTATCACAATAAATGTCAGCAAGTAATAAAAGCCTACATACAATCAACTAATTAATTATACAAAATGTATTAAGAAGAGTAATTTAAAAGCAATTGTTTCATTCCTTCCATCTGGAAAAGCATTCCCTGACTGACCTCTAGGACAGTAGCAGCTGCATATTGCAGTCTTTGAGACCAGTCAAGATGCTTAGACCAGCCCCCAGCCAGATAAGCATCCGGGGGGAGTAATGGGATCCAGAGGATGCATGCTGGCAGCTCTTCCCCACACTGCCTTGGAATGTTCTTTTAATTTTAATATGCTATACTTCTAGATCTTGGAAACATCTGCAAGTACTTACAGTTGATGTGCCCTATATATGTGTCACATGTATAGTAATTGTTTAACTATTGCATTGCTAGGTGAATGTTATAAAAGCATAAGATACAGCCATAGTGGGTCAGACCAAAGGTCCATTAAGCCCAGTATCCTGTATCCAACAGTGGCCAAGCTAGGTCACAAGCACCTGGCAGGATCCCAATGGTAGATCGAGTCCAAGCTGCTTATCCCAAGGATAAAAAGTAGATTTCTGCAATTCCACCTTAATAATGGTTTATTGACTTTTCTTCTAGGAACTTGTCCAAATATTTTTTTAAATGCAGCTACACTAACATCTTTCACCACATCCTCCAGCAATGAATTCCAGAGTGTACTTAGTAAAAAAAGATTTTCTCCTATTTGTCTTAAATGCATCACCTAGTAATTTCATTGAATGTTCACTAGTCTTTGTACTTTTTAAAGAATAAACATAAGAATATAAGAACTTGCCATGCTGGGTCAGACCAAGGGGGTCCATCAAGCCCAGCATCCTGTTTCCAACAGAGGCCAAACCAGGCCACAAGAACCTGGCAATTACCCAAACACTAAGAAGATCCCATGCTACTGATGCAATTAATAGCAGCGGCTAATCCCTAAGTAAACTTGATTAACAGCCGTTAATGGACTTCTCCTCCAGGAACATATCCAAACTTTTTTTGAACCCAGCTATACTAACTGCACTAACCACATCCTCTGGCAACAAATTCCAGAGCTTTATTGTGCGTTGAGTGAAAAAGAATTTTCTCCGATTAGTTTTAAATGTGTTGCTTGCTAACTTCATGGAATGCCCCCTAATCCTTCTATTATTTGAAAGTGTAAATAACAGATTCACGTCTACTCGTTCAAGACCTCTCATGATCTTAAACACCTCTATCATATCCCCCCTCAGCCATCTCTTCTCCAAGCTGAAAAGCCCTAACCTCTTCAGCCTTTCCTCATAGGGGAGCTGTTCCATCCCCTTTATCATTTTGGTTGCCCTTCTCTGTACCTTCTCCATCGCAACTATATCTTTTTTGAGATGCGGCGACCAGAATTGTACACAGTATTCAAGGTGCGGTCTCACCATGGAGCGATTATAGAGGCATTATGACATTTTCCGTTTTATTAACCATTCCCTTCCTAATAATTCCCAACATTCTGTTTGCTTTTTTGACTGCTGTAGCACACTGAGCCGACGATTTTAAAGTATTATCCACTATGATGCCTAGATCTTTTTCCTGGGTGGTAGCTCCTAACATCGTGTAACTACAGTAAGGGTTATTTTTCCCTATATGCAACACCTTGCACTTATCCACATTAAATTTCATCTGCCATTTGGATGCCCAATCTTCCAGTCTTGCAAGGTCCTCCTGTAATGTATCACAGTCTGCTTGTGATTTAACTACTCTGAATAATTTTGTATCATCCGCAAATTTGATAACCTCACTCATTGTATTCCTTTCCAGATCATTTATATATATATATTGAATTCCACTCCACCCATTATTTTATAAACCTCTATCACATCTCCCCAGCCATCTCTTCTTCAAGCTGAAGAGCCCTAACCTCTTTAGCCTTTCATCAAAAGGGACTCATTTCATCCCCTTTGTCATTTTGGTTGCCCTTCTCTGTACCTTTTCTAATTCTGCTATATCTTTTTTGAGATGACGTGACCAGAACTGCACACAGTACTCAAGATGCGTTCGCACCATGGAGCGATACTGAAGCATTAGGATATTCTGTTTTATTCTCCATTCCTTTCCTAATAATTCCTAGCATTCGATTTGCTTTTTTGCCCGCCACCACACACTGAGCAGAGGATTGCAACATACCATCCATGACGACACCTAGATATGTTTCATGAATGGTGACTCCTAATGTGGAAGCTTGCATTGCGTAGCTATAATTTGGGTTGCTCTTCCCTATCTGCATTACTTTGCACTTGTCCACATTAAATGTCATTTGCCATTTGCATGCCCAGTCTCCCAGTCTTGCAAGATCCTCTTGCAGTTTCTCACAATCCTCTTGTGATTTAATAACTTTGAATAATTTTGTGTCATTAATAACTTTGATCACCTCACTCGTCCCCATCTCTTATAAATATGTTAAAAAGCAACCGTACTATTACTGATCCCTGGGGCACTCTACTCTTCACCATTGTTAGCTAAGGACATACCTTACATCTGGCACAAAATGTAACAAGTTTTAACATCTATGTTTTCTGAGTTGATGGGTGTCCAGGGCACCCTCCCTACTGAATACCAGGATCCAAGAGTGTCCAGGCAACATGAGACAGGACCAGATGTGTACCGCAGTGCAGATGGACCATTTATGGAGGGCAGTCCTTCACACTGGCAGTGAGTTATATAATTTAATATGTTTTGTAAGTGTCCGTTTGCAAGCAGAAGCTCACCTGCTGTCTGTTGCCCATGGTTTGTGTGTCCATGTTCTGGGTCTGAGTCTCACCAGCTTCTTATTTTTTTATTATTTGATTGCTAGTGTTTCCAGACCCTGAGATCAAGGTGAGTTAACACCCAGGTGCGGTTGGTAGCTCCCTGCCCCAGAGTTCTTACAGTCTATGCAGATAACTGGGATGATGGATTATGAAGGGACTTACCCAAGGTCACAAGGAGCATCCGTGGTAGACGTGGGATTTGAACCCTGGCTTCCCTTGTTCTCAGCCTGCTCCATTAACCTCTAGGGCTGCTTCTCTCACAAACAGTAATTGCCTGGGTTTTTTGGGTTTTTTTTTTTTACGATCCAGGCTGCATGCATGCTAAAACAGATAGCTCTTGTGTGTCTGTGTGATATATCCTAAAGCTAGGGATGTGTGGTGGTTTATTTTATTGTGTATTAGCTCATGCTGATTATCTCCTTTTACAGCAGTTGCTATTTGGGTTTATCCCTCTGGTACTGGCCCAGCATGTTTGTAGGTGGGGAGAGGGAGTGGTTCAAGGGCCCCTCACCGAGCGAGGACTGTCACGATGACAGCTGGATGGTTGAGGAAGGCAAATAGAGCCTACCAAGTCCCATTCCTCAGGTTGAGCACTATGTATAGACGCAAGTAGTGCTGACATGCACAGCTTTGCTCCTATTCCCACCCTCAGGAAGCTGTAGAATACTGAAGTAGGGTGCTAGAGTAGCCTAAGCAAAGAAGACGGTGGAAAGAATCATCGCACAAGCATGATGCTAGTTCCGACTCGATAAAAGCAATGGAGCTAATCAAGATAGGGTTAGGAGGCTGCATGCAAGATTTTCCAAGTGGCGGAGTGCAGAAATAACTCGGGGGTAAGGGGAATGATGTGAAACCAGTGACACTTAGAAACTGCAAGCAGGCGAACAGTTTCCATATTCAGCAGTAGCTCCAAAATTCAGGAGCTCCTTCCAATAGTTCCTTTTCAGACTCTGCTGGATTCTCTGGGATGGAAAACTGAATGCAATGCATGACCTTTTAAATGTTATTGGTTTGGTGGGGGTTTTATTTTTAAAGCTGAAATTGACCTAGAGTAGCTAAAGCTTTCACACGGCTGGGGCATCGGGTTCGGTACCGTGAAGTCAGATACAAAGATGTCGTGAAAGATGAAACATGAGGGGGGGGGAGCCACCCACCGGGGAGGAGGGGACAGGACCCCGTCAGCGCTCGCAGCTTTGGCGCTGACTGCCACTACCCGGGGGGCGTGTGGCGGTGGAAGCCTGGAGGGATGGGGAGCTGCCCTATTTCCGTGACCCTCATCGTGTGCTCCGAATGGTTATCTCCAGTCATTTTTACTAGCAGGGGAAGAGGGTAACTCAAAGCACTTAGAATTTAGAGGCAGGGCAGGGTCTACAGCGATTTTATAGAGCGGGAATTTTCCTGGCTGTGAAATAACTTTTACAGGAGGAGAGAGCCCAGAGGTTGCAGATTTGGGCTATTAATTGAGAGGATGTCTGGGTGGGATATTAGTTTAATCCTGGCATCTGCTGCTGATTGTCTGATAACAGATGAAAAGCAGGCGTTTGACTTAATCTTGACTTTCTTACATAAGCACACAAAAGGGGGTTGAAATTTGTGAGCAGTAGCGCCAGTTGTCAAGACTTCAACCCCCCGGCTGTTGTTCAGGCTTTTGGACTGTCCAGTTTAATTAAAAGTCTTCCATGTGCATTCCCAGCCAAATGAGGATCTTGGCCACACAGGAGCTCCACTGCCTGGGATCTGTAAAGAGAGAGCATCCTTCCTGGGTACATAGGCAAGTTCTGCCTAAGTGAATGACACAGAAGCTACTGCTCACAAGTTTCAAACGTGGCCCAGTTCCACCCCTTTTTGTGGCTGCTACCATGTGTCCGATATATGTGCACGTTATTTTTCTGTGTAATTACTTAACAAATTAATTCTTTTTATTTATTTATTTATTTTTTGCTAAATGAAACAATAAGTGGAGCAGAGGCATAGCCTAGGGGCTAGAGCAGAGGGCTGCGAACCAGGGAAGCCAGGGGTCAAATCCCGCTGCCGTTCCTCATGACCTTGGGCAAGATGCTTTAAACTCCATTGCCTCAGATACAAACTGAGGGCCTGGTTTACTAAGGCTCTTCTTCCACTCCGTGTCTGGAGGGGGGGGGGGGGGGGGGGGGAATTCTTAGTAACTGAGGCCTTTAAATTGTAAACCCTCAGCGCCAGAGAGAAATACCGACAGTTCCTGAGCACAGCTCTCCTTAAGCCAACAATGAAAAGGCGTGAGCCCAGTCGGAATAAATAAAGCAAGTCAAGGCTACAGCTGCAGTCAGATATTGCCCATCTTGATCGCAGGTGGACCTCTCACCAGGGACTCTTCACGCAGCCCAGCTGATGGAGGTGGAAGGATCCAAGGGCGCAGTGGAAATAAAACAATGCAGACCCTAGTTTACAACAGCCATTTCCACGCTGTCTATTTCGGGCAACAAATTACATCGGTAAACTTCCTGTGGTGCCTGCAGGCTGGCGAGCAAGCCTGCATCATTTTGGTTTCTGAACAATAGGCTCCGGGGGGGGGGGGGGGGTGTTACAAACAACCTACTTGTGTCTCCTTACTTTGCAGCTGGTTCCTCTGGCAGCGCGGAAAACATCCGCGACGGCTGAGGTCACCAAGTACGGGGGGGGGGGGGGGGTCCACAGCCTGGGTTTGTCCCCCCCCCTCCTCAACCTGGCAAAGCAGTAAGCAGTTATTGTGCACGCAACGAAGGCCGATCAGGCGTTCCCTGCAGGATAAATCCATTGCCCTCTGCTGGTTCTTCTTAGAGTCCCTGGAAGAGCTGCAGCGTTTAGAGATGAAAGGGGGCTGGGGGGTCTTTCTCGTCACTTTCGCCGCTCGCATGCATTTCTAATTGGTTAAACTGCCAGGTACAGGAAGACGGAGGGGACAGGGCCAGCGCAAGAGTATTTGGCGCCCTAGGTGAACCTTCGCTCCCGCACCCTCCTCCCCCAGCTTACCTGTATTACGGCGCTCCCCCCCCCCCCCCCCCTCCCCATTGAAGGCAGTGGATCCAAAACGGTTCTCCCTCTTTCTGGTGCTATTAGCTGTGGCACAGCAACCCTGGGGGTCTCATGCTGATGGGATATTGTTGTCCCTAAAATTTTGATGCTCCAGGTGACTGCCGAGTTTGCCTAATGGAAGACTCGGGCCCTGCAAGGGTGGGGAGATCACGTCAAGCCACTAGACTAGTTTTTATGATGGAACTGGGGATGGTTTGTCTTTTAGATTTCTAACCAAGCAAGAGTAAGGGGAGAGCTTATGAGTTTCACTGAGAATCAGGATAGGGGAGGGGGGGTGGGGACGACAATGATTTTCCATTTGGAAATGCCCACCATCTGACTCCAGAACTCCTGACCGTCTCACAGTTGTGATTCATCTGTGATGAAGGCTCTTATCCCCAGGTAGCCATCTTACTGAAATGACATCTTGGATTGGAGAAGAGGTGGAAGCTGCTCAGAGCCAGTAGAAGACCTCTCTATTTTTGTCTTGAGTCTGATAAGTGTTCCTTGACTAAGGCTGGAAATAACTTACATAGAAATCAGTCTGCCCAACCATCTACCCAATTAATTTAGCTTTATCATTCCATCACTCCCTTACAGGTCACGTGTATATCCCATGCTTTCTTGAATGCAGAGAATGTCCTTGTCTCCATCTTCTCCACAGGGAGGTTCCATGCATCCACTATCATCTATCATCCCTTGACCCATCATTCTACAGCCTCCTTTCTGTTGACAGAGGCTCTCGTCAGGTGCATGGAAAACTTTGAGAGATGTAAATGTCTCTATCATATCTCGCCTTTTCAGTATACATGTTTAAATCTTTGTCTATCCTCGTATGTTTTAGGATGAAGACCACTGACAATTTTAGTAGCCGCCCTCTGGACAGATGCCATCCTGTTTATATCCTTTGGAAGGTGCGGTCTCCAGAATTGTACGAGTGAGGTCTCACCAGGGACCAATACAGGGGCAAGATCACCTCCCTTTTTCTGCTGACCATTCCTCTCCCCATGCAGCCCAGCATCTTTCTGGCTTTTACCCTTGCTTTATCTTCCTGTTTGGCCACCTTAAGGCCATCAGATACAATTATCCCCAGATCCAGCTCTTCTTTCATGCTGAGAAGAATTTCACCTCTAATACTGTACCTCTCCATTGGGTTTTTGTACCCGAAATGCATGACTCTGCATTTTGTAGCACCAGCTTGGTTAAATGTAAAAAGTGTTTACATTAAAGAGGTCCTGCCTAATGCTTGTGGATGCAAAATACAGGGGGCTATAATCAGTGCTGAAGTTGTGACCCCTCTGATTTATCTTTGGATGTAAAGAAATGTTGTGGGAACCTCTGCTTCACAACCACCAAATGCCCGCAGCCAGCTGAGTAAGAAGAGGGTGTCCCATCCCTAGGGCTCGGACACATGCTCAGTCCACCAAGGAAGAGGGCCTGCAAGCCCTTCTGTGGACCCCAGCAGCTAGGGGGCTACATCCAATTTCTGTTACCCTTTGGAGGCGTAGCCTAGTGCCTGAGAGCCAGGGTTCAGATCAGACCCCACTTCTCCCAATCCTTGTGACTTTGGGTAAGTTACTTCACCCTCCATGGCCTCATTTACAGAGCTTTTTTTTTTTTCCCCCCAAAAAGACCCAGAATGGGAGAAAAGCCTTAGAGTGTGAGCCTAGGGGGGTCAGGGAAATGCCTGCAGTACCCTGCACCTGGCTGACGAACCACGAAAGGCGGAATATAAATCAAAATCTGAACTGTATCTACTTTAGTCATCTGGCTTTGCGGTAGGGTATTCACGATCAAAGCTTTCAAAATGCTCCGGGTCGAGCAGTGAATCCTTCCTGACAGAACCAACATCCCCGGTGTGCGGGTGAAGAAGGGAGGGGACCGGAATGTGAAAATGTCGAGACGGTGCTCGTCCCCATCTCGGGCGCCTCGGCATTACCTGCAGTCAGGCAAATGTATCTGTCACTACCCTGCTTCACAGCAAGCAACCCAAGGGGGTAAGGCTGCAGAATGCTTGTTTTCCTGTTAAATGAACTGATAATTAGCAACGCACCGACGGTACTCTTCCAGAGCAAATTCATCTGCTTCAAATATCCCAGAGCGAGGAATTTAGAACCAACTTGAACATCGTAATACTAAATGCAAAAAAAAAAAATTAAATGTAAAAAGCTACTGAGACTAAAATCAGAAAATATCACACACCATTAAATCTAAACATGGAAAAATTGAAATGTGTTTAAGATCAGATGCCTGAGGACTGGTTAAGAACAAAAGATTGCCATACTGCGTCAGACCAAAGGGCAATCAAGCCCAGTATCCTGTTTCCAACAGTGGCCAAGCCAGGTCACAAGTACCTGGCAGGATCCCAAGGAGGTAGACAGATTCCAAGCTGCATATCCCATGGATAAGCAGAGGATTTCTTAATAATGGCTAATGGATTTTTCCTCCAGGAACTTGTTCAAACATTTTTTTTAAAAATTGCCCCTAGCTTTCACCATATCCTCTGGCAATGAATTCCAGAGCTTAATTATGCTTTGAGTAAAAAAATATTTTCTCTTATTAGTTTTAAATGTATTACTCAGTAACTTCATTGTGTGACTCCTGGTCTTTGTATTTTTCGAAAGAGTAAACAACCGATTAATATTAACTGGTTCCACTCCACTCTTTATTTTATAGACCTCTATCATACCTCTCCTCAACCATCTCTTCTCCAAACCAAAGAGTCCTAACCTCTTTAGCCTTTCCTCATGGAGGAATCATGCCATCCCCTTTATCATTTTGGTTGCCCTTCTCTGTACCTTTTTAAATTCTGCTTTATCTTTTTTGAGATGTGGTGACCAGAACTGCACACAATACTCAAGATGAGGTGGTACCATAAATGATGCAGAGGCATTATGATATTCTCTGCTTTATTCTCCATTCCTTTCCTAATAATCCCTAGCGTTCTATTTGCTTTCTTGGCTGCTGCTGCACACTGAGCAGAAGATTTCAAGGTATTATCCATGATGATGCCTAGATCCCTTTTATTTATATTCAGCTTTTTGGCACTTCAGAGTGGATTATGTGCAGGTACTGTAGGTATTTCTCTATCCCAAAGGCTTACAATCAGAAAGGCTGATGCAAAAAAGTGCACATAAAAAACACGCATCCAAACTGCGCACACATTCACATCTCTTGAGCACCCGATGCAATAGGTAAATGAGCTGCGATGCTAAAATGGACGCGCTAAGAATACATTGTGTGTCCCCAGCGTATCCTTGGCATCAGGCGCCCAGGAGACGTGGTTCTGTGCTGGTTACCAAAATGGACACTCAATTTACGATCGCTGTTTTATCCTGTGGCAGCGAATTTACTGGCAAAATATACACTGCCTGGAGCATGTACACTCTGCGTGTTTATTGTACACTAGGAATTTAAATTTTTTCCCTCAAGCCTATTTGTTTTTTCATGATGCTGTTTTCTGTGGTTCCTCCTACTTGATTTGTGACAATACTAGGTAGGAGGAACCACAGAAAAACAGTATTTTTTGTTTTTTAAGTTGACCCCTTTGCACGGCAAGACTTTACACCTGCTCCAGGGCAGGTGTAAAATTTGACTGCTTAAAATGTGCGCCTTGGATGCACAGTAATTTCTTTTTGCATCACAGGGTAGTTAGCTATTAGCCTCATCTACATGGCATTTACATGTGATGAGCACTATTAGCTATGCCTTTGTTTGGATGTGCATTTTGGGGGCACTGATCCCCTTACTGCATTGGGGGTTATGGATGCGCGTCCAAACGCTCGTTAACCTGTGTACTAGGTTGGGCGTACTTTATTGCATAGGCTTCTAAGTTTGCACCTGAGGCAATGGAGGGTAAAGTGACTTGCCCAAGATCACAAAGAGTGGCAGTGTGATTTGAATTTTGAACCCTGGCTTCCCTGGTTTGTAGCCTGCTGCTCTAACCACTAGGCTACTCCTCCATGCCACTTTTCCTGAATGGTGACCCCTAATGTGGAACCTTGCATTGTCCAGCTGTAATTTGGGTTATTCTTTCTTAAGTGCATCACTTTGTGCACTTGTCAACATTAAATTCCATTTTCCATTTGCATGCTCAGTCTCCCTGTTTTGCAAGGTCCTCTTGCAATTTCTCACAATCCTCTTGTGATTTAACAACTTTGAATAATTTTGTGTCATCTGCAAATTTGATCACCTCACTTTCTGTTCTCATTTCCAGGGCGTTTATAAATATATTAAAAAGCAGTGGTCCCAGAACCAGATCCCTGGGGCACTCCACTGTTCACCTTTCTCCATTTTGCTCAGTGTCCACAATAGGACACTGCCTCCAGCCCATGACATTTTAATTTCCTAAGAAGTATCTCATGAGGAACTTTGTCAAATGCTTTCTGGAAAGCTAGATACACTATATCAACTCGCTCATCTTTATCCACATGTATTTACACTCTCTAAAAAAAGGTAGCAGATTGGTAAGGGAAGAATTCCCTTGGCTAAATCCATGTTGGCTTTGTCCCATTAAACTATGCCTGTCTATATGTTCAGTAATTTTGTTCTTTATGATAGTTTCTACCATTTTGCTTGGCATAGATGTCAGACTCACTAGCCTGTAATTTACTGGATCATCCCTTGATCCCTTTTTAAAAATTGCATTACATTGGCAACCCTCCAATCTTCAGATACCATAAATGATGTTAATGATAGTTTAAAAATTACCAATCGCAGGTCCGCAATTCATTTTCAGATCTTTCAGCACTCTGGGAGGATGTACACCATCTGGTCCAGGTGATTTGCTACTTTTTAGTTTTTCATCTTCCAGGTACTCTGAGACTTGTCTCAGTTCCACTGAATCATCACCTTTGAATATCATTTCTGGCATGGGTATATCTCTTATATCTTCCTCAGTAAATACTGAATCAAAACATTCATTTAGTCTCTCTGCTATGGCCTTGTCATCCCTAAGTGCCCCTTATACCCCTTGATCATCTAATGGTCCAATTGACTCCCTGGCAAGATTTTACTTTGAATATACCTGAAAAAGTATTTATTATGAGTTTTTGCTTCCATGGCAAGCTTCTTTTCAAATTCTCTGTTTGCCTTCCTTATCAATGCTTTGCATCTGACTTTCTGGTGCTGCTTATGCTGTTTCCTGTTTGCTTCATTCGGATCCCTTTTCCATTTCTTGAAAGATGTTCTTTTGGCTAGAATATCCTCTCTTACCTCACCTTTTAACCATGCCAGTAGTCATTCAGCCTTCCTTCCACCTTTTCTAATGTGTGGAATACAGCTGGTTCATGCTTTATATCACAATTAATGTGTTCTGTTTTCTGGAACTCCCAAAGTATTTTGTTACAATGGTTATTGTGGTACCCGAGTCAACATAATTTTTGGAAGCTGCTTATCTCCCTACTTAAGTTGACTGGATCCCCTCATCTCTAAGGCATAACAGGTGCCAAAAATTTGCCTTTTTTTGTCCTTTTAAAATATGGTTGCCCATTCAACTGGGAAAGGGGGGGAGGGTCCATACAAGAGATGTGAAGAGCCATGACCACTTCACTTCAGCCCCATGTTTTTGGCAGAAACTGATTTCCATTTCATAAAGACCTGACTAATACTTCTTCTGTTCAGTGACTCTGAAGGCAAACAGATGAGGTCATGAATGCTGCAGGAAAATGTTTGGCCCTGCAGGTTCCTTCTGCTCTTTTTGAGTTTCCAGCCTCTGTTGGAACTGTGTGTTTTCATTCACAACCACTCCAATTTTTTCCCTCCGTTTTTATACCTAACTCCCAATTTACTTGCTCAGTGATTGAAGTGATAGTCCTCATCCAGGGCTCTGTCCGGAACCCCTGTAATCGTGGATCCTAAGGGTGACCAATAGGTGTCGCTGTTGTTTGAGACCAGGATCTCCCCTACTTCCTAAGGGGGCTGTGACCATTACCCTCCACAGAATCCCCAGCCACCCTGGGGAAGTGAAAGACCGGCCTCAGATCCCTCTGCCCGTCAGTGCATGGCACTGCCACGGCAATGGCCCAGGATGACCACCCATCTTTTACAAAGCTTTCAAATCACTTCAGGAGGAAAATAACTGAGCAGTAATGAAAATGTACAGGGAAGCTGGATTCAAGTTGGTGGCAATTAAAACAAAAGGAGTTATTCAATAGATCAGGGAGAAGCAAGCAATATTTATAATCACAACATGATTTGCATTGATAAACCAAAGACTGGAAGCACTTACATATCTGTTCTCCAATCATAACAAGACCACAGCTTATAAGCACAGTTAGGCCAAGCTTCAGCTCATGAGAACTGTCTGGGAACATCATCATTTTTACAGATGCAGTTAAAGACCTTGCATTTAAAGCATGCGGGCGGATTTTAAAAAGGTTACGCATGCCAAGCCTATTTTGCATAGGCCTGGCGACGTGCGCATGTCCCGGGGCTTTGTGAAGGGGGCAGGGTGGGGGCACAGCGGCTTTAAGTGACGCCTGCCAGAGGCAAGCATAATTTACAAAATAAAGGTTGGGGGGGAATTTAGGTAGGGGTGGAGGGGGGGGGGGAAAGGAAAATTCCCTCCGAGGCCGCTCCGATTTCGGAGCGGCCTCGGAGGGAACGGGGAAAGCCATCGGGACTGCCCTAGGGCTTGGCGCATGCAAGGTGCACTAGTGTGCACCCCCTTGCGCGCACCAACCCCGGATTTTATAACATGCGCGCAGCTGCGTGCGCATGTTATAAAATCAGGCCTACGTTTGTGCGCGCCGGGTAGGCCATGCGCATAGGTTTATAAATCCGGCCCATGGTTTTTAACATGCACGTCTGCACTTTTAATACACTCTAGGGTCATGTATGAATTCCCCTGGTTACTTGCCCTAATGAGATGCATGGTTTTTCAGCCTTCAGTGTCCATGCACACTGTCGCTCACCCCCTTAATTGAACTAACTATAGCACTATTGCAATCCACATTGAACTGTGTTCCCAGTGTAATCCTCTCCCCATCGTAATCTGCCGCCATTGGCTTCTAATCTTACTGTAGCCCGTTTTGAAGTGACTGTTCAGTTAGAAAAGGCATAATAGAAATAAAGAATTAAATTAAAGGGCTTTACACACTTAAGTAAACGGCACTTTAAGATGCGTTCAAAATGCAAGTTAATGTACACTTTTAATGCTCTTTAACAAATAGCGCCCTTGGTGGGAATCCAATCCATTGCTATGGTCATCAGTTTCCTACCATCCCTATCCCCTCGTGTTAACGGTAATTCCAAATGATCAGGTTCCAGGCTCCCAGCAAATTACATAAAAATTGTTCCTCATCTAGGGACCAAAAGAGTAGTTGCTAGGGAGTTTGGTTTAATTAGTCTGAAATTATCAGGCTCCACTGCTTTTAGTTAATTGATAGGTTTTAATGTAAGTGGGCTGCAGGAGGGGAGGGAGCTGTGTGTGGAACACATCCCTTGAGTTAAACCTAAATGGAGTGAAAAATCAGGCAGAATTCAAAGAGGGAAGCTTTGATGGGTAGTGCTGAACACCTAGCCCCTCTCTCCCCCACCACATTATAGAGATACTAATGGGCTCCAGGTCAGAAGGAATGGGATAATCAAGTTCTGGCCTTACCTCATTACCATTCTATGAGAACTAATCCACAAATAAAATAAGAATATCAAGAATAAAGAATTCTACTAAAGAATGTTGCACAACAGTATTAAGCAAGTAAATATGACCATCATATACACGCTAATGGACTGCATTAATTGTTTGAATGTCTTAGGTCCTATTAGGTGCGGGAGTATAATCATCGGTCATTAGGGGTCTCAGCACTGACAGTATCTTTTTTTTTTGTAATTTTTGATATGCACATAAAATATTTATAATATGCTACACTGCATTTAGCACTTACCTGAAAAACTCCAGGTATTTGGAAGATGGAAAATGAAGAGGCAAGGCCCCAGTAGAAAGCAGTCCAAAGTTGTTTGCAGACTCAAGGTATTGTGAATGCAGTCCAGTGTCAACGAATGAGTTTTGAAAGATCTGATGCCACAACGCTTCGAGAATGTTCACTCGCTCTCTACTTCAGGGATTCAAAAACTGCCAAGGAATGTCCTTCATGTAGTATCCAAAACCGAATGATTAGCTCATGTTGATATGATCTTAGGATTGACTTATCTAAGACACTGACTGAGCGGGAACTGCTCTGACAGCAAGGCTGTTAGCAGCTGATTGTCAGAGCCGAATCGCTGGCTGTCAGAGCAGTTCCTGCTCAGTCAGCATCTCAGATAAGTCAATCCTAAGATCATATTCAACATAAGCTAATCATTCAGTTTTGGATACTACATGAAGGACATTCCTTGGCAGTTTTTGGATCCCTGAAGCAGAGAGCGAGTGAACACTCTCGAAGCATCGCAGGATCAGATCTTTCAAAACTCATTCGTTGACACTGGACTGCGTTCACAATACCTTGAGTCTGCAACCAACTTTGGACTGCTTTCCAGTGGCCTTGACCTCGTTTTCCATCTTCCAAATACCTGGAATTTTTCAGGTAAGTTCTAAATGCATTGTAGCATATTATAAGACTATTGAAATATTTTATATGCATATCAAAAATTACAAAAAAAAAAAGATACTGTCAGTGCTGAGACACCTAATGATCGATGATTATACTCCCACACATAAGACATTCAAACAATTAATGCAGTCCATTGACAAGAGTATGATGGTCATATGAAAGTTCCTATATACTTACTTAATATTGCTGTACAACGTTTTTGAGTAGAATTCTCTATTCTTACCTCATTGCCTACAGGGATTTGTAGGACTGACTCTCCTATTGATTTCTCTCAGAAAATCAGAGCTATATTTATTTTCTTTCAATAGGATAAAGCCGGGACTGGATTAGCCTGCATGGAGTCTGTTGACAATTATATCATTAAGCCAATCCTAATGTTCTTTGATGCAGAAGTTACACGGTTTACGGCATAGCAAATGAATTAAGGATCTGGCATTGTTTAATAATAACCATAATGGAAAATATACACAAAGGCAGCATGGACTGTGCAGATGATTAACTTTGGCCTTGTGACTCTTTGTGTAGCATTGGTAGGCAATCTATGGTCCATGAAGGTCTCCAATTAGCATGTCACTGCTGGTCAGAAAGGATCATACCATGGAGCCTCCCTCTCCCCTATCCCCCTTCACCCACCTCTTTGACTTCTGGATAGGATTCCCCTCCCCCCCAAGTCCTTGGTTGGACCTCTGAGGAAGTCCCCTTCAAACCCTCACTGGCCCAGGACCCATATCAGCCTCCTAATGTGCTCTCCGGTCCAAAGGTTTCAATCTGATTTATTTACATTGAGTCTTTCGTGACACGTCGGCCACTTCAACGCGGATTCCATTCAGATGCTGTAGGCATTTCCCTGTCCCCAAAGGGCTTACAATCCAAGGACCTGATTTACTAAGGATTTCCTCCCATTCCGTGTCTTTGCAAACGAGGCCCTAAGTTTGTACCTGAGCCACCCAATTTAAGACTTTGCAGAATAAGTATACCAGGGGGTTACCAACACAAAACACGTAAGCTGTAAAATATTACCCAGGAAAGTGTGAAGCTTCTGAAGGCCTATTGCACATGCACACCAATGGCGTCAATGAGAGAATTCAGAGGAATGGAAGAACAAGACAACCTCCACTTGCACAATGAACTCTCCCCCCCCCATCCCTTCCAGCACTGATATCATCACGTCTCTGTGCACTAAACCAGTGCTTTCCAAGTCTATGCCGGTAACCCCAGTCAGATTCAAAGGATATTCACAACCAAGTTGTATAAAATATATTTGCAGAACCTAGGGGCCATAATACAAAGCTCCAAGGGATTAGACTCCAGAACAACATCAGGAAATTTATTTTTTTTTTTAATGAAAAGGGTGATGGATGCATGGAATGCCCTCCTGAAAGAGGTAGTGAAGACAAGAATGGTAATGGAATGCAAAAGGGCATGGGATAAACACAGAGGATCCCTAAATAAATAATAAATAAATAAATAATGGCTAAAGGATGGACATGAAGAAAAGGGGTAACTTGTGTTAGCCGAGTAACCTGCGTGGAGCAGCCGTTACTACCCTATGCAAATTGCTGGATGGACCATGTGGGTCTTTTTCGAGTTCCTATGCATGCATTGAAGACTCCTCCTGCAGAAATTGATCTCATGCATAGAGTCATTACTGATGTCCTGAGAACCCAATGAACCCGTGGACTAACCATACTTGACTTTGCACTGCAATAGTCTGTAGGAAGTCGAAATTGCATGAGACCTTTTTTTAAAGCCCATTTTTTAATTCATGGAAAAATATCCCAGCCAATTTATATATTACATGCCACATCGCCCTGATGGCTTAAATTAAACATCACTACACTCTAGCCACACAGCAGCTATAATTAATGAACTTAAATTATGTTCCTCTCTCTTCTTCTATCCCTTTTTTTGTATTTTCAATCCAAGCTATAAAACTTAGAAGTGCTAAACCAATTTGGACTTTATCAGGTCTCGTTGATCAGTTCTAACAGGCATTTCATTGCCCCCCCCCCCCCCTCCCTCCCAAATTATGTTATTTGTATGGATTTCTTTATCCCTGCGGGCATTGTATCTACCAGTAAACCCTTGTTGTAATTTTGTTTACAGCCCTCTTCCAGCTCTCCTTGACATAAAGCAAACTGTCCTGCTGCCTTTCCTGCTACCTCTGTTTGTTTTTTAAGATACTGCTCCTGACCCAGTCCCACTGTTCACTCACATCCTCTACATCTTTTTTTTTTTTTTACTTTACATTTTGGATTTATATTTTTTTATTTACTTAGATTTATATTCTGCCTTTTAGGCACTTCAGAGTGGATTACGTTCGGATACTCTGGGCATTTATATGATGTCCAAAAAAAGGACCCAGGGCAGCTCACAATATATCATCGAGATACCCAATAGGCTACAGATTCAATAAGCGAAATCTGTTTGACCAAGGGCCAGCACAACTGAAACCCACAAAACCATTTCCACCCAAACTTTTACCCAAGAAATAAATCCCAACCCTCCCGATAGCTCTTGGGGGAGTCCCCAAAGGGCCAACCCCCCTTCCCCCCTCTTTGAAATGTTTCTTCAGGAGCCTCCCACCGGGAGCATCCTGCCCCCAAAGCTGGGCTCTGACTCATACTCCCCGCACAGATGGGATCCGGTTCTTCCTTTGGGAAGCATGCTGGTTTCTTTTTTTTTCCCTCTTGCCTCTATTTACTGTCCTACTGTGGCAGCATTTTGCCGCAGGACGATCCTTTTTAATCTTTCTCACTGTTATTCTTCACCCAGAATCATTTCTAAGCCCCCCTCTCTCTCGCACACACGTCCCTCAGGACTCTGGAGTAGGCTCCTCGTCTTCACTTCAGGAGCAGGCTATGTTCCTGACCATTTTCATTTGATTATGATTTGTTAGCATATTTCGCTTCATGTTATTTATGCATGCTTTAGAACTGGTGAAGTGGTTAACAAGAAATTGTAATTAAATAGATTAGTAGAGAACCCTTTCCTCTCTTGGACCCAGCGCTGCCACTGTCCTTATATTAAATCATACCTTAGGTGGCCCACAGTACTTTACCTGTTTTTCAGTATCTGGTCCAGTAATGCCCTCTCACGCATGGGTCCTGGCACTAGGTGTCCTAGAAGCAGTGCAGACCTGACCAGATTTTAGCGGAAGTTTCAGACCAGGGATGCTACATCTAGCAAACTGAAGCCTCCCACCAGCAGCATCTCCCCCTTACGAGCTTACGGATGTCTTCTAATAAGTCTCTGTGCAATGTTTCTGGCTGTGTGGGAGATCTGTAGATCACACAAAGGTAAATAATCTTTCTATTTCCAGTCTCTAGGATATTCTGTAGTATGCATGCATCCTCGCTCTCATTCACGATCTCTTACTCTTTGTCTGGGATTTGATTACCCAGACTTTGAGACTGAAACACGTTGCCTTCCATAGTAACATATCGGCACAAAGAGACCAGTTGGCCCATCCAATAGTATGGCCAGTTTTTACTGACAGCACTGCAAGGAAACATCAACCTTGCCATTCATAAAGTGTGACCGTTTGTCAGATATCTTTCCTTATCCAGGACAGTTTCTGTCATCTTCTATCTTGGGCAGGTAAGCATACAAGATCCCCCTGTCTTCTCATGTCTAATCACAAAGCTTTTATAATCTACATAGTTACCGAAACTAAAATGGCTCTTGCGTAAACATCCAGCCTCCCAGGTCCCCTGTGTATCCTGACAGGTGGGTGCCTGCGTATCTGCTAGGACATCTAGAGGTCCATATTCATCCTCTGTGTGGCTCGACTAGATAAATTAATCCAGCTAACTTAGCTCAAATATTCAGCAGTACGGGTACTTGCAGCCTCCCAGACTGACCCAGTTGCCAGCTTCATTCTAGCATCGCAGCCCGATCTAAATAGCTACCGATACTGTATTAGTATGTGACTGTTGCTATACAAGTGAGGATATTACTCCTTCCCCTCCCTAACTCCTCTCTGTGTATCCTGAGACTTATATCTCCTCCTGTCTTTTTCAGGTCTGTTTTATAGAATATCTCCACTGACCTAATTTCTTCCACAACCTCCCTCAGTTAAACTTTTTTTGCCAAAATGAAAACTGAACAGTTTATGGAGAATTTTTGAATTCTCCCAGTTCGATGCAGGCTATCTGCGTTGTCTCGTCCACCCTTCCAGGTGGAGCCCCTGTTCACAATGAAGCCAGCCTCCTCTCCTTCACTCAAGCATTGATGCTTGTGGTGTGAGGTGTGTCCTGTCTTCTGCCTAACACAAATTCCTAACAACTCTGAAAAAGTAATTGCATGGGTCCCGTTGTCTCGAATTCTGAACTCATCCTGCATTACCCTAAGTGTTGTTGCTAGCTATCAAACTAACCTAGGGACTGTAAAGAGGAACTTTGCATCACGGTGTGCCATGGTGCACAGTATACCCTTGACTACCCTGTTGCCAATGTTCCCACTAACTTGCACGGGGGATCTCCAGCTCCCTTCTACTCGCCTGGTGGTGGTCCAGCCATCTCACAGTTTGAACCGCGTATGTCCACCAAGACCAAGGGCCCTGCACAAATCAATGAGATGGCTTAAGCATTAAAAGGCAGGTAGAAGGCAATCTAAGTCCCCTAGGCAGGACGCCAGGAACGTTGCTGCCTGCTCTCCCTTCCTACTCCCAAGTGTGACAGTAAAGTACATCACCAGAAAAAAAAGCTTTCTTTACCTTTGGTTTCTTCATCAGCAGATCCTTGCCTTCCAGCTCTTTCTCCTGAATGACAAGACAACGCAGTAATACTGAAGCTGTTGGCAGATGAGGACCTTTTGGCACATCCAGTCTTCCTAGTTGTGTCCCGTCCCCCCCACCCCATGCCACAGTGTCAAAGCAGACCCTACTCATAGAAGCGTAGAATCTAACAACAGATAAGGACCATGAGGCCCATCTGCTTTACCCAATTTACTTCCTGTTCAATTGCCGTAGGCCCCAGTTAATGTCTATCTTCTCCTTGACTCCTTTGGAACTAAGGGTCCTTTGTGCTTATCCCATACCTTCTTGAATTCTCTTACTGTTCTTCTCTCCACCACCTCCCCTGGGAGACCGTTGGATGCAGCCACCATCCTTCCTGTGAAGACACATTTTCTTGTTACTCCCGCTCTGAGCCTCATAGCACGACCGACCTCCTCGTTCTAGAAGCTCCTTTCTGTTTTAAGGTGGTTTGCTTCATTTGTTCTCTGAGGTATTTGAATGTTTCTGTCACACACTCTCCTCGCACGCCATCTCTCCTCTTCTCTAGTGCATGCATTATTAGGTCATTAAGTTTAATCTCCTAGAACTACTGCCTTCCATCATGTCCCTCCCTTGCCCTAATCTCCGCCTTCTGTGTCTGTCCAAAGTTTACTTAAATTTGGGTTGCTGCAATCTTTGCTTGACCTGTGATTCCAGGCATCTGCCAGGTCTCTTGGTGCTAACGTTGTTCTGTTACGTTCTATTGTTGTGCCTTTTTTGCAGGTTTATGCGCTGGATTATTGTGTGAAGCTTAATGTCATAGTGTGTTGTGTTCTGGAGCGCCACTTTTAGTGTTTACAAGAAGAAGCGGGTTATAGAAACTCAAAGATTGCACCGGTCTGAAATCTAAAAGCAAATTAGGTTCCCTTTCTTTGGTTATATGAGAGGGTCTCCTGGGAAATCAGCCCCAGTGACACAGCCTGGAGTCCAGGAATGCTACGGTGCATTTGCAGACTGACGATGAACCCTGACGGGAGGTGGGACTCGAGCGATGAAGAACTTGAGCTGGCGAAAAAGATTTTCTGCAGAGGCAGCTGGAGTACAGGAAATGAGCTCAGCAGCCCCACGCTTCTCTGTACCTTGGGGACAAGAGGGGCTGAAGCTGAGAACTGGCAAAATTCGTGGCTCACTATGATAACGTGAACTTTCTTAGGGAGGGAGGGAACTCCTTTGGAAGAGCCTAGGGTTAACCGTTCTTGAAGGCTGTATGTGGAACTTTTTTTTTTTTTTTTTCATTATGTGTTTTGTTGTTTGTTTTTGTTTTTTTTTCCATTTTATTTAAAAAAAACATCTTAAAAGGAAACAAAAGAAAAATGCTAGATCCAGCCCTGGTACCTTTGCCACCAAAATAGACCCTCCAGGCTTGCCCTCAGCACCCCTGCTCAAATCTTCCCCTTAGCCATTTCTCCCATTCATGGGTCCCGGGGGCAGGAGCGATCCCCGGTCACTATTGCAATTCCATGTCCCCATCTCAAAATGAGGCCAGCGCCATTCTGCTGTGCACAACCCCGAGGCCGGCCGGCTCCATTCTGAAACAGGGAACATGGAAGAGCAGCAGCGACTGGGGATCGCGCCAGACCCTTGGACCTGCAAATGGGGTAAGTGGTTTGGGGGAGGGGAGGAACCCAATGGGGCTTCAAGACCAATGTGTGTGTGTGTGTGTGTGTGTGTGTGTGTGTGTGCGTGAGAGTGAGGGAGGCAGAAGATTTAGTTTTGCAGGAGCTGATTGCTGATGTGTTTTGAAAATGAAACAAAATTGTCTTTGTTTTCCGAAAGTGTCTGCCTGCATTCTTTAATCTGGTAAGAGACAATTTGTTGGTCGCATGTGGAGGAAAAATTATTGTAATCAAGCTTCGTCTGTTCCTAGTGTTTGGCAGTCTTAGCTGTTTTCTTCTTTTGTTTGGTCTTGGATTTTTCCTCCTCTTTTGTTTTTGCCATCGCCAGCTGATTGTTTTTAGATCCAAGCCCAGTGGGCAGGCCAGGAACGGGCCATGTCTGTTCTGTATGGGTTTGAAAGGGAATGTGGGGTTTTGGTTTTTTTTTTAATTTATATCTACTGCCTTTACCCAGGGGTGGCCCTCAAGAGCCACAGACAGGTCTGGTTTTCAGGATCTCCCCATAATGAATATGGATGATATACTTTGCATACAGTGCAGGCAGCATATTCATTTATCTCGTGCATATTCATTGTGGAGATCCTGAAAACCAGACCCGTCTGTGGCTCTTGAGGACCCGAGTTGGCTACCCCTGCCCTAACCTGTAAATACAGATTTGTTCCAGTTCTGTACTGAGAGTGGCGGAAGGAGGAGGCGGCGTCGGGCTGTGGTAGGGAATTACTTTTATTTGTTGGAAGGTAGGATTATGTTGATGAACAGGTTGTTGTGTTGACGATTTATATTTTCATGTTTTATGTATGATATTAGGCCTCTTGTAACACATATTGAGTGTGGGCTTGTGTCTTAGAGAGCCATGAGTAAACTGAAATTAAACTAAACCTAAAGATTTCTGAGATCTTCAGGGGGCCAAGCAGTAGATTCCCTGTTTCAGTGGCTTAGTATGTTTTGCAGTTAAAATACAGGCCTCTTATTCTTCACACAACTCTTTTCATTCAAATGAGAGTGACAGAAGAATTTGGTGGGCTGTCTTTTTAAAACAGAGGTCCTCTTCAGTTTAAGTCCTGCTTGAGAGAACTCAAGCAATATTTTGTTGCTGTCTGCTCATGCGGCCATGTTTTTCTCTGTGGTATTGCAGATCCCCTGGACTACACAATTCTCTTCCCCGGGGGGTAGCAAGCTCATCATTCTATGTGGATTTCACCTCTTTCTATATAGTAAGCGCTTGGACTACATCATAGTAACATGACGGTAAATCTATAACTGTAATGTCCTTCAAATGTTTACATGACAACAAATCCATAAGTGCAGAGAGAGACTCTCTCTTTAATTTACTGTGGAGGAGATAGGAGAAGAAAGTGTTCTCCATTAACGCAGCCAATTCATGGAGGTGAAGTAGGCCAAGACTTGTAATGGGTCAGATATGGAAGACAGCATTAGGCAAAGGGTTGAAAGGTGACACAGAGCAGACCATGGGGGTGGCCTGGTTGGTACCATAAAAAAAAAGAAACATAGAAATATGATGCCAAAAAAGACCATATAGCCTATCTCATCTGTCTACCACACACCTGCTCAGCTCTACAAGCCATACTACTCCTTCAGAGATCCCTGTGCTTGTCCCATGTTTTCTTGAATTAGACACTGTCCTTGTCTCCACCACCTCTACTGGGAGGCTGTTGCATGCATCCACCACCCTTTCTGTAAAGAAATACTTCCTTAGATAACTCCTTAGTCTATCCTCTTTTACTCTCATCCCATTCCAGAGTCTCCCTTCCATTGAAAAAGACCTACATCCTATATGCATTTATACCTCTGAAGTGTTTAAACGTCTCTATCATGTCTCCCCTATTCCACCTTTCCTCTAGGGTTCACATGATGACTGGGTCTGCCTCTGCCCAGGGACTGTGAATGCTGCCTCTGCAACATCCCCAGCACTGGCCGGCCCTAGGGCCCGTAAGACTCTGAGCCAGGAATGGAACGGAGACCTTCCCCCTCCCCCCCCCCCCCCCCCCCCCCCCCCTCTGCATGGCAGTCCACAGCCTCCGGACTGACCCTTTTCAGCCACTTCTGATGGAGCAGGAAGGCCAACAGAACTGGGGAATGTTTCTGGGCCTAAATAACTTAAAAACCTCCCCAATAATTTCATTCTGCTGATTTGTAATTGTTGCTGTCATAGTGGTCCCTACCCGGAGGTTCATTCCAAATGGAATCATGACAGGAAAAGCCTGATTATCAGCTGCTGTTATTTAGTAACACATCCCTGACCAATGCATGGGGATACATCCTCCTCCCTAATTTGTATGCCTATTGTAAGCTAATGAATGTTAGAACCTCATCTAATTGTATTTACTATAAGGACCCCCTTTGCCCCCCCAGTTTCTGTTTTCAATAGCTGTAAGCCTCCGCTTGTGTAGGATGAAGCCTCCAATTCACTTTATGGTCGTCTGTTCAAACTGCTCCTCTTTGTCTTGCCTGCCACCTAAAAAAAAAAAAAATCAGGAAATCTGTGCATTGTGCTGGAGCAGATAAATTGGACAAAACGCCAACCCTTCGCCAGTTGCCAAATCTCTCTGTACATGATTTCAATCTCCTTTATAATTTACTGCCAATGAAAGCTTTCTACTGCGGTCCTAACTTTCGCCATCCACAGCGATCATTTCCCTCCCCCCACTGCTTTCAAAGCGAAACGCACAAAACTGCCCCCTACTGGGGTCATCTTTGCACCACTGGCGTTTAGATGGCTTTGTGAGATATGGTGCAGCAGGAGAGCAGGCAGAGATTGCTGGCTGGGAACGTTTTGCTGTCTTTTTTTTATGAGAGATCCTGTGGTGTGAGAGCACATTAACGTGCAAGATTTCCCTGCCTGGAGGTTGCCAAGTGCCTTGATTGGACCAGGACAATTAATTTGCAGGAGACTAGAGGGGATTCGCTGTTTGTGGGAATGAAGGCTTTGGTGTTAGTTGACTGATATCTTTAAAGGGCCCTGGACTGCTGCTTATTTACAGGACGGGGTAACCTAGAAACATGATGGCAGAAAAAGACCCCTTGGCCCATCTAGTTTACCCATCCTTCCAATTTATCTCGCCTTCCAATTCCTATCACTGCCTCAGAGATCCCCTGTATTTATCGCATGCTTTCCTCAATTAAGGAGACAATGGCACTTTCTCAGACTTGTTGCATGTGCTATGATAAAGAAGAACTGCCTTTTGTTCATGTTGTAATCATTCGTCTCAGTTGACGAGAACTGCCTTTTTCTTCAGAATAGTCTTGCCTGCATGTTAAGGGAAATCTACTAATTTTTCAACGTCTGCAACAGCAACTAATTGACCACAAAGCTCATCTGGTCTGGTTATTTTCCCTTCCTACTGAAATACCTGAGACTTGGATCTCTGGCTCTATCTTTGGTTCCCCGTCCCTAAAGAGCTTGCCACAAGCCTTTTATGAATTCTGATATTGTTCTCCCCCCACCTCCCTCTACCATCATTGGAGGCACCACCATGATATGTTTGGAGTATTAAAGGAGACCTGCCATTTCCATGATCTAGAGTACTGTGTCCAATTCTGGAGGCTGGAGGAGGTCCAGGCTGCCAAAATGGTGCAAGGCCAACACCAAAAGTCATGAGATGACACTTAAATATGTGTACCCTAGGCAATGGTTCTCAATCAAGTCTTTGAGACATAGCCAGCCAGTCAGGTTTTCAGGATATCCATACTGAATATGCATGAGAAGGATTTGCATGCACTGTCTCCATTCTATCTTGAAATCCAGACTGGCTGAGTATATCCTGAGGTTTGGGTTGAGAACCACTGTCTTAGAGGAGAGACAGGAGAGATAGGACAGAGCCATTCAGATTCCTCAAAGTATAAATCAGGCACAGGAAGACACAAAAATGCTCTAGAACATGAGGTTCCAGAGAGGTAGGCTTAGCAGCAACATTATAAAATATTTCTTCATGGAAAGGGTGGTGGATGCAAGGAACAGCCTCCCAGTGGAGGTGGCGGAGACAAAAATAGTAACGGAACTCCAGAAAGCCTGGGACAAGTTCCACTGGTTCCGGAACATTACCAGAATCATAAAACGGTAGGTAGAGCCCCTGCTGTTTAATTGCACGAAGATTCCAGTGCAATGGTAAAGGTTGAACCCTAACACCATAAAAGACCCTTAAAATAAAAAGTATTGTGTAACTGTAGTAAGGCACTGCAGCCTGATCCCCATAGGAGGATATAGGCATGTCACAGCTGGTTTCCTCAGCCTGCAGCTCAGGTACCTGAGAAACAAAATGAGTCCTTTGCATATCCTTCCGCTGTACTTGTGTGTGTGCAGCAGCCCAGGAGTTTCCAGTTGCTTCAGCCTGCGTGACAAAAATACAGTGCTGTATACACACAACTCAAGATTTGTTGTACAATTATCAAGGGGGCATAGAAAGATCGAGAGCATGCCTGTGATGCTTCTGTCAGGACAGGGCAGGAACTCTGCCCAGGGGTCAAGCTTGTCCCAAATATCTGCCACAGAGAAGCAGGAAAGCCATCAAAGGGCTTCCTACCACCCACTGAGAACAAAATCCAGGGGCAAGGATTCACCAGATGAACGCAAGGCTAGGTACCTGCCATGTTCCCTTCTCTGAGATGCTCATGAACACCAGCTCCTGAAGTCAGTCACTCGCTTGTGATCGATGGAGCAAAAACACTCACTGGCAAAAGTTGCTTACCCACCCTCACCTGACACTGCACCCCTGGGCTGAGCATGACAGCAGGTTGTCTGCACATTGCTCTGCATTGTACAAAATCCTCAGGTTATGCTGTCACTGCTCACAGTTGATTTAATTTCCCTTTTGTATTCTGTCCCTTCCCCAGAGGGAAGAAACCACCTGCTTCCTAATTTACCAACATGTGTATGTTTATCTTGGACATATTGCATACCTCTAAAGTAGAGCATGCTTACAACCAGAAAAAAAACCATCGCTAGTGTTGAGTAAATCATCGACTTGTAAGAAACAAAACCTGCTACATTTTAATGAAGGAAGCAAACTGCGCAGTTTAACACTGAAAGGTCGGTTTTGATGGATGGGACTGACAATCAGTTACACGCATTCCATTTATTGAGTCTTTGCAGCTGGATCCCACCTCAAACTCAACCTTGGATGGACCCTTTTTCGGAGTCATTTGTGCAAGGCACACTTGTAACAGGATAATAGCATCCCACACCAGGAGGTAGTGAACACGGTGCAGGTAAGAGTTAATTCTGCCTGTTGTTCTTCTTCACTGTTTGACAAACGCTTTGCAGATGTGAGCTTTGCCTAAATTTCAGAAAATAAAAATTCCACTTTGTGCATAGGCTTAGGTGGGGGCCTTAAAGTGTAAAGAACAAAATGGGAGTCGCCTGCAGGGGGACGAAGTTTATTTGATGCAGACCCAAACACCCTTAAAACTGTGGAAGATAAATGCTGTTAAATCCCTGCGACTTATCTGCCAGTGCTGCCATCTTGCCCCCTGCAAAGAGGGTAGGCAATTTTCAGCCAAGGATTTCATGTGGTTAATTGCTTTGTTAGCCAGGAATTGTCCTCAGTGTACATTCTTTATGTAATAAAACATTTTAGAGTGACTACGATACTATTACTTTTTTTTTAGCATTCTAATGTTCCTTATGGTTTAAGCCCAAGGTCTAGGTCTAGAAGACTGTCTCTAACATCTGAATATTACACTCACAGTAAGGTGTTCAACAAGTGAACTCAATGAGAAATTGAATACATTTTGGTGGCAGGCAACTTTCTGAAAGAGAAATCAGTGCATTTTGTTTGGAGGATGTACACATCTACATGTACACATTTTGTTTGGAGGATGTACACATCTACACAGTGGTCAGCAACTGTGAGGGTCCAGCACTGCAAGGCTGGCTCCTCCAGCATCTCGTTCCCACTAATAAAGATAGAGCAGTTTATTTACTGCAAATCCATATCTAGTTCTCCGTGTCGAGCATTCAATTTATGGTGGCACTGCATATGCAGAGTAAGCATATATGCAAAGATGGACTATGGTAATGCAGGCTCAGAATGTCTGCATATCCATGACTTTAGTTTGATGCTGATGAATTATTGGTCACTCGAGGTAGTGCACAATTTGAAAGATGGAATTGGAGAGGTTGGTCCGGACTCCAGGGTGTATTCATACGGTTGATGCAATTCTGTGGACTGGACAATAAAGAGAGGGAGCGTAGAGTTCAATTTCCATGCAGAGAGAGAGAGGTGGAGCTGAAGAGTACAGGAGGGAAAGGGGTGGAACCCACTTTGCATACCAGTGATGAAGGTATGGGGCACCTTTCCTCTTTATTATAGTTAGATATAAAGAATCCAGTTCTAGGGAAAAGGAACATTTTCAACTAGACATTTTCTAAGAGCTGGGTAGCAACAGGATCCTGGATGACTGTACAACACGCTGAATTTTTATCTTATGTTTGTGTGATCTCTTCTATCTAATCTGAGGGCAGAAGTTTCCAGTTTTTGTCTAAATCAGCACTTCCCAACTGGTGTGTCGCGAAGCAGTGGCAGGTGTGTTGCGTGCTACCGGTCTCCCGCTGCTCTTCCCCCCTCTTCCTTCAGCGAGCGAGAGGCAGGCTATCTTCCTCTGCTGCCGTTGCCGCCCGGGCAACGGCAGCAGTGGAAGCTTGTGCATGTGGAGAGAGCGAGCATGGGAGTGAGAAGCCTGGGTGTGTGGAGAGAGCTAGCATAGGAGTGAGAAACATGGGTGTGTGTGAGACACAGCATGGGAGTGAGAAGCCTGTATATGTAAGATAGAACATGGGAGTGGGAAGCTTCTGTGTGTGTGCGTGTGCATGAGAAAGAGAGAGAGACTATTCAGGAAGGTGACTGGTTTGTGTGTGTGTGTGTGTGTGTGTGTGTAAGAGAAAGAATGGTCAGGAGATGATTGGTGTGTGTGAGACAGAAACTGGTATGCGAGTGTGACTGGTATGTGTGTGTGTGTGAGAAAGAAAGTGATTATGTGAATGAGAAGCCTGTGCATGTGGCGAGAGCTAGCATAGGAGTAAGAAACCTGGGTGTGTGTGAGACACAGCATGGGAGTGAGAAGCCTGTATATGTAAGACAGAACATGGGAGTGGGATGCCTGTGTGTGTGTGTGTGTGCGCGTGTATGAGAGAGAGAGACTGATCGGGAAGGTGACTGGTGTGTATGTAAGAGAAAGACTGGTCGGGAGATGATTGGTGTGTGAAAGACAGAAACTGGTCATTGGGGTGTAACTGGTATGCATGTTTGTGAGAGACAGAGAGACTGGTCGTGGGCACTAAGGAAGAGGACCATGAGTACAGAGCTTCAGTCACTACCGCTTCTGATGTGTGCTACTGGCCTGCATGGAAGAGGAGTAGGAGAGCTGCTGGAAGGGGTTAGTAAAGGTGGCTTTTAAAGTTTATTTTTCTTGATTGACTGCCATTTTAATTACTGAATATTATGTGATGTGTCTGCTGTTTTGAAATATTGTATTGGTGTTTGGAGAATTTTAAATAATTTTTATGAGTTTTTAATTGTTGGATATTATTCTGGTCATAGCTGTTTTGAAACATTTATTCTGCTTATTAGTATAGTTTTACAATTATTTCTGTGTGGGGATCTATAGCTGCTTGCTAGTTCTCTTTTCCTAATAAGAGGTGTATTGGTTTTTAGGGCCTGATTTAATATTTGTAGTGTTGCCTTTTCATAGATAGGGTTGCTCCTGTTTGAGTGTGTTCCATAATACAGGTGTAACTGTGTGCGGATTAGTTTATGTGCATTACTGCAGATCCTGGGAGTACGTTAGGTCGGTTCTGTGTATGTGACCGAGGTGAGGTATTTTACTGTATCAGTCTTATTTGTTGTATTTTCTCAAGAGGACATGCATAAGTGATAAACTGCTGTCTTTTCATAAGTAGGGCTATTGAGCCTGGTAGTTGGAGTTTGTGTTGCTGTTACTGAGATGACACCAGAACCAGAATATCTTTTTTGTAAGGTGAGTTGTATGGGGAATGTCATAATTCTGCTTTACATCCATAACTGTGGGTCAGGGGGGGGGGGGGGGGGGGTTTCCTGTGGATACAAACTACTTTTATATTTAGCCCTATGATGGTCATGTGTTCAGTGTGTCAAGCATGTGAGAACCATCTGTCAGGTGTGTCCCGACAGAAAAAAGGTTGAGAACCACTGGTCTAAATGTTGTATGTTGCATGTTGCCCTGCAGATTTCAGGCATGCCCCCCCCCCACACACACACACACACCTCCTCAAAATGCAACATTCATGTCCTGCCCCAGTTGATCCCCCCCCCCCCCCCCACTCCCTCCCTAGCAGTAGAAGTTCCTGGATTGGAACGTGGAAGTGAGTATCCCCGCTGGAGAAATGAAGCAGTAGTGGGTTGTTGTTCTCTGCATGGAGCAAATCCACTTTGAAAAGTGGAATATAAATCTGACCAATTCATGAAGGGTGCAGGTAAGCTTTGAACACACTTTCTGCTGAGGACACCACACACATGAAGAAGGGGGAGAATGCAATAACTGGTCCCAATGGCAGTGTGGGAGGAGAGCAGATGAGAGAAGCTGCAAGGAAGGAAGAAAATAACTTTTATTTTTTAAAACATTTTTCCCCATTTGCACAACGCTATTACACCAGGAAATAAAAGCAGAGATAACTTTGTCGCCCTGCTATGAAGTGGCAGCAGATCATCTGCAATTTCCCAAATGGATAATGAGCACATAAAGCAGCTGCTGAGGAAAAGAGGCAAGTTGGAAGAGGTTTATAAAAATGCCAAGTGATTGGTGGCAAAATTAATTTTTTAAGGTGTTTTTTTTTTCATTCCTTTTTATCATTACAAATGTATCTTGTGCATATTCATGCTGTGGATATCCTGAAGACCCGACTGGCTGGGGGGTCCTCCAGGACAGGTTTGGGAACCACTGTTATAAAGCAAGAGCTTTTGGATAATTCTTAGGCAGGGCAAAAAAATTCTAAATAAGCAGGTCATTACCTCTTCTTTCTACAAATGTGTTAGGGATGCATAACCGGGAAGCCTCAGCACAGATTTCACTGTTTGGGGAGAGCTCTGCTGGGAAAAGATTTAACTTGAAGGGGAAAGGAAAGAGAGCTCCAGTGCATTCAAAGCAAGGACACAGAGCAGAAGTTTAAATGCTGGTCTTGAATTTTCCTGTTCTTTTTCACACTGCTGCTCAGGTAAGCATGTGCCTACAGCCTGGGGCATGTCTGTCCTTTTCACTCAATTAGGACAGCCACACGAAGCACCCTCTGAGCATCCAATACCTCAATTCTTATTCCTGTGGCAGCCGAGAATCCCTTTCTGGTGGATGAGTTTAACCTTTCAGGTCTTCTGCATTAAGGAATGGCTTCCTGATTTATTTTTGTTTTAATGAATGCTAAAATGAAATCTGTGGGCTCAGTCTCCAAACTGCATTGAAATCATTGTCCTTCTGAGGAAGGAAACCCATTCTTCAAGAATGCACCCGTAGGTATTTACAAGGCCTTAATTAGGGCAAGAAATATGTGCAGAAGGAATTAATGAAAATCGTAAGTGAAATTTTGAGCAGGCAATAAAACCACCATAACTCTCTGGAAGACCTAGGGAGACCCATAATCAATGACTGAATATTTCTGTAGTTAAAAGGAAAATGGATGATGTTTGCCTGTTTTTGTTTGGTTTTCTATCTGGGGTGGGAGATTTTTGTTTCTATATATTTTTCATGGCTTTTTTTTGTTGTTGTTGTTGTTGTTGTTGTTGGATTTACAACAAAAATTCACAGAAGGGTCATATATGTTGCAAACCCTAGACATGTTCAACAGGGCATTCATGAGATGGCAAAATTGAGCAGTGATTTGTCACTTTTTCACCTTTTAAGAAAGAGATCCCAGTGAGGGATCCCTTCCAGTAAATAAGTATGTGATTTATGGCAGGATTTTGTGGAATGTTTCCAAACCCTGGTGGCAAATGGAAATTTTAACATTTGGCACAGCATCAGTAGTGAGCAGATTGTGGATAATGATTTAAAGCAAAAAATAAATGTGGGTAGATTGAAGCTCATTATACTGATGCAACAGAAATATAAAATAATTATTCCTAATCATCATGCTATGTAGATGGAAATATGGTTTGCATATTCTACATTGTAATATTTTTTATAAAATATTGACAAGGTTATAGAAATCTCATTCAAGTTAACCAGGTGGATGAATATTAAGTAGCTGAATAGTAACGTGGAAGGACAACTACAGGGTATTCTTTGGTAAACAGGTGGATATATTTTTGTGAATTGGCTGATTTTGGCATGCTACACATTAATTCAGGCTCTTTGGGGGTTATCTGTGTTTCCAGCATGAATTTTCTCTGACAAAGCAGTGGGAGCAACTACAGCCATCTCATTAATCCTTTCCAGGCCATGGGGACAAAAGATCTTCACTTTTCATATTCCTCAAGCCATTGCACAAATGTATTCTACCTGGTGTAAAGCTTTTATCACAGACCAGGATTTGGAAGAAGCATGTTAAGTGGTGCTGAAGGACAGCTCCCGAGAACCCAGCGGAGCAGGTTGTCTGAGCTGCAGCACCAGGACGGGTGAAGAGAGTCCAACCGGAAGACCAGCGGTGTTTTTCGTCTACTCTGCAGAATCTGGAATTGGAGGAAGGGCAGAAAATGCAGCTGCTCATTTCCTATGGCTTTTGGAGCTGGTCCTGCCCCTGAGGAGAGGGTAGTGAATGCTTGGAATGCCCTTCCGGAGGAGGTGGAGAAGACAAAACCAATGAAAGCATTCAGAGGGGCATGGGATAAACACTGTGGATCCCTAAAGGCTAGAGGAAGGAAACGAAGAAAAGAGCACATGGTGGTAATTTGCTGGAGCGGTGGTTGCTACCCTTAACTAATAAGCCTTCATACTATTGCAACTCCATCATTGCTCTCTGCTTCAAGGGCATGGAAAAGGGGAATTGGAATCAGACAGCAACCGATGAGGGCTCCCGACCTTTGTGGTCTGGGAAAGTGATAAGCATGTGGGTAACCTGCAGCCTGGCAGATATTGCTATAAGCTTGCTGGGCAGACTGGAGGACCATTTGGCCCTTTTCTGCTGTCATTTCTCTGTTTCTAACCTCCTGTGATCTGGCAGAGAGGGACTGGTGTGCTGCTGTAGGATGGACTGGAGAGACCATTGCTAGATACTCACAAGCTGCAGCCGGCAGATGAGGACCAGAGGGCCCATCCAGTAAATGTATGCAATTTGCTTCCTATTGTAAATGCCATAGACTGCCAGTTGATCTCTGGGTTTCCCTTCACTGCTTCCTAAGGATCATCTATGCTTATCCAATATCATCTTGAATTTTGTCCTTTTTTTTTTTTTTGTCTCCACTGCCCTTTCATACACCCATCACGACCATGAAGAAATATTTTCTGATGTTCTCACAGCGTCTACTCTCACGTTTTGCCTCATGTAATGACCTCTTGTGCTACAAGTACCTTTCCAAGGAAAAAAGGTTTTGTTTGTTCCTGTCATATTCCTCCTCCGAAGCCGGGAAGGGATCACCTATTCCCACCCCCACTTCCCCTTGGATCACGGCAAATGAATTCTTGCCCAAAGATTGAACTCCATGGATGGATTTCTTCCTTCAGTGGCGTCTCTGTACCTGCGTCTGTCGTGGCCACAGGGTGGGTGTCAGCATAATGGACTGGCGAGAAGCTGCAACAGCAGGAGTGGCCTGGGAGAGAGGAGCCACCACGCTCCCTTGGGACATTTTTTCACCGGTTCCTCCAGCCTAGCAGGAGCTGCTGTCAGTGATGGTCATGTGGGTGCCTCTCCATGACCGACTAAAACAGTTTGGCATAGGCCACGGCCTATCTGATGGCCACTTGGAGGCTAGGTCGCCTCTAGCAGCTTCTCATCCCTGTTTAGGTAAATGGAAAGTGACTAACTTTTTTTTTTTATTATTTCAGTGTAACCATTGCAAGCTGCGATTTTTCAACTTTGATTAAAAAAAAAAAGTTTTGTTGCCCAGTTTCCTTTTTGCCTCTGCCATCAATGTCATTCCAGAGAACAGAGACTGACAAAGCCCGGGGACTGAGCTCATGATCACGCTTCTCTCCAGATAAAGGATTGCATTCAGCTCGTCGGCTGCTATTGTACCTTTCTGCAGGACTCCTGCAGGGGGTTGCACTGTGAAAAGAGAAGAATGCTGCACCCCGCATGTGCCACCACGAAACAGGAAGAAAGACCCTTCCAGATCAATGGCAGAACAAAGTCAGGTCTGTGAATTAGAAGGCTGAAGGTGAGAACTGTGAAGCTGGGATGCGGGGTGGGAGAGGGGGGAGGAAGGAGGGGGCAGCACCGAGAGATGCAGAATCCTACATCATGGAGCTGCCAATAGCAACCGCATCAAACTTGTTTCATGTTTAAATGGTGGTGCCTAGCAAAGGGCAGAGACCTGCAGACAGCATAGAACTAATTGCCTTTCAACTGTAATGAACCTTAATGCCTCATGCTGGTCTATAAAAATCCGTCCCCCAAAAGCCCTTATGCCTCGATCCTCAGCTTGACCCTACAGAAGGCGACTAGTCACTGTATCTTGTCGATCAGCCATCACTAGCCCACTTTTAATGGCCTGTCGTTTGCCACTGCCATTGGTATCCATGCCGGTGCAATTCAGATGTGCAAATACAATAACTCCTTGAAGGGCTGACAGCAGGTTCCGGAAATATAAACTCTTTGTGAGAGATTTTTCCTCTGGGGAGATAAGCCTTGATAAATGTGACTAGAAACAGGAAGAATAAGAATACTCATAGATATCAAGCTGCGTGTCTGTATACATCTTTAAAGGCAGTTGGTTTCCTTTTCATTTCAATCCACCTATCAACTGTGTTCTGATTTAGCTGGCAGAAAAGCCAAACAAGCATAGTTAAGCTCAACAAAATTGAAGCTGATTCCAATTTAGACTCCAGTTCCCAATTTTGATCCATCTAGTTGAACTGGTTCATGAACAGGATATTCACATGACTTCAGACTGCTGTAAGATTGCTGCCAAGGAGCTCTCAGGGAACTTAACTACCTCCACCATCTTTCTCGCCATCCCTCATCTCTTAACCCCAACCTGGCAAGCAGGGCTGGCCTTAGGAAGGTGCCGGGTCCAGGGCAAATCAACTGCAGAGGGGCCCTGGAACACTGGGTGACAGGAAATTATGGTGTTGGTGTTGGTGATGGGGCTACAATGGCAGTGCGGAGCCCAGGGCAGCCAGCCATGTGAGCAAGACAGGCCAGAATCGTCATATTTGATCTGAACAAGTGTAGGTCTAGCACAAAAAAATCAAAAGTCCTGAGACTGGAAAGCCTAACCCAAACCAATAACTGAATGAGATCACATCTGGGTTGTTATCACTGGTGGTATAATATATGGTATGGTATCTGTCTAACTATAGGGATGTGCATTTGTTTGCAAACAAATTGAAAAACAGAAATTGAAACACACCCTAGTTTTGTCTGCACATGAAATTAAAAAAAAAAATCCTGCTGGAAGTCAGATTTTTTTTTCCATTTCAGAAATGAGTGCACACTATTTCCCGAAATGAAAAAAAAAAAGAAAATCAGAGAGAAAGTCGCTGCTTCCCAAAAAACCCTTTTCTATCTATAGAGCTACATCTGGTGAAATCCTTTGCCAAACCTGAAATGGGACGAGCACAGATGGAATTATTGTCCCCCCAAAGTAACACTGGTACAGTAATATGTCATAGTAGTCACAAATCCCTTCTGTACCAAATAGTCTCCCGGCCTGTTTGTTAAAAGGAGGTGCTGCTGTATAAGGCCCATTAATAAGCTGTACCTACTTTCAGACCGTCTGGCTGTGGGGGTCCCCAGGACAGATTTAGGAAGCCCTGACATAAACCAAACCAAAGAGCTTACACAGCAAAGGAGAGGAGGGAAGTTTTCTTTCACCAAAATGTGTCCTTTTTTTTATTAAAAAGATGTTTCACCAGGATCTTGCATCCCCTGCATATTACAACCTGGCATCCACTCTCTAATTGCGTTGGCTGTTTCCTGTCTTGTCTAAGTTCCTTTGTTCGGGGATGTATGTTTAATTTCTCCAACTTCGCCTCTTCCTCAGCCTCCCCCCTCGGGGGATAGTAATTCATTTCAAGAGTAACAATTCTGTCGAGAGTTGATATGAGCTATTAATAAGTCTCGCGTCTATAATAATGAAAGAGCTCGGATCCTTTTCACAGTTATGTATTCCCAGAAGAGATCCAATCGGAGCAGGAGCCAGGCCAGAGAGGACGGCCACCGAAAGGGTGCAAGCTTAGGGACCCAAGAGAGACATTCAAATACCGCAAGCAAGGCACAGAGGGAAGGAGGTTAGGGAAGGGTAGTGGGGGCCAACTCTGGGGGTAAGAAAAGGAAATATTCCTTCACAGAAAGGATGGCGGATCCATGGAAAGGCCTTCCAACGGAGGTGACGGAAGGAAAGCAAACGAGCGCGGGAGGCCCTGAGCTGCAGGCAGGAGAGAGAGCGCGGGGTTGGACTTAGTTGGGCTGCCTGTCGTATTCTCCCAAGTGCTAGGCCGCTGCTGCCGAGTCACTCTGTCCACCGACATTCCCAGACGTCCTGGGCAGGACGCGTGATCTCGATGCGTATCTAAGGCAACGGGAGATAATCAGCTCTTTGCAGCAGGGACATCTCCTACCTGAATTATTAATAATGCTGAAAGCCGCCTTAAGTGTTATTGGCAGAGGCTAAAAATCTCAGTGTATCATCATTATTACTGCCGCTGCTATCGTGCTCCGTGTTTCTATGGAGACTAAGCGAGGTTGGGCCTATGGCCGCTATTTGGACGTCTGTAAAAAGCGGTGGGGGTCTGCAGGAGGCACCTGGCCGAGGCAGCTGCCTGACAACCACAATCTCTTTTGGCAAGGATGCCTTATTATTGTTTTATAATCTCCTTTTTAAATTATAAAGCAATTAAAGAAAACTAACTTTGGAACAGGGGAGCCACATGTTAATTTGCCCAGCTAAGGGGCCCGCCTGTATTTAAAATAAGAGGTAACAGAATGTGCAGCTAATCCAAGTGACTGGATTGGCTAAACCCCCTCCAATGCTGTATTGTTGCCACAAAATGAATGGAAAGTTATAGCCAGGCAAAACACAACTGAAAGGAATCACATTGGGGAACTTTGCAGACATTCCCTCCTTATGGGTTTTTATAAAAAACAAAAAATTTAATGATTTTGGGAACCAAACATTGCAAAAAATCTGGTGTGGGAATAAACCCCCCCCTAGTAAAGTACTTGTATGTGACTACCTGTTTTGGATTGATATCGCCTCTGTTCCTCTTAAATCCTGTGCGTTTCAAAAGCAGCGAGCGGTCTGCCTCAGGGGCTGCATGCTTATGTACTTATTTCTTTCCTTTCTCTTGCGCCCCAAAGCTCGTTTGTTTCAGCCCGATTGCAAGAAGAAAAAGAGGAGAAAACTCTGCTCCTATCCTTTCTTAGACTTGCAGTGACAAAAAAAAACAACCAAAGAAATGGTTTTCCTCTTGTTCCCAGCTCCGTCAGGGCCAGGCCTGGGATCCTGGCACCAGCAGCCTCTGTTCACAACTGCCTGAGGATATTTCCCCCTGTTTTATATCCCCCTCCCAACTGGATTTAGCCCAGGATGGTCATTGCAGTGACCATGCTGGGCTAGGTTCCATGTACCAGGGCTCCTTCCAGAACCCTGCAATCATGGGCCCTCAGTGTGGCCACCAGGTGTCGCCATTGCACAGCAACTGTGACGCCCTCTGCCTCTGCAGAATCAGCCCAGGAAGCAAAAGGCCTCAGCCGGGAGCTGAATCCAGGTCCCTCCGTTTGCACTGCCAGAAGCCACTGGGCTGCCCCAAATAAAAAAAAAACAACAAATAAATAAATGCAGAAAGAGCCACAACAATGCTGCAAATCAAATCGTTTGGTCTGTGAAGTTTCGAAGTGGCAGAAGTTTTACGTAAGGGATGTGTTTTGGCAGAAGGTTAACCTTTATGCATGCTGAACACTGCATTCTAAGCCGCTGCAGCAATTTATTTTCTGGCTTTTTAATCTGAAGACTCACGGCAACACATTTCAGGGGTTGAGGATAGCCTGGGTTCAGGGTTGTCCTTAGAGAATGAGGGGGTAGGGGCTTAGCCCTCCCTTCATCTGACATCACTTCCTGTTACTCTGGAGCACCAGTGGGCCGGCAGCTGGCACGACCCCATGTGGCAGTGAAGATGTCCTCGGGGCCTTAAGCTTCATTGGCAGTCTCTCCAGACAGGCCCACCTCTCACTCACCAGTTTCAATGTCAGGGGGAGGACCACCTTCAGTCTCGAGGGGTGGGTCAGCCTTGCCTGTATTAGACAGGGTCCTGCTTCCAGGCAGGACCCCGTTATATGTAACTCAGCAGTGCGAAGTTTGTTCTGGCTGGACGCTTGCTCATTTTGGATTTTTAACAAACAAGGCACTTACCTCCTTTTCCCAGGTCCTGATATTCACCTAACATAATCCAACTACCCCTTCTCTCAGCTGCACCCAGATGCCCAAAAGCTGGCTGCTGTAGGCCCAGCATTTGGATCCCATTAGGAGAGTGAAAAAGGGGCTACTGGGGGGGCCTTGTCAATTTTGAGGCAGAGACTTTAATGATGGGATAGCAATCAGAAGGTCAAACAGAGAAGTTGCTCTAACAGCAGCCCTCTGACCTGTGTCAACTGCTGGTTTCCGGTTGTTTGTGGAAGTCGGAGGTGCCCTCTCTTTTAAGGTAAATAGCAAGAGGGCTGGGCTTGCTATAACTGAGACTGGTTAGTCATGGCTATGTTCCTGTAGATGGGACTGGCGGAAAGCGGATATGGTCCAGCCACGACGTAGTGGGAAGCAAGAGGAGGCAGGTATCTGCAGACCTGTTAGTCTAAGTTTAGTAGGGGGTGTAAATAATATTAAAATAAGAGAGTGCATCACCTTGAAACAAGCAGATTACAGAACAGTAGCTCTTATGATTTTACAAAGGGGGGGCTCCTGTCAGATAAACTTGATGGAGTTACTTAAAGAGGTGACAAAAGTAGTGGTCAGAGAGATGTAATAGTCGTTGCCGATCTGGACTTCAATAAGATGTCTGTCACTGTTCCATGTAGAAGACTGGTGAGCAAGCTGGACATTTGTACATTGGAGGGCGGCCAGAGAAGTTGTAAACTGGGCGAGGACTGGTTGAGTGACAGAATGCGGAGGCCTGTGCTCTGGGGAAGGTGAAGTGACCAGTGGGGTACCCCAGAATTTGATGCCTAAACTGGTTCTTTTTAAAATCTTTTCTTGAACCAAATTGAAGGGCGGCTTGAAGGAATAATTATGCTCATCTGCCAACAACAAAAACTTGTAAAGGAGCAGACGCACCGGAAGGGGAGGAAAAAAAAAAGAAAATGTGCTTAAGGAAAAATTGCAAGAATGGTCAAGGCTGCGGGAGATGAACGTCAGTGGTAAACAGTATAAAATTGTGTATTTACTATAAAATCGTGTATTTGGGGGTTCCAGAAATATGCACCCCCTGAGGCCGCAGGCTTCCATGACACAGGGGTCAAAAACTGCTCTACACGCCCTCCCCAGGTATAAACGATGTTCCGGGTTCCCCTGGTCCTGCAGGAAGCACTGAGTGAGCCTGGGAAAGGAGGCTGCCTAGGATAAAGGTAGACAAGCACCCGTCAGCCATGACCCTAAATGAATGCAGTTGTATTATTATTATTATTATTTTTTTTTTAATATCTTCAAAATGGGAAGATGTTACAACCAATTAACAAAAAACCCCCCAAAAACCTGACAGGCTCAGACACTGAGCTTTTATCCTTAGCAATGGGACTTTCTAGCCATTAACCATATCTCCTTTGTCATTCAGGTTTTCACCCATCCATCCACCCACCCACCTACCTTATCTTTACAATAGTTGGTAAAAATGGATCTGCTTTTTTTTTGCATTTCAACTCTTCATTACCCAGGGTAAGAGGTGGCGGAGTGATCGATGTCCTACATAAAAGAATCGCTCCTGGAAAGGAAGGATCCACTGTAAACTAGGCATACTGAGATGGACGAAAGATTTAAATGATTTTGCATCTTCCTGTGGCTAATGTGACATCTGCTATGTCTTTGATTAAAATGGCGACCTGCTAGACCAAGCCTGTCACTTAACTTTTCCTAACCGTGCTTAAATCTAATGCGAAAAATATAAAGGTCTCTTCCCTCCCGCTCCGGCTTTCCGGGAATTTGCTGTGAAGTTACAAGACACAGCTGGGACCTGGGGGTGGCTGCTGATTGCGCTGCCGTAACCCTACAAGGTCATTTCCCGATAAAAGAAGATTTCAAATTCCAAAGCTGTCCCATTAAATGCAAACATATTTCACATGTCCCAACCCTCCCCTCCCCCACCCTTTCTCCTATGTTCAGTTCAGACCTTTAGCTTGGAAAGTCTTAATCAGGGCTGCGGCAAAGGGGAGGCAAGGGGGGCAACCACCTTGGGTGTCAAGCAGGCAGGGGCGGTGGAAGGTGAAGCGGGGGAGGGGAGGGGGGGGATACTGTTCTGCTCGGCAGCTGTCCTGCTCGCAGTGCTAAGGCTCTCTCTGCTGGTGCTGTGACCTTGGCTGAGCCCTGCAGTTTCGTCTTTCAGTTCTGTCAGTCTAGGAGCCGGGATTCAGAGCCTGCAAGTCTGCAGCAACTCTAGGTTTCCCCCCTCCCCCCCTGTTTTTATAGCCCCCTCCCCCCACTTCAGCCTGGCCATTGCAGCTGCACTCCTGGGGTGGGGAGGAACCTGGCTGCGGTGGAGCCTAAGCCTGGCCATTATGTGTTGCCCCTTTTTGTGATGCATGAGACCTCCTGCCCATTTCGGGGTCACATTGAAGAATTGGTTAAAATCCGACTTCCCCAAAAGAGTGCAAAGAGACTGCAAGTCAGCTTGGATTTATAAGCCTGAAAAGAGGTTCCCTTGCTAGAGGCTTTTACTTCCTGGGACGTCTGTAAGAGAAAAATTCCCCTGGGGGGGGAGATTGTGCAGGCAAGAACGTCGAGGGATGTGCATTTGTTTGCAAGGAATTAAAAAAATGCAACAAACGTGACCATTTTCAGTTTGTTCTGACTGGGCCTAGGCCTCTGTGCTGAATGGAATGAACCAAAAATAGCCTCCTCTGAAAATGTTTGGGTATTTTCATTCTCGTGGCATTTAAATAATTAAAAAAGGACCTACAAAAATGTACCAGGCCCAGCCAGAGCCACTGAAGGCCTGGGGGGGGGGGGGGTGTTGTTCCCTTGTTTAAAGCTTTTTTTTGGTTTGTTTGGGACCCCCCCCCTGAAAAAAACTCCAAAACATTACATGAATAGAATAAAAATGGAAAAAAGAAATCCTCCAAAACAACAACAAAAACAAACTGAAAACTTGGGGGCTGTACATACCTAAAACGTTCTGCAAAACGTTTGATTCCCCAATTATAAAATCTAAGGTTTAGGCCAGGAGGTTACAGTACAGATTTAAGAATCAAGCAAAATTAAAATATCAAAGATGCAAACTGACAATCAAGGAAAACCTTGTGCAAAAATGTTTTGTGGGTTTTTACACTTACTCCGTTACCAGAAGGCATGGGGGTAATCTGCACAGAGAGGCAGTTACTACCCTTACCAGAAGGCATGGGGGTAATCTGCACAGAGCGGCAGTTACTACCCTTAACAGAAGGCATGGGGGTAACCTGCACAGAGAGGCAGTTACCATCCTTAACAGAAGGCATGGGGGTAACCTGCACAGAGAGGCAGTTACTACCCTTAACAGAAGGCATGGGGGTAACCTGCATGGAGCGGCAGTTACTACCCTTACCAGAAGGCATGGGGGTAATCTGCACAGAGCGGCAGTTACTACCCTTACCAGAAGGCATGGGGGTAACCTGCATGGAGCGGCAGTTACTACCCTTACCAGAAGGCATGGGGGTAATCTGCACAGAGCGGCAGTTACTACCCTTACCAGAAGGCATGGGGGTAACCTGCACCGAGCGGCAGTTACTACCCTTACCAGAAGGCATGGGGGTAACCTGCACCGAGCGGCAGTTACTACCCTTACCAGAAGGCATGGGGTAACCTGCATGGAGTGGCAGTTACTACCTGTAACAGAAGGCATGGGGTAACCTGCATGGAGTGGCAGTTACTACCCTTAACAGAAGGCATGGGGGTAACCTGCATGGAGTGGCAGTTACTACCTGTAACAGAAGGCATGGGGTAACCTGCATGGAGTGGCAGTTACTACCCTTAACAGAAGGCATGGGGGTAACCTGCACAGAGAGGCAGTTACTACCCTTAACAGAAGGCATGGGGGTAACCTGCACAGAGAGGCAGTTATTACCCTTAACAGAAGGCATAGGAGTAATCTGCATGGAGCAGCAGTTAGTACCCTAAGCAACTTGCTGGGCAGACTGGATGGGCCATTTGGTCTTTATTTGCCAGCATTACTAGGTAACTAAGTTATGGAGTCTCAAGGTGCTGCTGTCTCTTTCCCTATGTCTCTCTCTCAAGTTGTGTCTGCTCTTTTCATACTTTGGGTGTGCCCGGATGCTGTTGTCTCCTTCTCTAGAGATCTCTTTCTAGCTATTCATATTATATTCATATTTTGAATGTTTCAGGTTGATGCCGTCTGACCCCTGAGGTCATGAGTTATCTGCATGTGATGCGTTTGAGCTAGTGGTGATCGTTATCAGGGTGATCTTACCTCTTTCCCCAAAGATGCCCCTCAGTAGGGATGTGCATGGGAAAACCATTCGTTTGTGTTTTCCATTTTCTTTCTGCATTTTAGCGCATTTCAAAATGCATAACTGAAACGAAACAAACATTTGGTTGGGTTTTTTTTCTGTCATTTTGGATTAGAAATGACATAAAACAACAAACAGCGTTGATGGTTTGCTTTTTTTTTAAATGCCTGCTCATTCCTTCTTCTCACTCATGCGTCCTGCATTCACGCAGTATCAGGGATGTATCTGAGCGAGGCTAACTTGGGTCATTGATGGAAAACAGCACAGCATCACCCACAAAGGAAGGTGCGACTTTCAAAACCTGCTGCTATCGTTTCACATTCTGAAGAATTAAAAAGCACTACACAGAAGGAGAAGATTAATGCTTTAAAGCACTGCCTGCTGGCTGCATGGATTATTTTAAAGTATAATAATAATGGTGACATTACCCAGGCAAAAGCTGATGAGAGAAATAGAGAAGAGCCATATTAATTTGCCCATGAGAACAATTGGAGAGCAGCATACCATGTCCAGATCGGATGGAGAATTCCCCACACAAATGGGGGCAGGAAGAGGATTTTAAGCCCCCCCCCCCCCCCCCCCCCCCCGTGCATCCTCAATCAGGAATGAGACTGGTAAATTACTAGTTCTCCATCTTTACTGGGAACAGGACAGGAAGCAACGACGGTAACTTTCAATCCAGCGAGCGGGCGCACACGTGCATGGGTGTGCGCCCAGAGAAGCGGCAATTTTAGAGCATGCACGCGTGCGTTATAAAATAGTCTAGGTGCGCGGGCAGCCGCACAACGTCTGGTTTGAACCGTTGCAAGAGGGGGAGTTTTATGACCGGCGCGCGTCCAGATCATGACCAGTTTCACCAGTTCCTTCACCAGTTTGCTCAGTCTAGAGCCAAGTCCTCTATCCTCCCTCCCCACCCCCCCGGCTCTTTAGCCTGCACTCTCCCCAGTTACTCCAAACTCCTTAAACCCCTCAGGGATGCCTTAACTTACATCTCCTCCAAAGCAGAAGTAAACTTACACAACGCCGGACCCGGGCACGCGCCCAGGCACGTGGGTACTTATGTGCCACAACATTTGGCCAGGACCCATGCACACTGCTTTTCTCCGATGCAAGATGTGCACGCATCCCTCACTTTATAAAATTGGGTGGAGACGCACATGTGCAGGATGCAAGCCCATCTCCTGATTTTGGTGCGCGTCCCTTTTAAAATCCACCTCACAGAGCACAAATTGTAGCTGGGAAAATTCACATTAGACATTAGGAAGAGAAATGTAACTGTAAGGGTAGACTAGCCCTGGAATATGTTTCTGAGCATGAATACAGCACGGACAGCTGAAAAGCGGATATTTATCATTACCTTATGTGGGCATCACACTGATCTACATAAAGCATGAATACAGCACGGATATTTATCATTACCTTATGTGGGCATCACACTGATTTACATAAAGCATGAATACAGCAAGGAGAGCTGAAGAGTAGATCTTCATTGGAACCCCATGCAGAGCTCACGGCGATACCTGTAAAGCATGAATATGGCACAGATGACTGAAGAGTAAATCTTCAGAAGGCCATGCAGTCCATGAATCATATTTAAAAGCTGTCTAAGCAAAAGGAACTGGCCGCATGATTAGCGCAATGTGCTTAGAACCAGGGAACTCGGAGTTCTAATCCCGCTTCCTCCACTGACATTCCTTGTGACCTTGGGCAAGTCACCTCAACTCCCATTGCCTCTGTTAAACCACTTAGGCCTCGATATAATAAGGTATTTTTGTGCACGCAACTTTACTCCTGATGTAATAAGTTTAACAGACAAAAAAAATATGCACACATATTAGCACTTCTCTATGTTAATGAAGGCACTCACCAATACTCCCCAAAGCAGAGTTTACTTTTAATAAACAAAGGTTATATAACCAATTGGATTAGAGGGATTTCCTTTCATAATGCTGGTTGCATGGACCCTGTATATTAAGGGCCTGATTTTAAAAAAAGCATTTACACACTACCCATGTAAGTGGGCTTTTGAAAATTGCTACGCTATTTGCCATTGGATTGTCAATAGGTTCTACATGTGTAAGTGCACTTCACGCATGTAAATGGCTTTTTTAAATTGCTATGATAGCATGTTACATTTATACATGTAACTCCATTTAAAATTACCTCCTCATCTTTCATCACCCGCGTCCCAGCATGGAGCATTAATTAAAACCTGGGATGGGGAAATGATCATTTGACCCCAGAGAGCTGCCTGTGCATAGTGTATCCCTGTGCTTCACACAGCATCGGCTTTAAACACCCCAGTCTGGGCAGACTTGTTCCATGTCCTTTGGCTGAGTGGACAGGAGAAAACCTCCTGATCCCTTGATAGCAGTCAAAACGCGTCGGTCACAGGGAAAAACCGGGGAAATGAAATGGAGCCTTTTAGGTGTTGGTGGTGCTGGTGTATGTGTGTGTGTGTGGGGGGCCTCTGTCTGGAGCTCAATGGCACGGAAAAGCATGATTGAGTTTTGCATTAAAGGCCGCGCCAGTAGAAGGCAATCGATGCATGGTCCATGGCCACTTTTACCGGTCAGCGCTTGCAGAGCCGGGCAGGCTTCAGTCCATGGGTTGCAGCTACGAAGGGAAGGCCCATTCTCCTCCCAGGATACAGTAACACAAAGGGCTTGATTCACACCGGCACCGCACAGGAGACAAGACCGCCCTGCCCCCGCACAGCCTCTCCCGCTCTCTGCTTTCCGGGAGCTCTTTTCCCCTTTCCCCCCCTTTCACCGTAAGCCCGGTTGATTTGGGCTGGGCTGGTTCTCCTGTGCCTGGAGAAAAAGCAGGTTTTGTTTGGTTGTTGGGGGGGGGGGGAGGGGAGGGGGGCTGTCCAGTGGTTCCTGAAACGTTTCCTCCTGTCAGACATTCATGGAGATGGAGTTTGGGGGTTTTTTTGGTTGGTTTTTTTTTTTTAGTAACATCACAGCCATGAAGCCTACTGAGTGCCCAAATCATCGGGCGCCCAGCCACGTCTCCTGGGCGCCCGATGATTTGGAGCACCAGGGACGCACAATTCTTCCCTAGCGCGTCCTTTCTAACGCAGTGGCTCATTTTAATATTGCATCGGGCGCCCCGGAGACGTGTTTGTGAGTAAGGGGTGCTCAATACCAGCGCGTCGTATTGCATCGGCCCGTCTGTCTTTACAATCCTGCCCCTTGCATGTATTCCTTTCACAAGCACATCTTAAAAAAAAAAAAAAAAAAAAGTAAATAAACGAAAAGAAAAAACCACATCCCAGAAGGCAAAGGGATGTATTTCTTTTCTGTTGTATCTTTACATGCATTACTGCCATCTTTCTAGCTAAGCCTCCGTCGCTTCATCCATATTCATGACAGCGAGCACTCCTCATGGCTGCTTCTGTGTCATTACACACTGGAGAGGCTCTTGGGAATAGGTAACTGCTGCGCTCACTCTGCTCCGTGTCCTAGGCCTGACTCTTCTCCGCTTCCCTGCCAGATATGGAATCCAGAAACCGACGCCAGCCAAGGACTTTACTGTCAGTCGGAAGAAACTGCGTGGGCACTCCTGGCCGGGAGGGAAACCAGAAGTACCAGAGCAGTTGCAGAGATTAGGAAGAAAAAAAGAAAAGTACTTGGTTGGACTGAATTAAAGGTGAGAAGCAGGGCCGGATTTAAGATCATGGTGCGGGTGCCCATAGGCAGAGAATCAGGGGGGGGTGGTGGCAGTGGGTGTCATAAAACTGCAAGGGGAGTCCTAGTTTTGGGGCACCTTCAGAATCTGGTGCCCTGGGCCTAAATCTGGCCCTGCTGAGAAGGCGTATGATGAGGAGACAGTAAGAGAGAGAGAGAGAGTGAGTGAGTTTGCTATTGTATACACATAGAAAGTTCTCCTTTCAATCCCCGAATTAGGTCTTCCGATCACCGGGTTGGCTTGGGATGGGACATGCTGCGGAGGCAGCAGTCACAGCCCCTGAGAGGTGCGGGGGTGTGTGTGTGTGTGTGTGTGTGTGAATAGGGGGAGTAGTGGTCATCATTCAAGGGTGACACCCAGTGGCAGAACTGATGCCCAGCTATTGCGGCAGGGTTATGGAAATAGCCCTAGCGCCTTTCCCCTGCCCGAGGGAAAGATTCTAAAAAGTAAGGGAAAACCATCGCTGGGGAGCTGCAAACCAAGGGCCCATGGTACCAGGTACCCAGCCCTGGTTGTGACAGAGTTTGAAGCCAAAAAGAGCAGGAAGAAACTGCCGCGTCAAAAGCAAAAGGACGGTGACTTTCTAGTTTATGGCGGGCTTATCCTTGCCTTAGCTCATTAATGCAGAAAATTATAGATATATAAGCTAATTAGCAGCTAATTAGGATAACATATAATCTTCAAATACAGAAGACATACAGGCTGAAGCTAATTAGGAAAAGAGAAAATGATCAGGGTCTCGGAGACTATGGGATTTTCGTTCATTCACAAGAAATGCCACCAACAGCAGGAAACATTGCCGAAGTCACACACATTTTTTATCGTCACTGAAGGTTTGACATTCAGGCTGTTTTATCAAGCCTCTTGCTCCTTCAAGGTTATTGCTTAGGTGGTTAGAACAAAGGGTGAGGGAGAGTGATAGTATATAGAGAAGAGAGAGGGAGAGAGAGAGAGAATGTGTGTGTGTGTGAGAGAGAGAGAGGGTGTGCAGGGAGTGATAATGTATGTAGGAAAGGAGGGACTCTGTGTGCATGTATTGGTGCAAGAGTGTATGCAGGCGAGAGAAAAGAGTGTGTGTGTGTGTGTGTGAGAGAGAGAGTGATAGTATATAGAGAAGAGAGAGGGAGAGAGAGAGAATGTGTGTGTGTGTGTGTGTGTGTGAGAGAGAGAGGGTGTGCAGGGAGTGATAATGTATGTAGGCAAGGAGGGACTCTGTGTGCATGTATTGGTGCAAGAGTGTATGCAGGCGAGAGAAAAGAGTGTGTGTGTGTGTGTGTGAGAGAGAGAGTGATAGTATATAGAGAAGAGAGAGGGAGAGAGAGAGAATGTGTGTGTGTGTGTGTGAGAGAGAGAGGGTGTGCAAGGAGTGATAATGTATGTAGGCAAGGAGGGACTCTGTGTGCATGTATTGGTGCAAGAGTGTATGCAGGCGAGAGAAAAGAGTGTATGTGTGTGAGGGAGAGTGATAGTATATAGAGAAGAGAGAGGGAGAGAGAGGGAGAGAGAGAGAATGTGTGTGTGTGAGAGAGAGAGAGAGAGAGGGTGTGCAGGGAGTGATAATGTATGCAGGAAAGGAGGGACTAGTGTATGCAGGCGAGAGAAAAGAGTGTGTGTGTGTGTGTGAGGGAGAGAAGTGTGATAATGTAATAGGAGAGAGGAGAGATGGTGTTGGAGCAAGAGAGAGAAGGTGAGGAAAGCATGATAGCGTATTAGGAAAGAATATAGTATATTAGAAGGGAGGAGAGACTATATTTTGGTGCGGGGGGAGGAGGGACTGTGGGTATGTGAAGGAGAGAGGGTGACAGTGTATACAGGAGAGAGGAGAGACTGTGTTTGTGTGAGTTGGTGTAATAGTGCATGCAGGGGAGAGGTGGATAATGTTTGCAGGCAGGTTCTGCACTGTCTGCTCAGAGTTTGACTGGCTGCAGCCTAAGGGACCCTATCACCCCATATCTTAAAAGAATTGCCTTGGTTGTTTGTAGCCGGTGGGACCAAAAGTCAAGGCTGGATGTCTAATCTTTAAGTCCTTGCATAATCAAGGACCTTCTTACCTCTGCAAAGGGCTTGAAGAATATGCTCCGGGCTGCTCCTTAAAGTCACAGGATACAGCCCACTTGGTGGCTCCGCCTTTATAGAAAGTGACTGATGGCAACAGCCCGGAATAAGGGGTTTTAATGCCACGCCCCTCTTTTCTGGAACAGGCTCCCGAAGGAGATAGGGCTGGTTGCAGTCCAACAAGCACCTGAAGGCCTGGCTGTTTACCCAGACCTTTGATTTGCAGGGCTTCAGGGGAATGTTTGGGGGAGATGGGCTGTGGGGCAATTTGCCAGTCTCTGTATTCATCTATCAGAAGTTCTTTTTGGATGGCCGGGCTCTAAGGCCCGAGTTCTAGTTTTGTGAATGCTGAGTACCTTTGAGTTCTAGTCCAATATCTGGCGTGTGAATGCTCTTACCAGCGCCCGCTGCTGCTGCTTGCTGTTGCATTAATTTATTTGATTCAATAAGTCACTGTGGTTTGATATTTTTTTGCTTTAGTTTAACTATTATCTCCAATTTGTTACCTCACCGTTTTAAATTTGTGTACTATGTTTATTATTGATGTATAATTTTGACTTTTATTTATTGATTACTTTTTTTTCTTTTTTCTTTCAGACCTCACCTGGGGTGAATATCCAAAGAAAATAAAATAAAGGAGGAGTTTTGAGCAGGACCCTCTCCTTCAGTCAGGTCGCTCCCTCGCTTCACTGGCCTCTCAATCACTCCAGTGGCCCAGTTCTACCGGAAAAGGAGAAAGCAGCAGCAGCAAGACATACAACTTTTGAAAGTCTGAAAAAAAAAAATTCACAATGGCATGGGAGGGTAGAAAAAGTGTGAAGAATTGCTTTCCTGCAAGGCAGACATGTACTCAACCCCTCTCCAAAAAGCCTGTCTATGTCTGCACTCTGCCTTCTATAAAATGCATGGGCCCCTCGCCTGCCCTTACACAGACCTGCACTGTTTTCATGGTCTAACAGCTTATGACAGCGCTGAGCACAACATGTGATGGTGGGAAATGGAGTCTTATTTATTCGCCCCCCCCCCACCCATCCTCTCTCTCACCAATTTAAAAACTAATATTGCCACCCTCCACCCCATTTTCCCCACATTTCTGTTCCCCACCTTTGGCTTCGCCCACAATTCGAGTGGACCAATTTAGCCGCAGAGTAAGACTTGGGAGGATAAATTTAGCTGCTCAGTAAATTTTCAAAGGCTTTGATCTAGCTGGCAAAGAATTTAGGTGCTTCCATCCCTTCCAAAATGGATCAGATTGTGAAAATGTTCTTCCAGTGTTGCTGGAACACATTTATATCTGCATAGAACTGTTGCTGTGCTCAGCAGGTCTATGGCCGGTCAGTGAGGCCCCTTCCAAAGTCGTGGCCGGCCAGGGTGAAGCTGCCACTTTGTTGATGATGCTGTTGCCTGGGAGTCCATTGCCAGATGTGGCCTCGCATCTGGGGAGTGGGAGTGAGAGCAGAAGCTCAGTAACCTGCTTCTGCCCCAGCGGCGTGGCACACTGGCACTCTAGGTGGCCACGCGTCTTGCTCACCTCTCGCAGTGACCCTGTGTCGGTCATCCTGGATTAAAGAGCTCGAACATTGCCCGGCTCTGCCCTGCATTCATTTACATTTTTTCCAAGGTCAGAGTCGTGAAAGGTGGAGAACACCACTGTACACCAGACATGGCACGACGAGGACCCTTATACAATGGAAGGGACCATGTCTTTGTCCCCTGCTGTCACCTCTTGTTTGATGCATGGACCACATGCAATGCCAGCTTTGGCTGCTGCGCTGCTTGGCTCTGACTCTGTGCATCTGCTCAGTCCTCTCTCAATCACTGAATAACCAGAGACAGGCAGGAGGGGCAGCTGAGCTGCAATAGAGCAAAGGTGCTCAGATGCATCCAAGGACTGGCAGTTGAGGAGATTCTGGGTAAAATCTTGGTGCTGAAGCATTTCTCCAAGACACTTCCTCCACTGCACAGTTTCATGGGGCGTGCACGAGAAGGACTTGGGTTTCAATTTGTTTTTCGTTTCACTTCATTGCCGCATTTTTAGCTTGTGCTAAAATGTAGAAACGAATGAATGCATATGAAGTGAATGTTGCGGTTTCCTTGCCAGTTAAAAAAAATGACAGCATATCCCTGATGCACAAAAGGCAGTTTCTTTGTCTTTATCTTCACATATATAAAATAGCAACGCTACACTTCCCAGAGTTCAGCCCTCTGCCTGTATCTTGAGTTTGAAGAAGGAGATGGAAATCTGTTTCCAGTTGTGTAGGGGTTGGGGGACTGGGACCAGCATGGTTCCTCTGCATGGAAGAAATGGTCTGTAGGTAGGCTGGGGAAGGAAGGCGAAGAGTAGGAGAGGGTAGAATAAGTTTGGGCAAAGCCTGGCTTTACATTTAAAGAAAGCTAATTTCAGATTGCTTGGCATATCCTGCATACCTCAGGGGTGTGTTGTGAATGGAGAGAGGCGAGCATCCTGCCACCTATCTGCGGGTCTGTTGGGTCGTTTTGTTCCCTGTTGTGAGGGCAATTCCTCCCCCCACCCGCTCCCTCCCTAAAAACCACCAGCTGTCTTGCCCATCCCTTGGTGCAACTAAAGGTCTGTGTGCCGAGAGGGGGGTGCTCCCAAGGGGTGTGTGTAGATCAGGGGAAGGAAAGGCCACATAGAACTTGCACTCTGAAATCTTCTCATGTTATTTTTATATCAGCATTAAAAAAAAAAAAAAAAAAAACCCAATAGAACACAAACAGGTGCCAAGCCCCTTAGGTAAAGAATATGTGCAAAGAAAACTTTGCACCAGTGCGGACAGTTTAAAAATTGTATCCTGTATGTATAATTTGTTTTGAAACTGGTTTCACAATTTAAAAAACAATAACAAATTATTTAGAAACAACAACAACAACAACAAAAGAAATCCCTTTTTTTTAAAATGTTCTCTCTCTTTGGTTTCTTTCCAGGGGGATATCTGGTTCCCATGGAAACCCCCGGCTCCCTCTGGTTATTGACTTTGTTCTGGTCCATCGAGGTCTGTCCCACTGCGAGATCGAGGTTAGGATCTTTAAACGGTGCCGCACAGTTCTGCAGGGCCGAACGCTGCAATTCCCATGAACTGACGGGGGAGGAAACGCCCAAGCCCCCAGAGTAATAACGGATTGTTTAAAAGATTTACAAAAACAGATTGGATTTTTCAAGCGAGGCAGCTTGAAGTTGCGCGGTATCGACAGTCTCAAGGCATGATGGATACGCTTTGCTTACCCGCAAAAGCACCAATCCATTCTGATCTGGAGGGAAACGGGAGGAAAAATGACTGTTCCTCCGGGGAACGCAAACTGCTTCTGTGCCGATTAAGTCCATTTTTGGCAAATATGTTTTTCCCTAATCATTTTGTTTCAGGTTCCCCTAGTTTAGGCAAGTCTGTCAGTAGTATCACAGCAGTGATCTCCGTTGATCCTAAGGTTGCCTTGACGCCTACTGCGATATAAGGCATGAGACCATAAGTCCATTAAATATCACTGCTTTTTGATTTATTTAAAATTTCCCGTATTCTGCCTGTCGTGGCCACAGTCGCTCTAAGCAGGTTACAGCCCATCATCAATAATCAATAGATACACCCCACACATCCACATAGCAGCTGCCATAACCCAAAAGCTTAAAACCTACTTGTGCTCGGGTCTCCAAAAGCTTGCAGAAATAAGAAAGCTTTGTGCTGCTTCCGACATGGCTTCAAATCGTCAGTTTGCTTAAGCTGCCCTGGTAACGTGCTCCATAAAACAGGCCCAATGACACAGGACGAGCGCACTGTTTAACCCCCGTTTGGCTGTGCGTTTTAGATGCGCTATTATTACCCCTTATACTGTAAGGGGTAGTAATAGTGGGTGGAAAATGTGAGGCCAACCCCCCCCCCTCCCAAAACTAATAGCGCTCATCACATGCAAATGTATGTTGATGAGCCTATTAGGAATTACTCCAGAATACTTAAAAGTAAAGGGGTAGATTTTAAAAGAAGCGCGATCAGCCTACTTTTGCTTGCGCATCAGACTCAAGCAAAAGTACGCTGGATTTTAGTAGATACGCGCGCAGCCGCGCGTATCCACTAAAATCCTGGATCGGCGCGCGCAAGGCTATCGATTTTGTATAGCCTGCGCGCGCCGAGCCGCGCTGCCTCCCCCCGTTCCCTCCAAGGCCGCTCCGAAATCGGAGCGGCCTCGGAGGGAACTTTCCTTTGCCCTCCCCTCACCTTACCCTCCCTTCCCCTACCTAACCCACCCACCCGGCCCTGTCTACACCCCCCCCTTACCTTTGTCGGGGGATTTACGCCTCCCGGAGGGAGACGTAAATCCCCGCGCGCCAGCGGGCCTGCTGCGCGCCGGGCCGCGACCTGGGGGCGGGTACGGAGGGCGCGGCCACGCCCCCGGGCCGTAGCCACGCCCCGTACCCGCCCCCCAAAACGCTGTCGACACGCCCCCGCAACGCCGCGCGCTCCGGCCCCGCCCCCCGACACGCCCCCCTCCGAGAACCCCGGGACGTACGCGAGTCCCGGGGCTCTGCGCGCGCCGGGAGGCCTATGTAAAATAGGCTTCCCGGCGCGCAGGGCCCTGCTCGCGTAAATCCGCCCGGTTTTGGGCGGATTTACGCGAGCAGGGCTCTGAAAATCCGCCCCAAAATGTGCGACCAAGCCGCACATTATATTTATTTATTTAAAATTATTTATATACTGTTTAGCAATAAAATATTGAACAAAACGGTTTACAATGTGTAAAAAGCAACATTAGAAAGCACCGGGAAAAGTGTGCAGAAAAGCAGAATAAACTGAAGCTTCTTGACTCTAGGAGTTCTCTTCATAGCAGCTCCTTAGCACTGCCTTCTTTCAGACAGGCGGAGGGGATGTACCGGGGCTCAGCTGTGGCCATCTGACTTCACACCCTTTGGCACGAGACAAGGAGGGGTGAATTGGGGCCTTTATTCAGGAGCTCCACAAACGTGGTCCCTACCTATTGCAGCGTCCATCCAGAAAGACCCAGGGGAAACAGTTTTCTCTTCCCCCCCCAACCCTTCCAACCCCAGCTGACCAAGTTCAGCCACAGAAAGCTCCGCTATTGGCTGCTAGGTTCCCATCAAATCAGTTCTTTCCATGTCCCTCATACTGAAAGGGTCTACGATTCTTTTAAACCTTTAGATGCAGGTTAGTTAGCAAACTCTAGCAACAAGCTATATACAGTTGAGATTGTCTTGCTATACCTAACTAATGTAGCTAGGTTAAGTCCTCAAATGGCCAAAAAAAGCCTCCAGCTTTAGGGTTCATTCCCTTCCCCTGGATTTCTGAACTGAGCTTCACTCCTGTGCAGCCACCTCCTTGGTCATCCCGCAAGTACAGAAATGACAGAGCACAACCAAAAAGCTCAGCCCAGGCAGGTCTGACAAAGATGATACGTCTTTACTAGACATTTTATTGGGTGTAGTGTTGCCTTAATGCAAATGTAAATCCAAGAAAGCCCTCCATATGAACCTCTGATGGAATGGTGCACGCTTTTCCTGTTTGGTGACTTCTGACTCTTATTAATCGCTCATGACCTCGAAAAAGGAGGAAGGTCAGGGCCTTTTATCTCCTGGCAACAATCTGCTCCCTAGTCGAGCTGCCTGACAGCCTCTGGATCCCAAAGCCAAATGTAAACTGCAGGCAGCAGAAGCTGTAAGTCATTATACAGAGCCCTGGGAAGAGCAGGGTAAGCGAGGAAGACAAGGTGCAATTCTGTACCATCTGCAGTTTCTCAAAATGAACCCCAGCCGTGGACATCTGCTAGCCAGACTCTTCAAACCCTTAGGCCAATGACTGGGGCTCCTGTCACACACACACACACGCACACAAAAGAATCAAAACCAATTATCTTCTTAAAACATTGTTTTGCTGGGATCTCTCTTCAAATATTAGTGGTGGCCCTAGAAACATGATGGAGATAGACAAAAATGTATAATGGGAGTGTATAACCTAAGGCCATATATTAGATTGAACACTGGTTGGGCAGCACCGGGGTAAAAGAAGTGCATGGCGCTGGAGGCTTGCTTAGCTGTGCCAAGAGCTATACGACCCCATGAAGGGTGCCAGGAAAATGGATGAGCTCCTGAGCTGCGTAATGACATTCCATTAACCAAATGTGCCAAGGTCTGGTAGAGATTTCTGTCTAACGTGCGACAGCTCTGAATGAGCTTTCCCAGTACAGCTGGTTAGCGCTACAGAAACGAGAAAGTTAATTGTTGCAGTAACTGGGAGGAAAATCATTTTCTGAAAGAACTCTGAGAATATTCCCCACTGATGGACCCAAACTAGTGTGGTATCAGAACCAATGGGTGCGCCATGTGGATGTCTTGTTCTAGCACTAAGCAGTGGAAAAGCTGCTGTAGCATGACCTGATGGCTTCACAAGTCATCGCTTACTGATATGCCTGAATCCGGGGCATAAACAGAAAAAAATGTCCAGAAATGTCACGCCAGTCTGAGGACATTAATAAGCAGACAAGCCTTTGACCTCTGGTCTAACACGTTGGCTAAATACCTTTGATCCCCGAGAAAACTAATGTAATATAATGTAATTCTTATGTTTAGTTTAGTCATATTTGATACACTGCCTTTCAAAAAACATATCAAAGTGGTTCTCGTTCTAATAAAACGCAATAAAACCAACTGAAGAACATAAATACAACAAGAAAAACAAAACATAAAAAACAAAGCAAAGATAAAAAACAGTTGAAAAGACACAAACAAAGTCTGCACAGTAAAATGTACCTAAGCATAGCACATCATAAGAATGGATTCTTAATTCTGGAGGCCGACTATAGACAGAGTAGAAACAGTCCAGAGGAGGGACGATAAGAGCAAAGCAGGAGAGGAGGATGTGGTGAAAATCTTTAGGAGGCAGTTGTCCATGATGCTTGCAATTGCACAGGCACTTTAAAGTCCACTCATATCGTAGTCAAGTTTTGAAAGGGAAATTGTAGACAACATCACCTTTGGATTCTCTTGTCTCTGTTTTATGTTACTATTATACAGTGCATTGTGTGTTCTGTGAATTATGGACTAGGTTGGGAGTCTGTGGCTGGGAACTGAAATTTTCCATTCTCCAATATGTGTTTTCTAGTACACGCATGTGACTGTATTCCAGGGCGGGATAGGAACCCTACATGGTGCGAGGAGGATGATCGTATTTTGTGGAGATGAATCTGATCAAAAAAGCCTTGGGTGGATCCATCATTGGCGACCTTTGACACCTGAAGTCTTGCATGGTATGCCAAGGGTACAGCTTTCTTTTAAAGACTGACCGCTTCTGATGGTTTTCCTATTTTTATGTATTCAGTTTTTGGCTCTATGGCTGCTGTTTTTGGGGCTGTGTGGAACGGGAAGGGAGCGCGTTGAGTTGAATTCATGTGGTTACAGAGCCAGGCCTCCAGACTCTAGGCATTCTCAAACATTAAGGAGCACGGAGAGAGTGGCATACGGTGAGTCTCCGTGGCAGCACACGGAAGGGATTTCTAAATTGAAATGTCAGGTAATTCCCCCGCACATGAGGCCCGAGGAAGCTTTCTGCTTTCACAGAACAAATATGCATGGGAAATGCTTCCTTGACAGCTTACAACTGTAAATGAAGAGATAATACTGAAAAAATATCATTTGATGTGAGGAAGAGAAATCTGGGCTGCTAGTTTAAGAAACATTTAATTAACCTTTCATTAGTTCATCTGGACAAAAGAAACATATTTTAGAAGTCATTAGCACAGAATTCTAGATCTTTTGTGTTTTTAAAGATTGTCCACTTCATTTGGATTGTTGCAGTGGAACAGAACAATTGTAAAGCAAATTATAGCAGTATGTGTAGCAAAAACTGCGTCTGGTGAAATGCATATTATTTACCTCACCTGCGAACCGGTTTTCAGTCAGAAAGTGGAGTGTTTAATATTTTTTTTATTAATTTAAATATTTTAAACTAACTGGTTAAAAATGGTCAATGCTAGAAGGTTCAGGGAGCATATCACAGGGCTTATAATAATCCCTTCCACCCTGACTGTGTGGCACCCGATTTTGTGGCAGAACCAAATTCTGGTCACTCGTTTCTAATATGCCGTTTTCGGTTTAGACAGAGCTGCATGCCAGCGGGTACTGTATGGAGGCAGAACACAGGAGGCATGAGAACGCAGACCATAAAGACAAAAAGCAAACAAAAAAAAAAGGTTTGAAGAGACCAAGCGAGAGGTGGGGAAGGACTGTATCCCAGTGAGCCAGGGCTGGCACTTCCATTAGGCAGGACCGGGCAGTGGCTTACAGCGGCAAAGGTTTGGGGGCGGCAAATCTCAAACAGCACAAGGCCCAGCGGGGCGCTGTGCCAGAGCCATTGCCGCCGAAGAAAGGAGCACCGTACTGGAGGAGGCACCGCCACTGGTAGGAGGGAGCGCTGTGCTGGAGGTGAGTTGGGAAAGGGGTATGGGGAGGGAGGGCCATGATGCAAAGTTCACCCAGCACACCAAATACTCTTGCACTGGCCCTGCAGTGTGATCACCGTAGGAAGCCAGACCTGCCAGCTGACTGAATCACGATGAAATCACTGGGCATCGCCTGCTGGCTTGGTCCCCGCCCACTCAGCCCCCTTTGAGGCATGGGTAAAAAGTACCCATCATGCAAAAGGGGAAGGGCAACTTTCGGCCCCCCTGGTAACTTCTTACATTCAGGATAAAATCTTTTGAAAATGTCCTTCCTTTTATCTCGCTCACGAATAAGGTGGGGAGATGTACAGGATATACTCCCTTGAACTTGGCTAAGACAGGAGCATGGAGAGGGTTAGCAGAGAGTCACGCAGACTTGGTGGATAGCCAGGGCTAGAACTGAGGCATGGAAAGATAGCTTACAGGCCAAATGTCAGCTAAGAATCCCACAGACCTGTAATAGTTCATCTCCACCACCCTATCCTCAGGCCCTAGCTTCCCAGTAGGCAGTGTAGGGGTGCTGGGTTGATAGGGTTTCCTCCCTCTCTGTCCCGAGGGCAACTTCTTCTAAGCACCACTTATCCTGAGCAGCAGCGTCCCATCAGATCCGCCCCCTTAAAAACGGGCTGCTGGCAGTTGAAATACTGTAAATTCACTGCTGGCTCACTCCTCTGCCTTGAAGGGGGCTGGTCCAACAGGCTTAAGAGAGGATTGTCTTGTGGCACAGGCAGTGCCCCTTTTATTGTGGTTCTTCCTCAGGTGGGTAGGGGAGGCCACCAGCATCCTTGGAGGGGTAACCCCTTCCCCCATGCCTAGCAGCACAGAAGTATTAATAAAGAGCCACAGTCGCACACTGTACGTAATTGCGGTTCCTTTGTTCCAATGACAATAGATGGAGCAGCCGACGGCTGCACGTGACTTTACCAACTCACAATCTTGTAGACTAGTAAAGCAGGACTATAGTGGAGTGGCAGCTTCCTATTGTAACAGACACCGAGACAACCCAAATGGAAGCAAGAACAGCATCTAATAAGACAGAAAACATCTGTAGCAATAAATTGGAAGAGCCCAGCTCCACTCCCTGGGGACCCCCAATTGGTAAGATTTGCCTGTTTGCATTTCTAGTATCAATTTGCATACAACAAATGTGAATCTGGTATAATTGGGCCTGTATGTAACCCCCCCGGGAGGCCCTTCTATGAACAAAATCTCAAGGTTTTCAGGGAGCACGTACATAAAACAAGGAAACATGAAATGATAAGCATGGCACCCTGAAATCAAGTGAAAGAGCGACAGGCCGTTGCAGGAGAATGCTAGAGTTCTATCGTTTCTTGTATTAAAGCATTTGCATGCAAATATGTGCTCGGTCAGACAGGGAGAACTGAATGCAGAGCCATGCACGCCAAAAAGGAAGCAGAATGAAAAATAAGATTATATCAAATCATAATTTAGGTGTGCATCTTCTTATTTTAAAGAAGTTTTTATGGCCATCTTAGTGAGGTATCTACAAAAATGAAAATAAAATATGACATGGAAGGATGTCACCAAAGTGTCCCTTAATGCATCAAAGTCTCCACAGGTGCTGGATGTTTGATGTCAGAGTGAATAGGAATGAAGAGTGTTCCGATGCTCCCCAGTGGCAAGAGTTTAACTCAACTCATGAGCCTCCTTTGGCTTGTGTTCTGTTCCATCAGTCTCCTGTCCTGAAAGGGTAGCTGTGACCCAATGATGGGATGTGCAGGTTCCAGGACATGGAAGATTGTCTTGGGATCCAAGGATGATGTTCAAGGGTGGAAAGGATCAAGAGGTGATCCAAAGGAAGAAGGGAGTTGGTCCCATGCTCCTCATATGACAGGGGAGATTGCCAAAGAGCTCTGAAGAGTGGATTTCTGGTTGGCGTCAGCTTGAGGACCACCAGATTTGGAAATCTACTCGTAGAGTTGCTGATTTTTTTTATTGTTTTTTTTTTAATCTATTTATAATTTTCCATACATAATCTTAATTCTTTCCATTTGAAACATCTGTTGTAGGGGGACCTTAGGAGATAATCCTTGCAGCAAAACACAAGTTGATCACCACACCTCTGCACCAGCCACCTCATTCGGAGGCTAAATGGGATCCCATAGTTCAGAGCAGCTGGCTGCTGAAGTGCTGACATCATCCAACAGCAACAGCTCAAATAAACTCCCCGTGGTTGGACCCATAGGGATCCTCCTTAGGTGAAGAAAATAGGATAAAACATAAGCATTGTCGTTAAGTGTAAAACATTGATAAGACAGGCGAAGAGAGAATTTGAAATGAAGTTGGCCATAGAGGCAAAAACTCATAATAAAAACTTTTTAAAATATATCCAAAGCAAGAAACCTGTGAGGGAGTTGGTTGGACCAATAGATGACTGAGGGGTTAAAGGGGCTCTTAGGGAAGATAAGGCCATTGCAGAAAGACTAAATGAATTCTTTGCTTCCGTGTTTACCAATGAGGATGTTGGGGAGATACCAACAGTGGAGTGCCTCAGGGATCTGTACTTGGACCGGTGCTTTTCAATATATACATAAATGATCTGGAAAGGAATATGACAAGCGACGTTATCAAATTTACAGATGATACAAAATTATTCAGAGTAGTTAAATCACAAGCGGACTGTGATACATTACAGGAGGACCTTGCAAGACTGGAAGATTGGGCATCCAAATGGCAGATGAAATTTAATGTGGACAAGTGCAAGGTGTTGCATATAGGGAAAAATAACCCTTGCTGTAGTTACACGATGTTAGGTTCCATATTAGGAGCTACCACCCTGGAAAAAGATCTAGGCATCATAGTGGATAATACTTTAAAATCGTCTGCTCAGTGTGCTGCAGCAGTCAAAAAAGCAAACAGAATGTAAGGAATTATTAGGAAGGGAATGGTTAATAAAACGGAAAATGTCATAATGCCTCTATATCGCTCCATGGTGAGACCGCACCTCGAATACTGTGTACAATTCTGGTCGCTGCATCTCAAAAAAGATATAGTTGCGATGGAGAAGGTACAGAGAAGGGCAACCAAAATGATAAAGGGGATGGAACAGCTCCCCTATGAGGAAAGGCTGAAGAGGTTAGGTCTGTTCAGCTTGGAGAAGAGACGGCTGAGGGGGGATATGATAGAGGTCTTTAAGATCATGAGAGGTCTTGAATGAGTAGATGTGAATTGGTTATTTACACTTTCGAATAATAGAAGGACTAGGGGGCACTCCATGAAGTTAGCAAGTAGCACATTTAAGACTAATTGGAGAAAATTCTTTTTCACTCAATGCACAATAAAGCTCTGGAATTTGTTGCCAGAGGATGTGGTTAGTGCAGTTAGTGTAGCTGGGTTCAAAAAAGGGTTGGATAAGTTCTTGGAGGAGAAGTCCATTAACGGCTATTAATCAAGTTTACTTAGGGAATAGCCACTCCTATTACTGGCATCAGTAGCATGGGATCTTCTTAGTGTTTGGGTACTTGCCTGGTTCTTTTGGCCTGGTTTTGGCCTCTGTTGGAAACAGGATGCTGGGCTTGATGGACCCTTGGTCTGACCCAGCATGGCAATTTCTTATGTTCTTATGAATTCCGTGGCAAGGGAGGAGGGTGGATGTCTTCCCCTGCAGGAGCTCCCAATGTCGTTGTACCAGAGGACTTGGACATAGCGGCTCTCTGACAGATGAACTGATCAGTAGGACCTGAAGCCAAGACAGACCTAGGAAACAATGGGATAGGACGAGTCTTCCCTTATCTCTTCGCCATTTTGGCAGGTAAATGATTTGCAAGAAAAGCCTACCAGCAGCCCATGGCATGCATCCATTATTTTACTCCCTCATTCTGTGCTGCAGAGTTGCTGTTGAATGAAATCATCAGGGGATAGAGAAATACCTACAGTACCTGAATGTAAACCGGTGTGATATCTCGATTGAGATCGAATGTCGGTATATAAAAATAATAAATAAATAAATAAAATAAATAAACAGAGACTCATGTGAAGTTTTATCAGGAGGAATTTCCAGTCCTCCTATTGGGAAGGTACCATCCAGGGAGGGTCACTTTGAAGAGCACCTATTGACAGGGAGTGTAGATGTACCAGTGATTGTATCTGTGTGAGTGTGTTTAACATTTTCCTTTCTGTATTGACATATTCTATTCCAAAGTGTACCTGCTGTGAATTTTCATCTATGTTCATGTTAACCAGTATAAGGATTTGTTTTGAACAAAGAATAGAACTAAATGGTCAGTTTTCTCAGTGGAAAAAGGTAAACGATGGAGTGCTCAGGGATCTGCACATTGAACGGTGCTTTTCAATATATTTATAAATAATCTGTAAAGGAATACGACGAGTGAGGTGATCACATTTGCAGATAACATAAAATCATTTAGAGTAGTTAATTCACAAGCGGATTGTGATAAATTGCGGGAGGATCTTGTGAGACTGGAAGATTAGGCGTCCATATGGCAGATGAAATTTAATGTGGACAGTGCAAGTGATACATATAGGAAAAAGTAACCCTTGCTGTAGTTACACAATGTTAGGTTCCATATTAGGAAGTACCACCCAGGCAAAAGATCTAGCCATCATAGTGGACAATACATTGAAATTGGATCAGTATGCTGTGGGAGTCAAAAAATAAGCAAAAAATGTTAAGAATTATTATTATTATTTTTAATTTTTATATACCGGTGTTCCTGTATGACATACAAATCACATCAGTTTACACTGAAACAGAGAAAAGAAATTCGTCCGGAGGTGGTACATGGAAGGGAAGGGTGAATCAAACAGAAAATGTCATAATGCCTCTATATCGCTTCATGGTGAGACCGCACCTGGAATACTGTGTGCAATTCTGGTCACCATATCTTCAAAAAAGATATAAGTTGCCTTGAAGAAGGTACATAGAAAGGAGACCAAAATGATAAAGGGGTTGAAACGGCTCCCCTATGAGGAAAGGCTAAAACTGTTAGGGCTATTCAGCTTGGAGAAGAGACAGCTGAGGGGGGATATGATAGAGATCTATAAAATCATGAAAGGATTAGATTGGGTAAATGTGAATTGGTTATTTACTCTTTCAGATAATAGAAGGATTAGGGGGCACATAATGAAGCTAGCAAATAGCACATTTAAAACAAATCTGAGACAGATTGTACAGCCTAACCGTCTTCTCCCTCACACCCTAATCCCACCCCCCTCCTCCCAGTTTATCTTATCAGGTTCATTGTAAAGCCCTGTTGGCTAATTATTGTTCTATGGAAACCGATGTGATGTTTTCTTAACGAATGTCGGTATACAAAAACTTTCAAATAAATAAAATAAAAATAAATGAACGTATTTGCCGTCTTTCTTTTGTGGGCTACTATTATCCCCAAAGGGGCTTCTGCTGACAAAATGGATGGCACGTCATTTCAACGGAAGTCACTTTGGTCTTCCCACAACTGCTAGAGAACATTTGCCATAGAATGGGCTACGTTTATATTGATATTTTTCCAAGATATGTTTTGTTTTCTTCACAGAATATGTTAAAAGTCAGAGAAGTTGCAAGGGCTGTGAGCCTTCTGGGAAGCACTTGCCTGGGAGTCACAAGGGAACCAAAAACAACTTCACTCATCACAGCATTTTAAGAAAACAGAGGTATGTCGGCTTCCATTGTAGATGATGAGTTGGATATGAATGACGAACAAGAACTTGTGTGTAGGGAAGGTCATTGTGGAGAGAGAGAGCTAAGTGCAGGCTGGACTGGGACATGACTCCAAACAGAATGCTTTAGGTTCAGTTCAGAAAAGGGAGAAAAGGAAATGTGCCAGTGAACGGCAGAGCCGCACGCTGGACCTGAACATTTGCATGCTTGCACGTTTGCAATCAAGAAACTCTCATGGAACCAGAGGTGCTCCTCTGTGTTGGGATAAAGGAGTAATATCTCACAAAGGGCCATCCTGACCGGTATTTTCTATGCTGCTCTAGGAAAGCTTTCAGTTCTATAACTAAAATGATTACACGTGTATTTGCTGCTATTTCTTTTTAAACAGTTATCATCATTCTGTTGAATACAGAGGGCCCTTTCCATAGAGGCTGCCATGGACTAAGGATTAACATCCACCATCTGACTGGAGAATACCTGGATTTCAGAGGCAGGGCCGTTGCAAGGGGGTGGGCAAAGACAGAGATTGCCCTGGGTTAGAGGTGCACATGTCTTTTTTTTTTTTTTTGAATCAATCTGTGAGTCCATTAGGATGCAAGCCCTAAAGGGAAGGGGAGCAGGGGAGGATGCCGAACACTGTCCTTACCCAGGGGACCCTTTTGTCCAGGGACTATCCTGTTTGGAGGTCAAGGATAGAGAGAGAAATTAAGTTGTTTTGAGGCAGAATTTCCAGATACTCTCCATTGATGTAGAGGGGCTCAGCAGAAGGCCACTGATTCTGTGGGAAAGGTGGGTGGGATTTATGGCGATAGGAGTGCAAGACGGAAAGAGGTAAAACCTGTTATGCGCAGGATGGAAAGGCTCTGTGGATTGATGGAAGGTGCAGATGCCAAATCCTACAGCTGTAGATTAATGGTTTGATTTAATCCCAGGCTGGTAATGACTACAAATCATTCCCATCTGATCACTATTTAGTGTATTATAAGTTACTGAGTCATAGTCCATTTTTCAGCGGTCACGTGTTCCCATCACAAAAACCAACCCATGGAGGGGGGACCCTTCCAGCAAGTACTCAGTCTATACTTACAGGAGATGTGGGCAGGGATCCCTCCCACCTCTCTTACACCTGCAGTGCCACTGAGGGACTATGCATTACCTCTGTTAGCCATTGCCTACAAACCTCTCAAACTCCCATCTGCTTCTTCCCATCTCCAGATTCTTACCCCCCGCCCCGCTTCTCCATCTGTCTTGCTTGTCTCTCCTCCTAAGCTTCTCCCTGCATATCCATCTGCCCGTTCCTCCCATTAACCATGGCCTGCTCCCAAAGCCATCAAGGCCTCCTCGCATTTTGCGTGGTGGCAGGTGGGATTCTGAAGGGTTGACTAAAACCATTATCACACGGAACATTAATTGGCATCTTGATTTAGTGCCTGCCTGCCTTAACAAAGTGATCAAATATTGAATAAATACTAAATCTAAACTACCTTTTGTTTTCCATAGGGGTAGTCCCTCCAGAGCAGGGTTGATAACAGCAAAGCAGTTGAGGTGACAGGAGGGAGGGTGAAGCGTACCTTGCCTCTGCCGATATACGGTGCTGCTTTTTGCAGATGAATTAACGACTTCAATTTCACTGTTGTTAATTGCAGGTTTCCACTGCTCTCAGTTCACTAGATCCAAGAGAAGCATTAATGATTGCAATCAAGATAAAAAGCTAATCTGAGTTGCCATCCTTCCATGGCCATGTGGACAATGGAACTAAGCAAGAGGTAATAGTATGGAACACAGTGTAATTGAATTCTTTACATATAATTAAAATAGAAGTGCTAATTAGGTTATCTTGGGCGAATTTCCCTGACCATAGTTCAATTAAGTCTTGGATTTGTTTGGATTTGTATCGGTTTCTTAGAAGAGCAAGGAACTATTCAAGTTGTTTTTGGGGTTTTAGGATTTTCATTGGATGCACAATAGAAAATACATCACCTGAGATTATTCTAAAATATTGCAAGTATTGAACAATAGCAATTTAACAAACGCTTAGGGACTGCAGTGTTTCATATTAAGATAATTACACACCTACACAACATTTTGAGTAGAAGCATTATGGATGTTTCTCAGATTTGCTTTCAAGCCTTGGGTATAATAGGCAGTGTGAATTAGAGGTTAAAGCAAGTTACAAATTGTGCATAAAAAAGTATTCAGCAATATGCAAAACAGAATCAGGTAATAGATAAGCAACAGACAGCTGGAAATTATTTATAAGAAACCGAATCCTCCAAGTGCAAGTGGAATACTGTGCTCATGTAGATTCATATAAGTGTACAGGGCTGCAAAGCTATGGGGAATTTTTGGTTTTTTAAAACATAAAATCAGTGTAAGGCGAGCATCTGCTTTCCACACCTTCATGAATTTGCATGGAATCCAGATTTTGCTGGTGGTGAATATTCATGATATTACTAGCTCTCACCTAAGGTCAGAAATTTCAAAGTTCAGGACAAAAGAAAAGGAACAGTACACACTTTACAGAGTTTAGTAGCGATTATATGACTGGGATGGAGATTTGTTTTTTAGAAGATGAACCTCTTCTGGAGGCTGCTGTACGTGTTCCAGAAACGGATTTGCTCATTTACTCCCACTCCATAACCACGAGTCCAGTATTTATATCCTTGGATTATGTATCCCATGGTTTATGGAGCGCAGGGTTGCAGCATACTATTAGAGATCAGATTTTTATTTTACGCATGTTAGCATCATAAATTACTTTTTATTTTTCTAAGAACAGGAGACACAAAAAACCATCTCAAAGTAAAACAGAAAGAACAGAAGGGGTCTCTATTTTCAGTCTGCTCTGTAATGGCTGTAAAAGAGTTAAATGCTCTCCCAGATATGGATTATTGAAAGTCTTCATGCCTTAATGGCTGACCTAATCGAATAAGTCATCCTGCTCTACATTAGGAAAAAAAAGTCCAACCTTGACAAAATTACTACGGGCAAGTAATCTGTCCGGTGTTTTCACGTAGCTTCAGTATTCCCATCGCGTTATGATAATAGCTCACGTGGTCATGGATTCCTCTTCTCAGCCAACTCAATGAATTGGACCTTAATGGGTTTATGAAACAGGGGCATAATTTGTGCTTATATTGCAAGGTTGTGGACAATTTCCTGGAGTCGTCTGCATTTTCAGCCCTTACATTCTGCCAGGCTGTAGAGCATGTCCAATGTCTCTATTTAACTGAGGTCACCTTAATTTTCATTGACTGCACCTAAGTGTGGTCTTTTGTAGTTCTCAATTAGGCCTTTTGGAATGGTTTTTTCTGGAGTTTTCAGAATCTGCCTTCTGCATTGTGGGAATCTGCAGCGTCTAAACCCTATGTTTAGCCGTCGTCTCTGACAAGGCCCTTGTATTTGGTAAAATGGCTGATTAATTTTCCTCTGTCTCCTTCCAAAATGTCAGTGCATTTCCCTGGGAAAAGCAAACATCTCCCTGAAGGACTCTCAGATGGTAATTGGCAAGTACCGTGATAGCGCTAAGCAGAAAAATGGTTTCTTCTCATGGTTGAATCAGGAAAACAGTTTTAAAGCAGGGCTGAGCTGCGGAAAGCACAAAGGCAATGAACAGGAAGCATAGGGGGAGGGACACAATAAGAGCAGGCTTTTTGACTTTTGTTTGCAAGGTCCGGGAGGTGGGTAGAGCTCCAACATCTGTGACAGAGCCGTTCCCTTGAAAGCTGGCACTTCGTGAAGCTTATCATGGTGTGCTGGGGCCTTGGGTACTAAGCCTAGCTGAGGCATAATGTGAGAATTCACTGCCTTTTCTTTTCAAGTGTAACTCCCTTTTCCTTGAGGGTCACCGTCGGAGGCTGTAGAAAGGGCTTATTTGCACTGCCGCAGCCCCGGGAACAGCCGGGGCCCTCTAGGGATTGCCAGCGGGGACCCAGATCGGTCTCTGGGCGGCCCAAAGGAAGGCTTACTGTACCACAAAAGAAGCCCAGAGTCCACGCCAGGCCTTTCTTCCAAATGAGAACATTTACTGGATGTCCAAATCTTCAGCTGAATCACAGGGGGTGCCATCCAGAAACTCAAAAACAAATCAACAGAAACCTTCACAAATAACCACCTTTGAGGAAGACGTTACACCCACTCCCAATCAGGGCCGGTGCAAGGGGATTCGGCCTTGCGCCGCCCCTCCCCCCTTCGTGCTGCCACCAGCCTGCCCCCGGTCGCAGCCCCGACTCTAGGGGCAGGGACCACATGCCGCCACTTCCCCCACCCTCCCCCTCCACCCCCAGAAAAACCCTCACAAAACACCTGGTGCAGCGGGGAGCGATCTGCCAGTAACCAAAATGGCGCCGGTGGCCTTCAGCCCCTACCATGTGACAGGGGCTACCAGTGCCATTGGTTGGCCCCAGTCACATGGTAGGGGCTGAAGGCCACCGGCGCCATTTTGGTTACTGGCAGCCGAGGCCCCGGGAGCGGCAGATCGCTCCCGGGCCCTCCACTGGACCACCAGGGGGGCATCGGGAGGATGGCACGACGGGGGGGGGGGGGTGGGAAGCAGGGGCTGGGCAGAATTTTGAAGGGGCACTTTTTGCCCTTTCAAAATTCTGCCTCCTGAAGTGGCCGCAAGGGGCGGCGGCGCCCCCTTAGTCTCGCGCCCTAGGCACAGCCCTAGCTCGCCTAGTGGTTCCTCCGGCCCTGCTCCCAATTAGCCCCAAGGTCTCCTGGGCAACGTGGATCAAAAATTCTTTCCTGAAGCTTCCCGAGCAAGGGCAGTACCCCTTCCACTTCAGGCCCCTCCATCTGGATGGCTGTAAAATCTCTGCAGCAATCACCTCTCTATTACTAGTCCTTATGCTCCAACTCCTCCCTCAGATGCCTGGAAAAGCAGCCTAAATAAATAACCCCTTATCCTCGCCCCTTACATCACAAGCTCTCAAATCCTTCTCTTCCCCTCTCCTTAGCAGGAAGGACTTTTGCAAAGTGCGCAAACCCTGTAACCCGCACGAGCTCTGCATTTACCAGACGACCTTTCAGAGATCAGGAACCCTCCGAGCGCACTCCTTAATGAACCCAGAAAGCTGGAGCCCTCCGGAATATTTCTACTGCACCGCGGCTCGGTGACCCGAGCCAGGGCTGCACAAGAATCCATATCACTCCTGGGCCCACTGCCTCTCGCATGCTCTGCTGCTTCACTGTCCCTATCGAAGTTTAAAAGAAAACAAAAAATTCAGTTTTGCCAGAGTTGCGAAGTGAACCAGAATCTGGAGGGACACTTTACATTGGGCCTAGCTGCTTTTTTTTTTCTTTTTAATTCTTCTCTGGATTCATTTAGACCCCTGCTTTGCTGATTTCAAATAGAAAAAACAGGGGCTACATATCCCAGAGTGCAATGTGGGTATAAATTTAAAAAAAAACAACAAAAAAACAACCCAGGGCTGACTGAATTCTGTCCGGGAACTGGGTCACTATAGTTTAGGGTAGACTAGCACCTTGTTCTGCTGGGGGGGTGGAAGAAGTGGGCCTTGTAGCCATATTTCTGCTTTGCATTCTCTTATTCAAACCAAGAAGGACTAAGCTCCGGTTTATATTGTCCCCTGTCCCCTTTGCAGGCTGCCATGGACTGGACTGTACCATCCGGGGTGCATGGGCCCTCCCTCCATCCCATGGCAAGGCTGCCTATGCTGTAGATGTCTGAAGTGAAGCCTCTCGGAATTCTGCTCAAGCTAACATGCGCTACTAAGAAAAACCCAGCAAGCCGGCACCCTGATACCGAGGGCAGGGCAGGAAGGAGAGGCTGAGGGCTTCCTTCATAAATCTGGTTTAGAGGATTTTCTACAAAGCCGAGATTCCTGCGTAGTGGGGGCTCCCCCTCTAAAATCGGGATCCTTGTGTGGATACGATTTCTATTTGCAAGACCCAGCTCTTTTTTCTTTTTGGCCTGCGCGATCCTCTTGTTCATGAGCATCCAGGCTGTAATCCGGATTTCGGCTGCTTGAGGCTTGCCTCTTTCTTATTACAGGTCTCTCTGCAAATTTTGCTTGTTGACACAAACTGTGTTTAAGCTGCAAAAATCAAAAGAAACCCCGTTAGTATCTGCCTCCTCTGAGCAGATTTTCTTTCACTGAGCTTTGTCTTCTGACTGTAATAAATGTTTTAAAGTAAATAAATACGATTTTGGGGACTTCTTATTTTGCTCCATTAGAAAGTGACAGCGCTGCTGGGAGGGATATACAGAGCCTGTAGTGGAAGGTGGAAGGGTGCATAGCCGGCCAGATTGCTTGGAATGTTATAGCCAGGAAAAGGTTTTTGTTTTGTTTTTTTTAAATTTCTTTTCTAGGATTAAAGGTCGAGAGCAGCGTCTCTATGTAAACGACTTGGATTTCTTTGCTTGGCAAGCAGATAGAGGTTTCGTGTTCTTTCTTAATAATAACTCGGAACTCAACAGGCTTTAATCCTCCACAGCAGGCAAAGCCAGATTGTTTTGCTCCTAAGGAGAGATGTTGTACTTTTCAAGGAATATTCTGGAGCAAAAAAAATCCGACTATAAAATTAAAAACGGGCCAGCCTGGACAAATTTGGTTCTCTGAATTTAACTCCAAGGTTTTTCATGTTGTCGGCTGCCACGAGCAGACGGCTACAGTCAGATACAGTAGCGTGAGGACTGAGTATCCCAAATTACCCTCGCCCGGCATCAGTATGGCTCGCTCGGTTGATTGATTGATTGATTGATTTACAGGCTGCCTTTGGTGGCCCTTCAGAATGGATGATGTATTTGCCTCTCCCCAAAGGGCACACAATCTAAGAGCCTGATTTACCAAGCATTTTTCTCATGGACCCAAAATGGGGAAAAGCCTTCGTTAAAGAGGCCCCTAAGTCTGGTTCTGTTAGGAGTAAAATTCAGGCCCTGCCCAGACCGCAGTGTTAACCAGATAATTTGGAGCCGCACTATTAAACAGAGCTGGCTGTCTTAAGAAACTTAACTCCTCCCCAGAGTGCCCTTGGCTATAAGGAGTTATCCATTTATAATTTAGCCTGATAAGTGCCCAAAATATTCAAAACTCAGCATTTAGCCGGATAACTCGTGAGTTATCCGGCTAAATGCCTCTTAATTATTGACCTAATTAAAAAAAAACAAAAAAAAAACCACCAAGAAGATGTTAGCTGGAAGGAAATAAACCTACAGCACAGAAGACCCTCACCCACCTCATTATCACAAACTGATTATTATCCCCTCCAAAGCCACTTTCATTTTGTCTAACAATAGCTGGAATCAGACAGAACGGAATTTTTTGGCCATCGTCAACAAAATGACTGCTCACGTAATTACCACGTCATCTGTTTTGGCTGAAAAGGTTTACGCGAACCTGTTTGAAACAGAATCGTTTGTCATCTGTTCAGCATTGCTGTGTGGCTGCTGCTGCCCTCCTCTGCACGCTGATTTACCCTTGCGGGGGGTAAAAGGACACTGCTCCTTTACCTTTAACCTGGGAACTGCTGCAGTACATTTCCAGTGTTCTCCCTGCTAATGAATCTTCGCAGGGCCCAGATTAAGCACGCATCGTCCTTAATGTACCGCATTGAAAGAAAACAAAAATAATGAGCAGCGTTACAGTCTGCCCTTTACGGGAACTGTCATATTTTATTGCTGTTTGGAAAACTAAACTTCCAAGGTGTACCATGTGGTTGAAATTATGCAAATGTTTTTGAAGAAACGATATGCAAATGCCGTTTCCTTAGTTACGCCTGTGACCTACACAAAGTGTTGAATGCAAATTTTAGTAGGAAAGAATGCCAAATGTACCACTATGCAATTTATTTGTGCACTGTTACACAGACAGAGACATTTGTGTTCTGTGGGTTTCTTCCTGAAAAACAAAAGTTCATAAAACTTTAAAAGTCTGTCCTGTATATTAGAGAACTGCTGTTTACTGGAGAGGCTGGAGAGCGGCAGGGGAGACTGAAAAATCCAAATGGATGCGAATCGTAGTAAGAAGGTGAAGATTTCCAGGGAAATGTGCTCCCAGGCTCTCGGGGGATATTGCTAAAAACTAAATTAAATAATTCAAATGTTTGTTTGAGCCCTTGCCATATGCACTGTTGAAATACTGCAAGGTACAAAGTGAGTTTGGTTTCCATTTGCACTCTCACATTCACACACACTCACAATTTATTTTTTTGGGGGGCTCTGCATTTTCCTTCAGCTACTTTTGGGCTTTAAGCTCAATTGAAACAAACCTCTATTGAGCTATGGCACCTTAAGCCTTCAGTTGCAACTATCTGAGGGCTGTGCCTCTATTTTTCTATCCCCCCCCCCGTGCACCTCGGCTCAGCCATCGCAGCGATTGTCCTCAGCCAGGGGCCACAAAGCACAGCTCCTTCCAGAGCCCGACTGATGAGCATCCCAAGCCTGGCCCCCTGGTGTCACTACTGAATGACCCCTGAGACTCACAACCCCTGCTGGCTGAGGAAGCAGAGTCCTGGCCCAGGAATTTGCCACAGAGCCAAAGGGAAAGCCTCTCCTTTTATATATCTTAATAACAAATGGGCCTTTGCTAAATAATTGAGACATCGACATACTAGGGGTGATGATGATAAGGCAGACATCAAGAACCCGTGGCGTAGTTACGCGTGGGTCACTTTTTTTTTCTCAGGCCCACCTAATTTTCTCTTTTGTTTTGCCATGGAGCCGGTGGCAAACAGCTGGCCTGGCGCATCCAAAAAGCAGGCCTTGTGGTGGCTTCACAAGTGGCCCCAATGAATGCGGAGGCATCAGTGAGGGGCCAAATGCAAGCAGTCAGGAGGCGGGCTCAGCAGTCGCAGGGCAGAGGGTGGAATCCTTGCACTCGGGGGCCAAAGCTGGATCGGGGGGGGGGGGGGGGAGGGGTCATGGCCGTGCTATGGGAGCTTTTCCAGCCGCATTAGCAGACAGCATGACGATCAGCATATCAGGCCTCCCTCCCGTTACGGAAGACCCGCGTCGCTGGGGAGGGAAAAGCAGCCTGCCCTCAAGTTGCTCATCTGAGCACTGCTGCAGTTCATAATTCAACCAAGGCCAGCCATGGGGATCAATATGAAAAGGACGCGGCTGCTAGTCTGAGTGGGAGATTAGGCTGCTGGAGCAGGGAGGTCAATTTCAGATAGCTTGAGGAGGTGTAAAGGGGCGAGTGTTGGAAATTGGGAACAGGGGGAGAAGAAGAGGTGTGAGGTAAATTGATGGGAATGGATGGGGAGGGGAGGGGAGAGGAGAGGAGTAAGTTTGAGACTGCTGGAGACAGGCGGGAAGGAGGAGTGGGGTGAGTGCAGACTGCTGAGGACATGGAGAAGAAGGAGAGGGGTGAATGTGAGACTGCCAGGGATGGGAGGGGTAGGGGTGAGTTTGAAACTGCTGGGGGATAGGGGAGAGGGTTGAGTATGAAACTCTTGGGGATGGGGGAGGAGAAGAGGGGTGAGTAAGACTGTCAGTGACGAGTGGGAAGGGGGAGAGGGGTAAGAGTGAGACTGCTGGGGATATGGGAAGAAGGATGTGTGAGACTGTCGAGGATGGGTGAGTGTCAAACTATAGAGGATGAGTGGTTAGGGGAGAGTGTGAGACTGCCAGGCATGGGCAAGTAGGGGGCTAGGGGTGAGAATGAGACTGCCAGAGACATGGGGAGAAGGGTGAGTGTGAGACTGTCTGGAATGGGTGGGTAGAGTTAGAGGGGTGAGTGTGAGAATACTGGGGCTGGAGGAGGAGGAGGAGAAGAGGATTGAGTGTGAGACTCCTGGAGACTGGTGAGAGAAGAAGGGTGAGTGTGAGATTGTTAGGAATGGGTGAGTGTGAGATTGCTGAGGGGAGAAAAGGGAGGAGTGTGAAATTCTCACCCTTCATGCCCTCCCTGTCCCTGGCACTCCAGCAGTCTCTCAGCCGCTTAGCAGGCTGTCTCTTGCAATGTCACTCCTCTCTACCAGGGTCTGTCTCTCTCATTATAGGCGGATGAGCATTGAGAGAGAGAGAGAGAGAGAGACTGCTGGGGACAGGAATTTAGACTTAGATATTCTAATTTAGGAAACTTTCTTGTCCTCAAATTTGTACATGTGTTAACAAAATAATAGATAAAAAGGTTCAAATAAAAGGAACATATGTGAACAAGCTACATAATTATGATAACAGTAAAATAAAATTACAGTTTAAAACAAGGACAACAGCAAGAATGATTCCCGGGTTCTGGTACAGGACCATAGTGCACCTTGTCAGATGATGCTTCTGGCCTAGACTAGTGGCAGGATGCAACAGATTTTACTGCTGTAGCTGCTGTTTCTCTGTTTTTGCAGTAGAGGATGGATGAACTTTTGGATTGAGGATGGTAACTTGTTAGATTATTTTCTGATGTTGTATTTTCAGATGTTTTATGCTTGTTATTGTACTTATATTCTTGTTGTAAATCTCCCAGGGTCTCCTTTAGGGGTGGAAAGCAGCATATAAATCTGAATATTATGATCCCCTAGAAGGTTTTCCTGCTCTTTCATTTGTGGGAAGTGTTTGACTTTCTCTCTCAGTTCGGGGAAATGTGCATCTCGGAGACCATTGTATTTTGCACAGTATGAAAGAAATTTATTTGTTTTTCCAGTGCTGGACTGCAGGCAGAGTCAGGCTTTTGGGGGTTTCTAGTTTGGCTTTTGCCAGTGTATTTCGGTTTCTACTTTGTGGTCGTATATGACAGCAGTTGCCCACTGTTTAGAAATCTGTTGTCAGGTGCAATCTACAGAACGACTTATCAATAAGAGAGTAACTGCCATGGTTCAGCTCTATATGCCTAGTGCCTGCTTGGTCAGACTACTACGTTATGGTCAGCCTTGCAGAAATCTGGGGTCGTCCCAGCAAGCTTTTTTTGGCTTCCCCTTTGCTAGGTTCAGCGAAATTAGCTTCTGCCTGGCAATATTCATCCAGTTATGGTGCACCTGTGTTGTGGAGTTCCCTTTCCGAGGACGTGCGTCTGGAAAAGATCTGTTTGTCCTTCAAGAAAAAAATGAAAGGGTATTTATTTCTGTAGGATAAGCATTTAGTTAATTATTTGTATGGGGGTGGCTGCTTGGTTGCTTTGGGAACATGCCTTGTTGTTATTCATATGATATACTATTTCTTCTGCGTGATTATATTTGAATTGTTTTAAATGTGTCTTCCTGAGCAATGCAGTTGTACAAGCCACCACGTGCTGCCATTGAAGCAGTATTTCAAAAAGTGGGTCACACGAAATGTACAATATAGTGTTTCATAAAATAAAATACATACATTTCTCAGGAACCTTTTGGTTGGCTTTTTGTAATGGAAAGCTCACCAGAGGTAGATGGATAATCTCTGTGACCAACCATCTCCACGTCATAAAGAGCAGACTTAACCAGTTCATTTGTCTGGCAGCATAAGTAAGTACTCACAACCTACCATATAAGACCTGGGTGTGCTGCATAGGCTAACCATCAGAGGAATGTAGATTTACAGAGCAGTTTTTGTGTGTTCTACCCCCTTATTGGAGGCTGCCCTCCTGGAGAGGTCATGGCTGAAGTGGCGTTGTATATGCCATGCTTGTGAAGCCAGCGTTGACATCACAGTAAATATCACACGCATGATGACATGGGAAGGGCGATGTTGAAAAGCCATTTATCCAAGTAAAGATCATTTTGCCAGGTTAAAAAGGCATGCGGGAAAATTGTCCCATCCCCGTACCCGGCATGGGGTTCCACAACAAGCTGTCTTTTAGGTGCAGTAAACGGAGGCGTTCCCGAAGGGAGGGAAAAATGCTTTAGAATGTGTTTATGAATCTGTCAGGCTGATGCAATACAGTGTGCTCAGCTGAGCGCACGACTTTACCGGTGCGTGGACGCACGTCCAAAACCCCTCATGCCATAAGGGGATTAGCGTGACCAAAACGTGTGTCCAAGCAAGCTCATAGCTAATAGCGCTCACCACATATAAAATCATATCAATGAGGCTATAGTGCTATTACTAACCCCCATGCAAAAACAAAGTGTGCGCCGACATGCACATTTTCACTCTCAAAAATTAACGCCTACCCCAGAGCAGGTAATATTAACCTAAAAAAGGAGAACAGAAAAAAAAAAAGTGTCACTAGCGGTCATGTTAGGAAAACGGTCGCTCGTAAAATTGAGCATCCGTTTTCCTAACCCACTGACAGCCACCTCTCCTAGGTGCCTGATGCCGAGGAGGCGCTAAGGACGCCATATTTTTCTCTAGTGCCTCCTATCTACCATGGCAATCCATTTAAATATTAAATTGGGTGCCCGGGAGAGGTGAACCAGCACACACAGTAAGGGAGTGGGCGCTCAATCACGAGCGCCGCCCCGTTCAGTACGCGCCAATATTGCATCGGCTTATATGTGCATTATTTTCCAAGGAAAAAGCAGGTGCCAACGTCTGTGGGTCCTTTGTCCCCCAGGGCAATTTTCAAAGACCATGAGTAGAAAGTTCCCTAAGATTATGCAATTGGAAAGTTCCCCCCATAATTTGTGACTCTCTACCAAATGTGTTTCTCTTGGGAGCTAAAGAGCGTTGCAAGTTTACATCTCTATTTTATTTATTTATTTACTATTTTTAAATCTTCTTTCTTGTGAATTTAGTGTTTTTGAATGATGTTTGATCAGCTGTGTGGTAAGGCAAAGTCCTCCACAGAACGGGAACAACATAAGGAACGACAACTCAAATTCTGTGCGCTGACCCATCAGCGCCGCCCAGCCATTCCCGAACAGCCGTCCACTTGCCCTGTCAGTGTCCCTCTACCCTGCCCTAGCAGGACAACATCTAAGGGGGAGAGAGGGTAATTCAGCCTCCATGATGGTGTGATCTTTGACCTCTCTGCTAAGACAGCCAAATTGTGATTGCGCTTTTGAGCGACGTGGCCACCTATCCACGGGGACCTGGGCTAAGAGTCCAAGTCATGTCAAAAGGACCGCTTGATCGCTTCCAGATGTCATTGAATTTCAGTCACTATCAGCCTAAGCCAGATGTTAGGGATGAATTTTCAAAGGAACCTAGCCTGCTCAATAAAAATTTAGCCGGCAAGGACACAAAGAGTGGAAACTTCAACCAATGGGATACCTTCTCTTTAATTTTATTTTTCATGTCATTATCTATTTATTTTTAGCATTTTGTTTTCATTTCTGTCTTTTCAACATGCGCTAAAACTGTTTCAACAGAACACATTAAAATGACTGAAACGAAACAATGTTTCGTTTGTTTGTTTTTGTGAGTGGGTGCGTGTCGCTCAGAATGGGAAATCACACAAAATGAAACAACACATGTTATTCCCTTGTTTTTAAAATGGCAGCATGTTCTGCCCCACAGACTGATAACATGTATCTGCAGAGATTCACTAGGTAGCTAAAATCATCCAGTCAAAAAAGGTCAGCTCTGGAGGTGCGCTTGGGGTTTTCTGATCATTACTAAATCTAGCTGGCCGGATTCTAGCTTGCTCGTTTTCGGCCCTGGCACGCGTGCCACGTTTGCCCTGGATTAAGCCCCAGTGTTGCAACCCTCCTCCTCCACCAGGGTCCAGTGCTGGTGGAGGAGCAGGGCCCAGTGCTGGTGGAGGAGCAGGGTCCAGTGCTGGTGGAGGAGCAGGGTCCAGTGCTGCTCTCTTTCCTCTGAAGCCCCGATCTTATGGAAAAGAAATTTAGGCCCTGGGGGGCCACTCCCTCTAACAACAAGTCTACCGTCCATGGATCTGCTGATCACCTCCTTTTCTCTGACAAGTCCTAATCCTGCAAATTCTCAGAATCAGAGCTTGCAGGAGAGAAAGGGGTGATCCTCAGGTCTTTGGGGAGAGAGAATAAGGGTGGATGAGGTGGACAGAGTGATCGATGAGTTCATAGGGAGGGAGATTTGTAGAGCAGGACTTTGGTGAAGAAAGGAGAAGAGCAATCGATGAAGACTTGCAATGTTTTTGAGCAGAGACTGGGGTCTAGGTTGGGAGGGCAGAAAGGTGGTTTCTGGGAGTCTAGATTTATTTTTCACATGTTTGGTGCTTCAGGGAGGGAATGGGAGTGATCTTTCTTGGAAAGGATCTACCCACCACCACCAGCAAATTTTCAGCAAGCTGCTGGGCAGCCAAACAGCTGGCTCAATTATAGCCTTAAGTTAACTGAAGGTGCATTTTAGGCCGCAACATAGCTGTCTTAAAATTTCCTAAACTTACTGGGCTGAAAAGTAGCCACAGAAATTTACCCCATCTGTCACTCCCCAGAATTAGCAAATTAATTCAGAAAATGACCTTGAATATTAACAATTTTGAATTTGCCCAGGGTAGGCATTGGCTCAAACGATGATCTATTGAGCAGAAGCATAAGGATGGGGTGAGGAAGCCTTTACAATAAAATCTCTAAAGGTGGGTAACTAATTATCCAAAGTTTCAAGTCCTTGATTCTCTTTAGAAAGTGAAATCAAAATGAAAAAGGAAGCACGCCATAAGTTTATTCTAATTGCCAGTAAGCATTTTTTTTAAATTTGGCAGCACTGCCGTTGTATTCCAATATCATTCTGTACGTGCAAGTCCGGTGTGCCTGGATGGCTGTCATCACCTTTGTATAGCGCAAGAAACAAATACCAAGAACCTGGTCACGTGCAAAAAAAAAAATTCAGTGAACACTTCTTTTAATGGTCACCAAACGGTCAGCTCATGCATTGCAAAGTGTGATGACCTCACTCATCGTAAATCAGTGGCCCGGGCTAAGATATTGCCATTCCTTTCTCATGTTGTATTTATTTACCTAAAGAAATGACATTATTTGTGAAACGAGATTAAATGCATATATCAATATTCTGCTTAAGTGCCGAGCTCAGAAAATTGAATAATGACTCCTAATTGATATTCAAGGTCACTGGGTTTTGGGTTTTTTTTTAGGCCTGTCTGGTCTACATTAACGTCCTTATTAGACCCTGGTAGTGGAGAGCTAACCCTTGATATCATCTACAATGAGGACTCTGCTTTTATAGACCACTTATTGTAACATGTATCCCACTGGTTGAATCACAGGAAGGGAGGTCACTTTTTATCCTGTGGGATTTGATAGCTTTCACTGTCAACTGCCTGCAAATGTTTCCCCTGTTTTATATCCCCTCGCAACTCAGCTAGCTCAGTCATTGTGTGATGCTCTATGGCCAGGGAGGCCAGGCTCTAGAGCTCCTTCACAAACCCTGTGATCATAGTAACATAATCTTGTCTGCCCAAAAAGACCAAATGGTCCATCCAGTCTGCCCAGCAAGCTTCCCATGGCAGCAACGGCTACTCCGTGCAGGTTCCCCACAAGTCCAGCCATTCGGTGTTGCCATTGCATGAAGATTAGTTCTCCCCCGGGGCTGTGAATGCTGCCTGCATGGCATCCCCAACCCCTGCTGTCCCGGAGAACAGAGGAACCAACCCTGGGAATTGAGCCCAGATCTTCTGTACGATACAATACAGCGCTGCCACTGAGCCAGCCCTCCCTTTGGAAGGTTTTGACATAACTGGGTACAATATTGAGAAGAGGCTCTTTGGATGTGAACATATGCTGGGATCTTTACTGCTTTCATGTGGTTCCTGTTGGTAGGAATGGCCTCCTGGTGTTGAGTTTTCACAGGGAAATAAGACATCACTTTACAGCAAGAGGTGGCCAACTCTAGTCCTCAAGACCCACAAATAGGCTGAGGGTTTTTTGCATAAAATGAAGGCAGTGCATGCAAATCTATTGCATGCATATTCAAAGTGAATATACTGAAAACCAGCCATGTTTGTGACTCTAAGGCAGGGATGGCCGACTCTGATCCTCAAACAGGCCCGCTTTTCAGGCTCTCCACAATGAATATGCATGAAATAGATTTGCATAGAATGGAGGCAGTGCATGCAAATCTATCTCATGCATATTGGGGCAGATTTTCAAAGGCTACGCACGTAACATACGCGTGAAAATCTGCCCCTGTGCATGTCGAGCCTATTTTGCATAGGCTTGGCGGTGCGCGTATGTCCCGGGGCGGGCTGGGGGCGTGGCCAGGGGCCGTGGCGGCAGTTCAGGGGCAGTCTGGGGGCGTGGCCTGAGCGTGGCGGCTGTCCGGGGGTGGTCCGGTGGCAGGGTCGAGTGCTCCAGCACAGCGGCCTGTGCCGGGGCATGGCGCGCCAGAAGCTGGCTGGAGCATGCAAGATATGCCTGCCTCGGGCAGGCGTAACTTTTGCAGCAAAGGTAGGGGGAGGTGATTTAGTTAGGGATGGGGGGGTGGGTTAGATAGGGGAAGGGAGGGGAAGGGGGGGCCAGAAAAAAGTTCCCTCCAAGGCCGCTCCGATTTCAGAGCGGCCTTGGAAGGAACGGGGAAAGCCATCGGGGCTCCCCTCAGGCTCGGCGCGCGCAAGCTGCACATGTGTGCACCCCCTTGCGTGCGCCGACCCTAGATTTTATGGCGTAGATTTGTTCGCGCCGGTTTGTGCGATCAAATCTACGCCCACGCATAAGTTTTAAAATCTGGCCCATTATGCATTGTGGATATCCTGAAAACCTGTCCTGCTTGTGGCTTTCCAGGACTGGAGTTGGCTATCCCTGCTCTAAGGGATGTTTTTCTGGTACAAGCATCCTTTTGAATGAATGAAGTGATCCGTGAAAAGCCCTTTTTAACTTACTGTGCGATCACCCTGTCTGCATGCCTGGGAGCCTCTCTCCCCCACTAAAATCTTTTCCATTCAGTGTCCTATTGACACCACATTTTCAGGGCATGTCAGGCAGGAGAAGTGGGGCACGAGTATTATTTTACTTCCAGATCCACCTATTCCAAAATGTCATCTCCGTAATAACTTTCTGTTTGATATCTGTTTGGCATTCAATCCACATCAAATTTTCAAGACATGCCAGAGGTTCAGGAGGATCATGGCAGAAGCATTTTCATAGTGTGCAATGTATGCGTTTGTTTTTTTTCTTTCTCGAAAGTGCTGTACAGTTCAATAAGGAAGGCAGTAGTGACATGGATTAGCTGATAATTTCGTGTGTCATTCCGCACAATATTGCATACCATACCTTACAAAATAGAGTTAAATGTAGGAGACAACAGTGGCTTCTTGCTGTAAAATTGCAGTTATGTCTTCTCATCCCTGTCACAAACATTATGACAAATTTGCAATTAAACCATGCTAAAGTAAGCCTTCCTAGGGCCTAGCACTCAACCCAGTAGGAATCTTTTGACTCACCCAGTCCCTGCAGACCCTACTTGAGTTCTGGTCATTTCCCGAGGTGGCCTTTGCCACTCCTCTCTGGAAAACATAGAGGGCGAGCTCTCACCAAATCCAGAACAGCTGGTGAGAGCCTCCAGTTAAGAAGTTGCCAGCATATCACTGGCAATGCTCCTAAAACACATAACTCTCTCTCTCTCTCTTCCTTCCCTATAAAGTAGGGGAGTGAGCCCTGCCACTCCTTCTTATGTTTTGGGAGGAATTGGGTTTGAATTGGCTTTTCTGAGTCTTGCTTGACTGTGATGCTCCCGGAAATGTTTGCTGACCAATAACTGCCGCACGCTTTCGTTTAACCCCCTTGTCTATTTATTGACAGTACCGTTTCACGCAGTTAAATGTTTCAAATATCAAAGCGCCTCCTGCGTTCCATAGATATTTAATTGTGGAAAACAGAAAGGCAGGACCAAGTGGAAAACCAGGGATTAAAAGATACATTTTAAGAAGCGTCGACGTGGACATTTTGTACAAAAGCCTTTGGTTACTGTATGGACCTCATTTCAATTTCATGCAAGTGTGACTGAAGTGCGTTCGGTTTAGAGATGGGCCAAAATTTGCAGTCTTGGATTGTGATCATTAGCCCTGGAATCAAAAGCCAGTTAAAACAGAAAATCTGGCCCAGAATCCTGGAAAAATTCCTTTGCCCTAAATTTTCTGGATTGCTTTAATCCTATCCCCCACTCAAGCAGTAGATGCACAATTATGAGCAGCATTTACACCTCTGATTCCCAGCTTTGAATTTTGGCCAATATCTAATGCTGTTTGAGTTTACAAAACATTTACTTGAATGTGCTCATTTGAAGGAAATTAAATGAGGATTGTACTGTAATTAGAAACCACTGACATTAAAAAGGTAGCTCAGAAGACATAGACTCAGTTACTGGATACTGGGACATGGAATGCTTTAACTTGGTTGGTGAGCAGCGATGAGTGGGGCCAGGTTTACTGGAGGTACAGGGGAGACGGGTGAGGAATGATAGGAAGATAGGAGGAGCAAGGTGATTGGTACTTACTGTGGATGTAGAGCACATGCAATAAGAAATAATAGAAGGAGGTCATTTTCCCTGATGTCGATTACTGTAACACCGCCTCATGGAGATAATTCTCCCCACTGCCAGCCACTGTAACACCGCCTCATGGAGATAATTCTCCCCACTGCCGGTCACTGTAACACCGCCTCATGGCGTCCTTCTCCCCACTACCGGTCACTGTAACACCGCCTCATGGAGATAATTCTCCCCACTGCCGGTCACTGTAACACCGCCTCATGGCGTCCTTCTCCCCACTGCCAGCCACTGTAACACCGCCTCATGGCGTCCTTCTCCCCCCTGCCAGCCACTGTAACACCGCCTCATGGCGTCCTTCTCCACACTGCCAGTCACTGTAACACCGCCTCATGGCGTCCTTCTCCACACTGCCAGTCACTGTAACACCGCCTCATGGCGTCCTTCTCCCCACTGCCAGTCACTGTAACACCGCCTCATGGCATCCTTCTCCCCACTGCCGGTCACTGTAACACCGCCTCATGGAGATAATTCTCCCCACTGCCGGTCACTGTAACACCGCCTCATGGCGTCCTTCTCCCCCCTGCCAGCCACTGTAACACCGCCTCATGGCGTCCTTCTCCCCACTACCGGTCACTGTAACACCGCCTCATGGAGATAATTCTCCCCACTGCCGGTCACTGTAACACCGCCTCATGGCGTCCTTCTCCCCACTGCCAGCCACTGTAACACCGCCTCATGGCGTCCTTCTCCTCCCTGCCAGCCACTGTAACACCGCCTCATGGCGTCCTTCTCCCCACTGCCGGTCACTGTAACACCGCCTCATGGCGTCCTTCTCCCCACTGCCGGTCACTATAACACCGCCTCATGGCGTCCTTCTCCCCACTGCCGGTCACTGTAACACCGCCTCATGGCGTCCTTCTCCCCACTGCCGGTCACTGTAACACCGCCTCATGGGGATAATTCTCCCCACTGCCAGTCACTGTAACGCCGCCTCATGGGGATAATTCTCACTACTGCCAGTCACTGTAACACCGCCTCATGGGGATAATTCTCCCTACTGCCGGTCACTGTAACGCCGCCTCATGGGGATAATTCTCACTACTGCCGGTCACTGTAACACCGCCTCATGGCGTCCTTCTCCCCACTGCCAGTCACTGTAACACCGCCTCATGGGGATAATTGTCCCCACTGCCAGGCACTGTAACACTGCCTCATGGCGTCCTTCTCCCCACTGCCAGTCACTGTAAAACTACCTCATGGCGTCATTCTCCCCACTGCCAGTTACTGTAACACTGCCTCATGGCGTCCTTCTCCCCACTGCCAGTTACTGTAACGCTGCTTTATGGGGGTCCATTCTCCCTACTTCAGGTCACTGTAATGCACTGAGTAGTTTCAGTATTACCCAACCAAGCAACTGATTCATCTTGTATATAAAACTAGCATTTTTCTTTTCATATCTTAGGCAGATAAATAATCCATTGGCTTGTAAAATCACTTATTGCATTTCAAGCTATTTCTGCCCCTTGACAAAATGCTATTTTGACCCCCTCTAATGTTGCTCAGTATATTTCTGCTTCTGACGCTTATCCTCATCTGACCTGCCCACCCCCCTTTTGTGACCTCATAGGTTGTCACAGTAGAAAGCTTTGTGAGGTCACAATCGGAGAGAGTGAAGACAATTCTGAGCAGCAGAAGGAGAGGGTCCTTTAGCTAGGGAAGGCCTATGAAAAAAATGTAAAAGAACCCCCCCCCCCAAAAAAATAAATATATAAAGGCTGGCTGGTCTGGTGGTTCAGCTGCGGTGCAGTGTAGGGGACCAGTTAGGGCTGGGAATTTTGCGGATGCGGCACCCACAGTCCCTGGGGAGAGGGAGTCTCGGCCATCACGTCACATCAACATCTGGTGGCCAGACTCTAGTCCTGGGCACAGTAGGCTCCTGAGGAAGCTGCAGCCTGTGGCCTCTGACCCCCAGCCATCTGGAAATGGCCGATCTAGTTGGGGGTGCCACAAAATGGGGACCCTCCCACACCATCACCCTGGGTAGTTGCAAATGAAGGCTCCTGGCACCCTTGCTTCAGCTGGAAGCCCAAAATGCGAAGGAGAAAACTGCAGCCCCCCACCCCACAACTTCCTCCAAAAATGTTAAAGGAATTCATTTTTACACTGTAGGTAAAGGACCTTCATCTCCGGTTTGTATTTCATTTTCACTGGGAATTTATCAGTGCTTATCAAGACTAACCTACCGGCAGAAAATCAGGTGAAAAAAAATAAATCCCCCTCCCCCCCACTGATTTTTCTCCTGTTTTTAAATGCTGATAAGTAGTGAAAACCCAGGTCCCTAACTATAGGTTTTTTGCTGAAGCATCAACAACAATTTGATGCCGTAATGCACACTTAATGTGGAATTTTTTAAAAAACAATTCTGCTCATCCATAATTTATGAGATTCTCTCGGGTCAGGGAGTGAAATGTGCTGCGTTAGCCCAGACGAACTTGCAGAGGCAGCAAAAATCTCAGTTTATACTCCAAGATGACAACAAAATAAAAAGAAATATTTTTCCATGGCAGGCTTGCTTGGAGAAGGGACAGTTTCCCTGAAAGACCAGGACAGCTATGGCAGTGGTCTTCTCTTCCGGAGCGAAGCGGCAGCTATTTCTCCGGCATAAGGCCCTCAGTGTTTAAATATTTTAGCTAAGGCAAAAATATCTATCATGGCAAAAGGGGAGGCAAATAACACAGAAGGGGTGCATGCAGCGTTGGCCTAGACCTGGTTTTTCTGAGATCTTCTCCCCCTCGCTCCCCCTCCCCATTTTTCCTGGTGCATCTTGTTTTTTTGCCTTGCCGATGGGCACATGGAACTACAAATCCCACAATGCACTGGAATGCTTGTTCACAAACCAGGTCTGGCCAAGTCTCACTCTGAAACCTGGGCCTTCACATGTCCCTGTGCATGGTCCAGCCTTAGGGTGTCCACTGCAGCTGATGAGACTGATCCAGTCCTGGTTATCCCTATTGTAGGTATGGATTTGTAAATCTGATTTTCTCATTGATTGCCCTAAGAAAATCAGAAAGATAGATCTTAACTGAAGTAGAAGAGGTCACTTAGCTACACATATATATCCTGTTTATATCTATTGGCAACTCTGTGGGGTCCAGACTTGAATTTGCAAGCTACTTTGTGTAGTGCAAAGAGTACCTGCTCCTTTAACAGTGTAACAATACAATAAAATGTAGAGCAAAACCTAACCCTGATCAGAAACCTCAATTTCACTAAATTAGGCCACTAGCCTAAATGTTGCTGCTACTAGCGATGATCATTTATTATAAAGCAGATACACTCAGCACCTGGCCAATCACAGCCATCTATTCACCTTTTGTTCTTTCCCTGTCCCTGTGCACCTCCAGTACAATTTGGCAACATGGTTCCAAGGCAGCCTCCTCCTCTGGCTGGGTCCCCTCACCCCCATCTCTTCCCCTTTCACTCCCTAGGCAAGTTCGGTTCACCCACAGTCAGCCTCGGCCTTGACGCAGCCTCTTCCCCCCTCCCCCTCCCCAAATGCCCCGAACAGAACCCGTGGGGTTCTTCCCTGAGCTCTCTCTCCTGCTGTCTCCAGCAACGTGGTCTGCTTGGAAAGGGAATAATTAAATTAATAATAATAATAATAATAATAAAACAAAACTGCAGCTGCTCTCAGAGCAGGGTAAAGAATGTTCCCCGTTGAACTCTCGCCTCGCGAGTCTGAGCCTGCCACATAAGCGGGCATTTCTTCCTGTCTGGTACATGCATGGCCTGCTGGTGTGTGGCGCAGGATGGAATAACGTTCCACTCCCCTCATGAGCTAGGGGCTCATAGGCCGGGAGAGTACAGGAAGTCCCCGCACAGGACACACCTGGTTCTTGAAAACCGTGTCTTAAGTCCAAATGCACGTCAAAACCAATTGTCCTACACCACTATTTTCACCAAAATAACCTGGAATTTAGAACTGAAAAAAAGAAAAACAAAACAGTAGCATATTTTAAAACATTACTTTTTTTTTTTTAATTTTTTTTTGTCTGAAAAAGGAAAACACCAAGGCATGCACCTACAGGACGTTGCACTGACACTGTTTTGTACTCTTCCTACTGAGGCCATCTCACCAGGCCTCATGGTCTTCCGCACACCAGTGGGTGCCCAGTGGGAGACGCTCGGGAGTCTCCGCCCACGCGTAGCTATTAAAATCTGGCCCTTAGGGAATAGTCACTGCTATTACTGGCATTAGTAGCAAGGGATCTGCCAGGTACTTGTAGCCTGGATTGGCTACTGTTGGAAACAGGATGCTGGGCTCGATGGACCCTTGGTCTGACCCAGTATGGCAATTTCTTATGTTCCTTATGTCTTAAAGCCGAAGCAAATGTTGCAGGTTGGATAAGGAGTGTCATTTTAGAAATGTTATAACTTGAAACGTCTGGAGGACTTCCCGTACATCACTGGGCTCCCAAGCATGCTCCTTGGACCACGTAATGCTCTCAACACCATTTCAGTCAGTTTCCTTTAAGGCTTACACAACAGGGCGATGTCTGGAAGAGGCATACTCCAAGGTGCTAGGAATATGTACAGTTAGAAGGGCTCTTGACTCTAGTGCTTACAGTAATGGGCAGAGAACTTGAAGGCATGAGTTCAAGGACTTCTTCTCATACTCAACGCTTGCTGTTGCTTTGGGCACGTTGCTTTATTCATTTTATATGGCACCCTAAAACCAGGGGGTGAGAAAACAGGGGCGCATGAACTGTCCTGAAGGGGGGGGGGGGCACGCTGGCTGCCCAATCAGGGAGGGGAAAAAATGGCTACGCTATCGAGTTTCCGGGCCTTGGATGCGCTGCAAGCTCCAGTGGGAGGGGAACTGCCGGAGCGTAGGGATCATCATTGTAAGAAAGCCACGGCTCAGCCCTGCCGCTCTTTCGGTGGCCCGGGGAGCCCAGGTTGAGAGCCACTTACCGATGTGGGAGGAGAGGGGAGAGGGAGAATAAGGGCAAAAAGTGTAGAAACATTAAACAAATCAAACCATGAGAAAATAAGACTAGCAAACCAAGAAAAATATGAAAATAAAGAGAAAAAGGAGTGAAAACAGTACAAAATCCAAGGTCTGGGCAGGATGGCATGAAGTTTTCCTCAGCCCTCCAAAATTTTGGCTGCCACCTAACTTTTCTGAAGCCTTTTCCAGCCCTTCCCATTGTGGCCTGGATGTGGTGCATCTCTTTCTGGGTCTGGGGGCTGAGTGCATTTCTTGGGCTCTACCTGTGCCTTTCTCTGTGTCTGATGCACAGGGCTGCTGCGAGCTTTTTTGCTGCCCCCACCCACTCCGTTCAATCATTCTCTGTCCCGGGCCCACCCAAAAAACGCTCTGCTCCCTTCAGTGATACAAACTTTAAAAACGGACACCATGCCCCCAAACCCTTGGCTGGTGCAAGGGTATTAGGTGCCCTAGGCGAACCTTATAGCTTTGCAAACCCCTCGCCATCGCCTCGCCACATTCCACACACAAAGTTAAGTTATGCAATTATATTTTACATGAAAAATATCAAAGTACAGCATTTTGAGGTCAAAATATCCCTTACATTGTATTTGCCAGCCAGAAATCCCTGCAAAACAGACACCTGGAACCCAGATGGTATTAGGCCTATTGTGATGTGTGTAGGGCGTGGGCCTGACCCTCCGAAAGCCCTGAAACACTAATACACTTCCTATTAGGAGAAAGCCTCACCTCAGTCACACAGGCAGAACATAAGCAGACCCTCACCAAATACTCTGGGCCTACCATTTCCTTGCGGCGGCTTTCCCATAATGGGCTGCGTCTCCAAAGAAACGCCCAACTGCTCCGGAAGCCAAACCTGCACCAGGTGAGGTAGATCGGCATCTTTGACTTTTTCTGGTGTCCCAACAATATGCAGATCATTGCGCCTTCCTCTGTTTTCTTGATCCTAAATTTGCTCAGCCAAGGCCACATTCTCTTTCTGTATCGCTGCCACAGCGGATTCCAGTCTGTCCAATAGGTGATTGTGAATTGTTAGGTTTATCAGCAAGGGCAGCCGATCCGTTCCTAACGATTTATTTTATTAAAGTCCACTTTCAGCTCCCGCATCGCCGCTTTCAGATCCACCACCATTTTGTTATCCTCACTCTTTGACTTCTCTCTCGGCGCTCGTAGAGATTTTGTAATCATTCCGAATGAAAACTTCTCACGAGGAGTCCAAGCTAAAGGTGTCAGTGGAGTAGTAGCCCGGTGCAAAAAAACCAAGCTCGAAATCACTGAATAGAAGCCGTGTGCAATGTGTCTGGTGGGAGCTCAGCTTCTCAGTGACTTCCCATCTCCTCAGATGCACCACAAGTCCAGCACTGGTGTTTTGAAGGCCAACTATACAGAGGAGCACTCCTACAAAGTATCCGCTAGATAGAAGAGCATAGTGCTGTCAGTTTAATGCACGTTTGCGTCCTCTGGGCTTTCCAACCAGCTGATCCTTATACATAAGTTTTATTCTTACGCAGCAGAGTGCTGTGCCCAGGACAGAGGTCTTCCAAGGTGCTCGGCTACTGTGGCCATCCGTTTCCTCCTCGCCTTCAGTGGGGGATGGGGATGGGGGGGGGGGGAAGCATGTGGATCTCATCCAAAGAGGTTTGCAGACTAAATTTAATGAACCCGCAGATAATCTGAGGGTGAGCCTTTGCTCTTGTCGGACCAGCGATCCATCCTAGAATATGCTTCCTCCGCTTCAGAAGCACGGGCATTGAGCCCCATCAGCGGGATGGGGAGAGGAGTCCTGTCTCCACCCGGGGAGGTTTCCCTTAAGAACATAAGAACATAAGAAAATGCCATACTGGGTCAGACCAAGGGTCCATCAAGCCCAGCATCCTGTTTCCAACAGTGGCCAATCCAGGCCATAAGAACCTTAGCCCGCAGGATATTCAATCGCCGCTGCCTGCTGGTCTTCAGGGGAACGCCGACGTCATCGGGGCTGCTACCCGAGAGAAGGGAGTCACTGGCGCTTCGACTGAGGGGGAAACGAGTTCTGTGCTGTCCCCGCAGTGGGATTCTGCTTCGGAGGCGAGAAACGCTGAAGGCAACTTTGACCCAGGATTGCCATCAGAGGGGAAGTTCGCCAGCAGCGCATGCTGCTCCAGATGGTAAGCGTACTATTTCTCATGTTCCCCCCTTGCTTGTTAAACCGGCAGTAGTTACGTTAGATTCACTTTGGGATCTGATTGGGAACCTTTCCCAGTCCTTTGGTGATTATTCCCACCGGTTAGAGGCTGTTTCCTTGAGGCTGGATAAGGTTGCTCGAGACCATCAGAGAATATTGCAGGAACACCCAGAGAATTTTAAATCCCTGAGGAAGGAAGTCAAGGAAGTACAAACAGCCAACGCCACGATTATCCGAGAACGTTTTTCTTTATCTAGAAGGTTGGAAGTTATAGAAAATCAACTTAGACACTTGAATATGAGATTTACCAACTTTCCAAAAGGTGTGGGAGAATTACCCCGACTAACGCTTAGGAAGTATTTTTTGGATATTCTGAGAATTCCAGCTGATAAAACTCCCAATCTCGATAAAGTGGTTTTTTCTCCCTTATAAACTGAATTCCAGTCAAATGGATCATCCTCAAGCCAGATATAGAAACTTATGGTCTGCATTGCTTATCACTTTTTTATATGTTCAGGAGCTACGTTTTGTGAGGAAGTCTTATTTTCAAAATTTTAATGTTAGTTTTTTGAGTGCTCAAGTCAGGATATATCATGACTTAGCTAAGGTTACACAGGAGTGATGTAAAGTTTTTATTCAAATGCTCCAAGAAGTTTTTGCCCTTGGTGCTTCGTTTCTCCTACGTTATCCTAGTAAATATATTGTGAAACTAAGGGCGAATACTTTTGGCTGTTTTTTTGCTCCTGAACAGTTACAGGAGTTTCTTACTGGCAGAGGGGTGAGTGTTGCATGCAACCCTTAGCTACCTATGCTTATCCATATTAGACACTGGGCGTAGTAATTACACGCAGTCTATTGAATAAATACAGGATTTATTCTGTTTCTTTTGCTCCTCTTAATTTCTGATTCCCCCCTTAATTGTTGGTCTTTATAGAGAGAGGAAGATTTGTTTTTGTATCTTGATTATACTTAAGATTGTATAATCTAGTATACATATCTTTCGCTGTTCCTGTGCAAAGGTATTTTGCTTTGTATTTTGAAAATTTCAATAAATAAAATTATATATATATATATGTATAAAAACAGGTGAAATTCACCTAAGTTGAGTTCAACTTGAGTAGGGCCATGCTAACTTTCCCCCAACAGGCTAGGCCAGCGTAATTTTCATTAATATCCGACTTGTAATAGTTACCATAAAGTTTGAAACATCTCTGGTAGGGAATAAGAGACTTTTCAGGTTGACTCGTCCACTCCATATGTGTGTGCTGGGAAATAAAGTAATGTAATACTTTTCCTAGGAAACCTCAGTAGATTGGCATGCTTTATTCGCAAGTGTTCCTGAAAATTTCATTGTATCCATCCATTGTGTGAAATTAGGTTATGAATATGACACTTTTTTCCCCTCATATTTTATCTTGTTCAGCAGGAATGCTCAGCAGACATCGCATACCTGCTAGGAAATAGCAGGGACTCTGCATGTCCTTGGCACTCTTTCATGACAAAGACCTCCGATTGTGAGGGCTTAGCATTAATTCAACCTATAGACATAGTAACATAGTGAATGACGGCACATAAAGACCAAAATGGTCCATTTAGTCTGCCAGAGCAAGCTTTCCATTTATTTATTTATTTTATTTAAGGGTAGTAACAACTGCTACTCCATGAGGGCTACCCCCATGCCTTCTGTTAAGAGTAATAGCAACTGCCGCTGTGACCAATGCTGCGTTCCCCTTTTCTACGGCAGCGACTTTACAGAAGGGGGTGAAAGTTCAATCATTCAAAGTGCACCCCTCACCCCCGGAAATGTGACTTTTTCAAAATAGAGACTGAGCTTCTACCATCAGTTGGATATGAATGAATTGGGCAATACAGAGGTAAAGAATGTAGCACGGATGCTCTCTCTGTGCCTGCCTTGTTGTAGCTCTTTTTATTGGCTACATTACAAGATTTCTGACATATTTATCCTCCCTAATGCAGCTGCCAGAGTGTTTACTTTGCTGGGATGCCTTCTTATCGGAGATATAGTAGATAATGGGGGTGGGGATTAAGATTAAGTGAAAAATGGATGGTCTTGCATGGAAGACTGCTGTCAAAGCTATTTTATTATATTTGGGGAAAGTATTACATCCTATTTCCAGAGTTACTGTTCAAGAGGGAGAGATTTCAGTTTCTATAGCAACCGTACAGGATATGTACAGTGTGATAAAAGTGCCATGACTTCCTGGGTATCAGCTTTCGCTAGCTCGGGATTATTAAAATATTTTTGGTTTAGTCTAAAACATAGTCCGCGGGAGTTTAATTTTATGTGGACAACAAATTGAGCATGTTAGATAAAAACCAAACCATCTTTGAAAACTGATATATGTGTGCATGCATATCTACAGAAGGAACTTGCCCCTTTTATGCAGATACTTCCTTAAGGCACTTCCCCCTAGGCCTCCCCTTGCATGGCTGAGATCTCTTTGGAAAAACTCAACACTATAGCTCAGTGATGGCAAACTCCAGTCCTCGAGTGCCTCAAACAGGCCAGGTTTTCAAGATATCCACAATGAATATGCATGAGAGAGATTTGCATACAGTGGAGTTTGTTGCCAGGAATGCAGTCAAGGTTGGAACTGTGGACGAGATATACCGTATATAAAAGGTTTGACCGAGTTTCTGGAGGACAGGTCCGTTAACAGTGTGCAAATCTCTCTCATGCATATTCATTGTGGATATCCTGAAAACCTGGCCTGTGTGGCACTCGAGGACTGGAGTTCGCCATTCCTGAAGTTTTATGGAAAAAGAGCATTTTGCAAATAAACATAATAGGATGACGACAGATAAAGGTCAATTGGTCCAACCAACTCTGCCCAGTTATTCTGATTCACGGCACCACTAAGGATACATCTCGGCCGCCAGCCGTAGAAGCTTGGCCGCTTATAGGATGCAGTTCCTCATCCCAGTCGGTGTTTCTTGCCTTCCTCTCTGGTTCTCTATCGTCCTGGGGAAACGGGCATACAAGTTTCTTCCCTCCCCCTTCCCTCCCTTCCCCCCCCAAGTTTTCTCATCAGTTACAATGTAAAGCCCTGTTGGCTGAATTTGCTGTTGTCTGGAAACCGATGTGATCTCGTGCGAATGTCGGTATAGAAAAATGTTAAATAAATAAATAAATACAAGTTCCCACCCCCAGCACCTTTACCCCTAAGTCTTATCATCCAGCTTTGTAATAATGTCTAGTACATTTTCCATTTGTTCTAAAATTGAAGAAAAAAAAATATCTGCCTTCTCCAGGGATCCTGAGATTTCTGCCTTTTTATTCCTCTCACTATAAATATGAAAAGACGGGTCATTGGAGTAGCATGAGCATAGAATTTTTATAGGTTGTCTGCCACTGGGGTATGTATGCATGTGTGTACACACAAATATACAAAAGAAACAGAGACAGCAATACAAATAAACAAAATCATTCTATAAAGTTTCTATTAAGGAATAACATTTCTCCCCGAAGAAAAAAATTATATAGATAAAAACACACATAGAAATGTTATTAACATCCCCTTCTCTGCCTGCATGGAAATACAAAGTTATTTTAAGTGTTTGCTTCTGTTGGACTCCTGGGCCATGAGATTTTATTTGCAGGTACCTTGGGGAGGGGGGGAGGTTTCATCCTATTTTATATCTCCCTCTCAGCTCAACCCAGCCATTGTAGTGAGAATCCGTGGCCAGGGAACCACAAATTGCAGCTTCCTCTGGAGCCTAGCTAGCCATGGGCCCTAGGTATGGCCACTAGGTGTCGCCACTGAGCAATGTCTGAGATTCCTTCCCTCTCCAGGAATTAACTGGCAGCTCTTTGTTTAAAAAGAAAAAAAAAAGATAGGTAAAAGATGAAATTTCTCTGCTAGATTTTCTTCTATCTCTGATTGTAGTCCTGGGCCCAGTAGGTACCTAGTGAGATTAACATGTGAGCCATCAGGTAGTCTTAATGTGCTCAATATTCAGAGCATTTATGCAGTTAAATTGGGCTCTGCTCGTGGATTTAGGAGGGTCTGCAAAGGGCTCTGCAAGAACTCAGGATCAACGTAAAAATTCCTCTCAAGGCAGGGGGGCTGTCAGTCCCACTATCACAGGGCCCTGGGCTGCCCCAAGCTGCATGAAGTCAGCTACAGGCTGAGCCAGTACTGCTTTTAGTTTTAGCCCCAGTGCACCTAGGGACTTGTAGTTTCACGCAGAAATTATGAATCGGTAACATCCTGGCTAGGCCTGCCCCTTATGACACGCAGCTATCTGGTTACTTTAATTAGACTGGGCTACCTTGATTTCTCGGGGGCACCCAAACCTGTTCTCCGGTCACCCCCCCCCCCCCCCCCCCCGTCCCGCCAGCCGGTCGGGCGTTCATTATACCCACAAGGAATGTGCACATCTGTCCCATTCATATTCCCTGTGGATATCCTGAAACCCCCAACCGGCTGGGGGACTTGGAGGACCAGTTTGGAAACCACTGTGTTCCATTTCAAATAAAATAATCAGCTGGTGACCTTGTCACTTTGTCCTAACCCCTTTGGGATCCACTGCTGTCGCTGGAATTAACAGCATGAGCAGGGCGTGCGGTGATAAGCGGACACAGCGTTTTCCCGTGCGGTGATAAGCGGACACAGCATTTTCCCATGCGGTGATAAGCGGACGCAGCGTTTTCCCGTGCGGTGATAAGCGGACGCAGCGTTTTCCCTTGCGGTGATAAGCGGACGCAGCGTTTTCCCGTGCGGTGATAAGCAGACGCAGCATTTTCCCGTGCGGTGATAAGCGGACACAGCGTTTTCCCGTGCGGTGATAAGCGGACACAGTGTTTTCCCTTGCGGTGATAAGCGGACGCAGCGTTTTCCCGTGCGGTGATAAGCGGACACAGCGTTTTCCCGTGCGGTGATAAGCGGACGCAGCATTTTCCCGTGCGGTGATAAGCGGACGCAGTGTTTTCCAGCAGGTCCTGCATTTATCCCCAATTCCATGCCTGGATGCGCAGTTTTCACCTCCCCAAGAGATGCAGGAATTACACCTCCAGGCATGCCATGGGGGTAAAAACCAGGACTGGATCAGCCTGTCCAGGAAATTAAAAAAAAATAAATAAAAGGAGCCAAATGGGTCACCCTACTGCGATGGCGTCCCACCTCCCACATTACACATGGAGGCCACTCACCACGCCAGGGTCCATAGCCCTGATTAATTCGGAGGCAGTACTAAAACCTTCCGCTCTTTGGCAAACCCCACCAGCAGTTCTTACTCGCAGGGTTTGCCGAAATAATCAAAGCATAGCTGATGCAGTACCTCTTGCTTCAATTCGTGCCTCTGTACCTATGTAAGGGCCTTCCCTGACCAAGCTCAGCCCTGGGAATATCTCCAAAAATATGCGGGCACCAGCAGGGCTGGTGCTTCCATCAGGCAAACTAGGCGGTTGCCTAGAGCGGCGCAGGTTTTGGGGGCGGCAAAATTCCACCAGCATGAAGCACAAAGTGATTATGTGCTAGAGAGCCAACGCTGCCAAAGAAGGGAGCTACTGCCGGCAGCGCTGTGTTAGAGGTGACTTGGGGGAAGGGGGTGCATGACCAAAGGTTTGCCTAGGGTGCCAATTATTCTTGCACCAGCCCCAGGCAGGATTCCATGCATGGGTACATTTAACCCACATTGAGGGTGGGCAATGCTTTACGCACAGAGAGAGCCATCCTTGTTGCCCTCTGTCACCTGGCGCTGTGCCTGCTGCATTCCCCCACCATTCCTCCTCTGCCAGTTTTTTTTTTTGTCATTAGGCATTTCATGCGATAAAGCTCAAGGGCTCCGTCAAATAACATAATCTGCCAGTCATTAATTCTCAAACTGAAGCTTTGCATGTTCTGCCGATTGTCATGTACGGGTGCTCATTGTGTCCAGGAAGGAGCTTAGCTCTCCCTCAGACGGGTGACTCTGAAAACCACATTTGTTGAGCCGGCAAAAAAAAAAAAAAAAAAAAGGGCAGCCATGCCGATTTCACTAATGTACTGTGTAATTGCATGCGATCATGCAGGTCGCTGAGACATCACGAGGAATGCAATCTTACACCCTCCCCCTCCCCCCGGCAGGCTACTGACATGGAAAAATGACCACCATCTCCCACAGCTGGCTTACGGCCAAGCCTGCTTCCATTTAGTTTTCAGTCTATAAAGGCCTGACAGAGTGTGCTTACATCTGGGGGGGGGGGGAATAGGGCAGGAAAGAAAGCTGGGCCACCACCATTACTGGAGGCGCAAGTCCTGTAGGAAAAATGGAGAGAGAAGGGGGTGAAGTGAAGCACAGAGAAGCCGGCAGTGGGAGAGCTGTTTTACGAGCTGAGCCCTTTCTCGGAGTCCAGGCGGAAAGTTATTAAAATGTTGGCCACAGCCAATAAAATGTAACTGTTCTTTAAACAACTCGTTTCCATCACTAATATATACCTTTTGTGATTTTGTGGGGGGGTCATATTTCGGAGTGCAGCGCACACAGATGGTAATTTGCCTCTCTTTTAGCTCTCTGCCATGCTCTCCCTCCCCCCCCCCCCCCCCCCGAGGGCACTTGTCTGAGGTTTGTCCTGTATTCAAACTTTGAATATCTTGGGCCAAGGGCAGTGGAAAAGACCTACCATGAGTTTCTGATGACAAACAGTGCAGCAACAGCACCACCACCACCACCCAATTATATTTAATCATTGGTCTAGAAATGGCATAACAATAATGGGCAATCTAATCACAGAGACATCAGTAAGAGAGAGGTGCAGATATTTGCTGTAATTGACTGTGATAGATCTGTCATAGATCTTTAAAAAAAAACAAAACCCTTATCTCCAGGGATGCTCACTGGAGTAGATGACACACTGTGCAGTATAGGACCCTCATCGTTATGCTGGGGTATTGGTTCATAAAAATATAGAAACATGAGAGCACAAAAAGACCATACGGCCCATCCAGTCTGCCTATCCACCTAATTAGTTTAGCTTTATAATTCCCATCACTCCCCTTTAGAGAATCCCCTGGATTTATCCCATGCTTTCTTGAATTCAGATACCGTTTTTGCCTCCATCATCTGCACTGGGAGGCAGTTCCATGCAGCCAGCACCCTCTCTATAAAGAAATATTTCCACTTTCTCTAGGACAGTACTGGAGAAGGTGGCCAGCTGGTGACGGGTTATGAGTTCACATTTTTCCAGCCTCCTATTTCAAAGTGACCCGGAAGTTTCTCATGTGAAAAAAAAAAATCTTTTAAGGCGAGATTTGAAAAACCACGGCGACGATGACGACAACGACGACGGTTTATGATCAATCGATCTAGCCGAACCTGCCTCAGCATCATCCCTAGGCACTGGCCAACCCAGAGAATGGAGGAGCTGAAGCAGGAGTCTAACCCAGGCCCCTCCAAGTGGCAATGCGCATAAGCTCTGCCTCTGAGCCGGCCCCCTCATCTGTGTTTGTGACGCGCATTTGCACAGTGAATCTTCCATCCCGATCACGCCCCCCATATTGCAGCTTGACCTGTTTTCCTCTGGGCTGGCCTATCCCGCATGTCTCAGTTATACGGAGCTCTAGTTTCTCCCTAGCTCGTGATTCCTTTTAGTGGAACCACAGAAAACTTGCCCAAAGAATGATGTTTGCACATGGCCTATCTAGGCCACGTGGAACCCTCCTTCAGGCCGCACCCGAACAAAGCATCTGTGCGGTCCCCCCCCCCCCAGTTGCATCTCTCTGAACGGGGGGGGGGGGGGGTGTCCACATCCATGCGCAGCCGACCTACGATCTGGTGCAGTTAAGATGCTGCAGTGCCCATGTCCCCTCCCTCCTTTAGTAATCAGAGATCCCCTTGGAGGTCACGGCGCGCCAAGCACATTACACCGAGCGTCCACTATAAGGGCCAATTTTCAAAGGGTTCCGCTAGGCTCCTATAAGTGGGCGGCTACAGAGGCGGAATTAGGGCGGGGGAGGGGGAGTTAGGTGTTTAGCACTGATTTCCTGCACTAGGCACCTAATTTAGGGATCCTAAATATGGGAAAAATGCTGAGTAAATGAAGCCCTTATATGCCTAAATGTAAGGGCTCAGCTTTTTGGTTTTTTTTTTGGTTAAATATTGGCCTCCTTGTTTTACTATATTATTTCATTACTCTTCCCAGCAGTCGTGATCCATGGGCATGTGTTACTGCCCAGGAAGTGTAATGGAGACCAGCTGCCAGAGAAGGAAACGGTAGGGCCAGAGGGCCACCATGCAACTTCGGATTTGAAGCTGCTGGACCTCTGTTACTTTCCCCAGGCAGTATCACCCACCAGGTGGAGGAGTGGCCTAGTGCCAGGGTTCAAATCCCACTGCCACTCCTTGTGACCTTAGGCAAGTCACTTTACTCTCCATTGCCATAGATTGTGCAACCTCTGGGGATAGTAAAACACTGCGCCCCCCCCCCCCCCCTCACTGGAATATAATCCGCTTTGAAGTGCCAAACAGCAGAATGTAAAAATCCAAATAAATAAATATTGGTCCTGACTTGTGTGGGAGTTGTTCAGAACAGGAAGTTGCAGTGTGAAAACATTTTCTTTTCCCTGATATAGATTAGGATGCTAATTTATACTGCTAAGAAATTGTGAAGCTTTGCTGCTCTCCGCCTAGGTCTTCGGCAGGCGATAATTCCCTGCTGGAGTGTATTTCCATGCTAATGAAGGGATTGAGTCTTTAAGTAATAAACTATTCCATGAGCACTTGGCTTTGTGCTTTGCATAAACTTCTTTGTCAGCTTTTTCCTGCCGGAAAGATTTGTACACATCCTACTCTGTGAGCCCTTTCTTGTCTGAGGACCCATGAATATATACTTTTCTTTTTCTCAGGCACTTCTGCCTAATGACTAATTTATTTGTCATTGGTTGAGCACTCTGCTCTGTCTAGTCATTTACACTTCCTGTCTCACTTACTCTGGGGGGGAGAGAGGGGGGTTCAGCATTTCCAGCACTTAAACTGATGCAGTACTATGGGAAATTAGATCCTTACTGACTTAAATTTCACATGTAAAATCCGTCCCTCCCCCCCCCCCCAGTTCCTCTGTTCTTCCTAAGAATGGGGGATTTAAGGGGGGGGGGTTCCTCTAGGAGTAGAGGTGGAGAAAGATAAACTTCAGGGTCCTACTGGTCTGGTGGGGGCCCTTGAAACTAAGTTAGTCAGTGTCCAGTCACCACACTCCTCTCTGTAAGAATCCATTGCTGAATTCTCCTCCAGCCTGCGGGTGGCGCTGTGAGCTGCTTGTACTACTTATGAAGTCCTCCCAGCCCTGTGCCCCTCTCTTCCCCCCCTGGCAGCCATCTTGTTTCCTGTATAGACTTGTTTTTGTACTGAGGCAGTCTCATCAGTCAGGTGCTGAGTTTTGTTCTATCTTCAGGTCCTTGTACTTTGGCTCCGTTCCTATATCCAGAAGACTTTCTTCATCTCCAGATGCTACCTTCAGCACTCCTACCTGGTCACCTTCCAGGATTCCCTTTACTCTGACTCAAAGCTTCATACTGGTATTGGGGTTTACCCCCATTTCTCATGCGGTGCCAGCCCCAGAACCTTAGGGCTTAACCCAAGGCATAGGTGGAAGATGCCTAGGTTTCCTGCTTTTACCATCGCCAGTCTGGATTTGCTTTCTCAGACATTAGGCCGCTCGTTCCTGGGGCATCCCACAGATAACAACTGTCACACACTCAAAGATGGTTGTAAGGGATATTGCAGAATCAGCTGCAGCACTGACATTCGGCCTGGAGTAGAGATGACCTGACTATCTAGCCTTGAGTATTGTTTAGACTGGAACTGCTGGCAGGGATAGTGAGTAATCCTATCCTGCACACACACTTGTTGACATTGGACTATAAAGGACGAACAGCTATGGCTGCAAAACGGGGAGAGCGAGAAACATACTTTCACTTTGCTGGTATGCAAAGTGCTGCGTGTCCTTTGTAGACGTACGAAGTGACAGGACCCCTTTTGCCTGTGGTGGGCTCTCTCTCAGTCAGGCTGATGAAAAGGGTGTTGTGAGTATTGACCAGAATATTGTGCACGGATACAGATGAATATGCTTAGAATTGTTCTTGATGCTTAGAACTGTATATGCTTAGAACTGTATACTCTAGTGTTTAGAACTGTATATTTTAATGCTTAGAACTGTATATGCCTAGAATTGTATATTTTAATGCTTAGAACTGTATACCTTTAATACTTAGAATTATTAAGATTGTATATCAATAAACATATTATTTTACTTTTACCTTATTCTCGCCTACCTGATTACTTACAATGGTGTTCCAAAGAAAAGATCTTTCTTCAAAATAAGTGTCTTCATTTGATATAATTTCAGTCAGTACATTTGACTATATCAGCATGTAAGGTTGGAAGGAGTCCACTCAATTACTATACAGGGGGACTTCAAATTCATCAGATGTCAGTTTGGCGGGAAGTTAATCTGCTCTGTATTTTTGTTTTGCAGTCAATCCTCTATTCCACTGTATTTATGATAGAAGAGAAGTCCATGTAGGCTGTTTTATAGAACATTATTTGAGTGGTTCTTGAAGCATTCCCTTGATGTAGATTAGGCGAAACGAAAGCCTTTGTAGGAACTTTAATACAATGAAAGACTGGATCATCAGAGTTCAAATTAGAGTGTGAAAGGTATTTAAATCTTTATTGTGCTTAACATATGACTCGATCACTTCAACATTAAATAAGGCTTGTAATATATTAAAATGAACACTGTGCATTTCGTGTCAAAGCACTTCTATGCTGTGCATATTGAAACGAACACTATGTAGATGTGTTAAGGAATTTCTGTTCTGTATCTGTGTGAACACAGTCATATTCATACCCAATATATATAATTTTAGATGATATGACAGAGTAAAAGATATATTTTATTGAATGTTAGCGGGAATAATGTATGGAGCTCGTTGCGTGTATGGTGAGTGAGGGATTACTTGGGGTATAGTAATTGATCTGTAGGTAATTTTTAACAAAACTTTTTGAAATGTATATGGTATGTTAACATTTAATAAAGAATTTGTGTATATTTAATCTTTTGGTATACCAATGGTGATTCTCTCTCTCTCTATATATATATATGTTTCTTTGTTTTCAGTTTGCTGCAAAGGTTTTCTGCTGAAATTCCTTTAATCAGTGTGCACCTTGGTGAAATTATTAATAATTGCAGTGCAATTCTCCTGAGCACGTTCTTTGTCTAATTATATGCAAAGAATTAAGAAAGAAGCCTGGAGGCATTAATACTTTTCCTTGCCACAGTTATTCTTCCCACGCAGATGAGTATAACCAATTCCAGCAAAATCATCTTGTAAGCTTCATCCAGCCGCTGGATATTAATGACCATATTAAGTAAGCAGATGATAAGCATTAAGCTTCTGCATCTTGCAATGTAAAACCTACTGCCAAAATGGAACAATGCTTGTAAAACGTTGGTGCCATCAGATGGACAGGTCCTTTTGGGCTGGAAATATTTTGACAAATTTACAGGTCAGAGGCTAAACTATGAGTATCCTCCCCCTGCCCTTATTTATTTATTTTATTTATTTATAACTTTTATATACCGGCATTCGTAAAAAAAAAAAACATCATGTCGGTTTACAGACAACTGAGAAAGGAAATTACAATGATAGATGGAGGAAGGATAGGAAGTTAAAAGGTGACAACTTTACTGTAGAGCCAACGGGCGCCACAGTTATTAAATGAGATTACATGTGGTTAACCAGGTTGGACATAAATTAATTATATACAAGAGGCGACAGAGTGGGGGGTAGCGCGGGGTGGGGGATGAAGCGCATAGGGGAGGCGGGGTGGGGTAGGAACTGTACAAGGGGGCAGGTGGTGGCGATGGGAAGGAGAGGTGGTGACTGAATATCAGGAAGCCATAAAATGGATGGGGTGGTGAGGGAGGGAGGGTGTGTAAGGGGGCGGGGGGGACACTGTACTAGGGAGAGGGAAATAATGAGTGTTGAGGAGAAGTCAAATGCTAGGGTTGAGAGGCGTTGGGATAGGCCTGTTTAAATAACCAGGTCTTGATTCCTTTTTTGAATTGATTAAGTGAAGGTTCTAGTCGGAGCTCGGTGGGAAGGGAGTTCCAAAGGGTGGGGCCGGCGATGGAGAAGGCTCTCGCTCTGGTGTTTGTGAGGTGAGCAATTTTGAGTGAAGGGGTGTGGAGGGTGCCCGCAAGGGAGTTTCTGGTAGGACGGTTGGCCTGGTGGAAGTGTGGCATATCTTCGATCCAGGGGGAGTTATTTTTATATAGCGTGTTATGTATGATAGTAAGTGTTTTGTATTGAGAGCGATAGGTGATTGGTAGCCAGTGGAGGTTTTGTAATATGGGAGTAATATGATCAGTCTTTCTTGAGTTTGTAAGGATGCGAGCCATGGCATTTTGTAAGATTTGGAGGGGTTTGATTGTGGAAGCTGGAAGGCCTATTAGCAGTGAGTTGCAATAGTCAAGTTTTGATAGTATAGTGGTTTGCATAACGGTACGGAAGTCATGTGCGTGGAGGAGAGGCTTAAGTTTTTTGAGGGTTTGGAGTTTATAGAAGCCCCCTTTTAGGAGTGATTTGATGTGGGATTTGAAACTAAGTTGTGTATCTAAGAGAACTCCTAGATCTCTGACAGTGGACGGAGGTGTGAGATTTTGTGAAGTGTTCTGTTGCAGTTGGTGAATGGATAAGCTGGGTTGATTAGTAATAATTAGGATTTCAGTTTTTGAAGTATTGAGTGCAAGGTGTAGGTTGGAAAGGAGGGTGTTGATAGATGTGAGGCATGTCTCCCAGAAGTGCAGGGTTTCGTTGAGGGAGTTTTGGATGGGGATAAGTATTTGTACGTCGTCAGCGTACAAGAAGAATTTTAGTCCCAGTTTGGATAATAAGTGGCAAAGAGGGAGAAGGTAGATGTTAAAGAGGGTGGAGGAAAGGGAGGAGCCCTGGGGTACGCCTTGTGAAAGAGGAATGTGTGTGGATTCGGATTTATCAAGTTTGACTAAGTACTTTCTGTGGTCAAGGTAGGAGGAGAACCATGATAGGGCTGTGTTAGAGATGCCTATCTCTGCTAAGCGTGATATTAAGATTTTGTGGTTCACCGTATCAAAAGCTGCTGAGATATCTAAGAGGGCTAGAATGTATGATTGGCCGTGGTCCATGCCTTTTAGGATGGTGTCTGTTATTGCAAGTAGGAGCTTTTCCGTGCTTCGGTTTTTGCGAAAGCCGTACTGGGCGGGGTGGAGGATATTGTTATCTTCTAGGAAGTCGGTAAGTTGTGTGTTGACCACTTTCTCCAGAATTTTAGAAATAAAAGGTAGGTTGGAGATGGGCCTGTAGTTTGCTGGATCATTTTGGTCGAGGGTGGGCTTTTTAGTAGGGGCTTTACGATGGCGAGTTTAAGCGGGTCGGGAACCGTCCCGAAGGTAAGGGAGCAGTTTATGATATCCGCTAACGGTCTTGCTATGACGGAAGGGATAGTGAGGAGGAGTTTAGATGGGATGTTGTCGGCGATGTGGGTGGCTGGCCGCATCTTTTTTAGGATGGCGTTGACTTCCATCGTAGTGGTGAGATCAAGGGATGTGAGGTTAATGTTGTTGGGGGTGGGTGGGAGGTCGATGTGAGTGGGTTTGGGGGGGAGACGATTGAGAATGTTGGTGATTTTGTTTTTAAAGTGATCTGCTAGTTTATTGCATTTCTCTATGCTATTATCTTCCTGGGGGGAAGGAGTGGTGGACTTTGTGAGTTCTGCTACATAGGAGAATAGGGCGGTAGGGTTGAATTTGTAGCTGTGAATTTTTGCTGCATAGAAGTCACGTTTGGCGTGGAGTGTTGCTTGTCGGTATAGGTGTAGGGTGTGTTTGTAGGCTACTTTGAGTGTGGGGGTGGGTTGTTTTCGCCAGGAGCGTTCTTTGGCTCTAAGGTCTTGTTTTAATTTTTTGAGTTCACAGGTGTACCATGGTTTTCTTTCTGTTTGGTTGGGGTTTATTACTTTGTGGATGGTGGGGCAGATGTTGTTGGCTATGTCAGCAGTAAGCTTATCCCATGACAGGAGAGCGTTATCTGGGTTGGTGAGGTCGAGGTTTTCACTTACGTTATTGAAGGCTTGGGAGAGTTCTTCTGAGGAGCATGGTCTATGGTAGGAAATTGTCTTTTTGTGTGATTTGGTGTTGGAGGCATTTATGTTGGTGTTGATGTTGAGCTGGGCGTTGATGAGGCAATGGTCGGACCAGGGGATGGGTGTGGTGATTGGTGCATGGGGTGTAGAGAAGCTAGTATTAGCAAAAAGGAGGTCGAGTGTGTGCCCAGCTTTGTGCGTGGGATTGGTGATGAGCTGTTTAAAGCCCAGGGCTTTGAGAGAGACAAGTAGGGTTTCGCAGGATGTGGTGAGGGGGTGGATGTCTACGTGGAGGTTGAAATCTCCGAGTATTACTGCTGTGTCTACCTTCTAGGTAGACACTCAATGCCAGGGCTTAATCTCAACTCAGTCCTGTAAAACCCTGGCATAGATCTCCCAATGTGGGCGAGGGGGAGGGCTGCCATCACCTTTAGGACCTAAGGCATTTAAATAGCACAGCACCAAGAAGACACTTGACACGAGATATTGATGTTCCAAAAATTCAAATCTTTTCTAAAACAGTTCAAATCAGAAAATGGCAGTTGGGTGCAGTTTTTCCATATTGAAAATTCAAACCAGGTCCTGAGATTTCAGAAGGGGGTCACTAATCCTTGGTGATGCACCTTCCTGGGAAACCCTCGATCCTTTTCCTGGGGTTTAAGCTCTCTTGGTTAGATGCTGGGCTCCCAAGGATCCTGTTTGAATGGGTAGCTCTCTTCTCTTCTGCTTTCCACACTGCTGGTTACCTCTGGACAGGCACCTGATGCTCACTGCTTGCTCCTCCTGCAAAGCTTTTTGCCCAAACACTGAACTCTGATCAGGGTCGACTTTGCCCCATAGGAAAACAAAGCCAGGATGAAAGGTTTTCTCCCTCAGAGTGGGGATACACTGCACCCCACTGCTGGATTTCTCAGGAACAGCTAGCTAGCATATCAAAAGCACCACCAAAGGGGATTTTCTGTGTGGACCTCTATACTTACCAAAGGATTCTGAAAACACTGGGGACAGAAATCCGGCTTTCCCCCATCTGCAAACTCAAGTAGACAGATGAGAAACTAGCGTTGTCTTTCAGCTCCAAAGCCTTCTCACCAGAATATTCTTGTACTTTTCTGATCAGCAGCCTGGTCTGCACGAGTGTGGTCATTCCTGGAGGGGCATGCCATAGCAAAAATTATGTATTTATTTGCTTTTATATACCGACATTCATTGGGATCTATCATATCGGTTTACATGCTAACACGGAGAATAATAGGACTAAGGTGTCTTATTATTATTACATTGTAACAGTAAGGAACTCAAAAAGTTATATTACTACGTTATAATGGTCGTCTTATTATTATTACATTGGAACTGTCGGAAACTCAAAAACTTATAATTACATTGTAACGGTAGGGTAGCTCAAGAACTTAAATTATTAAATTGAAACAGTAGGCAACTTGAGTGATTATTACATTGTATCAGTAGGGACATTGGGAGCAGTTTGGAACTTAATAGTGGTTCACGAGCATACAATAAGGCTTAATAAGATAGTGGCGGTTACCTTGTATCTTGAGATAGTGATGGGAAGGGGGAAGTGCGGTTTAGTATGTGGGCTGGAAGGCATTTCAGAATAACCAAGATTTTAGAAAGACTGGGCTGAGGGTTCTAGTCTGAGTTGTGCAGGGAGTTTGTTCCATAATGAGGGGCCGGCTATTGATATGGCGCGTTCTCTGGTTGTGGTGAGGTGTGCCTGTTTGGCGGAGGGTATGTTTAGCAGGCCGGTGTTTTTGGATCTGAGGTTTCTCTGGGTGTCATGGAGGTGGAGGACGTCTTTTAGCCATTCTGTGTTCTGTGGGGCTCTGTATTGTATGCTTTGGGTTATGGGGAGCCAGTGGAGGTCTTTAAGGATCGGTGTGATGTGGGAGGATTGACTGCTGTTTGTTAGGGATCTGGCTGCTGCATTTTGGAGTAGTTGAAGGGGTCTGAGGGAGGATGAAGGGAGCCCAAGGAGGAGGGAGTTGCAGTGGTCCAGTTTGGAGAATAAGAGGGATTGGAGCACTCACTGTACTGACAACCACAATATGTCCAATGCTGGGAGGAGTATAAACCTTAGTGAAGGGCCCAGAGGCCCCTTTATATAGAGCTAATTGTTTCTTCTGACATGGCTAAGAATGTTGGTTTGTTGATGATGAATGAAAGCACAAGACAAGATTTGATCGAGTTGATCCAGTGGTTCACTCTCCTCACTGCCAATCAAAAGATCTGGCTCTGAGTCCTACAGCCAGCCTCAGGAAATCAGGAAGGTGAAATGTGAAATTTGTGTTGGCGTTGATCAGGGAGTTCTGGCATCTTCCTCTCCATGGCAAGTGTCTTTAATTTGGACTCCATTAAAAAGGATGCCTTCTTGTGGATCTTGCTTTCTTTAGACCAATCGATGCATCTGATAAGATTGGTTGCTATGTGACTTGGGCATGATTAGAACTAAAATCCGTATAAATTGAATTTGCGTTTTTGAGCCAAAGTTAAGACCACACGCTCTGTGCTGGGACTTTGAGGAGACTCCATTCTGGTCTCTTGTTTATAATCCATTTGACCACTTTTCTTCCAAAAGATGCCTAAATACCAGCTGATACACAATAGGAAATTACTCTTCACTGATCTGGGGCAGGATGCACAGGTGTAAGAGTTTGAGTCAAGACACCACAGGAAATAGGATGGTTTAGAGCTAGGTAGGTTTGGAGGCCTGGTTCAACCCCTGCCCAGTTGCTGACACCCCAACCTAGGTCCAATCTCCAAGAGCAACAATTTTTCCCATATCAGATTTGATGGTAATTTTCTCAACCCTCAGCTCTCCCTCCCACCCCCACCCCACCCCCCTCAGTAAGGTTGGCTCCTGAAACCATGTTGCTTCTTGCTAATCATTGCCCTCCCCTCCATGGCCGCCACCACCTCATCTCATCTTTCTCTGCATGTTCTTCCTGGTGCACTGAGGCTCACGCATGGATCACAGTTTGATGGCTCCTTCGGCTCCTCTGCTTGCTCCTCCCCCTCCCCCCCCCCCCCCCCCCCCCCTCACCATCACCACCACTTAGAGCTGCTTGTGAGAGGGGAAGAGGTGTGCTCGGTAGCCTGGAAGTCATTTGTTAGCTCAGTGAGCTGTGCAAGGACTCTGTCTCATGGCAGAGTGCTCGCTTCAGAATTCATTTTAATACTGTCACTGCCTTAAAGACTTTGCTCCCTGGGTTTCAGGTTCCAGGATGCAAGCTCTTTGCATTGTTAAGATGCAACCCCTTCATTAGCATCCATTTCCACCAAGCAATTATCTACTGCGAGACATTCTTGGGAGTATTGCGTTAGGCTCCATCGGAAGTGTGTGTGTAATGACATGATCTTACTGAAACCATGATATGAAACAGGCTCTTAACTTTTCACTGTCCTAGCTCATTTTTCCCTTCCTAACAGTGTTGTGGTTATAAATCAGTGTTTCAAAACTCATTCCTGGGAGCTCACCTAGCCAGGCTGTTTTGTTTGTTTGTTTTTAAATATTTTATAATTCCGCATATCAAGACATTTCAAAGTGGATTACATTCAGGTATGGATAGGAAATGAGTTTGCTTTATATTCTCTGCTACTCCTCCAGTGGGTTTTTAGGACAGCCACAATGAATATGCATCCCCTAGATCTGTATACAGTGGGCCTCCAACACAAAATATCTTGCATGCTTATTAGTGACAGAAATCACAAAAGCCAGACTGGTGTGTCTCCAGGACAGGGCTGGGTATACATCCGTGTAACTTAGAACAGTGCGTTTCCAGCTGGTCCTGGAGGGCTATTCCCCCCAGCCAATCTGGTTTATTATGTATGTACATTTTGTAAACCGCTACAGTCTACAGCGTGTGCGATATGTAACGTTTTTTAAAATAAATAAAAGACACCCAGAATTGAACACACATGAGATGGTTGAGCAAAAACACTGCTTGTTAGTCTATCTCGTGCATATTCATTGTGCGTATCCCGACAACAGGACTCCAAACGTGAGAAACACTGGCTTATACTACGCATGGCTGTAGGGATTGGGAATAGCTGTTTGGTCTTGCAGACAGACGCAGCATAAAAAGAACAGTAATTTGAGCAAATAAATTTGCCGGAATCAGCACTTATGCCACTAAGACAGAGGTATCCTTTCCCCTGGATGCTTCTGTCCTCTGAAGTTACTGCTGTTTCATGTTGCGAGGATATTACATGTTAGCTTATGATATTGATTACTCTAAACACAGATGTCCTGGGGTGGGGTTGCTTTGCCCGGGGCCGTGTCGGGGGAAGAGATCCCCTGCAGGCTGAGGCCCAGGAGGATCCTTTTCCGCTTGGCGTGAACCCCCCCCCTCCACCCTTGCAGCCTGCAGCAGGGTCTCTCCCCTTGCGGAGCAAATGCATCACAGGGGCTGTGAGCCCAAACCCTAACCCAGGGGTGGGCAATTCCGGTCCTCGAGGGCCACAAACCAGCCTGGTTTTCAGGATGTCCCTAATGAATATGCATGAGAGAGATTTGCATGCACGCTGCCTCAGTTGTATGCAAATCTATGTCATGCATATTCATTAGGGATATCCTAAAACCTGGACAGGTTTGTGGCCCTGGAGGACTGGAATTGCCCACCCCTGCCCTAACTGATAGGCGGATGGGCCACAAGGTGGGTCCTACCATTTGGTAGCTCACAGCATTGGCTCCAAAGGCATGGAACTAGGGCTACGGCGAATAATTCCTCGCTCCCGCCACAGTCCCGGGTGTTCAAGTTGTGACCGGAAGCTGAAACGCGAGGGGATTCTAATGGGTCTTCTAGACAACAAACGACTTGGAAATATCAGCGTTTAATTGGAAAATGATGCTAAATGTTGTTGTAACCTCGCCGCAGCTGCATACCTGTTTCTCTCTCTCTCTCTCTTCTCCTGCTCAGAGGGCTTTGTTTTTTTTCCCCCTTTCTACTTTCATTCGTTCCTCTTTATTTTCAGCAGGTGCTTCTGGAGGTCCTTGCCAGACGAGGAACGGGGTATGTTATGTCCTACAATTACCAGGAGCAGCTGGGCCAGACTTATTCCTCTGCCCAGCTTGTGAGAGCTCTGAAATGTCTACGTTACCCTGCTCACTAACCGGTCCCCACCCCCTGCTTTCTGGTCATGAATTGCTTATATGCTAGGCTTATCTGCTGCATGGTATTATTTCTCATAGGCATTCAGTTTGATTTATTAATGTATAATCCGCTTTTCCACTAGCAATTTACAGCTCAAAGCGGAGAGCAACTACTGTAACCCTTAAATCCAAGTAAGATGGGTATCCTCCCCTCCCAAATCCCCTGGGTGTATTGGTGGTGGTGGTGGTGGTAGTGGGGGTCTATTAATAAAATAACAGACCCCCCTCCCCCATCAATACACCCAGAATTAAACAACTCATCATCCCGTATAACAAAATTTCAAAAAAAATAAAATCCCACCAATAAAATTAAACAAATGCAATTGCAATATAACAACAACAAATAACTTATAATAAGTTATTGCAGTCCAGAACATCCCATACCCCCTTTCTTTGCCTGAGCATTTTTTTTTCTGCGGGGTCTGCTGGAGTTTCTTCACGGTCACTCGGTACTCCCAGCCCGGGGCTGGCGCTCTATGGTCCGAGCTTCTCCTGGGCCATGTTACCGAGGAGTGCTTAGGAGATAGCACGGACGCACACATTACTGGCTGAAAAAAATCCCAGTAAACCTGGTAAACTGTCCCAGCTGCAGTGAGCCTGGTTATTTTCAACCTCCACCTCCCAACCCGGGTGATATATATATATAAATACTTTTCTTCTACTGTGCTTATTTTTACAGCGAGATCGCGAATGTGAAGACAAAAAAAGGCAATGCTCCTGCTCTCCTCTCTGTTAGAAAGGTAGGAAAAGGCAAAAAAATAACCTGGCTCATTACCTTAAGCAGAAAAATGAGCAAAGTACCTTTTGCTGTATAACATTTTCACACTAACATTTTGCTTTAGTGAGATTTTTTTTTAATGACACGGGTGAAAACACGTTAATCTCTCCTGAAACTAATTAAAAGGGTTATTTTTTTTTGTAGAAAAATTAAACAGCTAAAGGCTGCAGAACTAGAATATTTCTTGTTCTACATTTGCTCAGAACTTTTTCCTAGCAAAGCTAATGGTGAATAAAGTCACAAACTCTGGGGATTATTTGCAAAGTGAAACTTATTTCTGGTATGTTATCACTCACTGTGCATGTATTTTGGACAGTTTATCCCCCCTGCCCCTACAAACTGGGCCCCGCTCACCCCTGCAGCTGAGCTCGCCTGGCCTGGACCCTGTGTAAGAGCAATTCCCCCCTCTGTGGCTGATAACCTTCTACCCCCATGGGCACCATGAGTGCAGAGAGTGCATCTGTCATGAAAGCACCCGCCCCCCCCCCCTCTCTTATAAGCACGCTCCCGCAGGACTGGGGCCCACATGGGCCTTTTTTCCCTTCCCTGGGATTGGTTGCCCACCCAGAAGACCTCCGCTCTCAGCTGAGCCCTTCATTAGCCTTCCTCCTTGGCCCCTGGTGTTAACAGGATTCATTCCAGCATTAGGGGACAGCTCCTCCTTTTCATCCAGCACTAGAAGCAAGGGTCCTTGGATGTGGGAGAGAGCATTCTGTTGCCCACTGTCAGTTATGGGATGAAACATTAACTTGCTGTGGATATGGCACGATAATTGCCTCCACTCATCCTATAATCATCTACACAGCAGCACCGAAACTAAACAATCAATTGATAATTGCATTCCATTTTTTTTTTATTATTATTATTTCAGATTGAATCGTATGCTGTAATTGTGCCAATGTGGAGCAAGCCACTTAATGGCTCATGAGGCCATGGAGAGCAGCAGTTCAGTGAAGCTTTGGAATTATCCTAGTGAGATGGTATCCACTTTCCACCAAAACACACCTTACACCAGGAATGTAAGCAAGACTCTAAAATTCTGCTGGTCCAATAGCCTTATACTGAGGCATTAATACTCCATAAAAATATTACATACTGCAATTAAAAAAAAATAAATAAATAAATAAATAAATAAATATATATATATAAAACATGGCATCACTATTAAAATAGCTCTGTACAAGTAGACTGGAAAATAAAATTGAATGTAATACCCTGAAAATTGATTACAGTCTGGAGGACGCAGTCCTTTGATGGGTTGCATAATCTGGTGGCACTTGCTGAAAGTCCCTCCTTTAAAACATTAATTAACTAATTACCCCAAATCCCCTGCCCTCTCAGGATTCACATACTCCCTATCACATCAGAGGACAGTGCTTTGTAATGAAATAGATGAATAGCTACAGTAATGTTTTATGGGGCTTATCAAGGTACCATCCAACTGCTCCGTACACCAAACTGTATGCAGATAGGTCTGTCAAATGTGTATTAGGACTGTCCTGAAAATCAGAGCCCTTAAATGGTAGGCAAGGGTCTGGCTTTTTCTGAACGGTTATCTGGGTCACTCCCTACACCACTGAAAGTAAAAACTCGTCCCACCCTAATATTTGGTTTTCTCATAGGATGAGGATCCTTCAACATCGGAGTCAGTTTTCATGTTATTTGTATCAAGATTGTAGGACACACGCCTTAATTAACTCTAGAAAGCACCACCACAAATGTTCAACATTTGACTCTTCATTGAGCAAATTGACAAGGTAGACGAATCCTCTCTGACTGTGCCTCTGAACTTCCGACAGTGAAAAATGTGCCCTGCCACTACAGTGCATGCTTTTCGACTAGATGTTTGCTTGTTGTCTTTGGGGGTCGCTTCATTAGCCTTCAAGTTGGTTAAATGTGCTTGACGTCACCCTTCAGTGTGACATACTGCTACTTTCATAGAAACGGAAAATATGATGGCAGCTAAAGACCCTTCGAGTCTGCCCCTCCTCACTTTCTTCTAAGCTTCACTCTCTCTTTTCTTCCCTCAGAGATCTGCACAAGTCTGAGGATCCCGGGTGGCTTCATGAAAACCTGGCCCTAGACCCTTTATTCATCACCATTTTCTGTCCTTAATCATCAAGTCTGCAACTTGTAGGAATCAAAGAAGAAAAAGACGACAAGGTCTGTAACGTCCTATCAGCAGAGGCGACGGAGGCCGGCACTGCGATGGCATTTAAACCTGCTTGGGATGGAGAGAGAGGGAAGTTGTAGGACTAGGACTGAGGAGGATGGGGGAAATACATTAGGAGTGGGAAGGGGGACTGGTATTGGTTTCTGTAGAGAAACTTATATGATCATCTACCCAAAGGGGTCCTTTTCTGCCATCATCTGCTATGTTACTAGGTCCGTCAACAGCATGAATCCTGCACGAGATTATCGTTACCTTTTTACATTTCTCCACCGGACTCATTAAGTTGCGACCATGCATCTGAATTAAACTTAGGGCTCGGCATAAAATAACATCAAACATGTTTTCTATTATCTTCACAAGTGTGCTCATTCTTTCTACCATATTTTGACATCTTTGGTAATTGTGAGGCCTTTTTTTATGTTGTTTCAACATAAGCTTGATTTGTTTTGTTTTATATGTTACATTTTATGTTGCTGTTATGGACAGCTATTTGTATTTTTATGATCATTTATCATATTGCTCTGGGTGGTCAGTGGTTGGCCAGGGAGGTGATGAAGAAATGTTTTAAATAAATGAAAATAAAATAAATGAATGAGACCACAGTTTCCTGCAGAGTGAGCGGTTGCTTTCTCTCAGGAGTTCCCCCCCCCCCCCCCCCGGATTATTTTTCATGCATTGTCCTCTCACCCCCCCTCTCCCCCTCCCCCCACTCCTCCAGGAATCTGTCAGGAAGATGAGGAATAATAACCAGTGAGCCAGAAAATGCTGAGTCAGTGGCATCCTCCTTGCTGACCTCCCCCCCCCCCCCCCCCCAAGGTGCATTGCAAATCAGCTGCTGCCTCTCAGCCAATCAGAAGGCACCGCTTACCAACATCCTACAGACTTGGAGCAGAGCCCTTGCTCTCCAAGCAGACACTGAAAATAAAAGCAGCCTCTAGGGGCCATTTAGCCATTAGCTCTGCTTTTTAAAGGCACAGTTCTACTCTAAGAAAATTCGTATGAACCGAATACCATAAACCTTGTCTTGAAAATGCGCTTTGTGTATCTATTGTTGGCCTCATTTCCTGTAGGGGAGCCAGCCTTGCAAGATCACCATGTCTGTCCACTCCCCCTCCCAATAACTTTTGAACCATTTATTCAAATTCTTTCAAATTTGAGCCCCAGATGGTCAGAGCACCTACTGACCCATGGCTCACATTTTTCCTGTGTTCCCCAGCCATGGAATCCCTATCTGTTTTTCTTGCTCACAAGGGAACAGGGCAATTCACAGGGAGATCAGCACACATTGTGATGTCACGCAGCATTTTAATAGCTGCTCTGCCATTGGTTAGTGCAGTCCAGCTGACTCCATTTTTTCTTTTTGTGCTTCATACTCTATATGTCAGTAAAGGGAGCAATTTTCAGATGCTTTTTACCTGCGGATTTTGCACCAAGCTTCAAAACCAAAGTACTGGCAGGCTTCCCTTTTTGAAACTTGCTGCAGGTACAAACTACCCAGGCTGGATTTGTTATGGTGGGTGGACTTTGTACTGAAAATAATGCATATAGACTTCAAAATACAATCCATACTGACCACACACACTATTTTCTGATCTTGCCTAAATCCTGTCCCCAGGAAGGCCTCCCCTAAAAATAAACATGCTGCTCCACCATGCACTTATTTTTAGCCATATTGAGGGAGAGCAATAATCAGACAGGCCAAATTGTGAGGTCAGTTTTATAAGCTGGGCGCTTGCAGAAATCCGGAGATGCATGCCCACGTAGGATATGCATGCGTGCGCTGAATTTTAAAAGCGGCCTACATGCACGTGCATCTCCCAATACACAAATATCTCAATCCAATTCAAAAAGGGGCGTGGTGTGGGCGTGGTTTGAGCAGGGCATGGGCATTCCTGGCCGGGGCCAAGAGATGTGCACAAGATACTTACGTGCCTGGGCACACACCCAGGTCCAGACCATGTAACTTTACTCCTGCTATGGAGGAAGTGTAAAAAAAACAAACCCCAAAACAGCCATTTCTGAGGGGGGTCTGGGGTAACTGGGGGTAGTGCAGGCAATTAAACCGGGGGGGTTTGAAGGACCTAGCCCGACACTGGGAAAGCTGGTGGACGGACTGGTGAAACTGGTCATGGTGTGGACGCACGCCGGTTATAAAATTCCCCCATTTCCGTGGCTCAGACCCGGATGTGCACGGCTGTGCATGCCCAGTTGCAAAATAGGGCGCGCACGTTTGCACACCTACGCTATTTTATAACATGTGCTTGTTATATTTTTGTTCATTTTCTGTTCATTTCAAATGAAACAAATTGAAAATAACTTCCTATACTCCAAGTTTTTGGGATATTTTTGTATTTGTGGCATTTAAAAAAAACAAAAAAACCCTGCCTCCTACAACTCTAGATGTACCGTCCCATGCCCCTGTGACCCCCACTCTCGGGCCAAAAAACTAATCCAGCAGGGCACGTTTAAACTGGGGGGGGAGATACCTAGCCCCTGCCAGGCCCCGGCACTGGGCCAGCTCAGAGTTTTGGCCAAGGAGTGGGGGGTTTGCAGGTCCTCGACGTGGCCTAGCCAGGGCATTCAGAGGCCTTTTTTTTTTTTTTTTTTTTTAAATCGTTTCGGGGTTTTGTTTGTTTGTTTTAGATTTTTTTTTTTCATGTTTAATTTTTTTGTTTTGGTTTGGCAAATGAACCAAACTGAAAAATACATTAAGAGAACTTAAAAATAACCCCCTCCCCCCTAAAAAAAAAAGCAAAAAACTGAAACAAAAAATAGGGGCTGCACATTCCCAGTAATTAACTCAAGCAAACATTTCTGAAGCAGAGAAAGAAACGGGAGGTCATGAAACATTCAGATGTCTTGCTTTGTTTTTCCTTCTTCGGGTGAGAGCTGGTTTGCGGTCCCCACCGGCACAGAGACCTCCCTACCGAGTCTCACCTGCAGGTAGAGGATCCTCCCGTGGGCAGGATTCTGCAGCTTCTCCGCAGTCTGGCCAGTGCCCTCTATTAATATGTTCCTTAAAACCAGGATGGCCATAATAAACCCAGGCGATAAAGCGTAGGCCGAGCCACTCCTGATTGTGCCCCATTGCAGGAACACCCGCTCCATGCATGCACTGGAGGGGGTGACACCAGGGCTCTGCTCAGCCTGTCCCTTGTTCCAGTTGACCTATGTTGTGTCACTCTAGCCTTGCTGGTACCTCCTAGCCGTTGAGAGACTCAAAAGGTGTGTGGGACTGGGCATGTTCCCTGGAGGATGCAGCCCTGTTCCCTCCCCCACCCCCTGCCATGAAACGGAGATAACAGTGCGGACTGTGACTGACCCTTGTGCAATCAGAGAGACAATATGAGTGTGCTGGCTTGCTGACCCGCATCAGAATCCCAAGCAGGCGTCATACATGAAAACACGTACACACACAGCATGGACAGCTGAAGAGCGGATCTCCATCACGGACCCCATGCAGGCATCACACTGACACATTCAAAGCATGAATACATTACAGACAGCTGTGGAGTGGACCCAGGGAAGGGCATTATTTTCAAAACCAGAATGTGGCTATAACAACAACAGAACCCTTTAACTGATTTATTTTTTTTTTCAGTCATGGCTGAGCGCTAAGGAACGATTCTGTTGTCCGAGTCATTTGGAGCTTGTTATATTGGTTACTGGACCAATAATGTTCTTATACAAGGACATTATGGGCCAATCTGGCAAAATACTGTAAATTCACAAACCGCCTTGAGCAGAATATCTAAAACTCTTCAGCTTCTGATGGCCTTTCCCATGGTCAGACATGAGGACTCTCGTCCAGGTTAGTTCTCTGGTTTTATGCTCTGCAGTGTAAACCCGGTCCTGGAGGCGATAATGCCAAGCATGCTGGGGGCAGGCAGCTGCAAAGGTCATTTCCGCGAGCAGGTTTGCAGGCTTGAAGGATCCAGCCTAGGGAATGCCTACAAGAAGGGCCATTCTGGATTTTACCCCATTGCAATCCTGGGGATGTCATGCTGCCCTCTCATAAGGAAATTAGAAACTCAAAAGTGGAATAAAACCAGGACTGGATTAACTTCTCCCTCTCTTACTCCTCTCCCAGACCACCATGTCACCCTTTATGGCTACCCCATAGCTCTCTACCATCTTTGCCCACCCCAATCTGAATCAGCCTTAGTCTCCATTCTGTAGCAGCATGGCAGGCAGCTTGGCTGACTGCCCTCCCTTTAATTCTTCTTCCTTTCCTGTTTTGGGAGTTAGCTGCCATGTAAACCAGGAGAAAAAGTTTGCAGTCACTTTGATTAGTGGTTAATTAAATATAATAAATAATAATATTGATAAAAAATCTTCTTTTCAAGTTCAGTATTCACCTGAAAAATATAGAAAGCACTGCTGATTTATTTTTTTCTAACCCGGACAGGATGTTTCAAAAAGGCATACTGGACACATTTCTAGGATGCTGCAGCAGTTAAACAGAGCTGGAAAGTCCTATGCATAATGTATATCAAATATATTTTTAGAAGAACATGTTTGCACTCATTTGTAAGCAATTGTTTGAGCTGATTTCCTGGCGTCCCTCAAAGGTCAAACCCAGCATCAGTTATCATCTAATTTGCACAAACTGTCACCTCTCAAAATTTGCAAAACTAATGTTCAGCTGTTTTGAGATGTGGGCCTATATAAGGTTTTTTTTTTTTTTAAATCAATCAGCCCTTCATTGTTTCATGTTAATTAGCCCCCATTAATATCCCTGGCTGGGAAAGTGACTACAGGTAATTTTAATCACAGACGCTGGTAAACAAATCCACTGAAAATGAAAATAAGAATTGGTTCCCCGTCAAGGCTCATTTCCAGCAGAAACTGAAAGAACCCTCTGGGGAAAATGCACCAGATCCATGATAAATGATACAGGTTAACAAGTCCAGCAGCAGCAAATCGTGGAGGACTTTGTCACACCAAAAATGAACTAGGGACAGGTAAAGAACAGAACTTCTGTGTGGTTTTTTTTCTCAGTTCTCTGTCTCCCTCTGGTGGTAGAGTTTGGAAATGAAATTTTCTTTCCCATGTGGTTTACTCAAGTAATAATTCTTCAGGTTTCGGGACCTTAATTTTCAGTTTTTATTTTATTTTGCCTGGGAATTTCAATGTTAGAAAAATAAAAAAATCAGTGGAAAAATTACTTGTCCATTGATTTTTCTTCTGTGTGTTATATCAATGTCATTATTCCATTGATATAATTCTGCAATTCCCAGGCAAAATAAAATAAAAACTGAAAATGAAGGTCCCTATTCATACTCAGAGAGCACTCAGTCCCTAGTGAATCGTTAACCCTCTACCTTACCAGTAAATGCTGCAATAAATTACAAGGAGGACGAGGTTCTTTAGAATGGAAAGTTCAATGACAAGAGGTCGTTTATATGAAGCCAAAGGATGGGAAGCTGAAAAAAATCTGAGAAAATTCTTTTTCTTTTTCTTCTTTTTTTTTTAATCTTTTGCTGAGAGGGTGGTGGACACCTGGAACAGACTTCCAGTGGAGGTTATAGGAGCCAAGATGGTGGCAGAATTCAAGCATGCATGGGATAGATGGGGAAAGGATGGGGAAAAAGCACAGATCGATTAAGACCAGCAACTGCACCAGTAAGCAGGCACGAATGGCCAGACTGGGTGCACAAATCGGCCCTTTTCTACCAAGCCTCTGAACATTTTGTTTAGAGAAAACGCAGCTCTTTTGCTAATGTAATGGTACAGCCTGTGGGCACTGAAATTTGGCATTGCACTTTCATGATTTCCAACATAAAAATTGGGCTGCATGAGTGGAAGGAAGGATAATTAATTTAACACGGACATTGCTCACTGGTGAGGAACAGTGTTCCCAGTGTGCCCAGTTGCCCTTCTCTACTGTTACCACAGACTTTAATTGGTCACTGGTCTTCTCCCTCACTTGCCCATATCCAGGACAGGCCCTAGAGCACCTGTGGGGCCAGAGGCAAGTGTGTGAGCCTGGGGTTTCTAGGCAGTGGAAGCAGGAGATCTGAGTATGGGCCAGTGGCAGCATGCAAGCTGCTGCAACTGGAAGGCTACCAAAAGTGCCTTCTAATGTTCTCTTCTGGAACCTTTCACACATGCATGTGGACCATAGCATCCTGGTCCCATCTTACAGCAGCCCTATGGAAGCTCAAGACCTAGGAAAAGACTGCAGAGCAGCCAGCATAGGGTCATATTTGAACATGCTGAGCAGATTATCATGTTCAAGGGCTTGCAAGCACGTTTGCCATTGGGTTTGTACCATGAATGGGTACAAATGTTCTATTACGTCACTGAATACTTTCTTGCCACAAGAGAGGAGTTAGTTTACCACTATCAGGCCGATGCAATAAGGATGCGCTAAAATAATGCATCCAATCTTGGCGCCCGCAGATTCAACATGTGCACAGACTCCTCTCCTGGGCGCTCAATGCTATATTTAAATGAAACACAAATGAAAAGGGCACCCAAACATGCACGGGTGGTCAAAAAAGAGCAGTCTTAACGCTACCTATTTTATAGCATAGGACGTCTGTATAGCATCACTCATGCGCCGAAATTCTGTCAAAGGGGCATGCGGTTTATGGAACATGAGAGAGATGGTGATTGAAAATTTTTATTATTATTATTTCAAAATGTTTCATTTTTCCCCAATGTGATGTCACAGTGAGTCATGCTTTGTGCCAAAATCCTGCTTGGGGGGGTATATAAATCACTGCAAAGAGTTGGACAATCCTTTTTTGCTCAGTTCTTCGATTAAATCTCTACTGTGAACTGGTGTGTGGGATTCATATTCGATTTGCTATTGCTGTCAGTTCTGCTCAGCTTCAATTTCAAGAGGTAATTTCTTTTGTTTTTTTTCTTTGGCAAACAGCATAGACAGACGCCCAATTCCTGGAGGAGCGAGATCTGGGCGCCCAAGTTGCAGGTTCTCGCATGGATGTCCGGGACTTTGGTGCCCGGGTACAGGCCCATTAGGAGCGCCTGGGTCCTACTCCTGGCATGGACGTCCAGGATTTGGGTGCCAGGTACAGGCCTGAATCCAGACACCCGAGTCCTAGACCTCTATGAAAGGACAGGCCTGTACCTGGGTGCCTGAGACCTGGACGTCCATGCAAGGAGCATGACCCGGGCACTCGTAACGGGCCTGTATGATCCTGCTCCTTGCCTGGACGTGTATGCTGTGCTATGTCTTAATGCTCCTCCATGTGCCCTGCTCCTGTTTGCCCTTCCATAACTGCCTGGACATCGCTTTGAGGACAGTAGATATTCATACATGTTACCTTTAACTGCAATAAATTGGAATTGACAACATTCTGACGTATGCGGTGTTTTGTTTTTTTCATTCACAGTTCCGACGGGCAGAGAGTTAGATTGTCATGGCTGAAAAGCGACCCTTTGTGCAGGTGGAGAGGGATGCTGAAGGTCAGGAAGAGCAGGCAGGCCCCAGCAGTCGCCAAGCGCCCAAGAAGCGATCACGTGATGCATGCTTCTCGGACTCCGAGAAGGAACTGCTTTGCCGGTCCGTGTGTGGAAATTATAAAGTGCTCTTCCGATCGAAGGCTTCCCCTTCTACCAAGAAAAGGATTTGGGAGAGGATAGCTGTGAATGTGAGCTCCTTGTCGGTCAAAACCCAGAGCTGTCAAACAAATCCAGCCCTGCTGGCGCAACAAACGAAGGGACATGAAAGAAAAGGCAGCCAAAATCAAGGCATTGGCTCGCAGGACTGGTGGTGGGCCACCATGCGATATCATTTTGACCCCCCCATCGAGGAGCTAGTCCTGAGCACTCTTTGCCCGAAGGTCGTGGATGGTGTGGGTGCACCATACGGGTGCGACTCTGGGCCGAGTGACGGTATGATTTTTGAATGTGCTTCCATGTTTTCATATGATGTCTTTCTTTTGGGTGCTTGTGTGGTTAGCAGTTGAGAATTATATAAAGAACTTCAACTTATTTTAATCTATCTTTCTCCATAGATCAAGGAGTCAACAGTGTGGCTGAGGTGTTGAAGGAGAGACACAATCTCCCCGGACACTGGACTTCACCTTTCCTACTTCAACAGAAGTGTCTCCCCGCCAACCAAGCCTGCTTGTCGAGGAGACTCAACCCGAAGTACAGATCTCGCTTGAGCTTGTTGAGGATTATCCCTGAAACTCCGGGAGATGAGACAACAATGGTTCCGGACCCCCTGGGAGAGGCAGTCTGTTCCATGGAGGGGATGGGCACGAGGCAACCCAGACTGATTAGAAGTGCTCTGGATATTGAGCAATTTGAAAAATATAAAGTCAGATTATCATTTGTTTTGCCCATGTCAGCCAAACAGTGGATGCCCAACAATGATAACCTGACTTTATGTTTTCAAATCTCTCAATATCCAGAGCACTTCTAATCAGTCTGGGTTCCCTCGTGACACAGTTCTTTCGAAACACGGTCTGTGTCAGGGGGCCTTTATTCGAGCTGTTACAAAATTACTCCCATAGTAACACTTGCCCATACTTTTAGTGTGCTTTGGTGCTAAGATTGTTGGTGAACAGAAATGCCAGACCTGGTGAAAAGATGAGGTTCTGAAGATGATGATGAAGAAGATGATGATGATGAAGATGAGGTTCTGAAGATGAAGTGAGACCTCTGCCTCCAAGGTAGACACAGATCTTTCTTTGGGAAGTTCTCAGTTGAAAACCTGTCCTTGGAAGAGTCTACAGAAGATGTTCCATGTCACTGCTTAGGAGGAGATTCATTATGGATGGTTGGAGAGGAAGGACGAGATGTCAAAGGTGATAGATCTGCAGTTCAATGTTGCAATAGAAATCCATATGGTCCATGGTGCAGGGTGCAGACATTTGTGGCTGTATGTCTTCCAAAAGAGTCTCGTGTGTGGGGAAGGTAACAAGAGGGCATGGGGGTAACTTGCTGGTATGGTGGTTACTACTCTTAACCAATAAGTCTTCATACTGTTGATGTAACTCCATCATTGCCCTCTGCTTCAATAGCAGGGAGAAAAGAGGAAAAGGGGAATTAGATTCAGACAGCAACCAATAAGAGCATGCCATACTGGGTCAGACCAAGGGTCCATCAAGCCCAGCATCCTGTTTCCAACAGTGGCCAATCCAGGCCATAAGAACCTGGCAAGTACCCAAAAACTAAGTCTATTCCATGCTACTGATGCCAGTAATAGCAGTGGCTATTCCCTAAGTCAACTCAATTAAAGCAGGTTATGGACTTCTCCTCCAAGAACTTATCCAATCCTTTGTTAAACACAGCTATACTAACTGCACTAACCACATCCTCTGGCAACAAATTCCAGAGTTTAATTATGCGTTGAGTGAAAAAGAACTTTCTCTGATTAGTTTTAAATGTGCCACATGCTAACTTCATGGAGTGCTCCCTAGTCTTTCTATTATCTGAAAGAGTAAATAACTGATTCATATTAACCTATTCTAGACTTCTCATGATTTTAAACACCTCTATCATATCCCCCCTCAGCTGTCTCTTCTCCAAGCTGAAAAGTCCTAACCTCTTCAGCCTTTCCTCATAGGGGAGCTGTTCCTTTCCCTTTATCATTTTGGTCGCCCTTCTCTGTAGGACATTGAATTTTATGGTCTGGGAAAACAAATAAGCATGGGGGTAACTTTCTGATGTGGCTGTTATTACCCTTAACCAATAAGCCTGAAACCTTTGATGCAACTCCAACATTGATCTCTGCTTCAATGGCAAGAGGTGACAGGGAATTGGACTCAAACAGCAACCAACAGGGGCCCTGACTTGATGGTCTGGGAAGTTGATAAGTATGGGGGTGACTTGTATGGTGTGGCAGATACTACCATAAACTTGCTGGGTAGACTGGATGGACCATTTGGTCCTTTTCTGGCATTATTTCTATGTTTCTATTAAGAGATAAATCATGTAGTTTGATGTTCCAATAGAAATCCATTTGGTCCATGGGACAGTGTGTAAACTTTTGTCTTTGAGAGTGAATGTATGTGGAAGATTCCATTTTATATCTGTGGCAGAATGTCTGATTTGTTGGGTTTTTTTAGAAATCTTTGATGGGCATCTCTGAATTCCCCTTTGCGTCAGGGGAAGTCTGCTCATCTCCTGTCCCTTAGGGGCAAAAACCAGAGGAGGAGAGATGAAGACAATCTTGACGAGGTCCACATTTTCTGAATGTTTCTGAGTTCTAAGTGTTCATGATGGGTTTACACTGAGTTGGGTAGGAAGCCAACGTTTTATGGAAACATTTAGAAAAAGTAATGCATGAGTAGGACTGGTGACAACTTTTAGAAGACTAGAAAGAAAGGAGCATGGCTAGAAAATGGGTGCCAAGAGATCTCTCAGCACAAGCCTCTATTAATGTGGAACAATGCACCTCATTTTGTAATATATATATAAAGCTCCATTAATTTTACAGTACAGTTCTTTTGTCACAAACATTGCACAAGTGAAATGATGACAACAGTGATCATAAGTGAACATTTGGGAGATGTTTTCCCATTGGCTTTTTCCAGTTTGCATTTAAAATGGTCTGTCGGTTTCAGTCTCAAACAAGCTTCTGTCCTGTTAATAGCTGCTATAGATCAAAGCCGATTGGCTGAGAGGAGCATTCGGTTTTCTAATATCTATTACTTTCATGATTTACCTTGCATTATGCATGGGTTGATAAAGATTACAATTTTTCAAAGAGCATTTAAATGCAAAAACCTTTAGTATCGGCTGACAGGTGCATACATCAATAAGTCAGCCTCCAGCTGTTGCTAAGGTGAATTCTCTTTGTTTCCATGATTTTATTGGTATTATTTATTGGTTCAAAGCAGATATTTGCCTTTTTGAATTAAATCTTCATGATTTCTGGCAGCGATAAAAGTGAAAATAATTCTCCCCTACATATAATTTTGGATTTTTTTTTCTCCTTTATTCTGAGTCACAATTAAGTTTTATTTTATTTTTTTCTGACTGGCTGGTTGAGCCCCAGTTTCACAATGTGACAGGCATAAAGGGATCCTCATTAACCGTAACTGGAGTTGTAGGCCAAAGGGTCATCTACGGTATATGGAACATAGCCCTCTGAACTACATTTCCCATGATGCTTGGACAGAGTTTGAAAGGGAGGCACCTCCTATGCTGCTGCTAGAAGTGTGCAGCCCATTGCACAAGTAGCATATCAATGCAGAAGGTGGATGCTAATGCCCATGGATGTAGGCACTGTCACGAGAGAGTTGCTCGCACTGACATTTATGAGGGCCACAGGGATGCCCCACAGGTCTGCAAGCAGGTTTCAGGGAAAATTGCTCACTGAGTACTTTTGCATCCATGTGCTTAGCACTGCCTGCGAGCGGGAGCGTTGATTTGGAATTGAAATCGCATGTTCCCTCCGCTGATCTAACTCTTCTCTCTCTTCCCCGTGACCTGTTCCTTATTATCTTTTCTTTGCTTCTCCATGAATGAGCAGAAAAAGAGGGATTCCTTGGCTAGCAGTTAATGACCCTTGGCCAGCAACACGGGGCAACTTGGATGCAGGAAGCTGGTCCTGTCATTGCAGCCTACGCCATCGCCCACTCAGTAGACTTATCGTTTGCAACAAATGCCTATTTATCAGAACGAAGACAGCCCTTGACATCACATTATTGTACTCCACAGTGAACCTCATTACAGAGAAATTCCTGTATTTTTCTTGGAAACCCAGGGATTACTGGATGATATCAGTACCTAAAAACCAGAGAAAGCTGTGGGTACTTGCATGCCGCATGGCTTAGGAAACACACATGTGAAGTCATGTTTTCCGGCTGTTATGGAGGCATGCTGGCTCATGCTTGACGTTTGCCGTCTGACAGAGCCACAGGCCATTCGTACACAGATGACCTGCTTGACTCTGGGGAAGCTGGAGAGGGCAATGCCACCACAGGTGGGGGGGAGGAGGTTGATACACAGGGGAGCTAAAAATAGATTTGACACAAATTCTCTGAACTCGACAATTCTGAAGATTTGTCTAGCTAATTTAGCCGGAAAAATCCCCAGGGTTTAAATTACCCTGACTCTCGCTGAGTGGATACATTTTGCTTGGGCAGATGGTTGCCTGCATAGAATGTGTCTGTATAAAATAGGTGGGGCTGGAGGTATTCTTATTAGGGCGGGGGGAGAGAATGCAATAACACTTTAGCTGGTCAGCCCTGTGTCTGGGAAAGGTCACGCAGGTAGGTCTGGGTGGGGAGAACTTTATCTGATATATTCAGTGGCAGACTTATCTGGATGAGTCCTGCTGAGCATCAGGTTTAAAATTATCCAGATCACTTACCCGTGCACCGGATCTCTGAATATGGACCTCTCTGGGACTGGATTACAGTTTTTATTATTGAAATATTTATTACACACATATCTGAAAACTCTTAAATGAGGTACAGTCATAATATAACGAAACACACGCTAGAGAACAGAAAACCTGCAGTCTGAATTTATAACCCGCCTCCCCATCCCAGGCCCCTACAAGAAAACCCATGGATATTGACCAAGTGGTTGGCGTATGTGACCAACCTTTATAGACTTAGCCTCAGGCTTATAAACTCAAAAGGAATCTATAGAGCGATCTTGAAGACAGGCTGCGATGATCAGGGATGCCCCTGGGACATGCAGCACGGACACAAGAAGTGTCCAGTTACTAATGAGCTGCTGTAAGAATTCAGCACTTTGCAATCAGTCATTTCTCGCAGTGAATGATTCTGTCCAAACAGACAGTGCAAAGAAATAAACTCCAATATATATATATATATATATATATATATATATATATATATAAAACTCCCAGAATTTGACCCCTCTCTCGCTACTGCCCCTCACACAGGCTCCCTCTGTCCCTCCCTCTCTCTCTCTCTCATGCACGCACACACACACACACACACACACAAACACACACACACAGGCTCCCTCTCTCTAGTGCACATACACACCCCCTCATACAGGTTCCCTCTCTCTCTCTCATGCATACACCTTTACACAGGAAGGCTGTCCCACTCGCAACGAAGAAGGAGCAGGCCCTGGAGCCGCGAATGGAGGCCGATCTGCTCGCAGCTCACCAGGGCCTGCCAAATTTTGCACAGATTCTGTGCAGCTGCGCAGGAGGGGAATTCTACAGGAATTCTGTGCTCTGCATATATTCTGTGCTCTGCACTGACATTTATGAGGGCCACATGAGGGCTCTGCACAGAATATATGCAGAATATATGCAGAATATATGCTCTGCATATATGCTCTGCACAGAATATATGCAGTAATGAGTTGCAAGGTAAAGCCAGCAGGGGGCGCACTTTACTTATCATTAGCAGTCTCCGCTGGCTGCCCCTTTTGAACGTGATGGCTTTTATTCACAGAATCCGTCTGCCTACGGCATCCACCAACAGCGGCAATACCAGCTGACTGCAAACTTATCTCAGTATGAAAAAAATGGTAGCAGATTTAAAACAAATTTAAGAGGTTTTTTGGGGGTTGTTTTTTTTTTGTTTGTTTTTTTTACAGTTAATGCTTAATTAAACTATGAAACTGACTGCCAGGAAATTTAGCTGAGTTTAAAAAAAAAAAAAAAAAAAAGGTTTTAGTTAGGCTTTTAGAGGGCAGGTCCCATTAACCATTATTTAGGCAGATAACCTTAGGTATCTCCACCTCCCCGCTTTTGGAAGGGAACAACATGCAATGAGCTCTCCTATTAGAAATCTTATGCTTGCTTCCATCCAAGTGAGCTGTTATGGCTACTGTTGGAGACATGATGCTGGGCTGGATGGTCTGAGCCAGCAAAGCAAATCCTATGTAATGTTTTGTAACTGGCCACACCTAGGCTTCTGATGAACGTTTAGTGTCAGGGCCCTCATGGCCTCTTCCTCTCCTGTATTTATTGCTAAGGCCTTTCGTATATGAGAATATGAATTTATGGGGTCCATATTCAAAAGCTTTTAGCCAGATACCTCAGAGCATATCAACCTAAATAAAGATTCAGGCACTTATCTGGCTACATTCTAGCTGGATATTAAGTTAACCTGGTTGGAATTTAGCCAGATACACTGGGGGTGTAACTGAGAGGAGTTGAGTTAGCCAGATAAGTTGAGTTAACCCCTGCACTGCCACTCCCTCCCCCCCTTTTTTTTTTTCCTGCGGGCAGGTGATATCTGTCTATAATGACCAAGAAACCAATGGCTTCTGATAAAAAAAAAAAAAGGCACATTAGAAGGAGAACGAGATCTTGAGGGGAGAATATAAACGACCTCTCTTGCTGTAGATCCCATTCAGGGTCAACTACGTGCAAAGAAAATTTCATACCAGGCACTCCAAATCTTAAGAAAAAACTAAGAGAGTAAGGTAACTGTAATTGCATGCTAAAAAACTGACAGCTCAGTTTGAAACTTAACTTTTGGCCCATAGGCGTTGTCCTAATGCGGACATTTTGCAAATTGTCCCTAAACATAGAGCCAGCAGCTTGCATTTCTACACGGAGCAGTGCTGAAGTTATCTGGCTAACTCTGATATTGCCCCCATGGATCAATTTAGCCACTGTGTTTTGGGCTTGTTGGATAAGCTTCTAGAAAATTTGAGTGCATTACAATAGTCTAAGCGGCCTAGAGAATGAACATTAACTTCAAGATCTTTTTTTCTCTAAAAAAATTCCTTGGCTAGTGAAGGTTAAAAAAAATGTATTCCATACCGCAGACAGAAATCTGGCAACGAGAAGTGAGTTTAGAGTTCAATTTGATCCAGAAATCAGAAACAACATATCTGAGATGAATATTCACCCCAGAAATTCACTAAATGGCTGATTTAGGTAGGTTACCTTTTTTTTTTTTTTTTCACCCATGCAAAAAGTATACAAAATAGACATGCATCAGATTTCTGGGTCTTCAAATAAAAAATAAAAATACAAAGATCGTGGGTCACCAGCCTCGACAGCCTGGCACCAGCTCGGCACCCCGCTAGACTGAGGATACAGGTTTGGCATCCTCTCCCCTCCCCCACCCCTACCCCTACAATGAGGTTTTGGCTCCTCAGGCCAACCACGTCCGGAGAACCACTGCAGAGGCGGCGAGATCGGAAAGCCCTGGAAAGGAGGGCGTGGCGGCCTGCGTGCAATGGGCCACCCTTTGTGGCTGGTCCTGGAGCGCGCTGGCCCTGGGGTTCCCGACGGAACCAGTGGGGTTCTTTTTCCCCGGGGGTGGGATAAAAATGGGGCAGAACCCTCTCGGGGAAGCTGCAAGTGCAGAAGGACCGTGGCGCCTTAGCCCTCTTTGGGTCGGCTCCGGTTGACTTGGAGGCTCTGAAAGGGTGAGAGGAAAGGGCCAGGCGTGTTGTGCTGGCTCCTCCACCCCAGAAAGTGCCAGCAGCAAGCCTGGCGGGGTTATTTACGAGAATCCGGAATAAGGATTCCTCTTCGGGGAGAAATACAGGTGCTGTATTTACATTCAGTCTGAAATTAATTCAGTGAAATCTTTCAAATGTAAATTCTAGTTTAAAGAAGAGGAGCCTGATTATACGGAAGAGAGAGGATTTTTTTTTTCCTATTCCTTAATGAAAAATTGCACTTTATTTAGCGCTGGCATAGCAGGAACTTATAAGTAATGAAGTGGATATACATAATGATAAATTGAAAACGTACTAATTTTTTTTTTTGAGTATTTAATGTTGATTGAGGCTGAAAATGTTTAAATTTAAGCGACATGCTGTTTTATTTATTTTTTTCCCCTAATTGATCCCGAAAATGTCGTTTTGCAAACTTCAGTGGGAAATCTATGGAGACCGGATGGCAGGGTGAATCGGCAGACGACTGCTGACCATCTCATCTCTGGGTTAAACGTTCAAATCCAGTTTGTGCTAGCGGAGGCGACACAGTCATGCCCATTTCAAAGCCATTGACCGGATTATCTGAAACGAGCCGGCAGTCTCTGTATGTTTCCTAGTGGGTCCTCATCGCTACAAAGAAACATTGTCTAGTGCCTCCCTACGGTGAAGCAAGGAGCTTGTGACTCTCCTGCAGCGCCTCCCGATGGCTACGCTCCACACGCAGGGCTGGTGCAAGCTTATTGGGTGCTCTAGGCGAGTCTTGCACCCTTTACCCCAGCTTACTTACTGGGGGCAGCTCCAGCACAGCGCTCCCTTCTTTGGAGGTAGTGGCTTCTCCCCCTCTGGGTCTCGTGCATGCGTGATTTTGCTGCCCTCTAGGTGACCGCCTAGTTTTCCTAATGGAAGCACCCGGCCCTGTCCACACAGCTCTTGGTTGTGCCAAATAAACACACAATTTACTGTTATGAAATATCTTGAAGTGTGACAATTATACACAGTATACACACTTGCTAGTGGAAGCCTGCATAAATGCAACCGAATTCCTTTTTACCCAGCACCTCACAATCTCTGTGAGGTGATATAAAACCCCAGAGGCCCTGTTGATGGTATGCTGGGGAAATTTTATCCACTTAGGTGCAGGGATCCTGTTAGTCCCCTACTAGTACTGGATAAGGAATATACCATTTAGGTATGGGGGTAGACAGAATGGTGTTGTGGGGTTTCCAGTTCCCCCACGTGGCAGCTAGTGATGGTAGTGTCCCCAGTGGTTTTCTGGAGAGATCACCATTGTGCTCTTGTGGATCATGTTTGCATTTGAGGAGGCAGCATGTCGTAGGCTCTGCTCTCAGTTTTCTAAGTCTTAACTGTAAACTCTGTGGAGACATTTGTCTTGCGTGAGAGTTTCCTTCCACCCTCTCATGCCACATTTACGTCATTTGATTTCGGAGTTCCATTTCCTTTTGGACCCAGCTATGCTATTTTGTTTTTTTTTTTCAAAGGAGGAGGTATCTTCTTAACAGAGGAACCTGAGATCTCCAAGGAGAGGAGAAGGAGGAAGGAGAGAGAGGAGAGAGATGGACCACATCAATGGCCCATGAATATCTATTGGAGATGAGGTGAAAGAGGAGGCAAAGCTATCACCCTTGATTCTACAAGAGGAGGTAGGAGGTAAAAGATTAAATACTTTAAAATTACCAATTGGATGCTTTGTCTACATTGGGAGGGAAGTGTTCTAAATTGCCCTGTGTTACAATGGAAGAGAAGTAGTCAAGGAACTAAAAGAACTAACAGAGAAATATCTGAAACTTAAGAAACGAATGCAAGAAGTCACAAACTTACTAAACATATTCTGTACCATCTTAAAGTGAAGAGCACAGCTATAAAGGTTCTCATGTGTCTTATTGGGTAGTGACTTTCGTTATTCTCAATGCTGAGATTATCAGTGCTGGGTGCAAGCGACTTAACTATGGGAAACGTAAAGAGCAATGTGAGGGCCATGCAGGAAATCCTGGGAAACAAATCTAAAATGGCTACAGTGTCCACTTAAAGACAAGTGTGAGAGATGGTCTCTGAGGCTATTATCTGGGTTGCACCTTAACAGGGGTTGCAGGGGGGTCCCCTCATGCCTCTGACTCATCCTCTCTGTTGGGACCCCTTCCTCTCTCCTGGGTGATATCAAATGTGCCACCTGGGATACCTGACCCAGTTTTCCTGGCCTTCCTCTGACTGCACCCTTCTTGTACCACCGCTTCAGCTCTCAGTTCAGACCAGGGCTTCTCTCCCCTCAGGGCCAAGCCCCCAGAGCATGGAGGTTTCCTCTGCTCCAAATGTAAGGATCAGGAACAAGAAGGTTGCAAAGGCCCTGCCATGTGCAGCACCAACTGCAAGACCTACGCCCGTATCTTTTAAAATCCGAGGTTGGTGCGCACACGGCTGCGCAAAATCGGCAGCCTGGGTGCCGAGCCACGCACCCTGCCTCCGTTCCCTCCGAGGCCGCTCCGAAATCGGAGGAAACTTTCCTTCCACCCCCCCCCCCCCGCACCTTCCCCTCCCTTCCCCTCCCTTCCCCTACCTAACCCACTCCCCCAGCCCTATCTAAACTCCCCCCCCCCCCTTGGTTTGAAAAGTTACGCCTGCGCTGGTCCGGCCACCGGCGCACGATTCCCCGGCCCAGGAGCAGTTTTGGAGGTCTCGGCCACACCCCTGAAATGCCCCCGGGCCAGAACCACACCCGTGGCCCTGCCCCGATGACGCGCCACCGTGACACGCCCCCCCAGGAAAGCCCCGGGACTTACGCACGTCCCGGGGCTTGTGCACGCCGAGCCTATTCAACATAGGCTCGGCGCGCACAGGGGGAGGTTGGGGCAGGTTTTCAGGGGGTACGCGCGTATCTTACTCGCGTACCCCTTTGAAAATCTGCCCCCATGTTTTTTGCTTGTTGCAGTAAATCAATTTACATAAAAGGTAAGAATTGTGCTAATAAGTCTAATATGTAACATATCACAGGGTACCAGAAGATGCTGCAGCAGCTTTTGGGCTAACAAACCCAAGGCTCTGCTTCAGGTCAATACCTTTCACGTTGCCGAAATAAACGTATCGGAGGGAGACAAATGCTTGTCCCAAGGCGCATGGAAGAATTCATGAGCGCACTGATTACCTTCTTGATAAAGGATTCTGGAGTCCCTGTATTTCAATGAATTAATTAATTCTGTGCTTTTTGCCGTATTTTAAGTGAATCGGTGGGGCCCAGTGCGCGTCCCGATAGGCACTCTCTTGTGTCCTGTACTTGTCCATGACAAAGATGTTGCATTCCATACGCCGTGGCCCTCACAGGGTTTGGTGTGGCAATCGCCAGTAAAATATTATGCAAACTCCTTGCCCCTGCACTGCCACTCCCTCCCCTCTTTTTCTGCGGGCAGGTGATATCTGTCTATAATGACCAAGAAACCAATGGCTTCTGATTAAAAAAAAAAAAAAAAAAAAGACACATCAGAAGGAAAGCGAGATCTTGTGCGGAGAATTTAAACGACCTCTCTTGCTGTAGATCCCATTTAGGGTCAACTATTCACACCAGGCACTCCAAATCTTAACAAAAAACTAAGAGAGTAAGGGAACTGTAATTGCATGCTAAAAAACTGACAGCTCAGTTTGAAACTTAACTTTCGGTCCGTAGGCGTTGTCCTAATGTGAACATTTTACAAATTGTCCCTAAATATAGAACCAGCAGTTTGCATTTCTGCACGGAGCAGTGTTGAAGTCCGAGAAGCCTGACCTCACGCCTTCGTGTGACCCTTTAAGCAGCCTAATGTAATGTCTAATGTGATTTAAAAAAAATATTTTTATATCATTGTTCCCTCCAAAAAAATATCAGTAATAAGTTTAGATTATTTCTTAATAGCTCGCAGTATGACCAGAACTATATAAACTGTGTTTTCACATCTCTCTTGTCTTTTATAAATCCGTTCTTTGTTTGGCTATGCCGGTAGTGCTCAGTCTGGTCCTTGGGTCCTCCATAACCAGTCGGGTCCCTGGCTCGATTCCTGGATTGGGTCCCCATGGCTCACAGTGCTTGGGGGAGGGGGGGGGGCAGAGAGGGGTGGAGAGGGAGCCTCAGTGATGACTCAGGGCGGGGGTGGAGAGGGAGCCTCAGTGATGACTCAGGGCGACACCTGGTGGCTGGATTTGGAGCACGTGATACAGGGTTCTGGAAGAAGCTCTGGTGCACGGCTCCCAGCCTCAGGAACGTTGCAGTAATTGTCAGACTAGGAACACAGTGGGAGGAAAAGTCTATTAAATAAGGGGAAAATCCCTGGGTAGTGGCGAGTGAAGGCTCATGGCACCGGCATACCAGGGTCCGACTGAGTTGGAAGAAAAGGGAGGAGAAAGAAGGAACTGTTATGCAAACAACCCTCCCCCCTCCCCCCATTAAACAAACAAACAAACAAATCCTGAATAATTATAACTCGATTGTAAGCATTAGCACAAAAGGGAAGCACCCAGACGCATTGTGGGGTATAGTCCCGGTACTAAGCTGAGCAGGGGATATGGATGGGCAGACTGGACGGGCCGTATGGTCTTTATCTTCCTTCATGTTCTATGTTTACTCACTACGCTGAATGACATGGATGGCCGGCGCCATCTTTAAAAATGGCGCCGGCCGTCCAGTGCTCCTACCATGTGACAGGGGCCGGCCAATGGCATGGTTACCCTGTCACATGGTAAGGGTAAAGGGCCATCGGCGCCATTTTTATTAGTGGCAGCCGATCTTTCACATTAAAGAAAGCAATAATTTGATTTTCATCGGCATAGAATGAGGGACAGAAACCGAAATCCTGAATGAGAGTAGCTAAGGTTAAAATCTTTTTGTTAAATACCAACAGAGACAGGATAGAGCCTTGTGGGACTCCATATGGGAGTTTATTTGTTCTGGAAACTTGGTTATTCCAGCCTATTTGGAAAGCACAATCCGAAAGTAAAGAGGAAAATCAAGCTAAGGCTTTATCAGCAAGACCAATCGCTCTCAGTCTTAAGAATTAAAAGCTGATAGGTCACGGTGTCAAATACTGCACCAATTTCAGAGCAAGCTTTCATGTAACTCCCTGCAAAACTGGAGGAGCCAGATAGCATCCAGATAGATTACCACAGCAAACATAGTCTTTGGTGCAGGTTGTGAGTATACCGCATATGGGGCATCCATGTGTAACGGCACAAATATTGCTGAGTAATTTTGCTTCAGCAACATGGGACACAGGTGTAATGAGCCTCAGCAGTCATCCAACATTTGACTTCGTTACCCAATATATGAAGCAGTCACATGCATAAGTGTAGCCCTGTGGCTGAAGATGAGATGGTGCTTTCCAAGGAACACCCCTGTAAATCTGGATCCAAACGGTCCTTTCCAGACTGAGCCTGACCGACCTAGGGAAATTAGTCTGAGGAGAGAGCTGGCGTAGTAAGGCATAAGATCGTGTCTGAAATCCAAGGGGTGGGGGGTTGGGAGGAATTTGTAATAGCCCACATTATTTGCAACGTGCACGGACACCATTAGCCCACACAGCAGCCAATTTTCAAAGGGGAACTGTCTGCTTGGCCTTCTTTTTGGAAACCAGCAGCCACCAAACAAAAGAGTCTGCATGCTGTGTGCAACTGCGTGCGTGCTATATGTCCAAGTGGAGAAGCAGGGGGCAAAACAGCGTGCATAAATTAAAAAAAAATCGAATAACCACCCCTGACCTAAACACATGCACTGCAATGCTTCTCTTCAGACAGGCGCGGGGGAAGGGGGTAAAGTATCTAGTGATGCATGCATAAGGTTTTGAAAACGGTCGTCTCTGTAATTTATTTGGGAGCACCTCTGGGAGTGAGGATGTTCGCTCTGGCTCGGATCATGGCAGCAGCCTATTGCTTGCTGGCCCCAGATAGGGGGACAACCTCTCAATACAGGAGGAGAAAGGAACTGATTGCTCCGTAGAACAGCAAGACCAAGATAATTACTTGTCATCATGACAACGACAGGGAATCTTCCCAGCTATCTAATCCTCACCTAAAATGAGATTAATTTAGTGGACTGGAAGTCTGATGATATTAAAATTGTGAAGAGATTTGTTAAGATTGCTTTGAGAGCGATTAAGGAGCCATGTAATGTAAAGCCCAGTGTTAGAGAGATGGGCAGAGCTCTGTAACAATTGCCACTAGAACTATATTTAAAAAAAAAAAAAAAGTAATTTTGACAGAGGACTATCCCTGTTTAGCTGCTAAATAAGCTCAGCCCTTGTTGGAACTACTCTCTATTATCCGAATGGAATTTGTGATTCGTGTAATGGCAAGATAGTGATGGAGTCAGCCCTGAAACAGAATTGATTTTCGGCCATTACCAATCCTGGTCCACGTCGCCATCGGATGAGCAACCAAAGCGAGCACCACAGTTGTTCCCCGATTGTCCCAGAGGAGAAGCACTTCCTCGTTCTTCTCAAGTTAATTGCAGGTCCCTGCAAGCGCTCATCCAAATGAGTCACGTCGCTTGGCCACAGAACTTTGCCTCGTGGCTTTCTTCCTCTAAGGACTCTCATATGAACTGTATCATTTTAAAATTTTTATTTCAGAATTAATATAGCACTATAAACCAGGATGCTATGCAATACATTTTATGTAGGTATAAAGAAATGTAAACAGGTACCGGAAGTAACATGTGGATAAAGGTGAACCGGTAGATATAGTATACTTGGATTTTCAGAAGGCGTTTGACAAAGTTCCTCATGAGAGGCTTCTAGGAAAAGTAAAAAGTCATGGGATAGGTGGCGATGTCCTTTCGTGGATTGCAAACTGGCTAAAAGACAGGAAACAGAGAGTAGGATTAAATGGACAATTTTCTCAGTGGAAGGGAGTGGACAGTGGAGTGCCTCAGGAATCTGTATTGGGACCCTTACTTTTTAATATATTTATAAATGATCTGGAAAGAAATACGACGAGTGAGATAATCAAATTTGCAGATGACACAAAATTGTTCAGAGTAGTTAAATCACAAGCAGATTGTGATAAATTGCAGGAAGACCTTGTGAGACTGGAAAATTGGGCATCCAAATGGCAGATGAAATTTAATGTGGATAAGTGCAAGGTATGTTTCTATTTTAAGGAAGTGATGGGAATTATAAAGCTAAATTAATTGGATGGATGGGCAGACTGGATGGACCATGTGGTCTTTTCCTGGCCTCTGTTGGAAACAGGATGCTGGGCTTGATGGACCCTTGGTCTGACTCAGCATGGCAATTTCTTATGTTCTTATGTAATGCATATAGGGAAAAATAACCCATGCTATAATTACACAATGTTGGGTTCCATATTAGGTGCTACAACCCAAGAAAGAGATCTAGGTGTCATAGTGGATAACACATTGAAATCATCGGTTCAGTGTGCTGCGGCAGTCAAAAAAGCAAACAGAATGTTGGGAATTATTAGAAAGGGAATAGTGAATAAAACGGAAAATGTCATAATGCCTCTGTATTGCTCCATGGTGAGACCGCACCTTGAATACTGTGTACAATTCTGGTCGCCGCATCTCAAAAAAGATATAATTGCGATGGAGAAGGTACAGAGAAGGGCTACCAAAATAAAGGGAATGGAACAGCTTCCCTACGAGGAAAGACTAAATAGGTTAAGATTTTTCAGCTTGGAGAAGAGACGACTGAGGGGGGATATGATAGAGGTGTTTAAAATCATGAGAGGTCTAGAACGGGTAGATGTGAATCGGTTATTTACTCTTTCGGATAGTAGAAAGACTAGGGGCACTCCATGAAGTTAGCATGGGGCACATTTAAAACTAATCGGAGAAAGTTCTTTTTTACTCAATGTACAATTAAACTCTGGAATTTTTTGCCTGAGGATGTGGTTAGTGCAGTTAGTATAGCTGTGTTTAAAAAAGGATTGGATACGTTCTTGGAGGAGAAGTCCATTACCTGCTATTAAGTTCACTTAGAGAATAGCCACTGCCATTAGCAATGGTAACATGGAATAGACTTAGTTTTTGGGTACTTGCCAGGTTCTTATGGCCTGGATTGGCCACTGTTGGAAACAGGATGCTGGGCTTCATGGACCCTTGGTCTGACCCAGTATGGCATTTTCTTATGTTCTTATGGATTTACCCAAGGGAAGTCTTGCCTAACAAATCTGCTTCATTTTTTTGAAGAGGTTAATAAACATGTAGATAAAGGTGAACCGGTAGATGTAGTGTATTTGGATTTTCAGAAGGCATTTGACAAAATCCCTCATGAGAGGCTTCTAAGAAAACTAAAAAGTCATGGGATAGGAGGCGATGTCCTTTCGTGGATTACAAACTGGTTAAAAGACAGGAAACAGAGAGTAGGATTAAATGGCCAATTTTCTCAGTGGAAAAGGGTAAACAGTGGAGTGCCTCAGGGATCTGTACTTGGTCCAGTGCTTTTCAATATATATATAAATGATCTGGAAAGGAATACAATTAGTGAGGTTATCAAATTTGCGGATGATACAAAATTATTCAGAGTAGTTAAATCACAAGCAGATTGTGATACATTACAGGAGGACCTTGCAAGACTGGAAGATTGGGCAGCCAAATGGCAGATGAAATTTAATGTGGACAAGTGCAAGGTGTTGCATATAGGGAAAAATAACCCTTGCTGTAGTTACACGATGTTAGGTTCCATATTAGGAGCTACTACCCAGGAAAACGATCTAGGCATCATAGTGGATAGTACTTTAAAACCGTCGGCTCAGTGTGCAGCAACAGTCAAAAAAGCAAACAATGTTAGGAATTGTTAGGAAGGGAATGGTTAATAAAACGGAAAATGTCATAATGCCTCTATATCGCTCCATGGTGAGACCGCACCTGGAATACTGTGTACAATTCTGGTCGCCACATCTCAAAAAAGATATAGTTGTGATGGAGAAGGTACAGAGAAGGCAACCAAAATGATAAAGGGGATGGAACAGCTCCCCTATGAGGAACAGATGAAGAGGTTAGGGTTGTTCAGCTTGGAGAAGAGACAGCTGAGGGGCGATATGATAGAGGTCTTTAAGATCGTGAGAGGAACGAGTAGATGTGAATCGGTTATTTACACTTTCGAATAATAGAAGGACTAGGGGGCATTCCATGAAGTTAGCAAGTAGCACATTTAAGACTAATCGGAGAAAAGTTTTTTTCACTCAATGCACAATAAAGCTCTGGAATTTGTTGCCAGAGGATGTGGTTAGTGCAGTTAGTGTAGCTGGGTTCAAAAAAGGTTTGGATAAGTTCTTGGAGAAGAAGTCCATTAACAGCTATTAATCAAATTTACTTAGGGAATAGCCACTGCTATTAATTGCATCAGTAGCATAGGATCTTCTTTGTGTTTGGGTAATTGCCAGGTTCTTGTGGCCTGGTTTGGCCTCTGTTGGAAACAAGATGCTGGACTTGATGGACCCTTGGTCTGACCCAGCATGGCAATTTCTTATGTTCTTATGAATGTTATGACCGAAATTCTGAGAATAACATGTGTTAGTGGTCATATTTGTGAGAGGTGAGGATCTCTACGGTTTATTTATAAAAAGATGCTTGTATTGTTGATGTAAGCACATCCGACAAAGTGGACTATGTGAAGATGATAAGAAAGACTACAGTATCTTGGCAATTTTCCATGGTGGTTAACATGAGACTCGAAAGGAGCAGACCAAATTTTTATGTTTCTTGTGGGTTCTTTTGGTGCTGTGGGAACAGCTTCATGCTTCCTTGTGTGGAGAATAGAGATCCGCTGCCTACCACCCTCAGGTTTCTGAGGCTGGCTTCTGTTTGTTCTGCCGAGTTCTTGGAAGTGTTATGTGGAATGCAGGCCAGTCAAAGAGGCCACTCATGAGAGTGCTATTCCAGGGATTTGGCATCCAGACACTCAATGGCCCTCAGTCACCGTTGAGTGGCTGGAAAGAAATGGGTTGGCAGGCGGCTGCAGGTTCTGTTTGTTTTTGCGCGCTATGGATTTCGTATGGGATGGGCCTGGTTGGACCGATGCAAAAAACAAAGGGACTCTGTCTGGACCATAAAAGGATGAGGCAATGCGAAAATGAAAGCCTGCTTTCCAAGGGAATCCAGGTCCAGGCTATGAATAGACCTTTATTTTATTAGGAAATATTTGTTCTTCCTGCAGCTCCATTTATATGTGTCCACAGCAAGTGAAAAAGAATGCTGGGGACAGTGGAGTGGTTGTGTGTGTGGAAAATACAAGACCATACTGAGTTTATTTTTAAATAAAATCTTCTAATGAAAAGTAGGGGTGTGCAGCTGAAAGTGTCTCAATGCTGTCATTTCGTTTTCATTTTAGTTTATTCTGATTCGTTTTAGTGTACGTTAAAACCAGCTAGTACACATTGAAAGGACGCAACCTGTGCTAATTCACTTTAGTGTACGATAAATCACTTTAGTGCATGCTAAAAACAATTAACACGTACCGAACAAAATGAAACAAATGACAGCATATCCCTAATGAAAAATTTGCATGTGTAGGTTTTAAGAGCTAGAGGGTTTACCCTTTGGTATACAAATTACAGAGGGATATATATTTAATTTTCTCTCTCTCTCTCTCTCTCTCTCTCTCTCTCTCTCTCTCTCTCTCTCTCTTTATTTATTTATTTATCTATCTATCTATCTATCTATCTTCTTTTACTATACCGATACTCAAGACCAGGTCTTATTGTACCGGTTTACAATATATTTATCTATATGAAGTTAGTTTAGATAAAGGGCCTTATTCAAAAGGGACTTTTCCCCATTGTGGTCCTATGGAAATATTCTTTATTAAGTGAGGCCCTTAATCTGAAATCCTGTACCAGGATCTTCCCCTCCCCCGCTATCTTGTCACTGGGATGAATGTTATCCTACCTCTTCCTTTTCATTATCATCAGGGCTCTGAGTGCCAGCTCTAAAAACTCCTCTTGTTGATTCTTGTATTGTAGGAGCAGTTGTAAAAGCTGTGCAAATCAAAATAATTTGACCAAAGGCATCAGCTTGCTGTTTCTGCAGAAAAGAGCCCTCGTGGGGGCCTAAAGATGTTTTAGATCGAAATAGCAAAGGAGAAAAACGGGATTAGCACCTCGCAGTTTTACTGGGTAAAGAAAGCTACTGTAAAAATGAATAAATAAAATCAAACCGCATGCCTGATCGAGTTCCTGGCAGTGGAGCACCCCCTTACCCTGGAGGACATGCAGTGTAACTTTACTAGAGCGGATGTAACCGTAGGCTGGGGTACATTCGATGAAGGAGGGTCTGGTGCTGGGTTTTGGAGCCTGTCGCCAGCCTCTTTGGGTTAAAAAACAAACAAACAAAAAAATCACAAAACGTGATGGAGCAGATGGTGAAGTGAGATCTGGCCCAGGGACCAGGGCTCTGTATTCTGTCATGCAGGAGAGGGAAGAGGAATAAAATCTTCCCTTTTCTCTCCCTGACCATCTGATTGCGCCCCCATTGCAAACAACTCTTCCCTCCTCTCTTCCTTTGACCGGTAGACTCACGCTTTGAACCCCTGGCCTGTGACCAGAAAAATAAGCCTCTCTCGAAAACTGTCTTCCAAAATAGAAACTTTTATTTCTTCTGGGGGTCAGCAGCAGTGAGGGACGAGCATTTGTTTAAAATGAATGAAACATCCAAACCAAGAAAGGCCATGTTGGGCCGTGCCCAAAAATATTTAAAATTGTTTGGGTATTTTCATTAAAAAAAAAAACAAGGTGCCCCTTCCCCCCCCCCCCCCCCCCCAGACCTCTTGACCCATCTGCCCCCACCCTCTCCAATAAGCAGGGGCCTTGGCCTACTTTGCTGGGCTCAGCCAAGCCCAGCTGGAACCTCCTCAGTGACGTCCCCTCCCACTCACGCTCCTGGAAATGAGCTGAGGGCAGGAACCTCCCTGGCCCTCACTTACCCCTTCCAGAGGAGGCGTCCAAGAAGAAAGGGGCAGGATGAGTGACCCCCCCCCCCCCCCCCCACTTGCTCCTACCCTGCCATGTCTCTCTTAAAATGGTGCCGGCCGGCCCCGAGACCAACCTCAAAGAACCAGGAACATGGCGCCAGTCTCGGGGCCAGCTGGCGCCATTTTGCCCCATGGCCCCTACCATCCTGAGCAGCTCTAAACGTGTGCCAGCCCGCCACGCTGGCTTCCACGCACTGGTTTCCCAGGTGAGCCTGTGCGCGCTAAGTCCGCATTGCCCTTTCTCCACGCAGACTTCGTCCCGATCCTGGCCGGGTAACAAAATGTTCCCTCTAAATCAGGAAATCGGTGGTGGGAGCTGGGGGAGGCTGAACTTTGTTGATTTGCTTCCCCCACCCCCCACCAAGAAGGCACTGCCCTGTTGCCAACTCACAACAGCGCTCACGTCTTGGAAAGCAGCAGCAACAACAAATCTACACAAGCTGAACTGGAATATTGTTTGGCTTTCCTTGCGCTGTTATGTAAAGGTGGGTCTCGGGGCGGGAGCAATGTCGTCCGGTAGTAACGTGTCTCTGATATGTGCCACTTCAGAAAAAGCCGTTTCAAAGAATATTGTAGCTTATTACCGCTGCCCTCCTGAGCTCCGGGGAAACAAGGAGCACCCACAGAGACCTGGAGCCTAGGAATCTAATGGGAATGGTCCAGGTATCTCCTCTGACGAGATCTGGTAAACGATTCAGGATGATGCTTTTAATCCCTCACCGAAAGGCTTTGGAAGAAGGGAGATGTTACTGCTGGGAACCCTCTCTTGGTGGCGCAAATAACCAGTTGGGTTTTCAGGATTGACTCACTGAATATGCATGAGATAGATTTGCACACCTTGGGTCTCCGATGTATGCAAATCTTATCTCGTGCATAATCATTATAGATATCCTGGAAATCCAATTGGTGAGGTGTGCCTCCAAGGAGGGTGAGTTGGCCAATGCTCTGCTCATGTAAATAGTGAAATGCAAGATGGGCTGCTAGGGCAGCAATAATCTCTTCCACAAAGAGAAAATCTGGAAGGCCATACATTCATAGGCGCTGTGAAGCACACACAGGAGGGTGAGAGCGCACTTTTGCCCTTGGCCGGAGATGCCAAATCACCTTCTATAACCCTGGAGGGATGGTGAAAGCAGAAGCGAGAGGATTTGTATTTGTGTTGGAGGTGGGTGGGGGGAGCTGTTCCTTACTGGGAGAAGAGGGGTAGGGCTGCACCATTCTGGGGTGTGGCATGGAAGCAGAGGAGAATGAGGGCTGTGCCATTCTGGAGGTGAAAGAGGAAAATATAAAAAAGAAGACCTGACCAGAGAGGAGAGATGTGATGAAAAGACCAAGGTGGAGAGCATCCAGCATGATAATCTGGGACCAAAATCCGCACAGCTGTCCACACCTGAATTTTTTAATTACTGTGCTCCATTAAAAATAATCACAATTAAAATTAGGCAACATTGAAACTTTGCCTTCCAACTGTTTCAACAAATTTTAGTTCTGTATGCAAACTTTTTTTTTTTTTTTTTTTTTAATCTTGTGTGAATTTTGCAACGAGCGTGCAAATGGCCTGATTGAGAGATAATGATGCACTGGTTTGCTGTTTTTGGTTTTTTTTTCCCCCTAACAATTTTTGTTGGCGTTTGGGGACTGAAGCTCTTGTCTGCAGTGAGTCATGAGACTGTTTCAGATGATTTGACGCATTTCACCATCAGGAAGGAAGCATGAGTTTGAGGTAGAGAGCCTCCCTCTCTCTCTCTCTCTCCTTCCGCTCTGGATAACATCTCGCACATCTACAGTCTGAGCAGCCTTTGGCAGAGGGGAGAAAACGACCATGGCCTCCCGTACGCCCCAGGAGCTTCTAAGGTGCTGCTGCTGCCTCAATGTCAGGACCTCAACGGTGGCGTTGGCCATCTACCACATGGTAACCTTTTTATCTTCCACTACTAGAGAGGGAACGATGCTAGTCGTAGCGGACACCTTAGCTTGAATGCATCTGCTGCCTCTGTCCTGTTATTTTTCCTGTGCCTGAGTTTACCTGACTGCGGATCAACTTCCCTACCATTGGACTATGAGACATAGGCCAGGAGGTCCCCAATTCCCCCCGCTCCCTGTCCTCACGTTAGAAATGGCACCATCTTTAAATTATTTTACGGTCATGTTAGCTGCGGCTTCGAGGTTAAGACTTTATTCTGCTCTCTTATGCTGGATACTTTTGCTGTTCTGTGCCTTGAGCACTTTTTCTGGTAAGGCATAATCTAAGAATAACATTATTATTATTATTATTATTATTATTATAACTATGGGATCTGGTGCCCCAAATTACGGATTTTGTACATAGAATGAGATACAGCAGGAAAGAAAATAAAGGAGTGAAGGGATGGTAAAATAGCATCAAGGAAGAAGGACAGGAATAGAGGAACGCGTAGGAAAAAATAATCCAAGAAATTAGGGTAAAGATATTTGGAACCAGACGTGCGCCTCATAAACGCATTATTTCATGTTCTAAATTATTGTGCCGGCCTTCGCATTCAGTTATGGGATGTAGTTTTTTTTTCAAAGCACTAATGTTGCATGCAAGGTGCATCATGTTTTGTGGGTTCACTTGCAAAACCTTTCCAATGGAGAATCTCCAGCACCCGCCCCCACCTCCGTAAGGCGCTTACTCGCTAAAGCTGGCCGACCTTGCTTTTATTGGACCAAGGAAGGAGTGGAAAATCATGCTATGGGCCTTGTTGTCAAAGGACCTTTTCCTCGATTCTGTGCCTAGGCGGAATAAAAATCTTTTCTTTAGTAATGTTAGGCCAAATATTGCCAGGCTGTTCGAGGTCACAGGTTCAAATACCTCTGTAAGTATCTTTAAAGCAAATGACTATAAAGGGGAGACAGGTTTTTTGCTTTATATATATTTATTTATTCAATTCACATGAACTATTTTATACAATTGCCACTTAGTGAACGTAACATTGACTTGACTGGGAGGATATGATGAGCATATTGTGCAACAGAGTTTATTTCATGATACAACAAACCAGACTGCAATTACATTCCCTGAGCTAGAGGTTTCTAGATTACCTGAAATTTTCTACAGTTCAGCTGCAGTAGCTTCGTATTTGTACATCAAACATATAATATTCCATTAAGTGCGTATTTCTAGGAATGACCCATTTTCCCAAGTTTTAAAGCCAAGAATAGGAAAATATCTGTCTAATTAGAGGCACAAATATCTTTCATAATTGCAATCAACTTCCACATAATAATTTGACATAAAAGCTGAGAGCAGACATTTACTTTTGTAAGATGAATGTCAGAGCTGGTCTGGAAACCAATTCTCTTCTGTTTGTTTTTTCAGTATGTGTCTGGTACATAAATGAAATGCAGTGAAAACGAGTATCAATGGATAGACAGATATATATTACATATATCGTGATAGGATCAGATTCCAGCAGTACCACAGTTAATATTGATTGTTTATTTTGGAGCAATGACTGCGGCACTGCTGGAATCTGTTTGTTGCCAATGGGCCACTGCCTGTGCTAGCCATTCCACACTTCCTTGCCCCAAATGGACTAGTCCTCCATTCACATTCAGTTCACAGGACTCCCGACTTAGTGAACCTCCATTGGTTATCGATACAACACAGAATACAGTATAAAGCGTTAACATTAGTTCACAAAATCATTCACAAAGCTGCCTCTTCTTGGCTGGGCATGAATACACCCCTTAGTGCTGCTTACCTTCTTCAATCAAAGGACGTGTGAATGTGCCATCAATCCAGCAGGCACACCTAGGGCACGGAGGGCTGAGGGATAGAGCTTTCTCGGTTGTGGGTCCTATTTTAGGGAACACCACGCCTGAAAATCTACGGCTTATCTCTGTTGCGAAAGAGTTTAAAAATATATCTAAAAACGTGTAGGCAGGTTTTCAGTGAATTCATAAACGCAGACTAGGATTACAGATGGGGGTTGCAGAAAACTAAAGGGTACTTTATTTCTATGGAATATTATTTTATAGCATTGTTTTGTTTTCATTTGCATTGTTTTAATTTTATGTTTCTTATGAGTGTTTTTAACTGTAAACCGCTACGATCTGCAGCGAATGTGGTGGATAAGCAATTTAAAATGAATAAATAAAATTCTTCCAAAGTCCACCTAGGCCCCTCCCAGTCGTCAGCTCCGAAATCCCTCAGAACCCGTGTTGTACTCGACAAACTTGTCTGAGCGCCTTGCTCTCTGTTTTACAAAATTTGAGGGGGGTGGGGGTGGGGGTCGGTGGGAGAAGGGAAGGCACACGCATCTCAAAAAAGATATAGTTGCGATGGAGAAGGTACAGAGAAGGGCAACCAAAATGATAAAGGGGATGGAACAGCTCCCCTATGAGGAAAGGCTGAAGAGGTTAGGGCTAATCAGCTTGGAGAAGAGACGGCTGAGGGGGGATATGATAGAGGTCTTTAAGATCATGAGAGGTCTTGAACGAGTAGATGTGACTCGGTTATTTTCACTTTCGAATAATAGAAGGACTAGGGGGCATTCCATGAAGTTAGCAAGTAGCACATTTAAGACTAATCGGAAAAAAATTCTTTTTCACTCAACGCACAATAAAGCTCTGGAATTTGTTGCCAGAGGATGTGGTTAGTGCAGTTAGTGTAGCTGGGTTCAAAAAGGTTTGGATAAGTTCTTGGAGGAGAAGTCCATTAATGGCTATTAATCAATTTTACTTAGGGAATAGCCACTGCTATTAATTGCATCAGTAGCATGGGATCTTCTTAGTGTTTGGGTAATTGCCAGGTTCTTGTGGCCTGGTTTTGGCCTCTGTTGGAAACAGGATGCTGGGCTTGATGGACCCTTGGTCTGACCCAGCATGGCATGTTCTTATGTTCTTAAGATGAATTCTAGGCCTAAGTCTTTGCAGGACACTAACGAATCAATTTTACTTCGTTTCTCGACCACCGTCCTGCCACAGTCACCCAGCATATAATACACAAACCGTCAAGCAGTGAACAGCAGCTTCTCTATATTGGCTCCTTGTATTATTATGTGGCTATTTCTCTTACATTCGTTTTCCTGCCTGGATTTTTAGTATGTGGTTTTTATTTTTGGTGTAGAGGTTGTGGTTTTATTGTGCTTTCAGTGATGTTGTAGTTTGTACTTTTTATGACTGATCAAATTGGGGTACAATTTGTGTTTTGAAAAGGCGGGTATCCATCCCTACCTACATGAAATTCAGCTGCAATTCAGCCTGGTTCCAGTTCACCATAAAAATCTCCGGCCCCAGGTCTGCTGGGGAAATCCATCAGATTGTATTTGTCAGCAGCTCCAGAGTAAAATCCCAATAAAATTCAAATATTCTCTTTGCATTTTTTAAAAATCCCAAGTATTTATTTATTTATTTTATTTATTTAAGTTTTTCTATACCGGCATTCGCGATAAAAATCGCATCATGTCGGTTTACAATTAACAAGTAGATAGGGAACAAAAGGCAATAAATAACATTGATCTAAGTAATAATAATAATAAAATAATAGTAATAGTAGTAAAAAACGTTAAACAAGAGAAGGCTAAGGAATGCAGTTACAATAAAACAAGGAAGTAATATAACTTGGATCAGAGAAAAGAAGCAGGGGTTTAAATATATATAACATATATGCCAGTCAATGTGCTTATAGCGTTGAAGAATTGCCCTTATGAGGTAGGGATATTAATTACTATGATTAAGGCAAAGTCTGAGCGAATAGGTAATAATGGAATAGGTTTAGTTTAGTTCAGGAAAGGCTTTCGTGAATAGCCACGTTTTAAGTCTTTTCCTAAATGTAGGAAGGCAGGGTTCCTGTCGCAAATCTGGTGGGATGGAGTTCCACAATGTTGGTCCAGCAAAGTAGGTTTGCTGAGCCACTGAAATCTGCCTCCGGAGTTTTTAGTTAGAGGTGGGTTTGTGGATCCTCTTCAGATTTTTCTTTAAAAAAAAAAAAAAAAAAAAAGTTCAGTGATCCCATTTACTAATCCTTTGAAATTTTTTTTTTCTGGATTTGGGGAATTGCTCCGTGAATGTAATTTAAAGAAATTTCCATGTCACTAGTACCAAATATCTTTTCTCTTGCAGCTCATGAAAAAAGCCAAGAGATGAAAATCCCCCCAGCTGTGCAACCATTTATGTGGTGCAGGAATTCTGCAGGGCACCTGCCCCTGTGCTCAGATTCAATGTCTGAACTCTAAGCTCTTTGGGACAGGGAAGCTAAAACCTGTGACTTTTCTCATTCATCGTTGCTGGGTTTCCTCAGTGCAGCTGCGCACAATGGTGACATCAAGGCTAGCAGGCTTAAAAAGGGGTGCGTACACCCTAAGAGTAACAGAGAAAATTGAGATGGGGAAGGGGATTTGAATCTGATGGGGGCAAAGGTCGTTGAGCCAAGGAGATTGGGGGAAAGAGGCCTGGGATGAGATAGATGCTAGGGGGGAAAGAGAGGAAGGTGGGAGGGAAGGTGGGTATTGAGCCTGGGGGAGAAGGAGAGCAGTGGATACTGATCATGGGGGAGGGGGGGAACAGAGGGAGGGCAGGGGTTGGTTATTGAGCCTGGGAAAGAAAGAGAGAGCAGGGGGAGGGTTCTGAGGTAGAGGAGAAAGGGAAAGAGAGCTGGAGGGGTGTTGAATATGGGCTGAGGGAAAGAGCCCAGTGGTTTAGTGTGGTGGGTAGGAGAGAAGGGTGTGTTTGAGCCTGGGTTGTGGCGAGAGAGCTGTGGGATTGAAGCCTAGAGGGAAGGGCAGGGCCTTATGATGTACTTTTACAGTATCCCTGGGGAAAAATCTACCTAAACAATAAAAATTATCCATTTTTGAGTGGCAACTTTTCTTTTGTATTGCATTTGAAATTAATTATTCAAAAACAGTGATTTTATTGTGTTATTTTGACAAATAATGTAAGCAGAATTTTGCAGAATATTTAAATATTGCGTGCAAAACTCTTACATTTTTTCTGCAGAGTTTCCCAAGGGGGTATGGATGGGCACCAAAGTGGTTGTTTCAACCCCACTGAATGCATGCATAGGCCGCAGGCATATTCCTTGTGAATATCCTGATAATCCGGAGCTGCCGGGGAGTTTCTGAGGCCCAGGATGAGAGCTGTCGGGCTGCAGGGAGATGAACGCTGCAGGGAGTTTGCAGGTCTGGCGAGTATCTCATGCCTATGGACCTGCGAGTACATTTTTATTTTTCAAAAGGGAAGCTCCCCATGGATTCTCCCTCTGGGGCTGATGCAATAAAATTTGCGGAAAGCGGGCGCTGACATTTCAGCACCCGCTTTCTTATCGCATGCATGGCGCCCGCGAGGGGGGGCTCCAAGCAATAAACAAATTAGGGGGTCGCGCTAGCAAGGAGGCGCTAGGGTCGCTAGCATGATCGCAGCGCCTCCTTGCTAACGCGACCCCGTGGTTACCGGTGGTCTGAACACCGATGCCAATAAACTCGGCGTCGGTTTTCATATCTGTAGTCAGCCGGTTATGAAAAGCGACGTGGACTTTATCAGCGTCTGTTTTCATTACGGCAGCCGGCCGGTTATGAAAACCGACGCCGAGCATCTCGGCGTCGGTCTTCAAAGTGGCCGGCAGATTTTTTTTTTCACTTTAAAAAAAGTACAGAAAAGCAGTTTTTTCTGCTTTTCTGAGCGATAAATATCTGAGACGCACATCTATATTTTTTTGCATTTGGAGTGAATGAGTAATAGCCTCGTTCGCGTGCATTTGCACGTGATGAGCGCTAACTCATTCACTCCGCGTCGGACCGCGCGTTAAATAGGCGCTGATCCCCTGAGCGCACTGTATTGCATCGGCCCCTTTGTCCGCTTGGTGCAGGCAGAGACCGCGGTTACAAAAATTAGCGGCAGAGTTTGCAGCTCCTGCTTTAAAACAGGTGCAAAGTAGGTGCCGAAAAGCACAGAGATTTCAGAATGAAGTCCCCCACCTCCCACGCACTAACCGCCTCCCTGGCGTTGTGGAAGAGCGGGTGTACGTTTTATCCTCTGAGGGTAGGGCAGTTTTCGGCCTGGAGTTGGGCGAATTCCTATTACGATTGTTGCCCTGCTTAATTCACAGACATTTGTGCCATTGAGCTCCCTGAATTGCGGAGTCTCGGTTATCCAGCTCGCTGTGGCGTCACAGCAACTTGTCTGTTGGTGGATTAGTCGCATGCTGCGATATGGGTTTCTTCATGGGTGTTTGCTTTCTGGTTTTAAGTTGCAGTGGAAAGCACCCAGAATCCTTCCTTGCTTTACATTAGCAAGGGCTGCCTGCCAGGGATCTGCATAGGATGGTGGTGGTTGTAGCAGAGACGTGCACGCGTTCTGCCGTGCGTGAGCGGCGGCCACCAGCGGTGCGCGGTGCCGTTGCTGGTTTTTTGGAGGGGGGGGGAGATGGAAAGCACCTGAAGAACAGACAAAGAGGGATAGAAACTTTTATTATCAATTCCCTGCCCCCAAGAGCCTTTTCACAACTGTGCAGGCAGAGCAACCGACTTGCGGGCTGTTTTTACTTCTATTTTTGGTGCCCTGAATTTATTTATTTATTTATTTATTTAGAGGTTTTTATATACCGCAGTACGTAAAATATACATCACCGCGGTTTACAATTAACAATAAATTAGCAACAATGCTTTACAAATAACAGAATTAATAAATATTAATTACATATAACAGGATTAACAGCAAACAGGCTGTATTGATCGTGCTTTGAGCCTTGAATCTGGCCCTAAGGGAATATAGGAAATGGGGATTTTTAAGCACCACATAAAGTCACTGGGCTGGTTGATTGCTAGAACAGGCCCCCAGCGGGACCATTGTTGTAGATTTCATCAGTCAGGGACATTGGGAACGGAGCTTGTATGCTATGGCATTCTTTATGGAGCACGCAGGGCCATGTTTTCATTTTCCTAGGTGCAGTTGAGCACCCAAGGGCTGTTCTTGTTCAGTATCAGCCATCATACATGCCCTTAGCTAGTCACACTAATGCTGCATGATGGGGTCATTTATCCTAGACTCAGTCGCTGTACTTCTGCATCATGGGGATCCTATTCTCCCCTAGTTGGTTCCTCTATGCATCATGGGGGGGGGGGGGGTGTCATTTTCCCCTTAGCCTGTCACCGAAACCCCTTGCCATGGGTTCTCCTTTTTCCTGTAATCAGTCCCTATAATTCTATGCCCGTTGTCACTTTCTGCAATGATGCCCCATGACTGGGCAGCAGAGTTTGCAAAGCACAATGACTCTGTTTCTAGCGACTTCCCAATTGCAGATCTCAGCAGCAGAGTGGAAATGTGCTGCTGCTCTTATCTGGATGGCAGGCCTTTCCCAGCCAGCCCTGTTCCTTATCACTTCACGATTTGACACTTATCTCCTTTGACTTGCATGAGTCTTCTTATCCATCCTGCCTTCTTGATAAATGCCTCAAAATAATCAAGCAGGAAGAGGTGAGGCGACAAGAAGCAGCACGAGGAGTGCCAAAGATACATCTCTCTGATTGGCCTCCTTGGTGGAAACATTTCATGATCCTGATCCCTGTTTAGCAAAGAAAATGTTCATTGACTCACTGTACATAGGGAAGCACAGAATCCCATTGGCTTGATTTCCTCAGAAAATCCATAGATTTCACCAAGAATTATAGCAAAGATGTGTACTTTTTTTTTTTTTTTTTACTCTGTTGTGCTGCTGTGTTACCTCATTTGGGAGCCTCTGTAATATTATGGGCGTAAAAGCCTGGGCGCACTTTATTGCATTGGCCCCTCCGGGCGTTGTGCCCGTCCAGTTCTGGAAGCTGTATCTCCAAAAGCTTATGGGAAAGTTAAGAGGCGGTAGAGGAAACGGGCACCAAAATGGTGCAGGGCCCTAGCCGAAGTGAGACTCGGAGGCAAGGAAGGACGGGCAGAATGTGACAGAGACAAAGAGTGCACAGAAGGCATTTTTCCTTGGCAAGGAAGTCCTGAAGCCACGAGATGATGATGAAAGGGGGCAGAAGATAAGGAAATATTTCTTCATCGAAAGGCTGGTGGTGGTTTCTGAAAAGCGAAGGGGATTTTTGGGTTGACACAGCATTGTTAGTTATGTCAGTGTAAACTATGGTTTTGGTTTTGCTGCTGCTACTGTGAGTTCGGGCTGCCAGCTGGCCCCCCCCCCCCCCCCCCATTTCATCGGCACAGGCTGATCTAGTACTGATTTCACAGCACAGGTCATTGCATGGGTGGGTGGGGGCCGGGGGGAGAGTAAGACCAGGACTGGATCAAACTTTCCTGGAAAAAAACAACAAAAAAAAGCAAAACAGAGTCAGCAGGCAACTCTACTGCAAATGACAAGGAATGTTCATTGACAGCAAATGGCATTTGTCTTCAATGGCCTCGCTCACTCCATAACCTTTTTTCTTTTGTAGGGTCTGGGTGGAAGATTTATGGTGCAGCAGTTCTCTCCAAGGGCTGTTGAACAAGCAAATCCTGAGATTTTTCAGAGTGGAAAGGGAAGGAGCGACAGACTTTAGCTAAACGCTGCGTTCTTTAGAGTTTGAACAGGTGCAATGGGGCTTACTCTGAAAGCGCGCGTGATTTAAAAATATCGATAGACAAATCCCCAGGGCCCTCCGACAGACACCAGTCATGCAAACTGCCTGTTAATAATAGCATCCAGTCTAACATTGGTCAGATGCATGTGATGGTGACCTTGGTTGAGTTTGCTCTTGCCATGGCCCCCATGGGGCTGGAGAGCTCGTACTAGTTATTTTATTTATTTATTTATTTAAAAACTTTTCTATACCGTCGTTTAGTAGTATACCATCACAACGGTTTACAGATAGGCACATAAATAAGTCTGGTTAGGATTATAAATTAGCTAGTAGGTGCCAATAAAGTTTCGGTTACATGATTCAAATAATATACGCTATTTGGATTGTGGATTGGAAATTCCATTTATATGAATAATAGGATAATAATGTGTCAGTTTTGCTGTCTTTACAGAGGGGATGGTTAGTAGAGCTTTATTGGCTGATCTTAGATTTCTCTGGGGGACATGTAGTCGTAGTGCAGTGTTTAGCCAGTCAGTATTTTCCTCATAGATTAGTTTGTGGATTGTGCATAGTGTTTTAAATTATGCCCAACAGGTTTTAGCTTCCAGGATCATTGTCTCCCACGTCTTGGTCTCTTGCTCCGTATCCAAATGGCCATGCCCAGGGTCTGACTGTGGGCCATCGGTGGACAGTCCATCCACTGTGTCCATGCCTGAGGCTTAGACACAGTCCCTGTAGTTTTATTCTCCTGCTTAAACTGTGATCCTCACGCCAGTTAGAAGTTCGCTGTGCACGTGAGGGTATTTATTTATTTATTTATTTATTTAAAGACTTTTCTATACCGGTATTAGTGGGGACATCAGGCCGGTTCACATTTGAACAGCAGGTTTGAAAGTAGATATTAACAGGGAGTAGGAACTGGGAGGGGGACAGCACAAGAGCAGCGTAGAAATTTAAATTAACAACAAATGAACATAGAAATCCTTAACATAAGGAAAAATAGTATTGCTTATAAGGGAAATAGTATAACATCATAATGCAGAAGCACATGGGAAGACATTTTGTGTGGAAGACTAGTCCGGATAGGCTCGTTTTAATGTCTTTTTAAATTTGAAGGTGCATGGTTGGAGGCGTAGGTTTGGAGACAGGGATTTCCAGAGTGAAGGGCTGGCAATTGAGAGGGCACAGTCGCATGTGGAGGAGAGGTGGGCTGTTTTAAGTGAGGGTACAAGTAGGGTGCCTTTGTTGGCAGTTCTGGTGGGCCGGGTAGATTGGTGAGAGTGAGAGTGGGTATCCACTAAAGAGCAAGGATGGGAGGAAGGGAACAGAACTGAGAGCAGGATTCCCTTCCTGGCCAGTGAGGGTGGAAGGTTCTACAAAAAACAAGGGGGAAGACAGGGAGGAATATTAAGATCGGAGGAAAAGCCTTCATTTGAGGCCACAAGCAAGGGTCTTATTGGGGAAGAAATGACGAAGTCCTCCATGATATCAGGCACTTTGTAATTTATTCTCTGATTCATGATTCTCCGGCACTAATCATCATTCCTGGGAACCTTTGATTTCAAGGCACCTTGAGATGCCTTGAAATCACCGGTAGCAGCATGCGCACATACACTAATAGGCTCGCACGTTCACTCTCAGACACACTCTCATACCTCTCATTAACCCACAGACTCTCACACACACGCACACTCACCCAATTCTCCCCCTCTTCCACACACTCACCTCAGTAACAGCAAACCAAACACCCTCCACTGCCAAACACTTGAAGTAACAAACAAAAACTAAAAAAGACACCTAAACCTTGCCGAACCATATCATACCAGCACTAAATCTCAGGACTCAAATAGCAGTAAGCTTACCTATGAAAAAGCAGCAGTGCAAATATTATAGCAGGCCGAGGAACACTAATACAGCACATACTAGGGTAACAGAACAAGCCGTTCTTCTACAGATCTCTGCACTCTAACAGAAATACTGCACCTCAGTCACCTAATACAGAAGAAGGGTCCGCAAATTAGAAACAGAAACATGCAAACAAAACTGAAATGGAAAGCCTGAGAAAGCAGACTCTGAACAGTGGAATACTGAAGAGTAAGCAAAATACAAATATATATTGCACATTTCCAAAGCTAGCATATACCAATCACTAAATAATCAAAATAAAATGTTTTGGGGTTTTTTTACTTTGTTGTCTGATCTTATTTTTCTACTTGGTTGGTCTTGGTCTCTTTTTTTCTATGTTCCCCCTCTCATTCTTTTCCTAATTCTTTTATGGTCTCTATTTTTTAAATTTCTGTTTCAACTCTCTCCTCCTGACTTCTTCTTCCCTTCCTCTCTAAAACATACAAACAGGCTCTCAGTCTCACATACTGTCTCTCTCACACACACACACACACACACACACACACACACACAGGTTCTCACTCGCACATGCTGTATCTCTCTGTCACTCACACACTCACAGGCTCTCACTCGCACATGCTGTCTCTCTCTGTCACTCACACACTCACAGGCTCTCACTCACACATGCTGTCTCTCTCTGTCACACACTCACAGGCTCTCACTCGCACATGCTGTCTCTCTGTCACTCACACACACTCACAGGCTCTCACTCGCACATGCTGTCTCTCTCTGTCACACACTCACATGCTCTCATTCGCACATGCTGTCTTTCTCTCTCATACACATATTCAGGCTGTCACCCTCACATGCTCTCTGGCTTTCACACACACAATTTTCTTCCTGGGGTGCATGAGCAGGTAGGAGCATCCAGATTTTTTGTATGTTGGCCTGGAGATCTGGCAATTCCTCCAGAATTCCGGAGTCTCCTGGCCAAATCCAGAGACTTCCCAGGTATGCTAATCATGATCACCTCTTGTTTTCAGGGCCAGATTTAAGATTATGGTGCCCATAGGCAGAGGATTGGGGATGGGGGGGAGTTTCACCCCTGGAAATCAGAGAGCAGCATAGGGAGTTTTGGTCTTTGGGTACCTTCAGAATTTGGTGCCCTGGGCACGGACCTATGTTGCCTGTGCCTAAATCCGGCCCTGATTGATTTCCTGTAAACTTTGTGGAGCAAATACCACGATTAGGGTAACAGGCGCGTTGGCACTTGCAACCTACCAGGCCCAGATTACCCACTAAGCAGCATAAGCAGCTGCTTAGGCCTGCCCGGTTAAAAGAAAGGGAGACTTTTCTGTCCTGGTGGCACTTTCTGAGAGGGGGAGGGGGGCATCCTCTTAAAGGTACAGGGGCTCGCAAGCCAAAGGCATTAGGGTTGTAAGTCTGAATCACCACCGGGCCCCGCTCCTGTGCTTTTAAGGGGATGCTGGCGATAGGGTGCCACCAGGATGGGTGCCACCGATCAGGAAGGTGCCACCAGGATGGGTGCCACCGATCAGGAAGGTGTCACCAGGATGGGTGCCACCGATCAGGAAGGTGCCACCAGGATGGCGGAGTAGGTGCTTCTTTCATCACAATAAATCTTTTGAGGGGGACGGCCACATTGCCCCCTCTCCCCCCATCAAGCTCTCCCTCGTCCTCGGAGCACCTATCAGGAGTCTGCAGACTGCACCCTTTGGAACCCTTCTGTCCTCCAGAAACAACATAGACGGGCAAAGGAAAGCATGAAGGCTAAGAGCGCTGTGACAATACATATAAGCCAGCTGGCTATGGATGTACAAGATTTGTCACTTCTAGACAATTCTCGCTCTGCTTGGGTGAACCCCCCTCGCCCGCCACCCCCAACAGAATTGAAGCTCTGTCCACCCGTTCTGCCTTTCTTCCTCTTTCCATCCTGCGATCAGGCTGCAAACGTGTGAGTTTGTGTAAAAAAAATAACCCACATGATTTTCCGCTCTACAAGCTCTTGACATTTCACTTGGTAGCCGGTTGTCTATAAATAATAATTTAAACAATTAAAAAAAAAAAAAAGGGTATTTAGGGTTTCAGTAAACAATCTGTAACGTGAGAATTTGCTCAGTTCTGCCTTTTTTTTTTTTATTTTTGAAAAATCGGAATTTCAGAAAGCAAATCGCTCACCAACACTTATGGGTAATTTCCAAAAGGATTTTCATGGCACTAAAGGCCGGCGGAGGCTGGTTCCAAAGGTGCTGGAAGCCAAAAAGAGCAGCAGAAAATCGCTGAATCGAAAAAAAAAAAAAAAAATCGACTTGGCAGTAAATAAAAGTGGTTGAGTAGCTGGATGGCTCAGTGGTGCTGCTTCACGGCTCCTGAGCCCAGCTTGGGTTTTTGGGCCAGCTGGGGGCTGGGCTGGGATAGTGCAGAGGTGGGAGGGAACCTCGCCCATTGCACCTTGGTGAGACCTAGTGGTCCAGATGCAGGATGCGTGCGGAATGGGTTCTGGCATGCGAGAGCAGAATTTGCACACAGTCCTTCAACAATTAATTAAAGCTTTGGGGTGGGGGGAAATTACGTGCAAATGGCCGAATTTATCAGTCCTGGAATGTTTGGGGTTTTTTGCTAAATTTTTAAAGCATTACTGTTTTGCAAAAATAGTGAAAGTCTGCAGTTTTTCACTGCTTGTTGCAAAAAAAATTGCAGTTCAGTTTTGGGGAGGAAAAAACCATGTGTGACATTTTCCATTAATTTCATCACGCAGGCTACGTTACTGGTTGTTTTTATTTTATTTTTGCTGCAAGTACCTTTTGTATTTCTGCGTTTCTCCATCTTTTAGCTACAGGCTACTTAGGTGCCTCTGAAAAGTGAACAATTTCTGTACCTAGCATATCTAATTATTCTCTCCTCATAGGGAGGGTTATTTTATAAGTGCGCAGGTAGGGCTAAAGGCTGCGTGTGGCGTGTACACGCAGGATTGTACCCAGTACTTATGTGCATAGGCTTGCTTTGAAAATGCTGGGGTTATTGGCCCAGTGACTCGCGCAGTGCTACACCTCCTCTTTGGAGGGTGTAGCACACGTGGGCTAATTCACGCACATACTTTTAAAAATCAAAATGTAGACCCCCAACCCCGCCACGCCTCTCTCTGGTTTGTCTGAGAGCAGGCCTGTAACAGGATCAGGCAGGTACTTTTATCCTCTCCCTGAGGCTGAGTGTGCAGAACAGCCATATGCATGCAGAAAACTCCCCACCCCAGAGAGGGTAATTATCTGAAGGAAAACCCGTGCTTTACCCCGCGGAACTGTCGACCCGATATGCGGGTAAATGTATATGCGCCATGTCCTGTATGTGCAAAAGCTTACCTGGGCTGAGCAAAGGCGTTCCTGGGAGGGGAGGGAGATTTGCATCTATGCGTATGCCTTTGGATTTTGAAAAGTATCCATGCAAAATCTCCTAAAAGCCTTCTGGGTATATTTTAACAGGTGTAATTATGCGTGGGTAGTTTGGTGGGATAACTTTAAAAGCAATCATACCTGTGTAGGTTTGCTTTGAAAACAGGTAACCTATGCTGACTTTTTAAATGCAAGCTGTTGGAAAAATTACTCCCGAGGGAGGGACAGATTTCAAAGAGAATTCCATGGGTAAATGAATGTTTAAAAATTGTGCTTCCCTTTCTGTTGGGAAAAGTACCTGTACTGTCAACAGGATGGATGCTTTTACCTGCAGGGAGAATGGGTGGAACTGGGAGAGGGGGTCGGGCTGACACCAGCCGGCTGAAGTCCACTCCGAGATTTCATTATGAAGCTCCCCTTGCCTTCAGTCCCCTGCAAACTTTGCACTTGCACATCACACAGGTCAGCAGATCTCTGCAACCTTCCTGCACTCTACAAATTAGCCTCTTGGTTCTGTAAACTTGGGCACAGTACAGCAAGTTGCAAACAGGCACAATGAATCCCTGCACCCAGGAATGATCAGTCTAGGTTGATCCTTGAAGGAAGGGGAGATGAAGTGACTTGCCAAGGTTACAGAGAGTGATGGTGGAAGCAGTTGGATTTGAACTCGGGTGTTCCTCCCTGCAACGTATGCATTTGCTGTGCTCTCAATAGCTTCCTTAGATGTACAATACATTTATATGACAGACAACGTCATATCAGTCCCCAGGGCATGCTGTTTACCGAGCTGAGACACCGTGATTTGCAGCTGCTGAGAAGTTCCGCCCTGCAAACAGGATGTTTGCATGCACAGGGCTTTTGTACTATTTTGGAAACAAATCTTTTTTTAAATAATTCACTTGTCAGTTAAAACAAGCACATGGGCCTTTTATTAAATTGCAAAGAAGACTTTAACGGTTAAGGTCCCATGTAAATGCACCATCATAACTGTGTGGGGAGAGAAGGGGGCCACTGCTGATCCTTATCCTGTACATCCGCCCAGGCTTCATACGCATACCTGTAGCACAGCACAGGCAGCTGAGGCATGAACTTGGGGAAGCATGCTTCTTTTTAATAATAAAAAACAGTGCCTACAAATAAAAACACATAAGGAAAAATGGAAGGAGAGCTAGGAATGAGATGAAAAGTAGAAGCAAATAGATCCAATAGGAAATTCAGTATTTTGAGCAACCTAGATTGCACTGCTGCTTTACCATACGCTGTCTCATAGGAAACAGCAAATTTCCAGTGGTATAGACAGAGTGCCGGAAGCTTCTTGTGCGTGACACCTGTGATAAAATCAGCAGAGGTATGCTCACCTTCTCGCCCCCCCCCCCCCCTGCCTCCGTAACTCCGAGAGTCACAGGCAGAGGCAGGAATGGAACCCACAAGTAGGAAATGTCCTGGTCCCCTCAGTAGTTTTTGAGTCATCCTCTCTTAGTAATGTGTACCTCATTCGCGTATACTCCTGTATTAAAAGGGACCGATGTGGTTCGGGAGATTACACTCCAAATTTAGGACCTGATGCACTAAGGGGTTTTCCCCCTGGACCCAAAATGGGAGAAAAGCCTCAATGAATCTGGCCCTAATTAATTTGATAACAGAGCCTTGCTGGAGAATTCGGGAGGTTTTGTTTTAACCAATCAGCTCGCCTGAAGACAGAGCTCTTTCAGCTGATTGCTGCCCCCAGCCGGTTAAGAAGGTGCGCAGATTGGGTTGGGGGGGGGAAATCACCTTCAAACGCCCTGCACCCTGTTCCCCTCCATCCCCCAGCTCACCCCGCACTGCAGGAGCATGGGAGCAAGGGCGATAAGTCAGCAGCACAGAGAATGCAGGGTTACTGAGCGCTCACCAAGCAGGGGTCCGTCCCTCTAGGCCTCTCCTGTTACTTTTAGAATCTATAATGTGGCCTTTATTCAAATAAATAACAACTTGCATTGATTTCTTGCTGTAAGAAATGTGATCACTGACTTCACCTATCCCAGCTGTATGCAAAGCCAAAGCCACTTTTACTTGCACAAGGTCCAGGAATGTGCTTGCTGGGGGAGCAGCATCACGCGGCAGACACAGGCGGTACGGAGAGGCCACGCTTGATATCTCAGTTGCCTTGAGGGTTTTGTTAGTGGTCGGGGAGGGAGCTCTCGTCTTTCCTCACTTTCCTGACCCCCTTCTCTCTTTCCTCTCGCATTCCTTTCGTTATCTCCCCTCTCCTTTCTCCTCCCTTCCTTTCCACCCCTCTCCTGCCTCATTTTTTTTTTTTTTGTTTGTTTAATTTCCAATTGGAGCTGAAGGTGGTGTCTATAAAATCATCAAACACACAAAAAATATACAAAACAAAACAGCAGCAAATCATACTACTGCTACTTATCATTTTGAAAGCACAGCTAGATGTAGGCAGCGCTGTACAGCCTTACATAGGAGGCAGTCCCTGCTCCATGGAGCTTAGAGCCCAGTCAAGACAAACGTACAACAGTCAGAGTTGTACAGATATAATCAGGACCATAGAAAGAATAAAAACCATGGGTGCACCTGAGGAAAATGTACCAAAGCAGACATTTTCACCGAGCCGCTTGGCAGCAACATACATAGGTCCTTTCATACCTGCAGGCTTTTTGGGAAACTACAGGGTTAAGTTTTCTTGTGAAAATTCAGTACGAGGTGCATGGGTGCAAAAGTGCCCACATACCTTGCCCCCTTCCCACCCCCCGCTATTCCTGCAGACGGAGCTAGAGGAGAGGAAACTACAGGCCTACACTTGAAACTTCCATATAATTGCATAGTTTTCTGCACCTCCCCTCAAGCTGAGCAAGATACACCCCTGGGAATGCCTCCTACCTTTGGAGTGACCTAATAATAGGGATGTGAATCGGGTTTCGGACGATTGAAAATATCGTCGATATTTTCAAAATCGTCAGAAATCGGGGGCTCCCCCAAAATGATAGGAAAACCCCATGATATTGTTCGTGGGGGTTCTCTTTTCGTTTTGGGGAGGGCGGGAAAAACGGCACACAAAAATAACCCCTAAACCCACCCCGACCCTTTAAAACTAATCCCTTAGCTTCCCCCCCCCCCCCAAAACCTTTTACAGGTACCTGGTGATCCAGTGGGGGTCCCGGGAGCGATCTCCCGCTCCCGGGCCATCGGCTGCCAGTAATCAAAATGGCGCCGATGGCCTTTGCCCTTACCATGTGACAGGGTATCCGTGCCATTGGCTGGCCCCTGTCACATGGAGGGAGCACAGGATGGCCGGCGCCATCTTTCAAAATGGTGCCGGCCATCCAGTGCTCCTACCATGTGACAGGGGCCGGCCAATGGCAGCCGACGGCCTGAGAGCGGGAGATCACTCCCGGGACCCCCACTGGACCACCAGGTACCTGTAAAATGTTTTTTGGGGGGTCAGGAGGGTAGGGGAAGCTAAGGGATTAGTTTTAAAGGGTCGGGGTGGGTTTTTTGTTTATTGGCTCGGGCGCAGCCGATAAACAAAACCGCGATCGGGCCAAACGAAAAACAAAACACAATGTGAATCGGAACCGGAATCCAAACCAATTCCGGTTCCGATTCACATCTCTACCTAATATACATGCACGGTGAAACTACACTCAGGGTCGGGCCAATAGGGGATCTAGATGGTAGACACCTAACTCGGTGGTTAGGCACTTAGACCTACATTCATCATTTCGCTATAAATATAGCGAAAATAGCACCCGTGATAAAAAACAAAAGGGGGGGGGGGCGGTTAGGGTAATTTTCCTGGTACCACATCGCATAGGTATTTTACCATGTGTGTGAGAGAGAGAGAGAGAAAGAAAGAGACTCTGAGAGGCTCACAAAAATGTTAACTATTTATACCACTGTAAGAAGGGGCACTAGTAACTCGGGGTGAGAAACACAATAAAACAAGATCATATTTATTGATTTTTATTAACACACCATTTAAAAAAAACTAAATATGTGCAATTTTAGTTTTTTTAAACGGTGTGTTAATAAAAATCAATAAATATGATATTGTTTTACTGTGCTTCTATCTTTTTTAAACATTAGGGTTGGAAACTGATAGCTGTTTGGGGTGTTTGTAGTTATTTGTAGGCCTTGGTTAACCCAGCCCTCATTTCCATTTACTCCGCCCAAACTCCTCCCACTCAAATACTCATTTTAAATTTGCATACGCATTTCGCCATGTGGCACTTACCACGCTTTACCACCTACTCCTCACTCTGGCGTTTAAAGAGAAAAGATACGCAGACCATCCCTTGTTGACTTTTATTTCTGCTGGTTCTGTCTATGAGGGGAAGAAAAAATAAGTGTCTCATGCTTCCACACATTTACCAAAAACCAACCACAACCTTTTTTGATATGTTGGTGGCCATTTTGTGTCCCCCTTTCAGATTTCACTACAGAAGCCAATGGTGCACAAGAAAGGGCACCGTTAATCCCGACAGGTAGAAAACCCTGCCACTGACCATGTGATTGCATCATACTCACACTCAGCTTTTTCTTTGCTTGTTCAGGTGATGAGCGTACTGTTCTTGATCGAGCACGCCTTGGAGGTAGCCAATGGAAAAGGATATTGCAAGACCGCTGGCAATGACTACTACAAAATCGGTGAGTCTGTAGATGGCAGAAGCGTGAGAAAGAGAGGCATCCAATTTGTCGGCTTTGGGTTTAAATAGATTATCTTCTTTGGTTTGCGAGTTTCTGCTTATCCAATTCTTTCCGTACAGCTTATTCCGGTGATATTCAGGATACATCCTGAATGCCAAGGGAACATCCTTCTGCCGTTAACACACACTGTTGACTGCCATGGTTAATAATATGCAATGAATTCAAAGGTCAACATGAGCCAGGCAAATCTCAGCCCATTCTGAGTTCAGCATTTTGAGGTTTCCCAAGATCCAGTGAGCAAATCCATTGGATGTTTACCAGATTTGAGGAAAATGCAAAAGGCACTCTAAGGAGAGCCAAAACATCTGCTTTGGATTTTAAAAAAATTTCAGATTTTTTCAAATTGGCAGATTTGTCTCAATTGATAAGGCTACTTTGCAGATTTCTAACCAGGAGCAAAGCAAGGCAAAATATTACAAGCTTCATGTATTTAATAGTTCTAAACGTTACACTGAGAGATCCTATGTTGTCCAGCACTATATGCAGTGCACAGAATTAAATAAGCACTGGTGATGAAGTCACAAAGGAAGATCTGAACGAGATCTCTTAGACCCAGCAAGAGGTCAGCAATTGTAAGGGTCAATTGGTCATTTTCTAAGTTATTCTATTATCTCCTGCTTCTGCTAGAGTGTTCATTTGGGGTTGTATTGTGTAGCCGCACAATCAGACTGAATTTCATCCAAGCGTGTGCTTCTATAGGGGTTAATTCCCAAAGCCATTTGTGTGCGTACAACTGTGTTTTATGTGCGCAAATCCCTACCAACTGGGGAGAGGCGTTCTGGGTTAGATGAGGGGAGCTAGGGCACAGTTGGAACTAATGTGCATACTTTATGATTTAAAAAACAAAGGAGGTAATGTTCAAATGAGTTACACCTGTAAATGTAATATACACTTGCAGCAATTTTCAAAAGCCCATTTACTGAGTAAAGTTCACTTATGTGAGTAAATTCCTATGGACAATTCAATGGAATATATTGTAGCAATTTTCAAAAGCCCATTTGCACATGTAAAGCGCATTTACATGCGTAAAACCTAGTTTTACACGTGTAAATTCTTTTGAAAATTAACCCTAAAGGTCTTTCTCGTTCATTTAGGGGTCATTTTGCAACATTGCGCATAAGTTAGCTGGCAAATATGTGCACAAGGTATACCAGTGTTTAAAATGGAATTTCACACAGGAATCCACTTGGAAGACAGATCCCGGCAAAATTACCCACACACCGTTACACCTACTATTTGGTGGGCGCTGTTTTGCTTAGAGAAGTCATGTGCAAAAAGTGTGTAAGTCCATCCCCTAGGATGCCTCTCCCTATGTGCATAAAAGCACGCTCACGCAGTGTGTATGCAGCACATATGCCATTTTGTAAAGGGCCATTTCTTCCGATAAAGCACTACTTTACTTACAGTTAGAGTTGATCCAATCCTGGTTTTACCCCATTGCATTCCCTAAGAAAAGCAAGACTGTAAGTTCCTGCAAGCAGAGGAGTAAAACCAGGACTGGTTCACCCTGTCCTGAAAATCTGGATCCAGTTGGCAACCCTGATCGCAGTTGCCCCTTTGAAAAGTATCCTTCCCTAATGTGTCATCTCTACCCAGCCAAATTCTCCTAATATTATTTTTCTTAGGCTAGCTACAGGGCTTCCTTTTTTAGTTTTTGAGTACTGATCCATCGGAATCAAGTTTTAATGCTCTCTCTCTCTCTGCCTGAGTACAGAAGCACCACCTGGGATGCATTCTTGGTAGCCTAGGCAAAACCGTGATGCACAGAGCTGCTTGCAGTACTCGCGGTACATCCATCAGGCCATCAGAGCGAAAGGCCGCGCATACAGGACCGACTTTGAAGAAAACTGCAGGTCACCATGGTCAGCCTGTGGTCATCCATTACTTTATATCAGGCTGACCACAGATGACCACAAAGTCTTCCAGAAATGTGCAGCAGTTATACCGTGTCTGAATCAAACACAAAGTCCCCAAGTTGAACTAAAGAAGCCCATTGCCGACCAACGTAGTATATCTCTTACACAAGGGCTTAGTGACCATGATATGCTTTTCATAGAATCAGAGGAAATCAAGAGCATCCCTTCTCTAGCGGCAGAATCTGCTATGCCTGCACCATCCCACACAGATGTTTTGCCTATCCACTTTGTTCATTCTGCAGTCTCAGTTTAAGAGGCTCATTGTAGGCGTTCGAGGTCGCTCTCCCCAGGAGGTGGCCTAGCTCTGGGCTCTGACCCTAAGCACAAGCCTTCTGAAAACCGTGGCCCATTGCTTGCCAGTGAATTTCTCCCAGTCGTCATCTTGGACTATACTCCTGTTCTCTGCACTCTCCAGTTAGTTTTAGCATGTCCGTTTTAAAATAAAATAAGGCAACAGGGAGAAGGCTTAGTGCACAAAATGTGAAAAAAGCTCGCTCTATATTGGTTCTACTAAATGGCAGATAATGAGGGGGTGTTTGCAAAAGGAAGCTCACTTTTGACATGAGGAATGTACAAACAGCATTTGCGCTGTGGATGATTGCCTGTAGGTGCTAGGAGTTAAGTGGACTGTTTACAGCCCATAATAAACCCAGTGGTACAAGACACACAGCCATTTCTTTGACAGTAACAAACACATTCCCCTGTGTGTGGACCAGCAGGAAGTATTAGGTTCCATTCAGACCAGAAGACTGCTGGGCTGCATAGAGACAGGAATAACCAACAGTAAAAAGGAGGTGGTGATGCCCTTGTACGGGTCCTTGGTGAGGCCTCACCTCGAGTACTGTGTTCGGTTCTGGAGACCGTAGCTCAAAAAAGGATAGAGACAGGATGGAGGTGGTCCAGAGAAGGATGACCAAAATGGTGTGGGGTCTGTATCGGAGGAAATATGAGGAGAGGCTGAAGGATCTAATTATGTATACCCTGGAAGAGAGGAGGTGCAGGGGAGATAGGATACAGAGCTTTCAGATACCTGAAAGGCATTAATGATGTACAAACTTTGAACCTTTTCCATCGGAAACAGTAGAACTAGGGTGTCACGAAATGAAACTTCAGGGGGGGCCAACAGAACCAACGTCAGGAAATATTTCTTCACAGAGAGAGTGATGGATGCTTGGAATGCGCTTCCGGAGGAGGTGGTGAAGAAGAAAACAGTCAACGGATTCAAATGGGCATGGGATAAACACTGTGGATCCCTAAAGGCTTGAGGCTGGAAATGAAGAAGAGGGTGTATGGAGGTAACCAGCATGGAGCCGCAGTTACTGCCCTTAACGGAAGGCATGGGGATTACAACCCTCAATCAATAGCCTTGATCTTTTGACACAACTGCAACATCACTCCCTGCTTTGACAGCAAGGTGGGGGAGGGGGAAAGGGGAACTGGATACAGACAACAACCTACATGGGCTCTGACCTTTACAGACTGGGGTACTGGCACGCAGACATAAGGGAAAAAACACAGGATGGCTTCTGTGGCTAAGTCCCAAAGCAAAGCACATCAAGCAGCATTGTCTGAATTATCAAGAAGGCTCCTCACCCAGTAAAAATGTTGCTGGCAGAAATCTATGGGTTTGACAGGTGCTCGGTTTTGATTGATTGCAAATATTACTACTCTTTCATAATGTTTGGGCATGGAACGGCAGATACTATCCTTGAGAGAAACATGGGGGATCCTGCACAGAGCGGCAGATACTACCATAAGAAGCTTGCTAGGCAGATTAGATGGACCATCGGGGCTTTTTCTGCCATCATTACTATGTTACCATATCATTATTCTTTTTTTTTTTGCGTGTATTATAAAGTTGGCGAGGTATGCGTTTACTGCAGAACATAAGAACATAAGAAATTGCCATGCTGGGTCAGACTAAGGGTCCATCAAGCCCAGCATCCTGTTTCCAACAGAGGCCAAACCAGGCCACAAGAACCTGGCAATTATCCAAACACTAAGAAGATCCCATGCTACTGATGCAATTAATAGCAGTGGCTATTCCCCAAGTAAACTTGATTAATAGCCGTTAATGGACTTCTCCTCCAAGAACTTATCCAAACCTTTTTTGAACCCAGCTACACTAACTGCACTAACCACATCCTCTGGCAACAAATTCCAGAGCTTTATTGTGCGTTGAGTGAAAAAGAATTTTTTTCCGATTAGTCTTAAATGTGCTACTTGCTAACTTCATGGAATGCCCCCTAGTCTTTCTATTATTCAAAAGTGTAAATAACCGAGTCACATCTATTCGTTCAAGACCTCTCATGATCTTAAAGACCTCTATCATATCCCCCCTCAGCCGTCTCTTCTCCAAGCTGAACAGCCCTAACCTCTTCAGCCTTTCCTCATAGGGGAGCTGTTCCATCCCCTTTATCATTTTGGTTGCCCTTCTCTGTACTTTCTCCAATACACATCCCTATTGCCTTCTCCGGAGAACTCCGCAATGCGTTATGTGGTGGCCAGCGTTTAACCAGGAGGTTCTCTGCCTGACTATTATCTGCATCACATAAAGTCATGCAGTTGCAATATTAGTCGATTTGGACCTGTAGAATTAATGATCCACAAACAGGTGGCATATGATACTTTTTGGGTTGATTCTGTGCTGACCTTCTGAAGGGTGTGTAACACTTGAAAGCTAGTCCCAAATGTCTTAAGTTAGTCTGATAGGAAGGTGACACCTGCAACTTGTTTGTCATTTATTTCTATGCAAATGAAGATCACCATTCAATCAGATGCAACTGTATGATGTCACATGAACTGATCTGTCAATTTTGGCACTAATATCATTGTTTTCTGTTTCTTGTTCAGCGGACATTACTTCCAGTTTCCTCCTTATCATCATGCTGTTTCTCATCAGTGCCTCCTTACTCTACGGTATCCTGAAGGTACATGTGGCTTTATCTCTGATTTCATATGAGTGCATATAAAGGTATATTATACCTGCTTATTATTTAACCCATACCTATTATATCTTTCAATTCTCTGTTCCCTAAAGATACCTTTCTTACCACTAGTATTTGCCAATAATATATACCTCTGACCCATATGTATTAATCATATACATTAATCTATGCTCTTCCCTTATAGTTGTACCTTTCTATTCTATATCTCATAGGTATATGGTACCCTTCAATTTCCAGCTGTGGCAGGATATCCTTGCCCCTTGTGGGTAATAATTCTGTTACATTGTTATGGATGGAAAGCTTAATCCATGTGAAAAGCAGTTTTTGCTCAACTGACATTTCACCAAAAAATAATTGACTAATTTTTAGCACTTTTCAAGGCATGTCAAAAATGCTCATGTACTGACTCAGTTCGTCCATACGGCCGAACTTCCAGAGGCATGACATCTTTGACTAAACTGCACCAAGTGAGTCTGTGATTGGTGAGAAGATGCACCATGCTGTACACTGCCATGCAGCAAGTCCCTGGTTCAATCCCCCTGGATCGGATATTCTGCTCCCTGGATCAGCAGGGGCAGGGGATCCTGTGGAAGCAGCATTAACAGCCCCTGAGTTAGGGGGCGGAGTTGTGGTCATAGCTTAAGGGCAGCACCTAGCAGCCAGATTCGGTGCCTATGATTGCAGTTCCAGATGGAGCCCTGTGCGTGGCCACAGGGCATGACCAGACTACATGTGGTTGACCGGAGTTGGGTGAGCAAACAGATACAAAACATGGGGTAGGGGGAATCCCTGGTTGATTTGCAAATGAAAGCTCCTGGTGCTAGATCATAGCCCTGTTCTGTCTGAGCTGCAAGTACAAGGGAGCAGGACAAAACTGCTGTGTCCAATAAAAAAAATAAAGATCAGAACCCGATGAGCATTCAGGCCATTTTTGAATAGGATTATGTTGAAAAGTGCTACAGAATCCATGTAGATGCTTGGTTTTTAGGTCCTTTCCTTGTCCCCCCTCCACAACCCTCCACCAACTTCCAATATTTGGCAGAAAGGGCTGGAATGCCAACTGTCAGCGTGCCAAATTTCACTAAAACCAGTGCAGTGGCAGTTTGAGATAGATGGGGACAAAATAAGTGAAACTCTCAACGTGAAAATTATTCAAACTATGGGGGCAGGGTTTGCCCTCAGTCGGCTCAAACAACGGCTGCAGATTTTAAAACTAAATTTGGCATCCATCTTAGAGTCCTAGTCAAGTTTGAAAGGTTTGAATGTTCATTATTTTTTGAAGTTAAAAAGCTTGATGCTTCTGAGAAATTTGGTTTTAAAATGTTAAGGTTTAGGTAGTTGGTAGGAGGTTGATTCTTACGGACCTCTGGTTTTCTTTCAGCTTGGCTGACTGTATGAAGTATATGAGAAGATCAACCTCATAACATAAATTGTTCTTTTTCTGATTTTTCTTTCCTAGAACAAGGAGCGCCATTTCATCCCATTCTTGGCTCTGCAAATCATGGATATTCTGCTCAGCACATTGACTCTCTGCAGTTATTACATGCACATTCCCATCTTCCTAAAGTTCACACCGACGACCCCCTTGGTAGGTAACCATTTCGAGCCCTCGCTGGACAATGGCATTTAAAATTAATTGGAACAAAATTTGGGAAATATAAACTGACAGCTCAACAAACTTCTGGATACATGCACAAATGTTGACTTAGACTCCTCAAACAAGGCTTTCTATTTCTTGGCATGGAAATAAAGGTTAACCAACAAAAAAAATATATAAGGTAATACTTTATGGGATCTGCCAGGTACCTGTGAACTGGCTTGACCACTGTCAGAGACTCGATAGACCTTGGTCTAATTCAGCATGGCACTTATGTTCTTATGTACTTTTTTGTTGGACTAACAATATATTTCTTGACTAGCTTGACACTTCCTTCCTGAGATCCAAAACAGAATGAGCAAATGATGACAGAACTGGCACAGCTCTCTCCCTTATGAAATGGAGTTTATGGATAAACCCAGCTAAAGTTGTGTATGTTTACAAACAGGAGAAACTTCCAAAATGTACCAGGAGTGGCTGGCTATAGGGTGAAATGATTCACATAGTCCCACTGTGGCCATGAAGGCAACCTGCATAGGACCTGCTTAGAAATCAGACGCAAGCACACCTGACTCTTTTTTCTTCTACAGGCTACACACTCATGGGACTCACTCCTCGCTCTGCAGATCCTGGATTTCTGCCTCATCTTCTTGACCCTCTGCAGTTCCTACATGGAGATTCCGCCCTACCTGAATTTCCAGTCCATGAACCATCTGGTAGGTGATGATCAACTCTGCCAAGGATGGCACTTTCAAAGGTCATGTGCTCGTGTTAGCCAGAAATACCACAAATAACATTTTCACAGTCCATATTGTAAGTGTCATATAATTTGAGAGAAAATGGATCCTTGATATGAGGAATCCAGTGAAGAATGAAATTTTGACTCCACTGCAAAGGCACTGCTTAGAATTTCAAAATGAATAGCTGACGGCTCAAAAGACAACTTATTGTTTTCTTGAGAGTGAGCAATGCACTGCTGCTTGTATGCACTTGTGAGTATTGTCCAGTATTTGCATAATGAGTTACTGAAGTACTGCAGTATTCCCATGAAAGTTAATAACAGTATTTATGGTTTATACAGCTCCCTCTGTGCATACAGAGGCGTAGAAGATATTTTTATTAGGTCAAACATTAAAGTGATTTCCCTGGGTAAAAAAAAAGTATTTTATCTGTATTAAATTGGCCGTCTAAAAATCCCCCTCCCCGAATATGATGACAAGTCACACTTTTAGCAACATTGAGAGGAGGCGTTACTGCGGGGTGGGATTACGGAATGCTCAGGCTGAAGGAGGAAAAGTATGCACATCAATTGAATTTTTCATATTTTTTCGCATACTTTTCAAGCAAAAATATTTCCCCACAGGAAAAAGCAATGCCATGCAATTGCATACCTGCGGCAAGATCCAAAGCAAACGTACGCATGTACTTCTTGCTTTGAGAAATTCTTGCTACCTGCACATCTGGCAGGTAGCAAGAATGCACAGGCCTTGCCCCGGTGTGGACGGTTTGAACATTGCCTCCTCCTTTAATGGTTACAGTTCCCCACCGCTTGCAAAGTACTCCCTTCAAGTCTGAAGACAGGGACGCGTAAGGCCAAGGTCATGGCGAGCTTTGGGAGGTAAAACTGGAGTCCCAACTCTGAGCCCTTCCCCGTGCCACTGCCAGCCTGGTGCCTGGATTTGGATTTATCCGCAGGGAGCCAGAACAGGAGGGGAACGTCATGTCTCATGGGAATAGCAAGTGTAGGACAAACACCCCCCCCCCACACACACACACCTCCCCAAAGGATCACCAGCAAACATTTCTCTCTCTCTTCACAGAATTATTTTCCGAACAATGAGAAAATACCCGCTGGTGACTCCACCAAGATGTTGATTTTTTTTACCTTCATGTTCCTGATGATCCTAGTCTTCAAGGTAATTGGTTGGACCTAGCATTGTAAAACTGTTCTTGAGCCACAGTGCTAGCCTTGCTAGCCTCCGGCAACCAATAGAGCTGATCACTGGTCGCCACAGCAGCCCCTGGCAAAATCCATAGGTTGCCAACTGGCTGGAAACAGCTGGTATTGCAAATCAGTGTAGTCTTCCATCAATCTACCCCGTCTCAGGGTTTAGTTCTTTTTATGGCCCTGCCAAGTCTGCTCTGATTCATCCAACGCCATGGCATAGTAATTCTCCCTGAACTCTGATTCTATGCACTATCCATCACGGTGGTACTGTTAGCCTGGATTGTGTCAATATCCATACATTCATTTCACGTCCATCTTCCAGTTCTGTTTAAAATAATATGCACATTTATTATAAAAGCAAAGTAATGGCTGTGTTTGTGAGCTATGCAGTGGTAACAGGATTCCCTCTGCAAAGTTCACCATCCCGGCTACCGTCTGTACACAGATTTCACGATTATCTTGTCTGTAATTGGTTATTTTGTAGTGCGGGGAGAGGAGGGGGGACAACTCCGGTCCTTGAGAGCCAAAAACAGGCCAGGGGTTCAGGATGTCCACAGTGAATATGCAATGCAGGCGTTGCATGCAAATCGGTCTCCTCCATATTCCTGGTGGATATGGTGAAAACCTGGCCTGTTTGTGGCTCTCAAGGACTGGAGTTGTTCAACCCTGTTGCAGTTAACTAAGTTCCTCAGGACAGGAGCATCTGGGGACACCTGAGTCTCATGAACTATGGTCACTGATGGACAGCACCATCTCCACCTAGCCCAGAATGCAATACATTTCTACTGAATTTCATTTTGGGGCTGCTCATTCTCTTCTGCCGGGGTGAGTGACGCTGTCAGATTTCTCGGTCTGTGCTGATTATCTAAATTATAAAGAAAGGAACGCCGTGGGCCGGGAAGATAAGACACCAGCCTTCATGTTGGATAATCTGACTCTGCATATCTTTAATGAAATTCTTTAGAAGGCATCGCTGTCTCCCGACCACATCTGGCAGAATAGCTGCAGGTGACTCCAGTAAATAAGAAAAACTGATAAATCCATACCAGGAAACCACTGGCTGTATCATTATTACTATTCATATTACTGTTGTTTTCTTTCTCCTAAGCTGCCTCGAGAAGAGCATTATAATAAACATTTGGATTTACAGAAAATTGTTTTTCTAAACAGGACATTAATTCCATTTCATTTATTACATTTCCAGCATGTCCTTTTGCAAAGCCCCTAGAACGAGTTACAAGTAATTCATATAACACATAGCCACATGTAGATACAATGCACAAAACATAGCAACATAAAACCACATAACAACTTATTCCCAACAACCGCCCTCAGTCTCCCCCCACCCAAAAAAAACGAATTCTCTGACCCATCCGGACAGCCCATTCCTCCCATGGGTGGGGGAGCACCCTATCCCCAATCTTATCGTAGAGTCAAAAGTGATGATGTAAGGCATCCACACGCCTCAAACTTTATGTACAGTCAAAACTGGGACTGGATCAGCGTCTTCAGGTTCATCTGGGTGAGGTTGAAAGAAATGGAAAATGAACTACCAAGTCACCAAAAAAAAAAATTGTTAAAGATAACATGAAGACACCCAGGATCATCCTTCAGTTCTCTTGCCAATCATCTCACATTCAAACACAACGGAAAGACCACTATAAACCATTTTGGAGGTCAAAGACCGCAGCGTTATTGTAACAGTACCCGAGCTCATTAACCCCAGCATCATTTATAACAACTGAACAATCTCTAACCGGCCCCTGGTAGCTCAGCCACCACTGCCCAGCAAGCTAAAACTACCCCCAAGTCAGCAGTCCTGTAGGTCCATCGATCTCAGGCTTCCACCACAGCCAGCCAGGGGCCCACTCTCAACACATCGCATCTCCAGTCCCCTCAAAATCATCCTAGTTTCCCATCATGTGCTCGGTTACCCCCCCCACCCCCCCCCCCCCCGCTGCGACAACCGGAATACATAGCAAATAACCATAATGTTTCAAAACCAAAAAACTAGCAGAGAGAGGGAGGGCGGGTGGGGGAAGGTTCAAAGCCACAAAATTTTTATTTTAATTAGAAATGTTCATTGTATTAGACTATGGAAATGTATATTTCCTGCTATTCTGTTTAATGTAAACCGGTATGATTTACATCGGATGTAAGAATTTCGGTATATAAAAATTAAAAATAAATAAATAAATAAATAAAATAGCTGCTACCACCTGTTCTGCTCCCAAGCAAATCCTCGTGGAAGGGAAGGGGGTGCGGCTAATTTAAAAGAAACCCTATGTAGCTGGACCAGTCCAGTTGCTGAGGGTTGTTGCCCGTACAGATGCACGGGGTAGGAGAAGGCCACCAATCATCACCTTCGTAGTTCCCATCTCTTACTCATGAGATTCAGCAGCCAAGTGGGATTGGTCTCGCCAAGCTGGGAAGGAAGGGGAAGAAGGAGGAGGAGTGAGGAGGAGTGACCATATCTCGCTGACCTGGGGCTCATGTTATCTTAGGCGACCGGGGGAGGGGGTCGCAGAATCCCTACCCTTCCCTTCCCCTGCAATATTAATGCAATCTCCATTTTTTTTCTATTATTTTCTCCTCACTCGACTCCCTAGATAATTAAGCCTATGGCATCAAACCTTTTATTTTATAAAATCTTTAATCCTAGCATTCTGACTAGTTATTGTTTATTTTTATGTATATTTGAAACCTCGTTTTATTTTGATTATTTTTATGTTTATTTTAGTTGTGTAAACCGTTTTGACAAAAATTTATTTTTAAAAAACGGTATATAAATGCTTTTAAATAAATCAATAAATAAATCAATAAATCATCATAGTAGTTTGGTGAATGGTACCTTTATTGGGCTTATAAATGTTGAACAATGCAAGCTTTTGGGACTAACAAGGTCTGAGGAGTCCCTAAAGCATGCATTGTTAAATATTTGTTTGCATAAGGAGGAGATCATCCACCCAACTATTGTTATGGCTCTTTTGTAGCTGATTTTATCAGCTCTGACAGAATGGACAGGCTCTTGAACTTGCCAGCATGTGGCCTGGATCCTGCCTCAGTTTGCTCCCGGTGGTCAGAGTACAAAGTGCCAGCAGCACGGAGCTACCAGGAATGTTTGCTGCCCTGTGAATAGCGTTCTCTAGCAGAACTGCACGTGCTCCCGTGAAAACAGATGCCCAGCACAGAAAGTATTTATGTCCAATGAGATGACCCTACTAAATCATACTTTTCTGCTTTGTTCTGAATTTGTGCAAGATTGATGATTTGTGTGTGTGTGTGGGGGGGGGGGGGGGGGGGGTAATGTCACGTGAAGATTGACCCATGTGACTAAATATTTTAGGACTCCTTATAAAATTCCATTCCAATATTTCTTTATATGACTAGTCTGTGGGGGTAATAAAGCGCCATCTTACCCACATGGGTCCTCTGGAAATTGTGACTTTGGTTATAGATTTGGAAAAAGGTGACATTGCCATCATTTTTTTTCTCCTCAATATTTTCAAAGGACTGTTTTAAAATGTAAAGTGCAGATGTTCAGTGTAGAATCACCAATACCGTATTTAAAAGCTGGCATTCATTTTGTTGTGATAAAAAAAAAAAAAAGAAATTTGCAAAGCATGCATTTTTTTTTTTTTAAGATGAGCACTGTAGACCCAATGTAACGCGAGTGATGGGGTCCAAAAATGTGGTTTGCATTATATGTGAGCCCACGCTATATTGAGTTTATATATTTTGCTGTAATAGATAAGAAAGATGTGATAATCTTAGACTGTGCACTTGTGTGGGTGCCGGAAATAAAGATTTTTTATTGCTAAGAACAAAGTACTGCACTCTAGCATTATCAAAAAAATCATGAAATAACAAGATATGTATTTTAACAGTGGAAAAATTGGTAGCCATCCTTTGATCGTGTTATGAGAGATTTTGCATTATATTGAGCTGTGTTACACCGGGTCTACAGTGTGTTTTGGCCTTAACTGTACTCATTCCTATGGTAACCTAAATCCTTTCCCTCTACACTTTCCCATAGTAAAAAAATTCTATCATTGCCAATAATAAATAAAATTATAAGACAATTTACTAGAAGACGTTATTCGCATTATTGGCTCAGACAAGCAATGAGACCAATGTTTGAGCTACTAGAACGCCAGAATGCTATTGCAGCCTCTACAGTGTATTGGGATCCTCTACAAGTGACTCCGCTCCTACTTTCCCTTCTTTACTGTACATTCTCATTCTTTGGCTCCTTCTGTTTTGCTCTCTACTGCAGACAGCCTCCTCCGTTAGATGCCACTTCTACGGTAATAACAGGAGATGCTCTTTCATTCCTTTGCGTTGCAGGCTCACATGGTCAGGTGCGTCTGGAGGTGCTCCAGGCTCATCAAAGCCAGCAAGAAAGCTGAGGTGAAGGCCGCGCCCGACTTTGACGCCCCTGAAAAGGTGAGAAGTTAAGGAGACAGCGACCACTGCCTCCCGCTGCTGATCGTTTCCATAGTTGCTACCAGGTGAATGTGGGGCCATCTCCAGTTTGCATCATGCAGTGGAGGCAAGACCCCCCCATAAAAGGAGTACCTGAGACAGGGTTGACTCTAGGGGGCTACAGGGCCCAGGGAGGAACCATCCAGAGTTTGGTCCTTCCCGGAGAAGAGCAGAGGAAAGGGTAGGGGGAGGGTGGTCGTCCCCCCCCTGAGATCAAGAAGCGATCATCCTGTATCCAGCTCCTGCCCTACCAACAATCTCTCCAGGAACAGGAAATGAGGTTGGGCTGCACGGCGGGGAGGGCCAGGGTTATAATCCGAGGCGCAGGACCAAAGCACAGGAGCAGAGGCAGTCTGGGGTAATTCTGACTCTAGCCACTGCGCAACCACTTCCCTCCTGCAAGCGTGGATTGAAATGACTACTCTTCCCCAACTTCACCAGATGATCTCTTCTGGTAACAAAAGAGCATCAGTTATCATCATTTTAACCAGACCCATTTCTCGCTGACTTGTAGGAGTTCATTAGAGTTCTTAGGAAATGGCAGGAGGTCGGTGGCAAAATGAAGAGGCTGTGGAGTGACCCTTACCATGGCTTTCTCTCCCCAGGTCGTGCTGCCGTCGTACGAAGAAGCCATGCAGTTACCCTCCAAAGAACCTCCCCCCCCTTACACAGTGGCTTAAGATGTCGCCGCCTCCTTCCTCTCTCGTCTCCTGTGCCAGCACGGCCTCGCGGGTGCTGGTGAAACGACCATTTCCGCAGCCCCAGGGTGCCCCCTTCGCCCACCAGCTTTGAGTCCTGCCCCCGCTCATGATAGTTGCCTCGGATGGTAGAGCGCTAGATCTAGTGCTGCTCTGTCGCTCGTTGGGGGAGGGGGGATCTTTCACGGCAGGCGGTAAACCGGGTCCTCATTTCTCCAGAGGTACCCGCTATTCTGTTTAGCAATTATGTTTTTTTTGCAATGAATTTAGTGCTTGGGAAAGGTGCTGGACTGACAGCACTGGAAAGTCGAAAGCCCTCTGCTCCCAGAAGATATCCAAGACGAGCGGTGCAAGCTTCCCCTCTCCTGACACGCAGAGAGGGTAACTCGCTCTCAAACAGCCCACACGAGCAGCAGCGGTGCAAGCTTCCCCTCTCCTGACACGCGGAGAGGGTAACTCGCTCTCAAACAGCCCACACGAGCAGCAGCGGTGCAAGCTTCCCCTCTCCTGACACGCGGAGAGGGTAACTCGCTCTCAAACAGCCCACACGAGCAGTAAAGTCGGCCTGTGGTGTATACAATCTTAAATATAGTTCAATCTTATTTATTTGTGAAATACAAAAACCCTACCTATACAATTAAAAACTATCACACTCATACAGCATCATACACTCACACACATTAAAAATATGTTAGAAAAGATACAAATGTCCCTATTATCAAATAATCATATAACACTTTTCCCTACATATGATCAATGATTCGATAAATCCCACAAATGTACATGTGACTCAACATGTATTATATATGCACATCAGCTCTCATAAAATCCAGCTAATATAATTCCCTTCAATTATACATCCAAATATCCTCGTGTGTATCTTTTCTAATATATTTTTAATGTGTGTGAATGTACGATGCTGTATGAGTGTGATAGTTTTTAATTGTATAGGTAGGGTTTTTGTATTTCACAAATAAATAAGACTGAACTATATTTAAGATTGTATTTTCTCTGTGGGTTGGTCGTATGTAGCATTAATACCACATAAGAGAAAATAAAGTTACCTTCAGTGTTGTTGATACTGTAAGTGTATAAGAGGCATGCAGCCCCAAAAATTTGTTTCGTGCATTTTTTTTTTTTTGGAGGGCTTATTTGCCCCTGAGGTTTATGTCATTTTGGTTCCTTTACTTAAACAAAATACATAATAACCCCCCCCCACCCAAAAAAAACCAAACAAACCAGGAGGGATTCTCCGGGACTCGCCCTGTCCTGTAAATGATGCTGGCACCGGGAAGCAACCCGACCCCCACTTATCCCATCCATGAGGGTCCTGAGCAATAAAACAGGCAAGAGAGATGTCCGCTGAGCTCCTGCCCCCCCCCCCCTCCCCAGGTCTTCTCTTTAAAATGGCGCTGGTCAGCCCTGAGACCAGCGCCATAGTGACTTAAAAATGGTGCTAGCCTCAGGTCTGGCCAACATCCTACAAGAAAATGGCAGCGGCCGGCCCACGAGACCGGCGCCACTTTAGAGAGATGGACCAAGGAGGCAGGTGGCAAGCGGGCCTTCTGTCCCTTTTACTGCCCAGGGGGGCCGGGACAGTTTCTGGTCCTGGTGGCTTTCCAGGAGGGAGGGGCCACGGGACGGGGCGGGTCGTGGGGCGAGTTCCGGAGCAGGCCACATTGAAGCCTCGGTGGATATTTTTTTTCTTTTTTCCAAAATGAAACCAAGCAAACCAACTCAAATTTTTAGATTTTTTTTTCTTTTGTTCCATTTTGAAAATGTAATGAAATGAAATGAGAAATGTCAAAGGACCACACATCCCTTTTGTACGCAGACTCTACCATGAATTTTCAAGGTGAACCTATGTGTGAAATCAGCCAAGGATGTGTACACATTCACCTGCGTAACGTTACATCTCCTCCTCAGAGGGCGTGACTTACGGATGTACAATTACATGTACACTTTTTAAAATTATGCGCACAAGTGCCAACTCCAACCCCTCCCCCTCAGAACCCCTCTCCTCGGCGTGTGTACAACTACGCGTGTAACTGGATTACGTGTGCACTTTTATGTGCATCGAGGCCCTGGTCAGTTTTAGAACAGCCTGGTTCTTTGCACGTAATTACCCCCCTCGCTGCCCCACCACAGAACAGGTACAGCACAGGCGGCAGCAGCGCAAGCTTCACACGCACAGTGCCCCACCACAAAAAAAAAAGCTACAGCACAGGCAAATAGGCCTCCTGCCCCAAATGCTGTATTCGGTAAGTTGGCATTTAGCTGTGGAACAACCTGCAGTTCTCAAGGTCAACTGGATTATTTCAGACCCTCTGTCCATTTCAACCTGGTGAAATACTTACCCTGCCAAGAGGAATACAAAGCAAGAGCCCCATCCATGCCATGGATTTCTTAACCTCACAATAGGGCTGCGCAGGGTCGTACAGGTAACATGGGGCCCACTCGGTAACAGCAGTAAACTGCTGGGATTTGAAGGACTTCTGGCTTCCAGTCCCGGCTCCTTTTCAGGAGAAAGGTTGGATATTTTCTCCCTTTCTCTCAGGTTTACTCATCCCCTGATTTGAAACTTAATAGAATAACTGTGCAGTTTCTCATTATGGCAAAGCCTCTTAACGTAAAGCCATCATCGTTATAACAGAGCAACACGAAGCAGGATGGCAGGTCCTAGCTGCAAGGCCCATCTAGTCCTGCCGTTTTCCCTTTCCAGCTGCAATGCCACAGACCCCCAGCTGATCTCTGCTCTTATCCTTTCTTCCATGCAGCTAAGGATGCTCTGCTCTTGTCCCAGGTTTTCTTGAATTCTGCTACTGTTTTTGCCTCTGTCCCTTCCCCGGGGGGGTGGCCTCCTGCAGGTGGAGAAATATTTTCTTGCATTACTCCTGGGACTTCCCCCCATCCTGTTTTGCTGGAGTGAAGCAGCTTTAAATCAAATGTATTACTTGGCTTCCAGCCTGCCTTATAAAAAAGTGCTGCTCGCTCAGATAACGGTGGTCTTTCTGTCCCCCTTGGAAACAAATGTACAATCAGCGGTAGCTGCATCAGAGTTTCCGAACCTCCCCGTCTTGGGAGCCGCACCTGTTTTGGTTAAATAAAAAAAAAAATAATAATAACCATTTATCTGCTTTGTCCCTGCAGATACTCCAGTGAAATGTATTACATTAAGGGGATTACATGTCCTGTTGCTCAAATCTCCATCATAAAAAAGACAAAATAGCAAATCGAGACAGTTGACATTAAGGACCCCCCCTTATTTGGTCTGATTTTCATTTCATTTCCGAAGCATTAAAAGATTTTGAAAGCACCACTTACACAGCCACTCCCCTTACTCTGCTTCTCTGTGAATTGGGTCATTCTCGGACCGATCCGTACCAGAAGCCCATGCCAGCATCCACACTGAAACACGGCGTGCATGCATAACCAAAGAGCAAAGGACTTTTTCTTTGTTTTTTTCCCAGAAAAACAAGTACGGCAGTGGTACATGGTATATTATTCCAAGAAACCTGGAGTATTAACTCCCAGAGAGCAGGCCAAGATCCAAGAACAGCGTAGAGCATTCAATCCAATTAGCGCTGCTGTCTTAAGGCTTTTTTTTCCCATTGGGACGTGCGTTTGGTCTGTGTACTTCTGACTTAAGGTGGCTTCCTCGGAAATCAGCAGATCATATCTGCTGAAACTGTATGGGAAATGCGCTCTTGATCTTATTCCCTCATGGTTGGCAAAAGGAAGGAAGGTTTTCCCTGTGGGTACAGAGGGCTTATCTTTGAGGTGAGGGCTGCTGGAGATCATCAGCTTCTGCAATGTGCTGGTTCTTTCTCCTCAGAGATATATTTCCATGTGAATTGCTTCTAATGTGTGAACTTGTAGTTCTGGTCCATAATTTCATTATGAATAAACAGCTTGATATATGCCTGTGCTCTTTCTTTCCCCCCCATTTCCTACCTAAGTTAAGGTTCAATGGTAGCAGCCTCTTTCCTCAAAGCGATCCCTGGCATCGCTGGATCGGTATCATACTCTGTTTTTAAATCCAGTCTTTTTGTTCACTGAGCCATATTTGGTGAGTATGGTCCTTAATTCGGTATCTGCATAACCTGTCTCATGAGGGGCTGGGGGGGGGGTCGTTGAACTTAATGCCCCCACATTTGGGAATTTTGGGTAACACAAGTGGACTTTCACATGTCACCTTCTACAATATTAGCTGCTTCTAATAAAAGATTTTTAAAAAATTGTTGTAATCTAAATCCTGATGGAGCCATGCTATCTCTGGAATATGTTTGCTTAAAAACCCAACATGCTATGTCATGGAAAAGTTGTACATGTTTTAATGATATGTAGAGAAACCTGTACATAAGACAAGCTTATCCCAAATGATTTGATTACACAACAAATTCCACTAGATTAAATCCTTGTTCCGAACCCAGCTGTTTGGTTTAACCATCCTTAGCAACCATGCCAACTGGGTAATATTCAGGTTTGGTAATTAGACTAATCAGGAGAGTCATCACAGGTTGTTTCGTGTCGTCATTCTGACTCGACATTTTAGCTTTTTTTCAATTTACAAATCCATGCTATTTGTTTGATGATTTAAAAATGCTGATTTCCAGTTATTTAAGAAAAAAAAGATGTTAGCATTTTAATATAATCTACTTGAGATTGACAAGGGAGGGGAAGAGGGACATTGAAACTGATGAGGTTAACTGAGACATGTAGGCAGCTTCCATTAAACAAGACTCACCCTAAAGGCAGAGCTGAAAGTTCTGAATTGTTTCACCATTCTCCAACCTTCGTCCCATGCGCTGTCATTTTGCTAGCACCTCTGTTGGGTCTCTTGGGTGGGACGCACCTAGGATCTCAATTCTGAGCTTCTGGTGTCATAGCCAACATGAGCTAGTGAAAGGGGTGATGTGTGTGTGTGGGGGCGGTGGCTGTATGATTTTATTTTACAGTCGCACGTCTAGCATAAGCTTTTCAAAGAGCTTGAAGACACTTCACGGCAACTGACGCCAAATTTGTTTTGGTCTAGACCGTTTGAAAGCCACACTTAAGAGTGCAGCACGCCCCCAGGTAGCAAGCTCATCGTAGGATTCCAAGCCAACGGCCCATTCCTCACACTGGCTGGGGCTGGAGTGTAGCGGAAAGATTGGCTGCAATGCTTGGGCAAAAAAGAGGTAGCCAGCTAGTGTCCTCCAGAAATACCTGCTGCTCCTCGTGTGTCACCCTGAGCAAGCATGTATACCATAAGAGAACCCTTCAGGTTCATTGGTAAGTGCAGAAGGCCATCGCTGGTGAGTCCCAGTTCATGACCTGCAGCTAGACTGGAGAGATCTAGTCATGAGGGTGGCCCCGTCGCATTGTATTCTCATAATCTCAGCCTTGTCCTGCATCAAGAGAGCTGGGCTGTCTCAAGTCCATGTTAGATCAGCAATGAATAAAGTAGTGGTGAAGTCTCTGGAAAGCAAAGCAGAGTGAAAGTTTTAATGTAACCTGCTCACCTGCCCCTAACTGATCTCCGCAGCTTACCTGCTCTTCCGTTTCCATTCCTCCACTTCTTACCCACTCAGAATGGGAAATGAAATGTCCTCCTAAGCAGGGGAAACTGAAGTCATGCTCCTTCTGAATTTACCATAGACTCAGAGCCGCTCCACTACTGCAGAAACTGGCTCCTTTGATCAAAGGAGTGAGTTGCTGCTGGCGCAGGGGGACCATGTAGCTCCATGTCTGGGGGGAACGAGCTGAGCCAGTCCTGGTTTTCAGCTCACGACATGCATGGAGACGTAATTCCTGCTTTCCTTAGGGTTCTCAATAGAGATATCATAACTCTCCCTCCCTGCATGCAGTGGCTCAGCTTGTCCCCACTGGACACGGAAATATGTGGTCACCTTTATAGAGAAATGACCTTAGTGCTGCTGCTAGGACTTCAGTCCTGCTTCCTGTGCTCCTGATGCTTGCCCGGTCTCCATACTATTGGTAGCCACACAGTTCTGTATAAAGCAGAGCAAAACCAATGACCAGACTTCTCTCGGCTGGCTCAGCTGAAGCTGCTTCTAACAAAAAAAAAAATAAATAAAAATGTTCTTTGATTAGCGAAGTGAAAAAAAAAAATAAACATGACAAGAGAGTCAGAACAGGAGTTGATTTATGCAAACACTGTGGCCAGAATATTTTCAGATGCCCGTTCCCACTGGAAGGGTCCTTTCATGCATGTAGGTGTGTTCACAAGTTATAGCGCTGTTACCTGAGGCATTTCCCTCTGATATTCATAAAGCTAAGGGTAACCGCTCCGTAGCCTGACTTTGCTTGGCTGACTCGGTCCTTCATCCTTCAGTGGTAAACAAAATACATGCTAATGAGAGCGGGGGCAATAACTGTATCCATAAGGCATTTTGGACAAAAATGGGCAGACGGCCAGCAAAATCTAAAGGCCCATAAGGAAACACTCAGGCATTCTCCTGGCGGAAAAAGCTTACTGCATGGTTCAATCTGCCTCAGCAAAAGAATTCTTAAATAAGAGGACAATTTTCCAAGCAGTTTACGCAGGTATAAAGTGTTTTCCCTCAGAGCCTGACTGACGCAGCTTTTCTCCCATGGACACAGAATGGGAAAAACAGAGCTCTAGTCACTCAGACCCTCAATATAGCTAAAAATCAACTTCTCAGAACCAGGGCTGGGATGATGAGACTTCATTCACAACTATCTGGGTCATTCCCCACCCCACTCCCATTTCATATCTGCTTCTGCCCCTCAAAACACCTAGGCCTAGATTCATCAAATGCTATAAATATAGTGGAAATAGCGGCCACAATGAAAAAGGGTGCTATGCACCATCACGATTTATACCACTGTGAACTCCTCTTTTACCTTTCATCGCTCCAAATGACAGAAAAATCTTCAGTGATATCACCATTGCTGTTCATACCTCTGACTGTGTATGTAAAACTGCCCTCCCCCCAAAAAAAACCTCCCCCTGAGTTACTAGTGCCGCCTCTTACAGTGGTATAAATAATAAACTTACATATGGGTTGTTCTCGCGATAAAAACCTTTTCGGTCAGTAATGTACAGCTAATGAAAACTCCTCCCACTTGCATAACTAAAGTCACATTTGCATATTAGTAATGCTAGTGTTAAGGCCCTAATGCGAAATGATAAATGAGCCAGCTAGTTTGGTCTTTGCAGTGACAATCCTAGGTCAGGGCCATCCACCAGAGATCCTTCTGGAATCCTACAATCAGGGACCCTAAATCTGGTTAAGCAAGAGGTCAATTTTCATAGGGCTTAAGAGCTAACTGTGAGAGGGAGAATTTCCCTGGGCTGAGTGCTTGAATTTAGGCTCCTACTTTCATTAGGATCCTAAATTTGTTGCGTCGAGAGGTGGAACCTTGGGCTGAGGTGGGGTTGACGCAACCCATAGGTAAGGACCTACAGGTCTCCACCGTTGGCAGGTGGAGTGGGCTGAAAGACAGAGGCCGCTGGAGCTTCACCTATACCAGCCCTCGTTCCCTGCGGGTTGAGCCTTTGGGTGCCGGGGCTAGCAGGACTTTAGGTGGGCCTCTGTGTTGAAGTAGTTGGTTCAGCCCAGAGACAGCAGATGAGAGATGGTACAGTCTTACTCTGGACTGGGTAATGTCCTGGAAACTCAGGCATGGAACGGAGACAGACAGGGGTCACTCAAGCAAAAGTAGGCCGAAGCCTGAAGAAACCACGTCCAGGGAGTAAGCTGAAGAGGCATCCAAGGGAGATAGTCAAGAGTGTAGTCAAGCAAGGCAGAGATCTGATCACGGAGATGGTCAAGAGCGTAGTCAGGCAAAGCAGAAGTCTGGGTCTGGAGATAGGCAATGGCGTAGTCGGACGAAGCAGTGGTCTGGGTCTGGAGATAGGCAGTAGCGTAGTCAGGCAAGGTGAATGTCTGGGCTTGGAGAGAATCAATGGTGAAGTCAGGCGAAGCAAAGTCAAAGTCCGTGTAATCAATCTGAGGAATGAAGCAAGGTAGGAACAAGGAGACAGGAACCAGGAACAATGAGGAACAGGAACACAAGGATGAGACAAATCTCTAGAAGGCAATGAGTACTCGACCAGTGAGGGGACCTGTTGCAAAGGCAACGATAGGGAGCACAGCCGGAGCTTAAATACCGTAGTTAAGTTGACATCATCATCCGGGCCCGCGGCTAGGTTTCCATCCCGGTCCCTATTTAAGGATCAATGGCGCGCGTGGGCCTAGGGAGGGGCATGGCATGAGTAGCAGCAACTCTCTGCAGGCCGCACGAAGAGGCCTGACGAGAAGTGGTAGCAGGACCAGGAGCGCCGGGGACTGTGGCAGGGCCGGAGGCGCCGGGGACTGTGGCAGGGCCGGAGGCACCGGGGGAGGCCCAAGGATGGAGCTGACGGCCCACCGCTGCCAGCGAGGAGGAACCAGAAGCTGGAGTCACTGTGTAAAGGTGAGGGGGCCGTGCCGCGGGTCTCACACGGATGGCAAGCATAACAAAATTTAGGACCCTAAAAGTGAGTGGTAGCTACAGGGCACTTAGTTATCTCTAATGTAACCAATGATTAGAAAAGATTCCTGCTGCTGAAAGCTCTTCATTGAGCCTGCAGCCCCCATAGCCTGTTTCCCCTAAAGCATGGCATATGAGGTCACATAGAGAAACATCATAGAATCTATTTTTTACCCACTATATACACATTCAGGATTTATATATATTGTGTATGTTCAACATTATCCTGATTAGTACGGATTCTTTTTCATAGCGGCAGACATCTATGTAAGTTAAGAGCCTAAGTCTAGGATAATGGATAGAAGGCCTACATTTAGGCCCCGGCTAGTGCCATTTTCTTGAATGGAAGAAATTGATATGGTGCCGGCCTTAATTTGCTGGCACCATTTACAACCATAACACCAGCAGGACAGCAGCAACTAAGGATCACTCCTGCCCCATAAGAAAAAAAAGACTTGGGGTAAGAATATCCAGGGAGCCTGGATAAGTTTGAGGGAGAGTCCGGGAGGGGTTTGCATTTATTTTAAGGTTGTTTGTTTTGTTTGTTTATTTATTTATTTATTTATTTTTGCAGTGGGGGTGACCAGACATTATTTTTGTTTATTTTTTTCGTTTCAATTAAAATGAAACACAAACGAAATAGAAAAAAAAAAGCAAAAGAAATAAATGTGTCTGCGCTCCTGGTGTCTTGATGTGCTCATCAGTACTTGTTGATGAGGAAATGCCATTCCTGGGATTCTTTGCTCATTCTTCACCCTGACACAAGGCACCTGAAGTTCTGTAGTTACCTAGTAAGACAGACAGTTGCTCACAAAGTATCATGATATTCTGTAGGTAGGAATTTAAAAAAACTTCGCTGTGTGAAAAGCACGTTTTCAAAGGAGCCCCAGTGAGACCTGATAAAATGTATAGGTGTATTGTGAGTTTCTAGTCAGTGGAGGGTTAGGTGCTAGACAGGAAATGCTTTCGGTTTTCTGAAATGCTGAATGATTTGGCCAAGTCCGGTTTCACGGGAGCGGACAGACGTGCATCTGCTTGCAAGGTAAGCCACCAAGGTCTCAATGCTGCATTTCACTGTGATGAAAGGCCCTTTTTCAAGTGAAGCTGCCTGGCCTTTCAGTCTGATTTACTGAAGTTTTCACTTTCAAATGTGACCCAGCTCACAATAATGATAAAAAAAAGGAACGAGCTCTCTGCCCATTGACTCCCTTACCACCTGCCTCACATGCCATTTGTAAGAACTTCTTTTCAAAGTACCACTACCCTTTTCTCTGGCAACAAATCCTGTGAACGTAAATCCTGATGCCTGTAAGAACAACTTCCCGGGGCTTCCTCTGCATATGGATCTCGGTATATGACGAGGCATGCAAGCCTCCTGCACACTCTGCCATGTAGCACATTTTTGCACCGTGGGACGTGGCAGTGCCACAGCTCGTGTTTGTCCGCATTGCTCATGCATCACCTTCAGATGGCTTTGGTGCACTGCAGATGGTTAAAACGTTTAGGGGCTTGCAAACAATTTCCCTCTTCTTCCCCTCCCCTCCCCCCCACCTCCTGGATTCACCACAGCTCTCCGTTAGCCTAAGTCACATTTTTTTTTCCTCTTTAAAATAGGCAGATTGTGGTAATCCATGCCCACCACCAGTCTTTTCTGCTGGACTGAACTGAATTTCGTATCCCATGCAGCATTTCCAGTCAATCCCTGTGTCATTCAGAGATTTTGCTTCCCCAGTCCTAAACCCTGACTGGTAAAAGATTACGTTTACAGGCACAGAATGGGAGAGGATCATTTCTAAATCACTACCTAGCAGCCCTGTGTTCCCATGCAAAATGAAAGCTGTGGGACGGAGCTTAGAAAGCCCAGATGGGACCACGCGCGCAGGATGAGGAAGAGTCGGTCTGGATCTGGTTTTCATGTAATTACGAGCCTATTGAAGCAGCAGTGGGTGACATTTCAATCTTGCTGTATTGCGTCCTTTGAACTGTACACGTGCCACAGACCGGCACGGCAGCCCAGTAAGTTAAACACTCCTAGCTTGGTGAAGGCCACCATTAAACATAAGCAGCACGGAATGAAAAATTGTTTTCACTGGATGGCACGTTGGTGCTCCTGATGCCTTCCACGACACACACGGTGGCGGCCTGAGGTGATGACCACTCTCTGACAAAGATCTAGGCAGGTGAAGAATTTTATATTTCACGATGCTTCCCGGAAACTGATGTCCTGGCTGCTTGGCAGTGGGTCACATGGCACACGATTCTCAAAGCAATGCTGTCAAACCGCCAGTTCCTCCTTATTTTTGTGATGGATTCATCAAATAGTGACTGACCACTTCCCCTGTCCTGTTGCCCAAAATATGGCCCCTTTGCAGGCTATCACTTTATTGCTTTTCCATGGGAGTTCATGGATTTTCTTTTTCGCTATAAGCCTCAATAGCAGGTCTAAATTTCGCCAGATAAGACTTATCCCGCTAACTAGCACTTTTTACGGGGATATTCAGCAGCATAGCTGCACTGCCGAGTATCCCTTGTAAGTTAGCTGAATAAATCTTATACAACTAACTTACTTAGCTGTTTATGAATATCTACCTCTTTGTTTACATCATGCTGGATGGGACAGGACACAAAGCCACAAACGTTTTTGCTGTCTCCTTGTAAATTTAAAACAAGAGCACAAATCCCTGTCTTGGTGGCCACGGCTCTCTCACCCTCCCTAACCTTTTTCGCTCCCTTAAGGCCTGGGGCAGAGTCCCCGGTGGGGCTGTAAACCAGTATTCTGACCTTTGCGGGTCACAAGTGGCTTTTGTTTGGCTCCTCCCTCAAGCCATGTCCGAGTCAGGCCCTTCAGCCTGCCTAGGCTTACCCAGTTCTGCCTTTAAATGGGATGTGCTGTCCCGCACTACAATACGAATTCTTTACTTGACCTTCCAGTCGTCTGCCGCATTGCTGTTCATGTCATTGTCTTTAAAGTTATAAAAGCAGCTGAGGTAATCCACAGCCACTCCTGGCCCTGTTTGACCCTCGTGGCTTTAAGAAGCAGCGTTAAGTAATTCATTCTGGAGCCAGTTCCCTTCTGCCTCAGGACCACACAATTTGATTTCTCCCCTTCCAAAAGTTTAGCCACAGGGCCATTTTTTTTTTTTTTTTAGGGGAAGGGGAGGAGGAATTTGCTGAATTCCCAGATCCTTACTGAGCCTCTGAGAATGTCAGTGTTCTTTCTAAACCTAGAAAACCAGCTCTCAGCCTCCTGGGACCAAGGCAGGGGCTGGTCTAACCCCTCAACATATCCACTTTCAACCTATATTTTTTTAATGTCCTTACACACACACACACACACACACCCCCAGATGTGTAGGAGGTTGGATTCCTGCCTCTCCTAGAAGTGGCGGTGAGTTATTACCTGGGGGTCAAACCTGCTCCTGCCACTCCGCACGCCGCCGTCTCCAGCATCTCAGCAACCATGGGCAAGGTCCTCCTCCTCCTCCCTGCTCTCCTGCTCTCTCTGCTCGTTCGCCTCCAGGACCGGAGGGTTTGCGGAGCCCTTCCTCAGCAAAGAGGTGAGGAGACCTTCTCTGGAGCCCCTAGAAACCTCTCCCCCCCCCCCCCCCCCCCCCCCAGCCCGTCATAGAAAGCTGCGGACTAGCCAAAAAGCATCAACCCTTCGCTGCTTTCCTAACGCTTTCTGATCTCTGACCCTCTGCTCCCCATCTGCCCTTGTAGGTAGCCCCCTGGGCCTGGGTATTTCAAACCTATTTGGAAGGATTTTTTTTTTTTTGCTAACATATCCTAAAATGATTCAGAAGCTCTACCATTAACGTTTCCTAAGGAGAAATGCTGCGTGCATTTATGGAACGGCAAGATATTGGGGTTGGGGGGAAAGGATCTGTATGCTGGCCCTGCCATCCACTTTTAAACATCTATTTATGTGTCTGCTGCTCAGTTTGCTTTCTGTCAAGGGACCAAGATTTCAAAAATGCCTCTTTTACAACTTTTCAAGCATCAAATTCCTTTTTCATCAAGCAAGCGGGACTAATTATGTGCTCATAGGAGGTAATTTTCAAAGGAGTTACACATGTAATTGTAACAGACTATCTAGTAATTTTAAAAAGCCATTTACATGCATAAAGTGCACTTGCACGGGTAAAACCTGTTGAAAATCCAGTGACATATACTGTAGCAATTTTCAAAATCCCGCTTACATGGGTAAAGTGCATTTGCATGTATAAATCCTTTTGAAAATTACTCCTTAGGCGGTAACTTTCAAACGGGCACACGGGTGCACATATACACGTGTGTGTCAGTGCATGCCCAGATACATGCCAGTTTTATAACATGCGTGCACATGCATGTGCATTTTATAAAGTAGCCTAGGCGTGCATACATGTGCACCTAATTTTAAGCTTGGGCGTGCCTGGCAGGATAAGTCGGTTTACAGACACGCAGGTGAGGGTATTTTATATATAACAGACGCGCATCCAGCCAGTGACCAGTTTCACCAATTCATCCACCAGTTTGCCCAGTGTTCAGCTAGGTCCTCCAACCCCTCACCCCCCCAGTTAACCCAGACCCCTCAAACACTTCACAAGTGCCTGTACATTTTATTTTTCATGCACAGCAGAAGGAAGGTTACGCAGCACTGGACCTGGATATATGTCCAGGCGTGTAGCAGCCACATGGATGCACGCCCTGCCCACGCCCCTCCTCTTGTTACCTGATGGGAGATATCCACCTATCGGAACGTGTGTGCGCATCTGGTCACCTTATAAAATTGGGTGGACACACACAAGGGTCAGATGCGCCCTCGTCTCCCGATTTTAGCAAGTGTCCAGCTTTTAAAATTCAAGTTTTAGCCTTTGCCTCCCCCCCTAGGAAGTCTGACACCAAGTAGAACGGGAATGTTGGAGCCTGAGGTATAAAAACGTTAAGCAGCTTTTGCACGGGTCATGTCTATGGGTATTTAGACTTTTACAGCTCTCCTCTTGCCCTTGCCCCATGGATTCACTCGTTGCAGGTAATAACTATGATATATAGATACAGATATTTCTTTTTCTTTAGAAAAGCCATTGCAGTATAAAGTGAATTATGGTGGCAAAAAAAAGCCATTGCTTCTGCTTGCTGTGATAGAATGCGAGGTGCAGGGCGCCACAGAGCACGAGCCACAGAGCACGAGCCACGCCCCACGACATCTCATTCCCCCTCACTGTTCTAGATGTAGGCAAAGCACAGAGGAAGACCAGGGGTGGGGCTGGGGGTTTGGGGAGAAGCGGGGCCCTGATATTTCACCACTGGCTGCCTCAATAAACCAGTTCAACAGGGGCAGTGGGACCTTGTTTACGGCGTGGTCCCTGTTACCTTCAGCACCAATAGAGTCAATCACTTGAAACGTGACTGTGACTTCTAGATGGATATTGATGGAGCAAAATTCTTCTGAAATCAAGCAAAGTGCCTTGTAATAATGAATGGCCTTCTATCTGCTATTAGTTAAATTCCTGCTAAGACTGTGGGAGAGTCTCCTGTTTGTAGACAGTGAGTCGGCTGTTTGTAGTAAACTGAGTTTCTTTCTAACATAGCCAAGCCCTCGTTTGCGACAGTGTGTGGAATTCCTCTGGTAGCCCAGGAGTCTTCTGGCCCAGCCAAAAAGCCTCTTGTAGCAGCAAACCACTGGGCAAACACAGTGCATGTCGGAGAATGAACGGTAACCACTGTGTGCTAGGGCATAGCAAAATGCATCTTATAAATAAACTTTTTGCTTGATTATTTTTTTGGCTCCATAGTTTCTCCTTTTTTTTTTTCCAGATCAGACTAACCAGTGCTGAGATTCTGGCCCTTTCATTCACAAGTAGCTGGGGTATTCTCCCTCTGTTTTAACAGACTCCCACCCTCCCGCTGTTCCTAGTCCAGTCATTGCAGCAATGACCCTGAGGCTGGGAGCCGTGCACCAGCGCTCCTTCCAGATCTCTGAATCAATTGATGTCACCCTTAATGGTTCCCTGACTCCCGACCAGGGGGGGACTCCAAATGCTACCTCTGCAGCCTTTCCAGCCAACCCAGAGTGTGGAAGACCCGACTCCAGGACAGAATTTATGTTCCACTTCTCCTGAGTTTTTACGAATCTTCTCTCTTTGGTCCCATCACAATTGTGCCTTTCGGAATTTTGTAGGTCTCTGTTAGGTGGAAAGGTGCCAATATTTTTAGAATAACTGGACCATGAGCTTCCAATTCAGACCTCCCCCCCCCCCCCCCTGGTGAAAACCACTTTTATAACAGGGTCAGTACATCTGGTTTCTTCATCAGCTCATTGCACAAACCTTCCAATCAAAAGGTTACAAAGAGCTAGTGAGGTGAGGCTGGCACCCTGGAGACTACGCTAGCGGCTTGTGTGCACTGTCCTGGCTGCACTTGGAGCTGAAGCGAAAAACCACATTGCCTGCAGAAAGCATCCAATGTATATGGTAAGATAAGTCAAAAGTCAGCACTTAAGGGAATGGCATCAAAGTAGGAGGTATTCTGCAAGTACACGTGCCTTTGTGGCTACGCCATTCCAGGGGAATTTTTTGTACTTGCCCAAAAGATGGCAAATGGCCGGCACTTTAGTGAGATCCGCCATTTAACCGCAGAATAATTGCCAATTTCGCACCGTCTTTCATGATAACGTTAGGAACGTGTTCATCGTTCCTAACGTTCCTAAAAGAAGTTTGCTGCCCTGTTTGATGAATGTATGTAAAATCTGTGGGTGTATTGAACCAATTCAGCCGAGCTCTTCCTTCCCTAGCTTTATAACCCCCCTCCCAGTTCAGCACAACCATCACAGGGACATCCCTTGGCCAGGGTACATGAACCACAGCATCCACTGGAGCCTGGCTAATGCAGACCCTAAGTCCGGCCCTTAGATGTCGCCAGTGATTGACGGCTGGGGCTCACTTCCTCCCAGCCATGGCAAGCCCAGGGAACAGGCACCAGAACCTGAGCCCTTCTGAGCTACATGGGAGTCCGTCACCCACATTCTAACCGCCAGGCAGGCTGCAGCCTTCATGAGGTTTGCACACCCAGCAGTTATAAAGTGAGCTATGGACTCCTGTACAGCTTAGAAAGAATGTCTTCTAGATCCTTTCACATGGCAGTGCACACTTGCCACAGAGCTGCAGGGCTGGCCCGGTCAGCTTCTTTACAAAAAAAAAAAAATGCCCATGTCCTTCATGAGAAATCCAAAGCTGATTTGTGGAAATCTGCCATGAATCCCTCTTTGGATTTCCATGAGATCTGCCAAGAAAGAAAAAACTTGATGGATTTCATCAGCTGCTTTCTAGGAAATCCAGAGCTTTCCTGTTGAGCTTGGCCCAGTCTGGTTTGTGTTCAGCCTCATTCAATCATCTTTATAGTGCATCTGTATACTTGGAATTAGACTGCATAGATTTATTATACATAAGCCACCAGTGGCTGTCAAATGACAATGACTTTTGTATCCTATTAGCTAGCCAGCGTCAATGCAATGACTTTCTCAATTTACTCGAGATATGCATTCATTTGAAACAAATGGGTAAAATGCAATGAAAGAGACCATTTTCATTTCATTAGTTAACCCCGAAAACAAATGGAGGGTGCCCACAAATTTAAATGAACATTTTAGTTTAATTCATATATGTTTCCCATTCAAGACAATGGCACATTCAGAACTGCTCTAGTCGGAAAGCTGCAGGAACTAACTGGTAACTATAGTGACCAATCTTTCCCTATGACATAGGAGTCAGGCCGAGGTGGGAGATGTAGGGAAATAGGCAAGATGGAGGACCAATTAAGGTGAAGCATTTTTTTTTAAATTAGCCTATAGCTGCCGTCTGGATCAAATGATGCTGACAACCTCCCACTAAATGTTCTAAGCATCAGCTTATCTTTTCAGAAGCTCTCTTAGAGTCAAAGAAAAAGGTTCATAAAAGAAAGGGAGAGAGGAATTTTGGCATTGGCAAAAGGGCTTTTTATCTTCAGTGCTGCAATCACAGTGCACTGTTCTCACTGTGAGTGAGAGACAGAGGTGCTGCTGTATTTTGTCTCTTCACTGGATCAGGGCAAAGGACAGTGCCAGTGAAAAACAAACAGCAGTGATAGTGATTTTTTGTCTCTGACTGCAAAGTGTGCACTGCTTGTTTTGGCAGAGAAAGAACAGAAGCATTGCCTTGTCTGTATCTTTTCTGTTACAGTTATTTTGTCTGTGCAAAGAGAATTAATCCGCAGTGCACATGCATTCAGTGCGTGCGTGAGACATTTTTCCACACATTGTGAAGGATAGCCCTAGACACTAGCCAGACAGAAACAGAGTTTGTGCTACTAGCAAGCTGCTAACTCTGGGGCCAATTTTAAAAGGTGTGCGCGTGTGATTCCTGGTGCACGCACGTGGATGCACTGATTTTATAACATGCGCACGCATTGGCGTGCGCATGTTATAAAATAGAATTCCTGTGCGCACATGTGTGCTGGATTTTAATATTCACGTGCGCATGTGAGGGTGGGTGGCCTCTTCAGCACATAGGGAGGGTTGTTTTTTTTTTTAATTTACACGCAGTGACACAAATTCCATTTTTCCCAGTTCCCTAACCCTAACCCTCCCTCTTCCCCCCTCCTCCCTGACCGTAAACTACCCCTAAGTATCCCCAATTTTTTTATTTTTCTCTTACTGCTCCTCCAGAGCAGAAGTATCTTCCATGCACTGGCTGGCTGCCGGCACGCGCTTCCCCAGGACAGTGTCTAATGGCGCTGCCCTGGCTAGCCCTCTGCCCCACCCCTCCCCATCCACACCATGCCCAGACCTGTCCCTTTGCGAGGGATCGGCACTTCGGCGCGTATCAGGGGTTATGCGCGTAGCCGGGTCCTTTAGAAAATGCACGCAGCACGCACAGGGCTCGGCCACATGCATAACCCCCAACTTTTACGCGCGCGGGCCTTTATAAAATTGTCCCGTTTGCTTGGCAAATTGGCACTGTGCTTGCTAAGCACCGAAGTGAGCTCAGTCTGTCAATCAAGACTGAATGTGTGCGTCAGACAGAAACTCAGTCTGTATTAGAGTGGCATTGGTGAATGGTACGGTATCAATAAAGTATATTGTGACATGAAAACCCCCAGCTGCCACTTCTAATTCCATCATGCCACTGTGAGCAAAGGGGAGAGGAGGGAATGAATGGGCAGAGGACTGGGTGTCCTTACTGCCATATCCCAGACTCTTCAGTTGGGGGCTTGCTGCTATTCTGACTTGTTTCCATGCCTCTGATGTAACACCCGGGGGAGTGGAGGTGTCTTGCTATGCATAACTTCTAAAGGTCCAGTGCTTTATCCATGGAAATGGCCTTGAAAATGATGCCCCTATGAATAAATATTTATAATAATTGAAAGGTGAATTATATGTAAGCACTTCCCAGTTACAGCACTCATAAATGACCAGTAATGGATTTAAGAAAAACATACTGTACTTAGGCACGTACATACAGCCACCTCTGAGGCGGAAAATCCGTTTGCCAAGTTTGCTGTACAATCTTCTTGACAGCTTTTTAAGGCAAGAGGAAAGAAGAAGCATGACTGTTATTATTATTATTATGCAGTTATAGTTGAGTAAACTGAGGTACCATGAGGCAAAAATGACACACTAGGTCCCCACAGAAAATCAACGGACTAGCAGGACTGGAATTCATGAGTATCAGGCATGCTCATGACTTGATGGTCTTTCCTTTAAGCTCATCTTCCAGTCATGCTTTACTAGATATGAAGCCCTTGGCTACAGCTGTGCAGATGAAGCAACACAGTCAAAGGCCAACTACCAGTCAGGTTTTCAGGATACCCCTAATGAATATTCATGAGAGAGATTTGCATGCACACTGCCTCAATTGTATGCAAATACAGTATGGCTTATGCAAAATCATTTAGGGTATCCTGAAAACCTGATCGAGTTGGTGGCCCTCGAGGACCGGAATTGCCTACCCCCGAGGTAAGGAAACCCAGGTGAGTCTAAAGAAGCTTGAACATTCCACCCAGCACCTCTCGCTGGGCTTTGTCCAAAAGGGACTTGTTCCTCTGGCCATGAAAAAAAAAAGTCCTTATTGAATAAGGTCCATAATTTCTACGTTATAATTATCATTCTTGGGCTACCTTTCAACACTTCTCATTTCCACTTGATTTTTCTAGGTGGCCTGTGCAAGATGAGGCCCACTGACCTGGTGATCGTTGTTGACAGTTCCCGCAGTGTCCGTCCCTCTGAGTTTGAGCAGGTTAAAATCTTTCTGTCCCAGGTGATCGAGTCCTTAGATGTGAGCCCCAATGCCACCCGAGTTGCTGTGCTGAATTATGCCAGCTCCGTCAAGAGCGAGATCTCACTGAAGACCCACAAGACTAAAGCCAGTCTACTCCAAGCTGTGAAAAAAATCAAGCCCCTCTCCACTGGGACCATGACTGGTCTGGCCATCCAGTTTGCTATGAACAAGGCATTCAGCGAGTCAGAAGGAGCCAGAGTGAGATCACCTGACATCAGTAAGGTAACAAAAAAGAAGAAATATGTAATTGCGGAAAGGCTGCATGTGCGTTGCAATGCACATCGGCTTGTGTTGCAACCACAGTGTTATGTTTTGCCCGCAGCAGGATGTGCCACACCGAACACAAAGAATTATGGAAGGGGACTCACAATAGCTGTGGCCTGCATCGAAAGTTTCTCCATGGGAGCTGATGTACCATGTTAATGGGGTGCCACATTTCCCTGACTGTGTACCTCCCATACGATCTTTGTAAGCTGTTGGCACCCTTTCTAAGTGGCAAAGGATCACATGGGATGCTCAGCCTATGCAATCATTTGTACATGGCTCTGCAACATTGCGAAGTTAACCATGGCAATGCATTACCGCATTCCATATGTCATGTTAATTTGCCTTGAGTACCATAATGGACCTTGGATGGTGTGTGTGCTATCTGCACTGTGGTAAATCACAACACCATAGCTAATTACTCAAGTTCTTGATGCAATGTAACTTTCACCAATAGAAACAACAGTCAAGAAAGAGAGCTGAGAAAATAGCATGCCCTATTCAGAAATAGGAATAGGTTGACTATGGAGCAGCAAGAAGCTCTTATAGGGAGATGTGGCAAGAATGTTTTAATTTTCCTGTGGAATTAGAGAGTTTGTAGGGAAAGGAAGAGGCATGAAAATAGTATTTTGGCTTAAAAAAAAGAGATTATTTTGCTCTTAATCAGCAACAGTGCATCAGCACTGCTGCAAGACAGTTAAAGTACTGTAAGTTTTATTTGAGTTTAGCCAAGCTCTGCTTCCTTCCAGTCTTTATTCCTCTCACAGGTGGGGAGTGTCCATGGATGTTAATGTCTGAAAGAACTAGGTGAGCCCTTCCGGGAGAGGGGGAAAGAACGCAGAAGCAGCCTCCCAGCCTTCCCACTCCCCAGCCAGTTTACGCATCCCATGCTCATCCTGTAGGCCAGAAAACTGGACCTAGCTCCATTCATGGTCTATCCAGTTGCCCTTAGCAACCTTTCAGATTTCTGGTTCTCTTTTCCTACCGGGGCTCAAATGGTTACCCCCCTGCACCCCCCCCCCCCCCCAACCCACAATCCTAAGTCCTGGGCCTCCCTTACAGCCTTTGGTCTGGCCCAAAGCCTTTTAGCATGAAAACAAGCTAGGAAGGGGGAAATGAGAAGCAATTTATTTATTTCTTCTAAGTATGGCTTTTAGGCATTTGCTCTTTTACAAAACAGTGGGACAGTTTCTTTTCGGGAGCTGCTTTCCCAGAATCGGACGACTAATCACTGACATACTGTCTTAGCTGAATTAATGTGCGCAGGAGGGAACATTGAGAGCCTGTTCGGGGGAATCCCGGGAGGAATCTCGCCTCATAAAATATCCAGTCAGCTGCAAAATGTGCACTATGAGGTCCCTCGGCACAGGAAATCATTCAGAGGCAGGACTCGGTCAGCAGGATCCGCGGTGCAAGCGGTGCAGGAAGGAGGTCCGAAGCAAGATGAGAAAGAAGCTCATTCTTAGTAGTTATTTTACCATGTCAGCCGGCGCAGAATCTCAGCTTGGTAGGAACATCGCACAGACAAACGCACACATGGTACATTCTGTTTGCAAAAGCGAGCCAGGCAATGTGCCTGCGTTACGTACTCTAAAAAAAAAATGTTTTCCTCGCTGAGTGTGGGCTTTCATTGCATTTGTAGGGGAGTCAGTTTCAGAGGAACTTCTGCGGGTAAAGTCATGCTTTAACTGCAGAAATGTCGCTTTAGAAAAACCGTGCGACCGATACGTGCGTAAAATTACACACATGTACACTCGGCAGGATATTCATGCATATTTGGAGACACACAAACATATGAAGAATTTTATAACTCGCAAGTATGATATACACGCATTTAATAAAAAAATGTGCATCTGTCTCTCCTACAACATATCGGGCGGATTTTAAATGCCCTGCTCGCGTAAATCCGGGCGGATTTACGCAGGCAGGGCCCTCGTGCGCCGGCGCGCCTATTTTGCATAGGCCGCCGGCGTGTGCAGAGCCCCAGGACGCGCGTAAGTCCCGGGGGTTTTTTAAGGGGGCGTTTCGGGGGCAGGGCCGAATGACGCGGCATTTCGGGGGCGGGATGCAGCGTTTTGGGGGCGGGACCGGGGATGTGGCGCCGGTCCAGGGGCGTGGTCGAGGCCTCCGGACCAGCCCCCGGGTCGGATGACGGCGCGCCAGCAGTCTGCTGGCGCGCGTAGATTTACGTCTGCTTCTAGCAGGCGTAAATCGAGGGACAAAGGTAAGGTGGGGGTTTAGACAGGGCCGGGGGGGGGGGTGGGTTAGGTAGGGGAAGGGAGGGGAAGGTGAGGGGAGGGGAACGGAGGCAGGCTGCGCGGCTCAGCGCGCGCAGGCTGCCCAAAATCAGCAGCCTTGCGCACGCCGATCCAGGATTGTATAAGATACGCGCAGCTATGCGCGTATCTTATAAAATCCAGCGTACTTTTGTTTGCGCCTGCTGCGCGAACAAAAGTACGCGATCGCGCTCTTTTTTAAAATCTACCCCTTAGTCTATTAACGTAGTCTGAATGCTTTTTTTTTTTTTTTTTAAATGACTGCTATTCATTGCAGAGTGCAGAGCTGGAACGAATCATGAAGAATTTGACTTTCTCACTGAAGGCCTGTGCTTTCACCAGCTTTTGTGGTTGTGCTGCCCAGAGGTGGGCATGCGCTCAGGTTTCTGAGAAGGTTGTGCTGCCCGGAGGTGGGCATGCGCTCAGGTTTCTGCCACGCTCAGGCCTGGATTTGTCAATAGGCATTGCTAGGCCTGTGCCCAGGCTGGCAAAAATCTGAGGGGACAGCAACAGGCTGGCTGATGATTTGCTGCCTTTCAACCATGCTGGATATCACTCAGCAGAGGAGGGCCCTCTGCTTCCTGATTCAGCCCCCCCTCCCCTTCCAGGCAGCGTGCAGGAAACAGGAGGAGAGGAGGTGAGCCTGGAGCATATATAGTGGCTCAAAGAAGAGATGCTCGTCTCCCTAATTCAACCCCTTCCCTTCTGAATCTGGAGAAGGCAGAGCCAAGATGGATCATTTTGGGGAGATTAGGAGGGCATGAGTGGGGGATTATTGTGGAATAAGGAGAGAGTTTGGAAGATGAAAGGGAATTGGCTGGGGGGTTGTCTGTGTGTGAGAGAAAGGGAAATGGAAGAAGGAGGCAGTGTTTTGTGTGTGTGTGTGTGTGTGTGTGTGAGTGAGAGAAGGGATTGGTGGTGTGTGTCTGTGTATGTGTGTGATGTGTGTGTGAGAGAGAAGGGATTGGTGGGGTGTGTCTGTGTATGTGTGTGTGAGAGAGAAGGGATTGGTGGGGTGTGTGTGTGTATGAGAAAGAAGGAATTTGTGGGGTGTGTGTGTGAGAGAGAGAAGGGATTGGTGTGTGTGTGTGTGTGAGAGAGAGAAGGGATTGGTGGTGTATTTTATGTGTGTGTATGTGTGTGTGTGAGAAGGGATTGATAGGGAGTGTGTGTTTGTGTGTAAGAGAGAAGTGATTGGTAGGGTGTGTGTGAGAGAGAGAGAGAGAGAGAGAGAAGGGATTGGTGGTGTGTGTGTGAGAGAGAGAGAAGGGATTGGTGGAGTATGTTTGTGTGTGTGTGTGTGTGTGAGAAGGGATTGGTAGGATGTGTCTGTGTATGTGTGTGTGTGAGAGAGAAGGGATTGATGGTGTACATTTATGTGTGTGTGTGAGAAGGGATTGGTAGGGTGTGTGTGTGTATGTGTGTGTAAGAGAGAAGTGATTGGTAGGGTGTGTATGTGTGAGAGAGAGAGAGAGAGAAGGGATTGGTGGGGTGTGTGTGTATGAGAAAGAAGGAATTTGTGGGGTGTGTGTGTGAGAGAGAGAAGGGATTGGTGGTATGTGTGTGTGTGTGTGTGTGTGAGAGAGAGAGAGAGAAGGCATTGGTGGTGTATGTTTATGTGTGTGTGTATGTGTGTGAGAAGGGATTGGTGGTGTACGTTTATGTGTGTGTGTGTGAGAAGGGATTGGTAGGGTGTGTGTGTATGTGTGTGTGTAAGAGAGAAGTGATTGGTAGGGCGTGTGTGTGAGAGAGAGAGAGAGAAGGGATTGGTGGTGTGTGAATATGTGCGTGAGAGAGAGAAGGGATTGGTGGGGGGTGTGTACGTGTGTGATTGTGTGTGTGTGTGAGAAAGAGAGAAGGGATTGGTGATGTGTGTGTGTGTCTGTGTGTGTATGTATGCCAGATTGGATGGAGTTTAGAGAAATGATGCAAAGGTAGCAAGTCTGGAGCACAGTAGGGACACCTTCCTCCTCTCCCTCCCCACCACCTTCCATCCCTACTGCAATTTGGGTCCTTCCTCCCTTGATCTTGGATTCTATCTCCAAGATTCTGGAAAAAAAAAACCTCCCCTTCCTTCCTGCCTCTCCTTTCTCCCCGGATCCTGGAATTCCTCCTACTCTTGCTCTTAAATCCTTCCTCTCCTGATTCCTCTTTTACCCCAGGCTCCCCTCCTTCAAACTCAGAACCGCCCTCCCTCCACACGCCTTCCTGAACCTAGAGTCCTGATCCTCCATCTCTTATATCTTCTCCCCTTCCTCAACCTTCAACCTTTCTCAACCCTGGTCCTCTCTTCCTCTCCTCTGCATCTTCAATCCTCATGCTCCCCACCCCCACCCCATCCCCAATCTTTTCACCTTCTTCTCACCCCATTTCTGATCCTCCTCCCTCCCCTCTCCCCAATTTCTAGTTGTACCTTCTCCTGTCCCCATCACTGGTCCTCTAACCCTCTCCTTCTCCCCTTCTCATCCCTGAGATCTCCTCTTTGTACTAATATTTGAGATCCCTTTTCCTCACTAAATAAGAACAACATAAATTATGCAGACAAAAGCAAGGTTGGAAAACTACTTTAATTTTTAATATAAAATAAAAGATGTTTGTCAATGCACATCACAATTTTCTAATTCCTGCTGCAGAATATGTTGGTCTATACTGTAGACCATCTGCTGCTATCTGAAGGCTGTTGTCTGACCTTATAGTGGGGGTGGGGGTTGGGATGACAGCACCAACAGTGCTTAGTGATGGCAAAAATCTAAATCCATCACTGGAGATGCTGCCTGGCAACAGTTCAGTGAGACCACTAGAGGAAACCCAAGCTAGCGGGACACGGCAAACTAAGACCTGGCAACACAGATACGATGTGAGAAGACTCAACTAGAAGCTGTACATAGTCAAAGTCAAGCCAGTAGAATTTAACTTCCTGCGGGCAGCAAAAACTCAAATTGGGATACACAGTAAGTCTATGGATAAGTCAACACACTACGTGCTTCTGCTGATGCTGGCACCAGGTGAAAATACCAGAGCTAAAAGTGATACTTCAGAATACGAGGTGAGAAGAATACTCAACTATTGGAACACTTAACCTTGGTTAAATAAGCTTTAAGCCCTGAAGCCTCTGTCCATGTTGTCCAATGCTTAACATGTGAAGACCTTAGACGAGTCAGGTTTTCAGGTTATCCCCAATAAATATTCATCAGAATTATCTGCATACATATATTCTAAGAACAAAACTAATTTGAGTTGCTGGTTACCCTGAAAACCAGACCTGTTTGAAGCCTTTGAGGACCAGGGTAAAGAACCCCTGACCTAGCTGTTTTCTATAAATCAGTAGCAAAAGGGAGATGCTTTTTGTGAAATTCTCAATAAGCTTCATATGTTTTCCACCCCACTGAAGCATCATGAGTTTTCAGCATGGAAGATGTTGACCATAGATCTCAATTTCAAATAAAACAATGCCTTCTGCTGTATAGGTGGCCATTGTGGTGACAGATGGACGCCCTCAGGACGGTGTGAAAGATATATCAGCAAAAGCCAGAGGGAGCGGCATTGAACTCTTTGCTATTGGTGTGGGCAGAGTGGACATGAGCACTCTCCGACAAATAGCCAGTGAGCCTCTTGATGACCATGTGGACTATGTGGAGAGCTACAGTGTCATTGAGAAGCTGTCCAAGAAATTCCAAGAAGCTTTTTGTGGTAAGTGTTATAGTAAGGGTATAAATGAGTCAACAAGACAGGGTTGAACCACCACCAGTCCTACCATTAGAAATCTAATGAAGCATGAGGTAAATCTGAATATCTTGTATTTGCTGTTGTCATTCACAGTGATCCCTGTACAAAAGTCCATTGTTCAATGAAGAGCACTTGATAATTAAAACAACCTATAGCATCAGATGTACCAACAGTATTCCAACACATATTCAGCATGTAAATATATGTATCACAATAATATATGCTTCCAAGCATAAACCTTTGGGCCAGCTTTTCTCTTTTTTTTTTTTTGACTGCATAGGCAAATTCCATCCACTGGGACTAGCTGAGACTCAGGACAGGTCAGTAGAGATGTGCAGCAGGGACGGATTCGTCCGATTCGGTATTAGTATTCGTTGGGATCCAAATCCGTTGCATCCGTTTTTGGGGGACGCCGATTCGTCCATTAGTTACGTATGGTATTTCTTTCCCATTAAAGTTAAATCCCCCCCCCCCCCCAAGACTTGCCGAAATGTATAGCGAACCCCTACGAATGCAACGTATTAGTAAGGAATAAAACCCCCACTCACCTGACCCCCCCAAGACTTGCCAAAAGACCCTGGTGGTCTAGCGGGGGTCCTGGAGTGATCTCCTGCCCTCAGGTCGTTGGCTGCCAGTACTCAAAATGGTGCCGATAGCCTTTGCCCTTACTATGTCACAGGAGCTACCGGTGCCATTGGTCGGCCCCTGTCACATGGTAGGAGCAATGGACGGCCGGCATTTTCTTGTGCTCCTACCATGTGACAGGGGCCGACCAATGGCACCATTTCAGGATATCCACAATGAATATGCATGAGAGAAAATTTGCATGTTATGGAGGCAGTGTATGCAAATTTTCTCTCATGCATATTCATTGTGGATATCCTGAAAACCCAACTGGCTGGGGGGGTCCCCAGGACAGGGTTGAGAACCACTGATCTAAGCCCTTTTGAAAACTGACCTCAAAGAGGTCCCATTGAGTGGCATGGGCAGCTGGAAGTTACCCCTCTAATTTTGGCTGGGATACAAGTCCCACTGTATAACCCCATTTAGGTTCAAAGTTAGTCATGTGAGTCTATCTACATAATGTTAGACCTGCTCTCTGCCAGGACTGGGCGATACCCAGCTATGTTTATTAACCCCCTCCCTCCCAGGGAATACCTTGCATTGCCTCTTTTTCTCTTTATCCATGCAAAGTTTTAGCCGGGTAAGGACGCATCCAGCTGAAACGTAACCCGTTCAGGAGGGGCAGATCATGAAAAGCTAAGCCGGGCAAACTCGTTCACTATTGACCTCCTAGTTGATAAGCAGTTGCTGCTCAAAGGTGCTCCAGAGTCTGTCCGTGTCCAGTAAGACAGCTAAGGAGTCCCTCAAAGTAGCTCTTCAGAGTACCCTACCCACGGTACTAACCCTGTGAAGAGACACCCACTTCCACACAATTCATTTCTTTATTTAATTACAGTCTTTATATGCCGCACAAACCAGAGATCCAGGCTGCTAACATTCATAAAATAAAAAAAATTAAAATAACAATACTTCAAATCTGACTGGTGAAACATGCACATCATTCATTACAGCACCGCTTCAGTCATCTTCTCTTAATTTTTTTTCCCCTTTCTTTTGTCTTCCATTACTAAATGTTCTACTTGAGCGGTAAAATAAACCAAAGTTGTCATGAATTGAAGTCATCCCTGACAGCCATTAACCTAACCCCCGTCAACGTATTAGTCAGCTGCCGTAGTCTTTCACAAGATTTACATGTTAATAAGCAGAATTGCACAGGAAAGGCTCATATACAAATGCACACGTGGGAACACAGCTGTCTGCAGTGTTTGGCACAAAGCAAAAAACCATCCTATTTGCTTGCGGAGGACAATGAACACAAGTGGTGTGATGCTGCATTCTGCGCGCCATGCCTGGCCGCCTAGGATGGGCCTGAAATAAAGAGAAAAGCGTATTTGCATTTTTATTTTCGGCGATCCTCTTAGACGTGCTATGGGCTGAGTTCTGGTAAGCAGCTTAGTCAAACTGCGCGGATCCGTTCGTGACAGGGTCCAGGCCCCTAAAACCAACCACATCCTGCCCGATACAAGTTGGCATCCCATTATCCATCCATCTTAGCACAGAGACCGAGGACTGAAGAAGGCTGTGTCTCCTCTTATCTTTAGGAATGGTTACACGCGGAGCGGCTACAGTGATGGGGGAGGGGAGGAGGGGGGCATTATTTGGGTTTGCGCTGCCCTCTGCTTGTGTTTGTGCTGTCAGTCCAACAGTGTGCAGGCTGCACAAGTTCAGTAAAGCGAATAGCCAGGGACTGCTTTCCAACACAGAATTGCAGGAGGAGGAAAAGGTTCTTCTTACCTTTCAGGCAGTGTGCAGAGAGAGCAATGCGTCAGTAAAGTTGCTCACTTTTTGTAATCTTGCAACCATGGGGAAAGCTGGGAGGAGGGAGAGCAACTCAGAAGGTGAAATTGCGTGTTTGGGTGCATGTGTGGAGGAGGGATGTGGAGTGTTGGAGGGGTGCGTATGGAGGTGTTTGTGGGTATATGTGTGGGTGTCTGGGAGCGAGTATGGGAGGGGGAGTAGGTATCTTATAAGAGGGGTGCTGATTGCGATATTTGGGGGGGGGGGGGTCTGTATGTGTGTGGATAGATAAAGTTGTGTGTGTTTTGAGAGAGGTGCTGATTGTGGGGTGGGTTTGTGGTGTGGGTGTTGTGTTGTGAGGGGGATGACCCATCTGACCAACTGTTTCAGTTTTAATTTCCCCTGTCTGTCTCTGTCCATCTGTCTTGCTCTAGGCCAAGTCAGTGGGGGGGGGGGGGGGGGGGGGGTAGGTGGATGGGGCTTTGGATGGAGCAGTGACTTCTGCTTCCTATAGTAAAGCAATGGGGATATTTTGGGAGAGTTCATGCTCTAAAAATACTAACCTGAGGTTTCTGATTTTCAAACTTTTCTGAGATAATATCATTTTCTTCTACCTACCAAATTTGGGCACTTTCCATTCCTTCCGTGGAGAGGTCTTTTGCCTCTAAACAGACAGACAGACAGAGTTCCCTTTCACATAATCCTTTCCGACATTCCACGTCTTGTAATTCATAAAAAAAAGGTTTCAGTCAATGCATTTCTGTTTTGGAGAAGGGTCCTGAGTGGTTTTGTGAGCAAATGAATATCCAGCATTTATTTTGGTTCAAACAAAGACGTCATAGCCTGCATATAATCCTGTGCTAGATCACCGTATATCAAGTAGTTACACTATTTACTTTACTATTGAATTACTGTAGTGGTATTATGTAGGGATATGCAATGGTTTGTAACAATTGCCAAAAATGCAACTAATGAGGTCCTCCTCTGTTCATTATGAACAGTATGAACCAAAAATAACCTCCTATGAAAATACCTGAAAATTTGGAGTATTTGTGACATAGAAAACAATGCCCTCTGTTGACCCTGGCTGGGCCTTCCACTGGAAGGAAATACCGCAGTGATGCCACTGGGGCGCCTTCCTCCCGAGTGGACTATGCCATTTGGATGTATGGCCATTGAAACGTATGGCCGTACATCAATACGGTGCCTTCCGCTCGGGAGGAAGGCACCGCAGTGATGCCACTGCGGTGCCTTCCTCCCGAGTGGACTATGCCATTTGGATGTATGGCCATTGAAACGTATGGCCGTACATCAATATGGTGCCTTCCTCCCGAGTGGACTATGCCATTTGGATGTATGGCCATTGAAACGTATGGCCGTACATCAATACGGTGCCTTCCGCTCGGGAGGAAGGCACCGCAGTGATGCCACTGCGGTGCCTTCCTCCCGAGTGGACTATGCCATTTGGATGTATGGCCATTGAAACGTATGGCCGTACATCAATATGGTGCCTTCCTCCCGAGTGGACTATGCCATTTGGATGTATGGCCATTGAAACGTATGGCCGTACATCAATATGGCGCCTTCCTCCCGAGTGGACTATGCCATTTGGACGTATGGCCATTGAAACGTATGGCCGTACATCAATATGGCGCCTTCCTCCCGAGTGGACTATGCCATTTGGACGTATGGCCATTGAAACGTATGGCCGTACATCAATATGGCGCCTTCCTCCCGAGTGGACTATGCCATGTGGATGTATGGCCATTGAAACGTATGGCCGTACATCAATACGGTGCCTTCCGCTCGGGAGGAAGGCACCGCAGTGATGTTACTGCGATACATACTTCCAGCGGACGACATCATTTTCCTATAATCTAAGAAGAAAGAAGACGTTGTTAAGCCTGGTCCTGGGCCTCTGGGACTAGACCTAGACCCAGTCCTAGTCCTAGTCCTAGTCCTAGGCCTGGGATTGGCGATGGACCCGGGCCTGGGCCAGACTCCAGCATCAGGCCTAGTCCTTGGCAACAAAATCTGGCTTGGGCCTCAGTGACAGAACCTGGGCCCCAGCTCCAGGCCTAGACCTGAGCAACGGAACCGGGTCAAAACATTGTACCGTCGGAGGCCCATTTTTTTTAATGTTCAAATATGAAAATACCTGAACATTTGGGGGTATTTTCATCAGAGCCTATTTTTGGTTTGTTTCATTCAGAAAGAATAAAAAGTCATCTCCTTCATCATGTTTTATGCATTCTTTTCAAATGAATGCACATCCCTAATGTCAGAAAAAACTAGCAAACTGTTATGCATGCTATATACGGCACATATGATATTGGAAACTCAATAAAAACTGTTTAAACATAAAATAAATAAATAAAAAGGGGGGTGCGGAGTGTGGAGAATTGTGAGACCTTCTCTATCAACAGGCAATATTCTGAAAAGTGTGATTTTTTTATCCTTTAATTCAAGCAGCTGTGTCAGACCTATGTGCTACTGGGGACCATGACTGTGAACAGATTTGTGTCAGCTCCCCAGGCTCCTACTCATGTGCATGTAGAGATGGTTACACGCTTAACGAGGACGGAAAGACATGCAGTGGTAAGTGTTATTTTTACATACAATCTCAGTGTTTGACAAGGGGTAGCTGGCCATCATGCTGCGTTGTCATAGATACTTTGCTATGCATGACGTGGTTTCTTGGGAGGGGAGGTCCGATGGAAGTAGAAGAATATACGGGAATATATGTTCTTATTATATTGCGTTTGGTGTAGACCACTGAGGAGGCCTTCCATCCAAGCATTGACTAGAACCAGACCCACCATTCCTCACAAGATCAGAGCACCAGGGGAACCCACCCTGAAATCCACAGATATAGGAGACAATTTATCAAATGACCCACAGTGCTGCAAATTACTGTAAGTGGGCGAGTTTAAGGTGTATAATTTATGTACATTTTCAAAGGGAAATTACCTGCATTGTTTGTCTTTGAAAAATTAGCATGCGCAAAGTGCGCAGGTGGACAGATCAGGAGGGGGCAGGACAAGCAGCCCACGTGCATATGAAAATCACATTTACGTGTCTTTTTCCTGCTGCTAAAAGGGTGCGCACTTTGAAACTTTCCCACGTAAATGTTTTTGTCCTGTTATGCACCCCTTACTTAATTCATTCATCTCCATAGATGTTGAAGGCCTGCTTGACAGCATCACAAAGTCACAAAATATCTTGCTGGTAGGTGACTAGGGGTTTACCACCTAACCCAGCTCAGCCTGGCGAGGCCAGGCCACTCCCGCTTTTGCCCGTCGCGTGCACAGAGCTCTAGTTCTTATTACTGTAAGAAAAATAGGGACGAAATCTCCATGCGTGCAGTGAGGGGTCGGTCCCTCTGTATCAGCTTGGGTGAGGTGTGGCCCCCCCCCTCTTGGGACCAAGCATTGGTGACATGGACGGCTGCAGATGGCAAAACCTCATTAAAGTCGGGATTTAGAAAATGAAAGTTGAATGCAAAAAATGAGAGATGTTTTAAAAGAAAACTTTCCCCAGTGCTTTATCAGGCATTAAGCTTCCAGATTTCCCAAGACATTTTCTGAGCTGTTTTTTTTTTTGTTTTTTTGTAAACGTCAACGTGTGTTCTGGAGTGGTGATAGCCTCCAGCCCGTGGATCGCTGTGGGTGCATAAGCAGACGTGTCCGGCAGACGGAGGGGCAGCCACATCGCACCTTTTGGAGCTGTGCTTCTCAGCCCGGTGCTGGAGACCCAAACAGCCAGTGTGGGTTTCAGGCCCTCCACTGCAGCATGAGATTTATTTGCACGCCCTGCTGCCACACTATATGCAGAGGTATTTTAGTGCGGATAGCCTGACTGGCCAGGTGGACCTCGAGGTAGCCTCCCAGTGTGACCTGGACCCAGCCCTTCTGATGTTGTATGCTAAGCAAGCTACAATGGAAGCGTGGGCTTTCGCCCTAGCGCTCACAGGAGCCTGGCCGGAAGGGCACATTTCCATTGCCACTGCTTTAGCGAGGCAAGAAGTGTTGGGGCCTGGGTCGCAGTAGGAGGCTCCTGCAATCCAGACCGAAGATAAATATAAATTTATGGTAAAGCAAGGGTGGGAGGATAAGGTTTAGGGGGAGGGGGAAGGAGGGAGCCCAGAGATAAAAAGATTTGCAGGAAAAAAAAAAAAAGGAAGCTAGGACTTCTGGCCCCTATATTTGTTGAATAATTTGATGCAGGGAAGTATGGGGAGGAGCCTTTTGGAGTTCGGATGGGAGGGGGGAGGAGGAGGCTGGTTAGGGCCTGTAAATAAGCCTAGCTGGATAATTCTGGAGTCAGACGCGCCACCGTTGCGCTACGTGGTCTCCCGGATAATTCTATACATAATCAGAGATATTGAAAAGAATATCCAGCTTCTGTTAGCCGGATAACTTGAATTAGGGATATTCAGCGGGACGTTTATCCCACTGAATATCCACTAACTGGCTTTACTGACTGCTGGCCTGTTAAGTATTAGCCAGGTGGACTTGGGGAAAATCACCACGTATCCCTGGGAATGAGCAACAGGAATTGGGTCTACATTTTAGGATCTGTGCTGGGTACTTCCTAGTCATTCAGACTGACCACTGTCAGAGACAGGATGCTGGACTCCATGGACCTTTGGTCTGACTCAGTACGGCACATTTTATGTTCTTATGCTCATAAGGGTGGAAGCATGTATGTGTGTATTAGAGATGTGCATTCGTTTTTAATGACTGCGAAAAATGCAACGAATGAGGCCATTTTTGGTTCATTCCAAATGGAAAGAACCGAAAATGGTTTTCTATGAAAACATCCAAAACGCTTTGGGTATTTTTGTGCTTGCTGCATAAAAAAAAAAAGGTCTCCAATGGGACTAGGCCTTGGTTAATGGGCCTGGTGAACCGAACCCAGATGAAAAAATCACCCCAAAACAAATAAACATACCAAACCAAAAATTCTGGGGGCTGCACATCCCTTGTGTGTGTTTGTGTCTGTGTGACTTTGTGTGTGTTTGTGTATGTGTGTGTGTGTGTGTGTGTGTGTGGAGTATTTCTGAAAAAAAAGATGCACTGCTGCCAGTCCAGTTCCATTCCATACTATCAGTACCGTTCGGTCTTTGTTTTCTTATCTCAATACATTCTGGTTCAGGGTCCATGTTACCACTCTCCATAAATTACTAAAATTGCCCGTTTGTGCTTTTCTGTAAACGTCTGGGAGGCTGTACATGTCATTCTGCTGTGAGATGGAAATGATGTGCGTTACTGCAGGTTTTCTCGCTGCTGACCCTTAGTCACTGCGGTGTGAGTGCCTGATCCTCCCACATTAACATCAAATAGCCCTGCAGAAGACATCGTTCTGAAATGTTAACATGGAAAAATAACGAGTCATCGGGGAAGAGCTTGCAGCTATTAGCAAACCAGGTTCGGTGCCTTCTATTCTCTATGCAAATTACTTCTCTCCTCTGGTGCCTCAGTTTACCAACTGCAGCTGGGCATAGAAAATCAGAATAAGGATAGAAAATTGCCCTGGAATATGGAAACAGGCAAATTCTTTTCTACATTCCACCAAAAAGGGAAGAACCTGCATTAGCAGCAGAGGAAAAGCAGCAAAGTTCCATCTTACTGAATACCAAGTTCTGCCAACCCCCTAATGCTTGGAAACCTGACCTGAAATTCTCTATCACTATCACACTTTAAGGTTCTTCATATTTGTGTGTGTGTGTGTCTTTCCAGAGAGAGTGCTGGGAGGAGGAGGTGAATGGGATGCATGATCTGCTGGGAGGATTTTCTTTTCAGTGTAATGGACAGAGGGTACATGAGTCCTTAGTGAGCCCTTAGTTGACGCAACCTGGAGGGCAAAGCCCCAAGTTCTATGCCAGCAGCTGGCGACAGACTCGATAACGGGCCAGACTGGAGCTTCTTGTTGTGAATCTTACACTCGGTTCCCGACACGTGTTTCAGACTGATGCGTCTTTCCTCAGGGGAATTTTTCTATAAGGTGAAAGTCCAACAGACAGGGGATCTCAATTGATGTCATGTTGACATCCATATATATATACGAAACCAGATATCACCTCAAGACAATTTTCAAGAAATATTTCTAATATTTTGTGATAAAGAGAAAAAAATCTCTACATATTTCAAATGAATCCAATGCAATTTTTTATCCACCATAAAAGTGGAAAAAATTTTTGGGAAAGATGAGGAAGGTTTCATACAACTTCATGTTATTGCATCCAGCAATGTATAATGTTTCTAATCACAAACCAGAAATATTTCTTGAAAATTGCCTTGAGGTGATATTTGGTTTCGTATATTTATGATAATTATATCCCTCACAAAGGAGTGTGCTTTATTGGTTTTTTTATGTTGACATCCATGGCATCACGTTGATATCCATGGCGTGAGTTCGAATGGGAGGCACAGAAGGAGTCACATCGTAAACGGCAGTAGGACCACAAAATTACCAATGTGGTTAACCCTGTCTTAAAATAAAAGAAAAAATTAACTCCAATAATTGTGTAGGCAGTAAGATTATACTGAAAAAATTCACAGCACATTTGATAAAAATAAATTTTGAAAAAAATACTTTGAAAAAATAGCAAAATAAGCAGTGAACAGAACAGCTATTGTCGCTGTTCAGTTGATCAATATTTAACTTCTGAGTTAGCCAGCTAAATGCTTTGGAATACGGATCTCATTTTGTGTCTCAATAAAAAATCTAAATGAAAAAAAACAAACCTTGTTGCCCACCAGCTGCTCCTCAGTCAGCCTTTTGCCCTTCCCAACTGTGAGGTCTCCTCCATCTCTGACCTCCCACAACCATTCCCGCTTCTGAATAATCCTTTCCTCTCATCAGCACATTGCAAACATCTCTTTGCACTATTGGTACCTTTTTAAAATGTTATGTATATTTGTCTTTAAATGCTCTGGGCCTTGCTTTTTCCAGCCTGTGGAGCAGCTGCTACCGATCTTGTTTTTCTCATCGACGGATCCAAGAGCGTGAGGCCTGAAAACTTTGAGCTGGTGAAGAAGTTTATCAATCAGATTGTGGACTCCCTGGATGTGGGAGAGAAGAAGGCTCGGGTTGGCTTGGTTCAGTACTCAAGTTCTGTCAGGCAGGAGTTCCCCCTGGGTCAATACAAAACCAAAAAGCAGATCAAGGACGCGGTTAAAAAGATGTCCTACATGGAAAAAGGCACAATGACTGGCCAGGCTCTCTCCTACCTTGTGGACAATAGCTTTGCTGTCTCCAGTGGAGCGAGACCTGGCACTCCAAAGGTGGGCATTGTCTTCACTGATGGTCGGTCACAAGATTACATCAAAGATGCTGCCAAGAAAGCCAAAGATCTAGGTAGGAATCCAAGATACCAATTTATTTTTATGTGTTTTTAAGGATCCCAGGGCCCATCTAGTCTGCCCAGTCGGCTTCCTTTCTCACATCCTATAACCCTGAGTTGATCTCTGCCTTTCCCTCCTCTTCTTCACAATGAGGGATGCTCTGTGTTTATCTCTTACCTTCCTGAATCCTGAAACTGTTTTTCCCCTGTGGTGGGAGACAATTCCATACATTCATCACTCTTTCTGTGAAGAAATGTTTGCTAATATTACACCTAAGACTATCTTCTTTCAGGCTCTTATCATGATCTCTTCTAGAACAGGGGTGGCCAACTCCAAGAGCCACAAACAGGCCTGTCTCTGTTGTATGCAGATCTGTTTCATGCATATTCATTGCGGATATCCTGAAAAACAGACCTGTTTATGGCTCTCGAGCATTGGATTTGGTCATCCCTGTACTAGAACTTCCCTTCCAATAAGGCAGAGTATCTTCAGCACCTTGGCAGGTCATCCACATATTTTAATGGCCATCATATTGCATTGCAGTTTCCTGGGACTGTCACATGATGCTGTTTATTAAGTCACAATAACATAGTGATAACAATAGATGATGACAAACAAGAACCAGCTGTCCCGCCCAATCTGCATGGTGGTTCCATTCTATGCTGTTCTAGCTAAGAATATATCCCAACTACCAGCCATAGACGGTTGAGCACTTTGTGGTGATCTCTCCTTATCCAAGTTAGTTTTGTTGTCTTTTTTTTTCTTCTGTCCTCTGCCATTTTGGGTAGATGAGGATGCAGATCCCCAGAGTGAAACCAACACCCAGGCCCTCTCCTTGTCCATTGAAATCCTTGAGTTTTCCAAGTTTTTCCAAGTCAGATGCTCATGACAAAATGGACAGACATGGATGACCTTGAAGACCTAGGCCTCAGAAAGTTTTTGTTTTCTTGCTGTTCCATGGTGCTGAGATATGGAATAATCAAAGTATATTTTCTTACTCATTCTCAGGCTTTAAGATGTACGCTGTTGGTGTAGGCAATGCTGTTGAAGATGAGCTAAAGGAAATTGCCTCCAAACCAGAGCTCTATTTTTACACAGCAGACTTCAAGACAATAAACCAGATCGGAAAGAAGCTACAGATGAAAATTTGTGTTGGTGAGTTGCTATCACTTTGGATGGGGGAATCATTTTTTTTTTTTGGCTCAGCAATCTTCTCCTGCTCCTTTGTGCTTCCACTTCAGTTGGCACTGGCCTCTGTTGAACTACAGTACCATGAGTCTTCTTTAGCAACTACCTGGAAGTTTTCCCCTATTTCATATCCCCTTCCCAACTCACTTAGTCCAGCCATTGAGGCAACAGTCCTGGGCAGGGGGCCATGCACCAGAGCTCCCTCTGGAATCCTGCAGCCCTGCGCCCTAAATATGACCACTAGGAGTCACCATTGCAAAATGACTGCAGCATCCTCGGCCCCGGCTGATCTGGGGAGTGGAAGATCCGGCCAGGAAACTGAACCTGGGTCATCTGCATGGCATTGCCAGCAACTGAGCCACCAGGCTGGGGATTTCTTAAATGTCTGCCTTATTTCCTGAGCACCTGTTTCTTGAATAGTGGCTCGGGATAGCAGATCCTCACCGCCGGTATAAGAGTTCAGAATAAATTGTTGTACTATGACTAAATGTGGGTTGCATTCAGTTAGACATAAGGATGTGGGGGAAATCAGGTTTTCACTTTTGCAAACAAATTTATGGACTGATCTTCCAATTTGCAAATGTGCTGGTCTCCCAGGTTTGAAAGGGCTTCTTTGCACATTAAATTACAGAAAATGGAGAAATCTACCCTATCCAATGAACTGCCATGCAAAGCAAACATTTTTGCAAGTTGTCAGCAGAATAGGCACACGGTTTGCAATTAATTTCTCCTTTTTCACCTGTTTGATAAAAAAAATGTTAATGTTAAAGTTTTATGGCAGAAAAATCAGTGAAAGTAGTCATTTAGACTACCCAAATTTAGGCAACTATTTTGTGTATGGTCATATGAATTTTTTGATCTAGCAGTTTCCTCTTCCTCCTTTGGGATTAGGGATGGGATCCAGTGCCATAAACCTTCATTCACAACTACCCAGCGGTTTCCCCCTCCAGTCCTCCAATTTTAAATCCTCTCCTAACTCACCTTACTCCAGTTATTTGCAGCAACAGTCTACAGTCAGGGGCCCTACATCCAGCCACTAGGTGACATTATTGTGCAATGACTAAGATTCCCTTACACTCAGGGGCTGCAAACGTTGTCTCTGCTGCAAACGATCTAAGCTTAGAATTGGTGCCTTCGGGATGGCAGTGCCCCTGTTCTACCACTGAGCCACCAGGCTGGCCCATCCAGTATAATCTTGAGATGAAATAAATAATTCCTTGTTCATTGTGACGCTACGTCATGGCTACATGCTAATCTTGCAGAAGACATCAATACCAGGATTTGGCTTCTCTGCCATTTTGTTCTCTTTTATTGTTTGTTTCACTTTGTAATCATTTTGTTTCATTTTATTCTTTTTTTTTTTAAATTTAAGAATACCTTATGTATATGCTATGTAAGTGCAATAACTCAGCAAACATAAAACAGAACAATACTATGTAGAAGAAAATGCACATTCCTACCCTACCCAACACCCTTCTAAACGACAAACGAACCAGGATCATCTACCTAAGGCTGATTTCTGCTCATCCTTTTCTCCCCACTCTGAAAATGTTGGAAGAAGATATAAAAACATCTCCTGCTTTTGCCGTCTTCTATGGGCATCCTCAGTGGAAGCTTTGATATTAAAATGATGGTGTTTGTTGCGTGTTGTAATGAGAGGGCATGTGTATGGTGGATTTGGTCTCCTATAATAGTAATTTCCCTTCATACAGATGTATTTTCTTGTTGGTTAAGTTGGTCATTCATCTTGCTTCATGCTAAATATACCATTATACTATTGGACTTGGCAGAAAATGTACTGTGCTAAATGGAGTTTTGATTTCTTGCCTACAGAAGAAAATCCGTGCGAGTGTGAAGCCATTGTGAAGTTCCAGACCAAAGTGTCAGAACTCATCCAGACCTTGACACGGAAGCATATCCTTTTACCTGTGTGTTGGCAGCTTAAATAACACGTATGATACATATAAAAATTTAGCCATATCTGAAACTAAGTTAAAGGTTTTCACCGGAATTCATGCTCCTTAACCCTAGCAGAGCTCACTCCAATGTAGGTAACTTGGTTAAACTATAAGTAGCGTTTCAAGCGCGAATGAGCATTATAAAAAACGGTTATCTGCTTTAGAGAACTATTGACCATGGATAAGAAATGTCATTAATATCATCCTTACCACCAACATCATTCATTACCATGATCGCCCTTGTCACTAATATCTCTATTATACTACAAGAAATTCATGAGTTGTTATTTATTCTGTTTTGTAGGCTTTCTAATAGGTTAACAATATCAAAAGCCATTTAGATGGATAACTGAAAAGTTATGCATCTAAGGGGGTTATTTTCTTAACGTTTATTGCGTGCGTTAGGGCCTTATCGTGATAAACCCCTATCGCACGCGAAAAGGGCCTTTTCACGTGAATAGGATGCAAATAAGCTGGAGGGGAGGAGTCAGGGCGGGGAGGGGAGGAGTTGGCTGTGGCACTGCTGCCGGCGATAATGTGAGGGACATTATCGCCGGCAGTAGCGTGGCGAATAGCACCACCTTTTACGGTGGCGCTATTTGTGTGAAAGGCTGCAGCCTTTCGCAGGCCCGCCCCCTTCGCCCCGCCCCCTTTTTTGCGGGATTGATCATTCTGCGAAGAATGATGAATCCAGCCCTAAGCGTCTTACCCGGCTATCTTCAGCCTTTCTCCGGCTAACTTCTAGCTGGCTAATAAGTTAGGAGATTAGAATTCAGCCGGATAAACTGGGGTGCAGTCCGGGGGGTGTAATGGGGCGGAGTTGAGTTAGCCGGCTATGTTAACTGGCTAACTCCGATATTCAGATGACTTAGCCGACTATAATTTGCCAGTTAACTACTTAAGATAGCCGGATATATTCAACTGTGCGGCTGCATTACTGAATACGCCTCCAAAGTTAGCCGGATACGTTTATCTGGCAAAATTTGCTCTCCGGACTGTATCTGAATATAGACCTCATACTTTTTTTTTTTTTTTTACAACTGTAGTGAACTGTTTGTTTCATTGACTTTTGTCTGACTGTGCAAAACTGTCCACGGTTGCACTGGTCTCAGTAAATATGTTCAGATGAGCCACGATTGTTTAAAAATATCCCACCAAGTATTTGTAAACATACAATGCTGAGGATCCATGGTGGCACACTGGGCTGAAGTATACTGCGTTGGGGAAGATGATAAATAACATGTTTGTCTAGCAGCAAGCTTGCCGCTGGTATTCTCTCTAAGTTTTAGCACATGCTGATGATTTACATGTAAATCACATGCTGATGAAGCTATTTACATGAAGGGACAGTGCTGAAGGAGCGTAAGACCAGATGTGCTAAGCATTAATTTCCATAGACCAAAATCTGGAGGGAGCCCTTAGTACATGAGGCTCTGTAGAAGTGAAAAGGTGTTTGCGAATTGCTGGAGGAATCCTCTGAACCATGTTTGGATCGGCTCTTGAACAAATGAGAAAGAAAGCAGGGGTGGGAGAGGTCATCCGCTAAGAGACGTGGGAGGGGGTTGGGGGCGAGGCCTGACATGCAAGGCCGGCCACCACTTTTTATGTCCCTTAACTCTGGCTCACTGGAAGCTGTGACGAAAAGAGTTGCGGCCCTGGAGAACAAAATCATTTAACTTTGGAAGAAGCACTTCTTCGGTCTCCAATCTCCTTCCTAACGTATTCGGCAGTACAGGGGAAACCAACCCTCTCCCCTGCATAGCCTGCAGGAAGCAAAGCTGCAGACTTCATCCATTTCTGTGCACAGCAAAACGTCCATCAAGCTACAGGCACGCTATTAAAAGCCAAGCACTGGGAATTGCTGTGCGCCAAAAAATGCTTTATATCCTATCTGTTGTATAATGTGCATACACTATACACATACAAACCCAGAGGAGTTTGAAATGCTATAGAACTTAATATAAATATATATATTTTTTTTCTTCATCAGTACATACTTGATTACCACCAGTTTTGTGAATCCCTCATGCACTTGGTTTGTCATTTCTGTGTCCGTAAAAGTTTGTTTGTTTTCAAAGTAACATAACTTAAAGATGCGATAGCAGGATGAAGCTTGTAGTTATGAACCTGCCATGAGCTACACGCGAAAAAGGTAATTACTAATTAAGCGTGATGCTCGGTGTGATGAGCACATCGTTTTTTGTTTATCGTTTTTTGCCTGCAGATTCCAATTTCCCTATTCATAGTCCTGCTTACGAGGACCCCCTCCCCCTCCCCCAAATGCCTCACGTATTGTATTGCTCTTTCAGGCCTCATGAGAGCGCGTAACAACCTTTCTTATCTAGCATAATGTCTATCGTGCCTGTTCTCAATTATCAAATCTCACGGGCAACTGTGAAAATTCGGACGGCGCGCACACCACGGGTGCCTTTGTATCTGTGGGCAAGAAAGTCCACGCGGTGATTCGAAATCGCCGCGGGTGCCGTCCCCTCCCCCAACCTAACCCCGCCCCCTCCCCCCCCCCCCCCAGGTGGGATGCAGGGTGGCAGTATTCAAACCGTATTGTTATACAAGTAAACACGCATTTGCCCCATGTAAGCACGTTTTGACCCTTTCCTCCATAATACACATCATCGGTGCCAAGCCTGGTGGTGGGCATCTTTTCCACCGGAGCCAGTCATGGCAAAACCCACGCCAGGGTGATCATTTTTTGCTGAAGCATAATCACTGCATCGTAATCCCGTGGCTGGCCTTCACTGAAGTCGGTGTGTACGATCAGCCATGATCCTGTTGCGTCTCGTGCAGTGCCCCACTTGTCATGTGAAACACCTTATTTGCCAGCAATCAGAGAACAGCATTAAGTCTCTTGACCCGCTCCACCATGGTTGTGGCCATTGCTGACACTTCGATGTGATTCCCCGGCGTTGCGGCAGAGGCTAGCCGGCCCACCCTGAGCTGCGTTATCCGTTGGTTTCCCGCAATCACCAATGGTCAAAAGAGACCATTTGCTGGAAATCAGACATAAACCTCAACCAGGTTCCTCTCCGAAACCATCTGCCGTCCTGCGAAACGGCTTCCAATGAGCGAGGTAGATAACCCCAGGAAATGGGGAAAAGAATTAAGGCAGCAATAAGAAACGTCCCACAATTCATTCCACGTTACTCTGACAACTGTGTGTTTTTCTTTCTTTTTTAATGTCAGAAATATTTATTCTTTAGAGTAGATACTTGGCTTTTCAGCACGGTCTGTAGCTTTCAAAAAAAAAAAAGTCATTGTAGAGAGGCGTCTGTTTTTATTTTGGATAGGGGGAAAAAATAAAACATTTTTGGAAACTTCAAAGATCGCTGCATTTTTTAAGGCTCTCTCTTTTAATTCTCACGTATTTATATTCTGATTTATGTGTGATCATTATTATTATGACAAAGGCGGTTATAGGCCCAGTTTTCCCTCTAGGCCAGCGGTTCTCAACCTGTGGGTCGCGACCCCGGCGGGGGTCGAACGACCAAAACACTGGGGTCGCCTAAAGGCATCGGAAAATACATATTTCTGATGGCTTTAGCCGCTGAGAAGTCGCGCTACCGTCTGCAGCAGCGCTATTCAGCTGGAACGCACGCCGTTATGGATGCGCGTTCCAAACTGAATGCCTGCGCGCATGCACAGACGTGATTGCATCATCCGCCCGGGGCCTAAGGGGCGGGGGAAGCGGGGGGAACACTCCACAGTCCATAGCAGCGCATTACATGTGTCCGGCGCTTGCTGACGTCATCAGTGGGCGGACGCAGCAAGCGCCGGAGGACAGAAGCCTAGGAGGCGGAGAGGCAAGAGGCAGAGAGCCTGCGAGACAGCCTGCTGGTGTAAAAAAGGTTAATAATGTAAAAACAGTACACACACCATACACACAATACTGTGTAAGTGAAGGTGCTTTGTGTGTAATCATTACACAGTACACAAAGCAGCTTACACTTACACAAAGCACCATACATTTAAAAATGTGAACTACATCGGTCTTATACTATGAGACCACTATAAGATGTAGTTCACACTGTTCCCCAATGTATAATTATGTTTGATTTGTAGCAATGAGAATACATAATGCATATCAGGTATTTACATTCCGAATCATAACTGTAGCAAAATTAGTTTTGAAGTAGCCACCAAAATTATTTTTTGGTTTGGGGTCACCGCAACAAGAGGAACTGTATTGCGGGGTCACGGCATTAGAAAGGTTGAGAACCACTGCTCTAGGCAGCTGCCTCAGGGTGCCAGGCTGAAAAAAGGCTCCTCCGACTCTGGCCCGGTGGCACTTTCTGACCAGCGCTGTCACCTTAAAGGTGGGTGGGCTTACCGGCTGGCAGCACGAGAGGGTCATTAATTGAACTGCTGCTGGCCCACCACTGCACCTTTAAGGAGGCGGGCGCGATGGGGCACTGCCACTCCCAGAAGGAGTGGCTGGGAGGGATGGTGGAGGAGGAGGTGCCCCTTTCATCACGGCACATCATCAGAGGGGGACCCCCGCATGCTATTTGCGAATAGCAAGCACTGTTTTCCGAAATGAATAAAAATGAAATTTTTTGGGGGGGGGGGGGTTTCAGGTCCATTTTTTTGATTTGTTTTAGATTTAACCAAATGAAACAAAAAATGGCCCTTTTTCGGTTTGAATTCCCATTTGTTTTTAAATGAATGCACATCCCTAAGCGTGCGTCCGTGCACCGGCGCCTCCTCTTTGCATGGGACCTAGACGAAGTTCCCCTGTTTTTCACCTCGTGCTCTAGTCCTAATCCCACCTCTGTCCTTGGCTGACCGCATGACCTTGGCCACGCCCACCCCTAATTTGTTGTGCAGACCCTGAGCACGCGCCTCGCAGTGGGGGTGACAGCAACCATACTACACTTCTGCCCTCGCTTCTTCCAAAAGTGCGCTTCTGAATTATAACGTGGTGAGCTGCGTCGGGACTGCCATTGTTATTTATAGTTAATAGGTTTGAAAAAGTCGCACCCCCCCCCCCCCCAGTGAGGCTGAATGCTGTAAACAAGAGCACTGCTGCACCGTGAAGGGAAGTTCCTGTACTTTTCCAACGGCTGAAACAGGAAGGCTGAAAGTAAGGTGCAAATAACATTAGCTTCCCCCCTCTGGGCACAGCAGAGTTTTGATGCTCTGACGATGGCCCTGGATTCTTGACCGCAGCGGCAGCAGCCTGGTCCAGGGGTCCTGCACCGGGGCTCCTTCCGGAAGCCTGCAGGCATGAGCCATAAATCCAGCCACTAGATGTCACTCTTGAGTGATGCCCACGACTTTTTCGCCTCTTCTCACCCCCCCCCCCCCCCCCCCACCACCCCTACTGCCACCTCCAGAGGCCGTGAACGCTGCTTCCACAGCATCCCACTCTCCGCCAACCCAAAGAGCGGAAGACTTGACTGGGACAGCCGAGCCTGTTAGATAATTCTTAAGTTGGTTCAGCGTTAAAGGTCTCGCAGGCTGCAAGGAATCAAATCAATAGCGCACACAGCACAGGGCATATGGCCTGTTTGTTTTGTATTTTGTTATACACAATGTAATAACCGGGTGCCCTGAGCATTGAAAACATCCATCTGTGTCCTTCTGTTTCATGTTTTTATATGTAAAGAAAACTAAATGAATTCAGAATTAACTGTCTGCTAAGCACCTACAATCAAGCTTTCACAGGCCCAGGGCGATACGGGTTTTGTTCTTAAAATTATAATTCTGCAGTGTTGGATAATTGTTGAATACCTCTCCTTTATGAAGCTTTGCTAAGCTTTTGTGCTTTCCGCTATTTTTAATTAGTAGGCAGCTCGTTTCGTAAACGGAAGCTCTATCCAAAATAAAACATTTGTTTTAATCCTGTCAGACTGATATACCCAATAACAGGGAATGCAATTAGGGCATGCTTTAATAAAATACAATTTCTTTTACACATATGAAAACAATAATTACATCTCTTATCTCTCTCTCTTCATTTATTTGGTAATGGGACTGAAACAAACGGTGCTATCAGGATTAGAGCATGAAGCCATGAACCTAGAGACTAAGGATGGGTGAATTTTTAACTAATTAAATTGCAAACCTGAAGCAGAGTTTTCCCCCACTGGTTTTGTATACATTTTGCAGAATTTCACCCATTAGGAGGAAGTGGGTGAAAGTCAGGCAAAATGAATATAGACATTGGTTGCTTGGGTTAATTTGATTTGATTAAATTGCAAACATAAAAAACATGGAAAAGAAATGAAATCCATATACACAAACATAAAATTATTGAGAAATTTCTGCGATTGCCACTAAGTCTGCAAACATAGACATACACTTCCAAGTTCAAATCCGCCAAGGAATTGGAATAACAATGATAGCCAATCTCAGATTGTGTGCGTTTACACTCAGGACGGCTGAGGTTATTGGACTAAGGCGTGAATGCTCAGGTAGGGGTAATTTTCAAAGGCATGTCTGTGGGTAAAGGAGTGCTTTACTGGCAGAAATGGTCCTTTAGCAAATTGTGCACTCAATACATGCAGAAAATTACACGCATGCACGTTGTATGTGCATATTTTTACGTGCACGAGAGAGGGGTGTTTCAGAGGGTGAAGTCTGGATGGGATTGGGATTTACGGGCACAATTCTTTCATTTTAAGAAGAGGAAGGATAACTTTCAAACAAATGCATGCAGCGACATATATGCGTCTATATGGCCATGAGCAGATCTACATAAATATTTTATAACACACGTGTATGATATAAACACGTTTTATAAAATGCATGTATCTTTACTCCACAGCAAATGTGCATATGTAGACTTGCGCATAAATACATGCAATGCATTGAAATCACATATATCAATGTGTTGCATGCACGTACTTTTCCTAGCTATTTTAAAAACATTCGCTTGCATATTTTACGCATGAATGTAAAGTAGGACTTACGATAAGTTGGACAATTTTGAAATAAGTGCGTGTAAATGAAATTAATCAGTTTACCAATTAGTTCACTATTTCGCCCAATCCTTCTCCAGGTCATCAGCCTGAAGTTCCCTCAGTTCCCCCAGACCTCCCACCCAGCCAGTATTACACCTAATACCATGCCAGATAATTAGGTGTAAAAATAATTAGTAAGTTGGAAAATATTTGTGCGTAAGTGCCTTTTAAAAGAGCAATTTACATGCATAAGTGTGGATCCCATCTGAGAATGTGCCTAGATTATCCCTTTTTTTAATGCATGTATATGTGCATTTGAAAGTGAAAATGTGTGTATTTTTATTTTTATAAAATACGCACGTAACCCAAGAAAATCTGCCCCTGCACGTGCCGAGCCTATTTTGCATAGGCTCGGCAGTACACGCAAGCCCCGGGATGCACGTATGCCCCAGGGCTTTCGAAAATGGGCGGATCGGGGGCAGGGCCGGGGCATGGCAGCGGGCCAGGGGCGGGGCTGGGGGCGGTTCCAAGCCCTCTGGCAAAAATGCTGTGCACGCATGTTATAAAATTGGGCGTAGATTTGTGCTTGCCGGGTTGCGTGCACAAATCTACGCCCGCGCATAAGTTTTAAAATCTGGCCCTAAGTGCGTATATGCTAATTTTTACGTGCATACCATTTTGAACATTCTTCCCATGTGCCTAAATATTCTTGGCAAAACTATGTGCACCAAACAGCAGGTGTGCAACTGTGCGTACCTAAATTTGCCAGGATAACTTTCAAGGCGAAACTGCACAGGTGAGTTCACATTGAAAATTGGTGTAACTTGTGCCCATAACAGACCGCGCAATTACCCCCTAAAAGTTAATTCGCTGGAAGACAGTTTCCTCCCTGTGGGTCTAAGAGTTAGAGGAAGACGTTGGAGGACAAATGATTGCTTAGGGTAGGATTCTGTGAGCACCTGACGGAAGCGTTTGGGCAGAGTGCATCACCGGTCGTGTCAAAATTTGATCTAAGGCACATCAGACCCAGGGCTTGGAGCCTACCAATTCTGTGGCCTGAGAGGACTGCCACCAAAACTGACATTTAGGTAAGTGAGCTCACAAAGTCAAGTGGCCTCAAAGGGCCTTTCATCAGATTAACATGATACAGTGGTGTTTATTACGGCAGATTTCAAATGCATGAGGGCTCACTCACATGAACCTTCAGCTAAAGGCTGAACCGAAATCTGTTTCTCTTCTACAAAGTCAGGGAAAGAGACAATTGAAGATGACTAGACTGGGTCTTCAGCCAGACTCCAAGCTATTTAGAAAGTATTCCAAGAGGTTTGTACGGGCCAAGAAAAGGAATGTGTAAACTTGCTCTTACACTGAAAGGACAATCATTTCCATGTGAGGTTGTTTGATCTCCTGGTGGACTTTCTGCAGGCAGCCCGAAGGATTTGAGATATCTTCTGACACACACTGAATCGGCTTTTCTAAACAGCGGTGAAGGATGAGGCAGAGGTGGGTTGCCTCTGGTTTTGAGAAACGAGGGCCTGGCAAGATTTCTAACCTGAATCTGTGACAGCCACCTCCATCGTGAGAGGGAACCCTCTTGGCCTGGTGCTGTCGGAGAATAGGCAAAGAAATGAAGACCTAAAAAAATGTCGACAGCAAAAGAGGATCTTCTGTTTTCCCCGCACCGAGGTAGAAAGCCGACACCTTCTTGTTCAAGGCTACCATAAAAAAAAATCTACCCCAGTTTCTCCCACTTGGCCAAGATCATTTGCAGACCTTCTAATCGAGGGACCACTCGTACAGGTTCAACAGGTGTAGACAGCTTCTTTCCTTGGACAAACCACCTCAATTATTCATGCGCGAAAAGCATTTAGAACAGGGGGTTCTTCTTGTTTACAATGGGACAGAATAAATCTCTGTTAGGCTCCTCCATGAATTGGATTCCAGCCTCACAGTACCCCGGCTGTCTTTCTCATCCAAGCAACGCGCAGCACAGTGGATTTGGTGCTTCACAGTCTCGCTGCTGAACAAGTTTATAGCAATGAAATATTTAAGGCAAAGCATCCAGGCATTTTCCTCTGCTCCTAGAGAGAGTCGGCAGGATGAGGTTACAGATGAACGGCCACAGGCTGACAGAACTTACTCCACCACCTGCCACATGGCAGGAGACCTTGGATGTTGCAATGCCTTTGATTGCTGCTCCTTACTTATCACGGCCATGTCTACCTGACAAGTCACTTTCTTGTCCGTCTTTCAAAGAAAGATTAGGAACATTCCTAATCTTAATAGTCCCCCTCCTAGGTCTGCCCTTGCTGAGCAAGGGAACTGAGAGGTGTCTGACACCTGTCTCAGCCCTGGGTCCTGCTCTCTAACAGGAGCAAGGCCATACTCCAACAGGGAGGTGATTTTGTTAGTTCTGTTTTCTGTGTTAAAATGTTTACTGTTTGGTGCGTGTACAATGGTTTTAGCATGTGTTAAAATGGCTTAGGGACATGCTAAACTAAACAAACAAAAACAATAACAAGGAAATAAAAAAAAACAAAACAACCCCCCCCCCATAAAAAGGACCCCCCCCCAAAAAAACAAAACTTTTTGCCCCACAGATCGCTATACTTTAAGGCCTTTGGATTCACTCCAATGAAACGCTTCACACTAGATATTCCTTATGGCCGCTGTCATTTTGTGTGACAAAAATCTACAGTGGCATCGGCTTTGATGTGTGCAGGGCAGGAGCAAGCACTGCTGCTCCTGAAGAAATTTTCAGAAAGAGGGCAAGAGGGGGGTGTGGGTACCTGGGGAGGATGGGGGGGAGGGGAAAGGCCTGGGAGTAAGCGCGGTGGGGGGGGGGGGGGGGGTTTGCGGCAGTGACAACCTTTTTTTTTTTTTAAGGAAAACAAACAAAAGTTTGCTTTTCTTTTGTTTTAAAAATGAAATGAAAGAAAATGTGACATTTAGTTAATGAATGCACATCCCTAATAATTTCTAATCCAAGGAATATAATTACTCCTCACTAAGGTGAGTCCCTCTATAATAGGATTAAGAGGTCCCTATAATTGCTAGTTAGGTGGCAATTATTGCTGTCCATTAAGACGGCATCCAATTCAATGGCTTAAGCCTTTTGAGACAAGAAGAGTAGATCACCTTCCTCCCTGCTTGATCAATTAGTACCCAAAACATTGGATGATCAGCACCAACTCAATTGTGTTGGCAACTTTTTTCCCCAGAAGACACTGCAGTGATTCCCAAACCGATTCTCAGATAGCCTCAGGCTGGTTGGGTTTTCAGGGGTATCCTCAATGAACATGCATAAGAAATATCTGCATACAGTGGAGGTAGGGACCACAAATATACCTCGTTCCTATTTATTGTAGATGGGCCTGCGCAAACCCAACCAACTGGGATTCCCGAGGACACAGGTCAGCCCTTATCACCAGGAAACTGATTTTGGTATCTAATTTACCAGCGGGACAAGGGTCTCCAGTTGTGAAGCTCCTCTAGATGAGTTCCCCAATTTGTTAGCTGCATCTGCGCACCACAAAAGAGGTAGGGATTCAAATAGCTGCCTGGCTCATAACTCTGGGTGCCAGGGTGCTGTACACAGGTTCGGCCAGCAGATGTCCCTGTTTGAGCAGAAATGGAACTGTTCCATCCAGAGAATGGCTCCTTGTACAGTTTTGACACCGAAAGTAATTACAGAAAACACTACTTAAGCTTCTGTCCCTATGGCCCCCAACTCAGGAAGCTTGATTTCTTTCCTCCTTTGCAGCAAAAGGCAATCCACCATGCACACTCCCCTCTTCCGTGCAGCGGGGGCAGACAAGGACGACCTCATGACTGATAACCAAATGCTACGGTTAAAACGTCTGGCAAATAACTGCCAGGAAATCATTTTGCACTTATCTGCTTTCCTCCCACTCCTTTGCATTTCCAGTTCAATCAGAATGGACCCGCACTGGGCCTTGCAACTGTCCTACCTTGTACCCTGCAAGCATCATTTCCACAGGGAAATTGCACAGAAATAAAGGTTAGCAAACAAACAAAAAAAAAACAGTATAAGGTGAGACCTTTTTTTATTGGACTAACAACAATACGTTTCTCGGGGAAACTGGGATTTTAGGGTTCCTACGTGCCACGAGCGCGGTCAGTTGTCCTGCAGTTAGGAAGACAGCACCTCATTTGGTGTTAAAAATAAAATTGTTCCTTTTTTTTTTTTTTTTTCAGGTTGCTTCCAATTCTAGGCAAGTTAGATCCCGCTGTGCGAGCCACACAAGCCTCACAGCTTTCCATATGGCCTTGGAGCCCTATAGAATCCGGCTCAGCCTGGAACTCTTCTCAAAACCGGGTCAACGTGCAAGCGCAGTGTTCCAGAGCAAGGCCTTCGCGGTGGTAAGTAAATGAAAGCAGTGTCTAAATATTTAAATCAAAATGCACTATAAGCTTTCAGCAGCCTATTTCAGAGTGTCTAACAAACACACATAACAAGATATAGACTCTGTAACTATAATGCATTTCATGCTGTCTAGCCTGAAGTGGAGAGAGAAATCAAGAAACTAGTCCTGAGGGGCTTCAGAAAGAGATTGAAAAAAAAATGCATTTTGAGTGCAACAGCACCATCAGAAATGCTGCAGCTTTTGTTATCTTGAATTCCCATCAGCCCTGCTCGAGAGCTGTGGAGGATTTCGGCTGCCAGTCAACATCCCATTATTTCATCAAAACTGGATATCCTTAGTCTGGTGGTGTGGTAGCTGCTTCGGTTGTGTGCAGGCCGACCAGGAAAGGGAAAAAAATGAGCTGCAGAGAAATGAGAGCACTGCTAGCAGGCAGCTTTTACTCTGCCCTTCCACCCCTCACCCCAAAACAAAGGGGGTGAGAAGGAGTTGCCCAGTGAGATGGGTTGCTGGAGGAAGACTTTGGATCACGGCTGCATTCAGCTCCCAGATATTCTGACACTGATGGTCCTGTGCTTACCAAAATGCATGAGGGGTTGGAATTGGTAGAAAGTCAGGGCTGGTCTAAATAAAGTCTCCCTCCGATTGGTTGCTGGTAAAGCGGTTGAGTATTAGCTTAACCGTGACATAGTTGGTTTCTGTCCAAACAAAAATCAAAAGCCACATAGGAGTACTAATTTCAGAACTTGCCTACGCTTGCCTGCCTTGAGGACCCTCAGTCTACCTAAACTATATATCAAAACCTCTTTATTTATTTCATTTACATGCGGCCTGTACATGGCCCCAGGTGATTTACATTGTGAAATATAGAGTGAAGAGATCATCATACACTGTTGAGGACCAGCACTGAACAATGATGATCAGGCCCTTACATCAGCCTTTTAATCATCATAGGTCTAAGTCCCAAAATGTAACTTTTTTAAAATTTTTACATTGCATTAAGATGTCCTTAAACAACATAAAGCTCGTACATATTCATGATGCCCTGAAAACGTGAACCGGCGATGGCGGCCCCGGAGGACTGAATACCGCTGCTGGTCTAAGGTGAGATAAATGCAAGACAGTGAATTGGCTGACTTGTCGGGTCTCTGGCACCACGCAGTGGGGCGCAGCATTTGTCCAGCATTGCCTGTCTGCTTCTCACCTCGTTATCCATGTGGCTTTTTCCCTCACAGCTTTGAGAATATTTATATTCTGCTTTTTCAGGTGCTTCTCTGCCTGGAGAGGGCTCGCAATCCAGGCTTGCACCTGAGGCAACAGAGGATCAACTGACTTGCCCACGGTGACAAGGAGCAGCGGTGGGATTTTCAACCCTGGCTTGCAGCCCGCTGCTCTAACCAGCAGGCCACGCCACCCAGTTAATGAAAGGAATCCCACGCCCCCGTGACAGCTGCTGCAATGATTGGGCAGCGCTGTGGCCGAGACAATTAATATGGAGGGAAATGTGGTGGGGGGGCAGAGAGCTTTCTGATCGAGCCGGAAGGCCGGAGGAGAAGGAGGCCGTCAAGCCGCAAAGCAAAAAAAAAAAAAAAAAGAAATGCTGTATAACTGAAGAGATAAAATCCATCCAATTATAACCAAAAAGAAAGAAAGCCTTTTTTTTTTCCCCTTTCCCCAGTAGTGGACCTAACAATAGTTCCTTTGTAGAAGCGGCGACAACCGCGAGGAACCATGATTGATAGGACGGAACGGGCGGTGCGCTGCTAACAGCGGCATTTTCTCTCCCCGTGCTAATAGGATGCTCTGTCACTTAACATCCTGGAGCAGCCTGGAATGGGACAAATAACAGAGAGGCGTCTTCGCTAAAGGTCAGGACGGAATAGCAAGGAGAGGCTTTGATAAGGGGTCGGCAAAATCCACTGTCGCGTTTCTGATTCGGGTGCGCAGCGTGCACGGGTCCAAGCGCATCGGTATATTCAGCCATAAGAGCATAGGTCATAGGTTGTGCCACACTTTAATCACTGGGCATAACTTTTGTGTAGCCAACTCTGGAAGCATCCTATTAATTTGAGAAGTTAAAATCCATAGTAATGCAGCAGTGCCGGAGAGGGAAAGGATTTGGGAAGGGAATTATTACGTACTGAGAGGACATTAAGGACCAGATTTTAAGCTTTGACTGAAAATTGGTCCAGAAACGTGTGTCCAGTTTAGAAAGTGAGAAATAGTTCATCTTTTAATTTTCTGCAGCTTCTGGAAGCAATAAAGTGTAAATAGAAGCATTTGTACAAGCAAACATTTCTTTCCAAAGAGCAGCCAGACTCCTCCCTTTTCCTAACAAAAGTGCAAAATTTAAGAATCAGGCAAAACACCCGCGGTGCTTTTATGGCAGGAGATTTTTTTTTCTTGTACAATTTCTCTTTTTTCCTCCTCATAGAAGTTGCAGAAAATTAAGTGCCCGGGTAAGAGCCGCCCTATTTCCAAACTGCACCAGCAAGATGAGCTAAAGGCTTTTTGCCCCAGATTTAAATTCTGAGAGCATTACATAAGTTGCTCTTGCTCAGATTTTAAATCATAAAAACAAAACACTTAAATTCCTGAAAACCCTCAGAGAAATTAAGTCTGATAGGAGAGGTCCGTGCTTCCCTTCACGGGACAGACCGAGCCCCTGGTTTTTATCTAACCTTGTGCATCCAGATGTAGTCAGGACTAAAATTTCATGCATGCAATGGACAAAACCAGGACTGGATCTACTTGCTCTAGGTGACATTAAGTCATAAGAACATAAGATATGCCATACTGGGTCAGACCAAGCCCAGGATCCTGTTTCCAACAGTGGCCAAGCCAGGCCACAAGAACCTGGCAATTACCCAAACACTAAGAAGATCCCATGCTACTACTGCAATTAATAGCAGAGGCTATTCCCTAACGGGCGGATTTTAAATGCCCTGCTCGTGTAAATCCGCCCGGATTTACACGAGCAGGGCCCTCGCGCGCTGGCGCACCTATTTTGCATAGGCCACCGGCGCGCACAGAGCCCCGGGACGCGCGTAAGTCCTGGGGTTTTTTAAAGGGGGCGTGTCGGGGCCGAATGATGCGGCGTTTTGGGGGCGGGACTGGGGGGCGTGGCGCTGGCCCGGGGGCGTGGTCAAGGCCTCTGGACCAGCCCCCGGGCTGGTCCAGAGGCCTTGACCACGCCGATTTTGAAGCGGCCTCAGAGGGAATGGAGACAGGCTGCGCGGCTCGGCGCACGCAGGCTGCCCAAAATCGGCAGCCTTGTGCGCGCCAATCCAGGATTTTATAAGATACGCGCGGCTATGCGCATATCTTATAAAATCCAGCGTACTTTTGTTTGCGCCTGCTGCGCGAACAAAAGTACGCGATCGCGCTCTTTTTTAAAATCTACCCCTAAGTAAACTTGATTAATAGCAGTTAATGGACTTCTCCTCCAAGAATTTATCCAATAGAGATGTGCATTCGTTTATCATGAATTAGGCAATTTCAACGAGCACAAGATGGCACCGGCCATCCATTGCTCCTACCATGTGACAGGGGCCGACCAATGGCATCGCTAGCCCCTGTGACATCATAAAGGCAAAGGGCCATCGGCACCATTTTGATTCGTAGCAGGCCCGACAGCCCGATGGCATGGAGGGAAAGATTGCTCGTGGGACCCCGCTGGACCACCAGAGCTTTTAGTAAGTCTTGGGGAGGGATCGGGATGGTGGGGAGGTTGTAAGAAAGTAAAATTGAAGGGTTGGGGTGTTTTGTTTTTTTTAAATAAATGTGCCCCTCCCCCCCCCCCCTAACCCGAAAAACGAATTTTCCCCGAAAATGACTTGCTCGAAAAAAAAAAATCGGGAGCGACAACACAGCATTGAAGCCCCCTATTGAATGCAAATCCCTCTCATGCATATTCATTGTGGATATGCTGAAAACCGCTGCCGTAGATCCCAGTTGACCCCTGGCTTTCCTCCTTCACGGGTGGGGATCCTCTTTGCTTATCCCAGGCCTTCTGGAATTCTTACTGTTCTTGTCTGCACCCCTCCCACTCCCAGGAGGCGGTGCCACGTATCCACTGCTCTTTTTGGGAAGAAACGTGTCCTGTTCTTGCTCCTAAGCCTACCCCTCCCCCCAACCCCACACACACCACACCCACACTTGTTAAGAGCCTCTTACTTGCAGAACTTTCTTTGCACTCAAAAGGGCTTGCTTCCACAGGGGTGGCTAACTCTGGTCCTCAAGAGCCACAAACAGGCCTGGTTTTCAGGTTATCCACAATGAATATGCATGAGATCTATTTCCCTATGATAGAGACGGCGCATGGCAGATCTATCCCATGCACATTCACTGTGGGTAGCATGCAAATCAGGCCTGTTTGAGGCCCGGAGTTGGCCACCTGTCTGTATTATTTTCCCCCTTGTGTCTCCTCTCCTCTCGGGTACACGTATTGAGGTCCGGGGAGCTCTTCTCTGGCCCGCCGATAACACCCCAGACATGGAAACTGTTCAAACAGGCAGCCGCACCCTTCAAACACCAAAGCGAGCTAAAAGGTCTCTGCTTTTACAATTCAGAGCCATGTTATAAGTCAGGATGTGCGAAAATGTGAAATAAGGATTCGTTACAAGATGTAATGGCACCATTATTGCACGGAAGACAGAACGTGATGGAAGTTTGCTGCATCTGCTGCACTTTGCCGCTTAAAAAAACTGGACAAATGACAAATTGCTTTTTTTTCCCTTTCACCTTAGTTTTAAAAAAATTGTTTCCATTAAATCGTCTGATGGGAAGCGGTCACAGAAAAAGATTTTTTTTTTAAACTGTAGATTTTGGTTTTTCAAACTCCTTTTTTTTTTGCAAGGCGTTTTCAGCCGCAGGATTGCGCGTCCCCGTCCTGTCCCTGAGGTCGCGTCTCCCTGCCCCGCTAACAGCGCATGCGTGCTCATATGACAGCAGAACGAGAATTTGCTCCCTGTCGCTTGGGTGGTAAGCAAAATTTATGAGGCAGATTTTCAAAGTTGGGGTTTTTAATGTCTGTTAATTAAAATACACTATGTTGTCAGTGAGTGGGGGTCCTGGGTTTGCCCCTACCTGCCTGCCTGAAATCAAAACTACATTTCCCTGCATGCAATGTGGCAAAGCCAGACTTGGAGCAGCCTTTGCTGGATGTGACCTAAGTGGGTGAAGTTAGGGCTGTCAGAAGGGATGGGCAAGACGAGTGCCAGGTCAGCGGAAGTAAGAGCCCACGGCTGCTGGTCATTGGGGGAGCAGGCAATGGACCCCCTAAAAAGTGGCCCACTTTATTATGGGTACATCCGATTTACGTAAAAATTATTGCTAAATAATATGCTTTTGCGCCAAGGCTTCGCTCTTCTGACCAGAGGCACTGATGCCTGGTAAAGGAAAGCAACATGAAAAATCAAATAACCGCAAACAAACAATCTCTCTTTAAGTCATCTTCCATCACTTTTATTTACAAAGAGATTACCAAGCATAGCATGAGGTATAAATTAGCCTTGTAATCTCACTGTGCTAGTGGAAGGTATGTGCATTCATTAAAGATTTCCTTCAGGCAGTGCTAATTTATGGGTTGATGAGTTACTGGTGCGTTCTTTTTTTTTTTTTTTTATGCGTCAGGGGTGTGTTGCCTTCCTTAAAAAAAAAAAAAAAATACAGAGAGAGAGTTGGAAGCCAAAATCTGGACGCTAGATTTTCCACCCTGAAGGTGGCTGCAGGCAGGCTTTGTATGCATTGCAATTGTAGAGAATCCTAGCTTCCTCTCTGAATGAAAGATAGCTATATAGTGAGGGATGATGTTTTTTAAAACTCTGAATTTCCTGACTTGCTCTGAGTGTTTAGTTTGTCAGCTCAAAGCCTGATCCAGGCTTGGTTTTGCCCCATTGTATTCATGGCGATGTAGTGTTGTTGTTGTTGTGTGATTTTTTTTTTGTTTTTGTTTTAAGGGAAATCAGAAGTATAATGCCATGCGGCAAAACCAGGACCAGAATAACTTCTCCAGCTTGACCTGGGTGAAGTGGCCATCCTATGTTGCTAACACTCTTGTACAATAAAGAGAGCACAGCAGGTACCATCTTATTAAAAGGCATCTACAAATGTAGCATTTTTGTTTTACAGTGAGATGAGAGGGCTGTGATCTCAACCACTTTGGCAGTTGGATTCGCTGAATGCACTGATTATGATAACCTGGAAAGCAGTGTCAGCCTGCTGCTGAGGGCCACTGACAGCACCCTCCACCATCTCTGAACATTTTATTTTTTTTTTATAGGGTTCAGTGGTGATTGCAAGGTCAAGCCCCATTACCGGGTTACAATGAATGGCATATTCAAATGAGACTTTTTTCTTCAAAAAAAATACTGTGAGTTGACTAAAAAGTAGTACAAATTGTCAAAAAAAAGATCCAATCACTCAAAATAAACCAGACATGCATGCTCTATCTCCCAAAATCCATTTCATTAATCAAAAATCTTTCCTGCATCATTTTTTATGACACATAATCATTTCCTAGTAGCCGGGTGCGTTCATGTTTCACATTTTACACCAAACAGTGCTGTGATGTCATCCAAGCATCTAATCATAATGCACCCCATGAGCATCGAGGTCCCAAAACCTTCCCATAATGTCCTTGTTCGTGCAAAAGTGCTTTATGTGAAAATGAATATCTTATGGGATCCCAACTATGGCAGCTTCCACTGGAAAGAAAAAGGACTCTGTCAGGGCCTTGTTTCACCACTTTGGCTGCTTCATGGGAAGTCCCAGCATGTCTCACATTTCTCAGCGAAGTTACCATTGCATACTAAAAGGAAACAGGAGCTTATTTAAGAGCAAGGGGAGGAAAAATGCGTTGTATAACAGTTAAACCTTCTGTGTTGGTGCACTTCAAATAAATATTTCATAGCGAGCTTCTAAGGGATGGAATGAAGTGCTCAAACACAGATTAACTTTTATACAATGCATATATTTTTTTGCTTTCAATTTTAAGATTATTACTTAAAAAAACAAACAAACCCCAAAACAGGCTCAGCCTAGCACGCAGTTTGCCACACTAGAATGACTCCCAATGCAATGGGATTAGCAAGTCCAAAATGCGCGTCCAAACCCAGTGCATAGCTAATAGCAAATAAATGCCATGACAATGAAGCTATTAGCTATTACCCCCAAAGCAAAAAAAAAAAAATCACCGCACGCCTGCTGACACGTTTTAATGTGCAAAGCTTAACGCCAGCCCCGGAGCTAGTGTTAAGTCTTCACGCTCCAAGCCACCACCAAAAAAATTCCAAAATACCTCTTTTCTGTGCTTCCTACTACTTAGCATTTCCCAATACTAAGTAGGAGGAAGCACAGGAAGCAGCATGGGGGGAAAAAAAAAGAACATCTCGACGGCAGTCAGGTTAGGAAACGGACGCTCAATTTACGAGCATCCGTTTTCCTAACCTGCTCCACTGCCACATCTCCTGGGCGCACGATGCCGTGGATGCGTTAGGCACGTGCATCTTCTCCCTAGCGTGTCAGCTCGTTTGCCTATTGCATCGGGCGCCCAGGAGATGGGGGATGTGCCCACATTTTAAAAACGTTCGCCCAGCTTGGATGCACGTTTTTTGGTTGTTGTTTTTTTCGCGCTCGGCATTGCATTGGTCTGAAAGGCAAGTTTGCCATCTTGAAGAGGTGAACCTTGGATCTGCTGATGGAGAGCACGCTCTGCAAGCTACAGGTTCAGCAGTTTGGAGGGGGGGGGGGGGTGACTTCCATCAGGCTCTTTATATTCCTCTGTTTGTTGGCTGTATAATCATATAACCTCCTTTGCAGCGCTGGCTCTTTGATGTGCCAGTGGATTTGCTAGACTTTGCTGCTCCTTTTATTCTGGCCTAATTCTTGGATCTTTGCCTGTTTCTGCTTCATCCGCACGGGCTTTCTTGACTGTATTTTTGTGAGCCACACTGAACAAAGATTTGAATTTTGCAGGATATGTAAATCAATAAGCACTGACCTGTTGGCTCAGCCCTGACTCTGCTTGCTGGCCAAGGAATTGATGCCCCTTTTTGTTCCTATGGCCGTCTACATCCCAGTCCTAGCCTAACAGTAGCTTCTCTTGGGAAAACAGTTGAGCCTGCATAATTTTGGTTTATACTCGTTAGCCAGATAGAAGAAGCTGTGGAGTTTGCTAAAGGTGTACATGAGGAAAAAATATTTGTTGTATGTTTCTTTCGCTATATATTTTTTCATTTTACGTGATTGCACATCCCCAGTGTTTTCTGCAGGCTGCGGTCAGTAACAGTATACCCCAGGTTTATTAAATGTCTTCGCTTCACTAAAACTGTGTTCTTTCCTTTCCTTTCACTACAAGTGTATTCTTCCTCTCTACTCATGGGACCTAGGAAGAGAAACACTCATTTTTATTTATTTTTTTAATTCATTTTTTATTTGCATATACTCAAATATCTAAAAAAAACTTTTATACAGAAATAGCATGAGCATACGTAAATAATCAGTTTATGAGGAGAGGCTGGAGGATCTGAATATGTACACCCTGGAAGAGAGGAGGTGCAGGGGAGATGCGATACAGATCGTCAGCTACCTGGATTTAATGATGCATGATCCTTGAACCTTTTCTGTTGGAAAGAAATCAGTAGAACCAGGGGCCACGAGATGAAACTCCAGGGGAACCAATGTAGGGAAATATTTCTTAATGGAGAGGGTGGTGGATGCCTGGAATACCCTTCCAGAAGAGGTGGTGAACAGTAAACAAATTCAAAAAGGCATAGGGTAAACACACTATGGATGCCTAAAGGCTAGAGGTGGAAATGATGGTAACCTGCATGGAGCAGCAGCTGCTACCCCTCGTAGAAGGCATGGGGATTACTTACCCTTAACAATTAGCTTTCATAATTTTGACACAACTGTAACATCGCTCTCCACTTTGGCAGGGGTAAAAGTCAGGATTCTGACTTTTATGGTCCGGGCTACTGACACACAGACATTAGGGGAAAAGTGCAGGACTGCTTCTACAGCCAAAGCAAAACATGTTCAAGCAGCAGCAGCAGCAGCAGCAGCATTGCATGAATTGTCAGGAAGGCTGCTCACCCGGTAAAAATGCTGCTAGCAGTAATTTAGTTATGGGGTTGACAGTGCTTGGTTTTGATTGCTAATATTCTACCCTTAACATAAGGGGTAGCATGGGGATAACCTGCATGGAGCGGCAGTTACTTCCATAAGAAACTCGCCGGGCAGGCTGGACGGACCCTTTGGTCTTTTTTTTGCCGTCTATACTAGAGCTGGTGAGGTGTATCAAACGTAAAGAGGGGGGGGACTAGCCTTGATGGTTCAGGGTCCGCTTCAGGACAGGGGGGGGGGGGGGGGGGCTCTCACCCTGGGCCAGTGCAGCACCCTCAGCGGGAGGGAACTGTGATCATCGAGCAAAGGGAACCCGTGATTCTAGGTCCCCAGGAGGAGCCCTGGCGCACAGTTTCCGGACCTGGGGATCATTGCTGCAATGAGCAGACTAGGGACAATGGAGGAAGAGGGAATAAAAAGTGGGGGAGGGGAGGGGGGCGCAAAAAAATCCCCAGGTAGTTGCAATGGAAGGATTGTGCCAGGACCCCAATCCTCGTTGGGACTGAGCTGCATGAAGAAGAAAATAGGAGCTGCCTGGTCAGAGAATATGGGGGGGGGGGGGGGGGGGGCTTAGCTTAGGGGGGGGTTTTACATACCACTGGTCTTGGGAGTAGCTGATCGGACTGGGAATACGTTGACGGAGTGAAATGGAGGTAAAGCGTTGCCTTGCACTGCTCTGCAAGGAAGAGCCACTTGATGTTACTGCAACACTTAGCCCAGCTACCAGGCCCGTTAATCTTTTCCAGTTCTCTGCCTGCTTTTAAAGGGCACTGTGCTTTTAAATCTCTCTAATAAAGAAATAAACCATTCTGCAGCTAAATTGAATCTGACACTCAGGAGCAGCCGCTGAGCAGAATTGATCTTCCCTGTTATCTGTGGGGAGGTCCGTTTCACTCCCTTATAATGAGGCGAAGGCCGGGCGCTCTGGTTTTCGTGCAAGCGCGCTTGAGCTTAACCGCTGGAAAGGACGGGCCGCAAAAGAGGGAAGTCGAGGGATGATAGGCCAGAGAGTGAAATGGGCCACAAGTTTGCGGCTTTTCAGCATCAAATCAATATGCACTTGCTCTTAAGGGCAAAAGCGGTATTTCAGATTAGGCAAAACTAAGCCGGGAGCCGCTCAGTCCTTAAATTAAGGTTTCCAGCCATCCATTAAGGTCACAAAGGCTCATCGCTTCTGTTCTTTGGTTCCTCTTAGAATTTACCTTTTTTTTTTTTTTTCGTAATTGAGTTGCAGTTTCTTTAAAAAGAAACCGGGGCCCTCCTGAAAAACTGCTCCGCTTACACTGAAGATATATTAAAGGAAAGGTTTTGTAATTAGGCCTCTTGCTCCATTTGTGCTCCATGGTGGTGTCAGGAAACCAAAAATGCGGGCGAGCTATAATTCTAAGGAGACTGCGGTCGCACGTTTTCCCCCAAAACCCTGCGTGAAGTGCGGAAAGTGAAAACTTCCAGGCTGCCCAAACGCGCCACGAGAATATCCTGAAAATGAGATGATAGGAAGCAAAGCGTTTAATGAATGCAATGGGGGAGGTTTGTGTAAGGGGAATACCCTTGGCACGTGGAAATAAGTTTGCCAGTATGTGGCTCTTGTCTGAGAGACTTCTTAGGTGAATTGGCCACCTCCTTTTCTGGAATGGCTTGTATTTAGCCCAGCCTGCATTCTTAGGTCCGGCCACGAGGTGGCACTCATGGGTCTCTCAGCTGGGCACTTTATTTTCTCGCTGTGTCTCTTGAGCGCTATATGGAAAGTTACACTTTGTAGGCACCTAGAGGCCTGCAGCCCCTCAATAGAGCTCTCTTACTCTTACTCTGGGCCAGGAGGAAACAAGAGGAACCCTCAGAACCCTCTACAGAATCTCGGCTACGTTTTCATTGCAGTCAAGTTGCAGGAGCAGTGTCCTTCCCCCTCTTTACAAGGTGCTGCTGCTTTCATGTTAAAGTGAAGTGGGGGAGAGAGTCCCCACCTATCAAGCTAAAATCCCAAGCTTTTTTTCAGGGGGGAATTGAAGCTTTTAGGGTGCCTGGGCTGCAGTTTTACTATAAGTGTCATATTGCTGGCAGAGGGCACAGCCTGTATAAAGGGGACAGCGGTTCTGGTAATTATATAATATCTGCTTATCTGTCGGTGGCGTGCGGTCAGGGCCTTGGAGGGATTCAGAGAATCCCCAGCCCTAATAGTTTTTATTTTTTGCATTTATATTTCGGCTGCAGTTTGCTTCTCAGAGGGGGCACGGATTTCTGGTAGGGTTTCCAGCTGACGGTGTCCCCCCGTTTTGTGCCGGTCCAGCAGTGGAAGGGATGGAGGTTGCACCTGTACGGCTCCCACATCCAGCTCTCTGCGCAAGCTGGGCCTTGATGGCGGGAGAGAGGTGCATGCCGTGGCAGTTCAGTGTGCGTGGCGCCCCTGCTGCCACGGCTACTTCCGCCTCCTCCGTTTGGTGGCCCGGCCTGAAGAGAGGCTGCCTCCCATTGCCCCCGTGTCCGTGGCCTGTCAAAAGGAGAGAGTGCTGCCTTCTTCCACTGGCCCTCTCCTCCATGCACCAAGAAGGAGAGAGGTACTGTAGCCTGGGAGACAGGAGGAGGGGAGGATGAGGATGCTCACGTTCCTGGAGAGGTAGAGGGAGGAAATTACAGACCGGGGGGGGGGGGGGGGGGATGGTTACTGGGAAAATGGCCAGGGGGATGATGGGCTGAGACCAGGGTGGAGCATAGGAGGGGGGGGGGGTCAGAGGGAGAATGTGGACATGGGGATGGCTGGAAGAGGGATGGGGGGGTGCAGTCAGGAAGGTGCTGGGCAGAGAATAGGGGATCTTCCGGGGTGAGAAAAGACGGTAACCGTTTGCTTCTAGTCCAGTCCTGGGATCCACAGCTTCTGTAGAGGCCGGGTAGGGGCAGAGGCCAATAGTGTTGGGCAGTGGTGATGTTTTTCATTTTCCATTCTTGCACTGCAGAGTCTGCTTGGGGTTCCCAGTTCAGTTTTGTTTGCATGCTAATTTGTGGTCTCTTATTCTGTATTTGGTAAGAGTCTGTCTGTGCTTTGTATGTGCGACTGAGGTGAGGGATTCTGCTAGTGTAGGGGTCTATAATAATTTGGCTTGTTCTGTTTTTAGTTGGAGGTGTATTGGTCTTCTAGAGCCTGATGTAATATTTGCAGTGCTGCACTTTGCTGGGTTGGGTTGTTGCTGTAGGATCCTGGGAATTATTGTTTTGATATGGCAGATCTGTCTCTTGTGGTAAACTGCCTTTTTGGCAGAATGTGATAGTTTTTATAGGATCTATGTAAGTATTACCCAAAAATACTGTACGTGAGCTATTGAGACAATAAAGGAACTGTCTTTAGATGTGAATGTTTCTGAGCTGATATATAAAGAAGGGACCTATGTAGATTTAAAATATTTTGTACAATATTTTTAGGCACAAGTATTTTTATTTTAAAGGTATTTTTAGGCAGCATGAGCTTGTTGTTTTCCTAATTGATGGTGTATTGGTGTTATAGGGCCTGCTGCTATATTTGCAGTGCTGTCTTTTCATAAGTGTTTGAATGCTATATTTGAATTTTGTATTCATTACTTTCTGAGGGCCAAACTCCCACACGATGCATGTTACAATAGGCCAAATGCCATGGGGGTTCCAAGTGTCCCTTGTGTCTTGGAGAAAAGGGGATGAGAGAGTAAGAATGTTGAAGGCTTGGGTGGGGGAAAGGGCGTGGGGAGAGAGGAGCGGAGCTGAGAGAGCGAGATTGAATGTCGCCGCACGCCACTGGCTGTCCTACAGTGGATGTTAGGTATGCACAGCCCATTCTCATATTGCATGCGGTTATTAAACAGCCCTGCTCAGTAGTGTGTGGCCAGGGCTGCTAGATTGCCTTAATATATGCCCACAAATGGTTCTCAGGCTCCTATTATTATTAATGTGCACTATATGCTGGTGAGTCAGTAACACATGTAGACTTGTGTTCCTAACTGTTGATATCACTTCAGGAGAGCAGCTGAGCCTTTTATCAAATGGGAGAGAATGCGTCAAGTAGAATGGCTGTAAGGGCCTCCCTAAAAGTGCTGAAATGTGGGGAAAAAAACCCCTCTTAAACAGTGGAAACTATAAAACTAGCTTGGCTGGCTCAGCCAGTCTCCCATGCTTGCACAGATCTCTAAGGCTTGAAGGGGGGGAGGGAGGCCTGGTGTCCAGTGCAGTGCAAACGGTGCCTTCTGAAATCCCATTGAGAACTGGTGATTCATGGGCAGGGAAAAAACAAACAAACTGGGTGGAGATGCAGATTACAGACTGCAAAGATGAGGTCAGGGGAGGAGCTAAAACTTTCTTTTTGTATCCTTCTGAAGGTTTACAAAGCAGCAGCACCTCAGACTGGGGATACTGGGATTTAAAGCTGCAACCTTCTGGCTACCAGCCCGCCGCAGCCGTTCGGCTACCGAAAGCTGAGCAAAGAGGCAGAGCTGCCCATGTCCCTTCCTTTCCTGCTCCATGTTCTTGGCTCTTCCCCCCTACCAGCCTGCTTGTTAAAGGCTCAGCTTTAGCAAAAGAAGCCAGAGATGAGATTTCTCGTTTTGGGTCACTAAGGTTACCTTATTTTATATATAGGGAGGGTGAAATCAAAACTGTGAGACCTTGTCTAGACTGGGGGTAAAACCAGGCCTGGATCACTCATCATGATTTAAAAATGAAATCTGTTTGGTCACCTTTGATTCATAAAAGTGCAGGGTAGGTTGGCGGAGATGATCTTTCACACACGTCTTCTGTAGGCAGGGGGCTTCCTCACCCGTGCCAGGGCCCAAAGCAGGGCATGTTATTGCTGTTTCACAGCATCCGCAGTTTTTCATTTGACGGCACGGAAATAACAAGCAAAAATACAGCAAGGTGATAACTTCTGATAGTGACCACTTCTTGACTGGATGTCGGAAGTTCACGCTCCCTCTGGTCCGGAGGGCCCAGTGTAATAAAAAGTGAGTAGAATAAAGCGAGCTAAACTTGGGTTCACATTTTCTTGACTAAACGAAGCTAACGCCCGATGCATCGGGACTTTAAAAAAAAAAAAAAAAAGCACGCTAACTCGAAAGTGTGCGCAGAAGAGCTGCTTAGTGCGCATAAAGTACAAATTTGTACACATAAGACATGTTGTCTGCGTGGAAAACGTATTTTGTGCGCTCTGGTGTCTTCTGCGCTAAAGTAAGATTTATGTGCACCATAACAAAAGACAACTTGTGCACCTAAAAAAAAAGGCGACTCTTCAAAATGTTAACGTCCTCAAAAGTGGCACGTATGCACGTAAAATGGCACGTGCTCCTGCACACGGTCTTTTATGAATCCAAACATGCACATGTAAGTAAGCATTGGCGAGCAACATTGCACGCGTTAAAAAAAAAAAAAAAAGGGCACGGTCCAGCGACGGTCCGAGGCACGGCCACCGTTTACTATACATCCCTCCCAAAGTGACGCGTGCAAGTTTGTGACTTGCGTCCATTTATACCTGCGGATTATCTGATGTGAGAATAAAAAACTCTTTACTGCCAAATACAGGCCGGGTGAGGGGTCTGGGTGAACTGGTGGGAGTTCAGGATAAAGAACCGTGGGGGTGGGTGGGCTTGGTGTCCTGCATAAGGACTGGGAAAACTGGTGGACGAATCAGTGAAACTGGTATTTAGCTTCCCATGCTCGGGTTGTAAAATTTCAGGAGTCACGCGCATGTAAAAGCCGATTTAGGGAGGGCAATCTACGCATGTAAAATGTACTGGTGCAGATTTCTAAAATTACACGTCAAAATACTCGCGTGAAACAGTTTCCGACGCTTATCTGGTCAAGTTTTGACTTTTCCCGCTAAGTAGTGGCTTTGCCTTCACTTATCCAGATAAGTCCTAAAAAGTGCTACTTATCCGGCTATCTTACTTATCCATCTTTTTCACTTATCCGGCTAACTATAGCGGAATGGTGAGTCGCGGAAAAAAAAGGGGCAGGGGCGATACTGAGCCGGCGGTGCGTTTTTCTCCCACCGCGGGTGCGGCTGCGCTGCCCGCTATCGCCCCCAGGGCGCCAGTAGGAAAGGCGCGGCTAATTCCGGTGCTGCTGCCGGCGATTAATGCACAAAACATCGCCCGCAGCGGTACCGGCTTCAAAATGTAATTAACCCCACCCTAACCCCTCCCCTTTCCCTCATTTAAATGTTGACGCAGGCGATAATGGCCCGTCACATTTTAATCAATGACCCTGTTACTTAGCCGGGTAGGGAGCACTTTTTAAGACTTATCCGGCCACGGTTTTTGCTAATAACACAGCAACGACTGGATGTTAGTGAGAATATATCTCAGTAATGAGAGAGTTTTCCTCGGGAAAACTGCAGAATGTTAAATCTTAAATCTTGCCTGGTTACAGAAAAAAAGAGGAAAAGGGGAGGCTGAGCCACAACTGCCGTGGAGAGGGAAACATTTTAGTGGGGGTGGAGGGGTAGTTTTACCCGCTTTGCCAAAACTTTTTAAAATTTGAGCTCGGTGATGAAAAACATCGTGGATGTAATGAGTTTTACACAGCCTCTTCCACAAAAAAAAAATTCTTTTTAAAATGTTTTTTTTTTCTGCTTTCACTTTGAATATTTCCGCACAAATACCAGCTGGGAGGGAGGCTCTCTGGCATCACCACCTCCTGGGTGGGGGGGGGGGGGTAATATTTTATTTATTTATTTATTTATGTATGTATTTGATTTATATTCCGCAAGTCCAGAAAATATATTCATCGCGGATTACAATTAGAGGAATTATTATTTTTTTTTTTTTAGGCTCAGGAGTGGATAAGTCAGTGAGCCAAAGCGTGAATAATACAACCGCCCCCTCCCCCCCAAAAAAAAAAACAAATGTAGAGAGTTTAGTGGAGGGGGAGGAATGGTGAATTCTTATCTTATAGAAGGGTGGGGGGGGGGTGTCTGTGCGCCTCGTGGCGATGCTGTGCGGTGGGGGGAAAGGAGGGAGAGCGGCCTTTGCCCTCTCCGGCTCGGTCGCCTCCGCCGCTTTGCCCGCGGGACCCTGCGGAATCCCTCCGCCGCCGCCTTTCTCTCGCCGGCCTGGGTGGCGTAAATGACGAAGGCCGCGCCGGGCGCTCGACGTTAATAGCAGGCTCGAGCGTTAGGACGCCGCCGCCGCCGCCGCCGCCGCCTGATGGAATGCCGACGCGGCGTGGGACGGCCATTATTATTTCTCCATCCAAACCTGCACTTTGGGCGGCCCCACCGTGGAGCTTTCTATGCACGGCTGAGCAGCCAGGAACAATCTCCTTCCTGCCTGCTCCTTGGAGAGGGAGCCGACTGCGTGGGTGGTTCTGCTCCCGTTGCTCCTTTCTTTTGAGGCCTTTAATTAAAGGCGCTCATGCACGGTGACGTTTTGTTAATGAACATATTATGCTGAGGGGAAGAAGCGGATCGCGCATCAACAGGATATTATTCACTGCCTCTATTTTCACATCTTCCCCTCGGCCCTTTCTTCTGAGGCATTCCCTCTATTTTATTTATTTTTTTTTTTTGGGTGGGGGCTGTTCTTGTTCATTGATTCTGTCGTCTTCTTGCCACCCTGTAACACACACACGAAGGGTCTGATTTTTCAATAGTGCTGGGCTTTACACGTGCAAACGCACGGGACTAATGTAAGTGGGCTTTTGAAAGTTGCTACAAAAATGCACCACTGAATTGCCCGTAGGATTTATCCACGCTTTGGGGAGCCGATACAATAAAGCCGCGTAGAAAGCGGGCGCCGAACAGTCAGCGCCCGCTCTCTTAACGCGCCCCTGGCACCCCCAAGCTTGTCGGCGTTAGCAAGGAGGCGCTAGGGTCGCACGCGCGATATGCCCGGCGTCGCATGGAATAGAACAGAAGTTTCCAACTGGTGTCCCGGGAGGGGATGGGGGGGGGGGGACCTCACGTGTGCTGCCAAATTTTGCTCCCCCCCCTCCCAGGGAGAGAAGGTGGGAGCGGGTCACAGGCGCCGGTGCCATCAGCGTAGACTTCCTCTCTCTCTTTCCACCCACATCCTCGGCACACAGCCTCCCTTGCTGGCTTCTCGCTGCAGCCTTGCATGGCTCCGAGTTCAATGGGAAGCCAGGAAAGGGTGGGGGGGGGGGAGAGAGAGAGGCAGCAGTAGAGCACCAACAGGTGAGGAGATGATCCCGAGTGGGGAGGGGAAGATGGTAATGCATAGGGCTAGGGGAGGTGGTGATGCCCAGGCAGTGGAGAGGAGGGCAGAGAAGTAAGGGGCGTGGTGCTGCCAAGGGGATGAGGGAAAGGAAAGCGGTGATGCCTGGTGATGGGGGGGAGGGAAGATGATGATTATGCCGGGAGGGATGGGAAGGGAACGTGATGGCAGGGAGTGGCGGTGGGCCAGGGAAGGAAAGGTGATAATACCAAGGAGGGTTAGTGGCAGGGAGATGATGATGCCAGGGGGGTGTGGGGAGAGGAAAGGCAGTAGATGTGAGAAAGCGAACCCAGTGCTGGGCCTAACGAAGGGACCCCCACAGGCAGAGGGGAGGGAAAAGGCTGTGCCTGGCCTGAGACCTGTGATGGCACGGCGGGCAGGGCCGGATGGAGCAAGCCGCTGCGTTCTCTGGATTTAAGTGAGGCGCGGCGGTGGTCTGAAGCTTGGCAGGCGAGCCTCCCCGTTCCCCAGAGTCCAGCTGTGGGCAGCATGAGAGTGGCCGCATGTATCAGGAAAGGAATAATGAGGCTCTGGCCTATTGCACTGAAAGGTGGGGCAGGCCCAGAAAGCCCAGTCAGAAGGGGGGCTGGGAGTTTCTTTCTCAGGTACACGGTGCCCCTGGGCCGTTTGTATTTAGTTTGGGTTTTGTTTTTTTTTTTTTAAGAATACGAATAGTTCTGTGCATCGGAAAAAAAAATTACCCTTCAGCTCGAAGATCTTCCAAGTCTTTAAATAGGGGTGAATGGAGCCCAGCGTCGGATCCTGGGAAAAGCATTTAACCCGGCTCGTAAAAGACTTTGCGCCCTTAGGTGCTCCACCAATCAAAGGTTGCATTCAGGGGCCCCCGGGGAATGGCAGCTGCAGGGGGGCTGGCTCCAGAGATTCCCGGGGGAAATGGCTGCCGCAGGGTCTGCTGTGGCTCTTCCTTCAGAGCTGTGGCATGCCAGCACCGTCCCTGGGGGCTCTCGCCTTCCTCCCTTTCATAGCTCTGTCTTTCAAGCCCTACGGTTTTTTTTTTTGGGGGGGGGGTTCCCCCACAGTTCATGTTTCTCTCTGCAGTCTCTGAATCTCCCGAAGTGACAGGATCGGGTCAGCGATGGGTTTGCAGGCCGGATGTGTGTTTGTGTTTGTTCTGATGTCTTCTGGCGTCAGCTTGTTACTTTCGGTGTGACCTGAGGTCCTCAAGTTCAAATCCTGGCGGATCCGACTCAGATCTTCCAACTTCTGGGACAGATGAGATGAGATTAGCTTCTGTGCTGGGTGATACACTGGCTGCTTCTGCCCATTTCAGAAGCCCTCCAGAGGAAATAGCTCTGCAGTATACAGTGGGGAAAAAAAACAGCCAACCCCAAATAATGTATTTACAGCGCAGAGTCTGCAGGCATCAGAGTTGTCGGCAGCTTTTTAGCCCTTGTGCATTGTGTTTTGTGTCAGTTTGTGACTGCACACAATAATTGCTACCTTTGCTTTTCCTCTGGTTATAAATTGCCTTGTGAACATGGTACACTACTGTGTTCTCAAGAGTACTCATATATAAAAAAAGTTTACATGTTATGGCTTTTCTAGGAACTAAGCACTAAACAGCAGGACATAATTATTTGTATAGCAGTGGCCTGGGAATGTAGATTTCTTTGTAAGCCTGTGTTGCACAGTTTAACAGCCTGCGTTTCACTGGTTATTCTAGGTCCAGCAGTTTCGAGAGCAACTGGTCTAACCGGAGGTGTGCAAAGACTTAAGGGGCAGATCCAAATATCCCATCCCTCCACCCTCACACTGAGAAGGCCAGAATCTTTTTTTTTTTTTTTGTAGCACGAGAGAGAAAAAAAACCAAGTGCATCTGTCCAGATGTTTGAGCATTTGCACAGGTCAGGAATGCTTGCAGCGTGGCAGCGAGTGTGAGCAGGAAGCCCAGAAAACAGATGGCAAAGGTGGGGGAGGAGGAAACTCGAGTTATGAGTGGGGAACGCCAGCCCTCGAGCGACACAAGAGGGTCTGATTCCCCGCAATGAATGTTCATGCGGCAGAGTCACAAACATCCATCGGCCTGACCTTTGCACGATTTGTGGAAACTGGCGTCGCTGGCGGGGCTTCCAGAGCGCAGTGGAAGCCTCGTGTGACGTCACAGAGCTGGCTGTGACACCGGGCCCCCTTCCAGAACTGCCATGTTACCAGCTCTATCTCGGGCCATTACGGTACCGGGATCCCGGTCTCCCTCTGAAAAATTCCCACAGTCCAGTGAGTTTTAAGTGAGAGATTAACCTATCTCTAGCCCTGAAACAAAAAAACCCCCAAAACACAACAAAAGCTGTATGGAGGCCTAGGAGGAGACCCAGAGAGTTTGCACGAAGGCGTTCACAGCTTGCGGTTCATCTGGGTCTCGCACCTGAATTGCTGTAGGAACAGAGATCCGCCAAACAAACAGTTCATCTCACAGAGGTCTGGGCCTCTTTCAGTCTGTCCGGCCTTGCCGGTGGCCTGTAAACACCCTGGCAGGACTGGGGCCAGTGAGGTACAAAATCCCTTTTTTTAAATTTGCCTCTTCTGTGGGCATTCCCTCAGTTTCCCCCCGTCCAGTGCTCTTTCCTTTCTTTTAAAGGCAAAGATATAGCGTTATTAGGAGGAGAGCGAATCCTGAAGATCTTCCCATTTTCCTCTGTTCCTGTCTTCTTGGGAGCTTTCGTACCGTTAGGCCCGTGGGGGCTCGTCACAATATTTGGTGGCGAGCTTGATGGCAGCACCTGGCAATTTTAGCACGGACGAAGGTCGCCGCTCCTCTGGTGGCTTCCGTTACCCTCAGGGTTAACCCTGATGTACCACCCTGTAACGTTCCTCCTTTCCCTTTGCAGTTCCCTTTCTCTCACCCCCTTACTTGCTCGGGCTTACCAGTGAGGTTGCACACGTATAGTCTGAGCTGCGTTCCTCTCTCATTTCAAAACTGGTTTAAAATGATTACAGACTTCCAGTAAAAATAAAATTGTGTTCCACTCTAGCCCCACGCCTGCATTAGAGAAACACGTTTTTGTTTGTTTGGGGTTTTTTTCCCCCTCGGGCAAACGTATGGTCCTCAACTTTCCTTTGAATGGGGCGCTTCTTCCTTTCTAGCCATCCTGAAGATTTCTCTTAATTTATTGCTTCCTATCCCTAAGTCTAACTGCCAGTGGCTCTCAAACTTTAGCAAGCAGGCAAAAGATATCCATCGCAGAATGGATTTCACCCTGCAAAAGACAGGCATTGTCGATGAATATTTATTGCAGTGGTAGAAGTCCCTTTGCATATTATAATGTAGCATTGTATTTGGAAGAAAAGCTGGCGATATTCATGGGAAGACAAGGCGACTGCTGAGTTCCACCCTCTTTGCATGGCGTTAAAGGGGGATGCAGGACACCCTCCCCCCCCCCCCCCAAATCTTGCTATTGGCGCAAATCCTTGGATGCTGGTGTTGCCCTGATCGGTGGTTTTCAACCTGCTTTTAGGGGTATCCCCCAACAGGTCTGATATTTAGAGTAACCAAACTAAGGCTAAGTAGTCTGGTTCTTAGATCTTAGAGCCAGCGTACCGAAATATTTTCCAGGCATATTTATCGTAGATATCCTGAAAACCAGGCCTGTTGATGGAGCCGCTAGGACCATACTCTGAACCATTGACCTTGATTTTAGCTGCATAGCCATACCCCCAGTCATTTATTTCTCCTTCTAAAAATGAATAGTTGCATATTGGTCATAACAAATAGAATTAATACCATAATCTCTATAAACTCTACATTTGCTGTTCAAAGCATGGCCCCCGTTATTGCAATCTGAAAAGTAAATGTGGAATTGAGAGGGAAGTCGTGCAAAATGCCAAAGGTCAGCAACAGTAAATCAACGAAACTTCACAGATGTTTGGTCAGGTTTGCCCCAGACAAGTGCTGACGTTCAAGACTTCGAGTGGCCACCCCTCACCCCCTTTGCGTTGAAGAATGACTCCCCTTAAATCAACTGGAGCCAGCTGAAACCAGACCCTTCGGGATGCGACCTGGCTGAAGGTTCACCCAAACCTTGGCCGCGCTCTGCTTGACTAGACAGCTCTCTGGGGTGGGGGGCATTCTCCTGACTAGAAGGGTTCACCTTTTTATTACAGGCCTATTTGTGTTGTCCCGCTGTATCCCTTTGGAGGGGTGCCTGCTGCCTTGAAAACAATGTTTTCCAGGATCATCGATTCGGGAGGTGCTGCTGGTTGGTGCTGTGTTGATTTTGTGAGCTGACCTTTACAGGGGAAGGGGGAGGCGTGGGTAACACTTTTTGCCATCCTTGAATCTGACCCAAGATCTTTGGGTGGGGTTTTTTGTTTTTTTTTCTGTTATCGTAGTATCATTAAATATCCTTTCTAATAAGAGAATGCTATACGTTCACAGTTCACACTGCGGTAGCAGAATACTCATTCCATGCGGGCTCATTTTCTTTTCTGATATACTTATGGGATCCCGGCTTTTCTTTGCAGCTAATTGGAAATGTCAGTGCACTTTTAATTTGTAACAGTAAATACACTGGAGGGGAAGTCATTATGTTGCCTCGTTGGTCTTTGGAAGCATAAATATCCACCGAGTTTTTAGACTCGACCATCTGAGCTTTAAATATTCATGAGTTGAGTGCCACGGGGAGACATCTCTTGCATATTTGGAAAGCTAGAAGATGTGTTGGAGCAGGAAGGTACCACGCAAGTCGAGGGTAATTGGACATCTCAAGCAAAGGCAGCTTTTTGTCCCTACTTTTTTTCCAGTGGTCTCTTAAACTATTCTCAGGAGCCCTCTCTTGTTTTTTTGTAAACTTTTTATTTATTTGTTTGGAACCCAGCACGATAAAACATAAAGTGCCAGACAAGAAAATAAGACACCATTTACATTCATAAAAAGGAAGTTCAAAGGGAGAACAAGGTAACTGCTATGAGACAGGGTTAGTGAGCCCTTGGGCCACTGTTAAGTTTATACAGCCTTATCTTATGCGAGCACAAGATAGGCCTTAACAGGTAGAAGCTGATACACCACCAGACTAGATCTTCTGCATGACTAGCCACCTCTCCCTTTAGTTGAGCTTGCAGGTTCTGGTGGCGGGCAGGACTTTCTAGGCTGGGCACAAGGAAGGTAGAAATAAGCAAGGTCAGTGGCTGGACTGAGGTTGAGGCAGATGGAGAGCAAAGCGGGGTCAAGGTCCAGGCAGGCAGAGAGCAAAGCGAAGTCAGGGTCCAGGGCTTAGGACAAGGCAACGAGAAGTCAGGCCAGAGGAGAGAATACAACAGGATAGACAGGGGTGGGCAAGGCAAGAAACAAACGAGAAGCAAGGCAGGAGCCTGCAGGAACACTTTTACTGTAACTTGCATTGAATAATTTGGAAATTGTGGAATATTTGATTATTTAAATTTAAAAAAAAAGGCAGGAACTTGGTGGAGCAACTAGTACTATAGAAAGCGCAGGAGACCTGTTGCAAGGCTAGTACTGAGCTTCCTTTATATTAGGCAGGATGTGATGTCATCAGGGCAGTGCTGCTGCTGAACTTCCTTTATATTAGGCAGGATGTGATGTCATCAGGGCATGTTACAGGAAATCCGAGCAGCAGGGCCCTATGAAACGGGCTCAGGCAGTGCAGGAAATTCAGCCATGTTCCTGGGATGCCATACAATGCCGGAGGTGCTTCAGACTCGAGGTGGAGGGCGTTAAGAGTAACATCAGGCCATTCAAATTTCTTATCCATGCCAAATTCAATACACCAACCAGACAGAATCATAAAAGCTCTCCTCAGCTTTCCTAGCGGAAGTGATCCTTTCCAAGGAAGCAAGGTCAGTCACCTTGATCCTCCAGTAGGGGAGTGTCTTACATTTTATTTTTCACTTATTTGCTGATGATGTTCAAACGTTGGCACATATAGGAAATGATCAGGAAGGGAAATATTGAGAATGTGAGCTGTCTTGTGCTGATTGATGGCAAGGCGTGTGCAGTTTAAGCCAGACAAGACGGAAGGTCTTTGTCTTGGTTGCCAGGATAGACCATTTTTAGTTGAGCCAGAAATTAAAAACATAAAAAGTCAGCTGAGATAAATGGTTAGTAGCCTGGGGGTTAAGTTGCAGTACATTATAAGTTTACTATGCCGTCCCCCACCAGATCGCTTTCGTGATAAAAAAAAAAAATGGCTTTTTATTGTCTGAGACAGATCAGGAAGTTGTGACTAAGAGAGATTTACAAAGGGTAGTCCATGAATTTATTACATGTCTGATAGACTGCTGTAATTCCCTCTATCATGGTTTGGCATTGAGTTCTTTAAATCAGCTTCATCTGCTTCAAAACCCTGGCTGCAAGGTTAATTGTTGTTAAGAAATATGGCCACGTTTTGCCTATTCTCCGAGAACTTCATTGGTTACCTACGGATGCTAGAGTTGGACTCAACATTCTTATTTTGGTTTTTAGGGATGTCCGCTGGGGAAGGCCTAAATATCTAGCAAAGTCTTTGGTAAAATATGAGCCTAGGCGATTATTATGGTCTTCTCTACAGGCATTGTTGGACCTTCCAGGCAGATGTAAAGTTGACGATAGCACGTCATGCAGCCTTTAGTTATTAGGGGCCACTGCTATGGATCTGGTTACCTTTGGAGACGAGAACTGAGCTGACTTACATGAAGATTTGAAAGTTGGATAAGTCATGGCCTTCTGCCTCTTCTTTAGGTAACGGAGTTGTAAGCAGGTGGAGATAGCGAGGAGAAGTGATCTGTTGAACTGTCATTTTTTGTCCCCTATAGTTTGTATTTTAATATTGTTCCATGCTGTGATGTTATGTGATTAAGGGCGTGGAATCAAGTGCTATGTAACTAAATACATTTTGTTTTTTAATGTTTCATTAGCTTTATTTCACTTATTTGAAATGAAATAAACAGCAATATGAATGAAAACCAAACCAAAAGAGGGACGCTCCTCCCCCCTGCAGAAAAGAACCCAGCGCCTCAAAAAAAAAAAAAAGAAGAAGGCCGCCCACCCCCTCCCACAGAAACCTTTGATTCCATCTTTGGCCTTTAAAGATCACATAAGGGAGGGGTAATCCCCAGTTGGTTCTGCCTTGCCGGGTCAGTATTTCAGAATGGGCTCTGAGGATGGCATCGTCTTCTCGAATGCTCGTTCTGTTGTGTTCTCGCAGAACATAATGGTGGCAGACTCGGGGCTGGCCGGCACCATTTTAAAATACGGACTTGGCAGGGCAGGAGCAACTGGAGATCAGGCCTGCCCCATGTGAACTCTGGGTGGCTTGTCCACTGATAAGTCTTTCACACAGACAAATGGGACATCTACAAATGCATAAACAAAAAACCACAGTAATCAAAATACTTACAGTACCTGAATGTAATCCACTTTGAAGTGCCTGAAAAGCAGAATATAAAAAAAGGGAGAAATAAAATAAAAGTAAATCAATACAGTAATTCATCAAGAGCACGGTTTTATATCTTTCCGCCTAGGGCTAAAGTCCGTGGGTAGCTTTGACTCACATTTAGCCTGAATTTTCAAAGTTAATTTCTGTGACTAAGCTGTTTTGAAAATGTGCAGATTTTCTGGGTACACGCGGGGGTGTTCACCCGAGCAAGTGTAACTTTGTGCGTGCAGATTTACATGCACATTTCCAAAAATCAAAAGCGTGTGCTTGCATCTTTTGCCCCCTCAATGCCTGCTTCAGCTGCGTGTAAGAGTGTTGTGAAAAATCAGGTTTTGCGCAGACTTTCACTCGCTGAATCCACGGGTTGATTTTCAAAGTGTGATTTATGCACATTAAACAGGGGTTTATGCTTGTAAAACACTTTGAAAATCAACCCTCAAGGGGACAGTTTTTTTCCTGTTTACCTCTGGCCCCCAACAGAATTCTTCCCATGGGTCTTTCATTGATGTGACTGTACCTCTAGGAAACATTTGTCTGTCTATGTAGAAGTCATAAGGATCTCTCTAGCAAGGCTGAGAGTACTTGGTTCGGGCTGTGGGGGACCCCCCCCTTGGTATACAGTGTGGTTTATTTCTTGTGGACTGCACCATGTTAAAAGTGTCTGTAGCTAAGGTGGGAGTCAGTGGGCTTTGCTCCTGCCCTTAAGGAATTTTCAGATGATAGTGGGAAGGGGGGGTAAGTTGGGGACAGAGAGGGAGCTCTTGGCCCTGAGATATCTTAATGGGGCAGGAGGGACCTGGGGAGGCCCCAGCTGTGCCCCGGGCTAACTTCTATTGCAGTGGTGGAAGTGAGCGTCGGAGGGGCCCACGGAAGCACAGCTAGGCAGGCTCGGGCCCTGGGTGTTCAGTTTTGGCAATGAGTATGAAAATACCCCAAAATTTTCAGGTATTTTCAGTTTGTTCCATTTGGAATGAACCAAAAATGGCTCCATTCATTGCATTTCATGCTTTCATTTAAAGCAAATGCATGTCCCTAATCTGCAGATACTAGAAATTAGTTTCAAATTATTCTTTAGAAACATAAGCATAGCAATGCCAACACACATTGTTCTTGGTATCCTGTATGATTAAGGGCGTGGAATCAAGGGCTATGTAAATGAATACATTTTGTTTTTGAATGTTTCATTAGCTTTATTTCACTTATTTGAAATGAAATAAACAGCAATATGAATGAAAACCAAACGAAACCAAACTTAAAAAAAACAGTCACTCTTGCTTTTTTATACAATCAACCATAGCTATATCAACACTTTTATTCAAAACAATAACAACAAAATAGCATTTACATGGCTGTAAAATCATAGCTCCTTAGCTTGGAAAATAAGTACGTATTACCAAACTTATCTCATGCTGATAGTATCGTTACTAAAGATGCACAAACTTCTTCAGTGAAGGCTCTTGGAACAATTCGATAAACCTGGAAAAAATTACATATCCAGTAATATAAATCCTAATCCTGACCAGGTGAGACTTAAAGGTGAATTTTAAAAGCCCAGTGCATGCTAAAATCTGAGGATGCACGCTCAAGTCGAGCTTGGGCAGGCCCACCGAATTTCAAAAGACGCCCAGATGTGCGTGCAGTGGGAGATACAAGTGCATTTCACTGGATTTCAAAAAGGGGCATGGCCAACAGATGTGCGCGTAAATACTTAACGCGCCCTGGTCCTCTGCTGCGTAACTTTACTTCTGCTATGGAGGAGGTGTAACTTTAAAAAATTAGCCACTTCTGCTGGATTTAAATGTTTTGGAGTAACTGGGCAGTGCAGGCTATTAGACCAGGGGGGTTTGGAGGACCTAGCTCTTAATAGGGGGGGAACTGGTGGATGACCTGGTGAAAATGGCATGGATGTGCACCCGTTATAAAGTACTTTGACACATGTGCTAGAATCAAAATTGCCTGCTCACTGAAAATTGGGTGCACGTGTGTGCAGCTAGGCTATTTTATAATTTTTAAATGTTTTCAATTTTATTTCAACTGAATTGTCCAAAATTTTATAGTTGCTGTTCTGTTTCTTTTGGGGGTTTTTTAATGTAAGGATAGTGATTTAAAGGTTAATTTTCAAAACATTATGTATGTAGAAATTAGCATATATGTGCATAAGTAGCCTCTACATGTGTATTCTGTATTTTATAAACCCCGGATTTTATATCTTATAAAATCCGGCATACTTTTGTTCGCGCGTGCGCTCTTTTTTTAACATGTACCTCATAGGGCAGGATAGGAGCATTTCAGAGCGGGGCCAACCCGCTCGAAAGCTGCTATTTTAAGAGACTTTCACGCGTATATTTGCACACTCACTCAGGTAAGGTTACACCTGCTAATTATCTGGTTTAAGTGATATTAGACGTGTTTATTGTGTAGTACTGACTGGGTGGGAAGTCTGGGTGAACTTGGGGGAGTTCAGGCTGAAGAACCAGGAGGGTCTCAATGGCCCGCGGAAGGACCGGGCGAACTGGTAGACTAATTGGTAAAACTGGTTATTTCACTCACACACGTCTGTTTTAAAATGCACCGACCTGCGTGTGTGAAAGCGAACTTACATAAGTCCTATTTAATTTGCACACATTTAAAATAGGTGGGTAAAGTACGTGACTCAGTGCATTGATATACGTGGCTACACTGCATTGCATGCATTCACGCATAAGCCTACATACGCATGTATGTTGTGAGGTAGATATGCATGAATTTTATAAAACACATATACGCGTGAGTTGTAAAATACTTTACAACTCACGCGTATATGTGTTTGAAAGTTATCCTCCCTGGTTTCCAGTTAGATTTTTTTTTCTGAATGTAAGGCTACTGCAAAAATGAGGATCAGCGTTGCATTATCTTTCAATTTTAATGGCTGAAACCCTGCTGCCCTGCCACCATTATCACCTACCCCAAATGGAGGAAGAAAATGAGCCATAAGAATAGAAACCAGGCAACGTGACAGGTCACAAGTTACACATGGATGACGCCGTTTTGCTAAGAGCGTGAAACAAATCTCAGTATTCCCTTTTTGTATAGGAAGCAAACAACCAAATGTCCCACCAAGGGTGGGAGGTCAAGGAGACCTGTACTGAGTAAGCCGATGAGAGTGAAAGTTAGCCAGGCAAAGATGCCCGGATTTACAGAGAAAGTTACCCGGATACATTGTCTACTGAACATCCAGCTTGTCCACCCAAATTTAGCTGCAGGGATAAATGTGCCATTCCTCCAGCCCTGCACCCTTTTTACTCAGGTAACTTTTTCCACACAAAAAGTGAGTGCCATGAGACTGAGTGTCCATCATTTCATCATAAGCTTGCACTTTGCATTTTTTTTATAACCTATTTCTGCACCGATAAGTTGGTAAGACTGTTTTATGGACTATTTAGCACCTTACAAATATCCTGCAGAAATGGCCGACGTGTTGGCATATGATTAAAATGAGTGCATGTTAAGTCGACACTGTGCCTTGCCTACTGAACGTCTGTCTGTTCCTTGACCACGCTGCACTATTTATGATACCACTTCCAAAAAGTTACTTGATACTCATTTGATTAATTGCTTTGGATATGCCCACACTATGACAGTTTGTTTCTTCATAACATTTTCAGTCCAAAATGACACACACACAAAAAAACCCAACACATTTTCATTTCATTTCTGTGATTTTAGTGTTCATGAAAATAAATGAAATAAAAAAGAAGAAAAGCAGGAAGCGAAACAAAAGTTTTTCCCATGCACACCTCCTCGAAACTGTCCATGCTGCTTGTAGGCCTTCAGGTGTCTGATTTTCAAAGGGAAACTCCCCCTAGAGAGTTTCCCTTTGAATATGTGGGCTGACAGGAGAACACGGGTACTTTTTGTATCCCGGTACTTGTAGCTGATTTGAAGCAGGTGCGAAGTATGCACGTTAAATTCAAAATGAAATCTCAGTCTACCCTTTCCCTTCCCCCACATTAAGCGGTTGGGGGGGGGGGGGTGAGTTTTAAAACCACATTTTTATATGGGGAAATGTCTTTAGCTACCTAAACCCTTTTAAACCTTTGAATATCGCCCCCATAATCAGAACGTTCCTTGCTTAACAGTTCACGGCATTCCAAGGATGTAAGTGACTTACTCAAGGTCATTCTGCGAGCGATGGATGGTAGGGATGCGCATTCTTCGGAAATGAAACAGAAAAGTTTAACAGAAATTTCCCGTTTCATTTTGATTTTTTTGATTTTTCATGTGTTTCATTTAAAAGAAATAAGTCCTTCACCACTGTTAACCACCTCCCCCCTCTCCTTACCCACTGTTGAAGATTTCTTCGTGGAGCAAGAGTAACCCCCAGTTGCTGGTGGATGGGAGGATCGCTACCATTGTAAATTTTTGCCATACAAAATGAAAGTTGTGTTTCTTTTTTTTTTTTTTTGCTTGTTTCATTTGTTATTTTAGCCTGCACTATATGGTTTTAGCACATACTACACAAAAGAAACAAAATGCCGTTTGTTGGGGGGTTTTTTGCGACATTTCTGATGAGAAACGGTGCAAAGCAACCCAGCAGATGTCGTCATTTCTCTGTCATTTAAAAATGGCAGCGTATCCCTGCTCAGAACAGAGTCTCTGTAGAAGGGAAGATCGCTGCATTGTTGGAGACCCCTGCCCATGCTGTGAATGGAATTGATGGGAGCTCAGACCCGCCAGATACCTCCACCATATATATATATATTTTTTTTTTTTATTTTTTTTTTTTTTCACCTTCTGTCCATCTCTTCCCACAGAGTACTTACAAAACTTCCTGGCAGAGCCTGGAAGCTTGAGCCACGTCTTGTTAACTTTGATTATGGCTGCCTTGTAAGTTCTGTGCGGCGGTAATAGCTTTTCCAATTTTCTGCTGCATCACTTCTTGAGCATTTGGAAATGTCATACTAGAAGAGTGTAGCCCTACAATTTCTTTATCCATCATTAAAAGACTCTTACACTAATAAAATTCAACACAACTAAATAAAAAATGAAGTTTATAAATAATATAGCAGCATTATACACTACACTTCAGAGCTCACATCACAGAATTCACGCCAAGCTCGTACACCTCAAGATTTATTATCACAGCCTTCCATTCTTGCAGAGAACAAATCCAGTGGATGGTAGGTTAGGCATCAAATTTAATGTCATTTTAAGAAACAGAATGAGTCTTTAGTGAAATACTTACGTGCAATATATCTGGGGTAATGTAAATCTAGAGTACCAGTAAATATTAATAAGATAAGAGCTGCCACACTGGGTCAGGCTTCAGTGAAAGGGCTGTTTGAAAATCCTGTATGTGGGCAAAAGGCGCGTTCCGCAGCGCTCCTACTTTTACCAGCATTTTCATGGAGGCATTCCAGGGATGGGGGTTAGGCCAAGGGAAGCGGCAATAGGCAGAGTTATTTTTGCATTTTCAAAACCGCGTTTGTTTTTCCCCAGAAAAAAACGTTACCCGCAGAAAAAGCAGGTGGAAATCCATGCAGGTGCATTTTTTTCCCCACGGGCAGTTTTCAAAGGGTAAAGCACGCTTGTACCTTCCCTTTCAGACCTGGTGCAAAATCCGCGGCTTACGCTACTCCTAGATTTTGCACCCGCCCACACAGTTTTCAGAACGATCCCCGAGATGTCTTCATTAGGGATGTGAAAATAATTGAAGGTTGAGCTCAAATCAGGTGACGTTCAGCCCGGTTTGGTTTTGATGGAATTTTTTTTTAACTTTCCCTGGATTCTCTTGGGGGGAGGGCAATACATCTAACTTTTCTCAACAAATCTGGGGAAAAATCCAATCGGATTTATTGTGATCCAGGGTGGATTATCCTCGTCGCAGAAACTTGCCTGCTGTACATTTCTGAGAATCAGATATCTTATGTGGATTCCCTGAATCCCCGACATCAGCAGCGGATTTCTAAAACGACTCGTCATGCCTATTTGATAATCTCTTGAAATTTGTCAAATTAGGTGGCAACCTTTTTTTTTTTGTTTTCAGCTTCATCTTTGTCTTAATATAGAGTGCATACATTGTGTAATCTTAAAGCAAGCATTTAAGAGTGTAACTAAGTGGGATTGGCGAAGTCTAATATTGAAGCGGTTTGTTTTGTGTTGTATAATCTTATGCATGAAACTTCATGTCGAGTGGCAACATTCGCACAAGTGTTGTGTCTTAATCAGCGGTCGCAAACATCACCACAAAATCTACGCTAAATAAGGAACGAGCTGCAAAATTATGCAAAGCAGCTCACTGTCTCTGAGTGCACAGTAAATTAATGTGTGTTAATGCATGCGACCATTAATGTAGACACATTAACGCAAGAAGCTTAATTGCGTCTCTGGAATACGCTGTTAAGATTTTTTTGGCGTTGATGTCATCGTTAATATGGTAACTTCAAGGCAAGAAAGTTAACTAAGCATGTCATTTAGTTTTTGGGTACTTGCCAGGTTCTTATGGCCTGGATTGGCCACTGTTGGAAACAGGATGCTGGGCTTGATGGACCCTTGGTCTGACCCAGTATGGCATTTTCTTATGTTCTTATGTTCATTGGGTTATCAGCTGGCTCCGTTTTCTTTTTCCCCAAGATAGACTGCTTCAGGCCTGGTTTTACTCTTGCTATGCTCTACAGCTCGCGGGACGCCCCCTCCGCAAGCCGCCTCTCTCACCAGACTCCCAGCTGCTCTTTACAGCAGAATGCCGCCATGTTTCCCCGCTGGCACCCGCCTTAGTCCTTATGATGTAGGTGCCTTGGCGGGAACCTGGAGAGTCGCTCCCTGATGACATCATTCCTCCCTGCGCATTTAAGCCCGTCGGACCTTGCACTCCTCGCCTCTCCTGGAGAACCTTGGTCTTCAGTGTGTGCGCCTTGTCCTTGCCTGCATTCCTGTGTTCCTGTCCCTGTTGTCGTCCTTGTGTTCCTGCTCCGCTCCTGACTCCTTGCCCTTGCACTGCCTGGTTCTTGCATTCCTAGCTCCGCCTGGCTCTCTTGTTGCCTTTGTTCTGACTTCCCTGTTTGACTTCCTGGGTTCTGACCTCTGCTCTGAACCTTGACACTTCTCGATTGCCGCCCGAACCTGTCCTAGGGACCCACCTAAGTCCCGCCAGCCACAAGAACCCAAGGGCTCAACCTGCGGGGGAGGCGGCTAGTATAGGTGAAGCTCCAGCCAGACCCGCCCCAGGGCACGTCTGCCAGCTGTCGGTGGGAGGCCTAGTGGGTTCGCTCGTTAGGTTGCGCCAACCCTACCACAGCCCCAAGGGTTCACCACTACTGAGGGCATTGCAACCCTACTGCATTTCATGGACTTGCACTTCCGATCATCCTATTGAGTTCTCTAAGGAAAGCAGAACTAACTCTCCCTAGATGCTGTGGATTTAAAACTTGGAATGGATCGCCCTGTCCTGGAAAAAAAAATGGAGCCAGCTGGAACCCCTGCAATCATGGCTCCTAAATCTGGCCACTGTTGTGCAGTGTCTGTGGCTCTTCCCCCCGCCGCTTTATCGAGAGCTGTGAGCACTACTTCTGCAGCATCCCCAGCCCTGGCTGAGCTGGGGAGCAGAAGACCTGCACCGGAAACTGAACCCAGGTCCCTCAGTGTGGCAGCGGCACAGCACCGCCACCGAGTCACCAGGACAGCCCAAGTTACTTTTAGATTTTAATTTTTTTTTTAAAAAGAAAAAGTAGATCCATAACTTTAGTGTCAATAAAGATAAGTAGTTTTATGGAAAAAAAAACAAACCCCAAGCTTAATTATCAGACCAGAAATAAAACCATGGGAGACAGGAATGCAGCTGACATGATGTAAGGAGATGTGTGAATAATTAATGAAATTATTTATGCATTTTAAAATAAACTGATCATGTTTTAATGACTACAGTAACAAATATTTATGTATTCCTGATAGTACTGTAATTGCTAATCTGTGTTTGTTTAAATATTTAAAGTGAACGGTTAATATTTAATCAGTGGTGCTTGGTTTCTTAAAGAAAAGGTGTTAAAGAGTTGGGAATAATATTTTACCATGAGATCAATTTTAATTTTTTTTCTTTTAAAGACCATTCTTGATCCATTGTGGATCGTTTCAGCTTGATCTGGCTGTCCATGGATCCCTTCCAGTAACATTTCTAGGGCACTGTGTAGCTCTGCACGAGCTATTTTAAGAAGAAATACGCTTAAGCTTGCAAAGAAAAGAGTGGTCCATATTCAAAAGCCAATTAGACGGGTAACGTAATAGTTATCCATCTGAATGGTTTACTTGGCTATATTTAGCCCTTATCAGGCTAAATTCTAACCGGGTAACGAGTTAACTTGCTATAATTTAGCCAGATAAGAAGTCGATGTTCCGTGAGCGGGGAAGAGGTGTTCCGAGGAAGAATGGAGTTAGCCGCATACGTTAAGTCGTATTTGAAGTTAGCCACTTATGTGGCTAACTCTGGTCGGGTCATAGGGCTTCCCTAAAGCGCCGCTGGATATACCCTGCTGGTTAGCCGGACACTTGCTGTGTTCATGACGCATTTGAACACAGAATAATTTTAATCTGTGTGATTTATTTGTAGGTACAATACGTGCTGTTTCCTTCTCTGCATGTTATTCTGCCGTGTCCATCGAAAGCCCAACCTTTGTATTTTTCACCATGGAGGAAACACAAGCGCCTTAGTGCAGTACCTATGTCAAAATGTCTCCGTAGAGTCCTGTGCACGGCCTTGGAACGAGTTGCAAAGGGCAGCAGGAGTAGCCACTGGTAGACCAGGAGCTGGTTAATCACAGCTCCTTCTGCATTTTTGGGGAGCAGAGGAGGGAAGAAGAGAGTTTGTGAGTGAGCGAGTCAGTAAATTGTGTCTGATTGTATGTGAGTGAGTGTGTGACTGAGCGACCATGTGAGAAAATGTGTGTAATGTGAACGCTTGTATGTGTGTCAGTGAGACTGTGTGAGAGAGTGTGTGTATCAACATGTGAGAAAATGAGTGACTGTGTATGTGTGTCAGTGAGACTATGTGAGAGAGTGTGTGTATCAACATGTGAGAAAATGAGTGACTGTGTATGTGTGTCAGTGAGACTGTGTGAGAGAGTGTGTGTATCAACATGTGAGAAAATGAGTGACTGTGTATGTGTGTCAGTGAGACTGTTTGTGTGAGAGAGTGTATGTATCAACATGTGAGAAAATGTGTGTAATGTGAACGCTTGTATGAGTGTCAGTGAGACTGTGTGAGAGAGTGTGTGTATCAACATGTGAGAAAATGAGTGACTGTGTATGTGTGTCAGTGAGACTGTGAGAGAGTGTGTGTATCAACATGTGAGAAAATGAGTGACTGTGTATGTGTCAGTGAGACTGTGTGAGAGAGTGTGTGTATCAACATGTGAGAAAATGAGTGACTGTGTATGTGTGTCAGTGAGACTGTTTGTGTGAGAGAGTGTATGTATCAACATGTGAGAAAATGAGTGACTGTGTATGTGTCAGTGAGACTGTGTGAGAGAGTGTGTGTATCAACATGTGAGAAAATGTGACTGAGAATTTGTGCTAGGTAGAGTTGTCACTGTGTGAGTGCTGGCAGTTTAATGCTATTTTAGTATTGGAAGTTGTCTATATTGTAATTCAGTTTATGTAAGGCTTTCCCAGGGCCAAGTCTACTCCCAACACGTGTAACAGTAGGCCTAATACCATTTGAGTTCCAAATTTTGCAGGGTTTTCTGGTTGGCACCACAACAGCACATGTAAATATAATATTCATGTTCCTGTAGATGATATTTTTGTCTCAAGACTGTACTTTGAATGTCCTTTTTCATGTAAAATCTACTGTTTATAAATGCATAATTTTTAATTGTGTGTGGGGAGATTGGAGGGTGCAAGCCTGTAAGGTTGACCTAGGGTAAGCAAAAAAATACCCACCACACACTGGCGTAATTTAAATATTTAAAGTTTTTTCTTGTGTTTATACATAAAAGCTTTAAATAGCTATATGGCACCACCCGCACGAATATTTTCAAACAGAACTATATTTTCTGAAAGGGAAAAAAACCTTGGAAAACTTCCACAGTATTTTAGTTGGGAGAGCTAAGGTGGCTCTCGCTGGAGGGAGTTTTCTCAGGGAAGGAGAGAATTCCTATTTCTGATCTCACGTGCGTTCTCTCTGGAGAGATCTTCCAGTCAGTGTGACCGGCTGTCAGAAAGGTGCTACACAGTCAGGGAGGGGGAAGGAGCTGGCATCTACCTGGTGCAGCAGAGGTCCTTGCGCTCATCTGGCCTGCAACGTAAAGAGGAGAGAGGAGCAGAACATCCACTGCAATTCAAGTGCCAAGGAGTATCCCAGAGCGCATAGGACATCCCGTCACCTGACATTAGGAAATCCTCTCGTAGAGAGGCAAGGGCGTGGCCAGAGACTGCGCAAACGCAGGTTATCGCCAAGTAAATGCGTCTTTCTCAGAGTGTCACCACTGAAGACGTCTTGCTTTAGTAACACTCGGGCCCGATGCAGTAAATCCCGCGGGAGAGCCGGCGCCCGAGGTGAGCGCCCGCTCTCCCAACGAGCGCCCAGGCCACTCGCCAGGGCGCGCGATCAAGTATTTAAATGAGGGCCCGGGGTAAAAAGAGGCGCTAGGGACACCTTTTTGACAGGAGCGCCGGCTGTCAGCGGGTTTGACAGGCGACGCTCAATTTTTCCGGCGTCGGTTCTCGAGCCCGCTGACAGCCACGGGTTCGGGAAACGGACGCCGGCATAATTGAACATCCGTCTTGAGGGCCACGGGCACATTTAAAATTGATTTTTTTTTTAATTTTTAAAAATTTTTGGGGCCTCCGACTTAATATCGCTTTTCTGTACACTTTCCCGGTGCCGGCAGAAATTAAAATGTGCGGCTTGGCTGCACATTTTACTTTCTGAATCGCGCGGGAATATCTAATAGGGCCATCAACGTGCAATTTGCATGTTGCGGGCGCTATCAGTTTCGGGGGGGCCACGCGTTTTTGACGCGCTATTACCCCTTACCTTATAAGGGGTAAAAATAGCGCGTCGAACGCATGGCCAAACGCGGGCTACTGTATCGGCCTGACTGTTGGAACGCCATCCAGAGCAAAGAGCGATCTGTCTAAATGAACTTCCCTCTCCCTCTGCTCAGGAAGGAGCCTGTATCCCGCCGCCCATCATTAAAGTGAGCACATGGGAGGGGGGAGCCACATTTATTAATGTGAAATAGCTACGATGTGTGGGAAATGGGGGCCCATTATCACACCGGGCACAGGCATTTTACAAATTGCACTTTTTAGTAATTGGCAGAAAAATGCTTTTTTTTTTTTTTTTTTTTTAAATTTGTATTTGAATTAGCCTGAACTACTTTATCTCTTAAGATTTCTTCATCTTTTATATGCAGGTATAGGAGGAAACCAAGTCCAGCACTGTACTCCTGTCTTTTTCAGCCTGCAATGGGTTTAAAAAAAACAACCCAGAAACTGCAAAGTGCTTTGGAGAATATTGTCTGAAGATTTGAAGCTATAATAAATGTGATGTGGCCGAAGCACTGAATAAAGTGAAAACCATCAGTCGAAACGAGATATTATAGAGAACTTGGAGGGGAGAGCAAGAAGCCGGAACAAATTCTGTGGTTGATCAAGCCTGCAACTAGCTCAAATTATATATATAAAAAAAATTCCATTAGATGTCGGCACATATTACAGGCAGAAAAGAAGCCACATTACATGTCCCTGCTTTATTTTTCAGCTCTCAAGCAGCGGAAGAAGATTTAAGCATTCAAAATTTTATAAAATAAAATCAGAGCTGCATTCCTCAGGGGGTTTCCTATGGTGTTGCATATTACTCGCTGTTCCATCCCAAGCTGACTTACATTTAGGTACAAGAGATATTTTTCTGCTCCAGAGGGTATACGAGGGATTGCAGAGGGGGCCTATATACTTAAAGGGTTTCTTCCATTCTGTGTCTATGGGAAAATGCTTAATAAATGACCCCTCGGGTCTGTACCTGAGGTAATGGAGGGTGAAGTGACTTGCCCAAGGTTACAAGGAGCGGCAGCTGGATTTGAACCCTGGCTTTCATCCCACTGCTCTAACCACTGGGCTGCTCCTCCAGGAGATTCAGAGAGCATCGAACGATCAGGGATGCATGAAAAATTACCATGATATTGGTTTATTTTCATTTTAAAAATTGAAACGGATCCTTTATGTCCTCAAGTTGTGATCTGGCAATAACCTCGGATTGTCAGCTTCAACCTCGAAACTATTTTTTTTTTTTTTTTTTTACAGAGGTCAATAAGTTTTGAGGAAGCATGCAGGTCATGTGGTACTGCGCGTTCCTTCATAATTTATCTGTTAATGTCTTTAGAATGGCATGGCCACCTCTAATTAAAATGGCCCATCGCTTTAGTGCAAGATTGATCTGTTGCAGTTAATGAGATATCGGCCTTGAGCGCAGATGGCTGCACATGATAGGATACTACTAGGAGGGTTTGACCCGTGTCTACTAGGCTGAAAGAATTTTGACGTGAAAAGTTCTGATTCAAGAGGCATTGATGCTGTACAAAAAGATCAGGTTGTAGGCAATAAAAACTGTCTTTTGAATCTTCTGAACCAGGGAATTTCAGGACAGGTAGCAGCAGATGTTCGCTGAAAAGGATGTTAAGTCTTTTAGGGAGCCATGAGTTCCGGCTCCTGTGCTAAAAGATTGGGGATACGTTAGCAGTCAACCCGCGTGACGAGGAGCCAGCCCAGCGGTTCAGTGGCAGTGGAGATCAGGGTTCGATTTCCAAGCGCGGCTTCTCCACCGACCCACCGAGGCTGGGGTTGCTGCAGAGGAGCGGATCCCAACGCCCTGGGCGAAGGAAACCTCAGGCATCGCAGAGTGGTGACTCCCTTAACGGCCGAACTCTGCAAGCCCATGTGCAAGGGTTCTGGTTGAAGCCATGGTGTTTGCGTCACATCCGACTGCTGGTGGGGCTTGTGCTGGGGAGTGACCCGGTGGGGAATCAGATGGGTGCTTTGGCCAAGAGGCCTAACCTACAGCATCCCTAGGAAAGGTAGAGGGTGGGGAGGGAGCTGAACCAAGACTGGATCAGCCAGGCTGGGAGCGATGAAGTCAGCTGGCAACCGCGCCTCCTTTCTTCGACTTGTCAGAACAGCCTATAGGCACTTGTTAAAGTTCTTCATTAGAATTCACAGGAAGCAAAAGCTGATGAGGAAAGAAAGAGGCGCCTGCATGAGATGCCAAAATAATGAACAATAATCTGCGGCTTGCAAATTATGCACAGCAACAGCAGCAGCAGCAAAGCAAACTGTGGCGCGCCTCTTTTGCATTAAAAAAAAAAAAAAAAAAAAAGAAAGAAAGACCCTAATTCTGATATATGGAGGTGTCAGCGTTTGCAATTAGCTCGGTAATACGTCTGCCCTGTTCTTCATGCCTAATTTTTCATGCTTGGGATTCTTCATTCGCCGCTCTTGGGGACTGTTTTCCGCGTCGGGAAGGCACGAGATCTGCATATCGAAAGAAGTTTCTCGTTATCAAAATGTTAATACTGTGCTGGTGGAACAAAGAGCAAGGAAAAAGATGTACCTGGTTCTTAATAACTCTAGGATTTTTTTTTTTTTTTTTTTTTTTTTAGCCTTTCTAAATAGTGCTCAGGGGGTGTCATACAGCATTATTAGTAATGCAGGTGCAGTAAGGTCCTCCCCAAACAGTCAACAATCGACGTGGCTACGTGATGCAAGAGAAAATAAAGTGACCTGTCCAGGGTCACAAGGGACATCGGGGGGGGGGGGGGGGGGGGGAATGGAATGTGATCTCTGGTTTCCATCTTATTGCTGTAACCACTAGGCCTTTCCCTCTCTTAGGCCGGGCTTCCTCCTTACAGCTGCCTCTGGACTAGGGTTACCAGAGTGCATACAGTCCCTGCTCGGTAACATAGGGTGGTCAGCAGTTTCATGCTTTCTTTCGGCAAGCCCACTGGCAACGCAAAGAGCAATTGTGTTATTAGCTGGCTCTGGGTTTTTTGTTGTTTTTTTTTTGTTTGCTTGTTTTCTTAAGGATCCCCTTCAGATTTTAGCCTACTTCCTTCCCCACTTCCTCAACCTGCAACTGCACTCATGGACTTGTCTGCATATCATATTTCCTAAAGACAAGCAGGGGCTGCAAGTTATACATGTCATGGCTGAAAATCCAGGATTAAATGATAACCTGTCCTGGAAAAAATTAAAAAAAGAATTTGAGCCCATTGGTAAGCTTACGCTGGAGCCTTCTGCTTCATTGTTCACCTGAGCACCAGTGATTAAAGCAGGGTCTCCTGACCCAAGTCAGCCTTGACTGGATGCCCTAGTTCCGGCTTGTCCCCCCCTCCACCCCTCGTTGTAGCTGTCGCTTTGCGGCCATGCGTCTTCCAGAGAGAGAAATTGGGACTCTTAAGCCCATAGATGCAGTGGAGCGAACTCAGAACGGAATCATCCTGGCAGAACTGACCGGGATCAGGTGGCAGTGCCATCCAATACACCCAAGAGAAATGTCACCTCCAGCTAAAGGGTGACCTGCAGTATTGTACAGCGAGGCTTGCCAGCTAACCCCAGGTGAACCCATCCAGGCCTGGATTTGCCCCATTGCATCCATGGAGGAGTCGTGTCCCGTTGCATGCATGGCGAGCTGATTGTCCCATTCATTTCCACTTGAACTTGCATTTCATTTAAAAATGAAACCAAAAGAACCCCCCCCCCTGAAATGTATTAAATTTTTTTTTGTTGGTTTTTGATTGTGAAAGTCAATAAAAAATAAATAAAAAGAAGATGTGAAATATTTTGTGCATTTCCTCCCCTCTCCCCCACCCTGGGGACCACATTTACCCCTTCCACAGGGGTCTTTGAATGTAGAAAGGGTCAGGAGCCCTTGCCCTCTGAGCTCAGGTTTATGAATGGGTAGCAGCCAGCCCTGCAGCTGCCACCATTTTTGTTTTATGGCTGTAGGCTGCACAACCTAAAACAAAACAGGGCCAGCCAGAGCCACTTTTTAATCAAAATCAGAGAAGGGAAAGGGATAGGAGAAATTGGGGATCGCTTCTGACCCTTTCTGCATTTGTAAACCCCTGTGGAAGGGAGTAAGTTTAGTCCTAGGCGCTTGGAGTAGGGGAAACATCACATCTTCATTTTTATTTTTATTGACTTTCTCCAAAAAGTTACAAAAAAAAAAAAAAAAAGGAATTTCAGGGGATTTTCATTTTGTTTTTAGACAAATTGTGAGTCTTTGTGTTTTTCATTTCATTTAAAATGCATACTCTCCGCTGCTGCTTATCATTTATTTATAAAGATATTGCTAGGCCACACTATCCCTAAGTTGTGGTACTGCTAGGTGTTAATTAATCCTTGTGCTGGGTGGGTTCCCTCCACCCTTGTTCCAGAATCACTTGCAAACCTCGAAAGAGAGAACAAGAAGACGAAATATGGAAATGAGGTGGATAATCTGTGCCAAGATCCAGAGCTGGTTCTGGCCTGAGGGGAAGCACAGGCCCTTTGTGCGCTTTAGCTCTCAGTCAAGTTCAGCCTCTTGTAGGGCTCACAATGCACTTGTCAGTGCCTTTATATTGAGCTAGAAAGTAAGAAGGATGCAAAAAAAATGTATATAAAAATGATCACAATTTCAAATGTTCCTTTGTGCCCGAGAGACATTTGGTCATATTACAAACAGCAGACATATGCTTCTTATTAAGGTATTTTAGATCAGTTACCATGGTAACACCCTCTAGCAAATACCCAGAATTCCATCCTGTTCACTTGGCTATTATTGATTTTGCTGGATTCACCTGTGAGCAAAGTGGAACTAGGCATACCAGACTTTTATTAAAAGATAAAGTTTAATTTAGCCTTCAGATCCTTCCCTTCTCCCCTCTCCTCTAACTCACACACACACTCACTCTTTGGAGCATGATGGAGCATTTCTTTTTTTCCTACTGGTGAAAGCTGGATTGTGCAGAGCGTCTTCATAGTTTTTAATAATTCTTGACACAGTTTGGTGGAGCCAAGCTAGCAGTATCCTGTAGGTATGGTAATATTTCATATAAGAAGTGAAGTTGCAGCAGTTACTGCTATGGGGGATGGAATGAATTTCATTGGTATGGACGTGCTCTCAGGACAGATCCCTACTGTACTTGCAGTTAGAAGGATCGTCTTCAATTCTGTCTTCAGATCAGTTTCCAGTGACCTCAATAAGATGTGGGTGGTGGTAGCTGCTGCTAGTGAGGGCTGGAGAGAAGAAAGAGTAAGCACATTTCAGATGATGCAATGCATGAACAGTGACTGAAAGCATCTGAGATCCATTTTCTAGACGGAAACTGTCTGTGCTCCTCAGCCCAGGGTATTGGGAAATCATGGTGAGGTTGGAATTGAATGGGGAAGTGCACTAGGTAGCATCAACTAAAGGCCCACAGCGTATGGGTTTGCATTTTTTTTTTTTGGTCCAGTCTTAGTGCGTAGAACTGGGCTAGGTTCAGATGCCAAAAATATGGACATAAGGTTAAAAAGAGTGCCTCAAATATAAGCAATGTAAACAGCAGGTCCTTAAATATTTTCTCCATGACTTTCTAGTTTTTGTAATCAGTCAAAACCTCGTCTAGGGGCCCCTTCTTTCTTCTTGAGATTCCTAATAAGGGAAATCCTGACCATGACACTTAATTAATATGCACACCTTTATTTGAGAGGAAGGGACATCTATAGTGCAGCTTTCTATTGGTCCAGGAGGAAAAAAATCCACAGACAATTCAGTCATAGTCAACCATGCCAGATAGTGCACTGTAAAAATGAAACTATTAAAAAGCCCACCCATTTTGGCTAATCTTTTTTGTTTTATGTGTTGTAATTGAGGAAGACCTCCATCGGCATTCGCATGTTACAATGAGGATAGTTGACTTGTCTTATTGTGTCAACAGATGCTGACATCATCAACTATTTCCAAGTGCTACTGTACTATGGTCAACGGATAAGATAACCAATTAGCTGGTTATTAAAGGAGGGATTGAATTCAGCACCTCCCATCCCAAAGTGTGATTAGAAGACATGCTTACAGAATTTTAAATCTGCCGGAGCCTCAGTTTGAGTCTTTAATTGACCATTAATGTCTGCCTAATTACTCTAAGGAGCAGAAGAGGCAATCGTGCTGCCTGCAGACGTCCCCGGGCACTATATAATGGCAGGCTGTTGATGTTCCAATAGGAGTCCATTAAAAAAAACAAAACATAAAAAGCTATTTCAGATTTTAATGCAGCCTGACTTCTGCAGCTTTGGGAATAAGTTGGAGTTTATTTGATTAAACACTGCATTAATGATATTACTTGCGTGTACATCAACCATTTTCTCCTTTTTTGTGTGAGAATAGGGTAGCCAGATCACCATGTATTTTCAAACAGAAGGCCTCCTCCTCCTGTGCTTTCTGTTTGAACAGGTTAGTTGGCATGGCAAGATGCACAGGGGGAGACGTTATCTGGTATCATACGGTATTTTCTTTGGGCGTGATATTCTCCCGTGCCTTGTTAAGGAAAGTGATTTAGTACCCACCTTGGCTCCTGCAGAATGCATGAGAAGCTGAATGAAGTCAAAGTCGCTACGCCCTTTGCGCTTTACCAGTACCCAGGCTATTTCATGTGTGCGAAGCCTTTGCAGTACAATGCTAGAAATATTTAAAAAAAATAATAACACAAGAAGATGGGAACACGCACATGTAATCTGCATGACTTTGCCTCCCATCCTTTTTTTTTTATTTAGTTTAGCTTATTCAGCTGTGGTTACTCACCATATCGGAATATCCATCATAGCGAGATATTTATGCTGCTTGCTTTAAAATGTCCCGCCTCATTTCTAAAGAAAGCATATTCCTATTGGTTAGCAGCAAAGTTCAAATCCCAGGCTCTGCCCTCATCTCCAGAGGGGGCACGGGAATTGCACATCGCTCACTTTCAGGCCGATGCGGTATTGGTGCACGTTAAGTGGGCGCTCAGGACTGAGCGCCTGCTCTCTTAAAGCACGCTGATCCACCTCTCCCGGGCGCCCGATATAATATTTAAATCGGCCACCGCAGTAAAAAGGAGGCGCTAGGGAAAATGTTGCGTCCCTAGCTCCTCCTTGGCAGCGGGCGCTCGGGAGAGGTGGCTGTCAGCGGGTTAGGGAAAAGGGACGCTCGATTTTACAAGGGTGCGATTTCCTAACCTGTGCACAGCCACGAGTTGCAAAAAAAGGACGGTCATTAATTGAGCGTCCCTTTTTCCTAACCTGACTGCGGCACACTTTAAAAAAAATTTTTTTTTTTTTTAGGGTGCTCCTTTTTCGGTTCCTCAGACTTAATATCGCCATGATATCAAGTCAGAGGAACTACAGGAAAGCAGTACTTTCTGCTTTTCTGTAAATGTTTTGGGCTTCTCAAGAATTAATACCTGCTCTGGGGCAGTTGTTTATTTTTGAGGGTAAAAATGTGCGCGTTGGGCGCACATATTTTTTTTTTTTTTTTGCATCAGGGGGCAATAGCTAATAGCCTCATCAGCATGAATTTACATGTGATGGGCGGTTTTAGCTACTTGCTTGTTTGGATGTGCTAACCCCCGTTTTGCATCGGGGGTTATGGATGTGCATCCAAAACGTGCGTTCAGTCGCATGCTGAACTGTGCGCTGCGGCCAGCATCACGGTATTGCATCAGCCTGTCTGTTATAATCAGCATGGCATCGCCTTCTTTAAATCAAAATGTTTCCATTATCACAGAAACCTCAGCCACTTTTCCCTCCTCTGGGATCTAATGGTGCTAATTTCCCCCAAATTTTGTGGACTTGAATAGACATTATGCGTTTTTTTTTTTTCTTTTTGCATGTTAAAATGTTTCTACCTTTTGGATTTCTTTCTCTGCTGGTTGTTTATTCTGTATAAGAAGTTGTTTTAATATTCTCCTGAAATTACAAACTACTGAAAATTTAAATTTTTTTTTAAAAAGATCTGAAAAGTTAAAGCCACATTCTACTGCAGCAGCTCTAACACAAAATATCATTGTAGATGTACAATTGATGTACCAGCACAGTAATAAAACATGAGCACACCTTATATTGATTTCCAAAATGAACAATGACCCGATGCACGGAATAATATTTTTGCTTCCGGTACTTAAAATTTAATTGAATCCCTAGACAGCCGCTGCAGGCAAGTCTGAATGTACTTGAAACCATGGTCCTCTTTTGACTGAGTAGACACGGGGTAAAATGACCCTACTCGCATACGAGGTGGAGGCCATCAATGTGGCAGATTTTGGGCATGCTCGGGACATTGATGGGAAAAGGGTAGCGAGAACGGGTAAAAGACTCGGGGAGGGAGGTAGAGGAGGAGGAGGGAGTTGGCCTTTGCTTGCAGAAGGGATCGGATCTCATCTGGACCATTTTGGTTCTTCATCTGCCGTCATTTTATCGTGTTTGCTAAGAGGGATTGCAGTCTATTCTCACAGTCCTCGGGTTGAAACAATGGGGCGGCAGCACCGGGAATGGCCAAAGGGGGGCGTTGCTGAGCCTGCCGTGCTGCTCTGTAAATCCCACCTGCACCGCTGGATTGGCCAGCAACCAGGATCAGCAAGGCAAGAATTCCGAGCTGCAGAGAAGAGATAATATTTCATATTATTATTCAAATCGGCTTTTGCTTAGCATTATTAATACAGCCGTTTGTCGCCTCCACCTGGGATACTTTACCCAACCCAAATCGTGAGGATGCATCTTTAACATCCAGTGCACGGCAGTCTGGCTCATGGCATTAAACATCCCTACGCATCCACTTTTTTATTTTGACCTGGCAGTTTCCTCCTGCTTCTTTGTATTTCCAGGTCAGTCAGAACCAGGGCTGGGTTCCAGTGCCAGGGGCCTTCATGTAGAACTACCTGAGCGTTTTCCCTTCTATCTTGCACCCCCTCTCTCCCCCCCAACTTGGTCTGATCACTTCGGGGACAGCCCTGGGCCAGGAGCCACGCACCAGGGCTCCCTCTGAAAGCCTGAGACCGCGGGCCCTGGATCCGCAGCCTGGGCATCACCCTGCAGCAATGACCTCGACTCCCTTGCCCGCCGGGGGCAGTGAACTCTGCCTCCACTTCAGATAGTCAGGCAGCAATGACAAGAGATGCGCTTTGCAATGAGAGAACGCGCCAAACGTCGCCCTCCCCCCCCCCTCCCCCCCCCCCCCAAAAAAATATGGACTGGAAGACACACGTGACAGGGAGGAGCTTACGGCATGGTCATGTCCTAGGCAACCAGATTCTTCAGTACAGGACTTTAAATGTAATAGGTAGCTCTTACTTTGAATTGTAAATGCTTATGTACCATACATACAAGTTTCTATTACAGGTATGCTTTCATTTGAAACAAAACAGGTTAAAAAATTAAACAAAATAAAATTGGTTTTCATCTCATTTTCCAGTGGAGTGGAACCCTTCCCCCTGCCCCCCCAACCCCCAACCACAGGTCTAAGGGGCAGGAGCCGCAGACCCGCTGGATCTCTGTCTTGAAATAACGCCGGTGGGTCCTGGTGCCGGCACCGTTTTGTTCCATGGAGGTATGTGTATCCCCCTACAGAGATACCCCCACCAATGCCATTTTGAAAAGGAGACCTGACAGGGGTAGGAGCAACTGGGGATCGCTTTTCCCTCTTAGCCCTGCGGATGGGCTGAGTTGTTAGGGGGAGTCCAAGGAGGATTCTAGGGGGAGAGGGCATTGTAGGGAGTTTTTGTGGTGGCAGCTGTGGTGGTGGTTCATTTGTTTCATTTTAAATAGACAAGATGAAATGAAACGAAGAACAAATGTAATGAAAAAAGAAAATAAAAAACAGAACAAAACAAAAAATGTTCTGTGCACACCCCTGGTTTCCAGTAGGGTTGCCAGCTCGCATCAGATCACCCCTGATTTTTCCAAAGGTTTCTCTGAGAAAATCAGAAGTACAAATCCATGCATGCAGTCTGATAAAACCAGGCCTGCATTAGCCTGTTTGGATGATCGAAAGTGAGATGGCAGCTGTGGTTTCCAGTGCATAAAATAATTAAAAAGCCACTTTATATCCTGTTGGGATATGCTGTTGGGCATTATTACTCTGGCTTGCACTGTTCACAAAATAGGTTTACAGCAGCTCAACTCTTAGTTCATGTGAACAGTATAATGCAAAAATAAAGTGCTACCGAGATTAATGGTTCAGTGATTAAATAAATAAGTCAGCCTTCTGTTGCAGCGCACAGTCTGCTCTTCAGCTCTAGAGCTTAAGTCAGTTTGATGCCCCAGGTGAAGCCTTTTCAAATCAAGCTAAATGTATTCATAAACGGAGTCTGACTATGGTGAAGGGAGGGAGGTAGAGGGTCTCCAACCATTTCCTTCGCCTCTGCCGAGCATTCCCTTGCGGCGGAGGTCAACACGCGATGTCTCCTTTGGAAATCCGACCCTTCGCAGTAGTTGCTTAGTGAAGGATCAGTCCATCTCAAGAGAAGGAAGCCACTGTTGTGTGTTGTTTGTTTTGGGGGTTTTTTTTTTTGTTTCGGCTCCTCATCTGCTTGCTGAACCAGATCCATTATTTTTAGTTAATTATTCATTTTCTGAAATAATAAGAAAGGGGGCTGGAAACCAAGCAGTCAACTTTTGTATGAACATACAACTGAAATGGGAACCCAATCGCAGCTTGTTATTCTGTATCTGTGACGGCTGTACAACTTTATGTTCAATATATTTATTAAAGTTTTAGCAATGCAACAATGTAGCAAATGTGTGCAACAGTTTCAAGCATAAAACTTGACCAGTGCAAAACACAAGAGTACAGGTTGTCAACTACCCAAACCCACCCCCTGGTTTAGTTAGAGCTATAACATTAAATAAAATAAAAGTAACATAGTAATGATGGCAGAAAAAGACCAAAATGGTCCATCTAGTCTGCCCAGCAAGCTTCCCAAGGTAGTAATTGCCACTCTGTGCGGATTACCCCCATGTTTCTCTTAAGGGTCATAACTGCTGCTCCGTGCTGGTTAAGCTTTTTTATTTATTCCCATCCTCTAGCCTTTTAGGGATCAACAGGGGTAGATTTTCAAAGCGGTACGCGCGTACCCCCCGAAAACCTACCCCAAACCCCCCTGCGCGCGCCGAGCCTATTTTGCATAGGCTCGGTGGCGCGTGCAAGCCCCGGGACGCGCGTAAGTCCTGGGGCTTGCATGGAGGGGCGTGTCGGGGGCGTGCCGGGAGTGACGCGGCGTTTCGGGGGCGGCGCCGCAGGCATGGTTTCGGCCCGGGGGCATGGCCGTGGCCTCCGGACCAGCCCCCGGACCGAAACATGGAGCGCGGCAGCCGGCGCGCGCAAAGTTAAGCCTGCTTCCAGGAGGCGTAACTTTGCAGACAAAGGTGGGGGGGGGGGGGTGGGTTAGGGAAGGGAAGGTGCGGGGATGGAAGGAAAGTTCCCTCTGAGGCCGCTCCGATTTCGGAGGGAACGGAGGCAGGCTGCGCAGCTCGGCGCGCGCAGGCTGCCGATTTTGGGCAGCCTTGCGCGCGCCGACCCCGGATTTTAATGGATATGCACGGCTACGTGCGTATCTATTAAAATCCCGCGTACTCTTGTTCGCACCTGGTGCGCGAACAAAAGTACGCATGTGCGCAGATTTATAAAATCTGCCCCAGCGTGTTTATCCCATGCCCCTTTGAAATCCTTTAGTCTTCACCACTTCCTCCAGAAGGGCATTCCAGACATCCACCACTCTTTCAGTGAAGAAATATTTCCTGATATTGGTTCTAAGTCTTCCTCCCTGGAGTTTCAAATCGTGACCCTCAGTTCTACTAAATTGTTTCCAATGGAAAAGGTTTGTTGACCACCATGGATCATTAAAACCTTTCAAGTATCTGAAGGACTGTATCATATCAGCCCTGCTCCTCCTCTCCTCCAGGATATACATATTCATGTTCTTCAACCTCTCCTTATAAGTCATTCGATGGAGACCACCCACCATTTTGGTTGCCCTTCTCTGGACCGCCTCCATCCTGTTTCTGTCTCCTTTGAGATTCAGTCTCCAGAACTGGACACAGTACTCCAGGTGAGGTCTCACCAAGGACCTGTACAAGGGGATTATCTCTTCCCTTACTAGATATTCCTCTCTCTATGCAGCCCAGCATTCTTCTGGCTTTGGCTATCGCTGGAGCATAAATCTAGAGAGTCTGTAGAGGGGCATTGATAACTAACTCAATAGTTAGAGCTTCCTTATGCATATTGACAGAGACTTCTCATCTCTTCTGGGAAACTTGTCTCAACTCAGGAGAACGTGCTTGCGTATGAAAAACCTGGAGAGAGAAAATCTCTGAATTTGCCCCACGTGTTCATCATGATATGAAATTTTTTATGAGAAATCATTTTAGCAGAAAAAAATCGTATGAAAAACCATTGGGGCCCGGTGCTTTCTCTACTTTACTAGGGATGTATGGGATGTTTGTGACATATGGATTATATGTTTTTTAATTTGACATTGTTTTGTTAGTGATTTGTTAGGTCAGGGTGATGTATATTTAATTATTTATTTTATTTATTTGAAAATTTTTATATACCGACATTAGTAGGGGAACATCACATCGGTTTACATATAACTATAAATTTAGCAAACAGGCTTTACAGAGAACTATGAACTGGATTAAGAACAGCTTAGAACGAGCTAACGTAAGGGGAAAGGGAGAAGGGTAGCCAAGAAGAAGAAAGGGAAATACCGGTATCAGCCGCTTATAATATAGCAACAGGTTGAAATTTAGCTAGAACAGAGGAACAGGGAATATGAGCATCGGGTTTACATCTGGTAATATATATTAGTGAGGGATAAAAAGCCTATCGGAAAATCAAGGTCTAAAATATTTATACAATGTCGGAAATTAAGGCCTAAAATAATTATATAGTGTAGCATAGTAATTACAATCAGATAGCTGTGAGGACCAATATTTACCATCTGGGGAAAAGCATGGAGGAAAGGTGAAATTGGTGGGTAGGGGTTGACTAAAAATAGTATCAGTGGAAAGTATTGCGAAAGCAGAAAAGGGGGGTATATTCTAACATGTAGTCAATTTAAGTTATCAAACTTATAAACATCACAAGACAATTAGGTGAAGTTTATTCAATAAAAATTTTTGATTGTCTTAAAGTTAAATATTCCCTTCCTTTTGCTTTGGATTTTCTGTCTTTTGGGATTTGTAAGTACCTTCCTTGTACTGAAGTCTTAAGGTTGCCCCTGTGTTCTTACTAGCCCTGGTGGCCACAGTTAAGCACATCAGACCTTTGTACTTGGGCACAGTCCTAATCAACAGCATCTGTATATCAGGCTGATACGGTAAAATCGGCGGGAGAGCTGGCGCTCTGAGGCGAGCGCCCGCTCTCCCAACGTGTGCCCAGGCCACTCTTCTTGGCGTGCGATCCAGTATTTAAACGAGGGTCCGCAGTAAAAAGAGGCGCTAGGGACACTAGCGCGCCCCTAGCGCCTCCTTTTTGACAGGAGCGGCGGCTGTCAGCGGGTTTGACAGCCCACGCTCAATTTTGCCGGCTTTGGTTCTCAAACCCGCTGACAGCCACAGGTTCGGAAAACGGACGCCGGCAAAATTGAGCATCCGTCTTCCGACCCGTGGGCCGATTTAAAATGTTTTTTTTTTTTATTTTTTTTAAATTTTGGGGCATCCGACTTAATATTGCTATGATATTAAGTCAGAGGGTGTACAGACACGCTATTAACCCTTACTGTATAAAGGGTAAAGCTAGCGTGTCGAAAACGCGCAGCCAAACCCAGGCTAACAGTGCGCACTGTACTGTATCGGCCCGTATGTGAGACACACCTCCCTTCTGCTGTAGATGTTAGCAAACAGGCCTGTTAAACTGTAAAGCACTTGTTTGGGGTAAGTAATTATGCAAGTGGTGGGGTATATGCAAGCATAAATTTGTGGGGGATTACATGTAAGGAAAGGTTCTATGTGCCTGCACATATGTAAATTAAATTAACCAGTTCTGAGCTGGCCAGGCCCAGAATCTGTTTTCTAAATGCCCGTGTACATTCTATCTGTGTGGCTGTGAGTTCATCAATAGTCAGATTCAAGCAAATTAATCCCATATCCCCTACAGGATTAGTACCTTGCTCTGTTCAAGCCGCCCCACCCTTGGAGAAGCTGTGCTGCTATGAAAGCAACCTCGGACCTGAAGTAAGAGGACTGGCCAAATTCAGGCTAAATTGGGTTGCTGAGAACAGGAAATTGTTCACAGTAACCCGGGGCCAATGCAAGGGTATTAGGTGCTCTAGGTGAACTTTCTGCTTTGCTCCGGCCCCGACCTCATTCAATAAGACAGGCCCCCTCTCACACACACTTAGGTTCCTTGTCTCATTCGCACACGCACCCTGACACAAGCTCCCTCCCTTTCTCTCACTAACACCATTGCTCTCTCGTGTACACACACAATCCCTCTCACTCACACTCGCACAACACACACACACACACACACAGAGGCATAGCTCATGGCACACCAAGACTCTGCTTCTCTCAGCCACGAGCAGGATGGGCGCTGCTTGCAGCCCGCCGAGTCTCTCTTCCTCTCGGCCGTGAGTGGGATGGGCTCCGCTCGCAGCCCCCCATGGCTGCTCTTTGCTGCGCCCTAGGTGACTGCCTAGTTCACCTATTGGGACGCGCCGGCCCTGCAGAAGACTACCCCAGCTCCCAGCTAAATTCTGACTTTCAGATATTTTGGCCATTATCTGGCTAATCTTCAACTGGATATCTCGTTATTCAGCTAAAATGTAGCCAGATAGCATAAGGATGTTTCTGGGAGGAGTTACAGTAGATGACTAAGTTATCTGGCTGGCTAACTCTGGTTGTGTCAGTGAGTTGCACTACTGAATATTATTCCAGAGTTAACCTGATAAGTTTATTTGGTTAACTTTGGAATCCAGCCAGTGGCTTAGTGAAACTTAGATGGCCAGATCGAAGCCTTTGAAAACTGGCCAGGCTAACCGGTTAAATTTTGCCCCTAAATCCTTCCTTAGCTTTGAAAGCAGACCCCTGTATTATTATATAGGGCTTCCCAATTCTCCCCCAGGGAGCCCTCTCCAGCTGCTCATTGGACTCTTGGGTTATGTGCAATTTCCAGGAATAGCTGCAGGCACAGTTCAGGGTCTGTTGTCTCTGATTTGGATAGCTGGTTCTCCAGGAGCACATGTGTGTCAGCTTGGGGAAGCAGGACTCACAGGAAGAGCTTGGCCTTGGTACTGGTCACTGCTGAGACTGCTGGCAGGGAAAATCTGTAGCCTGCTCTGTATTTCTGGTCACACTGGATACCTGAGATCTTGACACGTCCCAAAGTCTGCGGCAGGAGAGCTGCTCATCAGGAGTACCCTTGCCCAGGAGAGCGGGTCATTGTTCTTCCAGTTCTAGAGGGCTTCATAGGTTGGGGGTCTTGCCTTGGTCCTCCACCAATTTACAGGGTCATAGTGCAAGGTTCCGAGAGTGGCGGATTTGTAGAGCGGGCAAAAACCTACTATTAAACCTAATTAGGAAGTAACAGTACCACTCTGGAGCAAATACACACAGTCCATGAGGCCCCAAAATAGGAAGGGCCTGCACTGTTAGTCCCAATACATAAAGTCAGAGTTTGCAAAGACACACAAGGCTGCAGAACTGGGCAGTACAATACCTTAACCAGATTACTGACTTTCTTGTCTTAGAAACAGTCCTTTTAACAACTTAAAGCTTTTTTTTTTTTCTTTTTAACTGTTAAGGCTATTGTCTATATGCACACCCATTGTCACTTAAAGGATGCAATAGAAAATCTGATTTAATTAACTGTTAATAGACAATTAAGGAATTTAACCTTGCAGGGATGTCTGTGCATGCACAGCAGCTAATCTATATTCATCCACTTGCCTTAGTAGCTTGGCTTCACTGCCGGAAAGTCCCAGGGTAACATCAGGGACTTAAAAGATACAGAACAGAAGCGAGAAAACAAAGCACAGACACAGAATTGCACTTTCTAATACAATGACACTAATTGTTTGTCTTTTGGTTCGTGTTAATTATGGCGACAGCTGTTGGCAGTGCTTTTCCGCTCCCCAGGAAAACATTATCACATTCCACAGGTTAGGGTATTGGCACTCAACCTTCCTTTACAATGAGCAGGGATCTGGTTTGGGCCCCGCTATCTCCTGAGTTCCCCCGTGTCCCCAGCCGCCCGTCTTTTAGGTTTAAATGACTTGCACTGCTAATTCATTTCTGTGTCCAGTGCATGCAGATTTACAACAATGACCACCTGCCTCTTCCAGACTGGGCTTCTGCTCTGCAGAGCTTATGTTCTTGTGCAAATTGTTGAGGAGATAAAAAAGACTGGATTCTTGGCTGGAGAGGCACATTTTGTGTTTATGGCTTTAATGACCATTTTCCAGACGCAGCTCCCCCAGAACGTATGACTGCTGCTGCACGCCGTCTTGTCTTCCGGATGAAAGCAAAGGGAGCGCTTCCCAGGCCGCTGGGTCACTGGCTCCATACACAGCCGGGCCGGGCTTGTTCTCTGGTTTGCGCCCAATGCCGAATCTATGTAAACCGCAAACGCAGAGCGAGCGCAGAATCCTGGGGAAAGCAGTGAAGGTGGAAACTGGTTGTGATATATTGGCGGTTCAGGAAACACTTTGTATGAAAAGGCCATCCGTGCACACAGGCCCAGATTTAGGCATAGACAACTGCCTAGGGCGCCAGATTTTGAAGGCACCAAACGACCAAGCCAGATCGAGGTTTGCTTCTGCTTGTTTTAGGGCTGTGTGGATGGCACTGTGGCGCTCTGCCCATGGCCAACAAAATCTTAAATCTGGTCTTGCATGTACAAAGCTCAATGGAAAGGCACGCAAGTTAAGGAAATGCATGGTAAACATATGCTGTGATGTTTTTTGTTGTTGTTGTTTGTCGTTGTTCATGCAGGCCCTGGGAATGGAACAGGTGCAAGGAATTTTGCCACCTTAGGCAACTTCAAAACGTGGCACCTGCCCACCTGCTGGACTTTCACGTGCAGGCGCCTCATGCTCCCACCAAGCACCTCCCATCCACTCCTTGATCCTCCCAGGGTGACCCTGGGGTCCTGCTGCCATCAGCGCATGCCGCCAATGATGGCCACACTGCCCCTTTCCTCCCTGCACTCTGCGGTTCCTGTGACGGCCCAGCTGCCTCCTGCTCCTTGCGCAGGTTTCTGTTTTAGATACGTGAAGGAAGGAGGTCTGCCGGCAGGGCCAGGCACTGATAGCAGCAGAGCCCAGCGTTGACTCATTGTCTTGAAAGAGAATGGAGCTGAACATGTTGCTGTGCTACTGTTTTTTCCACTTCAAATCAAGGGTTTCTGTTTTCTTTTATTTAGAAGGGTGGGGGCTACAAGTCTAGGTTTTATTCTTCACCCAATCCTCTCCATGGAGGTTCCACTCATTGATAACATCCCATGCTGAATTCTTAGGCATGAAAGTGATAGAAGGTGTCAGGCTGACAGCAAGGCAGATAAAAGCCTCCATTCATCCATTAAATATAGGCAACAACAATACAAATACAGCCATGGTCTGGAGCAAGGCTTCTTAAATCTGACCTGGTGACCCCTCCCCCAGCCCATCAGTGTTACAGCATATGTGCAATGAATTTGCATGTACTGGGTCTCCAACGAGCAGTCACGTCATCCTGTTTCCACTGGGAGGCTTTTAGCTAGTTGTGGATTGTTGAGTTTGTGTTTGGTTTTTTGTGTTTTTTTTTTTTTAATGCCCTCACCTCCTGATGCATTTTGGCATCCATAGTGCTGACTTCAGATGGAAGATGCAGGACCTGCAAATACCGCGATGCAACGGAATGCAGGTTCAAAAACCAGAAACATCCAAAGGCCTTCATCCAGGCTGTAGGTCATTGCCTGAAGAAGGCCCACTTGAAAGGTGAGAAGTGGGCTTTGAATATATCCTTTGCTGAGCTTGGCCTCTTTACTTACTCTGTCAGCAAAGGAGCAAAGAGACAATGAATGCCTGTTATGTACCAAAACTGCACTGATACTGCTTATTCACGTCGCATGGCTTCTCAAACGTCTGACTTTAGCTCACTGCTGACCTGACTCAGGCTGGATATTAGCATAGGACCTTGAAGTAAGAGCCTTTATATTTCATGTCATCGGGTTTCTCAAAATTTCACTCTTACCGTGCACTGGGATGAGACTGGTACATTTCTGCCTGGGAAAGGAAAGGCTTATCTGGAGAAGATACAGCAGAGTCGCATAAGTCATGCAGTCCTCCACAGATCTCACCGACGCCTCTCTGATGGCGAGGTGTCCTTTCCGTGTCCTCTGGGAAGAGGATTGGTTCATTGGTAGGCAACCAAGAAATACGCAGACCACCTTGATCTGCATGACGTCAATTTTCTAGTGGTATGCATTGAAAACATGGGGGGGGTTTTTTGTTTTGTTTTTCATTCTATTTTTTTTATATTGTTTTTTTGCTTCTGTTTCATTTTACTTTCTTCTTTTTAGCACATACTAAAGCCATTTAGTGCGTGCTAACACTGCTGGAACACACTAAACCAATTTAACATATGCTAAAATGGAATATCTTAATAAAATTACTTCAACATAATTTTTTTTCTTTTCCATAATTTCGTTTTGAACACGAAACGAAAGAGCAAATGTCGTTGTTTCTGTGTCATTTTCAAATGACAGCATACTCCTAATTTCTTTTGAAATGTAGTCAACCTCTGGTTCCTCAGATTATCCAGCATTTGTTTTGTAACAATAGCAGTAGATGCTTCCTCTTTTCAAAACCGATCATATGAAATGACAATCCATCATGGGATGAGTGACTCGGGTTTCTGAAGCGCACTGAATGCTGTTGACAAGACAAATGCTTTATAAATGTAAATTTATTTTTGTTTGTCACCATGATCTAGGTTGTGGCGTCGGAGAAACTAAAGGTCACAGTCATAGCTGTAATCTGACATTTGTAGATGACTGGGAGAAACATTGAGGTTACGCGTGATGCGGATATTTTAGCCATACAACGTAAGAACATATTCATGGGTAGGATACCAAAGGAAAAAAATGCCATTAAGGATGCTTTAATACATTCTAATTTACTTGATCCATTTCACAGCGAAACCATGACTAATTTGTGTATTTCCTCAATAAGGCAAATGCCCTTGAAGATAAAGGAGGCCACAGGAGATGGAATTTGAATACTTCTTAGATGTGCCTTGGGATGTATAAAAACTGTGCATGATCCAGTAGCAACTTGGAGGTAGTCAGGGGCGCAGGACGTAATTAAGCCAAGTATTGGGTAAACTGGGACCATCAATGAAATATATTCCAACCAGAAGTGCCTCTAATGCTATCTTTTTGGGGGTTGAAAGCTTAGATTTGAAATAGGCTTTCTCATTGGTTATAAAAGATTGCAGAAAAACAGAATAAACGATCGGCAGGCAGTTGTGAACAGGATGACATCAAAATAACAAACATCTTCCCATAAGCCGTGAAAAGTACATCTAGATCATGTGTTTTACAGCAGGGAAGCAGTGGTCTTTCACGAGGGAATAGTGACCTCCAGGGGCAGTCTTGCCTCAGACTTACGGTTCATAGAAGAGCGCTCATCTGTTAGTACTGTAACTCTTGGAAGCAATGCATTTAAACTTTGAGCTACTGAATTATGTTAAGAATAGGGGAAGACTGATACCCCTGATAATCTGTTTATGGAGAATAAACATACCTTGGCCTTTGAGGATTTTTGGTTGGGGGAGATTTGTTTTTATCAGCTTGCTGGTTTGATCTAGTGATTCATAGAAGCATAAAACCATCTTTGATCTAGTGATCCATAGAAGCATAAAACCATCTTTGAGCTAACAAGTTTATTATTATTATTATTATTATTTTTAGCAAAGCTTAGTAGATAGAGCAGGTGTCTTGTGTGTCACCTAATTTTTTAAAGGGTTGTGTATTCCAGAGCTATGCATTGCATTGTGTGTGGGGTGGGTGTGTTGAGGGGTGGGGAGGCAGAATTTGACTTGTGAGGAAGGGTAAGGACAATGTGTTGGCAATATTTTGAGCTGAGGCTCCCTTGCCACTCAGTAACAAAGGTGTGGCTATGTATGACAGTATATGGCCGAGCAGAGATCTATGATAGTATTTTATAATCTGTGTGTATTATAAAATACGCGTATATCTGCTCTCAGTATATGCGGGATGTTTCAGTACGTACGAATATTTTGCAATGTAAGGAAAAGCACGTACTTTCTCTTTCTATTTTATAAATGTACGCGTGCATATTTTACCTGTGTAAAAACATAGCGTGCAGGCGCAGAACTTGAAATCATGAACGCATGTACATGAAATAAGCAGTTTGTCAACACCTCCACCAGTTCACCCAGTCCAAATCCTGTTCACCAAACCCACCTAGTAATTCACCCTCAGCTTCCCCTAGTTCTTCTAGATCTGCCACCCACAAATAGCAGACAACAGATGAGTCTGATATCAGTTGCGCCAGTTAATTAGTGTGCAAATAAGTTACCTAATGTATTCACTTAAATCTCCTTTAAAATAGCAACTTCCGCATGTACCGCTTGGTCCCGCTCTGGAACACCCCTAAACTGTCCCTTTTTTGTGCAGGTAAACGTGTGCGTGATAGTGGAAATACGCACGTACTTTTCATGTTTATGAAATATGAATATGTAAATTTTACGCATGTAACTCCTTTGAAAATCAACTCAGTATTGTACCATCTAGCTTTCATTTTTTTTAAACCCAACTACTTAATGAATCTGGAAAAATAATTCTGTGATAGTTTCTTAATTTCTATGAAAGTAATGAATTCTCATACTTCTGATTAGTAAAAGGCAGAGGGGAAGCTTTAAATGTCAATGTGTTTTTTCTAGTATAGTTTAACAAAACATTGCAAGCAGTGTCCCAGTTCATAAACTGGAATGACAAAATGTATGATTAACCATGAGATTTCCTTAGCTGAGACGCAATGGGCTCTTCTGCAGACATTTCCTTGGGATCATAGCTTCATAGCTCCCAACAGGAGAAGTACAATGTTGGTAATGGTCATTTTAAATTGTGTCACTCCCACAATGAAGTCATCAAAATGTCTGTGAATGCACAACTGATATCTAAGAACATAAGAAATGCCATACTGGGTCAGACCGAGGGACCATCAAGCCCAGTATCCTGTTTCCAACAGTGGCCAATCCAAGTCACAAATTCCTGGCAAGCACCCAAACATTAGATAGATCAAAACTACTATTGCTTTTAATTGCCGTAATTGCAATTTATGGATTTTTCCTCTACGAACTTATCCAAACCTTTTTTTAAACCCAGTTACACTAACTGCTGTTATCACATCCTCTGGCAATGAATTCCAGAGCTTAACTATGAGCCGAGTGAAAAAGAATTTTCTTCGATTTGTTTTAAATGAGCTACTTGCTAACTCCATGGAGTGCTCCTTGGTCCTTCTATTATCTGAGAGTAAATAACCGATTTACATTAACTTGCTCAAGTCCTTTCATGATTTTGTAGACTTCTATCATATCCCCCCTCAGTCATTTCTTCTCCAAACTGAACAGCCCTAACTCCTTTAGCCTTTCCTCATAGGGGAGCCATTCCTTGTCCCTTATCATTTTGGTTGCCCTTCTCTGCACTTTCTCCAGTGCACCTAAATCTTTTTTTAGATGCGGCGATCAGAACTGCACACAGTATTCAAGGTGCGGTCTCACCATGGAGCGATACAGAGGCATTATGACATTTTCCGTTTTATTTTCCATTCCCGTCTTCTTAATTCCTAACATTCTGTTTGCTTTTTTGATTGCCACATCACACTCAGCCGACGATATCAATGTGTTATCCACTATGACGCCTACATCTCTCTCCTGGGTGGTAACTCCTAATATGGAATCTAACATCATGTATCTACAGCGAGGGTTATTTTTCCCTATATGCATCACTTTGCACTTGTCTACATTAAATTTCATCTGCCATTTGCCATTTGGAAGCCCAGTCTTCCAGTCTCATAAGGTCCTCCTGCAATTCATCACAATCTGCTTGAGATTTAACTATGCTACATAATCTTGTGTCATCCACAAATTTGATCACCTCACTCATTGTACCCCTTTCCAGATCATTTTAAATATATTAAAAAGCTCCAGTCCAAGTACAGATCCCTGAGGCACTCCACTGTTTACCTTTTTCCACTGAGAAAATTGACCATTTAATTCTACTCTGTTTCCTGTCTTTTAACCAGTTTGTAATCCACAAAAGGATATCGCCTCCTATCCCATGACTTTTTAGCTTTCTTAGAAGCCTCTCATGCGGGATTTTGTCGAATACCTTCTGAAAATCCAAATACATCACATCTGGTTAACCTTTATCCACATGTTTATTCACCCCTTCAAAAAAAAAATGTAAGAGATTTGTGAGGCAAGACTTCCCTTTGGTAAATCCATGTTGGCTGTGTCCCATCAAATCATGTCTATCTAAATGTTTGTGATTTTATTCTTTATAACAGTTTCCATGATTTTTCCTGGCACTGAAGTCAAGCTCACTGGTCTATAGTTTCCTGGATCACTCCTGGATCCCTTTTTAAATATAGGGGTTACATTGGCCATCTGCCAATCTTCAGGTACATTGGATGATTTTAATGATAGGTTACAAATTAATTGAAATAGGTCTGACATTTCAGTTTTTAGTTCTTTCAGAACCATGGGGTGTACACCATGCGGTCCAGTTTGTCAATCAGGCCTATCACATCTTCCAGGTTCACCGTGATTTGGTTCAGTTGATCTGAATCATCACCCATGAAAACCTTTTCCGGAACAGGTATCTCCCCAACATCCTCTTCAGGGAACACCGAAGCAAAGAAATCGTTTAATTTAAATTGTTCCCAATCATATATATGTTACAGGTCTGTACTGGACCATCATATTAAGCACTCCCAGTCATAGGCCTTCATTGATTTACATATAATCAGAAGTCCTGTTGTACCACCATTTTCTTGTTTGATTTTTTATTTTTATTTTTTTTTTTGCAAACAAAATGATCAAATAACTTATCTTATATGGTTGCTTGTTGTATTGTTCTCCCAAAGTCCCGACACGTGCTGTGTTTTGAAACCTTTATCTGCATTTTAAATTATGTGCCCAGAGCAGGAAAGGATGATCTCAGCTTGTGAGCTTAAAATAAAAGGGAAAGCTATGTAGCTTGCGGAATAATTCTCTAGCAGAAAAGTTTCTGTAAAACAGTACCATCGTTATGCTGTGCTCTGTATTCCTTTCTTTCTTCACATTGCTCTGCTGCTATGCTCAGTGCTGCTTCCCTTGGCAGGAGCTTCAGAGTTATCCTGCGTGCATCCTCCTAACACGGAATGCATAAGGCGACTGATTCACTTTTGGACAGACATTTGGTTGTTGGATTCAAGGTCCAAGTAATGACAGATGAATAGGGCACCGCCTGTCCTCATTTCCTTGGCGCCCCTGGGATTGACTTGGCCGGCTGAAGGGCAGAAGCTGCCTGCTGTGGTGTAACTGGATCAGATGTGTATCCCATACATGCCTTCACGCGAGTTCGCTAGCCTGGGGGGGCAGCCCTTCAGAATTCATTGAGAGCTGCCTGCTTGGCCCTGTCTCCCTGTCAGGCTTCTGATGGCCGAGGCTTTTCATACAAGAGAGAGAGAGAGAAATTAACATACATACTATTGAGGTTGGTAAAAGATTATTCTACTGCTGCCTTGCGGAGGATGCGATCCAATGTCTTCCCGACTCTTGGATTGCTAATGCAGAGTTTCTGAAACTCCTTTGCTAGCATTTCTGTTAACATGTTGTTTGCCCAGTTCCTGTGTCTTCGCTTTTATTTCTTTTTTTTTAAATATAATCTTTATTCAAGAACCACATCTTGACTCATGAACGTTAACAAAGGTAACATCTCAGAATAAAAGAAACAAGACATCGCCCCTGTCTTCCAACACATTGTCAGCAGTTTCCCCCACCGGCCCAGTCAATCACCCATACGACCATTCATTCCACAGTCCTCACTTTCATTTCTAACAGGACAAAATAGGTAAGTCTTTTTCTTTTTTTTCCCATAGACCCAAACAGAAAGAAATCCCCTCCTGCCGAAAGCCATCATTCTCCTCTTGGCACTATTTTTGTACTATTGCTGTTGAAAAATGTAATCTATCCAAAGATGTATGCTGAAAGACAACCGAGGGCCAGATTTAATTATGGGGTAAAGAAAGAAGACTCTGAAATCCCACAAGCCAGTGTGTTTGTATAATTTTGAAATAGTCTTTCTGCCAAAGGATTTAATTTCCTGAAACTTCTGGAGGGGAGAAAAAAAAGATTGCACTGAGAAAAAAGAAAACATGTGAGCGAAACGTCCATTGCTTCCTTTTCGTTCTGCGCTCGACGGAATGTGGATAATGACAGTGTGGTGTGCTCTCTGTGCCTGTTCACAGTTCTACAGCCTTGGGGATCCCATAGATATGTGCTGTATTTGTAGGTGTGTGTGTAAATTGTGTTGCATGCAGGTAGAAAGCATGTGAGCTGTGAGGAGTGACTGAATTAGTGGGAGACAGATAAAGGCGTGATTGTAAAGAAAAATATGCTTTTGTGAGAGCTGGTATGTATGCCGCTTGCACAGGGTAGTGTCAGTTCGATGGTAGGCCAAAGCAGTTTTGAAAAGCACTATGGAAAAAGTGGCACAGGCCCTATTAAAAATGGCTTTTGCATGGAATTAGCTACAAATGAAATCCTAATTACATTATCTCACTTGTGTGATGACTTCTCTGCCCTTCCTAGCTCTTGTTCTTTGCAAAAGGTTTACCACTGCAGTAGGAGTCCATGTAAAATGATTTCTTTAGCCTTCACATCAAAGTGGTGTCCATTCAGAGAGGATTAATTCAAATGCCATTAATGTACCTGGTTACCTTTACACAGATAGTCATCTGAAACAAACCGGCAAGTTTACAGCTAAATATCTGGCTAAATGTACCCGCTCAAAATGTACGGGGTTAGATTTAGGCCTGCTGTTTGTGAAGCAAAGTTTACCTGGCTAAATTTAGATGGCTGGCCCTGAATATCACAATAACCAGCTAAGTGCAAACATGCAGCCCCCTTTTCTTTTTCTGCCCAGCTAATAAATTTGAGCGGCTTATGCATTAACCTACACAAATTTAGCCAGTTAGAGGGACCACATTTTAAATAAGTAGAACTTTAAGATCATGAGAGGTCTAGAACGGGTAGATGTGAATCTGTTATTTACACTTTCGGATAATAGAAGGACTAGGGGGCATTCCATGAAGTTAGCAAGTAGCACATTTAAGACTAATCGGAGAAAATTCTTTTTCACTCAACGCACAATAAAGCTCTGGAATTTGTTACCAGAGGATGTGGTTAGTGCAGTTAGTGTAGCTGGGTTCAAAAAAGGTTTGGATAAGTTCTTGGAGGAGAAGTCCATTAACGGCTATTAGCCACTGCTATTAATTGCATCAGTAGCATGGGATCTTCTTAGTGTTTGGGTAATTGCCAGGTTCTTGTGGCCTGGTTTTGGCCTCTGTTGGAAACAGGATGCTGGGCTTGATGGACCCTTGGTCTGACCCAGCACGGCAATTTCTTATGTTCTTATGTTCTTCTTTACCCAGCTAAAACCGATTTTTAGCATGGAATATTGACCCGACTCCAGTCTAGCCTGTATGCACCTTCCACTTAACAGCATTTACTTATGCTCTGAGAACCTTTTAATAAGTGAGCACTCCTCCCTCCGTAAACCTCTCTAACCACAGCAGTGTTTCTCAAGCTTTGCAGCTAACATTCACCTTTTTATTTCTCTAATATTTGTAGAATCCTCCTGATTCACCCCCACCCACAAAAACAAAAATGGTAAACACTATAAAAAAAAAAAATTGCAGTACAGTGCACTGCACTGAAAAGTTTATATTGGGGCAAACACCTCCGTGATCCATCCTGGGGTGGGCGGGGGTTGGGAACTCCTGCACTCCCCTTCTCACCAGTAACTTGAGAGCCACCGGCCGCTCAGAAGGGTGCGGCGGGGCCACGGCAGGGTCTTGTGTCTAAGCAGATTCCCAGTGAAAAGCTTTCTGGGCTAAAACTGTGTCCCCCAAAACTCCTCGAAAACCCAGGACATACCCACCAGCCATGTAAGAATGAACCCTTAAAGCTGCATCCTCTGCAGCAAGGGGCGTGAGATGCCTGGAAACGTACGCCCAGTCCTTTAGGGAGCAGAGTACCATCTGTGCCTCATTTTATATTTGTTTTATTTTCTTTAATTCTGGTACATAAGGAAGGTCTCAGCTGCCCCAGATATCTATGGCTTTTGAGTGGTGAGGCTTGTGTTTGTATCTGCCTTGTTGCAAGGGCTGAGTGTTAACTTAAGCTCTGCATCAAAAGAGGATTGCTAGCGGCCGTCTCTGCGGGAAGGATTCTGCTTTTATTTAACAATGAATTTTTTTTTTTCTATGGCAAGGCAAACAAGAGGAAGTTGGCAGGGAAGGTGGGGGGGATGGGGTGGCAGCAAAGGAAACATGCATGCACGGAGGAAGCAGAGGGATCCTGATAAATATTCCATGGGTATTTTGCAAGTCAAGGTTGCCAAGTCGCCATTTGCGGGAGATTCGGAGAGAACGCCTGTCAGTGCCACCAAGGCTCCTTTTTCCCTCTAAAACTGGACGAATCACAAGAAGTTGCCAGATAATTCTAACCTTTCTAATGCCTTGCAACCAACCTGTAGCAGATGTAAAACAAATTGGGAAAAAGTATATGGTTTTTTTTTTTCACTCAAATCACAATCAAGCCGTGGAAATCGTTGCTGGAGAATATGGTCAACACATCCAGCATTGCTGGTTTTTAAAAGGGATTTGGGCAGGGTCCTGCAGGAAATGTCCATAAACTATTATTAGCTAGGTAGACTTGGGAAAAGGCACCACTCATCCCTGGGGTAAGACAGGTGACGAGAGAATTTGAAATGAAGTTGGCCATAGAGGCAAAAACTCATAATAAAAACTTATTAAAATATATCCGAAGCAAGAAACCTGTGAAAGGTGTCAGTTAGACCATTAGATGACCGAGAGAGTTAAAGAGGCTCTTCAGGAAGATAAGGCCATTGCAGAAAGGCTAAATGAATTCTTTGCTTCTGTGTTTACTAATGAGGATGTTGGGGAGATACCAGTTCCGCAGATGGTTTTCAAGGGTGATGAGTCAGATGAACTGAGCCAAATCACTGTCAACCTGGAAGAAGTAGTAGGCCAGATTGACGAACTAAAGAGTAGCAAATCACCTGGACCAGATGGTATGCATCCTAGGGTACTGAAGGAACTAAAAAAATGAAATTTCTGATCTATTAGTTAAAATTTGTAACCTATCATTAAAATCATCCATTGCACCTGAAGACTGGAGGGTGACCAATGTAACCCCAATATTTAAAAAGGGTTCCAGGGGCGATCTGGGTAACTATAGACCAGTGAGCCTGACTTCAGTGCCGGGAAAAATAGTGGAAACTATTCTAAAGATCAAAATCGTAGAGCATATAGAAAGACATGGTTTAATGGAACACAGTCAACATGGATTTACCCAAGGGAAGTCTTGCCTAACAAATCTGCTTCATTTTTTTGAAGGGGTTAATAAATATGTGGATAAAGGTGAATCGGTAGATGTAGTGTATTTGGATTTTCAGAAGGCGTTTGACAAAGTCCCTCATGAGAGGCTTCTAAAAAAACTAAAAAGTCATGGGATAGGAGGCGATGTCCTTTCGTGGATTACAAACTGGTTAAAAGACAGGAAACAGAGAGTAGGATTAAATGGTCAAATTTCTCAGTGGAAAAGGGTAAACAGTGGAGTGCCTCAGGGATCTGTACTTGGACTGGTGCTTTTCAATATATATATAAATGATCTGGAAAGGAATACGACGAGTGAGGTTATCAAATTTGCGGATGATACAAAATTATTCAGAGTAGTTAAATCACAAGCGAATTGTGATATATTACAAGAGGACCTTGCAAGACTGGAAGATTGGGCATCCAAATGGCAGATGGAATTTAATGTGGACAAGTGCAAGGTGTTACATATAGGGGAAATTAACCCTTTCTGTAGTTACACGATGTTAGGTTCCATATTAGGAGCTACCACTCAGGAAGAAGATCTAGGCATCATAATAGATAATACTTTAAAATCGTCGGCTCAGTGTGCTACGCGCGTATCTATTGAAATCCCACGTACTCTTGTTCGCGCCTGGTGCGCAAACAAAAGTACGTGTGTGCGCAAATTTATAAAATCTACCCCTTAGGGAATAGCCCCTGCTATTAATTGCATCAGTAGCATGGGATGATCTTGGTATTTGGGTAATTGCCAGGTACTTGTGGCCTGGTTTGGCCTCTGTTGGAAACAGGATGCTGGGCTTGATGGACCCTTGGTCTGACTCAGTATGGTATATCTTATGTTCTTTTGAAAATACTACTACCAGGGAGAACAAAGCTGAAAAAAAGAGTGAGTTAATGCTTTTGAGAGATTTGGCTGGCTGCTGCATTACCGCAAGGTGTATGCGCCTACCAGAGCGACGCACATTTATAAAGACACAACGCCGATGCGATCAGCAAGGCTTCGCTGCACAAACCGGAGTTCCAAATGTGATTCATTGACCACACAGTCAATAAGAAATCAGACAGAACCATCCTTATGTGAAACGCTTCAGCAAGAAAAGCGTTGAACGGTTGCAGAAGGTGGGGAACATGCTTCACACCTGGGGATAAATGTTAGCTGCCGTGTACACTGTGTACAATACCAGTCTTCCCTAAATACAGGTTTCTTGCTTTATTAAAAAAAAGGAGTTAGCAACAGATTGCAGTTCTAAAGAAAGTTTTTGCTTCCAGCAGATTTTATTCGCCGTAGTATTTGTTTGGGAAAAGGTTTAAATCCACACTCAAGCAGAAAAACAAGGGAAACATCAGGAAAAATGGATCTATTGGTCATGCTATCCAAATATCATGGGGCAGGGAGAAACCCATTCTTAGGTCATCTCCCCTTTAAGGGCTACCTCTGGAACTGATTTCCAAATATCAGCCTTGTACAAATGTATCAGGTCTTTTACAGCTAAGTTGCTTACATTTTTTTATTTTCTGATCTTCATGTTTAATATGCATTTACTGGAAGCAGGGTATTGAAAAAGAGTTAAAAAAAAAAATCTGTGTATGTTAGCAGGAGGCAGAATGAAAGATTTACCAAGACATTCAATTATATGACGTCAAGAATTAGCAGGCAATATTGCAAGTGATATCCAGATGTAAAATATTTGTTTTACCCATGGGAACTGGGGAGTTTGAATTTTCCCTCCTCTTATTTGCGGGTAAAAGTACCCTTGCTGGTCGCAACCTTTATCTGTGGTACAAAAGGGGCGGGGTTAGGTCAGCGGAGGGAGGGGCTTCCATTTTCCAATCCCCATGTATACTTTTCTGCAGCTACTATTCAGACAAGCCTTCCCATAACACTCGTCCTTGCCTCATCCTCCACGGACCTTCTCTTCTTAAGCTCAGATGCCTAAGCACTTTTTCTTCCGCTGCCTAAGCTATTTAATATATGTATATTAGTTTCATTAAATCTATGGTAACCCTCCGCTACCCTCCCCCCCCACCTTCCAACCCCCCCTTCCAACCCCCTTCCAATCCCTCATTCCTACCCCCTCCCTCGGAATACCTTGTTACCCCAAAAAGCCAACTCTTATCAGTTCTTACCATTTTTGACACGTTACTCCCCATGCTTAAGCTGTATCCAAGTTTTTCTCTCCCCCTGTTCTATGTAAGACAACTTTGTCACTGTTTTTTATGGTTGCAATGTAAACCGGAGTGATAATTAACTCTGTTATTTGAACTTCGGTATAGAAAAGTTATAAATAAATAAATAAATACATACATTTGTGCTCGCATCAAAGCAGATGCAAATATGTGCACTAAGATTCGTGCCCCTTTCCCGTGGTTGGCTCAAAGGTAACCCCCACGCAGTCTAAGTCTTGAGGTTTCATTATTACCTCCTATCTAACTTTGTGTAACGTTCTTAAAGCAAATATACATTTGACAGAGCAGTAGTAAACCGAAGGTGTGGCGACTTTTAATGGGGTGAAAACAAACTCTGGTATCCAATGACTTAAAAAAAATCGATCAACAAATCACTTAAATGTAAAAGGAAGTTCATAAACATATCGGGACCCTCAGTCTGTCCACACCTTCCTAAAGTTATAATCGCTGAGTCTCGAAAAATAGTCAAATACTTGTGTTCCTGTTTTCTTTTTTTCTCCCGTTGCACATTTTATGCTGGCAGAATACATGTCAAAAAGCAAAATGTTACTTTCCAAATCCTGAACAGCTTACTCTCTCATCGGGGTTATTATAGGCAAAGTTGGTGCTTCCATTAGGCAAGCTAGGCAGTGTCCCAATATTTTGTGGGGATGGCACAATCCCGCCAGCGCGAGGCCCAGAGGGCTGCTGTGCCGCCAGAGAAAGCAGCGCTGTGCTGTGCTGGAGCTGCCACCAAACTAGGGGAAGGGGCGCATAGCCGAAGCTTCACCAAATACTCTTGCACCAATCCTGATTGCAGGATTTACCACAATAAACCAACTGCACTTCAGTGTCTCCAAGCCACACTTTCTAAATGAAGATTCAGCAGCTCTCAGCAGCAGGCAAAAAATGTAAGGGGTTTTTTTTCATAACAAGTGCCCGATCACAAAAGCAACTAACCATGAATCTGAGACTCCAAGCTGCGAAGGATCAATCAGTTATGCTGTAGGAATGACAACGTACATTAGTGTTGTGGCATATTAAAAAAAACAAAACCCCCCCCCCCCAGAAATCTAAAAACCAAGAAAGCATGGGGCACATTTAAAACTAATCGGAGAAAGTTCTTTTTTACTCAACGCACAATTAAACTCTGGAATTTGTTGCCAGAGGATGTGGTTAGTGCAGTTAGTATAGCGGTGTTTAAAAAAGGATTGGATAAGTTCTTGGAGGAGAAGTCCATTACCTGCTATTAAGTTCACTTAGGGGCGGATTTTCAGAGCCCTGCTCGCCTAAATCCACCCAAAACCGGGCGGATTTAGGCGAGCAGGGCCCTGTGCGCCGGTGAGCCTATTTTACATAGGCCTACCGGCGCGCGCAGAGCCCCGGGACTCGCGTAAGTCCCGGGGTTCTCCGAGGGGGGCATGTCGGGGGCGTGTCGGGGGGGGCGGGCCCGGTCGTCGCGGCGTTTTGGGGGCAGGTACGGGGGCGTGGCTACGGCCCGGGGCGGTTCGGGGGCGTGTCGGGGGGGCGGGTCCGGTCGTCGTGGCGTTTTGGGGGCAGGTACGGGGGCGTGGCTACGGCCCGGGGCGGTCCGGGGGCGTGGCCGCGCCCTCCGTACCCGCCCCAGGTCGCAGCCGCGCCCTCCGTACCCGCCCCCAGGTCGCAGCCGCGCCCTCCGTACCCGCCCCCAGGTCGCAGCCCGGCGCGCAGGAGGCCCGCTGGCGCGCGGGGATTTACTTCTCCCTCCGGGAGGCGTAAATCCCCGGAGAAAGGTAAGGGGGGAGTGTAGTCAGGGCCGGGCGGGTGGGTTAGATAGAGGAAGGGAGGGGAAGATGAGGGGAGGGCGTTAGAGGATTCCCTCCAAGGCCGCTCCGATTTCGGAGCGGCCTTGGAGGGAACGGGGGTAGGCAGCACGGCTCGGCATGCGCCGGCTATACAGAATTCATAGCCTTGCGCGCGCCGATCCAGGATTTTAGTAGATATGCGCGGCTCCGCGCGTATCTACTAAAATCCAAACGCGAATAGGCGTACTTTTGCTGGCGCCTGATGCGCCAGCAAAAGTACGCCTATTCGCGTTTTTTGAAAATCTACCCCTTAGAGAATAGCCACTGACATTAGCAATGGTAACATGGAATAGACTTAGTTTTTGGGTACTTGCCAGGTTCTTAAGGCCTGGATTGGCCACTGTTGGAAACAGGATGCTGGGCTTGATGGACCCTTGGTCTGACCCAGTATGGCATTTTCTTATGTTCTTATCTTAGTGCGCCTTAACCAAGTGAAACAAAAGGGGGGTGAAATGAAATAGGGCTGTGTAGGGGAGTGGTAAGGAGATGGCAGTCGAACCAAAAGAAAACTACAGAAGGTTCAGCTGAGGTAGCCAACAGTGATAAAAATAACCCATGTATGGAAATGGTAGGCGAGTGCCACCAATAGGAACCAGTGGTGGATGAGAGCAGCTCAACCTTTTCGGCAAGTATAAATGCCTATGGAGTGCACAGATGTAACATGGCCCAGTTTCTAGAGGGAGACTTCTAGCTGGTCATTTTGGCATCCCCTTCTGATGCACCGTGTGCTATGTGTGGACTGCAAATATACCCCAGTGCCCTTGGTCAGGAGAGCGAGTCCCGAATCTGTCTAGGTGACCGCACAGCCAAAATGAATAGACCCGAGTTTAGCCTCATGACCTGTACGCAGATATATCTCATGCTTATTCACTGGGGCTATCCTGAAAATCCAACAGGTTTGGGAACCACTGTCGTAAAAACCCAGTCACATCACTCCGCATTCCCATTTTGATATATCTCATCTGTGCGAGGTGCCACCTGCTGAGAAATCAATGGGGCGGGTAGCCGTGGCATGGGCTGCTCCATTAAAAACCACAGGATTTCCTGCAGTTTTTCTTCAGAGGGCCATTTTTCACAGGGATTCTCTGTGGGTAAGCAGGTGTGGGGAAAACTGTGGCCCTGTCCAGCAGTTTCCTTATCCAGTCCTGAAGACCTCCAGGCAGGTCTTGGGTTTTGTTTTTTTTTTTGGGGTTGGGGGGGGGGGGGGGGCGGGTAGCTAAAACAGACCAAATATGTCTCCTGGATCCTCAGTATGGTGATTCTGGACCCGACCTGCCTGAGGATGTTAAAGAGCAGTTCTGAACTGGCCAGTCTGATTTTCCGGATATCTGCCATGATTGTGTGGGAGATTTCTGTAGCCGCCTCTGTTCAGTGCAAATCTGTCTTATGCATCTCCCTGGTGAATATCCGCAAGAGCAAAACTATTTGGCTCGATCCCTGAGGACCAGGCTGAGAACAACCGGTCTAACAACTGAATTTGGGAACCAGTGGTGGAGAAATCTAATAAGTACAAGACACCGAAAAGGAAGGCATCACAGCAATGCAGAACGACAGCAAACAAGGACAAAAAGATCATCCAGTCTGACCTGTTAACTTCCAGCTGGAACTCTGCTTTAAGTCTGTTTTCCTACAGATGGGGTTGCAGCTACAAGATCCATCACCTATAGCTGTTTAAAAAAACACAAAAACAAAAAAAACACCTTGTTCAGTACAAGAACTTCTCCTCTCCTCCTCCACTGTCTGCATGCCCACGCATCACAAAAAGTATCAAATCAGGGTAGAAATGAATCAAATCTTTGCCTGATTCTTGCAGTCTGAACTCACATGCGGCATCAGTAGCAGGCTGCAACGTGGGCTATCTGTGTGGGCTGACCACATACATAGGGTGTCAAAGAGGAGAGATTGACTCGGTCCCGGACTGGCTTCCGGACGTTTCTGGACTTGAGGTCCTGGTTCTCTTAAACAGGAACCTCAGGTCCATAAGGGCCCTGGATGTAAGACGAAGAACTCACTCAGCCTTCCTTTTTGACTAGGGACTTAACTGGTCCGCCATGGTGACTTTTATCAGGGCAGGAGCCACAAGGAGAGGCCAGGATATTGCATAAAGCTTCTTTTCTGGGATGCCCTCTCATTCTCGGCTGTGCAAGATCCAGTCTCCCGCTTTTGTTTGCAGGGATGGGCTGCCATTTTAGAATGGCATAAAAGCATCAGCAATAGTCTTTCTATCGTTTTGTGGTGTTCCCCCATCCGAAATGGCACAACAAAATCTAACAAAATAGAATTAATGACATTTACGTTGTTTTAGCACGCACGAAAGTGTTTCAGTGCATGCTATCCACAGAATTTAGCAAAGTATGCACCTCGTAAAAATATGGCACGTGCTGTTTGCAAAGTGTAGTAGAATACAGGCATCGTAAAAACACGCTGCGCAGTAAAGCAAAACAAATGATACACATAGGGAACCGAAATGAGACAAATGTCACGAAACCAAAACGACTCGCTGACAAGACACTGAATTTTATTTTTTCCCCCGTGCACACCTCTCATTCGTTTGTATTGTGGAGCGGTTGCCTCACTGCACACTGACATTGCCCTGCTGCTCAGAGGCTGCTTGTTCGTCTAACACGAAGGGAATGTGCTGAGCTCTGTCTGCTCTGATGACTTGACAGGCAGAAGAAAATCTGTGCGCACTTGCTGGTGGGAGCTGGGCAGGGTGCCGCTGATTACAGACGGGGAGGCGGCTTGGCAAGGTCAAAGCTGCCATGTGAACCCCATTACAGCACCGGCGCTGCCAGAGCTAGTCTCAGATTAACCCAGCTGGCATTTAGAACAAACAAAAGCGTTAAGATATTCTCCTTTCTATGCCAAGGGCATGGACATAATGGGCCTTTTATCAGGTTGTGAGCAGATTTGCTGGGAGGAGAGCAGCCAGCATAACAAAGAGTTTTAAAGATAAATGTTTTATAAAGAAATAAAAAACAAAACCTCAATGCATTTTTTTTTTTTTTTTTACCATTTTTTCAGATTTAAGGAGGACTAATAGAGGAAAGTAGTGAGAGATTGAGATACACTATCAAAAATGTGTAACTCCCATACTTGGCTCTTTCCTCAGTAAGTCATGGGTACACTCATTACCCAGGCTAAGTCTCTGGTATCACATTGTCCTTCTTTCAGCTCCAAAGTTGGAGGCTTCTCCATAGGGGTGAAAGATAAATCCATTATGCCCCGGGCATTAACTATCTGTCCCTTTAGTAAATGCCAGTAAACAAGTTATACACAAAGCTGGTGTTTTAACACAACTTTATTGTAAGAGTTAGTTCCAACACGAAAAGATGGCACTGGTTAGTGGTTACAAGTCCCTCTCAGATGATAATCATAAAGAAATTAAAAAGTAATAACTCTGTTTTATCTGAGATTCAGGGATCCCTTTAACAATGGATAGAATGTGAAACCTCCTTGGTTAGACTCTGAAACATGGGATTCTCTTCCCACTTCAGTTCCTCATCATACACCCAGGATCCACATGCTGGATCTTGGACTCAAACTTTCTCCTCTCCATCTGTCACACACCACACCTTGTGGTGGGCACCTCTTCAGCCACTCGCTGTGGCTGAGCATCCAAATGGTAGCTCAGATTCTGTTTTTTCCTCCCAGCTCGGTAGCTACTCCTTCTCCAATCTTTTCTGAAAACCAAGACTGGGATGTAGTTATATCGAGCTACAGTCTATTCAGGAAGGACTGGGTAGGAAGGAAGGAAGGAGACATGACATTATATATATATCTAATACTAAACTACATCATCCGGTCAGCACTGGTTCCCAGACCCAGATGATTGCCCACTACAACATTACAGATACTATCCTCGTTGGTAAGCACCAGGTCCACTAACACCCCCTCTTGTCTTGGTTCTGTTACCAGTTGACTGAACAGTTCTCCCTGTAATCGCTGCTATAACAGTGGATAGTGCAGTTTCTGTAATCCAGTGGATTGCAAGACAGTATGCTTTTTCCAGAGGTAGATCGTCTCCTACAGATCTGGTCAGTTTCTTTGAGTGGTTGACAGAGTTGCAGGGCTTGCCAGGTAAGGAGGAGGCTTAATCTGGAAAGAGGGAATGGAAATCTATTTATATTGATGTAATATATAGACCTTCATCACAGACAGACGAGATGCATAGAGACTGAATAAAGGACATTCACACATTTCTAAGAAAGAGGAGGTGCTCTTGCTAGGGGGATTTCCATCTGCCAGATATAGATTAGGACATCCTGGCTGTGGTATCTTCTGGAAGTGGGGAGATCCTGGAACAGATAACTGTTAAAATGAGTGCGTACCTCATAAGGAGTCATTAGCTTGATATGAAAATCTAGGAGAAGTGGAAGAGCAGTGGGCAAAACTAAAAGGAGATATTATAAGGGCAACTCAACTTTTTGTTAGGAAAGTTAAATAAACAAAAGAGGAAAAGGAGGCCACTATGGTTTTCTAAAGAAGTTGCTGAAAAGGTAAGGGAGAAAATGTTTATTGGGCAAAGTTTGTCTTTTTGCCAATGATTCCAAATTTTGCAACAGGGTAGACACGCAGGAAAGTGGGAAAAACATGAGGCGAGATCTAAGGAAGCTCGATGAATGGTCTGTGGTCTGACAGCTAAGATTTAATGCTAAAAAATGCAGAGTTATGCATTTGGGATACAATAAACAAAGGAGAGGTGCAATTTTGGGGGTGAATTCTAAACATGAAAGTAGAACAGGATCTGGGGGTGATTATATTTGATGATCTTAAAGTGGCCAAATAGATGGATAATGTGATGGCAAAAGCCAGAAAGATGCTTGGCTGCATGGGGAGAGGAATGATCAGCAGAGAAAGGGAGGTGATATTGCCCCTGTATAGGTCCCTGGTGAGACCTCACTTGTACAGTTCTGGAGACCTCACCTGCAAAAGGATATAAACAGGATGGAGTCGGTCCAGAGGATGGCTACTAAAATGGCCAGTGGTCTTCGTTCTAAAGCATATGGGGTCAAAGATCTAAACATGTACACACTTGAAGAAAGGTGAGATAGGGGAGATATGATAGAGACATTTAAATATCTCCAGGTTTTCCATGCACAGGAGGTGAGCCTATTTCAACTGAAAGGAGGCTTTAGAATGAGGGTCATGGGATGAGGGTGAAAGGGGGTAGACTCAGGAGCAATCTTAAGAAATATTTCTTTACAGAGAGGATGGTGGATGTATGGAACGGCCTTCCACTGAAGGTGGAATTCAAGAAAGCATGGGATAAACACAGGGGATCTGAGTTATAGGAATTGCAAAGCTAAATTGCCTGGTTGGATGGGCAGGCTAGAAAGGCCATATAATCTTTTTCTGCTGTCTCGTTTCTATGTCTATGAATAAGCAAGGGATATCCCTTAGGCTAAAGGGCACCAAGATGACCAGGAAAGGTTGATAAAAGCTTCCCTCCCAAACAGAAATTCACAGTGAACACTTAACTGAAAACCTCCCTAGAGATGGCTCCCCAGCCACTGGGTGTGAGCTAGAAATTACCCTTCTTGCATTCTAAGACTCTTCAGCCAAGGCTTTGGGCCTTTACTCTGAAAAATAAAGAGTCCAAACTCAAAAGGTCCACACAGACTCTGGGGGTCAATTGCTTTTATGCGAGCAGGAACAAATCAGTACAGCAGCCTCTAGGGGGTGGGGATGGTGGTGGTAGTGGGGGGCACGTAAAAGATGGCGCATTCCTCTACTCTAAACTGCCATGACCTAAAAAGTAGGCAAACTGCTAATTAATAGGGATGCCAATGGGGCCCACATATGGTTGGGACTTTTTTGTTAATTTGTGACCATAAAAGAGAAGAATCATCAGCCACAAAGCATAAAATATACAATACAGCTCCTTATCCGCTGACATCTCCTAGTTAACCCACTTCCTGTGTAGCTGCAGACCCTACTCGACCTCCTGTCATCTTCCCTCCCTCGACCTTATCACTGTCCTCTAGTTCTGTCCCAGTTTTCTTGATAACTTCTGATATCTTGTTTAACAAACATCAAAAGACCAATTTTAATTCCTCCCGAGTTGCTTGCAGGCCTAGGGATATTTTGTGCCCGTGAGCCTGAAAGCCTTATTTAAAGACGCACTCCCCTTGGAGCTGAGGGTCGAGAGGAGTCTATACCCCCCTCCCCCCCCCCCCCCCCCCCCCCCCCCAATACCCTTTGCAAATGCGAAGCATGCAGGGTAAATCAGGCAAGGGGAATTTCAAAATGAAATCCCTCTGTGTACTTCCCTGTGTACTTCTCTTTTATCTGAAAATTATACCCGAAAACTGGTGTAACTTAGGTGCAGTCTTAGAGTGTTGTCCAATCAACTGTATTGCTGTACCAGGAAGCCCACTCTGCTCAGGATGAATATATAGACAAGCTACGATTTCCTAAATGGATCCCGTCACAGCGTTTTCTGACACTGGCCTGCAACTTTGCTTACTACAGATATTTGAGGCTTTTCTGAACCCCTGCAAGCCACTGGGAGTTGAGAGCGCAGGGCATGTGAGAATTACTTGGATATGAATGAGGGACAGATTTAAGTCTGTCATTTTATAATGAACAAATTATTAATGTGCAGATCTCAGCAGAAAAGCATCCATCCTTATTTTGGAGTAAATGGATAATTTAAACTTTGCATATTTTATGCACACTTGAAATCCCTATTAATTCTTAAACTTAGCAGCACGTAAATAGAACTACAAGACTTAAGCAGGATAACTTCATAGTGTGAGGCGTATAAAACAGTGCTAAAAAATATTTTCTTCTCTACTTTTCCAAAAGCTTAAGGGAATGCCATTTCCTGTCTGCACTTTGTAATATTTCAAAAGTATTTATGGCAAGCAGTGAGGTTCGACTTCTGCCATTAGCAAAGAAAAAGAAAACCACATCTTTTTTTTTTTTTTTTTTAAATAGCTTTAGTTGTGGAAGAATTACCTCACGTGGAATTAGATTTGATTGGTCCATGCAATATGCAGTGTTTGTGATATCAGAGCCGGTGAGGTCCAATTGGATCTTGTGAGTGAGAGGTAATTGAGATACCCCTGCTGCCGTTGCTTGCAGAGGTTCATGGGAAGGGCGAAACAGCTGCTTCAGAGAATTTCAAAATGCTTGCTCCTGAAAGGACTTCTCCTGAAGGCTGACTTTAGGACAGAATTAGCACTGTTGGGGAGGGAGGGGGGGGCTGATGAGGTAAGCTTGGCCCCTATAGAATGGGAGAAAAGCTGTGGTAAATCAGGTCCTTGGTGTGACTTTCGTCTTATGACCTGGAGGTCATAGAGCAGCTATATACAGATGAGCTGCGGGTCCTATTTTTACCCAGTGGGTTTTCTTACTGGCGACATAGAGAGGAGCTTCCTTTACTGGTGTCTGGATATTATGAGCTAGGGCTATAATGGTCAAATGCCTTCATGGATTGCAATAGGGATGTGTATTTGATTTTAATGAATGCCAAAAATGCAAAGAATGAGGCCAGTTTCGATTTGTTCCAAATGGAAGGAAGCAAAAATAGCCTCCTACAAAAATACCTGAAAATATTTTCGTATTCATGACATTAAACAAAAAAGCCCCCCCTGCCCTCCCTGATGGTCCTAGCTAGATCTCTGGGCTCTGCCATACATAATTCATGGTGTTTCATCTCCCAGGGACTCTGCAGTTCCCAGACGGACCAGTAGATGGGCCCAGTAATCCATGCAAGCATCTGTACCGGTAGGGTGAGAGAAGGAGAGGGGGGGTCTGATTTATCAGGACTTCAGTTCCACCATAAATTTGTTTGAGCTGCTAATACAATAAGCCTGAAGTGTTCTAAACACAGCAGTAAAATTTGTTGACAAATAAGGAAAGGAGGTATGGGAGCTAACTTGAAAGCAGTTGGAAAGGAAAACCTTCATGGGAATCAGGAAAACTGGCAAGGCGCAGGGACACAGTTGCGGCTCTGATCTTTACTCGTTCCCCTGAGTGGCTGACCAGAGAACCCCTTTCCCTTTCAGTCACTCTCGCCACCAACCCTTCAGTTGCAATAAGGGTGTATCCCTTAGCTTGCACTATCTTATGGATGACGACCAGGGATGGCTCCCGGCACTTTTGGTGCTTTCACCTCCTGTAAGGGGCTGTTACAGGGTAGCAGAGCGCCGTTCTCTGCTGAGTGAGAGTCAGCAGAACTGGAAGGCAGCAAATCTTAGCCAGCCTGCTGCCCCTAAATGTTTTCCACCCTAGGCACAAGTATATTGGGTGCCCATTGACAAATCCAGGGCTGATGATGACAGGGAGTGGACTTGATTGCTTCTGACGTCACTTCCAGCGCTGTCTTTCTGTGGTTTACAGTGCACACTTTGCTGAACTCTACAGCCAATGAATGCTCTGACAGACAACCAATTGTCAACTTGTTGGCCATGCATTGTCCAATGGTTGTATTTGGCAGTGAGTTGTGTTATGTTATGTTTCTGTACCATCTCCCTTGGACAAGATCCCAACCCAAAGTGGTTTCCAAAACATGAAAATAACATAACACATTGCTGATTACAGATTATTTCAAATTGGTATTATGAGCAAGTAATAACATTTCATAGCTATGATACTAATTTTTCATCTGAAATATTGCTAAACGATTATCTCTGTCCCCTACCAATTAAAGGCAGAATCCGTGTATTCTATTGTCATTGTCAATGATTTTTTATCAAGGGATATCAATGAAGTGTCAGCAGCAGAAATCCAAGACATCAAAGCTTTTCCGTCAGAAAAAAATCAACAGAACCAGAGGTCACGAGCTGAGGCTCCAAGGAGGAAGATTAAGAACCAATATCAGGAAGTATTTCTTCACGGAGAGAGTGATGGATGCCTGGAATGCCCTTCCGGAGGAAGTGGTGAAGTCCAAAACTGTGAAGCACTTCAAAGGGGTGTGGGATAAACACTGTGGATCCATCAGGTCTAGAGGACGCGTATAAAGAGCAGGCAGCAAAACACTGCACGGAGCGGCAGTAGCCACAGAGGCAGTCATGGAGCGGGATGCCAGTGGCCAGTGGTTGGTGTTCCACCTTCACGGAGCGGAAGGATGGAGGGCTGCCATCTCCCAATTAAAAAAAGAAAAAAAAAACAAAAAAAACAGGGATGGGTTCATGGGCTATAGGTATTACCAATTATTAGGCTTATTCAATTACCAATTATTAGGCTTTTCAATATTTGATGATAGTTAATGTGACTTTCAAGGCATACTTCACTTTCAATGCATATCCAACATAGCTCCCTGTTTCAACGGCAGGGGAGAAGAAAAACTAATACTTCACGCATATCTCTGCTTCAACGGCAGAGAGCTATGCTGCTGCTTACCCAACTAATCAAACTTAACATTTCACTTGGAAGCAGCTCCATCACTGCTCTCTACATTAATAGTAGGGGTGAAAGGGAAATAGAACCTAAGGTTACTAAGAGCCAAGAGAAACAGATAAGTATGAGAAAAAAGAAGAGTGAAGCTTGCTGGGCAGACTGGATGGACCGATTGGTCTTCTTCTGCCGTCATTTCTATGTTTCTATGGTCAGTGTAGGCAGTTAGGGATTACTTGGCGGATCCCTTGTTACTCACTTCTGGGGATAAGCATCGAGTTTCCCCCGAGTTCTCCAGGATAACAACTATTTATGGACATTTCCTCCAGAAACTTGGCCAGACCTCTCTTAAACCCAACTATACAAGATGCCTTGACCACATCCTCTGGCAATAAATTCGACAATTTAATTGTGCGTTGAGTAAAAAAATACTTTTCCAATTAGTTTTAAATCTACTACTTGCTAGTTTCATGGAGTCCCTTAGTACTAAAACTATTCAAAAGGGTTAAAAAATAAGTTCCACATTTACTTACTCCACTCCACTCATGATGTTATAAGCATTTATCTTATTCCCCCTCCCCTCAGTTGTTTCTTCTCCAAGGTGAAAAAGTTTGGATAAGAATCAGGAGGGAAAAGTCCATAAGCAATTAATAGCCAAGTACATAAGAACCTAAGACGTAGCCTATACTGGCTCAGACCAAGGATCCATCAAGCCCAGTATCCTGTTTCCAACAGTGGCCAAGTCAAAAGTTGACTTATCTCTTTTCCTCACTCAAAGTAAAAAGACAATAATATATTATACAGACACAAGTAAGGTTGGAAAACTACTTTAAAAAACCCCCCAACAATGTAAAATAAGATGAAAGTGTTTGTCAATGTGCTTCAGAATTTTCAAATGAAACGATGCATGATAGTTCCTTATAGTCCTATGTCTTTCTTTGTATATAAATAGATAGCAACACTACCATTTTCCATGTGTACTTCTCAAGCATTGCACAGAAGGGATGCTTTGATCCTTTGAAATAGACTGGGGATACGGTGACAAAATGTGTTTTGCTTCATATTGTTTCAGGTCAGAAGCAACACAAAATAACAAAAATTAATTTAATTGACTTTTTTTAAAATTTTTAGTTGTTTGATTTGGCCTGCATGAAAACAAAAAAGGAAACAAATTTAAAAAAGGAAAATGAATGAAAGAAATTCCAAAAAGAAACAAAAATGAAGCGAAATGTTTTGCCTGCACATGCCTCTATATGGTATATGAAGTTAGATGCAGATTTACTTAATTTCCTTACATGGATGATTCATTTCATGCAGGGTATCCCAGCTAAGAGGCTTATTTATACTTGTCCTGCAAGTAGTAATGTAGCTGTCAGCAGATATCTTGCTCTACTCAGTCTGCCCAGTTGACCCTGCCTACTTTGCCACTGCTTGATTGCCCATCATCTCCACTCCTTGCCCTTTATCATTCCTCTCTATTATCTGTCCCACTCATGCTTTCGTTACTTCTCCCCAGCATTGTCACTGTGCTAAGTGGCGCCCCCGGCGATCTGGAGGCGAGGACGTCCACCTCTGATGTTGAGGCTGGCCTGGGTGGAAGGGAAGAGGGCTGTGTGATGATGCCACCTTGCAGCTGGCCAGTCGTCGTCCCCCTTGCAGTGAGGTGGCTTCTCAGGAGCTTGCCTCTGCCACGGTGGCAGCGGTATGACACGCTGGGCAGCTGCCTGTCTTTGCCCACACTTTCTGTTGGCCCTGCGTCAGCCTCTTCTGGCAGGCAACCCAAAGCCTCAATCGTCACCCTTTCAGTAAAAGATTCCTCATATGTGCTATGAGTCTTTCTCACTCCAGCTTCCTATCTTGGCCTCTCGTCTATGGAGAACGCTGCCACCTTGTACATTACTGAACTTGATGACCGATTACATTTTAAAGGTACATCAGAAGGGGATAGCTTGCATGTTCTCTGTTCCTCTTTGAGATCTGCAAAGAGTTAACTGCACCGTTCCTCTGCAGCACGCGGCTGTTACCATATGGAGTCACATTTGCAAACCATCTGGGTTATCATTGGCCATCAGGTGCCGTGTGCATTCTACCTGGTGTAAATAGGAAGCATAATTAAATGGGAAAAAATTATATGCAACTCACAGCTTTTCTGCATTTTATTAGGAACCTTACTGTCCCCTTTGGCTACAACAGGAGCACACCGAGAACCTACAAAATAAAAGAGCAGTTTTGTACAGTATAATTTGTAAGATGGAAAAAAAGATTAAAAATTGTACATTTATATTTTAGCTTCAGCAGTTTTTTTTTTTTCATTAGGAACAAGTTTGTCATAAGGACATAACAAATGCTGTACTAGATCAGCCCACAGGTCCATCCAGCCCCGCACCCTGTCTCCGACAGTGGCCAATCCAGGTCACGAGAACCCAGCAGGATTCCCAGAGAACTGATCCAAGCTTTCTTGCTCATTACCAGGGATAAGCAGTGGCTTTCCCAAGGCTACTTGGCTAATGATGGCTTATGGACTCTTCCTTCAGGAAGCTGTCTAAACTTTTTTAAACTTAGCTACGCTAAGGAGCTGGAAACAGCTAAGATAAAGTTTTGAGAACATAGTGCTTGATACTTAGAAAATGCAATACCTTAAAATAAAGGACCAGACTAGTGACAATGACTGGGGCTCTTTTTTTAACGTTAGGGGCTTTTTTCCTAAGTGAATATTTGTTCAGAAGGATGCTGATATAAAAACCCAAATAATGAAAATTATCTGCAATAGTGGTTTTCAACATGCCCCTAGTGGACCCATTGGCCCCCTACCAATTGAACAGTCTGCTTTTAAGTATACCCATAATGGTATATGTGCATGCACTGTCCGCAGTGGAGACAGTAGCTCATGCTGTACGCAGTTGATGGGGGAGGGGGAGAGTTGCTGATGTGCCCTGATCAGGAGAGAGACCTCAGGGTGATAGTGTCTGATGGATCTGAAGGTCATGAAACAGTGTGACAGGGTCGATGGCTGGAGCCAGACCAATGCTAAGCTGCATAGAGAGAGGCATAACCAGAAGTACTGGGATCTGTTCTGGAGGTTGTATCTCAAAAAGGATAGAGGTCGCCAAGAGGCGGTCCAGAGAAGGGCGACCAAAATGGTGTGAGGACTGTACAAAACAGACGAATCAGATGAGACTTTAGGACCTGAACGTGTATATCCTAGAGAGACAGGTGGGATCTGATACAGACATTTGAAAACCTGAAAGATAACGCACAATTAAATCTTTTCCAGTGCAAAAGAAACTGTAAAGCTAGTGGTCACAGTCTGAAGCTGCAAGGAGGCAGATTCAGGAACAACATTAGGAAAAATTTCTTTTTTTTCACAGAGAAGGTAGTGGATGCATGGAATGCCCTCTTGGAGGAGGTCATGAAGACAATGACAGTAGCAAAATTCGAGAAGGTGTGGGATGAACACAGAGGATCCGTTGTTGCCAAGAAAATGGAAAGAAAACACAGGGGTAATATGCATGGAGAAGTTCACGCCAAAACCACATTGAAATGATTATTATATTGTGCCACATAAACACCTTGTTCCTTCCAATGTGAATAATAACCATCTCTTGTGGCCCTCACAATAGGCACTCCCGCTATCAATAATATACCTTTATTCCTTTCTCTTTAATCATAGGTCAATGTCTAATATTTTTTATTTTTTTTAAATTTTTGTGCAATCAAAAATATTGGACATTGGCCTATGATTAAAGAGAAGGCAATGAAGATATATACAGTAATTACCGGGAGTGCCTGTTAAGATGGCCATGATAGATGGTGATTATTTACATTAGAAAGAGTATGGTTGTGTGTTGCATGATATATGTATTTGTTTCCTTCGGTATTTTGTGCTAGTTGCTCTGTCACTCTGAATTATATTGTGCTTCCAGGAAAAGCACAGGGGTAACCTGTACAAGGCCACAGAACAATCTTAAAAAGAGGCAAGGGAATAACCTGCATGGAGCAGCATCTACACTTTGCTGGGCGGACTGGATGGGCCATTTGGTCTTTTTCTGCCATCATCTACTGTGTTACTATGCATAATCACTGTGAGTATCCTGTCAACCGGACAAGCCGGATGGTCCACGAGGATCGAGTTGCCACATTAATGATCACGGCACCAGAAACTTTCAAGGGTACTTGCTTGCAGTTCTCATGGGCTGCAAAGCCAGTCTGGTGGACAGACAATGCACCATGAAGCAGTCCTTGGAGGCATGGTGGGTAAATCTGCAGGTTTTAATTATCCTGAAAATGACAAATGCTTTCTTTGCTTTTCTCTGGACATTCTGCAAAATCCCCCTGCCCCCGGTCGAGCATGGGGAACCAGAACTGGGCTTGGTACTCCAGCCCAGGGTTGAGTGGCGTGGGAGAGCACATCACATCTTGCACGCCTGTCGATGTAGCCCAGCAGTGCCAGCTTCGTTTTTAAATAAGCGTTACGTTCATGACTCAAAATCGGGCAGTGTGTTGTCCTGCTAAACGTCTTTGGAAACCTTTTCTCTGCAGCATTGCTTGCTAGGTGGGCACATTCATGCTGACTTTGCCGCTCGGTGACGGAGCGCCTGAGAGCATTCTAGCCACTTTAGCTGGTCGCAGAACGGCGGCTTCCAAAGGGAAAAGGCTCTCGTGTTAGCAGGAGTGCATCAGCTGCCTTGAACATTAACCTTTTGAAAACTTAAAAAAACAAAACCCATGAAATGTAAGTGGAAATTCAACTTCAAGGAAGCATGAAAAACAAAGTTAGAAGAACATGTGTGAGGCAAAGTGTAGGCCATGCACGCCAGCTCCTGTATTTACCGGGCACAAGAAGTTCATTCCGCATAGCTCCATATTTAAGGGGGTTTGTTCGGCTGAGTTTCTAGTTAAGCTGGAGAAACCCCGAGTTTTGCATTTCCTGCCCCACCAGATGAGTAAATTTTTTTTTTTTTAGTCCGTTAAGTCATTGCCCAGTTAAAACTTTCCCGAACAGAAAAAGCAGTAAGGGAGTGTTCTGGGCAGGGCTTAAACTTAGCCCTCTGGCACCGATATCCAGTGCTCCCTGGATAAGCCTGGGGGTGATGGAGAGCAGGTCTTGAGTTATGCAGGTAAACTTATCCGCATAGCTGTAAACTTAACCAGGGCACATTCAGTGGGAAGCACGCCCCGCTGAATATCTCGGCTACAGTTAATCCAGGTAACGTGCCACTCTCCCCCCACCCCCACTGAATAGTGTCCTGTACAACATCAGAAGAACTCAGTCGATAATGGAAGAAAAAGATCCACGCTCCCATCTGGTCTTCTCATTTATCCCAGCTGCCAGCCATGGAGCATGGCTACTTGTGAGATATCACTCCAGGGCAGTTTTTGTCATCTGCCTCCATAGGACACCATTTTGGGGAGATAGCTAATAAACAGGTTTTGTTTTTTTTTAAAGGCCTATATTTTCCTTCTCTTTCCATGCTTGCTGCAATATTGCGCACCTCGCTATCTGCCTGTGTCCTCAGGTGCCCCATGGTCAGGGTACACCCTGGGCTTGTCTCATGCTTTCCTGAGTTCTGATACTGCTTTTGCCCCTAGAATATCTGAATGACGACAGTTGCCCCTGACGTGTGCCCTCAGCACTGCTCTTTGGCCAGCCAAGGTGGTGGCAGCCACATTGGGTTCTATCCTGGGCCTGTTACTCCTGGGGGAATTCTGCGCACAAAATATTAAAATTCCCCGTAAAAAAATAAAACATTCTGTGCACTATGAAGTGAATTTTCAAATGAGCTTTGTGCGTAAAAATAGCAGTTCTAAAAAGTCAGTTTAAATACATAAAACGTTTTGAAAACTTCCTCCTATATTTTCAAATTCTGAATACCATATTTATCAACATAATGCAATGTAATTACTGTCTTTGAGTGGTAATTAATTTGAACTTCTAAACAAAAAAATGTTTTTACTCAAAGATGCAAAATGTTTAAGGTTTTGGTGTAGAATTCCTCTAGGATTCCAGTAACACTGCCACATACCCAGGACTTCTGGTTTTGGGGGATTCCCGGTGTCTAATGGGAGCACTGAGCTGTAGACAGTGCTGGCTTCTTGCAATTCAGTGTTTTCTATAATTGTCAGTACAGATGTCAGCAATTAAAAGAAGTGCTGCTTGCACCTCCAACAGCTATTTGCTGCCCCCACAATTTTAGCACTGTAGGCACCCGCCTAATTTGTTCATCTCCCAGCTCCTCCCCTCCCCAACACTCTCTCCTCCTCCAGTCTGCCTCTCCCCCACTTCATCTCCTTCCTATTCCCCTCCAACACTCGGCACCTCCACCTTCACCATCCCCTCCAAAATTCTCTCACCATTCTCATCCCCTCTAATTTGCCTCTCCCCCTAGCTCATCCCGTCCAACACTCTCCCCTCCACTCAAGTTTATGTACTTCAACGCTCTCCCCCAGCTTGCCCCTCCCAACACTCTCTCCCCACTCCCTCCCAACAGATCCTTATCTCCTCCCCACCTTTGCATTCTCTCACCCACCTCTCCTTCTGTGAACCCTGGCACAGCCCTCTTCCTGTATGGCACGGCTCTCGGTGTGTAGCGCGGCTCCTGAGCACCTGCGCTGTTCCTAAGGTCTCACGAGAACGGCGCGGGATCTCGGGCACTGCGCTTCTCGCACGAAGAGGAAAGACGGCAGCAGTTCCTCATCCTCCTGTGAGCGCCCCGCTCTGGCTCTGTCTTTTCTCACCGGCTCCGGTGCATGAGAATAGGAAGGGGGCAATCTGTGAGAATTCTGCGCTGCGTAGGTGCGCAGAGTTCGCCCACTAGTAGCCTGTGCGCACCACCTCTGTGGCATGTCTAGGCCCAGCTAGCCCTGACGGATGAATGCCCACGTATTAGGCTGCTGAGCGCTATAGCCTGAGCCAGTGGTTCCCTAAATGAAAAGCACCTCGGAACTGGTCGCTGATATAGGGGAAGCCCCCCTACCTGCACTGTTTCCTGGTTATCAAGTCCTTCGAGGAATACAGTTTTTTTTTAAATGCACCTGCTTCTCTTGTACCTTGGTAAAGCCAACTGTGGTCCAAGCGACCACACCAAGATTGTCCGGTGGAGAATCTCTGGCATAAGGAAAGACGCTTGATATCGCCACCAAACGAGTTTTCTTACGGCAGATTTCCCCCCCCCCCCTGTCTATCTGGCACAACCCCATCAGAGGGCTCTATTGAATAGACCCTCCCCCCCCTGGACAGACAGGTCAGGGGGGGTGTGCAGCTGGGCTCCGCCCTCGCGGGTCTTTGAGGCAACCCAGGTTGCAGACCATGCCGTGTGCTGTCAATGACTGCCCACTGACCGAGTTACATGCCAGTTTCTGAGGATGCTATCACGTGGCTCAGTGTTTACGTGCACGGTGAGAGCATCTACCTACCGGTGTAATTATTTTGAATTATTAGACAAAAAAGGCTTTTTCTTTGTATGTTAAAAATACGCAGCATTATGTCTCAACATTTGCCTTCTCTTTTGCTTTTTAACTCTCCCTGTTCCTCATTCTCCCACCCTTTGGATTATGCCTTTAACCCCTTGCTTCCTCCACGCTCCTTGTTTCACACTGGTTTACATTCAACAATATAATTAATAACACAGCTCTCTTGATAGCAGGAAGTGCTTGTCTGAGGTGATGTTTTGTATGTTTTCAAGTATCTATAACGATCCTTTGTCTGCCGTTTGAAGTACATTGTAAGCCATTGTGGAACTGAAGCAGCCACTGACAGTAATAAAAGAAAAAGTGGACCCGTGTCAGAATCTAGTGCTCCCCGTCCATCGCACACATCTAGAAAAATCCCTCGGGTGGTGCACCAGCAGTTAGGCATTTTAAAGAGCCACTCTGCACCATAAGCTAAGAAACAACCATTTAAATAATTCTCTTCTGCTCTTGCCACCGTACACTTTGTGAGCTCTTCCAGAATGAGTGGCTGAAATGGTTAATGCTGGTGGGCTGCTTTATCGCACAGTCCTGGCTGTCTGCTTGAAGCCCATCCGAATCCAACAGCCATAGAAGATCTTACAGAACTGCACTCGCTCACTCCCCCATAAAAAAACCCACAAAAAACCTGGGGAGAGTCCATGCCTCATCTCAGCGCGAGATGCGCTGTAATCTAGATCTGTTCAATTTTTTTTCTTTTGTGCATATTGAAAATCTTCTTCCAAAACGTCTCTTGTTGTGAACCAACTTTAAATGATCCTGAGCCTTCAGCGGGGTTTGGCGTGGCTCCTCCGAGTGACCAGCCTGCAAGGACTTCGTTGAACGATGGATGTGTAGGAATGACGGCTGTTGCCTCTCTCTCCCTATGGAGGAATATTTTCAAGACACTCCATCACTGTTTAACTTTTAAATATTTTGAAAAGGACTTTCTGTAAATGGATGTGAATTCCAAAATGATAGCCTCTTATGGAAAACAATTAGCATCCATTAAGAGTGATATTCTTTAACGAAACACCCATGCGTTTTGCTCCTGCAACATTTTATAGGGGAGAATAACATGCATCGTTTTTCCACTAAATGAACGTCATTGCTTGTTGATTGATGTTTTCATTTATCTTATGTATGTTTCTACTTGGGAATGGTGGTCATCACTTTGGGCTTTTGTAAAATCGAAGTGTACATCTGAAGCAGTGAAATAAACGAGTTTTGACACGTTTCCTGCTGCTGCGGCCTTGGCTTCCCAGTGTGCGCGCCGGGTGAATTATTTCCTAAGCGTTCGGCGTGCACCCCTTGGGAAGGGGGGGTCAAGCTTGCAATGCGTTGACGGCGGCGGGGTTCACATCAGCTTACTGACCAGGCCCGGTCTGTTCATCGGACCTCCCAGAACACTGCTGGGTTTAACGGGCATTGGCTCTAAGCAACCGATTCTACGTCAGTTGTGAGTTAAAAAAAAATCAAGTTGCACTCCTAATGTCATTTAAACATTTGCAAACATGAAATAATAAAACAAAATATTGTTGGGTTGTTTTTTTGTGTGTGTGTGTGTGTGTGTTTGAGATTGGGAACAGCAGAAAACAAAACAGATTTCGTGTTTCTTTTTTCTAGTGAACTTAACGGTGACTGCACGTCCCTATCTTCCATGGCTTCCCATTTTCCTCCCTCATTCCAGTCACCTAGCGACTTGCGGTTGAGTGAGAAGGATGCAGATCGTCCAGAAAGTGACTCCCAGGTCTGCTCTCACTCCTGTCCTGAGGACCAGAAGTCTGAGCCTGCACACGGGCCGGCGGTGCCCTTGGACTGGCCCAAGATCCTTTCCCCCTTGCACACCTTGGCTAAAGCGATATCTTCTCATTGTTAGCAGTGCTTTCTTACAAAGTCATCCATTTCTTCCTCGTCTCTCCCCCATCCCCCGCCCCCAAGATATTCAGGTTGCAGTGGGTAATAGGGAGAAAAAGCCTTTATCTGCAGGAACGAAGCAGAAAATCTTAAAGGCAATTCAGGACCTGCCAGTTTGGGCTTCCTGACAGACAAGACCGTTGGATGCAGCGAATTGCACAGAGTGTTCGGTGGGAAATAATTAAAGGAGAGACCGGCCCATTTCTCCAGACGGTACAAATGAGCTTGGAGAAACAAGATGACATCCAACAGATGCCTGGACAAAAGAAATTAGGCTTGGAAATCTTTTCCTTATGAAATGGTTCCCTCTTGCATAGATCCCAGCTTATTTGGATATTTAGGGGGGCAATTTTCAAAACCCTGGCTGTGTTGAAGGTTCGTGAACTTTGACCCTGCTGTACCTGTGGGCAGAGTCTGCGTACTTTGCCTCCTCTGACCTCCACTCCTCCGTCCCTGTGACCACCCTCTTTTTTTTTTTTTTTTTTCTTATGTCTAATTTCTCTTGCCTTGTGAAACTTGGCAGCTAGATTTATTTTATTTTTATTTATTTATTTTAAATCGTTTACATTCCGCACCACCTGAACAAATAGTTCCGCGCGGAATTAGCTGTAAGGCGGGGAAACGAGGGTGGCAGTGTTCAGGCCAGGATATCCACCTGGGAAACCGCTTTGAAAATTGACCTCTTCATGGTTTATGAAAGAGAGTTCAGATTTTGTGCAATTTGTTTCCCCTCCCCCCCCCCCCCCCCCTCTCACAGTACCTTCATTAGTTTCTGCCACTCCTCTCCCTCCACAGATGCCTAGGCCCAGATGGCCAGGCACCCTTGTCACCCTGAGCCTTGGTTCGGGACTGGAACTGTTACCGAGATCAAAATTGGCCCCTGTCTCCATTTCATACCCCGCTGTAATAATCTGAAGTAAACTTTTCTACCTGCGTCCCTTGCTGCTAGTCTTCCCAGGTAAAATACCCGGGTAATTTCCCTTTGATTGAAAATAGCAAGGTACATGGGTACAAATCATGTCTGCAGGCCTTGCACTGATGCAGGTCGCTAAAAATGGATCCTCAAGGGGGGTCATTTTTAGAATCCGCACAGATGTGCAAGTGAATTTTCAAAAGGAACATTCCCCAGGAGTCATCTTATAGGCATTTCAGCCCCTGCAAATTTATAGCAGGTCCAAAGGCGGCCTGTAAATCATACACGGGGATTTCAAAATGAAATCCCTGTGCACTGTCTGCTAGCTCTGCCCCACTCCGGTCCCACCCAGGGCCGGATTTAAAAGTTAGATCCCCCAGAAATAATTAGAAAGTACCTGGATAGGGGGAAGTCCCTCCTTGTCGCCCCCCTCCCAAAAAAAAAAAGCATCAGAGGGTGCAGAGAGAGAAGCCCCTCTCCAACACTCGGAAATCATCGCTGGCGTGTGCGCACCCTCCCGGACCCTCCTGCAGCGCTGCCCCCTCGCACAGGGGTTTCTGTGGTAACAAGGGAGGCTATGTGGAAGCAGGGGGCAGGATGGGGCTGCAGCCGAGTGGCTGCCAGGCCCCACGGTCAACTTAGCTCAAGTTTCCGGCAGCGGCCTGGATGCCTCGAGAGGAAGGCAGCGGCAGGCCTAGATGGTGTTGGCGTTGGCCGTGCTCCGGCATCTAACAAATTTTGGTGCCGGAGGCATCTTCCTACCTTGCCTAGGACTGAATCTGAGCCTGCCTCTCCCTTTGTCACAGGTAAACTCAGACGCATTTACTTGAAAAGAAGGAGGGCAATTTTGATCGAGGTAAGTATTGTTACCCGGGTAAAATTGTTTGAAAATTTCTCTGGAATTGGGCATAGAGCCTGAATAATCCTCTCACTCAGAAAGCTGTTACTTCCAGGAAAGGTTTGGAGCACACTGGCTGTGCCGTGCAAGGGAAGATTGCTGCTGCTGCTGCTGCTGTCTGTTCTGTTCCTGTTCTATGGTGAGGCAGTGTGAGTGTGTACGTGTGTGCTAGGGATGCTTGTATGATTGCTCGCCGCCTGAGCTGTTCCTGTTTTGTAACAAGGTAGTGTGTGAGTGTGTATGTGTGTGTCATGGAAACTTGCATGACTGCTCACTGCCTGTGCTGTTCCTGTTCTGTGGTGGGGCAGTGTATGTGTGTGTGTGTCAGAGGGAAGACTGCACTGCTGCTTGCTGCCTGCGCTGTTCCTGTTCTGAGGTGGGGCAGCGTATGTGTGTGTGTGTGTGTGTGTGTGTGAGGGAAGCTTGCACTGCTGCTTGCTGCCTGCGCTGTTCCTATGTTGTGGTGGGGCAGTGTGTGTGTGTGTGTGTGTGTGTGAGGGAAGCTTGCACTGCTGATGCAGCTTGTGCTGTTCCTGTTCTGTGGTGGGGCAGTGTATATGTGTGTGTGTGTGTGTGAGGGAAGCTTGCACTGTTGCTTGCTGCCTGCGCTATTCCTATGTTGTGGTGGGGCAGTGTGTGTGTGTGTGTGTGCGCGCGCGAGGGAAGCTTGCACTGCTGCTTGCTGCCTGCGCTGTTCCTGTTCTGAGGTGGGGCAGCGTGTGTGTGTGTGTGTGTGTGTGAGGGAAGCTTGCACTGCTGCTTGCTGCCTGCTCTGTTCCTATGTTGTGGTGGGGCAGTGTATGTGTGTGCGAGGGAAGCTTGCACTGCTGCTTGCTGCCTGCGCTGTTCCTGTTCTGAGGTGGGGCAGCGTATGTGTGTGTGTGTGTGAGGGAAGCTTGCACTGTTGCTTGCTGCCTGCACTGCTCCTATGTTGTGGTGGGGCAGTGTGTGTATGTGTATGCGAGGGACGTTTGCACTGCCGCTTGCTGCCTGTTCTGTTCCTGATCTGTAGTGGGACGCTTTAAAATACAGCATTTAAACTCCCAGCACTCACCTTTCTGGGGATTCTGTGGTAGGACGGATGGAGTGTGCATGTTTCGTTGGTCCCCCCCACGGCAGATCCGCGAGCATAGAGGAAGTGAGCTCTCAGCAGGCGACCTGTGTGGGAGATGCCGGAGAGCAGGCAGGCTCTCGAGAGCATAAAGACGGATCAAACACTGCAGAACCTGATTGTTACAGAAGTGAATGTCTGGCGGCGAAATCACAGGAAGGACGTGAGCATCCAACTTAACATGGGAGACACAAAAGAGAGAAAGACTGTTCATGGCAGACAAAGGTACAACCTTGTTCTGCATGCAAGTCTTCATACACAACAGCAAAAATTCACAGCAATGAGCTAGTATGTTCCATGAAAACAATATTATTGTATTACAAAAGAACCCGCCCCCACCTTTCCTCTGGCTATCGTCATATGTAAGATAAAACGAATATGGCTACGGTGTCATTCTACCTCGGTCCTGACATTGGAGGAGGTACGGACCGCAGTGCTCAGAAAACGCCAGGTGAACCATAGCTGACCTCAAGGTCACCGTGCAAGTCACGCGTGGTAAAAAACCCCCCAAAAAAATCCAAATTACACGAACGCCCGTGGAGTGCCGCAGTGTCCAGGGAGTTGCTGGATATCTTGAATTTCAGACATGTTGTGCTACCTTGGCTTTGTGCTTGATGGATTTTCTCCCGCTTTCTCTGGCGGACAATTCCTTCGCATAAAACAAAGCGCATAGTTCTGAGTAACAAAAACAGCTCGTGTTTGATATCCCCTGCCCTCTCCCTATCTGCTGCCCTCCCCGGGGTTCAATCTGTAGAGGAATGTGCAGGGCTTTTATCCCCGCATTGCAGGTGGGCAAGAATCAATGCCTCCATTTCCACGGGTAAGATACTGTTTGCCCGGTGGAAATAACCTTGGATTATTGCCCTCCCCATGACTAATGAGAATTCGGCATAGGAGGGTAAGGGTTGCATGACCACAGTTGTTTGAATAGGGCCCAATATGCAAATATAGTTTGTGGCCTCTTTCTTCTGTCATTTTTTAATAGAGTGTGTGTGTGTGTGAGAGAGAGAGAGTGTGTGTGTGTGTGTGTGAGGGGGGGGGTAGGGGGGAGTCGCATTTGCTATTTCATGAAAGACACCAACAAGTCAGACTCTATGATAGGATGATAGGGAACTCTATTGTGCATAATTATGAAATTTTAGAAGCAAAGAAGATTAGAAAATATAAGGTTACTAAACGGTTTGCCTTGAATCAGCCACAAGAGACCCCAGCAGTGGCTCTCAAACGTGCAATCATGCGTAGCCGCCTCTTCCTATCTACAGCAAGAGCTCCAGAGTGTGGCAATCAGAGGGGGCAGCATGCAGGGCATGGATAGCTGGGTGCACAGCACACCCACTGCACGCAGCACCTTCCCTCTCCTGAGTGAGTCCTAGCCTCTGTCCTATCCCCAGGCTGAGTGAGACAGGGAGAGTGTTCACTGACCACTGGATGTGACTCACTGGAGTGCTGGGTGTAGCGCAGAGGAGGAGCTCTAGCAGCCACACGAGGTAGTCAAGGTAACTAATCGTGCCAGCTGCCTGCCCCACACTGAATTCTCCCTTCTCCTGCACTTAGATATAGAGTAGAGGGTCCTTTGTTATGGACCCTCTACTGCCTCCCTTCTCCCCTGGTGGGGCTTTCAGTGCTTCCCTAGTCCTTCTTGTGACCATGGGTCCTCTCCATATCCGCACTGCCCGCTCCGTGGCAGCTGGGGTGCTTCACATTTTTGTTAATGTAGGTGTGCCTTGGGCTTGCAAAGGTTGAGAAGCAGTGATATAGAAAAGGGCCATCTCTGTAGCTCAAATAGTCCATTCAACATACGTAAGCCCCTAACTCCCTTAACATAATGGCAGTATTGCCATTTTACTTATCAGTTATCCTCCGCAAAACAGGGAATATATGTAACAGAAAGTAACTATCTTCTTTATCTTATAATTGTTTTGAAGCAATGGTTAATGCGAACCCCGCTTCTCTTCTTATATTTTCAATCCTGGATAATTTCCTAGATGCGGTAGGAGACAGGGTTCCCGGTCAGTGCAACAATGAAAAGATAGTACAAAAGAGAGGGGAGCGTAACTCTTTCCTGCTGTTGGATTTTATATTTTGTTGGTATAAAAGAAATGATTTTGGTTTCTTCTGAGCCAGCCTGGCTCTTCTGAAAGATTTGCAATTACAGTTCCTGAAGCCGTGACTTGTCAGAAAGATTAGTAACAATCTCAGTCTTGATTTTGGCATGTGGGTCATTAAGCAATAGCGCAAGGCCAAGAGCCGAACACTGATGCTTAACAAGCTACCGCAGGCAGGGTACTGCAGACCTTCCACGAGGGAAGAGGTCTGTACAGCATCCATTACAGCTGCTGTCAGTTCTTCCTTGCAAATGAGGTGGTTATTCTTTTAATACCCTTGTCATGCATCAGGAATTGACAGATTTCTGGGAAAACGGCACACAGATTTGTTCACCATGGATTGTGGAGATCAGAGGTCCCCACCAGGCCTCCACAAATAGGTCGCTCGGCTGCCTGGAGCCAGTAGCAACCACGAGGACATTAAAGAAGCACAGTGCATGCACGGCAGTTTTGCCACCGCAGCTATCTGCAGCGCCGGCTCTTTGAAAGTGCGCACGGGGAGCTGGCAAGAGACCGAGGCAGCTACAGGGGGCCACCACAGGAATGGAGGGCACGCGCGCATGGCTTTTCTTTCAACATCCCCCATGACCAGAGCCAGTACAAGGACTGCGGCTGCTGGGTGACGTCAGAGCCTTTCACCCCTGGTTGATGGTACCATGCCTCCTGCGAGGCCTCCACCCTTCCCGCTCTCGGTGTTCTCCACCACTGTCAACACATTTTTACTTTATTTATTTATTTAAATGTTTTATATACCTTCATTCCATAACTGTTTACAGGAAAACGTTCATAAATAAAATGTTACGAGATTGAAGGACATTCATGTAAATGGAAGCAATAAAACGGTAGACTTCTAACATAGAAACGGAGCTAGATTAAAGGGTTAGCGGGGGGGGGGGGGAGATTGTTTAAGAATTATTTAGGTTATCTGACTTATGGGGAACTTGGTGTTTCAGTCAAGTAGAAGGCATTTTTGAATAGCCAAGTTTTGAAGTTGCTTTTGAATTTCCATTTATCTGTTAATGCTCGAAGTTCTTCTGGCATGGAATTCCAAGGTTTTGGGCCTGCAAGAGAAATCACTCTATCTCTGCTTATCATTAGATGAGAGCCTCTCAAGTTTGGGATTTCTAGGAGGCCTTTGTTCTGTGATCTGAGAGTTCGTCAGGGGATGTGAGGTGTAAATGTTATTCCTAGCAGATTGTTGTTGTTCAGGTTAATGTTTATAATATATTCTTGACTGTACAGGAAGCCAATGTAGAGCCATCAGAATTGGGGTGATGTGGTCAAATTTTATTGCTCCAGATAAAAGTCTAGCAGCGGCATTTTGCATAGTTGAAGGGGTTTTAAGTGACTAGTTGGAAGACCTAGAAGTAATGAATTATGGTAATAAAGGTTTGAGAAAATGAGTGATTGTAAAACTGTTCTGAAATCTGTTGTGCTCAGTAGAGGTTTCAGCCGACTCAAAATCTGCAGCTTGTTGAAGCCAGATCTAATCAGTTTGCTTATGTAGGCTTTCATTGTAAGATTTTCATCAATTTGGATCCCTAGATCTCTGACTTGGGTTGCAAGGGTTACTTGGCAACTTCCGAGATCTATCCCTAGGGGTATAGTTTTTTGTGGGTTGCGACTTAACCAAATTATTTCAGGTTTTTGGGGGTTCATCGAGAGTTTCCATTGAGCTAGTTTTTCTTTTCTTTTAATCATATATTCAGAAAGTTAGAGATGTTTTTTCAAACGACTTAGTTACAGTGATACAGAATTGTAGATTATCTGCATATAGGAAGAAGTTTAAACCCAGGTCTGTTAATAATTTGCATATGGGCAGTAGAGAGATATTAAATAAAGTTGCTGATAGTGCTGATCCTTATGGTATCCCAGTAAAGCTTTGGAAGCTGTCGGATAAGTAATTGTCAAGTTTTATTTGGAATGATCTATCTGCGAGGAAAGAGGTGAACCATTTTAGCATATTTCCATCTATCCCGATGTTTTTCAACAGTTGGCATAGCAGGTTATGGTCAACAGTGTCAAAGGCAGCTGTTAGATCAATTAGGACTAGGCAGTATGATTTCTTTGAGTCAAAACCTTGTAAAATAGGATCAGTTAGGGATTGAAAAAGAGTTTCGGTTGAGTGGTTTTTCCGGAATCCAAATTGGTTAGGATAAAGTGTCTTATTATCTTCAAGATGATTTTCCAGTTGGGTAAGGACTGCTTTTTCAAGTATTTTCACCATGAAGGTTAATTTGGAGATTGGACGGTAGTTATTCCAATCATCAGGTCTTTCAGATTTATTTTTTAAAATTGGCTTTATAACTCCCTGTTTTAGGCCTTGGGGCACATAACCATACTTAAGGGCAAGGTTGACTAGCATTGTGATTGTAGGTGTTATTGTCTGGTTTACTTGTTTTTGTAGGGTGGCTGGTATTGGGTCAAGGGGATATGCAGCAGGTTTCAGTTTTGCTTAACTCCAGTTTCGATACTCTGTCAAATGATGACCATTTATCTTGTGCAGATAGATCTTCTGTTGCTAGAGGGTAGGAATAATTGATTTTTTGTTTCAGCATTTTGATTTTTTCTGTTAGTGTTGTTGCATAATCATTACATGAAGTTTTTGTAAAATTGATGTTCATTGTATGATGTGAAGAAGGGTCTTTAATTAGACTCTTAACTGTCTCAAACAAAAGTTTTGAGTTGAAAATTATTCCATGTATCTGTCTTGCGTAATATTCTTGTTTTTATTTAGTCGTTAGTGTTCTGTAATTGGATGGTTGAGATTTGTATCAGTAGGGTTTTTTCACCATCTTTTTTTCTAGTTTTCTTAGTAGTTTTTTGGACTCTTTCAGTTTTTCATTATACCAGGGATTCAATTTTCTCTGATTTTCTTTATTTTTGTGTATAATTTTTGTTTGTATAGGCCTATGTTCATCTGCAGTTTCTTTGATCATATTTTCCCATGATTTAAATGCATCATAGCAGCTGTTTAGGTTTAAATCATTAATTTTGATCTCTAATGCTTTAGCTAGTGTTTCTATTTTTATTTTCTTTCTGAATGTTATGTTTTTCATCTCGGAGTTTTTAGTTATTAGTTTTTTATATATTAGATCAGCTTTGAAAAGATGGTGGTCAGACCATGGAATTGTCTTGAGTTTAGTACTTATATTGTAGTAATTAGGATTTGCGAATATTAAATCAAGTGTTTTGCCAGCTTTGTGTGTGGTGTGCCTCACAACATTTTTGTTAATGTAGGTATGCCATGGGCTGGTAGGGGTGGTCTTCCTAGTAAACCAGCACTGTGCCAAAACCCTGCAGTGTGTCCTGCTTTCTGAGAGCCAACTCCTAGTCAACATAGAACCAGAAGGACATCCCTGTCTCTAGTGTGGTTGCTCACAGCCCATCCAGAGGATTCTCTGATGATCCTGACACCCTTGGAAAATGCTGAAAATAACCCCAAATGATAACACTGACAGGAAGGCTCTCCATTAGCCCAGCTAACTTGAGCTCTGCAGCGGGACCTCCTTAATAACAATTATTATTGGAAAATGAGAATGATCCCTCGGGCAGGAAGAAACCGCATACGCTGGCCATTGCCATACTGTGAACTTGATTTGAATTGAGACCTCTGAAGTGGAATGCGATTCTCTAAATCGGCCCCTCTGCCTGGAGGTGCCGTGTCACTAATAATGCTGGAATAGTTTGCAAATTGTGTTGAGGTTTTAATGATTCTCCATGGCATGCTTGATTAAAATCCTGCCCGCATTCTAAATCTAATGAACCCTAAACTTTCACATTAGACACATTAATTATGGCAATCCCACTGGCGTCCTCCAAACACAGCAATGTTATCCTAGATTATTATTAATATGAAGGTGCAAAGTAGCTGTAATAGAAGAAAACTGAACACAAAATCCTAGCAAGTTATAGCACTGCTTGCTTTGCAATACAGCTTTCTTCATCGAGGTACTGTTTGACCTGTAGGACCGGGTAGCGTTTTTTAGTTTTAAACAGGGACATTTCATCATGTACAGTGAGGTATGAACATAACATATGATATGCCATACTGGGTCAGACCAAGGATCCATCAAGCCCCTTATCCTGTCTCCAACAGCGGCCAATCCAAATTACAAGTACCTGGCAAATGCCCAAATATTAAATAGATTCCATGCTACCAATGCTGGCAACAAGCAGTAGCTTTTCCCTATTGATTAATAGCAGTTTATGGACTTCTCCTTCAGGAACTTATCCAAACCTTTTTTTAAACCAAGCCACACTAACTGCCTTAATCACATTCCAGAGCTTAATTCTGCGTTGAGTGAGAGATAATTTTCTCCGATTTGTTTTAAATGTGCTACTAGCTAACTTCATGGAGTGCCCCCTAGTCCTTGTATGTGAGAGCTTCTTATTCTCCAAGGGTTGAAACTTCTTCCAAGAAGCATACTTGTGGTGGTCACCTAAGAAGTTGATCATCGAGATGGCAAAATGGTATGCCATCTTTTAATTTCCTTCCATGTGCTCAGCCCACATGGGATAGCCTTCCAAAAAGACATGTACTACAGTAACATGACAGATGGGCAAGATGGCATGTCCCAGAGAGAGGTAAACCCTTTACTTTGAGCCCTTCAGTGGGAGTGCTGAACATGCTTTAGACTAGCGGGAGCAGTTCAGGGAGCGTGTTGTGAAGAGGTGGGGGCAAGGTGAGTGGCTGAGAAGCAGCAGGAACTGAGGAGGCCTAGGAGAAAGGAAAAAATGCCAGGCTCCTAGTGAAGCTGTAGCTCTCAGGAGGACTATGAATCCCATCAATAGAGTCTTCCCATCCCAGTGAAACAAGACACACGATCCGGAACAATGAGCATACAAGGAGAACCTTATCTGCTGGCAGCTCTAGAACAGAAGGCTTTCACTGATTTGTAGCCTGGGAGATGGGGGGAGCCAGTCCATTGAAAGCGACTAAGAAGATCAATTCCTTTGGAAAGCAGCACGATTTAAAATCTTGGAATTTTCTCAGAGTAGTTTAGCTGAAGCTGGAGTAAGATAGTTACTGATTTTTCTATTGGATTGAAAACCATGATCGTAAAGCTCCAAGGGGAAGCCGAGAATGGGACAAGGCCTGAAAGGAGAATGGATTGGTGAGATCGGTAACCTCATAAATGCTGGGAGAAGCAACATGCCTGTAAATTCTTAAGCCCTGTTATGAGAATATGACGTGAACTTGGGAGAAAAGTGGTCTAACTTTGCATGTTGGACCTGTGAATCTGAACCTAAAATCTTAGCACACCGTTCCAAGAACTGTGCACACTCAGTTGTTCCCATGGGATGACTTGTTAATATGTTTTCTACAAATAAAAGAACAGCTTTGGAACTACAAATCTGTAATTATTCCAGGGTGTCGACTAACAGGGATATGCATTTGTTACAACAGTTTTGGTGGTACCCGCGTACCTCACTGACTTTATAGTATACAGGTAAAAACAGATAGCATGCATGTATTTGTAATAATGGGTTATGCACATATTAACCATTTTCACCCATGAGCTATAAAGTCCATGAAGTACCTACCCAGGTACCACTGAAACGAATGTAACGAATCCACATCCCTATTGACTATGAAAACATCAGCTGCCACAGAGAGGATTTGGTCACCCTTCCATTCGAGCGCTTTCACCTCTGGCCCCACTACACCATCTACTCAACTACTTTTAAAAAGAACCTCCCCCTGTTAAGGTTGCCTCTCCCCACCTCTGAATAAAAGGCTGACACAAAGTGTATGATGGGAGGAAAAAAGACCAACTGGCCCAAAGCGAGTGGATTTTTGAAACCTTGCTGTCCCTAGCAGTGGACTGCAGACCTGTTTTTGTGAAATACTAAACTATACAGCATTTTGGAATATTGTGTGGCTTAAAGGTGCCACATTTAAAAATGGATTCATTATCTTGCATTGGTTATGACTGTAGCATGAAAGCTAGAGAAATGCTTGTGAGTGAATTGGTGGGGAGGGGGTTCTAAGCCCAGCTCTGCCGTTGACTATGTGTGATGATGAGCAAATCTCTTGACCTTTCATGGACAGGGTGGCCGTGTAGCTCCGCATCGAAGGGGACAAGTCGAGCCGGCCCTGGTTTTTACCTCCATTGCACTTCTCTAAGAATACCAGGACCCCATCCCTCTGCATGCAATGGGGGAGAGGGGTGAAACTAGGGTTGGGTTTGGCTTGCCCCTCCCACCCACCCCCCATCCCAGACACGGAAGAAGGTATATGGTCACCCTACATATGGATCAGAAAAAGAGATAATGTTCCCTCACCTCTCTGCTGTGCGTCCTGTGAAATAATTGTACGCCCAGAGGTGACTGTGTGTATGTTTATGAAATGTTCCCATCGTAAAGCACGCCGAAATCCTGATGGGATAAAAGGTGGTGTCTGTTTTTTAATTATTACAATTACACAAATAACCTCGTATTTTGTGATGGAATGATGCAGGCGTTCTAAGTGTCTCAGCAGCATCCGGTTTTGTGGCATTCGCTCTGACTCGTTCATAAATAATAGGTTATGCACAAGGGAGTGCTAGTGTAGATAAATTGCAGGGATGCATGGTTCCTGCCCCACGTGCCTTGCTAACAGAGCCCTGTGGCTCCGTTGGAAGCAGGGGAGCTGATTGCAGGCTGTCCAATGTAAGATGGCACAGGCTGTGGGGTTATTTGTACAGGGAATATGAAAGGATTTGCTCGGGTTCGTGCAATACATACAGGGGGTGGGATTAGAACTTCTCTCTCCAGCTTTCACAGGGCTTTGCTCTCACCATCACATTCATCTGCTCCAAGCTCCCTTCCTTGTAATCCAGTTTCAAGAGCAGTCTGACTAACTGCAGAGACCCCCCCTTCTTGGAGATTTTATGGTGGGGGGGGGGGGGGCGCTCTGTACTGATACCAGAACAGGAACAGATCATGCCTTGAATCACAGTCAGATAAGCACTTAGCCCAGATAGGGTCTGTATTTCTTTCTCAAACTCAGCCTCACCTCAAACGGTAGCAGACTGAGCCTGAAGAGCTCACAAATGTCTTATGCACTAAACAGGAAGTGTGCGAAAAGAGGAAAGTTTGCGCTAAGAGGGACCTGGAGTGCAATACTCTCTCTCTCTCTCTCTCTCTCTCTCTCGCTCCAGACCTGCTCTGCCAGATGATTCAGGGAGGGTGGGGGGGGGGGGGGTGGGAGAAGGTGCAGCTCTCTGTGTCCGTGGCTGCCGTGCACCCGTCACAATGTTTGTGTGGGTGTTCATGTTCCCTGAGCATCCAAGGAGCTGGCGCCGCATTTAAACCTTTTGTACAGATACCGATATCTCAGACTGCCCATCTCCTCTGCCTCTACTTGAGGATTACTATCACGATCTGAATACTGCATACCAGGTGTACACGGTGCTGCTCAGAAACACCTCAGAGACACCTAAGTCCCTACGCCTTAGGAGCTTATAGTTTAGTTAAGACAGAGAGACAGAATACGCCATGAAAATCCAATAGGAGGCTTTGGGTATGAAAGGGAGGCCATGGCTAAGAAGGTTCATGGTTTCTTTTCTTGGCTCATTCACAGTCTCATGCCCTGCCACTGTTATTCCTAACCCTGCTAAGCTCTTCCTTACCGAATGTGCCCGTCCCTACCTTCTTGTTTATGCACCCATTGAAAAACCTCTTCATATTTGTAGTTACTGCACGAGCATCCCTGATTTCGGTTTTGCTACGCAGCTAACCAGGGGTGGCTCGAGGCACTCTGCTGCCTGAGGCGAGGGATGAGATACTGCTCCCCCTCCCCCAAAGCCCGATGCAGGTCAAGTCACCAAGATGGCCCTGGGAAGGGGGGGACAAGGGTCCCCTTGGAGTTTGGCCCTTTTGATGATTTGAAATGCTGTGGCAGTGGGCAGTCAGAGGTCAGAGTTCCCAGATAAGAATGTCAGTGGTGGTATTTCTAGAAAACTGGGAACCCTGTCATCTGCTTCCTACCCTTCCCTAGCACTTGCATCCTGGGAATATGGGAGATGAGTGAATGGCAAGTGTCTGTGCATAGCGCACTCTCTCAGGGCTAGTGCAAGGGTATTAAGTGCTCAGCGAACCTTTCAGCCTTGCACCCATCCCCCCTAGCTCTCACCACTCACTCAATCAAAAGTTATGCATTTATAATAACAGATTTTATATGAAAAAATACATTCAAAGTATAGATTTCTGATGCAAAAATATCACTTACAACAACATGGATATTATATTTATTTACATGCACTGCTGTGGTGACAATGAGGAAACCCTGCAAAAAAGACACTGGACCTATTGCAAAGTGTGCTAGATTTGGCTCTGGCCCTCAGAAAGCCATGAATAAACTGAAGTACAATTACAATACAGTAAACATTCCATACCAAAATGACACTAAGAACCCTATGCATGAAAATGCAACACTGCAAATATTATACCAGGCCCTAAAACACTGATAGTGTTAAGAAAAACAGAGCAAGCCAGGCTGCTATAGATCCCTACATAGAAACTACACAGTAGCAGAAAACCTCACCTCCATCACACACCAGAACAAAGACAGATCCTTGTTAAATACAGAATAAAGTGACCATAAAGTATAAAGATAAACGCCCAGATAAAAAAACTGTACTGGAAACTGGAAAAAGCAAGACTCTATATGTAATGCATTGATGGAAAAAAAAGAAACATCACCATTCCTCATAAAAACAATGAAATCAGAAAATATAAAACAATCATAATAATAAAACCATACTAATAAAAAAATACATAATTCAAGACAGCTGATGAATAGAATACCATTATATAATTAAATTCATATACAAATTTTTAAAAAGTTCCCAAAAGGCAATACAATTTCAAAACAGCAGATCCATCAAATAACATCTAATAATCATTACAACTAATAAGGATAAAAAAAATTCCCAGTTTTCCATACCTGGGAACTTTTGATTTAGTCACCTTGAAATTGTCCTGGATTAGTGTGGGAAGGGAGCTAATCTCTCTTAGACATACACTTTCTAACAAACATATGTTCATTTTCAAAACACACTCACCTACATGCATACATATACACATGCACTCATACACATGCACTCATACACATACACATACTCGCTCATATTATCACATGCTCGCTCACACGCTCTCATATGCTCATACCCCCACACACAGACTCCAACTCTTTCACATGCTCCACACACATTCTACCTCACACTTTCTTACATGCTCACACACACGTCCTCGCGGATACTCTCACATACACACACACACACATGCTCACTCATACTCTCACATGCTCACACATATGCAATCATTCACATGCTCCCTCTTGTTCCACCTTCCTTTCTATTCCCTCACTCAACCCCTTCTATTCCTTTCCTCCTCTTTCACTTACCCCACTTTCCTTTTCTTCCCCTCTCACTCAGCCTCCTCTGCTTCTCTTCCATCCCATATCATTCACTTAAACCCCACCTCCCCATGCTATTCTCTCTCACTCAGCCCTCCCCCGCTCACATTCCACCTCTTCCACTTCACCTCAATCACTGTGTCTCTTTCCTCCTGTCCATGGGGCCTGGAGTCCTCGCGGGCACATCATAATTCTGCGCTGCCGGCTTGGGGGGGGTGTCTCCCTGCCTGTGAGCCTAGGATCCTGTCGGGATGTCATTATCTCATGCCGCTGGCTTGGGGAGTGGGGGGGTTGTCTTCCTGCCCACGGGCCTGGGATTCCCATGGGCAATTCATACTCCTAGACATGGCATGTCAGACGTCTGCACTGCCTGCGCCAAGTTTGTCTTTCTGCCCGCAGGGCCCAAGATCCCCACCGGCACGCCATTATTTGGGGCGGTTGGCAATTTTGTTTCTGTCTTGGTGCAGATGCAGAGTGAGGCGGCTGCCACAGGTGGGTTTTGAAGGGGGCACATTTTGCCGCTCTAAACTTTTGCTGCCCCTGCTGTTAACGATAACTAATTCCGGGGCCTCCTTGAAGGCTGCCGACTCGGGTTGGATCCCGAACCCAACTCCTGCTCTCTGGGCCAGCCGAAGCGGAGGATGAAGAACCGGACGGAAAAGTTACAGTTGGGAGGAAGAGCCCCAGGTGGGTGGTAATGAAGGCTTATGGTGCCATAGTTCCAGTTATCGCCAAGTTCTGATGGAACTGGAAACCCAAAAAATAGAGGGGGAGGAGAGAAGATGCTGGACCAAAATACAAATCATTTTGTGACTGTCTCGCTCCTTAAAGCAGTGATGTTACCGGTGTGATACCTGCATGGGCTTCTGATGAAGATCAGGCCCTCAGCACCCTCCCTCCTCTGCCTCCAGTTAACTGTGATTTATAGCAGTGAAAGCAGTTGGGAAAATCGAGCAGCCAGAAGGTTCACCTGCTTATTTCTGCTAAGAAATGAAATACAAATCAGAACGCAGAGACCGCTAAGAGTTTGTTTTAGCTGCCAGCTGAAAAAAATACTAAAAAAAAAAAAATCATACATTTTTTGACTTCTGTTTGCTGTTTTTAAGGGATCCAGCATTAAATATTTTTTTCATGAAGAGGGATTGGTGGATGCATGGAAGAGCCTTCTGGAGGAAGTGCTGGATGCAAAACCAATAGCCGAGTTTAAGACAGACTATGGGATAAACCCAGAAGATCCGTTGCCACTGAGAAACGGGACGTAACCTGAGCAGACTGGATGGGAGCCTACGGGCCTCAAACTGCTCTCAGATTCTCTCTTCCCGTGAAGGTGCAGACAATTCTAGGAAAATGTCCCAGAAGCCGTTCGTTATAACAGGGACATGCTTAATGTGAAAAATGTGATTTGCTGCTCTGCATTTTGAGACACGTTGCTTTGAATTGCATTAAGTGGAAGTCACTCTGGGAGTGGTGGTTTCCAGTTGCACTAAACCATATTGCAGCTGAGTGGCTCCCACTGATAAATTTGCAGTTTCTGCCTGTTAGTACAGTATAGACGTGCAGGCAGAGCTTTCCTTGATTCCCCATGGACTGGATAGCAGTTGGAATTCCCCGGGGCCATTTTTCCACCAGCGGGCGCATGCTTTAAAGTTAATGCACTTGTGTTGAGCCAGTAGGGTAACCACACACCCGCTCCGTGTCAGAGGGCAGGCTGAGCCAGTCCTGATTTCACAGCCACTGCGCCGCAGGCTCAGTCCATCACCTTACTACTGAGGGGGTGTGGCCTGCTCATATACCACGCATTCGAAATTAACCCTTCGACTCTTGGCGCTGCGGTTGCGCGAATGGTGGAGCTGCCGGAGGGAGGGGCTGGAGTCCAGCTCTGGTGCGTATTACGGCAGTGAACCCGATGTTGTCAAGGATTGCCATCCATTTTGTGACCATGGCAGGACAGCATCAGAAAGCGAAGCAGGCTTACTGGGCCCGATGAGCATACCAGATCTCCCCTCCTTTCCCTCCCCCACTGCAGAGACCCCCGCTCACCACTATCCAGTCTGGTCCCTAGCTGAATCCCTAGGCTAGGGTTTTGCAGGTTGCGCACCATCCCTGCAGGCGCCTCCACCGAGGCTTCTCTGGCTTGGTCAGGGGGGCACTATAAAAGAGGTCTGTGCACGAGGGCCAGCGTGGCTTACGGCATTCTGAGTTGGCTTTTGTTTTGCTTTTTTTTTTTTTTTTTCCCATTTGCAGGAGAGTTGTGCAGTGTTCCCCATCTCTTGGGGAACACTGCACAGCCTGATCCCGGGGGTGTGGTGCTTTTGTTAAATTTCTGAGAGCGAGGAGAGTAGCTGAATAGATTCCCCTTGCTGGTCCCCTGCCTGGATCTCGGGGGGGGGGGGGGGGGGGGGGGGGGGGGGGGGGAGAGACTCTGCCCTAGCCAGAAGGGATTGTCTTGAGACGTGGGGGAGGAGTTTTGAGGGGAAGCTGTTGTTTCTCTTGAGAGTTTTTGTTATTTTGGGAGCCTGCTCCTGCCTTGGGAGGTCAGGATCAGGTGCTGTGATTCCTTCTGCCCCCAGCTAAGGAAGGACGGCAGAGTTTTGTTCCTTTTTTTTTTTTTTTTTTGCGGGGGGTGGGGGTGGAGGAATTTTGAACGCTTTTGGGGCTTCCTGCCACCAGAGGTCCAAGCTTTTACCGTCCTAGAAAGAGAGGAGATCCCAGTCTCTATCACTCAGGAGTGTTGTGCTTATCCCTAGTGCCTGCTACCTAACGGGACCCCGACTCAGCTACCAGAACTGAGAAAGAGGTAGCCTTGGACTGTTCTTTTTCTGCTGAGAGAAATTGGAACATTTTTGTTGCGAACTGGACTTTAAGTATTTTTTGGTTGCAGTAAATCCTTTCGTAGAACACCCCCTCCCCTCCCCCCCCAGATTGTCCAGCGTTTTTCTTCAGTGTCAAAGGTGCCCTCAAACAAGGACATTGCAATAGTGAGTACCCGTGAGAGAGAGCAACCAAAGCAGGGACTGAGGGACTGTGTGTGGCTCCCCACCCATGAGAGCCTAGGGCCCAAGATGTTTATCTTGCTCTCTGCCTGAATAAACCCTGGCACCCTGGGGGCAAGTGGATTGGGTTCATGTGGGAAGTGAGACTTTGGGGAGTAGAAGCGGCCGGAGGACCCTCAGAAGGCCCCCCACATTCCGGGAGATCTCCATAGAGGGAGTTTCATCACGTCTAAAGCTATTTACTGTTGTTGTTTTTTTGGGCATGAAGCTTAGGCCAGCATCGGATGGCTGCTTGGGCTTGGTTTCAGCTAAAATACCCTTTGAAGGTAGATGAGATCTTGGCAACAATATGTGAGATTCTATGGTGAGAGAATCCCACACTGAGCATATCTATAAATAACAATGACAAGAGTTAATAACTTATTGAAGTCTAATTAATTATATTAGAGTGACCTGACGATAAAGGATAGAAAATTCAATCTAGTTAAGTTCGGGATGGTAAATCATGCATTTTAACTATAATTGCAGAGTTTTGCTATGTTGATGTTTTAATTGGCCTAATGTTATGAGAGGGACATTGCAAGTGTAAATCAAATATAGAATTGTAAGTGTGTGAGCTATGAAATCTCTTCTGTGTACAGAAATACACATTTTCAGCTGCTTTTTATAGCCAACTGGACTCGACTTTCGCTACATGAGTTCTAATAGCCCTAGTTACAAAATCAACAGCCAGTCATATCACTAGATCAACTGATACACACTACTGTCCCCCGATTCTTAGTTTGAATGCATCGGCGCCTTTTTTTTTTTTACGGGAGAACGACCACTTGCACTATTCTGCTAAAAGAGGTACAGGAAGTGCATTTGTTGCAAAGTTCACCAGTATTTCCCCCCCCCCCCCCCCCCCCCCATGGATTTTGCACCGGTCCTCATGGGAAAGAGAGTGCATTAGAGTCCACAGTAGAGGACGCAGCTCCTCGTGCATCAGGCACTGCAGTCAAAAGGTACAGATCTGCCACTGAAAAAGCACAGTGCCTGGTGATATCTAGTCTGGCCACTTTCGGACTGGGGATTTCTCAAAGATTCTTGCTGGACGAGCGTAGCAGTCTGCTAGACTTGAAAAGTTGGAGAACAGCAGCATTTAGCCACATTGAAGATTCGTTTTGTAACAATTTACAAATGACCATTATAACTCTGTATTGTGCCCTAAAGACGATTTGTACAGAATGGGTGCAACGTGATCCCGTAGATTTGCACTGGTAACTAGTCGAGCTGCTGCAGTTTGCACTGCTTGAACTGGCAATTGCTAAGCTGACAAACCAAGGGTTAATGAATTGCAATAGGCGATGCGGTTAAAAATCAGAGATTGTAAAACCAAACTGAAGTCTTGCGCTTCAAGGAGGGGTTTTAGTTATTTTAGCATGAAACGATGCTTTTACTGTCATAGAGATGTGTTGTTGCATGGAGAGACAGGAGTCTAAAGTGACACCTAGATTTTTGTCCAATTGGTAACTATGCAGTGTCCTTGATAGTTAAGTGTAGATGGGATGTCGGGAAGGAGATTGTTATAAAACTCTCCCTAAAATAATTTTATTATGAGTAGCATTTAAAATGCAATGTGCTTATTAAAGCACCATTTAGCAGGCTATCCACTAAATTTAAGCTTGGGTGTGCAAAAAAAAATGGTCTTTGTAGTGTGTGCATGGTATAAAAGTGCAGGCTAACATAAAATCTGTAATGGCTCAGTGTTAAACAGCGTGAGAATGTTAAATAGTGCAGCCATGCTAAACTAAGCATGTGCTCTTCCTCCTTCCTTCAAAACGGTATAAACGTAAACCTGGCACATGCTAATGCTTGTTGGTGTTGAGAGGAGAACTAGGAGAGCTTCTGGACCCCAGGAGAGGAAGTAAACAAGGAATAGACACGAAGAAACAGAATTAATCAAGGCGCATCTGATGTCTTGGGCGCTGCCAGAAGGATGAGGAAAACGCTGAAGAGCAAGAGGAGGGTTAGGAGCAGGAGGCTACAGAAGGTACTACAGAGGCTGGTGGACGACCATGGCAACGCAAGCTGCATTTCATGCAACGTGAAGATAGCACAAGGCAACTCAAAGGTGCTATTAGGTAAAGAATGGGCTAGAAAAAGCTAACTTGATCCTGGGCACAAAATGCAGTGGACATCACAAGCCTCAGAGTCACCCACAGACCCCTCAAGCATATCGAATGTAGATATCAGGATAGCAACGGGGGCGTTTGTGCACAGTCCGCCAAGATCCAGGCCTTTTCCAGTTCATTTCTCACCACTGGCGCAGCACCTAGTCTAAAATTTGGGTCCAGACATTATCAGCGGCCTTGCTGAGCACACAGAGACCTCGTCAGTGACATAGTAGGGGGACAATCTGCGGAGTTACCTGCATTACAAAACAACCCGTTTAGGAGGAACAGATAGCCTTGATCTAGTGGTTAGAGTAATGGGCTGGGTGCCATCCCTTTTTCAGATTTGTGGCCTCTCTCTCTACATTTTCTAATTCTGCTAGGAAAGACCCACCCTAGTTACCGTGTTTGAAGTAATAGAGGCCTCATCAAAACGGGACTCGAGCAAGTCCACTTTTGTTTTCCAATCAATTAAAATGTATTTCTTAAAAGCCTGTCCATTTAACAAACTGCTCAAGGTGAGATTACAACAATATAAATAAGGTTTAAATCAAAATGCGACATTGTGCATTATATAAATGTCACCGCATAGCATAAACAACTCAAAATCCATACCCATTGCTTAGAGGCGAGCTGTAGATTTTCTGCAGAAGGGTTTTTGACTACATCCATCCTGCTCTGTGGATAACTTAATTGTAGGGGTAAGCTTCTTTCTCCGTCTGTTCATTACGCGATTTATTCCTTAAATCTGCAAAAAAATAAAATAAAATAAAAATTCCCCTGAAAAAACTGCACTGCCTTGTCCAAATGCAGTACAAATGTTGCCAACTGATTTATAAACCCTATATTGCCACATTAAATAAATGGTTATTAAAAAGATTATGAGCACAGCCTGCAATCCTTCATTATGTCTCCAAATGAAGCTCTGTTTTCTAGTAATATGTCTGATGAGCTATTAAAGACTTTTAAAAAGATTGTGTAGGCACATACACAACTCCCGCCCCCCTCCCCGCTGACTTGAGCTAACACAGTTTAACCAAAATAACCTCTTTCAAATAGTTTTTTAATGTTGCTGGGCAGAATTTATCATCTGTGTTTTCTGGTAGAGATTTAAAGTTTTCCAGGGTATTTTTTTATTTTATTTTATGGGTAGCTTTCAAAACTCCCCATTCGGGTGGGCAGACGCCTGAACAGAAGGGCTGATGTCGTGCTCGATCGGGTGAGAGGAGACTTCCATTTAGCAAGCAGGGACTGCTCACGGCAGCTGAAGGCCGATTGCCTTGATCCAGTGGCTTCCTAATGGAAGGTGGAGTGCTAGCCCGCATTGGTTGTGGCCATCAGGCAGGTTGTCTGTTGGCTTGAAAAGTCACAAATTTCCACTTGAGCCAATTTTGCAGCAGGAAATTATTAGAATATTTTTTTATTTTTTGAAAGGGTAGTTTGTGCTTAGCACCAGCAACACTGGGCTGGCAAAGCCTGCACTCTGAAGCTAAGTGGGGTCAGGTCTGGCTAGTACCTCAGCAGGGAGCCACCCAAGTGCTGTGTTGCTACAGAAGACAATAGCAAACCTCTGCAGTAGGCATGTGCATAGACATTTGGTTTTTTTTTCTTTTAATATAAAAAATGAAAAGCATAACAAAATTATAAAATGTCAGGTCCATGCCACTGCTGGAAAGAATTTTTTTAAAAAAATCAGTCTTTTAAAATAGCAACTTATGTGCATAACTGTTGGACCCACCTGGGAACACCCTTAGACTGCCCCTTTCTTAGGTGCGTGTACATGTGAGTGAAAGTGAAAATATGCGTGTATTTTGGACATTTATAAAATACAGACTACACAAGAGGAGACTACTTAGGAGCGCATATGCTAATTTTTACACATTGTTGTCTATTCCTTTTTTATTGATATTTTCAGAGTTAATCTAATAAAGAGAAAGTTGCCCCTCATCAGCATCATTGTTATGCAAATTGAACTCCTCTCCTCCTTCCCTGTACTCCCCAGGTCCACCCCTCTCTCTGTATGGAAATTGAGCTCTACCCCACTCTCCAGCCCTGCTCCTCTCTCTCTTATGCAAATTAAGCCCTGCCCCACTCTCCAGCTCTGCCCCTCTCTCTCTTATGCAAATTAAGCCCTGCCCCACTCTCCAGCTCTGCCCCTCTCTCTCTTATGCAAATTGAGCTCCGCCCCACTCTCCAGCTCTGCCCCCCTCTCTCTGAATTGTCCAGTCCCCTCTCTATTACCACACAGTACACCCGAGCCCAGCCTGCATCTTCATTTCGCATTTCCTACACGTCCCAGTATTTCCCCGTCCTTGGACGGGTTTATATTCTTAGTTTACAATAAAAGAGGGTACGGCATCCTACGAAATTACAGTCCAGTTCAGAAGCTGCATGTTCAATCCATGCAGCCATCAGATGGATTTATTAGCATAGTCAGAGTTACTTAGGATGAATTGTTAAGGTAACAGCGTTCTTCGAAGTCCAGTTTCACTATTGGTTGATGTAAATATCCCAGTTACCTCGTTTACAAATCAACTTTAAAAAACAAATTCCAGATCTTTCAAAATTTGTCACCAAGCCCTTGTGTTCCTAAGTTCATTTTGACCACTGACATAATTTCCCATCCTTACTAAACCAGTTGTATAAGGATGGACCTAATGGGGTTCTCCCTTTAGCCTGTTAATGAGGTACAGGCATCTATTAATTTTTGTATCGCACCCTGTTCAGTAATATTTGAAAATAATTCCTTTCAACAAAGCAATTAGGGGTCAGGATATGGAGACAGAACCTGAAATAAACTGATGCCTTGCTGGAGAACGATTGTGTCATTCATGCCGAATCCCCTTACACGAGGTCTGGGTAAAAATCCAGCCAGCTATGTACCAGCGCTAAAAGACTCTCTGTAGCAAAATGACCAATGCTGTTATCTTGCATCGTCAACAAAATGAATGGCCTCTATTTATTTAAGATTTTTTTTTTTTATATATACTGCACCCTACAAACAATGTTGATCCAGGTGGTTTTCAATATAACATTCATAATATTAGACAATAAAACTACTTAGAACAATTAAAACAATAATCAGATCATCAAACAATATAACAACTTAAAATATACAATGACAAATTTACAGAAAAACAAAACAAAACAAAGATAAAACCATTTACTTCCGGACATGCCTCAGTGTATTAATCTATACCCTCGAGGAGCAGGGGTGATATGATACAGACCTTCAGATTCTTGAAAGTTTTTAATGATTCAAGGTCGTCAACAAACCTTTTCCATTGGAAACAATTTAGTAGAACTAGGGGCCACGATTTGAAACTCCAGGGAGGAAGACTCAGAACCAATGTCAGGAAGTATTTCTTCACGGAGAGGGTGCTGGATGCCTGGAACGCCCTTCCGGAGGAGGTGGTGAAGACCAGAACTGTGAAGGACTTCAAAGGGGCGTGGGATAAACACTGTGGATCCCTAAAGGCTAGAGGATGGGAAGAAATAAAAAAAAATTGGGGGTAACCTGCAGGGAGCAGCAGTTACTACCTTGGGACGCTTGCTGGGCAGAATAGATGGGACCATTTAGGTCTTTTTCTGCAGGTCATTACTATGTTACTATGTTGACAGAAACCTTTTCATCTACTCCCTTAAAGCCTCATGGCAGATACAAAACACAGGGGGGGGGGGGGGTTGCTCTCCCTCCCCCACAGTCCCCCACAACCTGAAACATTTCTTCCAAAAGATAATCCGACTTATTTGTAGTTGGTGCTTTAAAACGCCAGCCTCCTGTGCAGCCCCCAACACTGGGCAGAATCACCTTGTTAAAACCCTTGGCTGGAAAATATAATGTGTGTGTTTTTGGTGATTAAAGACAGGAACCCCACCAAGTTGTAAACTAAATTCTGCTGGGTGCCGTAAGAACTTGCGTCCAAAATCCAGGAAAGAAAAATAGTTTTTTTGTTTTTTTTTTTCAGAAAGCCTGACAGATTTACAAAAAGAAAAAAGCAATAATAGTGAAAGGTTTTCTGTGTATTGAGCTGTCCTTCCACCCCCAAAACAAAGCCAGGTACTAACAGAAGCAAATTCTGCACAAATAAACACCATGACCTGACATCATTTTGAGAGATGCAGGCTAAAAAAAAAAAAAATGTAGGTAAAAAGCAAGAGAAAGTGCCGATTTTAAGGAGCTAATGCTTTTTAAGTAAGAAAATGCAAATGGCGAAGTGGCTGCCTGCAGAGTTAGTATCTAAAGCACTTGCCAGGAGTCAGAAGTTGTCAATACAGATTGTTCCGCAATTAACTGAGCATTATTGCTGTTTGCGCTCAGGTCTTTAAGAATTTTTCACACTCTCACAGTTCAGCTTTATTTGTTATTATTATATATTTTTTTTACTATAAAGCAGACAATACAGGCTGTTCCATAAATGTCAACCCGAGTCAAAACATGAAAGGGCCTTTGAGACTGAGAATTGCTTGGGTCCCCGTGCAGTCTTAAAGAGACCACTGCTTGGTGGGATGGGAGGGGGTGCTCAGTTCTTTCTGCCCTTCCTCCCTCTGCAGCAGCTTTTCAGGTGGGGGGGTCATGGCCCAAGTGGGCTCTGTGGGGAGGGGAGATGAACCCCCATGCCGCAGTGCCACGGAGGACCAGGCTCATGTGGGATAAACAGCCCCTGGGTCTCAGCGCCTCCAGGCCGTCCTGTGCCCCGCCTAGCTCTGACTCCGTGACCAGGGCGGTGTTTCTTGCAGTTCTGCGTGGGATCTCTGGATTCTGATTCCTACTTCATTCTTGGCGACTCCTGGTCTCTGGTGATGTTTCGTTTCTGGTGATGGGTGTAGAAGCTTCTCTCACTAAATATTCCCTCTTCAAATATTCCCTCTTCAAAAACAATCCATAACTTAGCTAGAATAGCTTCCCCCTTCCAAGTTTCATGTACCCATTGTTCCATGTACCGCCTCCGGGTGAATTCATTTTCGTTGTTTTATTGCTTCTGTGTAAACCGCTGTTTTATTGTTGCATTGTAAACCGATGTGATTTGTATTTCATACAGGAACACCGGTATATAAAAATTAAAAATAAATAAATAAAAACAAAATAAAATCTCATATCTAAGTCTTACCCTCTAGTAATGCATACTGGATACTACTAAATGCAAATAATGCATTTTATTATAGTAACTTCTAATCACTTGATGATCATATATGAAACCTACTGCGTTCCCCCGACTCATGTCTGACTTAAAGCATAAAGCAAGCATCCTTTTAAAATATATATCTTGGGGGCTGATTATTTGGTTTTACCATAGCACAGAGACCCATACAAGAGACCTGTGGTTCAGTTCTCCTGTATGCGGCTAGCTCAGAGAGGAGGACCTGAATTCGCCACCTAGTGTGCAGACGAGGTTGCATATTAGCCAGCTTCCAGAAGGAGGCATGGCGTTGAGCTCCTCCCCCCAGTTGAAGACTGTCACTATGATTACTGAGCTGAGCTGGCGGGAGAGCCGATAGGGGGTTGTAAAATGCTCCTTCACTAAACCACCCCTTGCATGTGAAGAATAGGTATACAAAGCAGCTTCTTGCCTGCATGTATAACTTGATTATAAAAGAGATGGACACGCCCTAGGACGCTGTTTTCAAATGGGACCAAAAAATACATGCTAGTGATAGTTCCTGTTGCTTGTTTATCTTGCACACTTGTTTTTATGGTTTTTGTTTAGATAAATGCACCATTTTTATTTAATTTGTCAAGTGTGTGGAGTCTGCTTGTGATTTATTTTCTTCAAATTAAAGATCGCTTACAGCAAGGGCACCTGTGTCCATGCCTTTCAGGAAACTGAACCCTTAAAGTGAGATATCTATTAGAAAGAAAAAAATATTCTTTACTTATGGTTCTCAACTAAATCTGTTTGCTTTTTTTTTTTTTCCAAGATAGGCTGATCCAGTCCTGGTTTTATCATATTGCAATGCAGAGGCCTCTGGACCAGGAGTCTGGACTGATCCAGGTACGTACAGGGAATATATTTTAATCTCCCACTATATTACTGAAATAGCAACATCTGGAGTCATTTCTCACAGGGGACACTCCATGAAGTTAGCAAGTAGCACATTGAAGACTAATTGGAGACAATTCTTTTTCACTCAACGCACAATTAAGCTCTGGAATTTGTTGCCAGAGGATATGGTTAGTGCAGTTAGTGAGGCTGAGTTTAAAAAAAGGTTTGAATAAGTTCTTGGAGAAGTCCATTAGCTGCTATTAGTTAAGTTTACTTAGGGAATAGCCATTGCTATTAATTGCATCAGTAGCATGGGATCTTCTTGGTGTTTGGGTACTTGCCAGGTTCTTGTGGCCTGGTTTGGCCTCTGTTGGAAACAGGATGCTGGGCTTGATGGACCCTTGGTCTGACCCAGCATGGCAATTTCTTATGTTCTGATTTTCCTGTTCCTTAAGAAAAGCCAAACTACAACTCCCAGCAGGCACTGGGGTAAAATCCAGGACTGGATCAGCCTGTAAAAAAAATGGAGTCTGTTGGCAAAGCTGTAGATTTTAGTCCTGATGGCAAGAGTTTAAGTCGTTAGAAAAACAGCAGGTCTGTGCCACAGCCATAGACAGGAAGGAGAAATAGCCCCTGAGCAAAAAGTTTCTATCATGAAAGTGACTCATACAAGGCAGCAGCATTGCTAGGAGAATAATAAGTGGGGAAGGAGGAATTAGTAAAGCTTAATATTCCCAAGGTGTGGGAGATGTTCCAAGCACAGATCAGTTCGACTCCAAGTCGGGAGCAGATAAATGTCTTTTTTTTTTTTTTATTATTATTTTCTCTTTTAAACATAGGATTATTATATTGTGTGTCACTGCATTTCCAACCCACTCACCTCTGTGGTAATTTCTATAATCCTTTAGTTCTTGTTTCACAGTTGTCGTTTTGTAAACTGCCTCAAGTGCCGCACTGAAAACAGGAGCTCAGAGCTGTATTTGTAAGCTGCGATTTATTAATTATTTTCACAAGCAAAAAATATAATGTTTTGTGGCCCCTTGCATCTCGGCTTCCTCCCCCCCTTACCCCCCCCAACTAACCCATGCTATGGAGCGGAAGTTGTCGAGTTGGTGGGCTGAGTGCAGCTCATGGCATGTAGGTGACCATCGCGACAACGGTTCTGCTGGCACAGCCGGGCATCGGCCTGCGTGGGCGTGAGGGATGATATAATCAGGAGTGTTACAGGCAGCTCCATAAATGTGGCCCACTCTTACCCACCAGCTCTCCTGTGGGGAGAAAAGCGGACCTGGCGGTGTTCATCCAGTTCCCAGAGGACAAAGGTTCGCATCCCTGTATCTGCCAGTGGAAGAGGACGTGAGGCTGGGCAGTGGCTCCGCATTAGGGATGTGAGCAGACTTTTTGTTTGTTTAAAAAGAAAGACAAATTTATAAGGAAAAAGCAAAGGAAAAAGCAAAAGCAAAAAGTTGGATCAGCTGCCAGCCCCCCCCCCCCCCCCCCCCCCAAACATTCTCCCGGACCCTCCCCTGATCCTTCCCAGCTCTCTTACCCTGTTATTCAAAATTTCTCCATGGAGTGGGAGCAATCCCCAGTCTCTCCGGGCCTGCAGCAGCGCTCCCGCAGAGCAAAGCCAGCGCCATTGTAAAATGTTGTGAGCCCTACCTGTTCTGTGGTGGGACTGTGTGTGTGTGTGGGAGGGAAGCTTGTACTGCTGCCGCCCTGCACGATCTGCCCATGACTTCCTCCTATATCAGTTAGAAAGCAAAATGCACATTTCTACAGATTGTACTGCTGTCTCTTGCTCTAACGGAAAAGCATTACAGTAGCTTTTCTTGGTTCTATTACTGCATGGTATGGAGTATCATCTCGTGCTCATAAGTCGGTAAAATGCGTGCTTATTTGAAACTGCCTATAATGCTGATTTACATCCAATAAACATAATGGGGTCGATTTTAAGACACCCCCCCCCCCCCCATGCACGTCCATGTATTATAAAATATATCTGCTAACATGCGCGGCGGGTATTAACATCCACGCACGGATGTGCAGGCGGATGGCCTCCACTTGCGGGGGGGGGGGGGGATTTTTTATTTATTTATTTGAAAGCATTTATATACCGTTTTTTTTTTTTAATAAATTTTTTGTCAAAACGGTTTACAAGGATAAAATAAAACATAAAATAATCAAAAATAAATGAATTTTTAAAATATACATAAAATAATCAATGGCTAGTCAGAGTGCTAGCATTTGAAGCCTTTTATAAATAAAAAGAAATTTGATGCCATGGGGCTTATTATTTCAGGGGGAATGGGTAAGGTAAGAATAATAAGAAATATGAAAGTTATATTGAAGGTACGGGGGAGGGGAAGGGAAGGATATGTCAGTTAAAAAGATGTATGGAATAAAGGTTATAGAAGGTGTAAGTAGCTCTGTGGGTGTAGATTGAATATTGTTAACAATTTAATTAGATGAAATATTGAATGCAAGTTGGAAAAGATGAGTTTTGAGGGATTTTTTTAAAGTGAGAAGGGTTAGATATTGAGCATAAAGGATTTGGTAATGAATTCCAAAGTATTGGTCCGGCTATTGAAAAGGCTCTCTTTCTGGTGAGATCTGATCACGCGCAGTGACGGGATAGGGCTTCCCCAGTTCCCTCCCAGTCCGCTCTAATTAAGGAGTGGACTGGAAGGGAACTTCCCTATACCCCTACGTAACCTTCCTACCCTTTCTCCTCTCCTCTCCAACCCCTAATCCCTTCCTAGCTACTTACTGTTTTTCTTCCGTTACTTACTGTTGCTCCGGAGCAGAAGTAATCTCCGCATGCTGGCCGGCTGCCGGCACAGCCTCGAATAGTGCTCCGCCCCTCCCTGCCCAGACCACGCCCCCCAGCCCACCCCTTTTCAAAGGCCTGGCACTTTGATGCCTAATGGGGGTTACGCGCGTGGCCGGGCCCTTCCAAAAACGCATGCGCCGCGCACAGGGCCCGGCCACGCGCGTAACCCCCGTAATTCACGTGCGTGGGGCCTTTAAAATTGACTTAAATTCCATTTGACGTTAGGTGTGCATTTTGACACTTTTTTTTAGTGCCGTTTCACTTTTCAGCCTCTTTTTAAGAGTTTATACACCAGTGATTTTCTCTGCAATGCAACATCTTTCTTCTTATGTTCTTATGTTCTGTTATATATTTGGTGAAGACATCTTACTCCTGCCAGAGGGCACAAACTCAAGAAGCAGATCCATGGGGACTCTTTGACAAGTGCATTTTTAACCATAGGGCCCTGGTGGAATCCTGACCCTTGATGCCATTACTTTTCAGCCAGGTGAGCAACTCTGTCGAGAGACCGGCATACATGGGCCCTACCGCTGTGTATCCAGCTGCTGAATCTGGATAAGTCTTTCCGGTTCAAACTGCACCCCACGTCTGCTGCTACTGGACAGCGGAAACGGTTCTGGCCATGATGGAAGGGGATCTCTAAGATGGAGGTTTCCTGGGGTAAAGCACGGATATGACCAACCCTCAGACCTGGGAGCTTTTGTGATCTCTGACCTCTGCCATTTGCAAGCAAGCATGAGTTTATTTAATGGGAGGGGGTGCGAGCGATTTCACCCTCCCTCCAGCACAGAATGATTGTTTTTGAAAGTTTAAGCTCCAAATAAGCAATTTTCTGGTCCCCGTATATTTTTAAAGTTTAGCAATCCCCAAATCCCACATTTAATTAAGGAGCTCTAATAATGTACAGTAATATACATTAATATGAATGATGGCAAAAGATCAAATGTTATCAAATTCATGTCTATGCTGTACAAAATTATGATTTAATTATTGTAAATAGCCTCAAGAAAGCACATCAGAGCCCAAACACCAAAAACTAGATACGTAGGGACAATTCAGGGCTGGAGAACTGCAGACTGCAAATCTGGGGAGGATAGCAAGCAGGGAACAGGAAGCAGTTCTGACTCTGGGGCTCTTCCAAGCTCCGCTCTCTGGCCACGGTTGAGAATCTTTGCATTGCACTGATGCACGATGCACAAGACCCTCTCTCTCTCTCTCTCTTTACTACGGATTTAACAGCACAGCTATTTTATTGTGGACAGTGAGCAAACCTTCAGCTGCTACCACTTGCCCAACACTTGTGCAGATGGTCCAATGCTTTTATAAACCGCATTTGAACAGGAATGTGGCATGTTAGACATTTTAAATAGATAAATAAATAAAAAGTCCAAAAGCCCACCAAAATTAAGAACCAGAGATTTAGGCACATGTGACTTGAAGGGGCAAAGGGCAGACCTGATGCACTTAACAGTCGTATCGGTCATCCTAAGCCATGTTTCCCCTGTTTCTGCTGTTTAACCTGGACATCTGCGAGAGTGCTGCATGCCTCACAAACTGTGATTGTGTGTAATGGAATTGCTTAGCCTAAGTTTGAAAACTTTGGCTAAGGATGAATTCAGAAGCTAGGCCCTAATGGACTCGGGGGGGGGGGTCGCACACTAACATACATCAAGTGACAGCACAGCAGTGAGAACAGAAGGCGTAAACAGAGATGTGCAGGATCTCTGGGGAGGGAGTTCCCATCTTGAACCATGTTTTGGGAAACGGGATATGTTTCTCAAAACGCGTTTTCAGACACACAGACAAAAAGGCTAGAACTAACAGAGGCAGAGAAGGTAGATAGCAGAGGGACAGAATGCCAGAGAGAATCCTCATTGACACACACCTCATCCGTCTTCATTGTAAGAAAAGTGTTTGCACTACATTATTATCATTCAACTATTGTCTTTGCTATATCTGTGTATTCTGCACTACTTTTAAAAGCGTAACCTAGCATTAATAATAAACCCAGCTTATCCTTGCAACTGTAGTTCTGTATGAGTGTAGTGGGAAATATTCTGTGTACCACATCCTATATGGAAGGGAGCCTGCAAGATACCAGCTTCATTTGTGTTCATTAGAACATAAGATACGCCGTACTGGTTCAGACCAAGAGTTCATCAAGTCCAATATCCTGTCTCCAACAGTGGCCAGTCCAAGTCACAAGTACCTGGCAAGTACCCAAAGATTAAACAGATCCCATGCTACTAATGCCGGCAACACACAGTGGCTATTTCCTATTGATTAATAGCAGTTAATAGACTTATCCTCCAGGAATTTAACCAAATCTTTTTAAAACCCAGCTACACTACCTGTCTTAATACATCCTCTGGCAATTAATTCCAGAGCTTAATTGTGTGTTGAATGAAAAAGAAGTTTCTCATATTTGTTTTAAATATGCTACTTGCTAACTTCATGGAATGCCCCCTAGTCTTTGTGTTATCTGAAAGAGTAAATAATCGTTTCATATTTACCTGTTCAAGTCCTTCCATGATTTTTCATATTCCCCCTCAGCTGTTTCAGCTGAACAGCTCTAGCCTCTTTAGTCTTTCCTCATAGGGAAGCCATTCCATGCCCGTTATCATTTTGGTTGCTCTTCTTTGTACCATCTCCAGTGCAACTATATCTTTTTTGAGATGCAGTGACCAAAATTGCACACAGTATTCAAGGTGTGGTCTGACTATATGGCAATACAGAGGCATTATGACATCCTCCGTTTATTCACCATTCCCTTTCTAATAATTCCTAACATTCTGTTTCCTTTTTTGACTGCCGCAGCACACTCAGCCGACGATTTCAATGTAATTTCAACTATGACACCCAGATCTTTTGCATGGGTGATAACTCCTAAAATGGAATCTAACATCGTATAGCTACAGAATGGGTTATTTTTTTCTATAGGCATCATCTTGCATTTGTCCACATTATAACTCATCTGCCATATGGATGTCCACTCTTCCAGTCTTCCAAGGTCCTCCTGCAATTTATCACAATCCGCTTATGATTTAACTACTCTGAATAATTCAGAGCAGCGGGTCTCACTAAGAGGGAATGTGCTTGGGGGATAACAGCCCTGGTTGTGTTTCTGAATAGAGAATCTCCCCAGGGAAGGGATCCTTGGTTTCGGCCTTGTGTTTTGCCACCCACCTGCAAAGTGAACCTGCAACATGGTATCAGGGCAAAATATTATCTGACAGGCCTTCCAACTGGGGCCTGCCTAGTGAGAGGATGGTGCATTGCATATAGAGCCTCAGAGGCAGACTCGGATAATCATTGGCCTTATTACGCATCCCTGCCCTGAGCATCTGAATTGGTCCTCAGGGGTTCAGAAGGGATTGCTGGAAACATCACAGTGTTCTGGCCGCCTGAGGGCTAGAAACCAAGATGAGTTGGGCCACTGGACCTGGAGAGCCCCATGAATGCTCGTACCCATATACCTCTTCCTGTAAGTGGAAGAGGGTTGTGGAAGCCTTTCTAAGGTGCCGTGGACTTTGTCTGATTGTGTCACGTGCATAGAAAACTGGTATGACTGGATTAACTGGCCGAGACCGGATCTTGGTCTGTGTTTTGTGCTGTCCCTATGCTGCAAAATGTAAGATACGTCTAGTTCTGCATAAACTCCTGCATATAGTCTTGAATTGGAGCTGACTCATATATTGCAGGGACTCGCCAACCTGACAGATGGAACTGAAAATCAAGCTGAGCAGAAAGACCTGTTTCTTGGCCTTCCTGACCGTCTTCTTACCGGTTAGATTTATTATGACTCAGTGTGAACTCAAGAAATAAGAGCTTCTTTCCTGTAAAGGTTGCTGAGAGGTGGATGATTCTACCTGTCCATGGAGTCGCACAATGCTCTCATAATTGCCTTGATATTTCTGTCATTACTGTTGATTGCAGCGCTAGCCTCCTTGCCTAGAGCCTCAGGATGAGGTAATTTTAAGATAAAATTAGCCAGCCTGGAGACCAAACAAGTAGTCGCTCAATCTGTTGCCTGTTCTCCACACAGAATAAAATATTAGCAATTGGAAATGTATGAAAACTCCATCGTCGTCACTACTCCTGCTATAGAGAGCATGCCTCCTAAATTAAAATTTCCTTTTGCAAACAGGCTTTTAGGTTTCTCTTCCGTCTGCTCAGTTTCTTTGTTGAAATGCGCTGTATCGTGGGCTTATTTAATGTAGCTTTATCTGGTTAGTAGGTGCCGCGTCTCTCTTACTGTCAGTCTGCACTCTAGAGACTGCCGGGAGCCGAACGTACGTGCAGCGTAAATGGTTTCCCCGCCCCCAGCTCCCCTCTGGGAACGCCTCTTTCCGTTATGCAAAGAAGTATGCATGCAATTGCTGCTCCGTGTACTTTTAGGCACACGCATCCCAGGGCAATTTTCAAAAAGTCCAGTTAGGGGTGTAAATGCTTTTGAAAAACAGGTTCCAAAAAGCACAAGTCTATGCACGTAAATGACTCATTACAAAATTGCCTGAGGGTTGTGCCCATATAAGTGCGTGCATAATCGGACTATGTGCATACTGTTACATGCACAAAAATGTAGACTGTTGGGGGACAGGGGCGGAGTTGGAATTTACTTCTGATTAAAAAATATAAGCACACAAATTAACCTGCCCAAGTTATGCCTTGTCTAAAGCAGATATAACTTTGTGCGGATTAGTTTGCGCATGTTCTTAGGGATCATTTTCAAGGTGAACTTATGTGCCTAAGTTTGCTTTGAAAATTGGTGGAACATCTGCTCGTAGGTGCCTCACAAGTTATCAGCAGTGTTACAAAATTCCCCTCCCTGTGGCTTGTGAAATCTAAACCAGAGCCATGTGAGTTCTGAGGAGGTTGGTGGTTTGATTTTAACTATTCTTAATTGCAGGAGCCTTGTATCTCAATGCCCAGCTTTTCCAGTCAACACATGTCCAAGAAAAGAGGTGACTGTGAGAGAGGGAGGTTGGGATCTTCAGAAATCAAACATGTTGCTCGGCTAAGAGCTTTCTATTAATTGCACAGAATTGTTGAAAAGAAGAATTAGGAAGGCTGCTAATGAATGTTTAGTGGCACAAGTTTCTGGACAAGCCTGGAGTCTTTCTTTATAGGTTGTAGGGAAGGATAAATTCATTCTTGGTTATTCGCTCTTCTGCGTCACAGTAGCCAGAATTATACACGAAGAGATTAATTTTCAGTCAACTCCTATATGCATGTATATAGCCCGGCGGAGAATTCCGATAGAATTGTATAACCCACACTTTTCAGATATATGCGCATTATAAAATATATGTATTTCTATCCCATAATAAACATGCATATGCAGTGCAAGAAAAGCAAATATTTAAATGCCTTGAACACATATACTTTAAAATATATGCACCGAAGCAAGATGGCGGCCTAGTTGTGGCCGTGTTTACCTGCTGTCCTAGGTCTGTGTTTTTTCCTCTATATTTATGCCATTGAAATGGAAAGGTAAGGTGTAAGGTGAGGGCCTTCCCCTCCAGAGTCTCCTCTTCCTTCGGGCCAGCAGTTGATGACCTCCTGCGCGACCCCACTAGCAACTCTGCAGGGACCCGAGGCGGGCTTCATGGGCGAAGGAGAGCCCTAGTCACCTGTAGAGGACAGCGTCCCTGAGCCCTGCCCAGCGACGTCCTCCGGGCCCAGAGAGGCACGCCTTCCGTCGGTCCGGCAGCACACAGAGGTGATGCGGCTGCCGCCACCGCGGTGCAGGGCACCGTTGTGAGGCTTGCGCCTGGATTGCAGACTTCACCTTTGCTCCCAGAAGATCTTGGCGAAGGGGATATGGTTGCTTTCTCTCTGCCTCTCTTGGCCTCTGTAGGTTCAGGCAGATTGGACGCGATTGAGGGAGGCGTCTCTGTCAGGCCTGTGCCAGGAAGATCAGTTTGCTCCCTCTGGTGAGTTTTGCTCGATAACCCCCATGTCCAGGCGTATAAGATTAGACTCCATCTGGGATATAATAGCTGGTTTCAGGAATTCCTTAAACTCATGAAATGCCAAGAAACGTGATCTTTCCTCAAAATTTCGCAAATGACTATTAATTTTGAAGCTCAGATTACCACCATTAAATCTAAGGTCTGTACTATTGAGAATACTGTTAAGATCTACAAGTTTTCAACTCAGTAACTGTGAAAGATTGTAATGCACTGTCTAGACATATTAAATATATGGAAAATAATGAGACACTTAAATCTTCATGTTTTCAATGTCTCCAAAGTCTTGGGGAAAATACTTTGTGACTCTAAAGAAGTATTTTCAGGAAGTTCTTACATTTTCACCTGATCAATTCCCTTCTGTGCATAAGAACTATTTTCTTCCTTAAAGGTTGATTTAAAAAAAAAAACCGCGCAGGGGTCCATGTGCACGCGGTTCCCGGTGCGTGCACACGGGCGCGCCAATTTTATAACATGCAGGCGTCGCCCTGCGCGTATTATAAAATACGATGCCCGCATGCACATGCGCACCTGATTTTGTATCGGCACCCGCATGGGACTCCGGGTTGCGACTCGCACACGCCCGCGGGGGAGGGGGTGAATTTTTCAAAGTACGTGCGGTGACGCGATTGGGCCTTTGCCCAGTTCCCTCCCAGTCCGCTCCAATTAAGGAAGAGACTGGGAAGGAACTTCCCTACCCCCCTACCTAGCCTCCTACATTTTACCCTTTCCTCCCCAGCCCCTACCCCCCTGCCCACTATCTACCTAGCTATTTTTGTTTTGTTTTTAAACTTCCCTGCTCCTTCGGGGCAGAAGTAAGTTACACACGCCGGCCGGCTGCCGGCGCACGCTTCCCTGGGACAGGGCCTAATGGCCGCTGACCCGGCCGGCCCCTGCCCCTCCCAGACCACGCCCCCCCGGCCTACCCCTTTCAGACAGGCCGGCAGTTCTGCGCGTACTGGGGGATACGCGCCTGGCTGGGCCGCGTTAAACATGCACTCGGAGCTCGCACGGCCCGGCCACGATTGTATCCCTTGGTTTTAGCGTGCGCAGCGCTTTGAAAATTTACCCTTTAGAGTTCTTCAGCGTATCCCTGCCTATCACTAATGCTCTGTCTTCTTTAAACGGAAATTCTTTTGTTGAAATTTTTGTTCATTGCACATTGCTGGCATTTACGTCTACTCCAGATCTGAGCAACGTTGTGCATAATTATTTTAGGTATTTTTCCACTCAGTTTTATGGTAAAACGGTAAAGGATTTTCTCCGATTTTGCACAAGTTGCTCATTTGAGAAGGAACCATAGACTTAAAGGTGAATTTTAAAAGCCCGGCATGTGCCGAAATTAGGAGATACGCGAGTATGTTGGGCTCACGCGTGCTGAGTGGATTTTAAGAGCCGCCCAGATACGTGCGGAAAATGCTGCTGTGCGCACGTCTCAGACCTTCTCAAGAAGGGGCGGGGTGAGGGCGCTTCAGGACTTTAACCAGAAATCTGCACGCAATTACTTACAGGATCCGGCGCCCGCTGAGGCCCTCTGCTGCGTAACTTTAATTCTGTTACGGATGGTGCGTAAGTAAACAAAAAAAATATCGAGCCATTTCGGAGAGGTTTAAGGGGTCTGGGGTAACTGGGAGGTGTACAGGCTATCAAACCGGGGGAGGGGAGTTGGAGGACTTGTCTGTTAACTGGGTGAACTGGGAAACAACTGGTAAAACTGGCAAATGCCTCTGCGCGTGTCCCTTTTAAAATTCCCCCACTTACATGGTAGAAGGATTTGTGCGCACAGGTGCTCGCCCATTTAAAATTCAGCGCACAAGTGCACGCGGCCAGGATAAGAACATAAGAAATTGCCATGCTGGGTCAGACCAAGGGTCCATCAAGCCCAGCATCCTGTTTCCAACAGAGGCCAAACCAGGCCACAAGAACCTGGCAATCACCCAAACACTAAGAAGAACCCATGCTACTGATGCAATTAATAGCAGTGGCTATTCCCTAAGTATAATTGATTAATAGCCGTTAATGGACTTCTCCTCCAAGAACTTATCCAAACCTTTTTTGAACCCAGCTACACTAACTGCACTAACCATATCCTCTGGCAACAAATTCCAGAGCTTTATTGTGCGTTGAGTGAAAAAGAATTTTCTCCGATTAGTCTTAAATGTGCCCCATGCTAACTTCATGGAGTGCCCCCTAGTCCTTCTATTATTCGAAAGTGTAAATAACCGAGTCACATCTACTCGTTCAAGACCTCTCATGATCTTAAAGACCTCTATGATATCCCCCCTCAGCAGTCTCTTCTCCAAGCTGAAAAGCCCTAACCTCTTCAGCCTTTCCTCATAGGGGAGCTGTTCCATCCCCCTTATCATTTTGGTTGCCCTTCTCTGTACCTTCTCCATTGCAACTATATCTTTTTTGAGATACGGCGACCAGAATTGTACACAGTATTAAGGTGTGGTCTCACCATGGAGCGATATAGAGGCATTATGACATTTTCCGTTTTATTAACCATTCCCTTCCTAATAATTCCTAACATTCTATTTGCTTTTTTGACTGCTGCAGCACACTGAGCTGACGATTTCAATGTATTGTCTACTATGACGCCTAGATCTCTTTCTTGGGTGGTAGCTCCTAATATGGAACCTAACATCGTGTAACTATAGCATGGGTTATTTTTCCCTATATGCAACACCTTGCACTTGTCCACATTAAATTTCATCTGCCATTTGGATGCCCAATCTTCCAGTCTTACAAGGTCCTCCTGTAATGTATCACAGTCTGCTTGTGATTTAACTACTCTGAATAATTTTGTATCATCCGCAAATTTGATAACGTCACTCATCGTATTCCTTTCCAGATCATTGATATATATATTGAAAAGCACTGGTCCAAGTACAGATCCCTGAGGCACTCCACTGTTTACCCTTTTCCACTGAGAAAGTTGACCATTTAGTCCTACTCTCTGTTTCCTGTCTTTTAACCAGTTTGTAATCCACGAAAGGACATCGCCTCCTATCCCATGACTTTTCAGTTTTCGTAGAAGCCTCTCATGAGGGACTTTGTCAAACGCCTTCTGAAAATCCAAATACACTACATCTACCGGTTCACCTTTATCCACATGTTTATTAACCCCTTCAAAAAAATGAAGCAGGTTTGTTAGGCAAGACTTCCCTTGGGTAAATCCATGTTGACTGTGTCCCATTAAATCATGTCTTTCTATATGCTCTACAATTTTGATCTTGAGGATAGTTTCCACTATTTTTACCGGCACTGAAGTTAGGCTCACTGGTCTATAGTTACCCGGATCACCCCTGGAGCCTTTTTTAAATATTGGGGTTACATTGGCCACCCTCCAGTCTTCAGGTACAATGGTTGATTTTAATGATAGGTTACAAATTTTAACTAATAGGTCAGAAATTTCATTTTTTAGTTCCTTTAGAACCCTAGGATGCATACCATCCGGTCCAGGTGATATGCTACTCTTTAGTTTGTCAATCTGGCCTACTACATCTTCCAGGTTGACAGTGATTTCGTTCAGTTCGTCTGACTCATCACCCCTGAAAACCAACTCCGGAACTGGTATCTCCCCAACATCCTCACTAGTAAACACGGAAGCAAAGAATTCATTTAGTCTTTCTGCAGTGGCCTTATCTTCCCTAAGAGCCCCTTTAACCCCTCGGTCATCTAATGGTCCAACCGACTCCCTCACAGGTTTCTTGCTTTGGATATATTTAAAAAAGTTTTTATTATGAGTTTTTGCCTCTATGGCCAACTTCATTTCAAATTCTCTCTTCGCTTGTTTTATCAATGTTTTACACTTAACTTGACAATGCTTATGTTTTATCCTATTTTCTTCAGATGGATCTTTCTTCCAATTTTTGAAAGATGATTTTTTGGCTAAAATAGCCTCTTTCACCTCACCTTTTAACCATGACGGTAATCGTTTTGCCTTCCTTCCACCTTTCTTAATGCATGGAATACATATGGACTGTGCCTCTAGGATTGTATTTTTAAACAATGTCCAAGCCTGTTGAACACTTTTAATCTTTGCAGCTGCACCTTTCAGTTTTTTTCTGACTATTTTCCTCATTTTATCAAAGTTCCCCTTTTGAAAGTTTAGTGTTAGAGCTGCAGATTTACTTATTTTACTTATTTTACTTATTGTCCCCCTACCAGATATTTTATAATGTGCTCATGTGCACCCACGTGCCGGTTTAAAAGTTAAGGTCCCTGGTTTTTCTTTTGTACTTTATCCTTGCAAATGTGTAATCAAACTTTAATAATGAGTGTTTTGTTTTCTTTCTCACCTGAACAACTGTGAGGTTTTTTTTTTGACTCCCGAAGACCTGCAACATCCTTCCTAGCATCTACTAATTAATGGGGTTTCTGTTTTTTGCAAGCTTTATGTCCTGAGCTTCCTTGCTTCCTCCTTCTTATTGTTCTGCTTGGAACTGGATGACAGTATTTTGTAATTTCTAGTATGGATTTAGATTTTTCTGTTTGTTCTTTTTCTTATTCTGGAATCCATATATTTCTCTGCAAAGTTAATTCTTTGCTGTATATCTTGAAAATTTATAAATAAAATGAAAAAAAAAATATATATATATATACACGCGTGAATATAATGCAGCACTTGCTCGTGTAAAATCCGATTTACGTAAGTCGTGCACGGGGAGGGTAATTTTCAAATGCGCGCGGGCTTCCATGCGAGCTAGGTTGCCGGCACGTGCACCTGGACACGGCAGTTTTATAACTTGCGTGCATCGATGCACACGCATGTTATAAAATCTGCCACTCACGTGCACATGCGCACCTGAGTGCTGAATCGGGCGCGTAAGGGGGGAGGGGGGAATTTTACACCGTGCGCTTGGCCCCCAAATCCTAATTCCTTAACCCCCCTACCTAACCTGCCTCTCTTTTCCCCTACTAACCCCGTCCCCAGAACCCTGCTAACTCCCCTACATTTTTTTGTTTTAAAACGTACCTGCTCTCCGGAGCAGCAGTGCAGGTCGCATCCCGCCTAATGGCGCTGTCCCGGTCTGCCCGTGCCCCACCCAGACCCCACACCCGGCCCTCCCCCGGCCTGCCCCCTTTTGGCTAGCAGCGTTCTAGTGCGCGTACCGGGAGGTGCACGCGTGGCTGCAGGCCATTTAAAATCCACACAGCGCGCGCGTGATCCAGCCATGCACGTGTCTCCCGGAATTGCCGCACGCAGGGCTTTTAAAATTAGCCCTCAAGTTAGCAGTTTTATGATCCCTCCACCAGTTCACCCAGTCCTTCTCTAGGTCATCGAGAGTCTGAATTCGAGACCCTCCTGCTTCTTCAGCCGAACTCCCCCCAGATCACCCAGACGTCCCACCCTGCCATTACTACACAGTAAATATGTCTGCTGCCAGTTACACAAGTTAATTGGCAGGTGTGAAATTATGCAACTATATTGCCAACTGCACGTGCATAAGTCTCTTAGTTATGCGCATTCATTGCTATTTTATAAGTGAAAATATGCACGTAGAGTGGACTTTTATAAAATACGGAATACGCGGATAGAGGCTACATATGCTGTATATGCTAATTTTTATGCAGATAACTCTGAAAATTCACCCCAAAATATATAGGGGCAGATTTTCAAAGGCTACGTGCGCAACATATGCGCGTAATCCGAGAAAATCTGCCCCGCACGCGCCGAGCCTATTTTGCATAGGCTCGGTGGCGTGCGCAAGCCCCGGGACGCGTGTATGTCCCGGGGCTTGCAAAAAGGGGCGTTTTGGGGGCGGGGCGCTGGCCCGGGGGCGTGCCGGGCAGGACCGAGGCCTCCGGCACAGCTGCCGTGCTGAGGGATGGCGTGCCGGATAAAGGTCAGGATAAAGGTCAGGAGGAGGTTTTAGTTAGGGCTGGGGGGTGGGTTAGATAGGGGAAGGGAAGGTGGGGGGGGGAACGGAAGGAAAGTTCTCTTCGAGGCCGCTTCGATTTTGGAGCGGCCTCGGAGGGAACGGGGAAAGCCATCGGGGCTCCCCTAGGGCTCGGCGTGTGCACCCCCTTGCGCGCGCCGACCCTGGATTTTATAACATGCGCGCAGCTCTGTGCGCATGTTATAAAATCGGGCATAGATTTGTTTGCGCTGGGTTGCGCGAACAAATCTACGCCCTCGCGCTGTTTTTAAAATCTGGCCCATAATTTTGATTCTAACTTGCAGCTTTTGACTTTTTGAAATGTCCATAGTCATGTTCCCCCATGTCCCCTATGGCTCTTCTAATACAGTGAGAAACTGTAATAGTGGCGGAGCACCATTACTCATGTCTGGAAAATGTAGATGATCATTTTGGGAGCAACATATATTTTTCTGTGAAACTGAATATTGTGGGTTTTGTAATTGCATTTTATTTTTAGAATTGTATCAAAATGTTCAATCTTAAATTACACACCTCCCACACAGATAAGAGCTTAATAACTGTAAATGAGGAACTCTGCCGGCAGACCTATTATATGCATAAGGAACAATTAACAGAGTAATTTGCAGAAGGAAAATAAAATAAAAAAATAGCTTTCTAGCTTTTTCCACAAAGTGCACGTTAGATCTTTAGTAAAAATAAAGCAGGATGCATCTCATTCAGACCTTGTGCATTAAAGAAGTCTCTTTAAGTTGATGGAGCTCCAGTTGACTTAAATGACTATAAATAATCTTTCGCATTCCATTGATGTGAAGACAGGAAAGGAATTCTGACATCGAAAACAGGTGGTCGGAGGCTCTTCCTTCTGATGACTTGGGTTGTAAAAAATACCCTTTATTTACTGGACAGCCAGAAAGGGTCATTTTAAAAGTAGTTACATGTGTAAATGTAACATACAATTGCAGCAGTTTTAAAAAGTCATTTACGCGTGTAAAGTGCACTTACACGTGAATATCCTATGGACAATTCAATGGCGCACATTGTACTAATTTTCAAAAGCCCACTTACGGGGGTAATGTGCATTTACACGTGTAAAATCCAATTTTAAGCGTGTAAATGCTTTTTTAAATTACCTTCAATAGTGTATTATCTCTTTTATATATGTCATAATTAGCATACAGTTTTTCTGTGCAAAATCATTTTTGCTTTAAAATATTTTTAGACATTTATGTATTGACGTGCTAATATGGCACAAGGTTCATATGCATTCCTTCTTTTGTTAAATCTTCGCTGCTAGAGTGAAAAGTACATTACCGATGTGCACTGGGAAACTTATCAGAGTACCTTCAATAGGTTTCATTTACATACGGTGTCAAACATTTTAATATCTGATGTGGCAACTGCAGAATCAAAAGAAAGAGAAAACTTTTTTTTTTTTAAAGTAAATTGAAAGTTGATATGTCTGATAATCAAAATGGAGAAACATCACATTAACTCTAATCCGATGTTATAGGGAACTGACAATCCAGCAACTGATGCGATGCCATCTCTAATAAAATGCTGAGATTGCCAGCAGGGAGCTCATCTTTCTTTACTTATTCATGAGACTCCGGCTTTGAAAACCCAAAAAAAAAATGATAACAGTTCAAGCCGGTTGAAGGAAATCTTTGTTGACAGAAAAAAAAAAAAGTTCCCGACGTGCGGAGTTTTCAGATTTTGCGTTGACTCTTCCAGAGTTCAGTGTAGGGCGTTATGGGAAACTCCTGAGGTGGGTTTCATCAGGGTCAGGTGGATCTGCTTTGGATTGATTGCCAAGTGCGCTGAAGAAAAAATGAAAAAGTATCCTGAGCTCTCTCTCTCTCCCCCCCCCCCCCCCCCCCCATCCCCAGCGGTTCTGAGAAGGAATCTATTAGATCCAGTGCAGCTTATGTCAGGTAGCACTATAGCCATACTATACTAGTGATCTGGGCTCAGCCTCATATTGTTCCTACAACTCTGCCGTCAACTGTCAGAAGATTCTGAACACCTTCAAGTAAGCCATTTAGCTTTCTAATTCACAGACTTCCTTACTACCAACTGTCCAATAACCTTCTGCTAGGCCTTACAGGAACATAGAAACATACATAGTAATGTAGTAGATGACAGTTAAGAAAGACTAATTGGCCTGTCCAGTCTTCCCAATCTTTTCAGTTCACAGTATCTAGAATATATCCCAGCTGTCAGCCATAGAATCTTGACTGCTTGTAGGATATCGCCCCTTATCCAAATCTGTTTTGGTTGTCTTCCTCTTTGGTTCTCTAACATCCTGGGTAGATAAGCGTACAAGTTCCCACATCCAGTCCAACACCCAGCATCTCTACCAAGCTTTGTAATAATCTAAACAGCTATGAAAACTAGTAAAGCTATTGCCTGAGCATCCAGCCTCTTAGGTCCCTCTGGCTTTCCTGAATGGTACCCAGTCACCAGTGAACTGCCTGCATCGACCTGTTGGTTTCCTGGGAGTCAGAGTCTGCTGGTTTTCAACCTGGCTACCCCTTAGCCTGTAGCGTCACGAGGTTGCAAGCCTTCAGAAAGCCAGTGCTTGTGCATGCTCTGTCCAAATCTCACAGGTCAAATGATGTTTGTAATAAGGCAGGGTTGGAAACCTGCCACTTTAAACTTTGTATTGGCATTTTTAACTCAGTGTAGGAAAATGGAAGCTTCACTGTAATGTGGGGGTGATGTCAGTTGAGTAGCCAGGAAAGAGCATGTGGAGTTGTATGGATTTGGCTAACTCCTCTTGATCTTGGATGAAAGGATATGGATCCCTTTGGGGCCTCTACTTCTACTATAGTTTGGGGCCAATGTACTAACCTATGGATGGGATCTCAGAAAAGTTCTGGTCTTGTATGTATATATATATATATATATTTTCTTTTTTGCACAGATGACCCATTTGAATAATACGTAAATTGGCTGTGTGCTAACTCTCTTGCTGACTTTATTGTTGAAAAAAACAACATAATGCCATCACCCCAAGGTCTAGTGAAGGGTCTTGTGAACAGTGGGGCTGTTGCACGTTGTAGCCCATGCACTTTAACTTTGCAAACTTTGATAATCTGATTTGCATGATTTTTCAGCTCATTATCTATTTTGCATACATTTTGCGGCAAAGTGTACGAGAACAAAAGTACAAGTGAACTATTCACCGATAACATTCATTATCACGTTAACACGTGTTTTTCGCACACTATAGCTGCTGCGAACCTGGCCACAGTTTAATACGTCAGCCTCTTTACTAACTTGTCTTGACATTTTGAAACAAGTTTGCTGCCCTATAATAGTTTAGCATGGAGTGAAATCTCTGCTCACTGTGGGAATGTTGACTTCCAAATTGCCCAATTTGTGAGAGGCTTTGGAGGAACTAATATTAAAAATCCTGTCCCTTGACATAGGCCTGGATTTTCTAAGTTCGCAGAACTTAGAAAATCCAGTGGTAACGGGGGGCACGGGCCTGCGAAAGCTGGCAGTGATCGCACCACTGCGGTGCTATCGCTGCTGACTTTCGCAAACCAATAGCACCACCGTGAAAGGTGGAGCTATTGGCCGCGTTACTGACGGCGATAAGGCTCCTTACCTTTTCGCCGTCAGCGATGTCTTTGCGGCTTCTGCCCCGGTGCCATTCAAACTCCTCCCCTTCCAGTGCGGGCGCTGCCCAGAACCCGCTCCAATCTAGGCATCGCATGCGAAAAGGGACTTTTTGCATGCAATACCTTTGGAAAATGACCCCCATAGTCACTTAGTCCTGGTTCCAAGAACACAAAATACTCTCTTGGTGTCAGCCACAGACCCAGGCAAGCAAAGTTGGGCATTGGCAATGGAGGTTGCTGAAAACGAATTATTCAGGACAGTTTTATTGCTTCTAACTTATCTTCTTCCTTGTGTGCTCACTAAAGCCCCAGTGCACAAAATGCATCTTTAACACAATGAATTTCTTATCTGTATGGAACCGAGTTTGCTTTGTGGAAAAGAATTGCATTTACAACACTGAAGTTTGCCAGGATCTTCTGTTTGAACATCTGTGAGGGCTGCGGGTTTCGTTCCATTTTGAGCCTCTTCCTCGGTCAACGCTGGCACAACCATCCTACATCTGAACAAACACATAAACCTGGGATACGGATAAGCAATTCCCTTTAAAAAGAAGAATATTTTTATTCTGGGTTGAAGACTTGTACAGTAAATCAAGGAAAGCGAGGACTTTTTTGCCTATCTTCCTTTCCCCAGGCCTCCAGATAACAGATTGATCCCCTGAGACCTGTCAGGCTTGCCTTTCTCCTGTCTCTTTAACATCTCTCTCTTGATGGCTGTGTTAACACAGATATCCTCCTCTCTTTTTTTTTTTTTTTCCAAGTGTAAAGCCTGGCCGGGTGACAGCTATATCAATACAGGCTGCAGTTTGTTTCCCGACCTTAATGGCACTTTTTTCAAGGAACTTTTGTGTCTTAAATACAGAATCATCCTGGCACAGGGGAGGGCAGCTTGCTACTGCTGCTGCCTGTTCCAGTGGCTCTTTTCTAATAATATTAGGATCTTTGTAGCACTTTTCATCCAGTTAGGGTTGCAAGGGATTTTATAAGGTTGGCACTTTTTGGGGTGTGTTTTTTGCCTACCAGTTTTGGTGTGTGTGAACTGAACAATGGTTTCCAAATGGAGAGAAGGAACAACCTGATTATTATAATTATTAACCAATTACAGTAGTTTAAAATGGGGCATAAGAAGATGGGGAAGACAACTTTTTTTAAAATTCATATTCAAAGTCATTTACCTGGGTAGCTTGGCCTGGCGGGGGTGCTGGATGGAAGACGATTGATGCGGGCTGTTGCTTCCCCATCTCCACCCCCCCCCCCCCCCACCAGTGAGCAAAATTGTGGGGACCATAGCAGAGTGGGGAGCGCAGAATTGTAGAGCAGCACAGTAAAGGTGGGGAGTGGGTACGAGGCCAAATGGAGCGTAGCCAAGGTGAGCAGAAATGGCTGGAAGGCTATGAGCAGAGATGCACCTGGAGTCAGTGACAAAACTCCTGAGCTGCCAGCCCCCTCCCCAGGGCAGAGCCAGGCCTAGATTTTGTTTCCATAGGGAGAGGGAAGGACTCTAAAGCTGAACGGAGACGTGGCTCAAGGAGTCCCACCAATGCGATACAGTCATACCTTGCTCTAAACTGTTTAGGAAGGGTAGGGGTGGCAGAAAAGGGGGACGTCAGTTCCCCAAAATACTGGAGCAGAGCTAATGTGATATTTCTCCATCTTGAGTATCAGCTTTCCATTTACTATTTATTATGGGTGCACCCGGGCAGGCATATTTTTCATTTTGTTTCTTGGTTTTTTGTCTTATCATTTTGCCTGTTTTCTTCTTATTTTCATGAAATGGGAAATTCCATTACATTTCCCATTGTATTTCAAACAAATGCACAACCCTGCTCTTTATGTAATAAAAATGATGTAAAAGCAACTCAAATGTCAGAGGCCTGTGTCAGCAGAAACCATTGTATGATGAAGAAGAGGGAGCTTTGGTGACGGGAGCTGTGACCAATCAGTACAGACCCTTAACTTGTCTGTCAGAGAATCCACCTGAGAAGCTCGCACAGAGGACAGGCTGCATTCCCAGCATAATTCTTCACTGCTAGAGTGCTCTGCCCAATAGCCTTACAGCCCTCCTCTTCCCTCCCGTTTTATTACCCCTAGGACTCCAAATCAGGTTTTCCCTGGGTCTCCCTTCCTAATTGTTCAAAAATGACACGTTTCTGTGCCGTGTATCAACAGAGTGTATATTAAGCCTTCCAATTTAATTGTTGTTTCTTCTTGTTCAATAGCAGCAGCTGTGAAACTTAAAAAAAAAAAAAAAAATAACAGCAAATTCTCACGGTGAAAGAATAAAGAGCGGAATGCAATGTAATTGACAGATCTCACCGTATTATTATTTCCAACACAAAGGTTTCATTTTTCCAAAGTGAATTTCACCATACTGTTAAAATTATCCCAGAGCCAGTGGTTATAATGGCTAATGCTCAATAATATTTATCCATTCCCTGCCTTTAACCAAAAGTGAAAATCAGTAACGCACACTGTACACGCCTGGAGATAATTGGAGAATTCGGGCCGGCGTGTGCTGCGTGCATTTTAAAAAGTGCGTGCGGATCTCCACTACACGCACACATTTTTTTTTTTTACAAAAAAGGGGCGGTGTGTGGGTGTGATCTGGGTGGGGCCTAAGCATTCCAGGATTTCTCACGGAATTCCACATGTAAATACCTATGCGCCAAGCGCATGCCAGGGTACCCTACTGTGTAATTTTACTTCTACTATGGATGGCGTGTAAGTCAGAAAACAAAATAACTAAAGAGGTGACCGGGATTTTAAGGATAGGGGTAACAGGGTAAAAGGGAGGCTAATTAACGGGGGGGGGGGGGGGGGGTAGGAAAGCTAATCCCTTAGCTGGGCGAATTGGGAATGAACTGGTTTAATTGGTAATTGCATCATCACACGTGTCTACTGAAATCCCCCCATTTACATGGTAGAGGCGGTAATTGCTCGCACATGAGGGTGTCCATATAAAATTGCATGTACAGCCCACACACACATGCGCACATATGTTATAAAATGGCTGCGTCTTTTGGTGCAAGCCGGCATATGTGCGTACACGTGCACCTGCACGCCGGTATCAAAGTTACTGTCTTAGGATATACTGGGACAGCGGGTCAAGATAATAACTGTTGGTTGACAGATGGGTCTTTGGCTGGAGGTATCTGAGATGGATTCCAGGGTTGCAGATTGCATACTGATGAATAGCAGGTGGCTGAGTTAATGCCTTGGAGAAAGGGAGGGACCTTTAGGACCCCTCCCTCCTCCCAAATATTTAAGGATCATTGAACAGAAGCAGTCTAATTAATTGATCAACTGGCAATAGAAAAGTTCTGTAGACTACAACAGACCTTGTGGAATGGAAAAAGGCAATGGCATCATGTAGAAGGGGAGAAAAGTCCAAAAAGTAGTAAAAAAAAAATTATATATATCTCAACCAGAAATCAAACACTCCTATATGCATTATAATGCTAGCATTTTTAATAGAAGAAATAGAAAATGAAAATTACAAAGTAATGCTTTCAACTAAGCTTGGTCAACCTCAGATGAGTGACTTTTGAGTGACTTTGATATAATTGATTAATGCTTTCAAAGCGCTTTTGTGTTAGTGGAGAATTTCAGCTATACTACAATTTCAGCTAGATAAAGATCCAGTGTTGGAGTCCAAAGAATTAGACGGACTTTATTTTTAACTGCATAGTATAAAATTTACTAAAAAAAAAAAATCCATTGTAGTGGGAAACCAAGTGCTTGTAGCTACTTGTGACATCAAGAGCGCGTGCAGTGTGACTAACCCATTATTAGGAGGGCCCCATAATAATTTCAAATAATTCTGTCGATGGTGTGACGTTGAAAGTATTATTTTGTAATTTTCATTTTTTATTTTTTCTATTAAAAACTTTGGCACTACAACGCATATAGGAGTTTTTGCTTTCTGGTTGATACGAAGCAGAAGAAAACAATTGCCTGATGCATATCAATCAATGGGATCTGGTAATCATCTCACCCTAGCCTTCAGAGTTTAGTAACTTTTTAACTTCTTCTCTGGAGGTTATCTCAGAAGCTTATGAGAAAAAAAAATACACATTTCATCATTCCCATGCCGGTCTCATTAGCAATCAGTTAGCCAGACTTTTTGCTAGATTCGGGTTTTTCTTTTTTTTTTGTACATCCCCCTACATTCCACAATAAGTTCAGGGGCCTTGTAGAGTCCCAAAGAGAAGGAGCAGCGTTGAACAAAATGAAAAATAGTGGCATATAAATTGGAATAAAAAAAATCATTGGAAAGCTGGTCGCTGGATGTTCTGCTAAGCGCAGAATCTGTCTCTTAGGACGGGCAATCTCAGTAGAGGCGCATACAAGGTAGAGGCGCATACAAGAGTACCGCGACCTGACCTGCGCGCAGCGCGGGAGGACTGGGGACCCCGCGCGATAATGAGCTGCCTGCTGCTCCCATTGCGTCTGTAGTCGGAGACGCAGACCGACTGTTGACCTCAGCTAAAGTTCTGTACTCTCCACACTACCCTACCTCATTTGTATTTTTTAATGAGACCCTAGCAAAGTGTTTTCAGCAACCATCATAAAGGGAGCGTGTGGAGTCGGGGTGCAGGGGTGTGGGAGTTAGAAAGCCAGAGCAAATTGCATCACATTCATTACAATCTGCTAAAGCCTTATTGTGAGGGCTTTTCTGTTTTTTGTTGTTTTTTTTTTTTTTTTTTTTTACAAAGTATCAGGGAACATCCTGTTAATAATATTTTGGTTTGACTGGAGCTCCAGTCTCCAGCCTACCTTTTTAAATATAGCCCAAATACATTATGTAATTTTCAAAAAATGTTACCCAGGGAACTAAGCAGTTACCCAGATAAAATTGGGGGGGCGGTGAAAAATTGCCTTCTGCCTCTGCAAGTAAAGGGTACCTTTACCTGTGCCACAAGGGGGTGTGGGTCGGGATGGGGTGAATGTGAAGCCAGTGGACAACATGCCGGGATTTCATTTTGAAATTCTCCATTTTTTATTTACGGTGCACACTTTGCAGGTGCAAAGCTCACCAATACTTTGTGCCGGCTGGCCTCACATTTTCAGAGGGAAATGCCATAGGGAGTTTTCCCTTCAAAATTTGCATGCAGGGATGCAAATGCATTTTACAAGTGGCCCCCAAAATAGACTATTCCACTGCTAAGTGTGTGTGTGTTTGTGTGTGTGTGGTGATGGGGGGACCATACACTTTCACGTCTTATGCAGTTCAGAAGTGCTTTCTAGTAAGACTGGAAAACAGGTGTCTTTAGGGTATCTCTTATGGTATAATAACGTTACTGTTTCTCCTTTGGCTTAGAGACATTGACTTCACTTATCTTTCTGAACTCTTCCAAACATGTCTCTGATAACACGCTTAAAAAATGTGCAATATACTTTAGGCTATTAGGCAGTGTTGCCTATTACACATCAAACTTTTACTGGAACTCATCAAAGTAAAATAAAAGAACAGCTCAAACACACTAAAACAACACTTTGTCTTGGTTCTTATTTATAGCTGAACTAAACTGAGTGTAAATTATAAGCCATGACATAATGACAGCTAAATAGGAGAGGTGCTGACTTAAAGAATGCATGCAGTAACACTTAAGATGACAAAAGGTACCTGACAACCTGCATTAACTTACAATAAAGGATTGCTTTTCTTAGAAGTGGTCATGTCGAATTCCATAAGAAACTGAATGTAGATTTTATTTTTATATATATATATATATATATATATATATATATATGTGTGTGTGTGTCTGTATATGTCTATATATATATGTGTGTGTGTTTGTGTCTGTGTGTGTGTGTGTGTGTGTGTATGTTTATAAATGCCCTGTACATAAAATAATTGAGAACTATGAATAAGAACAAACCAAACCAAGCCCTGAAACGGAAGCCCTTCACTGAAACCGTCTCCTTTGTAGAGGGAGCACTTTTATGTGGACGCTAAATGGCTGCTGTCCAAGGTGCTGATATCGGATACAAATGTGATAATTGGAAAGGTTTCAAATTGAAAATAGTGCTTGAGGTTTTCCAGCAGATTACAGGTTGTGCCAACTACCTTTGATCGGGGGAGAAGGGAGGGAGGAGAACCTACAAAGAGAATAAGCAAGGTACATGGTGCAGAGAGAGGTTTATTCAGAAATGGATACAAAAATGTACTACAGAGCCTATATAGATGGACTTTATTATTTGTAAAGGGGGAATGTATGCAAGGTATATAGTATAATGGGTCTTGTTTTTAAAAGAGGTTTATCCATAAGCATACTATGGGACAAACCTATTCATTTTAAATCAGTACAGAGATGGTAACTTTCAAAGCGGTGTGCAGGTGTACATTGACACATATGTGTCAGGACACGCCTAAATATGCAGCCATTTTGTAACTTGTGCACACATTATAAAATAGCCAGGGTATGCATAAATTGGGTTTCCTCTGTGTACATGTGGGTATTTTAAAAAGGGTGCACGTGTAATGACCAGTTTCACCAGTTCATCCACCAGTTCGCTCAGTCTGCAGTTAGATCCTCCAAACCCCTCTGGTTTTATAGCCTGCATGCCCCCTAGTTACCCCAGACCATTCTGCCCATGCCCCTTTTTGAAATCGAGGGAGATGTGTACACTGATTGAGATATGTGCACATCTGGAAGGTTTTATACAATTTGGTTTGTGCACACAAGCTCAACTTGTGCATGCATTCTCTCATTGATGCATGTGCTGGGCTTTTAAAATCTAGCTCTAATTGTCTACTTGATACAATCTATTAATATTTACCATGTTGCCCAATGGGTAGGTTTTTCTTGTAAGATTCAGTAATCTAATATATCTGAAATCTATATTGAAGATAAAGTACAAATCAAACTTAATATCACAATATTATTTATGATTATTTGTACTTCCTTGGTAAGAAAAGGAAGATATGGGAGGCATGCAATGGATATGGTTGTTTTGGTGCACTAGTGTCTGGGAGTGAGCGTGCCCTAGTGGTTGTAAACAGGGATGGATTTAGAGTTTTGCAGCCTCTAGGGAGTTTTAGTGCTTTCATTCCCCTACCTCTTGTAAGGGTCGGTTGCAGGGTAGCAGAGGGCTGTTCTCTGCTGAATGAGAATGAGCAGAGCTGGGAGGCAACAAATATTAGCCAGCCTGCTGCCCCTAAATGTTTGCTGCCCTAGGCATAGGCCTAATGGATACCTATTGACAAATCCAGGATGGATTGGAAAACCGTGAACCCTGGGTTCAAATCCTGTTCCTACCACAGCCAAAGGCTGTGCCCTTGGGCAAGTCACGTTTTATTTCCTGTTACCTCAAGTACCCACTTAGACTGCAAGCTCTTCAGGGATTCAAGCATATTGCATTACACAGCACCCTGGTTTATGCTGCCATAAATTCTGAAATAAATAAAATATCATGTTCAAACCACCCCCATATCTTTGACTGAGAGATGGTTTTGTGTTTTTTTTTCTTGAGCCTGCTTGTTCAGCTCTAATATTAATCTATTCATCAGTTCATCTCATTGGAAGAAAACATGTCATCTTAAGTAGTTTCTTGGATGAGAGTAAATGCCTCATTAATTTAAACATATTAACCTGAGAAGACTATTTGTGTCTGGTAGACTAATGAATACCATTATAGGGAAGACACAATGGTACACAGAGGAACGCACTCAACCATTAGACACTCTTTAAATACACACTCATTTGCTTGTACAATGAGGAATTTAGAAAGGGGAGAGAAAGAAAGTGAGAAAAATGGGTAAACAGAATCCATGCTGAAGATGAGGGGGAGAAACAGGAAAATTGAAAAAATAAACAGAAGGTAAAGATGTCTGGAGAACCCTACTAGATTTTGAAGTACAGTCTACCAGAATCATTAATCTGGTCAAGGCTCAAACTATCAAGTAAAAGTCAATTAACTCATCATTAAGATAGAAGACTTGACCAACCTAAGGAACGCCAAAGCTTCCAAAATCTTCAGCTGAAGTATTTGTACGACATTTTAGAGGGGTAAGAGATAAGCTTTTCCCTGAATACCAAGGACACTGCTCTGAAACGGGGATGGTGCTAATTCCAGTAAGTAACGGGAACCAAATTTCTTACACTTACCCCCTTCAGTTGTAAGCACTGCATCTGATCCTCTGGATATTCTGAAGAAGAGGCAGAATGTACTGTTTTGAGTAAGATAACTATTGACCATGATCAGAATGGGTATGACAGACAAGAAGTGCATCCAAGACTTCTTCTTAAAATTAGAAAAGTCTTAGATTTGCAAAGAAGCCCTGTACCTGGAAGAGAATGATCAGGAATGATACATCAAGCTGAAATACTTAACAAAAATTAAACTACTATAACAAACTATCCTTTGTCTTTTTGTGTGATAGATGATGATATGACATAGGTTGAACAACTGTGGCCAGCTTTTCTATAGTTCTTAATGACTGCTATTATAAATATGTCCTCCATTAAAACTACCAATAGTCCAGCAATGTGTGATCTGTGTGTACATGAAACATACATAGAGTGATTTTCAAAGGGACTTTTGTGGATAAAACAGTGCTTTAACTGCAGAAATGAACCTTTTGAAAACTGCCCATCTGAATGTGCACATAAGATTGGGCACATACATCTTGGTTGCAGGTAATTTTACGAGCTTAGCGGCGAGGCAATATGGGAGTGGGGTATGCATTTTGAAAAATATTCACTTACATTTTCACTGAAAAACTCCCCATTACAAATTAGCAGGTGTAACTTGTGTGGTGAATTTTTGCCAGGATTGTTTTAGAAGTGAATTTACATGCACATGTATGCAGGCTGTTATACAATTACTACCTGAGAAAGCAATTTTCAAAGGCATTTCCATGGCATGTAGTCACATCGTCTTTTATCTGCAGATAAACCTCAGAGCAGACATTCCTGGGGACGGAGTCTGGGAGGAGGTAGCATTTAATTTTAAAATCTACATACATAAAAGTATCTGCACAAATAACAGATGCAGGTCTGTGCTCTCCCTTTTTCCCCCCCAAAGGGAACTTTATCCCTTGGAAAACTGGTTTAAATTCTGCAGGTAAAAAGCTCATGCAGACTTTGCACTTCTGTACACAGTTTGAAAGTTGCCCTCTTAATTATTTTCCATTTCTTACCATTCATCACAAAACATCTGAATGCCTGCCATAGAACTTTGAATACAATACAATTCATACAGAATTTCAAAATGACCTGTAGTCAATGTCCCTAAGGTTTTGTGTAGTACCTATATCAACAGTTGTTCCTGGACATAATACAATCTTATTGCTAACCAATTACAATTGGTATTTCGAAAGGTTGAGTAGATCAGACAGTGAACTGAATCTTTGTAGCATAGAACTATATGGACATTAGAGTCATTTTCCTTAGACTGCAGAGCTATTCTTTGGATAGATGTTCTTGATAGCATGCATGTTGCACTATGCAATCAATTCTCTGTCCTAATAGAACAGCTGGAACTTCTAAGCAGATTTCCATTTACCTAGCAGCATGGCATTAATACTTCAGCTTGCCTTTTCAAGTCAACTTCCCTGATATAGAACCCATGGAACTATGAATTGCTAACCCTGTCTGATTAGGCCTTGAGACTGTCATGTCACTATCAAGAAGATAATAAATACTCACTCTATTGTCCGGCCATAAGATAATAAAATCCTTATATATTCCAAATGCCATAGCACAGTCATCTAGGCAGAACCTTTCCTAACATGATGGTTGGCTGGAAGTAAATGTGCTTTTCTTTCTATTTTTATCGGAAACTATGATGAAGATGTTACCATAGGAAGTGCATGCAGTTTCATTAATGGTCGAGCCAAAGCAATGTGCTTATTTACCCAGAAAGGGACAGGACCCAGAAGGGGAGATCTGACTTGGATAAAGAGGGATATATTCTTCAGGTGGTCAAGCTTCTATGGCTGACAGGTGGAAGATGTCTGTAGCACAATGGGAGGTAATATACAAACAAGAAAAGCTGATGACCATATAATCTATGCAGGGTGGGTGGTGAAATTTGTACAGCTGACAGCTGAGAGATATCCTTAGTTATAGCAGTGTAGGAAGGGAAAACCGGGTAAATGGAGAGACTCTGGTATTAACATGTTAAAATGGATTTGAAACATGCATTTGCAAATAACAGTGACTGCATTAGAATAACTTGACTGTGTTAATTTTCAATGCAACTGTGTAAGTGAAATGCGTAAATACTGTGATAAAGAGCCTATTACTCATTACCATTGTATTTTCATGAGAGCATTAAATGTACCTTGGCTTCATTGCTGAGGTAAATTTGACTCCTCCTCCTGGTGTGTCGTTAACTGATAAAAGGATAAAATTGCCACTTTATCAGTTAGTAGGTGGGGAAAGCAGTGTCTGTGGATGCCACCTAATCTCCCTCACTCCCTCTGATTCCACTTTTCAGCTCAAGGCGCCCACCCACTTTAGCCCAGCAGGCTTGGTCTCCTGCCTAAAAATGGTGACAATTAGCCAATATTGATGCATGTTATCACCTAGGAGCCTCTGGATGAGCCATCTGATCCTCGTCTGAAGGACATCTAGAGGACATTTTTTAAGATATTTAGCTGGGTAAAATGGTTTGACAGATTATTGCCTTCCTCATCCAGTTACACTCACATGCTGGTTTCCACTGTGGGCATGCTTTTAGCTGGACTGGGAAGAGACATTTCTAGAGCAGTATTTATTCAGGTCAGGGGGTTAGAAAGCAACACGTCTTCATAACGTTTTCTAAAGCATGCGGGCTATTTTGCTGCGTCCTTGGCTGCCTGCGCAAAGCATGTGCGGGATCTTAGCCCATCTACTTTACATGCATTTTTTTTTTTAAGAGAAAGTACCTTGGTAATTTTTTTTTTCTTTGAAACTTAATGTAAACGTTTAGATGCCTGGGTACTTTGCACCTGCCCTTTTCTGCACAAGGAACAAAAAAGAAAGTGACCGGAGGTCCTTCAGAAGTTCTTTATTTGATCGCCTTCCTTTTTGTTTTTTGGGCCCTTTTCTGCACAAGGCCAAGGGCGTGGTAAAATAGTGCATGGGAGATGCAAGCGCAATTCAGGCTCACGCATGCCCACTGAATTTTAGAAGCTGCCCAAATATGCGCTTATCCTCCCACTGTGCGCACATCTCACTCAATTTCGAAAAGCACGGTGTGAGTGTGGTCTGGACAGGGCATGGCCAAGGGACTTGCATGTAAATACTTACACACCCTGGCCCACTGCTGCATTATTTTATTTCTGCTATGGAGGAGGCTATTAAATGAGCAGGGTTCGGAGGACCCAGCTCTTAACTGGGTGAACTAGTGAGCAAACTGATGAACCTGGCAATGGCGTGGACATAGGCCTGTGATAAAATACCATGACTTGCGCGGTAGAATCAGGATTTGCACGCCTAGCCATGCACCCACTTAAAATCGGGCACATGTGCACGTGGCCAGGCTATTTTATAACATGCATGCAAGTTATAAAATGGGCATCTATCCGGGCACGCGCCAGCACACATGCGCCAAAGTGCACCTGTGCACCGGTGTAAAAGTTACATTCCTAAGTTGCTAGTGTAAAAGACACGCCCATGCGTTTCCCAACTTACTCGTGGACTTTTACACCTGCTAATTATCTGGTGTAAATGATATATATATATATAGCATCTTCATTGTGTAGTACTGACTAGGTGGTGGGTTTGGGTGAAATGTGGGGAGTTCAGGCTGAAGGACCAGAGAAGGACTGGGCAAACTGGTGGACTAATTGGTTAAACTGGTAATTTCACTCACCCATGTATGTTTTAAAATACACCAATTTATGCATATAAATCCCGAACATATGCAAATAAGCCCTACTTTACTTTTGCATGTAAAATATGCCCGCGCATATTTTTAAAATAGATGGGTAAAGTACGGGCGTTCAATGCTTTGAAATGCATGGTTTCAATGCATTGCATAGTAACATAGTAATGATGGCAGAAAAGGACCAAATGGTCCATCCAGTCTGGCCAGCAAACTTCTTACGGTTGTGTCTCCAGCACCATGCTGATTTCTCCCACTCCATGCAGTTATCTCCAAGCCTTATGATAACCCATAAAAAGCTTACTGCTAGCAACAGTTTTATAGAGTGAGGAGGCCTTCTTGAAAATTCAGACAGTCCTGCTTGACATGCTTCGCTTATGGACTTGGCCGTAGAAGCCGTCCTGTGCTTTTTCCCTTATGTCTGCAAGTCAGTACCCCAGACTGTAAAAGTCAGGGCAGGTGTTGGCTGTGTCTGAATCCAATTCCTCTTCCCATGAAGGTGTGCATATTTTATAATGTGCGCGTATGCGATATGCACATGTTATAAAATACTATGGTTAAACAACATGCGGCCGCCGCGTGTAGTTGATTGTAAGTTATCCTCCCTGATTGAAGTTCCTTGAGGCATATACTTATTATACCTGAATACTAAATGTGCTGTAAATTGCCTCGTGCATTCTTTGGACAGGTGGGCTAAAATGTTTTAAAACTTTATTGCAATGACTAGTGAAGAAATGGCATTTCTTAGCCATTACTGGGGTGGAGGAAACGTTAGGATCTTGAGGATAAGCCCCTTCGAAACAGGGCGTGGGCAGAGGGGCGCATTTCTGACAATTAATGAAGGTGAGTTTCAGGAGGGCTCAACCAATCAGAAGGCAGGATTCCTGTTTCAATGTCCTGAAACCCCTTGGCTTCAAAAGCTAGCTGCTGCCTTCTGTCGCTTTGGTATTCCACTTGCAGCACAAGAGTCCCAAAAAAATCACAGCTAAATTTCCTTTCTTAATGTAAAATATGAGTTGTGAGTGTGACTCAATTTTGTGTGGTTTTAGTTGTGAGTAATAGATGAGAGCCATTTTAAAAGCTCCACAGAGCCACCATCAGTGGTTCTGAGCCTTGGGATGAGATGCACCATACGACTATACGACAATATAGACCATAATTGGCAGTTTTCCTTGATATATGCTTAATCTTCATGATCTGCAAAACTTGGCTTCTGCTTTGTGAGGAGAAGAACTGTTGCTGATTGCCAGAGAGGTGTTTGTGAAGAAGAGATTAGGGTGTTAATAAGAAACTCTGGTGTCTACTGACTGATTTACATAGGAAGGTCTCTGACAGTAATTACTTTTACACTCTGATAACTGTAAGCTGAAGTGGGAAGCTTTGCAACCTGATAAACCGAGAGGTTGATAAATTGAGAAGTTATTGTGCTAAGACGTAATAATGCATTATTAACCTCTTGTTCTATGAAAGTACTGTGGGACAAATGCTATGTGTACAGCAAGGGTAAGAATGCAGTATTTGTTTGGTTTTTGTTTTGGGGGGGGGGGGGGGGGGGGCAGGTTCAGTTTTTCAACTACCTTTCTGCAAATGCTGAAGGTGACTTACAAAAGTAATGAGAATTACTCAAAACAGAGAATAGCAAAAATAAAAATCACAAAAATAACAAAATCAGTATGGTCATATAATAATAGCAAATAGTACAATAAAATGTAAGTCAACAACATATTCATAACATAATAGCTAAATAGTACAATTTTGAAATAGTACATTTTGAAATGTTAATAATTATAGTGTAATTATGTATCCATTTACTTGTCTAATTTGAAAAATCAATAAATATATAAATTTAAAAAAAATATATATATAATGTAGTCAAAGAGCCCTAAGATAAAATGAATCTGAATAAATTGATTAATAAGAGACAATGAACAAAACACACAGCAAATAGTAAGATTTAGGGAAAAAATTCAATCACAAGGAGGATAATGTTAGGAAATCCGTGTTTTATATGGCCATGTGCAGATCTACCCCAGTATTTTATAGGTTATAAAATGCGCATAAATCTATCCTGCAACATTTGAAAGATACACACAAATAGATATTCAAGTTAAGCCAAATAAGTTCTGAATTATCCAGCTAAGTGGTGGTTTTACCACTACTTAGCCAGATAAGTCTTAAGTCCACTTTGAAAATTTATGCTAGTCTGCGGATACAAAGCTCCCGACAGACCTCAGCCCTGAGCGAGCTGTTCGAAAATGACCTTCATATTGTGTGCACTGTACGGAAGACTGAGCAAGCAACTCGCTTGGTGTCCAGTGAAGTTTCTGTCTTACAGTATTAGAAATAATTCTTTTTAAAAAGTTGCCTTAAAAGGTGTTTTTGAGGTGGGTTTGGTTTTATTTCCGTGTATCCTGTTACCCTGTCAGGGGTTGTTACTCGCTTGTATTGCAGCCCAAACTCCATTGAAGAGCTGAGCGCGCCCTACTTTCGGGCCAATTCAGTAAAGTCCGTGGGAGAGCGGGCGAACACCCGCTCTCCCGGTGCGCGCACAGGCCACTCGCCTGTGCGCGCGATTCAGTATTTAAATGAGGCCCGGCGATAGAAACAGGCAAAAGGAGGCACTAGGGACACTAGCGCGACCCTAGCTCCTCCTTTTGGCCCAGAGCGGCGGCTGTCAGCGGATTTGACAGCCGACGCTCAATTTTGCCGGCATCGGTGACTATTAATCAGGTACCCGAACAGTCATCTCCCCTTTCCAAGCGGGAATTTTGCAGCAGTAACCGAAGTTGGTTAGTTGAACAAAGTGATGCAGATGGATTTTTCTCCTCTCCGGCTAGAGGGGGGATAAGTCAAATGCGGCTTCTGATCCCATCTCACCCACAGAGTAAAAACTTTAATCCTGATGCATTCACAGCATTTTGGAGCAGGGAAGGGAGATACTGCTTTGTATCATTTTCCTCTTTCCTCTCCGCCCATGCTCTCCACCACAGTTGCTGCCGGCAGTTTTGGAATGGGGGGGGGGGGGGGAAGAGTACTTCCATATCCAAATTTTGGTCAGTGGAGGTTGTAAACTTGCCTCTGACCAGCCCCCACCCATATTCTTTGACGTTAATTTTAAAAGCCTGGCGTGTGCATTAATTAGGGGTGAGCCGGGGGTCGCGCTGGGCAGATTTTAAAAGCCGCCAAGATACGTGTGTATCTCCTGCAGCACACGCATCTCGAAAGTTTTCAAACCGGGGCAGGGCGTGGGTGTGGTCTCGGTAGGGCACGGGCATTTGGGGTCATGGACCTAGATGCACACAATACGTATGCGCCCTGGTGCGCACCGAGGTCCCCTGCAGCGTAACTTTACTTCTGCTATGGATGATGTGTAAGTTAAAAATGAAAGAAAACTAGGGGTTTTAAGGATTGGGGCTAACTGGGGGGAATGAAGGGTTATTAAACTAGGGAGCTTTGGAGGACCTGTCTCTTAACTGGGTGAACTGGGGACAAACTGGTAAAACTGGAAATAGTATCAGTGTGCTCCCCTTTTAAAATCCCTCAATGTAAGGTGAATTTTAAAAGCCTGATGCGCATATCAATTAGGGGATGCACAAATATGTTGGGCTGGAGGGTGCCAAGTGGATTTTAAAAAGCGCCTGGTTTTATGCACATTATCTCCCACAGCCTACACATCTCAGAACTTCTTGAAATGGGGCGTGGCGTGGGCATTTCAAGACTTGAACCAGAAATTTGTGCATAAATACTTATGCGTCCCCTTGCCGCGTAACGTCTGCTATGGATGGCTTGTAAGTCCAAAAAAAATAAATAACCTGCTATTTTGGAGGGGGGTTTAAAGGGTCCGGGGTAACTGGGTTGTGTACAGGCTTTCAAACCAGGAATGGTTGGAGGACCTATCTGTTAACTGGTTGAACTGGGAACAAACTGGTAAAACTGGCAAATGCATCACGCGCGTCTCTTTTAAAATTTCCCCACTTACGCAGTAGAAGAGGCTTTTGTGCGCATAGGCAAGTGTCCACTTAAAATTGGGCACACTTGTGCGCACGGTCAAGCTATTTTGTAACATGCGCACATATATATTTTATACGTTGTAATATAGCTGTGTCATTGGGCGCAGGGCAACAAACTTACGCATGTGTGCACCCGCTCGCCGCTTTGAAGGTTACCGTGCCTGCACACAAGTTTATCTCCTCCATTAATAAGTGTACGAGCCTTCTCTGTACCATCTGGCAAGAGACCCACCTAACATGAGTCTTGCACAGTCTGCACTGATGGCTAAATTCTTGGCTGGACCCTGTCCTGTTCTCCCTTCGCAGGTTCTGGCTCGCTTACCTCTGCCTTTCTTGCTGCTGTGTGTGTGAAACAGCTTTTCTGATTCTCCCAGTCCTTTGCTTTCATTAAAGTGTGTGTCTGTGTGTGTTCCTCTCTCTATTTCTCCTTCCCTGCTTTATTATTACATTAGCGGTCCTCCTCTCCATATGCTATGGGTTTACTGGGCAGCACGTCCTTTCAGAATGGATCAAGATGGAGTGGGAATTAATCTGTTGCTCTGGCTCTCTTTCCACAACACCTGACATCTTTTAGAATGAAGTGCTTCATTTTCTGGCATGTGAAGGTCCAGGCTGCTCGCCTCATGCACGACATGTAGCAGCTGAGAAACCAAGCCAGCTTAAAAAAGCAAAGAAGAATCTGTAGCATATGCTTTCTACAAATCTCCCTTTTTATTAACAAACAAAAAAAAAAAGAAAAGAAAAGAAAACCTGTTCACTGTAATCTTGTTAAAAAAGATTGGCCTCAAGCCAGTGGGGATAGACATAGGCTTGCTGCAGAGTTACTACAGAGATGCAGTTTTGAGTGGTTGAAAAATTCATAAGAGATGGTATTGCCAGACTGCCTTATGCTATCAAATAACTAATCTTGTAATAAATACATGTGCTTTTCATCTTCTGACTTTCTCATTACAGTGTTGTGTTTGTAATTCTAAAATTCTTTATCATAGAGTAAACATAGAAACATAGAATATGACAGCAGATAAAGACCATATGACCTGTCTAGTCTGCCCATCCATACCTCAGCTCTATGGTCCCTTCCTCTTTCTCAGAGATCCTCTCTGCATGTCCCATGCTCCCTTGAATTCTGCTACAGTCCTCGTCTCCATCATCTCCACAGGGAGGTCATTCCATGCGTCCACCACCCTTTCTGTAAAGAAATATTTCCTTAGGTTGTTCCTGAATCTACTCCCTTTCACTCACATCCCATGACCCCTCATTCCAGAGGCTCCTTATCGTTGAAAGAGGCCCATCTCTGTGCATTTATTTTTTGGAGCTTTATAAAATCTCTCTGTCGTGTAGGGATGTGCATTTATTTGAAACAAATCTGTAAAATGGGATGAATGAGCCTGTTTTAGTTTTGTTGCAAATGAAACGCATTAAAAAAAATAAATAAACATTTTCATTCTAATTTGTTTTTGGAAAACAGAATTCACTCTTTGTAATGCATAAGGTGAATTTTAAAAGCTGGGCATGCATGTAACACATCCGAATGTCCACCAGATTTTATAAGCCAACCACATGTGCGCACAAGTCCCGATGTGTGAATTTCACGCATCAGGGAAAAAGGGGCGGAATGTGGGTGGGGTGATGGCATTCCGGGGCGGGGCCAAAAGATGTGTACGGAAGTACCTATGTGCCTGGGCACGTGCCCAGGTATATTTGAGTGTAAAGTTACTTCTTCTATGGAGGAGGTGCAGGTCTCACTAAAACTATTTCCAGGCACTGATGAAGTGTTTGAGGGGTTTGGGGGTAACTGGGGGGGAGTGCAAGCTAAAGAACCAGGAGGGTTTGGAGGACCTGGCTGTAGACTGGGCAAACTGGTGGATGAACCGGTGAAAGTGGTCATGGCATGGACGTGCGTGCCTGCGATAACATTTCTTCACTTGCACAGCTCAAAGCCAACTTTTACGCGGCTATGCACACACATTTGTAAAATCAGGAGCACACATACATGTGCCAGGGCTATTTTACAACATGCGCGTGTATTAATAGCAAAAATACACAGGGTATTTGGGAAGTTATCTTTTAGCGATAAGAAATGAAGAACAGAAAGTGGTCATGCAAGGTTATAAAACTGAAGACGTATGCATAGTTAGATATGCCTATCCCCATATGCTTTGGGTCTGATTTTCAAAATAATGTATGCACATGTTTTGGCCTTTGAAAATTGCCCAGGGGGTTGTGTGCGTAAAATTAAGTGGAAAAGCAATTTCATGAGTACTAGAAAGAGGCGTTGTCGGGGCAGAGTTGAGGTGGAGAAACCATTTACCTGCGTACTTTGGATTTTCAGAAGAATATGCATGAATATAGACATATACCTGTATGCCTGCCCCAAACGGGCATAAATGTATGGCTTATACCACACAGGTTTCTGCATATACCCACTGATTTTCAAAGCAGACTTAAATGTTCATAAGTCTGCTTTGAAACTTTGAGCTGAAGCCTGTATTTGCTTTCTACCTGTGGGCCAGCCTTAATCCTGCTGTTCTAAAATTACTCTCTTTATGATGAAGACAGTTGACCATTTTTAATAGTAAAGAAGGGAGGGGAGAGCCCATCAGAAATAGAAGAGTACTGAGAGAGGAATTTTAGTTTATTTCTGTTTGTTCATTTCTCATCAAGTGCCATCAATGTACACAGCACAGTAATTCATAGGTGTAATTAGATGCAGCAAGATTTATAAAATGCTGGAGACAAAGGGCCAGACCAGTGCAGAAGGTTGTCAGATCCGCTCCTGAGCAGCCTGCAATCTACGAGAACCATAACGAATAAGGTACATAGCCAAGGGAGTATATTCTTTGAGCTAGGAATGGGTTTTAAGGTAGAATTTGAAAAGAGAGAAGACTTTGTGAACAGAGATGTGGAATGACTTCCTGAAGCACAGTAAGATGTGGCAGTGGCCTGAGAGAACAAAGCCAAGCTTGAGGCGAACACTAGGGGGCAAGAAATGAGAGCTATGATGCAGGGTGGGGAGCAGTTTGGAAGGAAAGGGAGAGGAGATTGGATTTGGCTGGAAATAGAAGGGAGCAATTGACAATAAAGTTAAATAAAATAATTATGCTGAGCATGTTGCATTTTTAACCAAGAGGCAAAGTTCCATGATCTTCAGCACCTGAGGAATGCAGGGGCATTGCCTAACGAACAGCTGGAGTAAGGGGTAAGCACATTTGCCCCACTTGGTGCTTTTCCTAGTTTAGATTGCCTGAGGACTTGGCCTTCATAATTCCAAAAAGCAAGTAGCTTTCGCCATCCATTCAGCCTTATAAATGCATCGTCTCTTCTCAGCCACTATATTGGTTTTCTTTATACTAATTTTATTTCTCTGCTGCATGCAAATCAGAGATGCTTTGCTAAAGCAATAGACGAGAAATGCAACTTTCTGCTAAATTGTTTTTGGAATAAAGATGTTAGTATGGATCGTAACATAGGAGTCGATATTCAAATGATTTACGTGATTAAACTTGGCTTTACAGCTCATAAATCAAACCAGTTAAAAATCTCCCCCTTCCCCACCCTACTTCCTCTTGGCACTTTTAAAATCTGTCCACATAAAATTGCTGTGTGTATGGATTTAGCAAGACAAAGAGAGGGCTGGATCAGGAGTTTTCAGATTTAGCCGGTTAGTGCAATATTCAGCAGTAACTAGCCAGATTTGACCCAAGTATAGCTAGCCACGCAAATGGCAGCCTTAGATTTAAGTGCACAGATTTAACTGAAGATCCAGCCACAACTAGTCAGTTGGTTGTGTCTGACCATCCAGACAAAGTTAGCCAGTAAAAAGTTATTTATTTAATATTTGGATTTTTATTCATGCCTCTCACTTTGGAAAAACCTCAAAGTGGGTTATAATGGAAGCCAAGCAAAAGTACAATACAATCCATAAACAATATAATCATAAACATTACAATGAATACAAATAAACAACAAAAAATAAAATTGCCTGCAACATTAACCAGTGAATTTCGCTGCTGTTTAGTTCTTTGAATATCTACCCCATAGTAACTTAGTAAGCCCAATTAGCTCATCTAGTTTGCCCAGTTATTCCTGTCCACTCTGCTAAAGACACATCCCAGCTGCCAGCCATGGAGTGTGATTGCTTCTAAGATATCAATTCATAAGCAAGACAGTGGTCAATCAAATCAACAAAATAATAATAATCTTCCTCCCTTATACACTCATATGTTGATGAGCATGCAGGATCCTCTAGTTCACTCCCAGGACCCTTCCCTTCCAATGTTTAACCACAAAGCTATGTAATAATCTAAATAGCTACCAATGCTAGCATGACTGATTTCCAAACATCCAACCTACTACGGTAAAAGTGTGCACAAACATTTTGTTTTGTTTTTCATTTCATTTGTTGTTTATTGAAAATGAAAGCAATGAAACAACCAACAAAATTTAAAAAAACAAAAAAATGGAAGAAAACACACGTCAGGCCCCACTGGAGAAAAAACCTTCCTCCTTGATCTCCCATCTCCCACCCCCCACCCCCCTTTCCATATTTTTCTTTTTCTGTACAGGGCAGAAGCAATCCATGGTCACACCTGTCCCAATGGAGGCCTGCTTAGAAATGGCGCCGGCAGATCAAGGCCAGCTCGATCTGGTTAACAATGGTTAATTTCTTCTGTACAAAACAAAAACGTGCCGGTCTGAGTCTGGCGCCTTTTTATATGGAAGAAGCTAACGGTGCTGACCTCAGTCTGCTGGCACCATTTCTAAGCGAATCCCTGGGAAGCAAAACCAGATATACCCTGCTAGTTATCCGGATAGGTTTATCCGGCTTAACTAGCTGAGCCGCTCAGCAGCTGAATCTGAACCTCACTGTGTCTTTGCGTTCTCTGCATCATGTATTTGACAACAGCTAATAAAAACATTTCTTTTTATGGCCCAACAGCATCTTTCTGCACATTTCTGGGCTTCCAACTCCAAGGGTCCCTTTCCTCGTTGGGGGAAAGCCAAAAGGCGAATTTTAAAAGCCCGGTGCACAGCAAAACCAGGAGCTATGCACACAAGCTGGGCTGGCGCGCGCCGAGCGGATTTTAAAGGCCGCCTGGATATGTGCGTACGTGCCACTGCACGCGCACAGGAAAAGTCCAAAAAAAAGGGAGCGGGGATGGGCGTTCCTGGGTTTTAACTTCGAGTTGGCGTGTAAATACTTCCGCGCTCAGGCGTGTGCCGGGGTCCCCCTGCCGCGTAACGTTAGTTCTGCTATGGATGACATGTAAGTTGTAAAATAAATACAAATAGATCGGCGGGGGTTTAAGGGTCGAGGCTATTAAACTGGGGGAGGGGGGGGGGAGGTTTGGAAGTCCTTTCCCTTACCTGGGTGAACTGGGAATACTGGTAACGGCACACAACTTTTAAAATCCCCCCACTTACACGGTAGAAGTGGCATTTGTGCTCTTAAAATTGCTTGCACATGTGCGTGAGGTGAGGCCATTTCCTAACATGCACGCTTATGCGCATGTAATAAAATGGCCGCGAGCCAGCGAGTGCGCACGCACATGGACGCCCACACGCCTGTTTAAAAGTCACCGTCATTATGAGCCTTCATAGGTAGCTTCTGGAGGGAAAGGGAGCCCCAGTTGTTATTTCCCGACATCACAGTGACGGCCCTCGACCGAGAGGCATGGACAGCGACTCCTATCAGAACCTGACACAAAGTGTACTCTGAGGTCAGCAGGCGGATGTCACTAAGTGCTGCGACTGGGACGTCCTCCTTACCTGGGGAGGCTGGGAATGATGGCTCTCGCAGCATTCTCAGTCCTGGGTGGCTAAAAAAAAAACGCAGAAGCCAGGCGTAAGAACCCATCCCGGATCTTCCTGAGCACACCCAGTATTGCCTTGGCCATCACACTGGACCCAAAAATGGCATTTTAAAAATAGAACATAGCAGACAAAGGCAAAAGCAAAGTTACTTGGAGCTGGGCGGCAACAAGAGAGCGTGCACACGTTGTAATACTGTGTCTCTGCTGCCTGGAGCAGTGTATAGATATATCCTGAATGCTATTTTTCACAGCTGACAATGTTCAGATGCTGCCGCTGCCCGTTCCAGAGCAGGGAAAGGTAGCCGCGAGCTAATATGAATGTCAAGCCACCTTCACAGTTGCCATCCGTGACCGGGTTTTGCTATAGTCGCCTCTTGGTTGTGAAAAGATTCCTTTGTATTTCTGTGCGGGCCACTAAGCTACTGAAAATTGTCTCTGTGCTTGGTGTAGAGATGCCTGAGAGCAGCGGAAAATATTTCCATCACACTTGGGCTTAACACCAACTCCTCCTCAAGGGGCAATTATCCACTTAAGCAATACATCTGATTTCTAAAGGGCCGAGAGTGTTTGATTAAAACAATCCTCCCATGCAAAAAGCCTCATCGTCTGAGAAAACAGAATAGAAAGCGCCAGGCCTGGAAGGAACTGCAACTTTTTTTTTTTTTCTTTCATGCAACAAAATCCCAAGCCACTTGAAAAGTGCAATTGGAAGGATTTTAGGTGGTCACAATAGAAAACACAACATGCAGCTGAAATCCATTTATCCCAAACATGAGCCGAACGCACACTGTCTGTGTAATAACACATAGGCAGCAGTGTATTACGGCCAAACAATTGCATTCAAAAGGCTCCACTCTGAGACTTAAAATTTTTTTATAACTGCCAGATAATGTCTTCAGCTTTATTTGAAACCCACGTCTTTCCGATCATTTCTCCTTGCTTTTATTTTCCATAATACATGGTTGTAGAACTGTTTTCAACTGCCTCTTTCATTATAAATATTTTTCTCCTCCTCCTCCTCTCTGGTTTCTTTTTTATTTATTTATTTGGGTCTGGTAGTTTCCTCTTGCTCCTTTGGGCATCCGGCTCCATCTGAGCTGCTCTCCTTTGGGTTACGGCGCCATGGACCTTCATTCACATCTACCACCAGTTTCAGAGCCATCCTCCATCCCTCATCCTTCCCATAGGGGGGGGTGATAGTCCTTAGCCAGGGGTGGGGTGGCCACCAGCCATGGAGGTGATTTAGGGAAACAGGAATGTTTTACTGGTAACACAAATCCAACTTGGCTGTGCAAGCTTCTCCCAGTAACCCTCCGTTTCCTTTCTCCAAGCACTCCCTAGTGGTACTACTACATCCACTTGCAACTTAACTCTTTCATGACACGACCAACCACAGCTCCTTCCAGAACGTGTTATATGCACATCTTGAGTTTAGCCATTAGGTGCCCAGCAGTGATTCTTGAGGGCCGTAAACTGTTCAGATGTTCAGGATAACCAAGATATATAAATTAACCCTAAATTCAGAGCTACTGATTGAAAAATACATCTTGCATTCGATATACCCAGATTCAGGACTTATCAAAATGTGAGCATAAAACCACTGGGTGGACCATTTTTTGTGTGAGTGAGTGAGTGAGTGAGAGAGAGAGAGACTTGTGAAGATTTGAGGACCTTCAGAGTGAGGAAACTCAGCCAAAGATGAGATTTGTGCAATGTTCTCTCAACCTAGCTTGATGTAGAGTCCATCAAGCTAGGTTGAGAGAACATTGCATAAATCTCATCTTTGGCTGAGTTTCCTCACTCTGAACTTGGTCCTCAAATCTTCACAAGAGAGCAGTGTGCTGTTCGTATGTCTCACTTTGAATGTCAAAGTGGCCCCTAACTCCTACACTAATACTTAAACCTCACCTCAAGTTACTAGGTGGGCTTCCCATAGAGCTATAAATACTTATCTAGTATGAGGGTATTATGGCTAGTCTCTCTCTCTCTCTCTCTCTCTCTCTCTCTCTCTCTCTCTCTCTCTCTCTCTCTCTCTCTCTCTCTCTCTCTCTCAACAATAAATTCACAAACCTGTGCAAAAGGGTATTAACTGCCACTCTGTGCAGGATATCCTCATGATACAACTAATTATTTCCATCCTTTGTAGTTCTCTACCCCACCAAGGGCCCTGTGTACCTCAGGAAAATTGATTAAACTAGCTTTATACATTGGGTTTTCAGACTGGCCCCTTGCTCTACATAAGAACATGCCATACTGGTCAGATCAAGGGTCTATCAAGCCCAGCATCCTGTTTCCAACAGTGGCCAATCCAGGCATTAAGAACCTGGCAATTACCCAAACACTAAAGGGCAGATTTTCAAAGGGATGCACACGTATCTGATCCCCGAAAAGCTGCCCCTTCCACCCCATGTGCACGCCAAGCCTATCTTGCATAGGCTCCGCAGCACACACAAGCCCCAGGATGCACATAAATCCTGGGGGGGGGCATGTCATGGCCAGGGCAGCACATGCATGTTATAAAATCAGGAGTAGATTTGTTCACGCCGGGTTGCGCAAACAAATCTACTCCCACGCACACCTTTTAAAATCTACCCCTAAGTCTATTCCATGTTACTGTTGCTAGTAATAGCAGTGGCTAATTTCTAAGTCAACTTAATTAATAGCAGGTAATGGACTTCTCCTCCAAGAACTTATCCAATCCTTTTTTAAACACAGCTACACTAACTGCACTAACCACATCCTCTAGCAACAAATTCCAGAGTTTAATTGTGCATTGAGTGAAAAATAACTTTCTCCGATTAGCTTTAAATGTGCGACATGCTAACTTCAATGGAGTTCAACCCTGGTTTCATTCCAGTGTGCATGGCACTCTTTTCCTGGGTGTGTGGAATTGCTCTCCTGATGTCACAGAGGATGCGCACTGAGCATCGCCCGCTCCGTAGTGTTGGATTGAGTTATAACATGAGCAGGACTTCACTCCACCGCTAGTCTAATCTTTCGACACACTTCAGATCAAAAAGAGCAACTGCTCACGTCAGACGTAAGCATTTGAAGAAAGAAGGCGGCTGTGGAAACCATTTGTCCTTCAAACTCAAGGTGAATTTTAAAAGAGATGTGCGTGTGCATAACATAGCAGATGCGCGTGCAAGTAACGCTTATTCACGCTAGCACTATTTTATAAACCCCGTATATATGCGCATATGTACCGGTGCGTGAATAACTTTGCTCGTGTAAAAAAAAAAAAAAAAAGGGTGGGTCAGGGGCCAACATTTACACAGATAAATCCCGATTTTAAGTCCGGCGAATGCCACACACGTCGGGCTGTTACCTGCACATAGTTGTTCTCCTCTTTATTTATTTGTTGAGTTTTGTATACCGTTATTCGGTTGAGCCATCATAATGGTTTACAAAAGTAAACATTTATCTTGTAACATTTATCATTTATACATTTATCATTTATACATTTATCAGCTGCAAGTCAGATTAAAACTTGTTATAGCCAAAAACTGACTGGGTGAGGAGTCTAGGAAACTGAGGGGAGTGCAGACTGGAGAACCAGAGGGGTCTGAATGATCTAGAGAGAGAGACTGAGCAAACTGGTGGACTGAAAGGTGAAACTGGTAAATTCTTTCACGCACTCATGTTCTGAAATGTGCTCACTCGAGCTTGTAAAAACCAACTAGGAGCACACATTTGTGTGCTAGGCATATTTTATATATTGCACCCGCACTTGCAGGGAGGATATACAATTCTAGTGCATATGTGCTCTGCATATATGGATGCATGAGTGCTCGTTTTAAAGTTACTGTCAATTTCATTACATTTTCCTGCATTTTTTTAAATTAAAGTTTTTTAATTCAGGATAAATGATTATGACGTGCAGCATAAGCGCTCTTATAATGGCTATGATACCCCGTTTAACATATCTTTTTTTTTAAATTGGATTTCTTTTTTCTTGGCATTTTACTTCAGTTTTGTATTGGTTACTGTCTCATCGTGATCGTAAGAGGTTGATGCTCACTTTATTGCCTGGGTATATAAGATGGCACATCTCTGGCATCCTTTCTGCTAGTAGCTTTTCCATCTTGAGATCTGCTTGGTTTGGCTTGGGCAAAATCTCTCTTTAGCTGGGGAAGATGTGACGTAGGCAAATCGCATTGCTAGAAGTGACTGCCTTCATTTGTAGAAGAAAGCTGGCTTTTTAAATAAATATGAGTGAGAGAGAAATGCGAGAGACTGAAGCGGGTAGAACCAAAATGGAGCCCGTTTTTCACAATATCAGCTAACGGTACCTATAATGCATTCCTAAGCAACTGTATTCTCCGTTCATTAGTATGCAGTTAATATTTGCATTGCGTTGGCTGACCTTCTGAGCTTCCCGCCTGGCGTCGCTTTGGGGGTACGACAGCATTTTGAAATTCATGTCATCCTGGCGACCTGGCTCCTCTTTCCCTTATTCTTTCTTTGTTCTTTTTCATTCATTTTTTATGCTGTTTGCCCTGCTTTATTAGTCAGGGACCAGCGAAGGTCTCCTTGATCTGGACAATATTGTGCGACAGGCCTGGCCTGACCTTAAGAGACTCATTCTTCCCCACCTGCCAGGCTTTCTTCTCTGCTCTCTGTTTAAGGGCTTTTTAATCCATGATAAAAGCAAAATCACCATAAAAGCAGTAAGCCTGTCTGACAATGAAACAGCAAACCACGCGGGAGACCTATAATTAAGCATAAAGGCCCCAATGTTTATTATTCCTGGAACAAGCTAATTCAATCCGCACATAAACGAAACCAATTAAAAGCCAAGCAATAAAAACGAAATCTTTCCCATTGCCGAGGAACATGCCCACAGTAGACGAAGCTATAGAGCTGGTGCACTCGGTGCCCTGCATTAAGCAAACTTGGATTGAGGCGGGGAGATGTGCTCTGAAAACAGTGCAGGAGGATTTTGTGCCGGGGAGCAGCGGCGCACTGCGTGCACGCCGCTGCAATTAACTGTGGCAGGACGTAGCCAGTCCGATATCCCCGCCTCCCCTTGTTTCTCCATGTGCCCAATGCTCATTTGTGAACATCAATCTGTTCCTGAAATGCCCTGAAAATGTTAACCCCCCCCCCCATCACAGAGCAGAAGGTGGTGGATACTAGTCTCTCACCAGAAATGGTATTCCCGTCAGCAAAATGGTTTTACCTGTGTCCCAACATCATCCCTGTTTTCTCACTCAAAAATTCACAAATCATTCTTTGTCAGTTCTGGCATAACGCACATACACCCATCCATGCTTGGATCCCAGCTCCCCCTACAGTGTGTCTTTAGTACTGCAGATTCAATATAGCTGATGAAGAGCATGTTGTGTGTCCTGTCCCCCCCCCCCCCAAACACACACAAACACACACACACACACACACACATGCGCATCATTTGCCTTTAGCCTACCTAAAGAACAATAACTTCTGCTTGTTTAAATCATTTTCTGATCTCTGCAACCATTTCATAAAATATCCTGGCACATTTGCTATAACTTCTGAAAAGTACAACTGCGTTTTTCTCTCACAATTGCCTTACACTGCTATATATACCTTCTGGATGAAAGGCCGCTATTTAAAAAGCTGGGCACAGCACAGTGCCAAATGTGAAGCGAGTGACTGGCTTCAGTCTGGTCCTCAATGCACAGGTAGCATCATATTACTGAAAATCCACCTCCACATCTGGAACTAGATTGTATGTTAATCCTTGTCAAAGAAATCAAAGAGTGAGCCTGGATGATGAACTGTCAGCTCCCTGCAGAACAGGGTTGAAGTGCATTATTGCCCATGGTGGACGAAGTTTGCACTGCTGCTGCCGGTGCTGTACCTTTTCTGTGATGGGACAATGTATGTACTTATGTGAGGGATGCTTGCATTGCCACTGCCTGGTGTGTGTGTGTGTGTGTGTGTGTGAGGGAAGCTGGCATTGCTGCTGCCATGCTGTTCCTGGTTCTGTGATTGGGCTGTGTGTGTGTGTGTGTGTGTGTGTGTGTGTGTGTGTGAGAGAGAGAGAGAGGGAAGCTGGCACTGCTGCTGCCTATGCTGTTCCTGGTTATGTGATGGGGCTGTGTGTGTATGTGTTTGTGAGGGACACTTTTTATCCGTGATATTTTTCAATGACTAAAAACAGGGTATCAGTTTCCAATACTCTAGTACTTTTTAATTAGCCAATAATGTACTAGACACTAGAGATGTGCATCGTTTTTTGTGTTTGTGTCATTCTTCGTTTTTCGGCCGCCATGGAAAATGTCGGGTTTTTTCGGTTCGGGTCTTTTTTTTCGTGAAAAATCGATTTTTAGTTAGTGCGCGCTAACTCCCAGTTAGTGCGCGCTAATTCCCCGTTAGTGCGCACTAACAAAAACCATTAGATTTTGTTAGTTTTTGTTAGTTTTTGTTAGTGCGCACTAACAGAACTTAGCGCGCACTAACGGGGAGTTAGCGCGCACTGACTCCCGTGAGTGCGCACTAATCGGAAAAACGAATTTTTGCGAAAAAACAGGAAAATCCTGATTTTTTTCGGGCTCCCTGAAACATGCCGAATTGGACAATTTCGTTGCAATTTTCCAATTCGGCAAAAACGAATGCACATCTCTACTAGACACATGCATAAACTGGTGAATAAAAGGTATTTGTAATAGGCAGCAAGACCCTATAGTGGTAACTGCAGAAGTGAAAGAGAATGGGATGTGTGTTCAAACTAAAATATGGTGACTTATTTTAAATGTTATTTAATTTGACACTCAGGCCCATGGCTTATCCATTACATACAATCAAGATATGTAGAACTTGCTTTAGGAGATAGTCCCTATATTAATACAATGCATACAAGTTTCAGCCTTCTGAATATCTGCGTGGAGCGATTGTTAAAATAAGACCAGTATCAAGATCTTATTGTAAATATCAAGTGAGAAGCAAAATTGTATTTTCTGTGAACCGTGATGTAAATGTGGCTGTTGCAAATGCGTATTCAATGGTATTTTGTACATGAATGCCGCAGATTAAATTAAGTGAAGTCAAAGGGATTAACAACTATGCAGAAAGAGAACCCCCCCCCCCCCTCAGAAAAATCCAAAGAAAATAGTGCTTTTTAGCAATGGGAATGACTGAGGCCTTCTCCATATCCTGGACTCCCAACTTCTGCAATGTTGTATTGTCTTAACGACAACCGTAACCCAACTTGTAACCTGCTCACACTACCACCCCTAGGGTTCAGGAAGAATTGCTCAACTGAGACTTCACTCATATCGTTAATGGACCCCATACTACGGGGATTTAACAACGATGAATCCTATTTCCTGGTACTACTTTACCTAACAGCAGCCTTTGTCACTGTTGACCATACCCTACTTTGCCAGCAGATGAGAAAAATAGAAATTGACGGCTATGTAATCAAGTGGTTCACCTCCTTCCTATGAAAAAGGACTTTCCTAGTCAAACTGGGCAACCATATGTCTGACACCTTCCCGATCGATGCAGGTGTCCCCCAAGACTCTGCTATCTTGGCAGCTCTATTCAACATCTATATGATCCCCCTGCGTAAATTACTAACTGATCTAGGAAACTACCTATACACCGATGACATTCAGTTTTATATTCCATGCACTAAATCCGTTGAAAATGCAAGACTGACTCTCACACATGAAGGCTATACAACATGAACTGTCTGAGCTCAAACTTACTCTATAATAACTGAAATCACTCTGTTAAGAGGAAAGCGACTCCTCAAACCTTGACCTGGGTAACTTCAATATTTCACCCTCAGACCAAGTATGGGACTTAGGTATACAGATTGACAAGTTCCTAACTATGGATAAGCCCGTAAATAAATTAATCAAATCTGGCTATGCCAAACTACACTTACTACATAGACTGAAACCTTTGCTGACTCACATAGACTTCTGCACGGTCCTGCAGACCTTCATCTTCTCAAACTTAGACTACTGTAACTCACTTCTACTCAGAGTACCCAACAGTCTGCTAAAAAACTACAATTATTACAAAATGCCGCTGCTAGACTCTTAACAGGATCAAGGAAATTCAATCACATCTCACACTCTCTGATAGCTATTCACTGGCTACCTATTCTGTCCCGAATCATCTACAAAATCCTAACATTAATACCTCGGACCTCCACCATCTATTCTAACATCTCTGGTTTGGTAGGTGTAGCTCTACAATCATACAAGCCGCAGAGATCATTAAGACCTCAAAACAAAGGATACTAGCTGTGTCATCTTTAACATAAGAACATGCCATACTGGGTCAGACCAAGGGTCCATCAAGCCCAGAATCCTGTTTCCAACATTGACCAATCCAGGCCATAAGAACCTGGCAAGTACCCAAAAACTAAGTCTGTTTCATGTTACTGTTGCTAGTAATAGCAGTGGCTATTTTCTAAGTCAACTTAATTAATAGCAGGTAATGGACTTCTCCTCCAAGAACTTATCCAATCCTTTTTTAAACACAGCTACACTAACTGCACTAAACATATCCTCTGGCAACAAATTCCAGAATTTAATTGTGCGTTGAGTGAAAAAGAACTTTCTTTGATTAGTTTTAAATGTGCCACATGCTAACTTCATGGAGTGCCCCCTAGTCTTTCTATTATCCAAAAGAGTAAATAACTGATTCACATTAACCTGTTCTAGACCTCTCATGATTTTAAACACCTCTATCATATCCCCCCTCAGCTGTCTCTTCTCCAAGCTGAATAGTCTTTCTTCATAGGGGAGCTGTTCCATTCCCTTTATCATTTTGGTCACATGTTCTCAATAGCAGGCCCAAAACTATCGAACTCTCTATCTGAATCTTTACAACTGAGCCAAACAGAAACAAAGAAATTCAAACATGACCTAAAAGCTGTTATTTCAAAAGGCCTATAACCTACTTAAAATCATCTAAACTCAGATCAGGCACCCTCAGGGACAAAGTCATTTAAAATGTATTTTTTTTTATCTCCATCAAGTTAATGTACATGTAGATTTATACTATATATGTCCTGTTGTAAACTGTTGTGATCTTTTATTTTGGAACAACGGTATATAAAATGGCTAAATAAATAAATCTCAGAAATGTTGCTTGCATCCCAATTCACTATTGTTACATTTTGGAAATCTGTACCTAATTATAGGTGGCAATTATTGACATAACTAATTATTTGAAGTACCATTTATTGAGAAACTAATATATTCACTTATTTATTTATTTATTTATTTAGCATTTTTATATACCGAAGTTCATGTAGCAAAGCTACAAATCAGTTCGGTTTACTTTATAACATTAACAGGCATGTAAGAATGCGATTACAATGAACAAGGAAGAATAACTTGGATCAGCTGAACTGGGAATGTGGTATCACCATAAACAATAAATAATATGATACTTTTGTGTAGCAACGGCTAAACGTGGTTCAACCTGGATAAAACTTTGGATTGATAAGCTGCAATGTAGGAGTGCTATCTGAACTGACATCATGGGTATAATCTGAGAGAGCAATTGAAAGATGGAAAAGGCGTGAATAGTGGGAAATTATTGGCATAGATTAAAAGCTTGCTCGAACAGCCAAGTTTTGAGTCTCTTTTTGAAGGTGATTGGGCATTGTTCCTGCCGGAGTTCAGGAGGTAACGAGTTCCATTGCTCGGGGCCCGCTTTGGATAAAGATCGTTTATTTAAAGAGGATTTGATGGCTGGGGCAAGGAGGGTATTCCTGTAGGCTGTTCTCACCAGTCTATCGGGAATATGTAGTCGAAACGGGATGTTGAGCTCCAGTGATGAGATTGTGAATTGATTTGTGAATGATAGTAAGGATTTTGTAAGTGACTCTGAACTTGATTGGGAGCCAGTGTAGGTTTCTCAATATGGGGGTGATATGGTCTCGTTTGTTTTAGTTAGAATCCTGACTGTGTCGTTTTGAAGCATTTGTAAGGGTTTTATGGAGTTAGCTGGGAGTCCGAGTAGAAGGGAATTGCAATAGTCGATTTTTGAGAAAATGATTGTTTGTAGATCTGAACGATAGTCTTGGAAGTGTAGAAGAGGTCTAAGCCTTTTTAGGACTTGCAATTTAAAGAAACCTTCCTTGGTAGTATTATTAATAAATTTCTTAAGGTTGAGTTGATTGTCCATGATGACTCCAAGGTTTCTGACTTGAGAAGAGAAAGATGGCTGCCTTGTAGGGAGTGTGTTAGTTATTGTATGGCTATCATCTTGGGTGATGAGGAGTATTTCGGTTTTACTGGAATTGAGGATCAAATTAAGGCTCATGAGCAGGTTGTTAATGGCTTGAAGGCAGTTGTTCCAGAAATCTAGTGTTTTTTGCAAGGATTCGGACACCGGGATAAATATTTGTACATCGTCTGCGTAGATGTAGTGAGTTAGTTTTAGTTTGGAGAGGAGCTGGCAGAGCGGTAAAAGATAAATGTTGAAGAGGGTCGGGGATAAGGATGAGCCTTGCGGGACTCCCAAAGAAGAGCAGATGGGGTGTGATTCGTTATTGTTGACTTTGACCTTGTAAAATCTGTTATGTAGAAAAGACTTGAACCAGTTCAGAGCAGTGCCTTTGATACCAATGTCAGATAGCCTATCTAGGAGAGTTAGGTGGTTGACTGTATCAAATGTGGCTGAAAGATCGAGGAGAATGAGTAGACCGGGTTGTTTTTTTTCAAGATTTAGAAGTATAGTGTCTGTTAAGGAGATTAGGAGAGATTCTGTGCTTCGGGCTTTTCGGAAGCCGAACTGAGAGGAGGATAATATATTGTTGTCGTCCAAGTACTCTGAAAGTTGCTTATTAACTATTTTTTCTAAGATTTTGGAAATGAAGGGGTGAAAGTTATAGATTTCAGTAAATATGGAGAAAGCATTGTGTTAGTCCACTTGCCTATGCAGAATTAAGGGTCAACAAACAAACTGTAGGTCTTCGGGGAGTGCTTTGTGGAGAGCCGGAGCCGCAGTTTGGTTTGGGGAAGGGAGAAGTGGTTCCCAGTGGTGACCCAGTACTCAAGTCAGAGCTTTTTCCCCATTGTATAAGGCCCTGGTGGTGACTCTTGAGGCAATATTGGCAGCATTGATGAGATTAGATACCTCTACAAATGTTTGCTCGACTGATATAGGTTCTCTGGTTGTCTTGTAATCAACAAGTTAGTAGTCTGGAATTTGCTAAAAGACTGGTGATTTTGGAAAAAGATATATATTCCTATGGGGAAGATGATCCCAGACCAAGTGATGGACACAGGAGTAATGCAGGAGGGAGTGGCCTCTTTAATTTATCAGCTTTTTTTAGAATAGTCTATTGTGGAAGGGAGTCATAGGCCTACCCTACCAGTATCTTTTGTGTTCCAACAAGATCTTAGCATGGTTATGCGTCTTTTCTTTCAAAATGCAACTAAATTGTGGGACAAAGAAAATGGATATTTCCTGATGTCGTGAAGGTTACTCAGTTAGCAGGAAGCTTTTTCTGGTGCTTCACTTTTTCTTCGCCACCCATGTAACTGTCTTAATAAATCTGCTGGTGTTAGAGAGATATTCTTTGAGCCAGGTCAGCTGAGATTCTGTATAGAAGCTGAAAGCGTATCTAGGTCTATACCTAAACCCATGTACTTTGGTATTGAGAGAGGTCAAGAAATGCAGATTAGATTCCGTTTTTCTTCCTAATTAAACTTATATCTCCTATGATGTCATAGGAGATATAAGGACTTGAGGTTTTTCTGCTGGTGTTTCCTTGGACTATTGGATTTTTGATGTCTTATTTCTCATTTAATGGCTATGATTGATATTTTCCTTTTCTCTGGAAATTGAAAATTACAAATGAAAAAAAACAACAAGTTGTAGGTGATACCTTTTTACTTTGCTGTCCCTTATTTATAAATAGTCGATATGAGAGAAATTCTTGGCGTATTACTCTACTTTAATGTGCGAGTCCCTGCGACGATGACGCTTAAATTAAGAACATCTTTTGTTTGAACGCTATGTCATTTATATGTTACAAATATGATTGTTGGCCAAATTCAGTTAATTTTATAGTTACTGTTACTGTCTGTCACTTTAAGAAATAAAAATTGACATAAAAAAGAGAAGCCTGTTAAAGCTGTCATTAAAGAAAACATCAGCCTGATGTTCTGGCAGCACAAAGAAATTAAACTTTTTTTTAATGCTTAATGGAACTTTGCAGTTTAAATATTTGATTCATAATTTGCATATTTATAAATTGTGTGACTCAAACATTTTAATGCTTTTTTTTTTTCAGGGCTGCTCTCAGGTTGGATTCTGTTCTGGTATGTTATAATTAAGCCTCTGCGATAAGGATTCATTTTTAAAAAGAGCAAAAAAAAAAAAAAAAGGTTTTCAGTAATTCAGCTAGAAGTTGTACAAAATCATTCAAATCCCCCTGGTTTTCTTTAGGATTTTTATTCATCTCCGAAGGGTGTTTTAAAGAACCTAATTAGCTTCTCTCGCTATTACGAATCCATGAATGTCAGGGCTCTACTATGCTGATCTTCATCAGAAACATACAAAAATGAACACAGCACAGACAGCTGACAGAACCCCCATGCAGGTATCACGCTGATATGTGCATAACATGAATACAGCATGGACAGATGAAGAGCACGTGTGTGTGTGTGTGTGTGTGTGTAGGGGGGAGTTTCAAAGAATTGATCTGCATGTTTTGTAGAGAAGTCATCAGCTGGGGTCAGCCTGAGTGAGCAATATGCTTAGACCAGGAAGAGCACACTGATGCTGCATTTTTACACCTGCCCACCCCTATGAGCATGACTCCATTGGAGGAGCACCTACTTGTTGCATCAGTCCTGCTCTTACTGGGGGGCACCCGGTCAGAATGACTCCAGGAGTCAAAGTCACAGTCAAAATAACCATGAAACGACTCTAAATGGCAGTGAGAACATGTGATCATGTGATCAGTAACCAATAAGGATGTGCTTTCATCACATCTGTTTCAGCGGGTACGTGCGTACCTCGCTTACTTTCTAGTTCACTCGAAAAAAACAGATATCATCCATGTATTTTTAATAATGAGCTATGCACATATCTGTTTTTTTCGTGCGTACTAGAAAGTACGCGCATTCCCGCCAAAACAGAAGAAATGAATGCACGTGCCTAGTGAGCAAATCAAGAGACGGTGCATGGCAGAGTTGGGCATGCTGGCCTAATCAAACTCTGAGGACTGCACTTAGTCACTGATTCCCTTTCCGTGGCACCAGGCAGGCTAAGTCACATCTATGTACAGACTCCCAAAGGTGGGAAGAAAGGAAGCTGTATAGAACTAGGGGTCATGAAATGAAGCTCCAAGAGTGTAGATTCAGGAAGAATGCCAGGGCATATTTGTTCATAGAAGGCACGGTGGATGCCTGGCATTCCCTCCCAGAACTGGCATCAGAAGCTAAAGTGGTAAGGGACTTCAAAAAGTTGTGGAATGAACACAAAGGATCTTTACTTGCAAAAAGAGGAGGAAGAGTAGAAACCTGGGTGAGCGGAGGGAGGCTGGATGGTTTGGACAATGGCTTTGCAGGTTTTGCTAGCGGCTGGATGGTTTGGACAATGGCTTTGCAGGTTTTGATAGCTATGTGGATTATTGGAAAACTTGGTAATGAGATATAGAAGGGGACCTGGGTGTTGGATTTAGTGCTGATCTTGTAAAAATCTTAGAGAAATATGACAAGGCCCACAATGGAGTTCCAGGGGAGGTGTTAGAAACCAATGCTTGAGACTGATATGTAGGGCAGTGGTAGGAAAGGGATTGAAGGTTCAGGTAAAAGACCTGGATGGTGTTGGACTGAGTGCGAGGATTATATGCTCATCTATCCAAAGTGTAGGAGCTGCAACTGGTCAGACTGGATAGGTCAATCTAGTCTTTATCTTCCATCATTTATTATGTAACTATGGGCCTGCATCTTTAAAATTCAAATTGTAGGCAGAAATACTTTGAGTTTCCTCCAGTGGATCAAAGACTGTAACACTGCTGGGGATACTGCTGGTTTCTTGTCTCCACTCAGTTGGTCAACTGGTTTTATTTTTTTCATTAATAATAATAATAATAATAAAAGAAATTTCCCATGGAGTTTTCCTTTGAAGATGTAGGGTTGGCGCAACCACAGGCACTTCAAAGGGTTACAAAGTCCCCGCTGTCAATCATGCACAGGGATTTCAAAATGTCTTCCAGCTCCGCCCTTCCCCAGGCCCCGTCCCCACCCACTTTGTAGCATGGGTAAAAGTATCTGTACAGCAGGACTAGCCTTATGCAGCTGTGCTGCCTCCCTGTGCCCACTGACTTGCATTCTCCACTCTCACATGGCTGAGCCAACAGACGAGCCCCCTCCTTCCTTCCTTTCTCAGCTGCTACCCTCCCCTCCCTTCCTTCCCTTACCACTGCCTTCTGTGGCTGGCTAAATATTGAGTTTCGTTGCGAGATATTAGGGAAGGAGCGGCTGCTGATTTGCAAAGCTACATTGGGTAAATAAAACCAGGGGAAGATAAACCTCCCTTAAAATCATTCATCTGCCAGTTAAAGGACATTTAAAAAATGTTTAGCACAAAATGAGCAGAGAAAAAAAAAGTCCGTGGATGGCTGTTTTTTCATGCAAAGTGTACCTGCATAATTATATATCATTAAAATCTTTCTGCTTTGGTACACTTGATAGTCACATAATGAAGCACCAATCCAGCTCTCAAGCTGCAACAAAATTAGGCATGATTTTCACTTCTTTCTTTCTTTTTGGAACTCAAGCTGATTATTTGGGGTGGGCTGCCTGCTGGAGGCGAGTTGAGGGACGTGGTAACGTTCAGCTGGAATCTAAGGAAAACTGTATTTTTTTTTTCTTCTTAGATTAGAGGGAGGAAAAGCAGATTGAAACACTTATACTTCCCTGTGTAGAGCGAAGACCTTAGGTTTTGCTGTGCACACTTCCTTTGTGACTCGAGACTCTTATCAGCTTTGTTCCCTAGTTAAGATCAAATTTTGATTTTTGTAGAGGGAAACTGGTTCAGGAAACTGAAAATATGCTTTTTTCCCTTCTGCGCTGACCTCATTGGACAGTGCCCATCTTATGGTCTGATGAAAGAATCATTTTGAGTGCTGCAGGGTCTTTAGTCACCGGATGGGCATTACAAAGCTAGAGATAATAGGGGACAGGACAGTACAAGATCCCTTGTACTGATTTTTATTTTCTCTCATGAGCAAGACTGTGCTGCATTTTGTCATGGCTCTGCCTGCTATGCAGCCTCCCCTCCAGCAGAGGTCATTAGCAAGCCATGCTCATAGCTACCCTGACCACCTCCTTGCTGATCACCTACTGCGACAGTTACAGCCCTACTTAACCCAGCCTGACCATTCCAGTGCCTCTTCATTGAGTAACTCCAGTTCTTTGACCTGGCCAGCCTTGTCTTGCTATTCTGCCTTGCCTTGTGGCTTACCCTGGTCTCCTGCCTTTCCTTGCGGCCTGCCTTGGCCTCCCGCCTTGCTCTGTGGCATTCCAGGCCTTCTGGCCTTACTCTGCGGCCTTTGAGGCCCATCTGCCATGCTCAGTGCCCTCTTGGGCTTTCCTGTCTTACCTTATGGCCTTCAGGCCTCCTAGGTTCGCCTAGCCAGCCTTGTGCCCTGTTTGGGCTTTCTTGTTTCCTGTTGCCTGCCTTGTCTTGTCCTTGTCCAGTCCTTGGCTAGTTCTGTCCTTATCTAGTCCTGTCCTTGTCTTGCCCTGCCCAGTCCGGTCCCTGCCCTTTCCTCTGGTCCAAGCCTGCCCTTGATTCCAGCCTTGTCTCCAGCCCTGCTGGTACCTAGTTCCAGTTCCCAATCTGAACCTAGTTCCAGCTCCCAGCTTGTGCCTACATCCTCCTCCCATTCTGTGCCTGTATCCAGCCTCCAGCCTCTGCCTGTGTTCAGCTCCCAGCCTTTGCCCGCAATCCCATGATCTTCTTCAGGAGAAAAGTCCTACCGGCCCCCAGAATCCAAGGGCTCAACCTGAGGGGGAGGAGGCTGGCTGGGCAGAAGACCAGCCCTATTCCTGCCTTGCAGTCCTGTGACGCTTCTGCAGGGGTGATCCCAGATTCCAGCTTGACCGATCATGACACATCTAAACTTCAGAAGGCCCGGAAACCTGAACAGCAAGCTGAAGGTCCCCAGGGGCCTGTTCCTCCATGGCCGTCTGCTTATTGCTTTTCCTCCTGTACCTTACAGGCTGGGCTCAAGGGAGATTAGAGTGTTCTGAATAGATTCGAGAAGGTACAGATTCTAATCTCGACTCTGCGCCTACCGCTCTGTGGTGTTGAGCCAGTCATCTGATGCCTCTGCACTTCAGTTTATCCAACTCCATAACAACACATGAAGGTCTAGTAGAACTAGTGAGCTTGCATCCCCTTAGTGTTTTTGATGGCTATGTTCACACTGGGGTAAAGTCTTGTTGCCAAATTTCAAAGTGCAAGTGCAATTCCATTTTGAAACTCGCTGCAGGTATAAAAATGCCCGAGGTCTTTTGCCCCTGCTTTTTTGTGCAGGTGCTTTTTCCATAGAAAATAGAGTTGAAAATGCGATCTGTGTGCATGTTGTTTTCCTTTCTCCACAGTCCTTTGTAACACATCTTCTAAATGTGGCTAAAACTCTGCAAATAGAGGGAGGATAATTTTTCAGATGGCTGATTTACACGGATAAATTGTTATTTAACTGCATGGTTGGGATTGAAAATATTCCTCCCCATGAATATATCAAACAGATTCTCCCAGCAGGATCCGGGAATGGAGTGGAGGAACATGAAATTTCTGTTGAAATTCAGACCAGGCAAAGTCACATGATGGTAGGCTAAGGAGGCAGACGTGATTTCCAGAGCTCCGTGTTCCCACCCAGCTTAAATACAATTATTCAGATTATAGTGCTCTCCTCTCCATCTAAACCTTGAACATAGCTGTGCTTAGTTCAGGTAGAAGGTACATGCATGATTCTGGCTTCAGAGAGCGGAAGATATGACCACAAAATCAAGGAAAACAACAGTTGATAAAGTGAAAATAGGAGATGCAAGCAGAGAAAAGGAAAAGGATCAATCAGTACTTATTATGTCGGAGGAAGTTGCTAAACACCTTACGAAATGTGTCATGGCAGTGTTGGAAGATATATTAATGAAATTTCAATCGACCATTGAAGAATTTTGGGAAATAATGACTGCATGTAATCAGTGAATTTCAACTAATGAAAACAAAATTGGGGCATAGGAAGATGCCATGGTAGACATGCGGGAACAGCTGCATCAGCTTCAAAAGAAAAATGCTCAACTGGAAGAACGCATTGATCAAGAAAACAGAAGCAGACCCAACAACATTCGATTAGTCGGCATCCCTGAGAACGTTAATGACTGGAAATTGCAACGTCTGTGTGAGTACACCACTCCAGAAAAACTAGAATGGGCACCTGAAAAATTACCTTTGCAATTTGAAAGGATTCACAGACTGGGCCCCTACACTGAGTCAGGGAAGCCTAGACCAGTCACTGTGAGAATACCAAACTATGCTGATAAAATGAAGATGCTCCAAGAATACTGCCCGAGGAAAACTTTGTAATGTGGGAATTGTAAAATACTTCTCTTTCAAGATTTCTCTGCACAGGTTGCTGCGAAAAGAAGAGCGATCACACCATATTGTACCAAGCTATTAAATTTAACCTACAGAATGCAGCCTGACTACGAGTCTACCACAATGGGGAGAGCAAATTGCTCATTACTGCAGAGGAAGTGAAACAGTATGTGAGTCATATCCTAGCAGATACAAATAGGGGGATCGTGCAGGTAAGCTGCTTTCAAGATTTGTGCAGCAAAAACGGAAACACATATATAGATTGAACATGAGAGATGAACAGGTTAATATTCAGAGAGAGAAAAAACAAGTACAAGATATCTTTCATAAATTTTACAAACATCTTTACTCATCGTTTTCTGGCTCAGTACCTGATAGAGAAAAGTTTTACAATAATTTACCCCTTCCCAAATTGACACAATTAGAAATTCAGAAACTTAATACACCTATTAGGTCTATGGAAACTGAACAAAATATATCTTCCTTACCCTCACGCAAAACACTGGGACCAGATGACTATGGAAGTGAATTTCATAAGACACTTAAACAGTTTATTTCCCTGCTCTTGGTGGCTAATTTTGAATCTCTCTTGGCCGATGGGAATTTGGCGTCGACACTGAATTTAGCATTGATCACAGTGTTGTTGAAACCAGGAGGGGATCCCACCTTGCCTTCCTAATAGAGGCCAATTTCTTTAATAAATCAAGTCAGTAAACTATTGGCAAAACTGTTGGCCAGTCATTTGAAAAGTATACTGCCTAATCTCATCCATTGTGATACGAGGCGGGCAAGCAGTGGTGAACATGAGGAAAGATCTCGCTGCGATGCCACACAATCTTATCTGATCGGTACAGACGCAGAAAACCCCTTTGATAAAGTGGGATGGGATCACTTTTTCTGGGTAATGCAACAATAAGGGTTTCAAGGCTCCTTCCGTCAGTGTATTCGATGTCTCCTCGAGAAGTGCACAGCAAGGAGTTTAATGAATGGAGAGGTGACTGATGAGTTTCAGCTGAGGAGTGGAATGCGTGTGGGTTGTCCCCTTTCACCCCTTTTATTTTTGCTTACTCTAGAGCCACTAAGCTATAAAACGGAGGCAACATCCAGAGTTCAAGAGGAGAATCATGGGGTATGTTAGGGGGTCATTTATCAAAATGTGTTAGGGCACGCATTTTGATAAATGTATTTGGGATTTAATGCTAGAAATAACTACGAGAGAGAGAGAGAGAGCCCTACTGGTTTTTGAACTTTTTATATCATTGTAAGAGGGGGCATTAGTAACTCAGGGTGAGGTTTGTGGCGTGGGATGGGTTCTGGGGGGCAATTTTACATGCGCAGTCATGCGTACGAAGAGCACAGTTACCATCAGTGAACATTTAATGTGATTTGGAGGGATAAAAGGTGAAAGAAAAGTAGATTTGTACCATGTTCTCTCTACCTTGTTTGATTGCAGCTAGGTAAAGAGAGCATCAAGCTCACCCTGAGTTACTAAAGCCCCCTCTTACAATGATATAAAAAGTTCAAAAAACAGTAGGGCTCTCTCTCTCTCTCTCGTTTGATTGCAGCTAGGTAAAGAGAGCATCAAGCTAGGTAGAGAGAACATGGTACAAATCTACTCTTCTTTCACCTCTCATCCCTCCAAATCACATTAAATCTTCACTGATGGTAACTGTGCTGTTTGTATGTATGACTGTGCATGTAAAATTGCCCCCCAACAAACCTCACCCCAAGTTACTAGTGCCCCCTCCTACAGTGGTATAAATAGTTAACTTTTTTGTGAGTCTCTCTGTCTCTTTCTCTCTCAGCAGCCCAAAATGCGATCAAAGCCTGTCTGGGCAGTAAAATAGCTGGGTGAAGCAGTATCAGGAAAACTACCCTAACCACGCCCCTTTTTTATCGCAAGCACTATTTCTGCTATATTTATAGCAGTTTGATGAATATAGGCCTTAATTTGTTTGCAGATGATATGCGAAATAGGGAACGCTCAGGTCCCAGTGATGATAGATATTTTTCAGACATTTAACAAAGTTGTAGGCCAGAAATCAGAACTCATGGTGATAAATTCGGCAGAACCATCGGGGTTAGGGTCAGATATTCCCTTCATGATAGCTCCTAAGAAGCTAAAATACTTGGGAATATATATGCCACAGGATGGAGTAAATCTATAGGAAAGGAATATTCTCCCTATGTTAGGGAAAATATATCAGTATATGGACACTTGGAAAGATTTGCCTCTGGCTATGATGGGTAGAAGTGCTTTAGATAAAATGGCATTGTTTTCAAAAATTGTATATGTTCCCCAGATGTCTGTACGTTGAGGCGTAATCTTGTCAAATTCGTATGGAAACATAAGAAATCAAGGATAGTTATTACTAAATTATATCAAAATAAAGACCTAGGGGGCATGAATTTGCTGGATATTTGTATGTACAATGCAGCACGTCAACTAAGTGTACTGGGGATTGGATGTTAGGAAGGAATTTATATACACACAGTGCCGTGGAGTTATCGATGATGGCTCCCTTCTATCCCATTAATGCAATTAATGTCTCTGGGGAGAAGCTGTCAAGGAATATGAGGACACACCCACTAATGTGGCTGACTTTCTGCCTAAGGATTTCCAAAGCGAGTCCTTTAATGAAAGAAGAGTATGGGTTATATCCGACTCATTGATTTGCATACTTGCAGGCTAGACGTTTGAAATGACACATACACTCACAAATACTCAACTTGTTTCTGAGAAGTTATTTATGACATCTATTAAAAAAACTATTAAGAGGTAAAAATAATATTCCCAGCTGGTATAAATTTTGTCACGCGGCCATCACAGATGACATTCTGCAAGTACAAAGTAGATACTTGTGAAATGTATTAAACTTTACAATTACTACAAAAGATTTATCAGCTAGGTATGATCAATTACATAGACAAACTATTGATGTATGCCTTAGGGAAATGTAATTGAAGATATTTCATACAGAATATTTTGAATATTTGAAGTCCATTACCTGCTATTAATTAAGTTACTAGCAACAGTAACATGGAATAGACTTAGTTTTTGGGTACTTGTCAGGTTCTTATGGCCTGGATTGGCCACTGTTGTAAACAGGATGCTGGGCTTGATGGACTCTTGGTCTGACCCAGTGTGGCATGTTCTTACATTTGTGGTATATGGGGTTGATAGATTCAGATGTTTGAGTTAAATGCAAATCCGAAAAGGGAGCTTTTATGCATAATTTTATTCTCTGTGTTAAAATTCAAAAGTACTGGAAATATATTATTTCCACTGTAAACAATATATATCAGATGAACCTGGAGGTTACTAATCCCCCAAATGTTACTGTTTTCCCCATCAGGTATGGAAGTGAGCAATCTGAAAGGTAATACATCCATGATAGCATTATTGTTACTGGCAGCAAGGAAATGCATCTTAATACAATGGATAAAAGAAGGAAGGAGATGTGGTTACGATTGATGACGGAAATATTCCAAATCAAAAAGTACCATTTAGGATATGCTTCGCTGAGTACCTTTAAAACTTTTATGAGTAAATGGAAAGGGTTTCTGAACGTGTTACCAAATAATATACAAAAATCTATGGACTAGCTGTATGAAAAGTACAAATGGAAACGTAATTAACCTAGAATATTTTTTATTTTTAAATATCAGACCAGGGTGAAAGTATGGAAGGGTTAGATGGAGTGGATGGGTATATGCATGTGGAATGCGTGTGGTGTGATTGGTGATTTGGGATTAATATAAACGGAAATGGAAAAAAACTGCTGGTTGTCACTAGTTGTCATTTGACCTAAGGAAGTATGGACAGGCCACAGTCATAGTGTTAGATTTTTTTTACCATGTGATGTATTGAAGGAGATATATTTGTTGTTTGGTTTTGTATATGACACTGTTTCCTGTATCAATAAACAGTATTTAAAAAAAAAAAAAAAAAGAAAGAAATTCAGACCAGGCTAAAATCCGCCCAGTTCGGTTCTGAACTCTTAAATTGTTGATGTGTCCTAGGGGTTTAGAGTCAGAGTTGGAAATCCTGGAGAATAGAGTGGAATACAAAAAAAAAAAATCTGCAGAGCCAGTGTACTTTGCTGGTTATACGTTAACATAAGTTTGTACATTTATCACAGTATGAAATTGTTGTTCCTGGAGATCCCAGCTGCAAAGTGGAGCTCCTCTGCCCAAACAAAATAGCGATTCACTAGCCTTTCTCCTCCATCCATGAGCCGAGAAAGCAGTGGGGATCTTCTTCTAAGTCATGCGAGGTCATGAACCTGGAAACATTTGGAACACGGTTCCTTTCCCCCATTGGGAAATAATGGAAGGTGGAGGCTGCGGCTGGACCCAAACTAGTACGTTTCTTTACAAAATTACCACTGGGAGAAAGGCAAAGGTGGAAGGTGTTACTCTATATCGTCATTAGCTTTACCAAGTTCATCAACGGGGAGCAGTGCAGCCCAGAGCTGATCTTAACTCAAGCAAATATGTTCCAATCTGAAGACTCCAGGAACGCAACATGAGGTATCGTATGGATCGGGGTCAATCAGTACTTGTAAGCAGGTCTATGGAGGATGTTAATGGCGCGCTCCTTGCGGTTCCTCCTTTGGCACTCCCTCACTAATTTCATTCAGGCCATGGCAAATATGTGCTGAAAGCTGTTAGTATAGCTGGGTTTAAACAAGTTTGGGGCAAGTTCCTAGAAGAAAAGCCCATAAGGTGGACTTGGGAAAATCTATTGCTTATCCCTGGGATAAGAAGCTTGGAAGCTATCGACTTGTTGGGATCCTGCCAGGTACTTGTGAGCTGTATTGGCCATTGTTGGAAACAGGATGCTGGGCTTGATGAACCTTTGGTTTGACTCAGTATGGCTAATCTTATGTTCTCAATAAGCTTTAAAATCTATGCTTGCACTATATATATATAGTGTCTTAGCAATGGGAAAAGAAATGCAGTCAGCCCGCATGACAAACTCACTGAGCTATCGGTTGTGGTGTAGGAAATGAGTTGCTTTGTTAATCTCCCATTTGGCTCCCGGAAATCAATATTCAATTGTTCCATGCCAAGAGAAGGGCCTGTATCCTCCGACATTAGGAGAGAGAGGTGAGCCCTGCTAATCTTAACAAAAACTAAACAGAGGTGTGTCCGGGGAATGCTGTCCATAAACTGATGCAGTGGGAATCCTAATTTCCAAGGCCATTGTAATTGCTCCTCTGACTGTAGTGACCCAGTCCGCCCTACGCTGCTGTAGGTTTGCAGGCAATTCTTCCTTCCAAATAAAGCCCAAAGCAAAACAACCGAGCCACAAACCTTCCTCGAAATGTTAACATTTCTTTCACAAAAGCCTGATCCAGTTCTGGGTTTGCCCCATTGCCACTTTGGACTCTAGGCAAGGCAGGAACTACAGAGGTCATGGGGGAGAATCCCAGGGTCTCAGCCCGGTGCAGCTGACACAGGTCAGGCAGCAAGCCTAAAGTCCAGGAGGCCATTGTCACTATTTACTTAAGTAATTTATATTCCGCCAATCCATGGCAAGGGAAAAGATGGCGCTCGTCCCCGCCCCCCCCCCCCCCCCAAATTACAACACAGGTCAAATCATCGAGAGAGCCAGGGGAGGGGAGGGTCCTCTTGGAGTCTGACCCTTTCGATGATTTGAAATGCTCTAGAAGGGGGGAAAGCTGGGGTTAGAGCTCCCAGAGGAGTGGCAGGTAGTAATAATATTTCTAGGAAGCTGGCAAACCTGCCACACAGTCCCAGGAACCCTACAGCCTACCTCCGTTTCCCCAGCATTTGCCCCCTCAAGTGGCGGAGTTTCCAGATTGATGCAAGAGTATTAGGTGCCCTAGATGAACTTTACTGCCTTGTGCCCCCTTCCTCCCAGCCCTCAGCAAACATAAATAACAATTATCCACTAAATGCCAGCCCTCAAAAAGTAACACTGCAAATATTACACCAGGCCCTAAAACACCACTACACCTCCTATTATGAAAATAAAGCAAGCCAGTCTGTAGATCCCTAGACAGAAACTATATGCCAACAGAACACCTTACCTTGGTCACACATGCAGAACACAGATGGACCCTCACCAAATACAGAATACAAATACTGTAAAGTAAAAATAGAAACGTGCACGGTTAAAAAAATAAGTGCACATTTTAAAGAAAGGGAAGACGTTTTAGGAATTGGAAATATGACTTGATAAATAGGAAACCTCCTAAGGTTTTACAGGAATGGAAGAGAAAACGGAGTTCTTTACTGTGCTTGCCAACAGAAGTAAACGTAGGCTACAGAAAACCGGTCAAGGAGTTGGCTGTAAATAATGATTCTTTGATAAGAACATAAGAAGTGCTGTGCTGGGTTGAACCCAAAGTCCATCGAGCCCAGCGTCCTGTCTCTGACCGCGGACGGTCTTGGAAGTACACGGAAGATTCCAAATGGGAAAGCTCATTTCCTGCGGCTCCCTCTCGGAAGCAGGAGGTGGTGACGCCGGCGGCTATCAGGCTAAATAATGATTTATTCAATGTCCCATTGAACTGGACTTATGATAAGGAAAAAAAAAAACCCCTTGTAGCTTAATGTTATAATGCACAGAATAGAATTCTTTCTTTCCAGTAGATAAGACACCCTCAATTAAGTTTCCAAAGATGAAAGTTACAGTGAAAGGCAGTGACCCTTTAAGAAGATAATTGAAATGGCTCCTGTAAACCAGGCACAACCTGCCCTGCCTGTTGTTTAATAGGCAATTATAAAACTGCTTAGGTGGAATCTAGAAATCGGATTGGCTGATAAATGCCTGCAGAGGAAAGGCATGTGGATGGCCCAGCTCAGCTAAACAATGTTGTACTTTTCAACTGATTCCCCCTTTTATTTTTCCAGTACCAAAATGCTCTTTGTTTTGTTTTGAGCCTGGTGTTCCTCCTCTTTCTTCCAGCTCTCTTGGAACCCGTGCTGGCATCCTGGCACCGTGAGCCTTCCTTTACAACTGCCTGGGGACTTCCTCCCATATTTTGCTAGGACTGTTCCTGGGCTCCAGATCCAGCTTGCAGAGGCTGTGAATGCTGCCTCTGCACCATCCCGAGCTCTGGCTGACCCGGAGTGCAGATGGCCTGAAGGCGTCGGAGAAGTGATCCTCTACATAGCTGTGTGTGGCGCTGACATCAAGCCCTCCAAATTACACTGTTCTTAACAAGCACGTCTGTCACTCCTGAAGACATAGAGCCTAGTATGCTGTCCTCAGGAAAAAAAAAATCATCATGCCCTCAGAAGTTAAGCACACACACACATACAGTGTACAATTAGCTGATCTGAAATTTCTTCCTCCCTGGGATTTAGTTTTAAGGGAGGTTGTTTTAAGATTGGCTGCATACGTGCAAAGTCTGCGAGTTTGTTTTAGCAATTTTCAAAGGCATCAACATCCAAAGGCACTCTGAGAGGAGCCAAGCAGCACCACACATGAGAAGAACACCCCAAGACTCCAGATAAGGGACGAAGTGGCAGGAGAACCCAAGGCACCAAAACAGGACAAAAGAGCACCGACAACAGTAGTATGAAAGCCCCAAGGCACCATGAGACAGGCAAAGTGGTACCAACAGTGGTATGATGACCCCAAAGCAGCAAAGCAGCATCAACAGCAGCATAAAGTGAGGGGTAAGGCAGAAAGCCCAGGGGCATAAACATCCTATCAAATAAAGTAGGAAGTGAGGCAGAGGGCACAGTGGCATCAAAGCCCTAAGCTATAGAGTGAGGGGTAAAGTAGGAAGCACAAAGGCATAAATATTCCAAGGCATTAAGGGCCAGATTTTCGAATCTACGCATGGGCGTAGATTTGTGCACGCAAACCGGCGCACACAAATCTACGCCCGATTTTATAACATGCGTGCGCAGCCACGTGCATGTTATAAAATCCAGGGTTGGCACGCACAAGGGGGTGCACACTTGTGCACCTTGCACGTGCTGAGCCCTAGGGGAGCCTCGATGGCTTTCTCCTTTCCCTCTGAGGCCACTCTGAAATCAGAGCGGCCTCGGAGGGAACTTTCCTTTCGCCCCCCCTGTCTTCCCCTCCCTTCCCCTATCTAACCCACCCCCCAGCCCTACCTATATCCCCCCTACCTTTATTATTTAAGTTGCACCTGCCTCCGGGCAGGCGTAGGTTGCGCGCGCTGGCCAAGTAGGCTTTCGGAGGCCTCTGGCCATGCTCCCGCCCTGCCCCAGACCACCCATGCCCCGCCCCTTTTTTCAAGCCCCGGGACATACACGCGTCCCGGGCTTGCGTGTGTCGCTGAGCCTATGCAAAATAGGCTTGACATGTACAGGAGGGGTTTAAAAGGGTTACACGTGTAACCCTTTTAAAACCTGCCCCAAAGTGAGGGGTAAGGCAACAAGTGCAATAGCATCAAAACTCCAAAGCATTGTGAGAGGTGCAAATGGCACCAAAAACAATGGCATGAACAGCCCAAGGCACCATGAGAGGGGCAAATCAGTACTAGCAGTTGCAGGAAGTCTCAAAGGCACCATGAGAGGGCCAGGAGCAGGCTGGGCAGTAAAACTGGCAGAACAACCAGCAAAGAGGTGAAACAGAGAGCAAGGCATGAGGAGCAGACTGGGCAGGAATGGCAAGAGAGGCAACTTGTAACAACACAGCAAGGTGCTGAGGGAAAAACTGTGGGCATTTCTTCTCTGTAGTTGTGCATTCAGTCCTCTAGCCACTCACATGTAAATTCAAGGAAATCAAACAGTGGGAGGTTTATTTTAATGAAGGACAACTTTTCCACCAGCTATGGCATTGGCCATGAACAATGTGGATTAATGATATCCCCTGCTGTTGAGAATACCATTTCACTAGACATGCTGGTTGGTGGATAGGAGAGGAAATGCTGAGCCACCTTGGCCAGATATAGCCAGATTGCAGCCATCTGTGCACAATCTGCCAACATATCTGCCCATATCCTCGATGGGCTCAGTGAGATAGCATATGACTGAAATTTGTGCTGGGGTCTCCTTTACTATGGTAGGATAATCTCCTCTGCTGCCAACCACTGTTGCTGTGGTGGCCATGACAGGGGGAGTTAGGAGGCATGGGGATGGGAAGATGGTGGATAAAGTTGGGGAGGGTGGTTCTTGGAGAGAGATTTAAGCCTGTCTTTCACCTTCTGCTGCAAGGAGTCCATGAATGGCAACACCTCTGATGCCAGTCCATGAAACCCTCTAACTTCAGCATATTGACTATAAGGGCTCTTGTGGGACTGAGATCTTCCATGGCATTCTTGAAGGGCTTCAGGTCTCATATCATCAATGCATCATGTGGAGCAAATCATTATGTCCCAGTGGTGATCCACAACTATCTTGCTTTCCAGTGACAAGTCATGAAGGGTTATGCATTGCTCCACTAATCTCTGCAGCATTAGATCGCTGAATTCTACCTGATACCTACATCCTGAATGAGCTGGTGCAGAGGTGTCCCCCACTGCTTCCTGCTTCTCATGGAGCTGCTACCCACCCTTTATACTCAGATGAAATGCCCTGCTATTTTCCTTCTCCTCTGTATCAGTTCTTTCAGGAATAAGCTGCTATATTCCTTTTTGGCCCCCAGAGCATCCTTTACTGCTAAGAACTGAAAGAGTGCAAAGCAATTAATCCCCTTATTGCTCCCATCTTCCACTGCCTTTTTCATGTTAGCACCACTGACTGTAAAACAAAATCCAGGAACAGTCCTGTTTCTCCAGTCTAGCTTCCAGCCCACCTTCATCATCATCTTATTGCTGCTAAAATATTGACTGAGATATAGCTGATAATAACCATCACCTGGGTGTGCAGCACAGACCACCTATTACCTGCTGATTGGCCCCTGTTAGAGCTACTGCCTTGGCCAGCTGCCACAAAAGTGCTGGCAGGGAGAAGTAGACATATGTAATGTTCAGACTGGTCCAGATGTCACTGGTGAAATGGATGCTACCCCTCTTCACCTTGACTGTCTGCACTGCATGCAAGCACCTCAGTGATTATACAGGGTGGAGGTAACCTGTTTACTAAATGTTGTAAGGGAGGGCACTTTATAATTGGGTGCTAAGAGGTGCAGCATCCACTTAAATCCCACATTCTCCATGATCTGCAGAGCTGGCCATCTAGGGCAATCATTTCCCTGATGCCCTATGTTACTGCATTTAATGCTCCCTGCCTCTTATTACAGGACAGGGATGCAGTAAAACACCCTATCTGTTCCATGGGTGACTTGCTGCTGACGGTGGGTTGGGTGCTGATGGCCTGTTGCCCCACTGGAGAAAGGGGCCATATAAGGATAGGTGCACGCTGTTAGCCGCATTAACAACCTGATATCGAACACAGCGTAGGCAGATGCCTCTTTAACTAGACACTCTATTTAAAATGTACCCCTAAAGACGAAGTCTCATATCACAAAATATGATGAAGCTGCAATCTGCCCATTTCCCCACTATCAAGTGGGCACCTCCTTTTTCTGGCATGAGGGCATCATGACATGGTAAATGCATGTGATGTGACAGGAGGTTGTCGTTATCCTTGGGAGAAATGACATCCACTTAATGCCATTAATGTGGTGCACTACGGAATGCTTTGCAGCACGTCAAGATAAATTACCACTTTTATGCCTTCATGCAAGATAGGAGGCTTTTCTGTCTTTATAAAGGGCGCAAGTACGCCTGAGAGAGACTGATTCTGGGATTCTTGCAAAAGGCAGAATCCTTGTCATGTGAATGACCATTGAAATGAAAATGTTATTCCTGAGGGAGAAGGCTCATGATTTAATTTCTTGTCAGAATGTATTTTGGGCTACTTTAGTCACCCATGCAGTTGAAAAATCATTTTATTTTTCTTTTATTTTGAAGGGAAGACTACACCAACAAATCTCGCCTTCCACCCCCGCCACCAAATAAAAAAAACTAACAGACTGATCCATCCTGATTAAAACTGATGCAGAGAAACAAGCTATGAGCTCAGTTATAATGCTCTGTTAGGGGACTCATAGGACCGAAATGGGGCGGACTCAGGAATAATATACATATATTTTCACAGACAGAGTGGCAGATATATGGAACAGCCTCCCAAAAGCTGGAGGTGGTGAAGACAAGAACCTTAGTGCAATTCAGGAAAGCATGCTCTGCTCACAGAGGATCATTAACGTTTGGGAACCGAGGGGGACACCAGCGGAGATCAAGCAGGATCTGCGGAATAGCAGTCAGAAGGGAAAAAAATGGACAGTCTAGATGGATCATTATCTGTCACCATATTATATGTTGCTGTTAGTAAGGAAATCTGAGTTCCCTTTTTTAACAATAAAAAAAAGATAAGGATTAAATGCATCATATGTTGGCAGTGATACAAGTTGTCGCAGTGCAATCACCACGAATGCAAAGGCTTGTGGCAATGAATTTAACCCCTCTTGAGATGGTGCTACTAGAGGAGGACCAATGGAGATGGGGATAAGACTCTAATGCACCTGGAGGTGTCTTTTACCTCACTCCCTTCCCACACCCCCCGTCAGGAAAATGCAAGGACTTTGGAATGTATGGATGGATTGTGCCTGTGGAGACCATTAATGTGAGTCAGGCAAAATGTTCTGCTGCAGACTCCATGATCTAGGGTATGCTGCTGGGAAACATCTTCATTTTGGAGATAGGGGGTTGTTTTTTGTTTGTTTGGGTTTTTTTGTTATGTGCCCCTACTCCACAAGAGATCAGATCGATTATCTGAATTAGGTCCTCTTGGAGAAGGAAACATCAGTGCTAATGTGCCACTGATGTTTCCAGATTGTATTACTATTTTAATAATAATAAAATAAAAGAAATGCCTAGAATCTAGGGACAAACTACTGATGCTGTTAAGATACTCTCACAGCCTGCAAGTAGGAGTGTATTAAACTGGAAATTCTGAGGGTAATTTACTGTCCTTAGACAATGTGTCCCATTAAGGATATGCATTTGTTATAAACAAATGAGTAAAACCTGATGAATGAGGCCATTTTGGATTCGTTAAGAATGCAACAAACCAAAAATAGCCTCCAATGAAATTACCCAAACATTTATGGATATTTTCATATTTAATTATATGTTAAAAAAAAAAAAAAAAGGGCCTCTGGCAGGACTAGGCCTCTGCCTCATCCAATTGCTGACATTAGAGCCTGGCCCAAGGCCAGGTCCATCACCAAGGCCTTGGCCTAGAGCATCTAAACAAGTTTTGGGAAACACTAGGCTCAGGCCTGATGCAGAGGCACAACTCAGGGGTGGGTCGCTTTGCTGAGGTCTGGGTCTAGGCCTAACGCTGGGGTCTAGCCCAAGGCCAAGTCCCATTGCAGAGGCCAGGCCCAGGCCCAGTGCTGGAATAGATGATATTCATTTTAATCATGTTTACCTGTCCAGCCCATGAAATATGACCAGTCCAGTCCTTCAATTCTTGTTGAACCTTGGTAAAAACCTGGCCATAATTAAGGTGGTACAAATTCTCCTCCTTCCTAGGGATACAAATTCCAAGGTATTTTATAAAGGATAACGTTCTCTTAAAGGAGGCAAAGCAGATGGGTATATCTTGTGAAGTATAAGTCTCAACTGGAAAGAGTTCAGATTTATGATACTTGACTTTGTATCCCGTCACCTTTCCAAAGGCCTTTAACAGAGAGAGCAGCCGTGTTCCAGAAGCTTTGGGATCGGAAAGAAAGATCCGCATACAAAGAGACAGTATGTATTCTTCCTCCCACCTGAAAACCAAGCACAGTAGGGTCCAACCATATTTTTTTAGCAAGTACCTCGATAGCCAAGTCAAATAGTAAGAGCAACAAGGGAAAACCCTACCTTGTATCTTTTAGTATAGGAAAGAAGTCAGATAAGCTGGCATACATGAGAATTCTGGCTCTTGGACATGCATAGAGAGCATGAATCCAGCTGATAAATTGGGGGGTCAAGCCATATTTAACAAGGGCCACAAAGAAAAAGGGCATCTAAGCCTGTCAAAGGCCCTCTGAATGTCCAAGCCAGTCATCAGACCTGGGATTTTATCTCTTTTAGCTAGGGACATAATATTATACAATCTATGTGTGTTATTGACAGAAGTTTGCCCCTTGATGAACCCCATTTGGCCTTCCCAACTAGATTCAGCATACAACCTTTGAGCCATAACTGCATGAGTTTAGCTTGAATTTTAATATCTGCATTTAAAAGGAAGATAGACCGATAGGCCTCGGCTTCATTCCCCCCCGCCCCATCTTGTAAATAAGGGTAATAGTGGCATCAGACAAAATTCCTATTACATTTGGAAATGATTGTAAATGATCAAACACTAGTTTCAAATGGGCCCCTAGCTCCTGAAAGAAGCATTTATAAAACTCCATGGGGATACCATCTGGGCCAAGGCACTTCTTTCCAGGCAACCCAAACACCTCTGAATTCTTCAGAAGTTGTTGGTGCAGCAAGCCACTATCTTTGCCTATCCATAAGACTCAGGAGCGGGACTCCACCTAAGTACTGAGACAGCACTACCTTGGATATCGCCCCCTCATCAGAGTACAAAGACTGAAACCAAGGAGTATGTGAAAGAACCATTACCGATTCTTATGCTTGGATTTGCTGTGATCTACGATGCAGTAACTGAGCCAACATCACCCCTGTTTTAATTCCGTGTCCATGAACCCTTTGTCTAACATATCTAAAGGATCTCTCAATACTATCCAACTGGAGATTCCTGAGGTCTGTCATGCATTTTTCCAGCGCACGATAAGTCCTATAAAACCCTGTAACCCTATGGGACCGTTCAAGTCACCTAATTCACCTTTCCAGAGAGAACTCTTTTTTTCAGTGTCTCTTTTTTGTGCTATGCAGCATAACTAATAATTTTGCCCTTAAAACCATCTTAATAGTCGCACTCAGTAGCACAGGACTGTAGTCACCCAAATTGTGGATCTCATAGCCAGCGGATGTGGATTCAGCAGTTAGTGTTGCTGTCTTTAAAAATGGTTTGGATAAGTTCCTAGAGGATAAATCCATAAACTGCTATGACAGTAATTAATAAGCAATAGTAGCTTGTGATCTATCTAATGTTGGGTACTTGCCAAGTAACTTGGATTGGCCACTGTTAGAAACAGGATGCTGGGCTTGATGGACCCTTGGTCTGACCCAGCATGGCATATCTTATGTTCTTATGTTCCATGACTGCAGCCACTACATTGGCACAAAAGAGCTCCTGATGCAGCAGAGATACATTGAGGGGCGGATTTTAAAAGCTCTGCTCGCGTAAATCCGCCCGGATTTACGCGAGCAGGGCCTTGCGCGCCGGCGCGCCTATTTTCCATAGGCCTGCCGGCGCGCGCAGAGCCCCGGGACTCACGTAAGTCCCGTGGTTTTTTGTCGGGGGCGGGGCCTATCGACGCACCATTTTGGGGGCGGGACGCGGCGTTTCGGGGGCGGGCCCGGGGGCATGGTTTCGGCGCGCTAGCAGCCTGCTGGCGCGCGGGGATTTACTTCTCCCTCCGGGAGGCGTAAATCCCCGGACAAAGGTAGGGGGGGGGTTTAGATAGGGCCGGGGGGGTGGGTTAGGTAGAGGAAGGGAGGGGAAGGTGAGGGGAGGGTGAAAGAGAGTTCCCTCCGAGGCCGTGCGGCTCGGCGCGCGCCGGCTGCCCAAAATCGACAGCCTTGCGCGCGCCGATCCTGGATTTTAGCGGCTACGCGCATATCTGCTAAAATCCAGTGTACTTTTGTTTGCGCCTGGAGCGCAAACAAAAGTACGCGAACGCGCCGTTTTTAAAAATCTACCCCTGAGCCTCCAGCTTTTCCCAGTGCGCAATGAGTTGGCTTATCCGGATTGGAAGAAGAACTGTGTTGTGGTCCAAAATAAAGCAAGGCAAAATATATGCCAATCCAACCTGTGGTTGGAGGGAACTAGCACACAAAAAGAAATCTATTTACTTGTATGTTTTGAACTTGGGTGAGTAATATGTATGATCCCTCCCCAGAGGATTCTGCTCCCTCCACACATCCATAAGCCCCAAATGTTTGGCCAGAAATTGAAGGGAATCAGTCTGCCTGCTTAGTTGTGTTCTATGTGGGATCCAGGCAGTTATTCTAATCCCCTCCCATAATAAGTGGTGCAGATGTGAAAGACTCCATGGTGCCCAAGAGCTGCTCATAAAATGTCCTCTGCTCTTCATTAGGACCATAAATGCAGGCCAGGGCAAATTTCTGCCCTACAGCCTGCACTCCAGGAGAATGCATCTGCCACAGGGATCTTTTAGTGTTTTTCCAATTTCCAGCAATAGTGATTAATGAACAAGAACACAATCACCCCTCCCTCCCTGTCTCTTGGATGTATGTGAGGCAAACTGAACCTTACCCACCCAAACCCGGGCAAACTTAGCGTGCTCTATATCCATGAGATGGGTCTCCAGTAACAGAGTCACCTGTGCCCCCTTCTTAAGGTATCCAAGGATTCTACTCCTTTTCATCAGAGATGATCCTATACTTCAGACATTAAGGGATTTCAGATTTACAGAGATATTAGCCATACCCAACCCTACCCTACCAAATACTTCGTACTCACATCCAAGCACAGTTAGTAGACTGAGATCAGCAAACATTAATTTGGGGAGCAGCCATATGTGCATCTCTTCTCCTGGCACCTTGCATTTTTGAAACAAAAACTTATCTAGCCCTTTAAACCAAACATCCCAATAACCCAACCACCCAGAACATCTCATCTGATAATAGCAGGCAACCCTTAATCCAAAAACCATTTTCAAGGCACTGCTAATCCAAACCCTCTCCCCTCCCCACACCCCAACTAGAGAAAATCCACCCGGGTGAGGGAGCCTCCAAGACTAGCTGAATTCTCAAAATATCAAACCCCATCTCACATCCCATCCCCTTCCCACTCTTGAAATCCTTCCCCATCCACATCTTCCCCCCCCCCCCCCCCCCCCCCCCCCCCCATATCTCCTCAGCCCTTGGCAAACCAGACGGCATAGTACAACAAACCAATTCTAACCCTCACCTGAAACAAAAAATTATCAGTCCCAAGCTAACAGTCCATGCAAAGAGTGAGGCATTTGGGCCCAGCATCTAGTTCATTGATATTCATGTTGTGTGTTCAGAACCTGCCACTTCCACATGCCAATGTTTCCACACCAATCAACCTGTGCAACCTCAATGTGAAGGATCCATCTGAGGATCCACCCGATCCAAAGCAAGACAATCTCCATCCACTGATACTGAGTTATTAGAAAACCAACGATACCAAATAACTAGACCCCCATCCTGCCCCCCCCCTCCGTCCAACACCCAAGCCCCCCACCCCTTACCCTATGCAAAAATATCAGATACATTGTTCTGTCTCCCCAATATAACTAAGAAGAGGCCCTGAAATGCCATAAACCTAACCCACAACTACTAAATAACCCATAAGCTTTGTAAAAGGATAGTACAGCATCAACAGTGGTTGGTGTGGGTTTTCTCCTTTCACAGAACAAAACTTCAACAGAAAAGCCCGAATATCTTTCATGGTGTCAAACAACAAGGCCTTCCCTGCATATTTAACCCGATTTTGGGCAAGGTAGATCATAGCATAGTCGAGGCCTAACTCCTGCATTTTTCACTTCACCTCGGTGAATACTTGGCGGTGCCTCTGCACCTCCGCAGAGTAGTCATGAAAAATATAGATGCGTTTAGCCTGAAACATGATCTCCCTCAGCCTCCTGCTTGCTTCGATAATCTTGCATTTGTTCCTGAAGTTATGCAATCTTATGATCACCGCCTAGCCCACAAGCTTATATCACCCCACATCATGGGCAGCAATATTTTGAGGGCCTTGTCAGCCATGAGTATAGAAAAATTGGCTCCATTAGATAATAAAGGAGACAAAAATTACAGCAATGAGGTCAGGAGCAGTGGAAATCAGCAACTGCTTAGCTCCAGCATATCACAATGCACCTCCTTCCCCCACAGCTTCCCCCATTGACTTTAATGTAAAATGAAAAAATAAATGAAACGAACAAACAAAAAATGTTTTGGTTTGAGGTGACTCTGACGAATGACTGTGACCTATGAAACGAATGAATGAACACATTTCTTTATGCTGCATACCCCTATGTCCCATTGAGTATATAAATTGCCCAGGACATAGGGAGTAGCCATTCTAAAAGACTCCAACATTTACGTCCATAACATATGGTCCTGAGAGTTATCCAGCTTTTTGGGATTTGGGATAACCTTGTTGCTTGACACTTGATAAATCTTGTAACACCCCACCCCTGGAAAGTGCTGGAGAAAGGAACAGAGACTCAACCATAATGCAACCTAACTGATCTCGTCTTATAATGATTTATATCTGCAGGGTAACGAATTAGAATAGATGGATTGTTGGGTCCTAAATAAATCAAGAGGCTTTGATAATATCATAAACTGCCAGAGCAAAGCATGAGCAATTTGTAATAACATCAGAGCTCAGAGATGGATTTATAGCTTTGTAATCAGTCTACTCTTAGTCATTATCGTTTTACAGTGGCTGAATGTATATACTGTTTAGTGTTTCTCAAGCCAGTCCTGAAGTACCTCGGCTCCTAGCCAATCTGTTTTTTAGGATAACCACAATGAAAGAGAGATTTTGTACAAATCTGAAAACCATACTAGCTAGAGGGTAACTCCAAGAAAAACCTCGGTCTAAAACAATGAAACTGCATGTTGGGGCCAATTATTTTTCATCCTTCTCCACCACATACCATGTGTAGCACTGGATCTATTCCTTTCAGCATATAGAAAATATGCAAATTGACCATTTAGATTGTTTTAGTGTACATTTAATCTATGTTAGAGCCTAGGCAGTGCAACACCACCCAGTTGAAAATGCACTGAAAAAATGTCTAAAATGCCCAAAATGATAAAGGGGATGAAATGGCTCATCTATGAGTCTGGGTCTGTTCAGCCTAGAGAAGAGACTGAGGTGGATATAAAAGAGGTCTCTAAAATCTTGAGTGAAGTAGAAAGAGTAAATTGGTTGTTTACTTTTTCAAAAAAGTAAACAAAGACTAGAGGACACTCCATGAAGGTACTAAGTAGCACATTTAAAACATCAGAGAAAATATTATTTTCGCTCAACACACAATTAAGTTCTGGAACTCATTGCCAGAGGATGAGGTAAAGGCAGTTAGCATAGTTAGGTTTAAAAAGGGTTTGGACAAGTTCTTAGAGGAAAAGTCCATAAACTGTTATTAATCAGGAGGATATGGGGAAAGCCACAAGAGATGGCTTGACGGGTACACGTACTTCACCGACTTTCTAGTACACCTGAAAAAACGGATATTATCTGTATTTTTAATAATTAGTTATGCACATAATATCCATTTTTTTCACATGTATTAGAAAGTCAGAGAAGTATGCACTTACCCACCAAAACGGAAGAAACAAAAGCACATCCCTAAAAGCCACTGCTTATCTCCGGGCATTAGCAGCATGGAATCTATCTACTGTTGGGGATCCTGCCACTGTTGCAAACAGGATGCTGGGCTTGACTTGATCCTCGGTCAGACCCAGTATGGCAATTCATATATTCTTATGACAGATTGGAATTTAATTTTTACAAAGCAGCAGATTAGTTATTGCTGCATACATGGGGAAAAAGTGTGTTAATTTCTATTAATATGGTTTTTTTTTATTGACTTGGCAGTATCCTCTTGCTCCTTTGGGCTTCCAGGTCAGACAGAAACAAGCTCTGTTGGGATACAACACTTTGAGCCTTCATTCACAACTACCTTCTTAAATATCCCCTCCTCACTCACCAGTCTAGTCATTTTTGGCAACTTGCCTGGGGTGGAGCCCCACACACTGCGGCTCCTTCTGGAACCCTGGAATCATAGGCCCTAAATCCTGCCACTAGGTGTCACTGTTATGCAATGCTCAAGACTCTCTGCCTCACAGAGGCTGTGAAGGCAGCATTCCTCAGCTTCAGCCGGCCCAAGAAGTATTGAAGCCATGTTCTCTGCATGACATTGGCACTGCAATGCCATGCAGCCACTAGCTATGGCTGCAATTTGAATTTTTTTTTTATGCACCAGTTCATGGCTATTGTTCAAATGCTTAAATCAGCCTCTTACTTAAGTTTAATAATTATTTATTGTATGATTTATTTTGGTCGTGACTGAAGAAGATTCATGTTTATTTCAGGCTTGCAAACAAATGTGTCCTCCTCCACTGTGTCTAATGCATATGATAACTGTCTGTAGATAACCCCAGAAATGAGCAGCCTAATCCCAGAAACGTCAAATCTAGGCCACCAAAGGTAAATGGACTTTCATCTAGGCCAGCCGCCTTCCCTCCAGGTTGAGCGCTCCGGTTGCTGGTGGACAGAGAGGCATGAAAACTGGGGGAAGCCTCTGACATGGACAGGGAACAAGAGGCCTGAAACTGGGTAAAGAGCCACAACAAACCAGAAACTCAGGAGACCAGGAAGGAGAACAAACAAGAGCGCTAATGTAGAAGCTGATGAAGTCTTCCTGATTCAGGGGCGGAGCTAGAATACCAAGGACTAGAAAGTAGCAGCTAGCTATGGCAACTGATTGCGAAGACTGCCTCAGTATAAATAGCAGTTATACAGGAAACAAGATGGTCAACAGGGATAAGCATGAAGCACAGAGCTAGGAGGACTACAGATAGATTGTTCAAGTGGCTCACAGAGCCACCTATAGGCTGGAGGAGCACTCGGCAACTGATCCTTAAAATGCAGATCTTGGGCAATTCCTGCAGGATCTCACAGCATAGGAGAAAATCCCCCCATCCCTTAGAGTTAATGTAAGTTTATTGGGGGGTGGGGAAGAGGTTTCTACAGGATCTCAACGTGTCCCAGACAAATGTTCTGTCTTCCTCTGTAGTGACTGTAAATTTCTGTGGATTCTTTTCTGCAGGATCTTCGGTTATAGCAGCTAATATCCTCAGCTCGTTTCTCATGCTGAAATTTGGACATTTCTTCAAAGCCTTTTGAATTAATCTGTGGAGAGGGTTAGCAACATTCTCTTGAGATCCTATATTTTGTGTATAAAGCCAAAGTGAGAAAAATAAAATATTAGCAGAAGTTGTACTCTGATCTCAGGAATGAAAAGAATCTAGCTGATGGGTATGGAGATATGGCAGAGAGACCAAAAACTAACGGCAACCTTATCTATTATTTATGGCACTCCTTGCGAATTAACATTTACCTCAAAGTAGTGAGCCCAGAAATCATTTCTTGAATGAAAAGACTTTCATCTGTGAGCTTCTTTGCCAAAGTGTAACACTCATCACTGCCACGTTCGGACATCCTTCACTGGCTAATAGATTTTTTTTATCAAAACCCAAACCCATCATTAATTATTCAACCATTATGTTACACTGTGGAGCGTAAGGTAAGAAAGGTAGATATTGGCCTACAATCAGCCCTATATCATGCAAGGCCAAATCTTATAATCATATCAAGCCAAAAATATTTTTATCAAACAGTGTGCAGAAATCTTTCCAAAAGTATTTCTTCTAACAATGTCCAAAACATTCCAAAGATCTTTATATGTGGAAGGGCCCTCACGAGGATATGCAGGACAAAGGAAGTCTAGGGTCAGCCAGCGCCATTTTGAAATTCAGTGTGGATGGGACAGGAGTAGCAGGGAATCGCCCCACTATGGACCCTGGACCTCCTTGGGCAATCTGGGGGGGGGTATGGTGAGGGGGATTTGAAAAGAAAGTGGGTGGCATAATTTGAAGGCTAGTAGTAGAGGTTATTGGCAAGGGACAGGGTTTCATATGGGGGGTCTGGCAAATGAATATTTATCTGCCAGCCAGGTTGGTGGGAGGGGGGCAGGAGAGATGAGGCACCACAGGCCACTAGGATTTGTTTGGATGTGTGGAGAGAGTAGGAGGCTTGCTATAGGCATTTGTGGCCCTTTTAAGATGACGGCCCCAGGATGGGGGAGCTGCCACAACTGGGAACCTGATTTCCTAGTCATAGCAAAGCGAGTAATATTCCCACAGGATTTATTAAACTGTTTAGTAAATCTCAGAGGAATTTTATTGTGGTAAAATAGTGGGAGAGCATATGTCAGAGAACATGCACGTAAGTTCGTTTTGAAAATGGGTGACCCTTTGATGCAGTATTTATGCAGGCTATTACAAAATTACCCTCTTAGTGGAAAGCACGGTTCTGTGACTAAACCTATTATACAAGGGACACTTCTCACAAAGAGCGTTTAGTTAACATAACCCTTATGCAAAATCGAAAAACCTTGACATGGTCATTATCTCCAAGGATTTTTCCAATCTCCTGACTGTGCTGTGAGTCTAATCATAATCTCCACGGCTTCATCTGCACACTTTTAGTTCACAAAAATGTTTTGTGAATTTTAATTGAAACTCAAAGTCGAGAGCTTGGTTAACCCAAAAACTAGGACCTCCCCCCCCCCCCCCCCCCCCCCCATGCACACTGTTCTCTGATTTCCCCCCAGCCTGAGTCATCTGCCTATGAGCGCCGTCATTTTAAATCCAGGAAAACAATCGGTAAAGGATGAGTGAAAACAGGAGAGGTGGAATGTGACAGAATCAAACTACACAGTAGGGCACATCTGGTGCTATTGAAAAAATAAATAAATGCCTAAACATAGCCCCCCCAAAAGAAAAAAGGGGGCAAAGGGAAAATACAGAGCAGAAAAAGAAAACGTGTAACAAAGAAGCTTTGGGGGATTTTTGTTTTTCAATTATCCCACGTAATTGGGAGCTCGCACTTCACACGCATTTTCAGAAAGAAACTACCCAAGTTGCTTTTCTTTGTAAATCAGGATAAACTACATGCGTTACACAGTAACACAATCACTTAGGGGGTAATTTTCAAAAGGAGCTACGCACGTAAATAGAACTACTAACAGCAATTTTCAAATGCCGTTTGTTTTACTCTAGTAAATGCTTTTTAAAATCAGGCAGATAAAGACCAAAATGGGCCATCCAATCTGCCCAGCAAGTTTTAAAAAAATTGTTTTTAACTTATTATTTATTTAAGGGTAGTGGCAACTAGGGATGTGCATTCGGTGGTACGCACGTACCTCTCCGACTTAGTGCAACCGCAAAAACGGATAATCGAGTATTTTTAATAATGAGATATGCGCATACTATCCATTTGTTTTTGCATTATAAAGTCGGCAAGGCACGCGCATACCACCGAAACGGATGAAACAAATACACATCCCTAGTAGCAACTGCTGCTCCGTGCAGGCCAACCTGAAGCAGAAATGTGAATCCTTTGTGTTCCTCCCACACCCTTATGAATTCCATTACCATTCTCATCTTCACCCCCCTCTTCCAGGAGCGCATTCCATGTATCCACCACCCTTTCCGTGAAGAAATACTTTCTGACAGCATTCCTGAGTTTCATATTGTGATTCCTAGTTTTGTAAATTCTTTTCCATCGGGAAAAGATGTGATTTTTGCACATCATTAATTCCTTTCAGGAATGTGAAGGCCTGTATCCTATCTCCCCTGCCTCTTCTCTCTTCCAGGACCTTCAGTTTCATCTCATATGGCTTGCCGCTCAGACCCCACTCCATTCTGATTGCCTTTCTCTGGACCGCTTCCATTCTGTCCTTATCCTTTTTTGGGATGAGGTCTCCAGAACGGAACACAGTGTTCCAGGTGAGGTGGCAGGTATCACCTCCTTTATCCTGCTGGTTATGGCTCGCTCTCTGCAGCCCAGCGTCCCTCTGGCCTTAGCCATCGCCTTGTCCCATTGCTTCGCTGCCTTTGGATCATCAGACACTATCAGCCTGAGGTCTCTCTCCCAGTTCATGCACCTACGTCATTCATCCCCCAACACATACAGCTTCTTCGGATTGACGCACCCCAAGTGCACGACTCTGCACCTCCTGGCGTTGAATCCCAGCTGCCACACCTTCTACCACTTCTCCGGTTTTTCTAGGTCGCGTCTCATTGTTTCCACTCCTTCAGGGTTGCAAATCTTTGTGTCGTCTGCAAAGAAATAAGTCTTACCTTCCATTCCTTTCGCAATATCACTGAAAGCACCTGTGGACTTTTGCACCTGCTAATTTGAGCAGGCAGCTGGGGAGGTGGGCAGAAGAAAGTAAAGTACTTCATGCACTTTTCAAAATGTCATGTGCACGCACTAATTTTATTCCCTTCTCCCCGACCGAGAAAACGTCCTCACCCTTCGGCTAAAAACACAGGCATTATGGGAGCCCTGTGCAAGCTTTTAGCCGAAGTCTAATTTTCTTCCTGGCCAGGGAAATGGCATTGGAAATTATCCTTTTTATTGGACAGTTCAAGAGGGGAAAAAAAAACCAAACAAACCATGAAAACCGAAAATAAAGTTGTTTACAGGTTTTGTTTTTGCTCCATGAAGTCCGGCTTTTTCTTACAGAAACCAGGTTGGGAATCGGAACGGCATCTCCGTGCATGGAATGGGGCAGAACTGGGCCCGGCAGAGCCTGTCCACCTTAACGTGCAGTTAATATGGTCCCCCTAACAATAAGGAAGCCTCACTGAATGAAATGCCGAATACGAGGACATGTCCAGTGAAACCTCCCGGTAACATGCCGGAGCCACACTTCCAGCTTTCTATCAGTGAGCATTTGTCTCTGAATGTCAATTTTCCACTTCATCCATTTTAGGTTATTCGTAAGGCATTTTATTGAAAGGCGACTTCGTTACTCATTTTGAAATGATTGACGGGCATGAATTTGATATTTTACTTTCCATTACTTGAGAGAGACAATAAAAAGTGGATATTGCAAGATTTTATTTCTTTCATCAAGGAATGCTGCTTGCAGTACCTACAATGGCAGATGCATAACATTTGACTGTATAATGCAATATGCTACCCTTTTTTACTCTCCCCGTCTCCTGCAGGGATTATATTATTTTCTGCCACCATAAACCAAAGCACTGTTATGGAAGGAGCTCTTTTTGCCAGTAAGGACTAAAGCCTCACGATACAGACTGATATTATCGGTCGAAACGCATCAGGGGAGCTCATATTTACTGGTACTGCGGTCTGTTACTCAGCTGACTTCAATCGCAATGGATATTTCCCGGGCAATTATCAAAGGCATTTACCTAGGCAAAGTGGCCCAGTGGAAAATTGCTTCCCCCCCCTCCCCCCCCCCCATAAAAAAAATTGCAGCTAAAAGTGCACAGGGGCTCCCATAACATGCACAATTTTAGTCGCAGGGAAAAAAGAATTATTCCTGTGGGTGTGTTTGGGTAGGAGAGAGTAAAATAGCAAGTGCAGAAGTGGATTTCATTGCTTGCGTGCCTTTCACCACCGCACAAATAACGGGAGCAAGGTAACATGGATGCTTTTAGCACGTGTGTTTTGTGGCTGCTGATTTTCAGAAGGAAGTAACGTGGGTTGTTACCTTCTGAAAATGCTCCTAAGGTATGCATATTATAAACATACCTGCTCAGGTCGTAACCATGCGGGCAGCTGGGAGATGAGGCCCCTTTAATGAGAAAGGATCTCAGTGTTGGGAGGTGACCTACAGTATCAGGTGGAAAACTGAATTAGCAGAGCCTAAAAACCACATTCCGACTCTGTGTATGTCTTATTATGCTGTGCACAGATTAAGCCAGGTTCAGAGACTCGCCAGGCCCGATATAGCAAGATTTTGCAGTGCAGCAAAGCACTGTAGTGTAGTGCAACTTCAGCTACTGCAGAAGCTTATAGGGTATCTTCACTCTGTTTGTACAGCGCTCTTGTATAACCACAGCAGAAATGAGAACGGGTACACCCCGAAAGTGTCATATTAAATTACAGCATTTGTGCCCATGGATTGGAAGAGTGCCAGGCATCGCATTTCTTCGTTACTAATTTGCTAATATAAGTCAAGCCTGAAGCCTGGCACAGATCATGGGAGAGGTCCAGTCTAGGGGTTGGCAAAGATTTCATGTCAGGAGGGATTGTCCAGGCCGGTCTTGATTTTACATCATTGCATGGCCTAGGAGACATAGTCTTCCCATTTTGCTTAAGGAAATTAGAACTACAAGTCCCTGGATGCAGTGGGGCAATCCCAGGACTGGATTAGCCTCTTCCATATTACAGGGAATTCTGGGCCATTCTAGTTCAGTCAGGCTCCTATGGCAATGGCAAAAGAGTCCCAGATTAGGGTAAAATATTCCAAGACCACAAAAAAATAATCCAACACCATCATATTTGAATTTATTAAGTTCTGGTTTTAATCTTTTTTTTTTTTTTTTTTTTTTTGACTGTGTGTTCGACTTGAGCTGCTTATTTCAGTGAAGCTAGAGCCCATCGTGATGTTGTTCAGTATTGGTACAGCTATCTTTCTATTGGTTCATGCTTGACACACGAGCTGCTCATTAAAGGACAACGTGACGCTAAAAGTCTAACTTTCAGACCTATCTGTGCTACACAGCATTTGCACGTGAAAATAGATGTACGGAGATTTAGGTTAGTATTTTATAAAGTGTGTGGCACATATATTTCAGTATGCATGAATATTTCCAAGGAAGAAAACATATACTTTCTCTATCTGTTTCATAATCATATGTACATTTATTCTAAGTGAGTAAAAAAATATAACATGTACGCATAATAACCCCTAGTTATACACGCAGGCAGGTAATTTGCAAAGTATGTACGTATACCATTTAAAAAAAATATGTGTGCTTACTTGAAATCACCAGTCCACCAATACCTCCACCAGTTCACCCAGTCTGACTCCAGTTCACCTAGACCTCCCACCCAAAAACTGCAGCCAACAGACAAGTGTGTTTTCCCCTGTGCCAGTCAATGAGCAGTTGTAAACGTTTGTGATTAAGGCCAGTAATGTATTGTGCACGTATCTCTTACAAAATTGCACTTACCATGCGCCTACGTCTGAAACTCCACACACACACCCCCAGAACATATCTAGCCTGCCCCTTTTTCCCACTGGTAAAATATATACACGCAATGGAAAATACGTGCATGCTCGCAACATTTATAAAACAGCGTGTCCGTAAGTACGTGCTATTTACTTGTGCATGTGCTATTTTTTATGCAAGAGATCCCCCTTTGAAAATCTGCTTCTTAGTGTTGATTTTTTTCAACCATGTGATAAATTCCAGTTTTCCAATGGAATTTCCAATTAGATAGCATTACGGCATCTGCCTTCGGATCTCATCTGTGCCATTGGCAACTTTCACTAAACGGCGTGTTCCTTTAAAGCAATGTCTTAAAAAAAATGATTTATTGTTGTAGCAGACTTAGGGGTGCTGTCAACTTCCAGTTGAAAAGTTTGGATTTGAGACTTCCAGACCTGTGAAAGTAGGAACCAGAGTGAATCTGAAGCAAAAATGTCAACAGTTTAAGGATAGCTCTGTGACATTCCACTGCTGTTTTCATTAACTTGTCATCATCGTGCCATGTGTCTTGCTAGAAACTCTCTCTGCACATGCCTAAGGGCACTGCACTCACCACCATATGTCTCTTCCCAACCGAACAACAAGAATGCATGTTTGATGGTTTAAAGTACAGTATGGGATAAAGCACTGGATAGCCATATCAGTTTTGCCTTCACTGAAGGGTGGGAGGATTCGGTTCTGAGGCTGTCATAGGTTGGGATGGATATGATTATGGGCTTGAAGTGGGGCGTACATGTCATTACCAGCGCTTCCGTCTGTCCCACTTTGACACTGACAAGAAATGGAGGAAAAGCAGTCCTGGCTAGGAAGATAAGTTCCCAAAACCTTCTCCTCTGCTTCTTTTTCAGGCAGTGAAAATGCTCATTTCATTTCTTTAGAAAATTAAACAAACAAAAAAAAAAGCCCCCTCAAATGTGTTTTTTCGTTTCCATTTGTTTTGGAAATGAAAACAACAAGAAGTCAAGCACTACCAAAATAATAATAATTAAAAAAAAAAATGTTAACAACCTCCCCTTCCTCTCCTCCCACCCCCAAAAGACCAGGCCAATGTAGTTAGAAGCACACTTCAGAAAACACTGGCAAGTGACAGATTTCAGCTACTGGGGAACCCATTTCCTTTGATCTGTAAAAATCGCTAAGTCTAATTACAAGGCAATAATACTTGTGTACTGAGGGTAATTTTCAAAGCTTCCTCCTGGAGTAAACTGAAAATCTCTATCCCCGGTGGTCACAGAGTGGGAACTTTTACCCGCACCTGAAAAGAGGCAGCGAAGGGACAGTGTTAGATTGGGGAAAGAAAAGCACAGGTGGCACTTTCACTTCGAAAGCCCCCTAAGGGTGCGTTACATTTTGCCAGTCCTGCGCAGGTGCAAATGCACGAGCCAGCACAGCGCCCCATTGCCTCAGCTGGCCGTGTGTTTTCAAAGGGAAACCCTGGGACAGGTCTCCAAGCACCTCAAGGCTATGTAAGAATTTCCCTAACACTGGGGGCAATTTTTAAACACTGTAGATAACGTGCAAAGTACCTGCGGACCTGCAAGCAGTCCTTTTCCTTGGCAGACCTCAGAGGCGCATGCTTTTGTTCTGGTTTTCCCTCTTCTGAAAGTCTCTGCTCTTTTCACCTCCTTTCCGGGGGTCTAAATGACCTCGCACTTTCTGCCCTCAGCACCGATGACCAGTCCCACGTTCCAGGCTTATTTTTATATGGGATTCCGGCAAGAGGGAGGAGTCACGAGTCAAAGAGAACTGGGCATGCTCAGGTGAGAGCATGCATGCTGTTATTGTCATGGTCTTACACCTTTTAGCTCACAGGCCCTACTAAAGCACAGAAACTGTGAGGTAAATTTTAAAGGCCCGGCGTGTGCCAAAATCGGGAGATATGCGCGCGCTCACCGGATTTTAAAAGCCACCCAGATGCGCGCGTATCTCCCGCTGTGCGCGCATCTTAAAATTTTCAAAAAGAGTCAGGGCGTGGGCTGGGCAGGATGTGGGCATTTCAGGGCGTGGCCAACAGATGTGCACGTAAATGCTTGTGTGCCTAGGCGCGAATACGTTTACTTCTGCTAGGGACGGGGTGTAAAATTAACAACATACAAAGCTAGCCAGACCTAAGGGGTTTTAAGGATGGGGGTAACTGGGGGGAATGTAAGATACTCAACCTGGGATGAACCGATGGACGAACTGATGAATCAGGCAATGGCATGGACGCGCGCCCCTTTTAAAATTCACCGACTTATGCGGTAGAAGCAGGATTTACGCTCATAGGGGCATACCCACTTAAAATTGGGCGCCTGTGCGCACGGGTCAGGCTATTTTATAACACGTGCAAGTTATAAAATGGCCTTGTTTCTGGGCGCGAGCCAATGCACGCGCGCCAAAGTGCACCCGCGTACCGATTTGAAAGTTACCGTCGCTAATTCTACGGGTTACTGTGCATGCTAATAGTGTTCACATGCTATTGACCCCCATTTTTTTTGGATGTGCACTAAAAATGTGGGTGCATCACCCCTTATGGGCTGCTTTCATGTGCATGTAAAATCTTTTAGCACATCATGCATGCTAAAAAAAAAATTTCTCTTAAAGACAAATTTTCAAAACTTTATACATGTAAAAATGAGCATATACGCATGCAAGCAGCCTCTTCTCGCAGATTCCATACTTTATAAAAGTTCAAAGTGCACGGCACGTATTTTCACTTTCGCTTGCACGTGTATACATGTAAAAATGAAGCGGTCTAGGGCATTCCTGGGTGGAGCCACCAGTTGCACAAGTGAATTGCTGTTTTAAAAGACACGCATTTACAGTTTGAAACTTACTCGTGTTTTTTTACACCTGATAATTATCTGGCAGAAGTGATATTAAACTTAGAGATTTGCCGGGTACTTGTGACCTGTTTGACCTCTGTTGGAAACAGGCTACTGGGCTTAATGGGCCTCGGTCTGACCCAACACGGAAAGTCTTATGTTCTTATGTAAGCGTGTTTATGGGGCAGTACTGATTGGGTAGGAGGTCTGGGTGAACTGAGGGGAGTTTTAGGCTGCAGAATAAGGAGGGTTTCGATGACCTGGAGAAGAACTGAGTAACTGGTCATTTCATGTGTTTGTTTTAAAGCCCGCCTACGAAGTTTTGGTCTATTTTATTTTTGTGCATAAAATAAACTCACTGATATTTATTGAATAGGTGGGTAAAGTATGCACATTCATTGGACTGAAATACATGGTTTCAATGCATTGTATGTATTTGCTCGTAGGCCAACATATGCCTATTTTATAATAGGCACATCTGCAATATAAAATACTATGGTAAAACTGCACGTGCCCACATACGCATGAGCACAGTCGTTTGAAAGTTTTCCTCATAAGTTTTAGGGCAAAGGATGAGTAGTTGTATAGCCCCAGGGGTCGCAGCTACATTTTTAGATAGCGCTACAATTTTTTTTAGACTTGGCTCAGTTGCCCTTTTATTTTGTCCTTAAGGTCCTGCCTGCAGTTGCCGAAGCCGCCGTGGTTCTTGTCGCCTTGTGCCGTATGCATAGTGCAGCTTAAGCCTTCTATCCGTGTTTAATCACATGAAATCAATGTGCCGTGAGGGGGACGCCGAAGCCAATCCTGTATGCACCACTGCTTACCATTCCAGGAAAAATCAATCCATACTGCCTACAAGTCTGAAGTAACTCCGCAGATCTAATCAGGGAGTTTTATGAAGTCCAGCGTGGGGTATATTATCAACCAGCTCTTTCCTTTTTCTTTTTTTGGGCACTTCTTAGAGCTTTGCAGTTTTTCATCATCTCCTTTCCACCCGATTTTGGGGTTTGTTTTTTTTAACTCCCTTGCACCTTGGTATATTGTTTCTTAAAATCCAGGAGCTGCAGAAGGGTTTTCATTCTCCTACTAACCGGCATTATCTTCATGCCAGCGCTGCGCACGGTGAGGGTAAAGGAGGGGTATATATTGTTTCTTGAGCTTGAGGACTATGTCAAAACAGGAGCAGTGTGACCTTGTCAAAAAAATGTATTAGTTTGTCATTCCCCTCCCCCCTTATTCCTTTTATCATATTGTATTAGCCAGTCTCACTAACAGCAAAGACATTGGTGACTGATGATCATTTGATCATGGGAAATTCTGCCTATTTAATTGGCATATGGATATAGGGTAGTGGAGTTGCATTTTGGCATCTAATTGTAACCCTTTTTCCAAGGATGAGACCATATTCCTAAGGGCACACAAAATAATTTATTTGGGGTCTGCCTTCTCTGCCACTTCCCTAACTCGTTTGTTTGTGGTGGGGAAGGTTAACATTCTTGGCCCAGGCAGTGGTGTTCTCCCATGTGTACGTGTTACCATAGCTCTTTGGGACAGGTACACTTATAAACCAGGCTGGACTGTCTGGATGGGTGTTCAAATTAAAGCTTACTGTAATTTATTTCAAAAGAATCAACAGGTACAAAAAAAAATAGTGTCCACTTATATCCAGTGTCCTCAGCTGAACAAGAGCCAGGATTTAAAAGATCTCTACCTCTGTGGATGTGCCCCTCCAGGCAGGGGCTGGGAATCTGCTTTTCCTCCATGGTATGGAATGATAATTGTCCCAAGGTGACCGGGGTATCCCAACTGTGAAAGGATTCCTTCCCACAATACCAGAGGTCCATGACGAGTCCGAACTTCAAACTGGCAGTGCCCTGTGGCCGGAAACTCACGCACAGTCCTTATATTTACATATATGGGCCTTTTAACCCGAGCAGGGCTTTTAAAATTCACCCTTTAATGTGAATAAAACCTATGGACAATCCAATGGCATATATTATAGCAATTTTCAAAAGCCCACTTGCACGGGTAAAGTGCATTTACACATGTAAAACCCAGTTTTAAGCGTGTAAATGCTTTTGAAAATCAGGCCTTGTGATCGTAATCTGACTGGGGTTAGAAATTATTGTACTTGAATTATTAATACCGTTGTAAACCACCTTGAGCATTATTTGGAAAGACGATATAAAAATCCAAGCTATTATTAACATGAAGCTGTAACAAACTCTTGGAAATCAATGAGAAATTATTGCAAATAAACCGCACATCGAATCCTAAGAAAATGTTATTATGACTATCTCAAGTCAGCGTGCGCCTGCGTTTTATTGCAAGAAAGGTGAAAGAAGTATTATCGATCGTTTCACTAAGTGTCCTAATGAAATAAAAATCTACTATCATTTAGAAGGCCATCTGTCATGATACATAAAAAATGCTACAAGCGGAACAATAACCATAATTTAATTTTTAGAGACCACAGCCCCAGCTGAGAAGCAATGTTCTCAGCAGCACCGTTCTGCACGCTCACGGTCGATAGTGTTTACTCTGTTAAGCTTCGTAAAAGGGTTATAAAGAAATCAATCAATAGCGGTTTAAAGAAATTTCCAATTTTGTGCATTAACCTGTTGCAGAACTTCCTGACCTGCTTGTGTGGTGGGTTAAGCCTTACCACACGCTTTGGGCTTGAAAGAGGCACTCGTGTGACTTCAGTGCGAACGTTCGGTGTTCTGCGGCTCAAGAGCTGTCAACTGCCAAAAAAAAAAACGAGCAATGAGAGGATTGAAAATCCGAAACCCAGAAGCTGCACACCCAAAACGATCCCGTTTTACAGTGATTCAAGCAGCATTTAAAACCATGAACAGGTGCAGGGTTTCCCCTCTCCGTATTTTTTTTTTTTTTTTGGCAAGACAGGCAGATCCCGTCCTGATTTTATTCCATAACTACGCACGGACCTATAATTCTGATTTCCCTAGTAAAAGCAGTCGCGCCCTGGGGTGTAACAACAACAGGATCTACCTGTCCAAACCAGAACCAGGTCATCATCCTAATTGTATTTCAGAAGAAAAATAAATGTTTACATTTGGAAAGCTCCTCCTACTTCGCCAGATCAGCAGCGTTCAAATCCCACTTCTCTCACCGACTTTATCTCCTGTTGCCTCACACACCCACTTGCAGGTCGATTTTAAAACGAGGGTGCGCACGCCCACACACACACACACACACACGCTTATCGGTGCGCGAGCGAGAATACGCTAGGATTTTTAATCGCGCATGCATTTGCGCGCGGATATTTTTAAATGCACCAACCGCGTGTAATTATGCTCCTAGCTTTAAGAGGTTACCCGAGCACAGCTAGCGCGAGTGCGTGTTCAATAGGACCATGTCGGCTCTTACGCGCGTGTGTCGGCGAATATTAAAGCATGCTTGTACGAGGCACATTCCCAGTGTTCCAGTTAGTCCACCAGTTTGTCCATTTAATTGGGGGGGGGGGGGGGGTCCTTCATCCTCCACGCTGCCCAGTTGACCCGGACCTCACGCCCTGGCCTATAAGCCCTAAAACTTGAGATCTCCAGACTTGCTCCCTCTCCGGAGCAGTAGTAAAGTTACGTGGATTGCTAGCATGCACGCGCCGCGGGTTCCGTTTTTAAAATTCAGAGTTACGCGTGTACGTTTTGGCCCTGCCCTGGAGCCCATGTCCCACCCCTTTCCACGCCCTGGAGCCCATGTCCCACCCTTTTCCACGCCCTGGAGCCCATGTCCCACCCTTTTCCATGCCCTGGACCCCCATGTCCCACCCTTTTCCATGCCATGGAGCCCATGTCCCACCCTTTTCCATGCCCTGGAGCCCATGTCCCACCCCTTTTCCACGCCCTTACTCCTCACGCGTGGACAGGTATATGCGCGTATGTGGGCACTTTTGCGTGAGCAACGCTTTTAAAATCGACCGGTTAGATTGTAAATTCTTTTGGGGAGGGATCTGAAAACATGTTGTGAAAAGCGTTTAGCTAAAATGGGAAAGCCAGTCTAGAAATACAAATGTATGCTATTATTCTCCCTTTCCAAATTTGGGAAGGAACATATTTGGGACACTTGTCTTGTTTTTCCTTCTAATGAATGGGTCTCAGATCTGGTCCCAGAGGCCCAAAAAAAGATCATGGGATGTCTATTGCAAACCGAAAATGGCCATTTTTGTTTTGCTTCCTTAAATCCAAAATGAATCAAAGATGGCTCTGAAAATTCAATAAAAATTGCCTGTATTCATTTTGGGAAAACAGTGCAAGCTATTTGCATGCACTATTTTATGAAGAAAATAAAACAAAAGAAAAATTGCAGGCAAAAACTGGCCCAAAAACGAAAGAAATGAACTAAACCGACAATGCTGGCCTTGCACATGCCTAATGATGACCATATAGCTCCATATCAAAAGGGAGAGGTATGGTCCTGATTTTACCGCTTTGCATATTTCTGATTTCGTTAAGACAGATCAATGGGATAAAACTAGGACTGGCTCAACATGTTCTTATTTGCTCACCATACAAACAGGGTTTATTTGGGGGTTTTTAGGATATGCACGATGAGGTGAATATTGATGGGGCTTGTCTGGGTAGCTTTTGGAATATATTCTCCAATCCTTGGCTGAATTTTCTCCAGGCATCTCGTTACCCGCACAGTATTTATCTGAGTACAAAAATGCAGCATCGCGGGTGTTCCCGAGTCGTGGTTTCACTTTGTCAAGACGGTGCTGATATGATATCCACTGTGCTGCCTGGACAAACTTAGCCAGATAAATCTGGTAAAAAAAAAAAATGCCTGTCCCACAGGTACCCACATAGCTTTATGCAGGTACAGTATTTATCCAGGTATGCTCTGCTGAATACCTGGGGAAAGTAATCCAGGTGAATATACCCAGATAACTTTCTTGCTTGCTGGATTACACACTGTGGACCTCAAAGAATATTCATGATGTATTTCTGTATATATCTGATTGCATAATCGATGCAGAGGACGATGTTTTGTAGCCATTTATCCAAAGCTTTGGTTATGCTGAAAAGCCGAGCTGTTTGCAAGCATTCTGTGACTGATAGTGTGCACCTGTGGCATAGATCTCAGCGTCAGAACTGAGGGATGGACTTCACTTCCCCTGAGCTGAAATGAACCTGGGCCCAGATTTGCAATTAGTTGATTTACATTTACCCGGTTTTGATTTGTTTGTTTTTTTTTGGGGGGGGGGGGGATTAATCCAAGTGAAATTCTTTGGGGGGTGGGAAATCAAAATTTTCTCAGCTTACTTCAGGTTTATGTGAATACTCAACAGGTTTGAATTCTTCAAAGCAATCAAAGAATTTGCATTCAGCATTATTTGATTTAGGCTTTGAAAACTTGCATTGTAAGTGGGAATTTATGAACATCTGGTCCCAAACTGGATCAAAAAGAATGTGACCTGGACAAATACAGAGAGATTATTCAAATTACAAATGATTCCTTGTTCAAATTCCTCCTCGAGTTAACTGTGACGAGCATAGGCTACACATTTTAATAAATTCAAATTTAAATCTATTCTCAGGGTGTCCCAGTTTCACTCTGGTTGTCCTAAACTCTTTCTCTCCCCTTCAAGGTTTATTTGTAAAAAGGTTTATAGATTTTTTATTTTTTTTTTGCTGAGTACGACAGCTCCATTTTGGATCTTGCAAGCTCCTCCCCTCCTGCAGTACGCGATGTTATGATGTCACTAACATTCCCTGCTGCTCGTAGGTGCTGTGATGTCACACTATCACAAGGCGTCCATATGCTCTGAATGAGGCCTATTAACTAAGGCCTGGATTTTCCTACGGCGCAGAGCTCTTCGAATCGCGCGGTGCGGGAGGGCGGGCCTGTGTTATCGCTGCCGGCTTTCGCACCCAATAGCACCATCATAAAAGGTGCAGCGATAAGGGTTCTTACCTTTTCGCCGCCAGCGATGTTTCCGTCGCGTCCGCTCCCGGTGCCGCCCCGACTCCTCCTCTTGCGGTGCCGACTCCGCCCCGATTTAGCTATCGCATGCGAAAAGTCCCTTTTCGCATGCGATAGGGTTAGAAAATGACGCCCTAAGTCAGTTTTAAGTGAACAGAAAAGGGCCATCGAGCTAATTGAGAAAGTCTGTTTTAGATTTTAGTTTCACAGATTCTGTGAGCAGCTGGAGCTCCTGGTAAGAGAATCACAGCACAAAATTCAAAGGAAAAGCCTGCTGAGACTTTTTAAAAAAATGGTGGGACTCATCCTTATTAAGAAATCTATAAATGTTCAGGAAAAGTAAAACCTAATAAAGGGGATTAAAACACAAGAATCTTCAGAACAGGATACTTTTGAAGATATCCGTTCAGAGACGGTAACTTTCCAACAGCCACATGGGAGCACATTTGCGCATGTGCACTGGCCCGCACCCGGAGATGTGGCTATTTTATAACTTACGCAGGCATGTTATAGTCTGGCTGCGCGCACAGGCGTGCCAAATTTTAAGAGGGCGCACGCATGGGCACGCAAATCCCACTTCTATCGCATAAGTCAGTCCCAGTTTAACAGTTCGTCCACCAGTTCGCCCAGTTAGCAACTGGTTCCTCCAACTCCCCACCTGGTTTGATAGCCTGCACTCCCCCCAGTTACCTCAGACCATATAAAACCCCTCAGAAATGGCTCGATCCTTTTATTTTATGACTTACGCGTCATCTGTAGGAGAAGCAAGGTTAGGCGGCAGGGAACCTCGGCGCGCGCCGGGGCGCGTGATTATTTACGCCTGTATCTCTTGGCCAGTCCCTGAGATGCCCACGCTGTGCCCCTTTTTGGTAATTTTTGAGATGTGTGTGCCACAGTATTGACGCAGGTACCGGGTGCTTTTTGAAATACATTCGACATGCATGAGCCCAAGTAATTTGCCCATCCCCCGACTGATGCGTGCGCTGGGCTTTTAAGATTCACCTGTAAGGGCATAAGGAGTACCTTAAGGGCCGGAGTTTAGTTTCAGACAAAAAGCACATGGGCTGGCTTGCCTGCAGGATTCTGAAACTGTGCATCTTATGCCTGAGAATTTAATTTACTGTAATATCAAGAAGGGAAAGGCAAATCTACAGAAAAATATACAAGCTAATGGGTAAAGGAATGCGTGTGCGCCCATAAACGCATGTATTGCAGCACGAACAAAAATATGCCTCATTTCCTAAAGTACGCACGTAGAATTTAAAATATTGTTGCTGTGCCTCCCTTTGGGAGGCGTAAATCCGTGGATAAAGGTAGGGGGGGTTAGATAGGGCCGGGGGGGTGGGTTAGGTAGGGGAAGGGAGGGGAAGGTGAGGGGAGGGTGAAAGAAAGTTCCCTCCGAGGCCGCTCCAATTTCGGAGCGGCCTTGGAGGGAACGGTGACAGGCTGCGCGGCTCGGCGCGCACCAGCTGCCCAAAATCGGCAGCCTTGCGCGCGCCGATCCAGGATTTTGGAAGATACGCGCGGCTACGCGCGTATCTTATAAAATCCAGCGTACTTTTGTTTGCGCCTGGTGCGCAAACAAAAGTACGCGAACGCGCTTTTTAAAAAAATATACCCCCTACTGCATAAATCAGGGGAATTTTTAAAGGGGTGCAGGCTGACGTCATTTCCAGTTTTACCAGTTCATCTCCAGTTCACCCAGTTAAGAGAGAGGTCCTCCAACCACCCATGGTAAAATACCATTCACTCCCCCAAGTTAGCCCCAACCCTTAAAACTCCACCAATCTGCCTGTTTATTTTTATTTTATAACTTACATGGCATCCAAAGCAGAGGTAAAGTTACGGTGCGCACCGGATCGCATAAGGATTTACGCGCACATCTCTGGTTCACACCCTGAAACAAACTTACCCTGCCCAGTCCATGCCCACACCCTGCCCCTTTTTGAAAACTTCTGAGATGTGTGCACTGCGGCACTTACACGCATATCCAGGAGGCTTTTAAAATCTGCTCGGTGCATATGAGCATATGCATATGGAGGAGTAACCTAGTGGTTAGAGCAGTGAAACCAGCCTTCAAATCCCACTGCAGCTCCTTGTTCACGCATCCCCTAATTAATGCACACTTTTAAGTGCACTTAACCTGGGTAAATCCTATGGACAACTCGATGGCGTACATTGTAGCGATTTTCAAAAGCCCACTTACCTGGGTAAAGTGCATTTACCCGTGTAAAGCCCAGTTTTAATTATGTAAATGCTTTTGAAAATCGGGCCCATAGCTTGTGAATTAGTGAACTCTCCACTCCTGTAAAATTACGGCGAACATCTTTCGTACGCTTCCTTACCTGTCTGCGGTGGACTGTTAACCAAACAGCATGCCCACAACTTGACGGTTACTTGACTTGTGGTCGTGTTGGGGGTCGATGGGGGCGGGGAGCAATTTTCAAGCTGCCTGCGTTGTTGAAAAACCTGCAGACATTTTGCAACTGCTTTTTCTGCAAATAGAATTGTTCCTGGAAAGTAGCGCGTGTAGATTTGAGAAAGCAATCTGGGCGCATTAGTCTCCTCCCCCCAACCTAAACATGACCTCCTCCTAATGCAACATAAAATATGCATATTGTGAAACCCTTTTAGCCAGATTAAGCCTGAGCAATTTTCTGATAGCCCTTTTACCAAGGTAAATTGGTACTTACTTGAGTAAACTCTTGAAAATGACCTTCCTTGTTAGTTTAGAAACACTATTCTGTATTCATGTTTTATTAGCAGCTCATATGGGCTACGCATTTCAAGAGATCTCATTGCCTTGTGTGTGCCTACTATGATTGTGTTGCTGGAATTGTTTGCATTTTTGTATTATAAAACTTACTAAATAGTACTATTTTATTTTTTTTTTTTAAGGAAAAATGTTAACCTGCCTTGGGTTACACAGTCGTCTCATAAAAATTGTTATTCAAATAGGTTACAGAGAAACAACACAATCCTTGATAATGTGTCATCAATCAATTTTTATTGACTATACAAACAAACAAATAAAACACAAATAAAAACCACTGGCAAACAAATAGTCAAAACATACATCCAACATTTATATCTCAATAAACATCATACAACAATCTTTAAAAACATGACATACAGTGTAATAAATTACAAGAAACAATTTTTTTGAGCGTACCCACTAACAGAGGCCACTGTTTCACTGAATGACATTTTCTTGGGGGGGGAGGGGGCTTTTTTTTTTTCTTTTAAAGTAAAACAAAAACAGTTTATTATATGCATCGTTGTCTTCTAAATGTGAATCTTATCAACGGCACATATCCAGGGCATTTTTTACAGGTGTTTCAATAAGATGCCCAAACAGATTGAGCAAGCACCAGTTATCAAATGCAGATACCCGCCTGTTTTAATTTGAATGGCTGGAATCCTTAACCCCTGTTATTCAAAAAACAACATAGAAAAATGGACTGAATGCCTTCCATCTCTATCTTCCTAAGGTGCTGCAAAACAGCAGCTGTCCACTTAAGGGTAAATTTTAAAACCCACGGGCGGGCTTCCATGTGCACGCAGTTCCTAGCACGCGCACATGGACGCGCTGATTTTATAGCACGTGCAGGGCCCGGCCACGCACGGAACTCCCGGTTTTCTCATGTGCTGGCTTTTGAAAATCAGGACTCTACTGTATCTCTCTCGTCATTGTTCCCATAAATTTCAGTTGGTTTCAAAAATGGAGGAGCAAAAGGACTTTCCACGATACTTCTTTTATGGGTGCTGTGAATTCTGGTTTTGTTTTGTGCAGTCATTCCGAAGGTGTTGACTGGACACTTCCATGAAGGCTGGGGCAGGTGGAGAGGTACCGAGAATTTCATTTGTTGGCCGGGAGAGTCAGAATAAGACCTAGCCTTGTTAATGCTTTTGTCCGAAAGGGACAAGGAGATAAGATGACCTGCCAAAAGTCACCCAGGGAGCCAGTGGCAGAAGGGAGTCTCGAACTCATGATCCAGGGCATCTCCAGAATCATGGCAGTGGTCTAACCATTAGGAGGTCAATATTCAAAGTCATTCAGATGGATGACTCACAAGTTATCCATCTAAACCCAAGATATTCATGTGCATCCCTTCCACTACAGCAGCAGAAAATCGTCATTGGAAAAAGCCAAATAACCCCTGGTTCCTCAGCTTGGCGGGATTTGGTTTTGCTTGTAAATCTCTGAATTTCACAGAATCGAGGCCATAGTGTGCTCATCTTAGTTGCTTGTGAAATGCTTGTGAAAACAGTTTGAAATATTTTGTGAAAAAATAAAAAAGAATTAAGAGTTTGTTTTTTTAAATATCATTTAAGGTCAGTGCGCACGCCTGCTTATCTCACCTAAACTTTACCATGATATCCAAAGACAATTTGAAATTTGCCTTTGTAGAGTATTTCTCATCTGAAAGTTAATAGTATCCAATTAAACTTAAATCTCAACAGGCAGCATTTCTAGAGCCGAATAAAGCCAAGATTAACTCTGTGTGAAGCCTGTGTGTTTACTCTTATCTTCCCCCCAACTATAACTTTAAACAGGATGAAATGATCCACTAATCCCCCTTTGTTATCTGCTTAAGAGCTGCTGTAAGAGCAGAAAAGAGTTGACTTTTTCACACAAGAAAAGAGACAAGGGAGGGGGCCTGCACAGCTGAAATCCCTCTCCACAACCGTCCTGCTACGCTGAATATCAGTAAAAGCTGCACTGAAAGCCTTGCACAGAAGGATTTCTGGATGAGTTGGACTGGCACAAGGATACAGGGCTAGTCAGCTCCAGGGTGCCAGGATGGATGTGCATGCAGTGGGGTTTTTTTTGTTTTTTTTTTAAATGATGGGGAAATAATGAACTTTGTTGTTTCGTTTTGTGCCATTTCCCATCCGAAGTGACAAAAAAAAAAAATCACAACAACAAACTGCTGTGTTTTGTGTCTGTTGTTGTAGCATGCGCTAGAATCATTTAGATGATAACTTTCATACCGCTGGGCGGGTGCTGGCACCCAAGTGCCGACGTGTTTACGCGCACATCTCCTGGCCACGCCTTTTCAGGCAGCGAGAGAAACGCGGGCATCTGGGCGGCTTTTAAAATTTGGTTGGCACATGTGAGCCCGACTTGTGCAGACAGCCCCTCCCCCCAATTGGTGCCCTTGCCAGGCTTTTAAAATTCACCTTTCAGTGTGGACTGCAGTCATTTAAACCCGAATTTTTGATGGCCTGCACGCGTAAAATCCGGGGGATACGTGCGTGGCCAGGCCCCTGCACGCACCAAGTGCATTTTAGAAACTACCTGGCCACGCACGTATTCCTGGTACGTGCAGAAGTGCCGGGCCAGCGAAAAGGGGCGGGGCAGGGGCCAACCAGGACAGCGGCCATTAGGCCCTGTCCCAGGGAAGCTCACGCCAGCAGCATTATTAAAACAAAAACAGACTAGCTAGGTAGGGGTTAGAGGTCAGGGAGGAGAGGAGAGGGAAAAGGTAGGAAGGGAAGTTAGGGGGATAGGAAAGTTCCTTCCTTGATTGGAAACAGACTGGGAGGGAACTGGGGAAGGCCTACTCGCGTCGCCATGCATCAGTTTTTAAAATCCCCCACCCCTGAGCGCAAGTCCCGACCCACCTGCACATGCACGTGTGGATATTAAAATCTGGCGCGCATGTGCACGCAGGAACCATATTTTATAACATGCGCGCATCGCCACGTCCATGTGCGTGTACTGGGAGCCACTCACACATGGACACCCATGCGTTTGTTTTAAAATCGACCCCATAGTGCACACCTAAATGATAGATCCAAGGAGGTCCATATACAGCCGCATTTAGATGCATAATGCATAATGAATATTTGGGTATTTAGCTGGCTATATTTTAGCTGGTGAATAAGGTAGAAGGCTATAATTTAGTCGTCTTAAGTTAGGGGTATTCCAGGGGTGTAACTGGGAGGAACTGAGTTAACCTGCTAACTTATCTCTGTTCAATCCAAAGAGTTGTTGTAAAGTTAGCCGGTTATTTTTAAGATAGCCATCTACATTCAATAGTACAGCTGCACTACTGAATATACCTCCAAAGTTAGTCAGATACGTTTATCTGTGGATAGTGACTGAATATGGACCTCAAAAATTAAATAAATAGAAAATGAAGCGAAAAGCAAACCAGGTTTTCCCCTGTCAGTGATGGACAGGAAACATAACAGCGTGTGAATTCCCAGCAGTGCCGTATCAGCACAAAAAAACACAAGTGTTGTGCCTCTCTCTCGGTGCACCAAAGCAGGATGAAACTAAATTACTACCTGGTGAACGAGAAACCACGTTTCTGAAGCCGATCCTCGATCCATCCATCCCCGCCAGTCGGCTTGTCAGGATATCCACAGTGAATTTGCATGAATTTGCAAACCTATTTCATGCATATTCATTGTGAATATCCTGAAAAGCTGGGGGGGAGGGGAGAGAGGGACCCGAGGACCAATGGACTTTTAACCAAACACAGAAGGAAGAACAGATGGTAGGAGGCATCTAACTGTAAAACATGAGACTGGACTAAAATGCAACCAGTAAGCAGTGAGAGGCACTGGTCAGGTGCTATTGGGAAACTTGCATTGCCATTGTAAGGGTTTTTTTGGGCTTTTACTGTGGAGAAATACTGTTCAGGATTTTCAGTGTTGAGCACTGTCAATCGTCTGCTTTTCATGTGCACTGAATCTGGACCCTCACCCCATGTTCTGCAAAATCCTTAATATGCTCACAGATAGGACTAAACAGAATAAACTGCCCCGGTCATTAACTTGGCATAAACCTTACAAAACTGCATGAATGTAAACGGAATGAAAAATAGCCACAGCTTTATATACCTCTCTTCTTTTATGGCTTCAAAAATCCTTTGGATAGAGTAAGACCATCCATGCTAATGCTTTGCTATAAACGTGGGCGTCTTGCAGAGCACCTCACCTGCAGCATGACGGACGGGTTTGTATTATAGTTTTAAGAGAAAGTGACATGGGCTCTTTCAGGCTTGCAAAGCTTCACTTTAATGTCCCATTTGGAAGAGGGCTCCTGCAATGCCGTTAATATCTTTTAATTAAAGGCAGGTCAAATAATCACGATCGGTGTTCGCACTCCTTCTAAGTCCTGCCTCTCATCAGAACTATTCACCTGTGGCTAAGATTTATTGATCCACAATCACCAAGCAAAACAACATGAGCAGGGCGAACAATTACTGTGCTGCCCCCTCCTCGTTTTGTTTTTAACAGAGAATACCCCACCTCAGTTAAACATGCAGAATGCAGGCTCATCCTCACCAAATACAGAGTAAAGGGACCTTTAAAATATAAAAAGAAATTGAACCAGAAACCGCAGCAAGCCAGACTCTGTATGCAGTGCGGCAATGGAGAAACAGAAACATCACCAGTCCTCATAAATCATTCATTAAACAATACAATCAAGGAATATATTGTAAATCAATTATATTAGTAAAACCATACTAATAAAAAGAATATTTCCAATGAGGTAAGGAATAGAATAACAGCCAATAATTAATAGCTCATGCAAAATTTAAAAAAAATTCCCTACAGCAATAAAATATTTCAAAATGGCAGACACAGACACCCAATAATTAAAATGAATAAAAATGGAAAATTCACCGCTTTCCATACCTGAAAACTTTTCATTTCCAGTCAACCTGAGTATGACGTGGATTAATGGGACAGCACAAATGTTCTTCACTCATACACCCAGGCAGGTTCCCATTCATCACATACACACGCACACACACACACACCCCAGGCAGGTTCCCATTCACACATACACACACACACACATACACACACACACCCCAGTCAGGTTCCCATTCACACACACACACGCTCCAGTCAGGTTTCCATTCACACAAACTCACACACACACACGCGCACGCACAAACACCCCAGTCAGGTTTCCATTCATCACATACACATACACACACTCCAGTCAGATTTCCATTCACACAAACTCACACACACACGCGCACACACACACACACACACACACACACACCAGGCAATTCCCATTCACACACACGCACACACATACACACGCCAGGCAGGATCCCATTCACACAAACATACACACACACATGCGCACACACCCCAGGCAGGTTCCCATTCACACACACACACACACACACACCCCAGTCAGGTTCCCATTCACACACAGCCATACCAGACAGGTTCCCATTCATTCACAAGCACACACACACACCTCAGTCAGGTTCCTAGTCACACATATACACACACACACACGCACACCCCAGGCAAGTTCCCATTCACATACACCCCTGCCAAACACACACACGAGGCAAGTTCCCATTCACACACAAACACACACCCCAAGCAGGTTCCCATTCACACACACCCCAGGCAATTCCCATTCACAAACACAGACACCCCCAGTCAGATTCCAATTTTCACACACACTCACCCCAGTCAGGTTCCCATTCACACACACACATGCACACACACACACACACACTTCCCAGTCAGGTCCCATTCACACACATACACACACACACGCACCCCAGGAAAGTTCCAATTCACATACACCCCTGCCAAACACACACACGAGGCAAGTTCCCATTCACACACAAACACACACCCCAAGCAGGTTCCCATTCACACACACCCCAGGCAATTTCCATTCACACACACAGACACCCCCAGTCAGATTCCAATTTTCACACACACTCACCCCAGTCAGGTTCCCATTCACACACACACGCACACACACACACATCTCCCAGGCAGGTTCCCATTCACACACACCCATACCAGACAGGTTCCCATTCATTCACATACACACACACACACACATCCCAGTCAGGTCCCATTCAAACACACACACACGCACCCCAGGAAAGTTCAAATTCACATACACCCCTACCACATACACACACACACACCAGGCAAGTTCCCATTCACACACAAACACACACTCCAGACAGGTTCCCTTTCACACACACACAAACACCCTAGTCAGGTTCCTATTACACACACACATAGCCCAGTTAGATTCCCATAAACATATACACATACCCCCCAGTCAGGTTCCCATGCACACACAAACACACACATTCCCTAATCAGGTTCCCATACACCCACACAGACACATACACACAATCAGGCTCCCATTCACACACACACACACACACACACATACACACACACCCCAGTGAGGTTTCCATACACATACAAGCACACACACACCCCAGTCAGACTCCCTTTCATACTTATACACACACACTTCCCAGTCAAGCTCCTATTTACACACACACCCCACCCCAGTAAGGCTCTCATTCATTCACTCACACACACACACACATATATCATTGGGAACTATTCTGCTGTTCCTTCTTATGTGCCAGCCCCTGCGCTAATCAAATCTCACGGGCCTAGCACTTCCTCTATGTTAAATGCATGCATCGCCAGATCAGCATAAAGCGCATGCTAGCTGCACGTGTTTTGCACAGCGCACACCAGCACCGAGAATGAGCAGGAGAATGGGCTCCTCCTTTCTTTGGCCACCCCTGGGATGGGGTCCACTGGTGGCCTCACGGACTGCCTTTTCTTCCGCTGCACCCCCCCCCCCCCCACCCAGGTGTGCCTTCCTGTGCAATTGCACGGTTTGCACACCCAGTAGCGCCAGGCCTGAATGTGAGCCCAGGAAATTAAGGATGAATTACAAACTTCCCGATGGTGGCAGGGATTTTATCCTTTCTTTTTTACCGTGATTTCCAGGGTTTGTATTATGATCAATGATCTCAGTCCTGTAAGCTCCAGCTATGGGTGAACACCTAGATTAAAGGCAGGATTTAATCATTGCAAGTTGGATTTTCTAAAATTGACTGAAGGTACTCCCTTTTTATTATGATTATTATATAGGAATTGTAAATATATTAATCAGGAAGGTCTTAAATAAGAAATAAAGAGATCAATTTTCAAAGGCTTTAAGCTGCTAATGTTTGGATTTAGGCACTTCAGTTGCCCCTTCTGAAAATTCACAAGCATGAGTTCCTAGTTTTAATAGGACCCTAAATTTGGGAGCCTAAAAAGATGATAGCTACAGGGACGGAGTTAGAATGGAAAAAAAAGTTAGATGCTTAGCACTGATTTTCAGCACTAAGCACATTGGGGCAGATCTTAAAAGCCCTACGCACGTAAATGCAGCTGGATTTACGTACACAGGGGGGTTACGCGCGCCAAGCCTATTTTGCATAGGCCCGGCGACGAGCGCAAGCCCCAGGATGCGCGTATGTCCCGGGGCTCGAAAAAAGGTGCGGGGCATGGGCGGTCCGGGTCGGGGGCGTGGCCAGAGGCCTTCGTAGGGCCGCTAGTCTGGGGGATCGCGTGCCAGCCGAGGGCTGGCGCACGCAACCTACGCCTGCCTGGAGGCAGGCGCAATGTGTAAAATAAAGGTCAGGGGGGGTTTTAGGTAGGGCTGGGGGACGGGTTAGGTAGGGGAAGGGAGGGGAAGGTGGGGGGGTGGAAGGAAAGTTCCCTCCGAGGCCGCACCAATTTCAGAGCGGCCTCGGAGGGAACAGGGAAAGCCATCGGGGCTCCCCTAGGGCTCGGCGCACGCAAGGTGCACAAATGTGCACCCCTTGGGCGCGCTGACCCTGGATTTTATAACATGCGCATGGCTGCACGTGCATGTTATAAAATCGGGCGTAGATTTGTGCACGCCGGGTTGCACGCACAAATCTACGCCCGCGTGTTGGTATTAAAATCTGCTCCATTATGTAGAAGCCTATTGATTAATTAATCAATGCAAATGAATAGTAGACCTAGGTTTAAATGAATTTTCAGCTGAAAACTTAAGGAACTAAATTTGGCTGAAAACAGGTGCCAATTAGGGACCTAACCTAGGGACCCTAAATTTATAGGCTGAACTTTTTTTGAATATCGGCCTTGAAGAGTACAGGAGTAGAAATAATCGTAAAGATGAACAAAAGGGAAAAGAAAATCTGGTAAGAAAAATACAGGATTGCTATGAACAAACTATTAGCTTTCAAAGGCAGGGGAAATGAACTATCTACAGATACACTCGGGTGAATTTTCAAAGGTCCGTGCGCATAAAAAGCGGGGTTTACGTGGGTGGCCGGGCCTTGTTCGTGCTGCGTGTATTCTAAAACAGGCCCGGCCACCCACATAAACCCTGCTACGTGCACAAGTGCCAAGCCCTGAAAAAGGAGTAGAAGCAGTAAGTAGAAAAATAAAAAATTTTCAGGTAGCTAGGTAGGGGTTAGGGGTCAGGGTGGAGAGGGGAAAGGGAAGGAAGGTTAGGCAGGAGGGTATGGAAGTTCCCTCCCAGTCTGCTCCTTAATTTAAATTACAGCGCACTTGTGCGCTCGGCCATGTGTGCGTGCCGGGAACCGTGCGCAATGGACGCCCGCGCGTTTCTTTTGAAATCTACCTCATAGTATAAAATGTTGTGTACACATTAAAATGATAGAAAGAGGCTTCTTACAGGTAGATTTTTGCAACATAAAATGTGATTATTTTTATTTGCCAAAGTCAAATTAAATACTTGAAAGTTTGCCTTTGAAATTTTAGGTTCAGTGGGTATTGCAAGTTAGCAACGTGCTTTAGAGTAGGTACAAAGGACCTACAATACAGTGTGTGTGGAAATTTCAAAATGAAATCTCTGCGCATATTTTTCCAATCCCATTCTAAGCCTACCCTTGAGCCCACCCCTTTCTGGAGCAGGAACAGGTAAACGCACTGTGAAATGGCATAGATACTTTTACTCTCATTGGGGGGGGGGGGTGTCAAATTTCAACTGGCCCCCATCTAGTCACATTAATCCATTCTAATGCAGCTTCGATCCATTTGCAAATTGTCCTCCTGGGAAATAATTTTGTAACAGCCTGGATAAATTTTCAATCAAATACACCACAAGTTAGACAGGATAATACAGGGGAAGTATGAGCATAACTGCGCTTTGAAAATTATCCCACTAAAAGTACCTGTACATAAAGACACAGAATTTGTGCACAGAAATTCTCTGCACATATGTTTAGAAATGCAAAAGTATGCACATAAGTGCAAACCTTTCCCTAACCTCACCCCCCCCCCCAAGAGCACTTCTGCTCATTGTGGGTAAACATTTATTTAATTCATTTGTATGTCGCGATATCATAAAATTCAATGTGATTTACAAAAACAATCATGGTGAATACATAAACGCAATAAAATAATCAGAAATAAACAAAACATAAAAAGAATACTAAAACATAAAACAATAAAAACAAAAACAGAGCCGCCAATGCATCATGGAGCAATGCTATATGCAAGTATATTAACCTGCATAACAGGCTAACCATTTTATAACAAACCATTTCTGCAGGTAAAGAACTATTTTACCTGTGGGAATACATCTGAAAATTAACCTCTTGATGTCACTTGATGCTCTAGTTTGATCACAGGTCATTGGCTTAAGCTATGCGCCATACTGGGAACTGGCTCCTATATGTCATAATATGAGAACTGGGGTTGGGGTTGGGGGGGAGCACTTGTTGAAATTATCAAGTGACAGGCTGAAAACAAACAGAAGTAAATACTTCTCCATACAACCAATAGCTAACTTGTGAAACTTACTATGAAGACTAATGGTATAACTGGGGATTAAAGAAATTTTTCTAGAAGACAGATCAATCACAGGCTATTCAACCTAACAGTCAGGGATGGCACCCTGGGCTCAATATATCCATAAACCATGACGGCTAGAAACTGGAAAGGGATGAGACTACGCCACACATGCCTTGTTTCTTGTGCACTTTCTTCCATTGTGTACCTGTTGAATAAACCTTTGATAAATCAGTCCCTCGATTCCTATTTTATTGATGCCAATCGACCAATAGATTCATTTACGTAGTGACTTTTCCATTAGAACAGCACTTTTGTGTCTTCTAATGAGATAATAATGACTGGAGAGCTTTTTTGGCTGTGAGTTGAATGTGAAATGGGTTTAATAGACTCAATTTAAGGAATTTTTACATCATGACTCCATTAATTAGGATAATTGATTCCCTACAACATTAAGTATTTATAAGCACTTTATTTTGTTTGTTTAATTTTATTCTGCACACATAGAAGAAGCAAATTAGTAAAATTGATTCTGTGAAACATTTATGCTTATTGTCCCTGGAAATTTATAATCCATTTTTTAGCTTTGATTTATCTTCATTTAAGCATGATATTATTCTTTGTACTGATCTCCCAAGCCGCATCCTCTTTCCTCAGATCTTCTTGCATACTGGGAATGGTTAGACCAGCAGCACCCAAACTTGGTTCTGGAGACTCTCAATTGAGTTTGAGACTCAGAATTATAAGTTGAGTGACCATGCGATATATTTGCTTACACTGGACCTGAAAATCTGAATGATTCTGCATAATTTGGTTATCCCGAAAACCAGATTCGGCTGTGGGATTTGAGAGCTGAGCTTCAGAACTACACTGGGGTCAAATTCAGGCATGTTTGTGTTCCCTCTATGGCACCCTCCACCAGGGAAGGTGTCCAGGTGCACGTCAAAGTATACAGTAACCAACCAAGAATGCACATCACAAGATTTCCTTCATTTTTTAGTTTTACTTTTGGTAAAAAAAAAAATAATCCTGGGAATTAATCATTTTATTTATTTGTAATATTAATATACCATTGTTCTGACTCAATCACAGCAGTTTAAAGTGTATTAAATAAAAACATAGTCAAACTGTAACATAAAATTCAAATAATAGAGAGTAAAAACAAATAATACAATAATAAAATATTTAAAATGCAACCATAAAATATAATTTGAATAAAAGAAAATGAGTTAAAAGAATAAAAGAAAAAGAAAAGAAAAAAGTAAAAGAATAAAAGAAAAGAAAATATGCCTCATTTGATAATCCTGCCTTGGTTAAGCATAGTTTTCATAAACTAGTTTGAAAAGCCAGGTCTTCAGTTCTTTTTTAAAAAATGGGAAACTCACTTTGCAACCTTAATTTCACGGGCATAGAGTTCCACAATTTGGGACCAGCAACTGAAATAGATCTCTCTCCCTCACCTCGCTCAAATGTGCTGTTGAGGGTTATGTAGGTGAATCATCAAATTTAACCATTCAACTTTTTCATTATATATTGACTTATGTAAAAGACATATTGCTTTATAATCTATACAGCTTCCATTCTTGATAGTTACGTTTAATCAAGCAAGTTGCCAAATTTCAAAAGGTCCAACGTCATCTAGTTTTGATGTATTAATGAGACCAAAGTTAAAGAAGCCTGTAGAAAGACAAAGGGTGTGCTGGCTAAGAATGAAAATTACAATCTATGATGCTAATGCACCTACATGTGTTGAATGTATTTCCATGTGTTATTGCATTTGCAAAGGCAAACGCATGTAGGTACATTGTGATATATCTCGGCATATGTTATGAGATTATTTTGCTTGAATCTGATTATTGAACTCAGAGCTATACAGATAGAATGTACATAGGCATAATTACTTACTGTTTTCACATCCCCCAAACAATCGCTTTAAAGTTTAGCAGGCCTGTTTGCTAACTTCCAGGCTGATACAGTACTGTTAACCTGCGATTGGACGTGCGTTTTCGACGCGCTAGCTTTACTCCTTATTCAGTAAGGGGTCGAAAACGCACATCCAACCCCCCCGAACCTAATAGCGCCCGCAACATGCAAATGCGATTCAGAAAGGAAAATTTGCAGCCAAGCCGCACATTTTACTTTCAGAAATTAGCGCCTACCCAAAGGTAGGCGCTAATTTCTCCGGGCACTGGGAAAGTGCACAGAAAAGCAGTCTTTACTGCTTTTCTGTGCACCCTCTGACTTAATATCATGGCGATATTAAGTTGGAGGTCCCGAAAGTTACAAAAAAAAATTTGAAGTCGGCCCATGGCTTGCGGGTTGAAAACCGGACACTCAATTTTGCCGGCATCCGGTTTCCGAACCAGTGGCTGTCAGCGGGTTTGAGAACCAATGCCGGCAAAATTGAGCGACGGCTGTCAAACCCTCTGACAGCTGCCGCTCCTGTCCAAAAAGAGGCGCTAGGGACATGCTAGTGTCCCTAGCGCCTCTTTTTACCTCTTTTTACCGCCGGGCCTAATTTGAATACTGAATCGTGCGCACAGGAGAGTGGCCTGTGCGTGTGCCGGGAGAGCGGGCATTCACCCGCTCTCCCGCGGACTTTACTGTATTGGCCCGTTCTATAGCAGAAGGGAGGTGTCTCTCACAGATGCAGATGCTGTTGATTAGGACTGTGCCCAAGTAGAAAGGTCTGATGTGCTTAACTGTGGCACCAGGACTGATAAGAACACGGGGGCAATGTTAGATTTCTCTCAAACCGTATAAAGGTGGGCAAAGCTATAATGGATGACCTCAACACAGACCCTCAGAGATGGCAGCACTGACAGATCACTTGAGCCCTGATGGCAAGGTACATAAGCTCTGTATCTTGATATATATTTAAGTATTCTCTGTAATAATTTTTATTTGCCATCAACCATTTAGTGCTTTTTGTAGCATTTAGTGTTGTTTGTAAATTATTTTTATAAACTAAAAATAATTCCATTATTGCTTTCGGCTGGTATTATTAAGGTAAGCCTTGACAGATACTGATGCAAAAAATGAGTGATCGGTCTGGACCCGGAACAGCAATAGCACTGCAGCCATTTTTCACATAAGTGTTTTAGTCTGTACGTCACTTAGGCCATTGCGTTAAGCGATTAACAAATTATAATAAAGATAAAGAAAAACTGCACTTCAAAAAGTAGACAGAGAGGCCTCTTGGTTTAAGGACGTCACCTGCATTTTTCTGCTGGTCTGAAATGCACACTTGTTGGCTTGAAGTTCAAACTTATCTCCAAATTTTGAAGACTTGGAGCTAAAGAAGGTGGAGATGGCTGTAGGTGTTGTGCTCGGTCAGAACATTCTTTAAGTCTGGAGAAATTTACACTCTTGGCAGTTCCAGATTACCAGCATCGGGGTCATGAGGTGATTACACAAGGTGTTAGTGGTCAGCAACTGTGACACATGAAAGCAGACTGTGGAGCTTACATTTGGACCTGTTCCAAAGTCAGTGATGATGCAGGTATGACTCAATTGCATTTAAATGCAAAATCACATTTTGTTGCGATAATGATTTCTGAATGGAAAAGAAAGATTTTACATAGGCTTTTATTTTCCCCCTAGGGAGAAGTTTAAAAAAAAAAGTCTTGGCCATTGCTGGTATGTTCATGAATAGTTCATATAACCAATGCTTCTATTTTTGTTCTAGGCAGTTGTATTAAAACACTCATTCCATCTTCCCTGTATGTATAATATATAGATGGCACCAGTCATAGCAATCCACCTTAAGCGTCACTAGTGTTCTGTCCATACCAACTATCTCTTCTTTCTCACCATTTCCTTTCCTGCTACTCAAGCTCAGACAAAACCAGTTTTCCAACAGTCTCCAGCATCTTCCATCACATAACAATTAAAACACACCTGAACGATTTTAGGGTAGTTTTAATCTTGCAGGCACATTGGCTTCTCATCTTGTAATTAATATGAACTGTTTTGTCCAAGCCAGGGCAATTCACATATGTCGTCTCGTTGCTGTCATGTGAATTTCCACGCTGTAATACACTATAACTACAAATCCTGCTTCCTGACAGCAAGCACTGTAAGCAATGTAAGGGTATACATAGCTGGGAGGAGACTGCCTACTCCCCCTCCCCGTCCCTCTCTGAGGGATACTGGCTGTGCTATGGAAACTTATCACTTATTACCTTATATGCGATCCGAAAAGTCTATGAAAGGACTCCTGTTTGTTTCAGAATCAGATTGCTTTGTTTTCAGACATTTCAGGATTAGCAGTTAGAATAAGATAAAGATATGCCTGTAATGTCCTTAACACAGCACAGGTTTATACAGAGTAAAGCTCTGCCTGGAATGCCCTTCCGGAGGAAGTGGTGAAGACCAGAACTGTGAAAGACTTCAAAGGGGCGTGGGATAAACACTGCGGATCCATAAAGTCAAGAGGCCGCCAATGAAGAGTGGGTGACTCGCCAGAATGATGGCTATTGACACAATACCCTTATTAAATAAACATACACATGCTTACTGTGACTCCTACATCGCTCTAAGCTTCAACAGCAAGAGGTAATGGAAAAAAGGATTTGCACTCATAAAGAGGGGAGTAGCTGGCTTGTTACGGCGGTTACTACCCCAAACCAAATATGCCTGATACTTCACTTTCAATGCATATACAGCATAGCTCTCTGCTTCAATGACAGGGGAGAAGAATAACTGATACTTCACACATCCAGCAGAGCTCTCTGCTACAACGGCAAAGGAGAAGAAAAAGGGTTCGCACTCAAAACGCGGGGAGTAGCTGGCTTGTTACGGCAGTTACTACCCCAAACCAAATGTGCCTGATACTTCACTTTCCATGCATATCCAGCATGGTTCTCTGCTGCATCGGCATGGGAGAAAGACTGATACATCACGCATTTCCAGCATAGCTCTCTGCTTCAACGGCAGGGGGAAAAAACAAAAACAAAAACAAAAACAAAAAACTGATGCTTCACGCATATCCTGCATAGCTTCAACGACAGGGGTGAAGAAAAAAAAAAGGATTCGCAATCACAAAGCGAGGAGTAGCTGGCTTGTTACGGCGGTTACTACCCCAACCAAATGTGCCTGATACTTCACTTTCAAGGCATATCCAGCATGGCTCTCTGCTTCTACAGCAGGGGAGAAGAAAAAAAAAACCAACAAGAGCTGTACAACATAGTCTAGGTAAAACAAATAAGCATGGGTGTAGCTTGCTTATCGCAGCGGTTACTGCCCCTACTACCCCTAACTAATCAAGCTAGATATTTCACTTGCATGCAGCTCCATCACTGCTCTCTACATTAATGGTGGGGGTGGAAGGGGAATAGAACAAGGAGCTAAGAGTAACAGATAAGAATGAGAGAAAAAATGTGTGAGGCTTGCTGGGCAGACTGGATGGGCCATTCGGTCTTCTTCTGCCGTCATTTCTATGTTTCTATGTTTCTATGTTTCTATAAACTTAGCATATCAGAGACCTCAATAGTATTTTAATTAATAAACATAACTAACTAGCCCTCATGATTGTAGAAGATTACCATTAGTTCTCACCCTAATAGAGGTCCAGTTTGCAGATTCATGGGAGACAAAGTGGCTCACGGAGAATGTCCCTGCAGTGGCAGCACACGGTGAAGCCAAGGTGCAGCAGGCAGGACCTTCTCTTACGTGGGGAGACCTCAGGCAGGCTGAAGCGGGTCTGCTGGCTCTAGGGAGGGGAGGGCAGCAATGGCTGAGGTGTCATCTTCAGGTGTTAATGAGTCTCTCTCCACCAGCTGCCCTTCTCTCTCTTCCCTACTGCTTTTAACAACCCATACATATATAAACATTCGTGCATAGTCAAGCAGTGGGAGAGACAAGATTGTTTCTTCATTTCAAAGTGCTCCCCCCCCCCCTTCCCATCAAGGGGGGGATCCTCTGCTCCTGCTATGTGGCAACTTGGACCAGGGTCAAATCTTGGTCCTGGAACATTTTTACCTGCGAGCTGCTCTGTGGTGTCAGTTATTTTTTGTAGGCTGTTTTTTTTGGCTCTGGGTAGATTTGAGTTGTTTTCACCTCTGTGACCCATTCCTGTTCTGGGCTTAGCTCACGGTGAGAAGATATAGCCCTTATGTAAATAGGCAGATCAGATAAGCTGGGCACATATTGTCATTCTGGTCAAAGGTTCCTCATCTTGTTTATCTGTTGAAACAACATGCCAACGTCCATCTTATGATGTCAGCATCTCTCTTACGAAGTCAATATTCATATTTGGTTGCATACAATATTGAAATGCCTGATATCTCCTACAACACCCAGAACCTCAAGTCGAGGTACATTTAATTGAAAGCTGTATTAAAGGAAATATACTTCTGAATTTTATTCCTTTTTTTAGATTGGGGAGATGAGAGGTATGTATCGTTCTGTGGTTTGCCATAGTTCAGGGTTGCCATAGTTGTTTTGGTTTTTTTTATTTACAGCGAAGCTTCCTTCACTATAAACCATCAGCTACCTCCTTGTTCAACTGAAACAAGGGGGGTGGGGGGATATAATCGAAGGAGTATAATGAGGAGTGAAGAAGAAAAAGTTATTTTGCACATATCTGCTTTCCCTGCCATAGTCCCAAGAGAAGTTCCAGGACTGGAGAATCTAATTGTAATCACCTTTCACATCATCCTTTCATTTTGATGTGATGGGGCTTCAACTTTATTGCTTCCTGTCAATGAAGGCTCTGAGATCTTCATAACCGGTTTGAACCAAAGTCTTATAGAAAGGTACCTGGGGGGTGACAATTAATCAAAATAAGAAGCAGTTTCTGTAGCAACTTAATCACCTTGGTGTTTAGGGAGGTTGTCTTTGTTTACTTAAAAATCGTGTTCGCAAAAAATAAATAAATAAATGAATATTGAGCCTATATATTGTAAACATACTGGAACTGCATTAGCACCAGCAAGATTTTAAGTAAAGAATTTATTTTTTTTTTTAACTCAATTATTGTGGACCTCAGAAATAGGTCCAGGAGGGCAGCAAGGCAAGGGCTGCACCAGCCCTGGAAACCACATAATCCCCTCATCTTCCCAGCTTTCCAGTTTGTATTACTTTTGTTAAATACAGTAACCCATCATGCTTCCTCCCACTTGTGCTAAGAATAGGTGGCATGCCACAACACCCAAAGTGCCAACTAAATGGCAAAACTATTTGTGGCCTTAGAGAAGCCACTGGAAGAAGTCCTTTATTTCTTCTACCCTATCTCCGCCATTGCAAAGGTCAGTGGAAGAGGGGGACAGCTATCAGGGAACACTGGAACCATGTGAGTCTTGCCCATCATCCTCTTTGCTGGACCAGCCTATATCCCTGCATAATATCATCCTCCCTCTTCTCTGCCATTGAAGAACTGGCTTCACATGGAACAACATACCACCGGTTCATCACTTTGGAGTCTGTGTGGGCTTCAGCTGAATCTCAGGTCCTGCACTCACCGTGTTTTTGCCGTACGCTCATGGGAGGGTCTCTCAGCCCACTGGGGAAGCAACGGTAATATCTCTGGATCTTTCCATGAAAGGCAAGTTCATGGAAATGACACTGCCAATTGTCTGGGTCTTGAGATGCCCCAGGGAACATTTGAACTGCCCTCGATAGGCTGTTCCATTTGTGCAGTAATTCTGAAGGTTTAATCATAGCTGGTACCATTTGAAAGGAGGGAGCAAAAGCTTGTAAACGAGCTATCCCATGCCCTGGCTGGTTGCAAGCCTTTGTTCGGATGATACTCTGCTTTAAATATTCACTTCTTAAGGCTCTGTTTTCCTTCCTGCCCCCATTTGAGCCAGCATGATCCATGTCCTGATGTGTGATGACAACGCCATACAAAATAGCAGCAGTATAGTCACTAGGCAGCAGTATATGGCCAATCAGAGCCGCAAGAAATGCAGAGATTCTCTTCCTCGCCTTGACCATGGAATGACGCAACACCAATGAATTTCAGCAGGGATGGGGAGAAGAGACAGATCTGTTGTCAATCATCCCTCCTTTCACTGCTCTCCCGAGCAATACTGCTGCTCCCCATTACATGTGTGCACCTGTGGTGATGGGGAAAAGGGGAGAGGAGCCTAAAATCCAAGCTCCAAATATTTTAAATACTTAGCAAAGCCTCTGATTGTCAGCAAACTCCACGTAATAAGGGGACAGGCTGAGCCAGTCCTGGTTTTACCCCATTGCATCTAGGTATTTCTGCCTTTCTAAGAGAAATCATAGCTACAAATCTATACATGGAATTGTCTAATACATTAAAAGCTGTGGGGTAATTTTGTTTAAAAAAAAATACATTTTCAGCTGTTTTTTGGAATTGTAACAATCTGTGCTGTGGTAGTCTGGTTTCTGCATATTCCTCTTTCATAGAAATCCCAGAGTGTTTTGAAATTGCATCGAGATAGTGTACCTTATTTTCAGGTTACTGGGAAAAAAAAGTAACAGGTGTGTACCTGCCTCTTCTACTGCACTTCATGTGTCTGAGGCCATGGACTCCTGCCCTTAGAAGCTCAGGCCTCAATAACTCTGTTAGTCTAAAAGGTGCCACCAGCCTGTGTTGTTATTTTTTGGGGGGGTTCTACTACATACACGGTTACACCTCTGGAAAAGTAAGTGCAACCAGCTACTTTGCATTATGAGGCCCCCATATTTTATCGTACTGTATAAGTACTAGTAGAAGATATGGTCCAGGGCAGTGACAGCAGCTGCGGTACTGCGCTCTTCTGTGGTTATGCAGCAGTCCCAAAAGCTCCTCAGCTTTATCATTTATTCAATGAAATGAGAAATGTCTTTTTCCTTGCCTGTCCTTCATCATTGCTTAATGAACCTGAAGCACAGGCTTGACTTTTGAATCTCCGGGACATTTTAGTTTATTATATATGGCCTAAGACGCACAGACCGGCGTGTTAAAAGACTCATCCAAGTCAACTAAATCCTGCATTGGTATGCATTGAATTGTTTTTGCCGTTCATTAGCCTATAAATGATCTCTCTGCATCTGGTCCACTCATCTCGGAGTGTGTGGCAGCCAGTCTGGACCACAACTGCTCTCTGTCCAATGAGATGTCAGAGTTACTCATAATTTTGCAGGTGATCAAAATTCATGAGTATATTAAGTGGGAGAAAAAAATAAGTTTATTCTTAGACGGCTTTTGACAAACGCTGCACATAAAAATATTTTGGTATCCTGAAATGAAATCAGAGTATATAGGCCTATAGTTTGGTAAAAGAGGGACATGCTGCAATATTCAGCATCACCAGCAGGAGGAAATATTACTTCAGTCCTTGCCATGGTGGCACATCCCACCACGTCCCATTATGTGTGCCCTTAACATGTTTTTACAGCGTTCTTGGTATACACAGTGCTAAGATAAAATCACATGATTGCAAGAGCTTCTTGTCAAAGAGCTAACAATTAAGATATATAGATACAGATAAGTACATATAGATAATGTAATTTTATTTCAGAAACATAGAAATGATGGCAGAAAAGGACCAAGTGGTCCATTCAGTCAGCCCAGCAAGCTTATGATAGTATCCACTGCGCAGGTTACCCCCATGCTTTCAGTTTCCCAAACTATAAAAGTCAGGGCCCTGGTTGGTTACTGTCTGAATACAATTCTCTGTAACCCCTTTCCGTTGAAGTAGAGAGCAATGATGGAGTTGCGTTAATAGTATGTAGGCTTATTGGTTAAGGGTAGTAATCGCCGCACCAGCAAGTTACCCCCATGTTTATTTGTTTCTCCAGACCATAAAAGTTGGGGGCCCTTGGTTGCTGTCTGAATCTCATTCCCCTTTCCCCCTATCGTTGAAGCAGAGAGCGATGATGGAGTTGCACCTGAATGTAGGCTTATTGGTTAAAGGTAGCCTTAATCAATAAGGTCAAGGCTATAATATTTTCAATATGCAGGCAGTTTGGATAGAACAGACCACTGAAGACAATTTTAACTTCTAATTCAGTAGTTGATTTTTTATGTTGAAATTTGTTTATTGTATCAATCAGAAAAGTACATAACAGGTATTATTTGTCATACATCGCATCAACAAACAAACAGTTGAAAAGTAACATTGAAATTGTCGATACAATATTTTTGCTTTTAAATCAGCCTCGCATCACTTCAAGTTCAGTGGCTGATTTTTTAATGGTGAAAAATCAGAAGAGAATACTTGTTTCAACTGCATTATAACTTTCCATAAAATTTCCAAGAGTCCCCAGGAGGTTCTTCAGTTATACCACAGAAACCACCAAGTCACAAATCCAGATTAAGTCCAGGATTTCCCTCCTCTGCAATGGAACATTTTTTATGCCTTCCCCATCCTCCAGCTCCCACCCCATGCCAACTAGCACCTGGACCTAGGTACTGTAGTAGATGATTCCGATGTGCCTAGTGTAAAACCCAGGCTCACAAACTGGAGAGAACTGGGACATCTTTAGGAATGGAGAGGCATTAGACCTGGGCAGGGACAACGAGGAAGAAACAGCTTCAGCCACCGGTATGACCTCTGGAGATGATTGCATCACCAAATAACTTTGCAAACCTTTTCATTTAACAAACAGGGTTTAAACAAGGAAAATCAATGCAAAATTCTCCAATGATGGCCACGGGTCAACAGTTTTCCCAAGATCTGCGACAGCCGGCCGTGGACTTTGCTGAGATCCTCCAAGGTTAATAAATCATTACACTTCCAGAACCCGAAACTCTTAAGTTTGGCCCAACCAGTGATCAATCACATTGGGATAAACCTGCCCCGAACTCTTCCCATACTCTCCATCTTCCACTTTTTATGCATGTTACTCTCCTGCCCCCCTTATTCTGTCTCCTATAAATTAAAGAAAGCCTTCTTATCTCTTGCGGGCTTCAGAAGCTGAACATGTGGTCCCCTAAATTGGTTCCATCTGCTTGCTAACTAGCTAACAATAACAAGAGATGACACATCTTGAGATGGAAACGCAGCAAATGGCTGCACACTGATTTCAATTCTATTGAAAATTTAAAAAAAAAAATAAATTTACACATTGGATGTCATTCCTTGCTTTGAGAGCAGAAGAAATTGTGCTTTGATTAGTCACTGGATTTGGATCGGCTTTACATTTCTTTTGTCTGTCACAGCTGTTCACCACTTTGCCTTCTCTGATAGAAAATTTTGTTCAATTTGCTTAAAAAGCTGAAATAATGAATTATCATCCATATGCTTTGAGGGGAGGGGGACTGTGGGCTTATTGGGCAGTTGGTGGCCTCCAAGGACCAGATCCATACGACACTGGGTGAAAGTTAAAACAACCACGCGCACAAATACCGGCACTTACAGGCATGGTTGGGTCCTGCGCGCGCCGCGTGCGTTTTCAAAAGGGCCCAGCCTCACGCGTAGGTGCCGATATGCACACAAGTGCCGGGCCCTGAAAAAGGGGACGGCAGGCAGCCGGCGCGCACAGATTTCTTCTGCTCCAGAGGAGAAGTAAATAAGAAAACAAAAAAAAGACAGTTTTAATGAAGGGTTTAGGGGATGGAGAGGAGACGGGAAGAGGGAGAGAGTGTAGGTAGGGGGATAGGGAAATTCCCCATTGCGTCGCTGCACATAACTTTCTAAAATTGCCCCCCCCCCCCCCCCCCCCCGCACGTGCCACTCGCACATGTGCGTGTGGATTTTAAAATCCAGCATGCATGTGTGCACGGCCTGCAGATTTTATAACATGTGCGCACGCCGAGAACCGCACGCACGCACCTTTTAAAATTTACCTCTCTGCATAAAGACATGGAGCAAGCTACCTGAACAAACAATGAAGGGTGTGACTTGGCCATCCTATATGGATAGGCACACTAACCGATTTAATTTGCAACAGCAGAGGTGAAGAATATAGCTTGGAAGTTTTTAACCTCAGGAGCAGAATCTGTCTATATGTGCATTGGGTCAGATTGATCCAAACCATACTTTTTCTTACGATTCCTCCTGTAGCTGTGCCACAGGAGGCATCTCACCTTTCTCTGGAGGCCGCTCCGAAGCCAGGGCCTCGCCTGAGCAATTGTCTGGATCCTGCTCCACGGCCTGGGAGGCCTTTGGTGTTTTTCAGGGCCCACTCGAGGCCTGCTCCACTGCAGCCTGGATGCTCTGGTGTGGGCCACGCCCTTCTTCTAATGGGCGGGCCCGCGGCTCCTCTCCACTCTTGTAGAGCCAGCGAGGAATGGCCCATCTGGACTCCTCCCACGGAGTTGCCTGCTCCTGGGCTATATAACCTTTGCTCCAGTACTCATGCTTTGCCTTGCATTGGAGTTACACCTCTCTGGATGTCTCCTCTCCCAGCGCGCCGTCAGGCCTTCGTTTCTGTTTCAGCTTGGTGTCCGGTGTCTTGCACGTCCTGATGTTTCATGATGTTCCTTGATGTTTGTTCCTGACCCTGATGTTTTAACCTGCTTTTGACTGCTGGTGTGCAGTAACCTGCTTTTGACTGCCGGTGTGCAGTAACCTATTTCAGACTGCTGGTGGGCAGCCTCAGACTGCCGGTGTGCAGTACTTCGCTTTTGACTGCCGGTGTGCAGTACATTACCCTGGACTGCTTGGTGCAGCATATTTCTTTCCTTGTGCTGGTTCCGCTCCCGCGGATGTGGGACAAGGTGGTCCGTGACCACCCTGGCTGTGTAGGGCGCCCTGAGGGACCGTGCCAACGTCTCATCCTTCCTACTTGTTTCAGAGTCTACGTCTACAGTACCTTGCTTTAGAGTCTACATCTACAGTCTACGGTTCCCGAGTCTTCGTCGTCTGTTCCTGATCCTTCGTCTGCCCATGCCCTGAGTCCAGCCTACTGCCTCTTGCCATGTCAGCAGCAGGTCCGAAAGGGCCGGGAACAGTCGGAGGACTGTTCATCACCAACATTCCACAAGTTGGTTCCAGAGGCATGCAGGTCCGGCTAGGGGTCGGGTTGTCTCTCGCCACCCATGTTACACCCACCCTTGGTGTGGGATCGTGCCAGGGGCCCAAGGGCACACTCTCTCTAATGGGGACCGCTCTCCTAGCGCTCCCTGGTAACACTTTTGCTCTGATTCCCATTCTTGACCTATTTCATCCAACAGAGGCAGAATGTCTCCTGACTTGTCCTTTAGCTGCTCTGAATCCACCTGCCGAAAATGGCAGGTTAGGTGGGAAAAAGCTGCTGGGAAAATGAGAAATCTTCCTGGCCGACCTCTTTCCCTCCCTCCAGCTGAGGAACTGTGCAAATCTGAGACTTGCTGCAGTAAATACCACTTTCAGAAAACATCTCAGGCCAGCCTATGCCCACTCTTAATTCTAAACATGCAGCTGCAAACCAGACATACCCAAAAGGAAAGTCCAGAGTATGAAAAGTTATAGTTTGCTGTAGGGTGACCGTCCATCACACTACAGACATCTTGAGATTGAGTTAAAACCTTTGTTATCTTCCTTCATGGTGAGAACCTTCTGTTGTCTCGTGACTCATTCACTAACCCGTTGCCTCTGGATCAGACACTGGACTATGTAGCAGTGTTACGCAGGACGCGGTCTAATCAATGCAAAGAAAGATTCGATAAGCATGTTGGATTACCACCTAAACTGACAGCGGTTCACCGAGAGAACTTTATAAGATAAATTTGTTTTTCCAATAATCTACGGAACGCGTAGTTGTATTACGCCGCAGTATGTTCTAAGGGGATTTGTGAAAATCTTTACAAGATAAGCTTATGTACTACTTTGGCCATAACTCTGCTGCAAGTTTCATCCCCCTGAAAAAGCCAATTTGGTGAAACAGAGACCTTTGTTGGGGTTACGAGGGAGTCTTGTGGCTTGAATTAATAACATGTTTCCAAGTTTGAAATTGTTTTTGTCACTTCACAGTGTGGTGTTTTGCTAGCCAGCAATGATTGGAATTAACTGAGATGCCTGAATGGTTATCGCATATTTTTATTTTGAGATGGCTTTTTTTTTTACCTAAACATTTTTAGTTTTGGATAAAAAAAATATAAGAAATTGTTGTATGTATCAATTGTTTATGAGCATTTATTGCGTCCTTTTACTATTATAATATTTTATTCTAGGGAACACTTGTTAATTAAGTCTTTTAACTGGCAAATATTGTAGATGGGACCATAAAGAGATGCCTTGCAAATCAATATATGGAAAAGGGAGATAAGAAAAGAGATGGCTAGATGCACTGTGATACCGATCAGAAATATACATTACACATTCTGAGAATTTTGCTCTTTGTTGGGTCATAGGATAATGAGCTGATACCAAAAAGAGAGGTTCACTTTTCCTGTTAAAGTGATAGAGACGGTAAAACACACGGTTAAACAGTGGTTGCACAAGAAGATATGATCTTGGCGATGGCCATTGCCCTTGCGGAGTTAGGATAAATGATCTTGTTTCCTAATGCTGCCATACTGACAAATACCATCAAACCTCCAAAACAAAGAGACACCACAAAAATTATCTTTTTGAGATCGTCATATATGGCGATCCATCCAGTGCTGCTACCATGTGACAGGGGCTGGCCAATGGCATGGATACCCTGTCACATGCTAAAGGCAAAGGGCCATCAGCGTCATTTTGATTAGTGGCAGCCGACGGCCCGAGAGCGGGAGATCACTCCCCGGACCCCTGCTGGACCACCAGGTACTTTAAAAAATTTTGGGGGGGGGGGGGGGCAGGAGGGTGGGGATGCGAAAGAATTAAATTTAAGGGGTTGGGGTGGGTTTAGGGTTTATTTTTAGTGCCCTTTCTTCCTGCCCACCCCCCAAAACAATAAGAGAACCCCCCAAAAAATTCCGTGGGGTTTTCTGATCGGGTTCGGGGGGCCCCCCCGAATTCTGATGAGTTTGAAAATATCTTCCAATATTTTCATTCGTCAGAAAAATGATTCACATCCCTAATCGAGAGTCATTCCCCCTGTGAGCTGGCTGACTGGTTCGTTTGTGCTCCCTATTGCAAGAGTTTCTTGGAAGAAAACCAACACGAAATCTCAACCAGCTAAACTGGATGGGTCAATCGGTCTTCACTTACTGTCATTTACTGTCTTAAAAGTGAGAGATCTCCTGTGTGCTTCATGCACTCATTGGTATTGGCTGCAGATTCTGATACATTGAAAATGCACTGAAAAGTTGTCACTGCCAGTAACCACAGGTACTTTTTACGCCCAGTACGGATGCTTGTCCGTTTTCCTAACCCGCTGACAGCTGCCTCTCCTGGGTGCCCACTGCCGAGGAGGCACTAGGGGACGCACAATTTCCCCTAGCGCCTCCTTTTTACCGCAGCAGCCCATTTGCATATTGCATTGGGCACCCCGGAGAGGTCGAGTGGCGCCCGTTAGGAGAGCAAGCACTCAATCATGAGCACCCATTTTCCACGTGCAGATATTGCATCAGCCTGAAGATTGTTTATTTCCCAGCACTCGTTGTTGCCGGAATATCCAAACCAAGTAATCAATAAATAGTTAATCAGAGCTTGGACTAGAAAAATAAAGTTCAAAAAGGGGTGGAATAACCTTTCGTAGAGACCTTTTTTTTTTTTTTTCTGGAATCGAGTTGTTATGTTCTTTTTAAAAATATATTCCTTTGTAATGAGTCATTTAAAACAGATCTAAGAAAAGGTCCAGCAGTGGCGATATTTTTTTTTTGTCTGGTTAGGTTAATAGGCACAGCCCCTGTCTGGAGAGCAAACATAAAAATAAGGTCAAATTAATTAAAATAATTCGTGTTATTTCTTCCATTGTGGTGTGGATTAAAGTATTAGCCTGGGACCAGCCCGGTGGCTGTGTCCTGCCAGACAAAAGAAATTGGGTTTGATTTCCCAGCTTGTCATCAGTTTCCCAGGCTGGGATGCTGCAGAGGCACAACAGCTACACCCAATGGCTGGGATTAGAGCTCATGATCGCAGGGTTCCGGAGGATAATGGCCCCAAGCCAAGGACCATCATTGCCATGGGTGAGCTGGGAGCGAATATAAAATAGGAGAAAAAGAACATCAGGTAGTTGCAACTGAAGGCTTCTACCTCCGGATCCCAACTCCAGTTCTGACTGAGGTAGGAGCCTAAAGGAGCAGGCGGTAATTGCCAGGCCCCCTCTAACCCCTCCGGTCCCCTTCCCTCAGCCCCCTCCAAAAAAGCATTAAGATGCTCCTTTAAGTGATTTAAAAGTATTGGAGCAAATTGCACACTTTTAGGGTGCCTCTGCGCAGCAGTTTTATGATTTCCAGCCCATACTCTTATGTATCAGATTGGTTTACTAGTCAGAATATCCTTGTGCATGCACTCAGTTACTGCACTGTGGAATTGGACTGGACGGCCTGGGATGTGTTCTTCCTGACACTGAAGCAGTAAGACAATTAGCCGATACAGTAAGACGCGCGGGAGAGCCGGCTAGTGCCTGCTCTCTCAACACGTGCCCAGGCCACTCTCCTGGGCGTGCGATTCAGTAAATAAAGATATGCAAATTAGGGCCCGCGGTAAAAGGAGGCGCTAGGGACACTAGCGCATCCCTAGCGCCTCCTTTTTGACAGAAGCGGCAGCTGTCAGAGGGTTTGACAGCCGACGCTCAATTTTACCGGCGTCAGTTCTCGAACCCGCTGACAGCCACGGGTTCGGAAACCGGACGCCAGCGAAATTGAGCATCCGTCTTCCAACCCACGGGCCGCAGAAAAATTTAACTTTTTTTTTTAATTTTACATTTTTTTATATTTGGGGCCTCCAACTTAATATCGCTATGATATTAAATCGGAGGCTGTACAGAAAAGCAGTTTTTTCTGCTTTTCTGTACACTTTCCCGGTGCCAGCTGAAATTAACGCCTGCCAAAGGCAGGCATTAATTTCTAAGAGTAAAATGTGCAGATTGGCTGCACATTTTACTTTCTGCATCGCACAGGACTAATTAATTGGCTCATCAACATGCATTTACTGTATAAGGGGTAAAAATAGCACGTCGAAAACGTGCGTCCAAATGGGGACTAACGGTGCACACGGCCTGAGCGCACTTTACTGCATTTACTGCATCGGCCCGACAGATGGGTTCGCTTTCCAGTTCAGGTCTTCAGCAATCTTGGTCAGCTGGAGCTGGGGATGCTGGGGTGGGAAAGAGGGAGTCATAGTCATTGCACAATGGCAACACCTACTGGCAAGGATTTTGGGCCTGTGATTTCAGGACTCCAGAAAGTACATAGCCTTCCCCCCTGCCCCCAGCTGAGCACCATCACTGCAACGAATGGACTGAAACATAGGGCGGGGGTATAAAATGGAGGGGAAACTTCAGTTGTTTCAAATGAAGGCTCCTGGTGCCAGATCCCACCTCCGGTTCTAATTGGCTGGAGGAAACTGCCGTGTTGCACCGACAACAGGAATAGAATGTATCGAGAAACACATTGTCAAAATAATTAGAGGAATGACCAATATTTGTATAATCAATAGTACTTTCAATGTCAAAACCAATGAGAGGTAAATCTAATTAAATGAATCTTCCTAAACCATGCTACTTAAGATATGACATTTCAAATTAATACTAGGATTCTTGTTAGGTGATAAGAACCTTGTAGACTATATAGCCCCCACCTCTCCTTTGAGATCCAGCTTTTTTTTCAAACCAAATATCAACTGAAAACAATGTCACTAAAATATTTATTTATTTATTTAAGGCTTTTATATACCGACTTTCTTGATACAAATCAAATCAACTCGGTTTACACCCCTGAGATATAAAATGTATCTCAGCGGTAGGAATTTAGAGTGATGGCAATCAAGGTAAACTAGAAAATATCCAAACCCTCACCAAAATAAAGAACTTGTCAGGTTTGTTGACTTTCCAGGGGTCAAAACATCTCTGGGCTTGAAATATTTAAGAATTATTTTTAGCTGATTGTCTTCAGATCCCCAGGGAAGGGATTCCACTGATTGCCAAGGCTTACTGTTTGCCTGCTTCAAAGCTCTCTCATTCCGCTAATCCTCTCTCCCTGACAAAACAGCTCGAAACCTCTATGGATGCGCCTTTGGACACTGGGACACAATGTTAGGTTGGGTAACTTCTGTGGTTGGAGCCTGAGAGGAACCGGGTTTTTTGCGTTTATTCTTTCGCAGTCTAACGAAAACCTAACCCGGGTTTTAAAGTTAAATGAATTCCAGATGTCTCCATGGAACACAAATTAAATGGAAAACATTTCCGACACTTTGTCGAGAGGTTGTTGGGTTGGGTGCTATGTTTTCTTTCAAATTTCCCGCTAAGTGTCAAATTCAATAGGAAGGATGAGAGTATATATTTTCTGGGACTTGCAGCAACTTTCTCAGTTTACCGCTGAAAAAAATCTCAATGGCAAGTTTCCAGGTTTCAATCTGTGTGCAAGGTTAGCTCTCTAAATACAGAGGAAACACACACTAGGTATTTATTCTTCTTTTGCTTAACTCTCTTCAGTTTTTTTATGGCATTGTCCGATCATTTACGATATGCAGGGCATTCTGGATTATATTCTAGTTTCCTTGTGATTTTTTTTCCATAGTTTTGTTCTTCATCTTATCCATGGGCTTGAACTTCATAGAAGAGAATTTAATTGATTCTTAACTTCATCATTGTAATGGACATCAGCCATTCGCTCACAGAAGAGACTGAAGGTGGCTCAGTAAAAACAGGAACTTTTACTGCTAACACCAGTACTCGCAACACCAACCTGGCCCTGCTTTGAGTCAATCTTCTGTTTGAGGGAGGCGATATGCATAATATAACATAACACAACACATCATCACCTGACTGCCAGCTTCTCCCAGTAATCACTTTCTTTACTTCCAGGCTCATTCCCCATAGCGCCACCTAGTGGTGACCATCTCTATAGCACAGCATTCACTCTGTCTTAAGGGTTACCTCTTACATTTGTTCTTTTTGATCTTGTACCTGTTATATTCACATACAAATTTGAGAATTACAAAAATCAATAAAGTGATACTGTAACTAGAAATAAAACAGAGTAACCCTGTATGGAGCCCATTTTCAAAATGTCCGTGCTGGAACAGCGTCCGTTGGTACTTTTTATGTGTGGATTTTGCACTTGCCTGCGCAATCATGAATATTGCCCCCTATGTTTCAAAGAATAGAAAAGATATCCTGTTTTTGGATAATCTTTAAAGTCCGACTTTTAGCCTTTTGCTTTTTCTAGGTGTCAGGTTGTTTGCTGTACTGTATTCTCCTATATTTCTGTAGAATGTTCTTGCTATTCCATGAGTTTCCAATCCTCTTTTTATGAGAAGCCAAATCTCTCTCTCCTTCTCTCGGCTACCACCCAATGATATTTTGTTTAATAAAATGCTTTCTGTGATTTATATCCCTGTATCTGGAAAGTGAAATCGCTAAACAAGCAATATTGCAGCCCACCAAAATAATGTGATCAGGAAACCTTTAGTGATGCCATTTGTGTATATTTAATGCCAACATGTCTGGCTAATGTCAGCACATGGCTGTACAGCAATAAAAGTAATAGGATTTATTATGTACTGCTTTGCTTATGAGATGGCACGGAGTCAATCCAACACTGTGCAGCCAAAGACAGCATTCCTTTTATGCCTGATCTTGATCAATCTGGGTCAGAAATATTGCAGGGTTAGGCTTGCCTAAGACACAAATAGGTGGACAGTATAGTTCTGGAGCTGGCCTTTAGCTTCTCCTGGCTTGCCACCACCGTGACATTATCTGGCCTTTTGCCCTAGTAAGGTCTTCCATAACACATAAGTCTTTCAGGAACCAGCAGACAAATGGGTTTCATGGTCTGTGTTTCACTCTCCCAGGCTCTTTGGTATAGACCCATTAATGCATTTTGAGGTTCATATTCAGAGGCATTTAGCCAAATAACTCATAAGTTAATATTTCCCTCAATTATATCAGCTGAAATTTAGCTGGATATCTAATTATCTGGCTAAAATTTAGTCAATTAACTAAGGGGCATTCCAGTAGCATATCTGGGAGGAGTTAAGTTAGCTCAATAGTACTGTGAGGGAGTCTACAAGAAACTCCCTCAGACCACCTTAAGGGACCGGCCACAGCTATCTGGTGCGGTCCCTCCTCAAGCCCCAACCCAGCAATGGATTCTGGGCCCAGAGAGGATCCCTTCAGCCTAGCATAGGAAGGCAGGGCCCAGAATGATTAGTGAGGCCCCGAGGGGCAGACAGGAACCCATTCTGTGCAAAGACCTGCTATGTGTGATGTGTATGTGCTACCTGAGCTTAAGGTGAGCTGCATTTGTTTGCTTAACCTTTTTCTTTCACTGTGAATACATTGCACATAAAGGAAACAGCCAGAGTCTGCCTCCTTATTCCTTCTGGCTGTTTCCCAAGTCGCTATTGCCAAGTTACATCACGCACTACCATGGATATTATGCCACTAGGATGGCCAGGTATCGGGATGCACCATAACTCTTGGCTTATGGGCTCTTTAGTAAGTGGTAGATCAGGTGGTGCAGTGGACCATGGGTGAAAAAAAAGAAAGGGTGACTTAAGTCCTCTCTGTGGCAGCTCTAATAGCTGGAGCCAGGACCAGAAATCACTGCAGACAACTCCCAAGTTGTGGTTCTGACAGGTCTGAATTTATTTACAAACAAAAATATTTACACTGCTGCTCCACAGGTATAATCTGAGCGTATATAGTTCCGGGTTTTTCCATGCTGAGCAAGCCTGTCAATTTCACAGTTCTGCTTCGGAGATCAAATATTTTGCATCACTCCCTTTCTGGATAAGGCTGTCATGGAAAATGTAAAGATATCCAAGTGTGCTGCTCCAAGCTTTCCTGAGTTGGTAAGGGAAGTATTCTGTAGTGACTGAGTCAAAAGATAGCTGGGGAGAAGCCGCACGCTTTAAAATCCCAGAGCTTTATTCTGGGGTTGTATATCTGCAGTAAGACGTATCCTTGATTTTACTATGGAAGTGTAAACTGTAATCCTGAAACTCCAAGTCAAAACGATTAGGAAGTAAACATTTGTACTGGTGACGGCATGTTCGGCTCAGTCAGGCTGAAGCTTGAGTTTGGTGTGTGAAGCATTGTGAAGGAGTAGATGTCTGATGCAGAGAGACTTCTAGAAGAGATGGTATTAGCATGGAAGCTCAGAGCTCTTGGGAAGAAAATGCAGTCCTACCTGTAAGAGCATCTGATCAATAAGAACCTGGAACTGTGAGTGAAGGGGAGACCTCCCAGTGTGCACGCTCTAGAGATAATGCTACACCCCCATCTCATGGTACTTCTGGAACTGTGTCTATGATAGTGGATCTTAGAATTTACTCACCAGTGCAAACTTTTTCCTTCTCATGGTTTTGACTTGGAGCTTAAAGATTATGGTTTACAGTTCCATCGTAACATCATTGATGCATCTCACGTCAACGTCAGATATGCAAGTCCAGAATAAAGCTCTGGGATTTTAAAGCATGCGGCTTCTCCCCATCTACCTGTAGAAGATTCATTCACTACAGAATGCTTCCTTTAAAAGCAGGAACTGCCTTCTGAAGCTTTTCTGTTCCACCAGTGCCATAAGACATGGGCTAGCATTATCTTTAGAGTGTATATTTTGGGAGGGTTTCTTTTACTCACTGTTCCAGGTAGGACTGTATACTCTTCCCAGGAGCTCTGAGCTTCCATGTTAATGCCATCTCTTTATATCTGCCTCTGCTCCATGCAGGCAACTACTCTTTCTTACTGCTTCACACACCAAACTGGATACTCTCCCTCTAGTCTAGAGCACCCTCGTAACATCTCTGTGGGGCAGAACCCCCTAGGGCTGAAAACACAGAGCTTTACACTCTCTGGGACATATCTTGTGGCACAGAGGCCACGTTTCAGTGCATCAGTGTATCTCCATGCCTGTACAGTATCTGAATAAATTCCACCAAAGAGCCAGGCTGTCTGCTAGTCACTAATGCTATGGAGACAATACAGTGCGGCTGTGAATTTCACTACGAATTGTGTACATCAAGTAAGCCTCTGTGCTAATACCATATCACTATGGACACTGCCACAATCAACATCATAGTGATCTTAGGAGCGGCAGGATGCCCAGTGTATTCACATCCGCAATGATCCAGTCCTGAACGTACCAATCGAATCCTCTTTGAAGGGCCTGAAAGACAGAATGTTATATAAATAAATAAATAAACTCCCAGCAAATGAGCAGAATGCAATTTTTTTTAACCCCAAATTGCTCTAAAACTAACAAAACCTGGAACTTTATACATGCCAAAAATAATAACCTCTGAGTTAATGCAATATTTATTTATTTTATTTATTTTTAATTTTTCTATACCGAAATTCCTGTATGAGATACAAATCAATCCGGTTTACAGAGAACGGGAACTCGCCCGGGGCTTGTCTGGCCGGGGCTTTGTTGCTTTTTAATAAACAAAAATGCAGTTCTTCTCCCTTAAGGCCCCCCATGGCACAAGGATGGTGTTATGGCTCACGTGGAATAGTTGTACCTCAGACCCTGAAGAAATTCTACTTATAGAAAGACTCGAAATTCTACCCCCATTGGATAATTTTCATTTTCCCTGTAATCATAGTGGTGACCAGTCTTTGTCGAAGCTGAGTTCTTGCTAACTGTGAGGACGTGGAATCTTTGAAATGAAATCCCTGCAACAATTTGCAAACTATTGATGACCTCAGCTCTTTATTCTTGGGCCGAGATGGGTTGTGTTATCCGAGCTGAGCCGCAGTGCCATCCAGACTTATCTGGGCAGGAAAGGTTCCTATCAGGTTGGCACAGGTCGCCTTACAGCAAAAGCGTAAAGTCCGTTGCACCTTGTGGGAGGCCTCTTGGATTCAGATGCCTACTGCTTTCTCATGCACTGAATATTTCATTTAATAGAATCTATCTTGAAATGTAAATTTATTTCCTCCTGCCAGCATCACGTGGTCTTATCTGTCTGGTGCAGTCACCAGAATAAATATGGAGAAGACAGACCCTCAGAGATTCTGTTTATACATAAACTAAGCACTTCAGCAACTAGCTAATCCATTCAAGGAAGTTTTCAAAAGCACTGGCCTATTCTTGTATTAATTACATAGGTGGGACTGTGATAACTAGTCTCTACAAGGAGCCATTGATGGAAGGGAGGAAATTCTCTTTAATCACTTGAGCGGATTAAGGCCGGCTTTTCAGAGTGTGAGCTCTCAGAGATTATAGTAACCCTACAGTAGTAGGCACTTTGCAGCAGTTCATTTGGGTGATGTACAGGTGTGCTAAACTACTTGGAAGTATTTATAATAATAGAGTAGATCCTCTTATTTTACTGCCTGATGCGGTCTTCTCATTACTCTTTGTGAATGCTGCAGAGCTCTTAAAGCTGTACCATGGGGAGATTTGATGGCTCAGCTGATGAGGTGAGGGATACCGATCCTTTTCACAGCTTGTTCCGACTTGTTCAGATTTAGGGTTAGTAGTGCGCAAAAGTTGCTACATCTGAAAATCTCTCTATGGTAGCATGGACAGCATCGGTGCATGGTCCCGGTGGTCCCCACTGGCTTCGATGGATTTTCTGCGACTTCTGCTTCGGCTGGCCCACTGGCTCAGCGGCCGTTCTGTATACTGTCCCACAGAAGAGAAAGGTTAATTTCCTAGGTCCACTTTTCTCTGGCCAGGGTTGGGGAGGGAATCCCAGTCATTGCTCCGTGGTGAGACCTGCCAGCTGGAACTAGGGTGCACAGCCACCAAGTTCAGGAGTGAATTGCATCACCGGGGACCATCAATGCAATAGCTGGGCTAGGGAAGGTTATAAATGTAGCGAAAATAATCTGGGTGCCCAGATATTAGTGAAGGAAAGCTTATGACGCTATTTCCCAATAGAAGTCAGTTCCAATTGAACTGGATGCCCAAAGGAGCAGGAGGAAACTGTCATGAATAGAAGGAGAAATCTGGGAGTGGGTCCCAAGGTGGTGGAATGGATTACAAATTGGCTAACTGACGGACTGCGAGTAGTGGTAACTGGAACTTACTCTGAAGAAAAAAGAATTATAAGTGAAGGGCCATATGGATCGGTGTTGGGACAGATTCTGTTCAGTATCTTTGTAAGTGACATTGCGGAAGGGATAGAAGGTAAAGCTTGTCTTTTTGCAGCTGATACTAAGATCTGCAACAGGGTGGACACGCCTGAAGGAGTAGAGAGAATGAGAAGTGACCTAGGAAAGCTCGAGAAGTGGTCAAAGGATCGGCAGCTGGGATTCGATGCCAGGAAGTGCAGAGTCATGCATATGGGATGAGGGGGGAAGAAAGACTGATATGCACAGGCTGGGAGAGAGACCTCGGGGTGACAGTGTCTGATGATCTAAAGGCAGCGAAGCAATGTGACAAGGCGATGGCTAAGGCCAGAGGGACGCTGGGCTGCACAGAGAGAGGTGTAACCGGTAGCAAAGAGGAGGTGATGATTCCCCTGCACGAGTTCTTGGTGAAGCTCCAGCTTTCAGTTCTGGAGACCGCATCTCAAACAGGGTAAGGACAGAACGGAGACGGTTCAGAGGTAGGCGACCAAAATAGTGTGAGGCCTGCACGGAAAGACTTTTGAGATGAGGCTGAGGGCCGTAAATATGCATACCCTGGAGGAGAGGGGGGAGGGGGGAGATATGAGACAGACTTTTAAATACCTGAAAGCAATTAATGATGCACAAAAATCCATTTTTCCCAATGGAAAGAAAGTTGTAAAACTAAGGGTTTCGATATGAAGCTCCACGTGGGAAGACTTAGGAGAAAGTTCTTTTTTACTCAACGCACAATTAGACTCTGGAATTTGTTGCCGGAGGATGTGGTTAGTGCAGTTAGTATAGCTGTGTTTAAAAAAGGATTGGATAAGTTCTTGGAGGAGAAGTCCATTACCTGCTATTAAGTTCACTTAGAGAATAGCCACTGCCATTAGCAATGATAACATGGAATAGACTTAGTTTTTGGGTACTTGCCAGGTTCTTATGGCCTGGATTGGCCACTGTTGGAAACAGGATGCTGGGCTTGATGGACCCTTGGTCTGACCCAGTATGGCATTTTCTTATGTTCTTATGTTCTTATGAGCAATGTCAGGAAATATTTCTTCACAGAAGGCGCGATCGTTGCATGGGATGCCCTCCAGGAAGAGGCAGTGAAGACAAGAACAGCGATGGAATTCAAAAGGGCATGGGAGAAACGCAGGGGATGCCTGCTGGCTAGAGAATAGAAATGAAGAAATGGGGTAACTTCTGCTACACCTAAACTTTACATTTCTTTTGGGGGGGGGGGGGTAACCTGCATGGAGTGGCAATTACGACCCTAAAAAAATCTTCATGAGCAGACTAGATGGACCATTTTGGTCTTTTATCTGCCATCACTTGCTATGTTACTATGTAAGTTGGGTGAGCTGGAAAGGTTTGGGGGTGGTCTCTGCGACACAGGGCTGGGGTGTGTGACGCCATGAAGAAACACGGAATGGCCGGCAAACGTGCCGAGCCTGCTGTGTAGTTGATGTGCAAAATCAACCGCTCTGTCAAATTGGTTCCCCAAACCTTTTTTTCTTGCTGGTTTTTTTGTTTTTTTTTAAATGAAGAGAGGAGGCCATTGTTGGTCAAATTCCCAATGGATCTGCGGAAATTTTCCAGGAACGGTCTCCTGGGAATCCGCCATGCATCGCCACGTGACTCCACAGATCTGACCAGGATCTGCATCAGAAAAAAATATATATATTCCGATGGATCATGGGCAGCGGGTTTGCATTTGAATCAAACTGTTTCGAATTCCCTGCCCTATATTTTCTAGTTACGGTTAAACAGAAATAACCATCAAGACAGGTGAGAAAGCAAACTGGGAAGGATCCTGGGGGGTGGGGGGCCTTGTAGAAGCAGGCGGGTAGCAAGTCGTTTTGTTTTAGAGGCTGTGTCCAGCAGGTATCTATGAGTTTGGTTCAGAGGGAATCCACGGTGAATCCACATAATCTGCAGAATGCGCATTTGCTCACAAGCCCAAACAACGCCACGGACTGCATTTTTTTAAAACCCCTGCGACTCAAGTCAAAATCCCACGCCGAAGTCATAAAATAGCGCTTTAAGGGGCCGATGCAATATAAGAGAGAGAACTGCAAAAAGATACAATGTTGCTTGGTGGTGGGGTGTTGACCTTCCCTCCCACCGAAAAAAAACCGTTTTTCCCTGCTGAACTCTGGTGGAAAAATGGCCTCGTCCGTCATGTTAGGAGGGGCTTTTTGTCCCGACAGAGATGAAAACCATGCAGGCGATGAAGGGCGGGGGAGGCTTGGGAAGGAGAGCGGGGTAAGTGCCCGCAGCATCATCAAACCAATAAAATCCCGTGAATCTTCCCTGCCCTCTTCCCCGCACCTTATCCAGAAATCATTAACTGCCTGCCAGGCCGATGCAACAATCTGAGCGCTAAGAAGACGCGCGCGGGTTTTCAACGCACGATTTTAATGCGCGGCTTACATTGCTGTAAACTCCCAATGCAGTAACCTAATGCTAGGCAAGCGCATCCGGAGGTTAAAAACGAGGCAGAGACTGTTAAATATGGGTTTGGCTGAGACCGAGCCCGCATTTTAACTTGAGAAGGGGGATGGGGAGGAAGGCATCCCCGACAGGACGGCAGCCGCTGCCAGAAAGCCGGCTAAGTACTACAGGACTTTTTAAACGTTTTCTTCCCCCCTTTTTTCCGGGGGGGGGGGGTGGGTTCCAGTGGGGCTGGAAACTTAAACCCAGCTCTGACCCAGGGCCTAATCGCGCTGGCTAGGGACAGAGGGGCAGTCTCTCTCTCTGCATGGGGGAGGGGAGGGTACTGCTTGTGCTTATTTAATGCCCTCATCCGCGTGGGATTGCCTTGCGGGGGCGCCGGGCAGGACCTCCCCTTTTAGGGGAGCCCGCTCTCCGCGCCGCAGAAACTCCTTGCTGCGTCGGCCCCGCGTTTTGCGCGCTTACAGCGCGCGCTCGAGCGCAGGCAGAAAGGTGCGCTCGGCCCTTCTGTGCGGGAAGAGCACCGAAACATGGGGGCACCTGAGAATCGCCGTAGGGGAGGGTACAAAGCCCTGCCTTATTCTTCTGCCGAGCCGAGAAACCGGCGTGAGGTGGAAAAGGATAAATTGTAGAAAATTGTCTTTCCTTCTGCTGCAGGTGGCACCCAGCAGTGGGCAGAGAGCTTTCTGTTCTCTTTTGCTCAGGTACTTACAAAGAAGGCTTCCTCCTCGCTGGCTCCTTCCTTTCTTTTTTTTCTTTCTCTGCCCTTTAGCAGAGTGAAAATCTTAAGTGGTAATGAAGGACCACATGGCACTTTTGTACTACCTCCTCTTGGAACCCACTGGCTCTTCCTCTCTCTGATATATTTATATATATATATAATGTTTCCCCCCCCCCCCCCCCCCCCCCACCCCCACCATTTGCTTATTATTTTTTTTTCTGGTGAATTTACTGCTGTGAATGGAGCGAGCCTGGCGGCAGGGAGAGCGAGGCCCTCCCCCGTTTGTCCCCCCGAGCGGCAGAGCAAGCTTTAAATTGGTTTGCCAGCATGGCTTTTAACTCTGTCCTGGGCCACATCACGGTGTGCGAGTTGCGTTGGTTTTCTGCTGCAGCGCCTCGAAATTGCAGGTGCTTTTACTCCGTGGGAGTGCAAGGTTCGGTGAGCTGGCACGGAAATCCGGAGCCGCTAGGAAGACAGGCATGGGTACACGGAGAGGTCAGCGTTCAGCCGGACGAGAAGCCGGATGAGTCGTTACAGCTACGCAGCGCAGGCCTGCGAACCTTAGGGCTGCTTCTCCTGCTTTAAGTTGCTGGATGAATTCCAGTTCAGTTCGGTCTGCATAGTCCCAGAAACACCAGCTCCTGAAAGCTGTTTTGGTGACATATGTGAACTTAGTTGTAGGGTCTCTCAGGTTCGGTTCACAGAGGATGAGGGCCCGTGCTCCCAAAACAAATCCTGACCCCCTTGTCATTGGCAAAGTAGTGGGCATGGATTGAACAGGCATGGACTACTGGTTCTCTCCTTCAGCCCCTCTAGAGGGGACCTTGCCGAAGTAAAACTGAGATGTATTCGCAGGGAACCTTCTTGGAGTGCGTGTGGCCAGTTTTGATCTGGGGTCTACCTCACAGGGGGCTGGAGCTCTGCCCCCGAGCCTCAGTGTGCTTCCTCTGAGCACAGGCTGAGCTCCCAGGAAGAGCTTGTGTGCCCCCTCAAGTAGGGACTTGCAGCCACGCCCCTGAGGATCCAGATTGGTTCTCTGCAATTCCAGGGCTGGTGGTTTGCACCTGTGAAGTCTCAAACCAGAAACCCTCCTCCTTATTAATCTGTGAGACCCTGAATTGGAAGGCAGCTAGAAACCCTTCTCTAAACCTGCTTTTTGTGGTTTTGCAGGCCAGGCCCGATTTGATGTGGTTCCAGACTCTTGGATCCAAGTGTGGTTATGTCTGGAAGGGTCCCTCTGTCTTGACAGGGCCAAGGTGCGCAAGGGGAGCTTGCCTTGCTTCTGCCCATACTGCACCCGTTCTGTGGGTAAATAGAGGGCTGCACTTTACATGGCTCTCAACGTGCAAATAAACTTTCTGAATTTATGGAAATCGCATTGCAACTTAAACTACCCAAACCACTGCAAGGATCTGTGTCCACTGAACTATCCTGCCTTTTACCTGTAGTTTGTGGTTGGAGGATTCTTAATAAATGCCAGGTCATTCCCCCCTACGCAAAAGGTGTTCTTATTTCTTACAATTAAATTGCAATATTACTTGCTCCAGAAAATATTTCTTTATGAAAAGGACGGTGGATGTATCGGACGGTCCTCCGGGAGAGGCGACAAGAGACGAAACCAGTAATGAAGGCATGGGATAAGCACAGAGAATCCCTAGCTGTGAAGGGGAATGCCAGAGATCAGCTGGGGTCTGCGGCATTGCACCAGAAATTAAACTGGGTAGGCTGGATGGCACCTTTCAGTCTTTATCTGTTTTTCTGCATTGTCCCTGACTATAATGCAAACAAGACTATGTAGGAGCAATAATAGGCAAACTGGGATAGTTAAACAGCCTTTAGCCTCCAACCTCAACCCTTATGTGGTCTTGTTAATACAAGTCAGAGAGAAACCGAGAAACAACGGGCAACCCGACCATAATAAACTCTTTGCAGCTGGACCCGGATGGTTTATTATTGAATAAATGACCCCTGAAAGAAACCTCAATGTTTTTGTGCCAGGGGGCTACAACCACGAAGAGGATGGTTGTAAAACAGCAAGGTAAGTGAGAGCTATAAATGGGATGCTACATGAAAGGAGCATTGTGGAGTTTCTCCAAGAATAAAATCTACATGAAAGAGGCTTTTTAACCTTTGTGCTGTGCTATGCTCTTCAGTTGCCCTGGGACTCCTAGGGTTGAGTTGTTCTGTAGCTCAACAGAGTGTCCCAGGTCAGCAGAATGAGTTTATTTGAATCTGGCAAACTGGACAAGTCAGATTCTTCCTGTTAAAGGCATCTTCGAAGTGACACAAGAGCTGTCGGCGGGTAAAGACGTCCAGTCTCAAACGATGTGCCCTAATGGGGCATCACAGATCCTAAGCGATCTTCCTTCCCTTGCCCTTATCATCGCTCTCTGTTTCTGGGGGCCCCAAGCCTGCTTTGAGTTCTGTTGCAGTTTTGCTTAGGACCCCTCTCTGCTGTTAGACGATTCCAGGCATCCTGCAGTCTCTCAATAAAGAAGGATTTCCTACGAGTTTCCCTCCTTCCAATTTCCCATGACCTCTCCCCCACCATTTGGTCATTTTTCTTCTTCTTCCATAGAAAATAGTAACTTCTTCTACTTTACTGAAACTTGGTAGATATTTGAATGTTTCTACCATGTCTCCCTGTTTCCTTTTTTCCTTCCAGAAAGCAGAGTTAAAGTTCCTTGTCTCTCACAGGGTAGGGTCTCCAGTTGGGTTCGTTTTGCGCATGTCATGAATCTCTCTCGTAAGGCAGGCTGTGCTGGATGAAATCTCAGACTCTCAAATGTTCTGCTGGTGCTCTTCTCAGTACTTGCATTGCTCTTACTTACTTACTTACTTATTATTTTTATATACCGAAGTTCATGTAGCAAAGTTACATATCACTTTGGTTTACGTTTGATAATGTAAACCGAAGTTTATTTCTGAATTTAAAGCTGCCTTCGGTTTACTAACTCTTGCGTTCTGGAGCTCACGAGGTGTAACATGGACAGACAGAATATCAAGATGCACATGAAAGTTCATTCTGATCAGACCAGTGGTGCCCAGTTCAGTTGTGGCAAAAAGATACAGAAATAGTCCCACGTCCTTGCTCTCTCATTGCATCTCTTGGGCTTGTCTTGTGGGCCCTTGTCTGAACTGCTGCCACCCTTTCAACGGCCTCTTCCATTGGTTAGTTGAGTTTAGGGGCTGACTGGAGAGTGCTGGCTCCATGTTGTGTCCTATGCTCCCTGCTTCTTTCCTGAAGGGGAAACATTTAAGTCTTTTCAGACTCTTAGGCCATCAGGAGGTCTTCTGACACTTTTGGGTAAGAATAACACAGTCTGGTGTTCAGAATAAGTCCTCTGCTGAAGTGGCTGAAGCAGATGAACAAAACCAGTAGAAGGCAGACTGGAGAACAGTGCAATCCCATACAGAAATAAAAACTTTACAGTCGCTACACAAATCTTCACACAGGATGGGTTTCCTTCCTCCATTACTCACAAACTCTGACATTTTCTCTGAAGACAGGACCCTCACCACCCTTTCCTATTTTTGGCATCTGATTTCTGGTTTTCAGATCTCGGTTGTCCAACGATCTTAATGGAAAGACTCTCCTGAGCAGATGAGCCTCTGCTGACTCCTTCCAAGCAGCAACTCTGAAAGTAGATCTCTCAGTCTGGCAGTCCTTCCTTCTGCCAACCAGAAGTCCACTCGTCAGTGAAATGCAAGGAGTATGGCACTAACTCCCTTTTTATTACTTTACTTTTCACTCTTTTGGTTCTTCCAATCTCAGGATACTCCTTGGACCCCATGAAATCTCCCTAAATCCTAGAAGGACTGGGGCTCCAATTTTGTCTCAGTCACCTCCCAGGATGGAAGATTGGATGAAAGAACACAAGCCAAAATGGGCTCATGCGTTTAGTTAAACGCACTCCTTTACAAGTCAACTCCCACTGGGGAGTGTCGGGGAAGACTACACATGATTACAGCATCTCTGTGAAGACTCTGATATATATATATATATGGAAAGGGACACCCTCACACTTACAAAGGCATGACCTCTAGGATCTCTAGGTTAGGGTTACATGCAAGGCTTTGAGGAAGTTTTTCATGTTACAGCCAATTATATATTTTGGTTGAGAGCGTGTTGCTGTATGCTGTGTGCTCTCATATATGCCCTTCATGTCTCCATTACTGCAATTCTTTTCCACTATTGTCCCAAAATGTTGATCGTCTGCTTCCTTGTCTGCCCCAAAAAGCACAGCCACTTATCATGCCAGGCCCCAAAGAACATTAATTTTGCCCCGTCGGACGCTCAGCCTTCATTCCCCAGTGCATACTCTTCATCAGGAGAATTCCTTGCTGTTTTCTAGTTAGCGTATTTCTATTCTGTGAACTCTGGTGAAGATGCAGACTGGGAAATAATCTGTTTTGAACTGTACACTCTAAAGCCTTTAATAATATATAATCTAATTTCTCAACAGGGGAAGTCAGGGTAAGACAAATGACTTGCTTTCATTTGGGCCCCTTTAGCACAGGGAGATCCCTTGCCCAAGTTTAATTATTTATTTATTTGCTTATCCATTTATTTAAAAAGACCTGTATCCCGCACTATTATTAAATCTAGGCAGGTAACACAAATAACATTCATAAAATAAGACAGACATGTAAATAAGTACAAACAATAATGCATGAAACATTGCAGTGTTAACCAGCAATGATGTGATAAAAACCAGCGGGCATAATGACCATATTCAGTTCAGTGACCTTTCAGTATATCTGACAGTATATGCTGTAGCATTTATAAAACCTGTCGGTTCAAACTGGATCAGTGAAAGCTCCAGAAAATAAGTTAGACTGAAAACAAAATGAGAGAGAGCCAAAGGCAGAGGGGAGACTTGAACAAAAATATAGATCCATGTGTCATCCATGCCTCCTCCCCTCACCGAGAGGCAGCCACCGTCATATTCTGACCAGAATGAGGTAACATATGTACGGCGTTAATGGTATTAGGAAGAGAACGTAATAATCACTCTATGTAATCAAAATGAACTTCGTCATTTTTGGCTTTCTTGGTCCTCTTTTGAGCACTGCAGTTGGCAGAAATGTAGAATATGATGGCGGATAAGGCTCATGGAACCTGCCCAGTTTACTTCCTGTTACAATATGATAGACTGCCCACCCCCTCACACACACACACACACACACACACACACACATACTCATATAACACACACACACTCACACACACACACCACACATACTCATACACCACACATACTCTCTCACACACACACATACACACACACACATACTCACACACCACACATACTCTCTCACACACACACATACTCACACATACACACACCACACATACTCACACACACACATACACACCACACATACTCACACACACACACATACACACACACACATACTCACACAGCACATATACCAGTTGATCTCTGGCTTTTCCTTCTTTCCCAAGAATTGGGTTTGAAATAGTAAATATACCTTAGATCACTGATGGGCCGGTTCAATATTTGAGGACCAAGGATCATGCAAACCTTATGAAACGTCTTGCTTTTACAAGACCATCTTGCGATTCGTGAGACCTGATTTCCAGATTGCAATTATAGATTGTGATAGGTCACCCATTTATGAGTTGGATTACTGTCTGACTCAGGTCAACCACTACAGGCCAATCCATTCGTGGATGAACTCCATCACCGTATGGATTTGTTCTGTTTTTACTACCAAAACTGGAACTAAAAGTCCATAGATGGTGGGAAGAAACCAGGACTGTATTAACCAGCTGGGGTTGATCTGGATCACGTGGTAGCAACACCATATGGGGAGTTTTTGTGTGACCTTGTGACTGAGTAGCAGATCTTCTGTACTTATTTACAGCAGATGTAAAGTAAAAGCAGGGAACCAAGAAATACAGTTCATCTTGTCCATTCAGAAAATATGAATCACAGTTCATGAGCCGTGTATCAACAAGCCCCTCATCTAGAAATCCACATTCTTTGCAGGTTGCAATACTCTTTACTGGACCAGCCTTTGAATTATCTAAGGATGATGCTGAATGTGAGAGCACAGAGCTCGCTTGCTGGTTGACAGCTGAAGAAGAGACCTGTGCAGTCTGGAAAATCACATAAAACGTCGTCTTTGGGTAATTCTAATGTTTCTTTAGTAAAAGGTACAGCCCTCATCTGGGGGCTTGGTTAAGCGTAAAAGGAAATGTATTTTTGTTTCTAGTTTTCAAGGCTTGTACTGGGTCTTATGGGGTTTCCATTTCCATCTGTGCATTTGTAGTTTATGGTTATCTGTTCTGTATTTGGTGAAGGTATTTCTGTGTTCTGGGGTATTCTGCTAGCATGTAGGCATCTGTAGAAGTCTTGCTCGTTGTGTTTTCCCAACAGGAGATGTTGTAGGATCTGTTGTAATATTTGCAGTGCTGCCTCTTCATAGGTTGGAGTCCGGTGAGTTAAATGTTGCTATGGTATGGAAGATTTGCTACATGTGTCCCGAGTAGGGGTTTTTTCTGGGGGGTTTTTTTTCAGGATTTTGTGTCATTTCACAATGAGTCCAGTAGTGGAACAAATCTGTGTTTCTCTTAAATGACACCAGAACCTTTTTTTTTGTATGGTGAGGTGTAGGGGAAAATATCCAGCTCTGAACCCTTTGTTAAAGGGGTGTGCCTGCGTGTATTGTGTGTGTGTGTGTTGTGGTGGTGTTGGAGAGGGGTTGTTTCTTTGGATAAGAGTGCATATTTATACTGGTTTTGGTTTGCACATACAAAGACTAGAATGAACCTCGCTCTTGAGCCCGGGCACAGTATGTCAGGCATATGATCTCACCGTCTCTCAGATTTGCCGCTAGTGTTCTTCTCAATGTGTGCATTGTGCCAAAGAGCCTGCTTCCTGAGACTGGCACAGGATAATAAGAACATAAGAACATAAGAAAATGCCATACTGGGTCAGACCAAGGGTCCATCAAGCCCAGCATCCTGTTTCCAACAGTGGCCAATCCAGGCCATAAGAACCTGGCAAGTACCCAAAAACTAAGTCTATTCCATGTAACCATTGCTAATGGCAGTGGCTATTCTCTAAGTGAACTTAATAGCAGGTAATGGACTTCTCCTCCAAGAACTTATCCAATCCTTTTTTAAACACAGCTATACTAACTGCATGAACCACATTCTCTGGCAACAAATTCCAGAGTTTAATTGTGCGTTGAGTAAAAAAGAACTTTCTCCGATTAGTTTTAAATGTGCCCCATGCTAACTTTAAATGTGCCCCATGCTAACTTCATGGAGTGTCCCCTAGTCCTTCTACTATCCGAAAGAGTAAATAACCGATTCACATCTACCCGTTCTAGACCTCTACCATCTACCCGTTCTAGACCCGTTCTAGACCCTCTACCATCTACCCGTTCTAGACCCGTTCTAGACCTCTAATGCACACAGGCAGCACATCAAGGGGAGCTTGGAAGTTCTTTCATCTGATGAGTGGTGCTGAAACGATTAGCATTGTTTCTATGTCTTTAGGCCACACTTTCTTGGTACTCGATCATCTCCGTACATAGCACAGAATGGTCTCTTAATAATGACGCTTCTTTTAGTAACGCTGGGGTTGGGGTTTTTTTTGTCATTTTCTCTTTTACCATTATGGTTTTCTAGCATCAAGCTTTTTATTGGCAGGTCTGCGAATGAAGGTACTCTGATTTATGCAAAGAATGACATTAACTGTAAATAAAATGTAAGGAATTGGCAGTGGACATGAGGGTGGAGTTGGGGTGGAGCTAGGGGTAGGGGGTGGAGCTAGTGGTGGGATACAGGTGAAGATTGGTTGCCCCTTCCCCCCAAACCAAAAAGGTATTCTGCTGCCCCTGGTTTGTTTTCTGTAGTGTTATTTTACTGTTTCATCTAGTGTGGTGTGATTTGTTGTAAACTGCTTTAGACTTCAAATGGAAATGTGGTTAATGACATTCTTATAAATAGATAAATAAATTCACTGCAGATCAATGCCAGTTCAAGGGTCACAGGTTGGTGTACAGGACCAGTTTCTTTTGCAGAGCTGGCCAGAAGAACTCAAAACAGGTTCCAAAAATATTTCAGACACAGATGAAGATATACAGAGTCATTGCAGTCATAATACTGAACACAATGGGAGCTAAGACCAACAAAACGGACAAAAAATATCTTTATAAACTCACTTGTAAAACTGGACCACCAAGGATAACAAATGTGAGCCTCCAGGCTGAAGGTCAGTGGCACAGACGACTCAAACCTGTCATTGCGCCCTAGAGTGCCTCTGCCTTGTTCTGTCCCTCTGCACAGAGAGATCTCAAATGTCAGCAAAGAAGGAGCCCCTAAGAGAAAATAGGTGGTTCGTTCAGATCATTTTTTTCAATGTGGTGTTCATTTGTAAAAGAAGATCAAAGAAAGAAAGGACTTTCTATCACAAATCACTGGTCTAGCTACAGTGCATGGATTCTGCTTACAGTTAGGGAACAGTGGCTCCTAGGGGCTGATGCAATACAGTGCAATAGGGAGATTAGCCCCTAATTAACCCTCGTCCAACACGGAGTGAATGAGACAGCGCTCATCACTTGCAAATGCAGAAAACCTGCTTTTCTGTACTTCTTCAGTAAAAAAAACAAACAAAAAAAAAACCTCGGCAAGACCGCCGAGTTATTAAAGACCAACGCCGGTAAACTCGGTGTCAGTTTTCATAATCGGCCGTCTGCCAGTTATGAAAATGGCCGCTGGATGAGGGCATTAAATAAGCACTGGCAGTACTTCCCCGCCGAGTTTATCGGCGTCCGTTTTCATTACTGGCAGACGGCCGGTTATGAAAACCGATGCAGATTTTACCGGCGTCGGCCTTCATAACCGGCAGCCGCGGCGGGGGTCACGTTAGCAAGGAGGCACTAAGGTCGCACAAGCGACCCTAGCACCTCCTTGCTGCTAGCGTAACCCCCTAATTTGCCTATTGCATGGTGCCCCCCTTGCGGGCGCCATGCGTGCGTTAAGAAAGCGGGCGCTGAAAAGTCAGCGCCCGCTTTCCGTGAAAATTATTGCATCGGCCCCTTAGTGAGCTCTTTGGTAAACTGCAGTTTGGCCTTCCAAGGATTCTTTTATGCCCTGGCACCATAGGCTTCCTATGTGGTTTTTCCTGTTTTGCAACAAAACAAGACACCCAGGAGCTGGGCATTTAAGCTTTCGTCATCTCTGCACACAACTTAGAACCACTTTGGTCAATGAAGAGATCAGAGAAAAGTGCTGTGAAGGAATCTCGCTTCCTTTCTGGGTGAGTGCTCTATCTGGCTGCAATCTTGTGAGACACAGGTAGGGGAGAGGGGTTCAAAGGGGTTGGGGGTAAAACAGTGCCGAACCTCCCCTGAACTCCTTATGGAAGCAGCACCTGCCAAGATGCCCCACAGGCTGCACGCCTTAAGGGGGCAAGCTGTATCCACCCGCTTTTGGATTTTGCCCCACTGCACCCCTGGCCCATGGGCAGCTCGGCTTGTAGTCCCTTCTGGTTTTTAAATCAAAAACGGGAGCCTACGAGTCTTGAGGCAGCAAAGAGGTGGGGAAGTAAAACCAGGACTGCCGTAGCCTTGGAGGTTACGGTCCAAGGACTGTGCCATTCGGGGAGTGGGGGATGCTTAGCACAATTGACCTCTTATTTCATTTTGCATATTGATTTTCACCCACTCAAATGTCAGCAGTTATACACAGCAATTTATTAGTTTAGAGGTGCAGTTTTGTCATTACTTTTACAGCTCTCTGACTGGGGGAGGCGAGGACAGGAGGACAGTCTTGCAAGTGATCAGAAATAAATCTGTCTAGCAAAACCCCTCCTCTCCTCCTCCAAGAAAAAGAAAACGCAACCAGTATGACTGCAAAACAAGCCAAAAGCAAAGCGACAACTTAAAAAACAAAACGAACACAGTCCAAAGTCCCTCGTTACTCTGAGCTCATCCGTCACCCTGGTAATATTTCCCTGCCTTTTATTTCAGCTTTCTACCTTCAGTACAGTCGCTGCGCAGTTCAAACACCATCACTCACAGCCTGCAAGCATTTCTGCAAGTCGTGGGACCCCTGAGAATTGGAGCACCATCCATCAGTCAAAGAGAGATTCGAGCAGGCCCGTCGGCTTCATGCAGTCCCATTTACCACGCCGCGGTAAATCAACTGGTATCTTGTGTTCTGCCTTCTTGCACACGATGTGTTTTAGGTGCAGGAAACCGTGGCTTCATAATTCATTCTGTAGCTGGGTTCAATATTCCCAGCCGGGGTCAACAAAAGAAATTTTGCAAGGGGTAGACTGCCTCCTTTCCAGTGAAGTTAAGGCAGTCAGCGGTTGAGACGTGGACATTGCGGACTCAAGTTGCTTGCTATGCTGCGGTGTTGTCACTCGTGGCTCCTGCAGGGACAACCTAGCTGAGGAAAGTAAAGCTGCGTTCTCTCTCTTTCATGTCACCTCATATAGGGGTAGCCCATGTTCTTTTTATAATCTTGCTGGACTCAAAGCATCATGGTTTTACCACAGAAGATTGTGCCAAACATATCTAATCAATTTCTTTGAATGGGTGACTAAGAACTAGATCAGGGAAAAAGGCACTGCATGTGGTTTGTGTGGATTATGCAAAGCTTGTGAACACAGGGGCGGATTCCCGATGATGACCGGCCCGCGGATTCGCCGGCCGGCCCAGGAGATACCACGTGGACTGCCGAGCGCGGCTCTGTCACGGCCGCGCTCGGCAGACCACGTGACTAGAGCGACCGGCCCACCAGGGGGATGCCCGATCACCCGATAGGCCGATCCGCCCCTGCTTGTGAAACTGTCCCAGTTAGGAGGACTGAGGAACCTGGGCATTCACTCGGTTCCTAACCAATCCAAGATGGTGGACTGGGTTAGGAACTGAGTGATAGAATACAGAGGGCAGGGCTGGCTCTTCTATTAATGCAAACTAGGCGGTTGACTAGAGCACCAAACCTTTGGGGGTGGCGAAATCCCACCAGCATGAGGCCCAGAGGGCTTCAGTGCTACAGCCAATGCCATCAAAGGCACGCTGTGCTGGAGCTGCCGTCAGTAGGTTAGTTGGGGGATGGGCGTGCAGGACCAAAGGTTCACCTAGGGCGCCAAATACTCTTGCACTGGTCGTGACAGAGGCTAGTGGTAAATGGAACTCATTCTGCGGAAAGAAAGGCGATTAGCGGAATATCTCAGGGATCTGTCCTGGGGCCACTTCTGTTCAGCGTCTCTGTGAGCGGTACTGCAGAGGGCTCAGAAGGAAAAGTTTGGGGGGGTTTTTTGTGGGTGACACAAAGATATGCAACAGAGTGGACACCCAGGTGGGAACAGACAAAATGAAGACATGATCTAAGAAAGGTCAAGGAGCGGTTAAATATTCAGTGTTAGAAATCCAAGGGAGCAGTACACATTCAACGCTAAGAACGAGAAAATAATGTGCACTGACCAGGAGAGAGACCTCACGGTGATTGTGTCTGATGATCTCTGGGTAGTGAAACAGTGCGATGTGGCAATGGTCAGAACCAGAGTGATACTAGGGTGCACAGAGGGAGTGATAAAGAGTGCAAAAAGGATGCAGTACCTCTTGCACAGCTCACTGGTGGCCCCTTAGCTGGAGCGGTGTGTACGAGGCTGGAGACTGCACCTCCGAAAGTATGTCGACGGGCTGGAGGTGGCCTATAGAAGGGTCTGCACCCACGAGCCATGCGAGGTGAGACTTAAGGACCTTAATGAGGAGCGAGGGGGGGGGGGGAGATATGACAGAGACATTGAAACAGCTCACTGGAAGAAGCAAAGTTTTCTCAGAGGAGAGGCTACAGGCTGAGGAACAGAGAGGGATTCCCGGAGGAGGTAGCAAAAGCAGGGGGGAAAAAAAAAAAAAGGTAAGGGATGCTCTTTCATTTGAGATGGAAAAGGAAATCTCAACAAAATTTCCTATCCCCTCCCCCCCCCCCCCCCCCTTTGGACTGTGGCACCGGAGGGACCGGGGTTCACGCCTGGCCACTTTGTACACCCCAAATGGAGGTAAAAGGTGGGTGAGAAAGGGATCTCGGAAGACGATCAGGAGGGGAGCATTTTCTAAGCTTTTTACTTTTAGTGTGTGCTGCTAGTAAGCAAAATGAAATAAAAGGAAAAAAAAATGCATGGAACAGGAAAAAGGACAAAAAATAAACCCTACCAACAAAACGAAACAAATAAAACACACACACAAAAAAAACCCAAAAACCTGCACCCGCCTAAAAACTAATAATAATAATAATAATAATAAAATTAAGCGCACATCAGATCCCTAGTAGTGATGAAGTGAGAGGAAAGCAGAGAATAACCGGGGTCTGTGGCATTGCGCCAGGAATGGGATTGGGGCTTTTCGCCAGTCCTGTTCTTCCAGCTCCCAACCACTGCAGCAGGAATATTCCCATGGCCGTTTCCAAACCAGCTCCGGCAATTCCCTCTGCCCAGTTGTGCTTTCGGGCCCTGAAGTATCCTGTGAACCTCTGAATGTAAAAGAAAAAAAAAATAAGAGAGGGGATGGGGTGGGGGTGGGGGGAGAGTACAGCTGCTGTGCCCTCTCTGAGATGCCACGGGATTTTGCAGGAGCATTAAGGAATAATTTCAGCTGGACGGTGCGGTTCGCCTGGCGTCGAGACAGACGTCTGTGCCGGCCTGGAGGGTGGGGGGGGGGGGGCAGGGTTTCGGTTGCCAGAGAGGACCGCGGAGGGCTGTGGTGTAAGCGGCAGGCGTAGAATCGGGGAAACAATAGCCACCGCTCGCCTCTCTGTGCCGCGTCATGCTCAGGCGTTAAAGCGAGTAGAAAACGCTGAGGCATTACTAAAGCCTCATTCATCCAGGTGGAACCTGTGCAAGCGAGATAGTCTTATCCCATGAGTTATTCAAAATCTTTTTGCCTCCTGCTTGCTCAGTGTTCCAGATCAGATAGATTTTCTCTGGTCGCTCAGCTGCAGTAGAATCTTTTTTTTTTTTTTATCCCTTTACCGTTTTTAAAGCAGGTTACACTGAATTTAGAGCCGGTAACAGGGATCAGATTGACGGCGCTGGAAAACAAGGCTTCCATCGCTCCACAGAACAGGTGCAGCACGAGCAGCAGCAGCACAGTGCAAGCTTCCCTCTCAAACACACCCAGCATTGCTCCGCTACAGCCCAGGTACAGCAGGGGTAACAGCAGTGCAAGCTTCCCTCTCACACACACCCGGCATTGCTCCGCTACAGCCAAGGTACAGCCCGGGTAACAGCAGTGCAAGCTTCCCTCTCACACACACCCGGCATTGCTCCGCTACAGCCCAGGTACAGCAGGGGTAACAGCAGTGCAAGCTTCCCTCTCAAACACACCCGGCATTGCTCCGCTACAGCCCAGGCACAGCAGGGGTAACAGCAGTGCAAGCTTCCCTCTCAAACACACCCGGCATTGCTCCGCTATAGCCCAGGTACAGCAGGGGTAACAGCAGTGCAAGCTTCCCTCTCACACACACCCGGCATTGCTCCGCTACAGCCCAGGTACAGCAGGGGTAACAGCAGTGCAAGCTTCCCTCTCAAACACACCCGGCATTGCTCCGCTACAGCCCAGGCACAGCAGGGGTAACAGCAGTGCAAGCTTCCCTCTCACACACTCCCCACACCCTGCCCCATCACAGAATGGCTGCGCCTACTCCACGACACAACCAGAGTCAGCTGGATGATTTTTACGGCTAACTTAACTCTCCTCCGAAAAACCTCCAAATTATCCAGCTATGTTTTAGCTGGATAACTTGGAGGTGGCCCGGGTAAGTCCAAACGTAGCTGGGCAAAAGGCACTGAATATCGACTTCCTTATGTCTGCCTTTTCTCCCATTTGTGGGGTATCCAAAGCCATCAACAACCTATTTTGCCTGGGACATGATCCAGGCATCACAGGGAAGGACCATATTTACACAATCTAATGGCCTCATTTACCAAGCACCAATCTGTATGACAACATATTTTTTTAAATTTCATTTTATCTAGGCAGTGGGTTTGTTTTGTGCAGTGTTATTAGAGCTTCAGGTCAGGCTGGCAAGCAGGGATGCACTGTTAATTGAAGTTTGGCTCCTCTGTTTGTCCACAGATCAATAAACCATCATATAATTTTCTGTGCGCAGGAAGACCGCACTGATTGACCCCCTCGTCATCGATGCGCTCCCCAGGACATTCTGATTCCAGCGTGGGCGTTTGGTGCACAAGACAGCTAGGCGTCATCTGTGTCATTGGTCATTCGTCTTTTCCACTTCATTTATGGCCAGCAGCAGTAGGACCAGTCTATGATGCTGCAAATCTACCACTGCCCACCCTGCACCCCTGGGGATTGTTTCGAATGATCATAGCTCCTTGGAACCTAACCTTATCTTGTAATCAATTTGTGATCCAAAGAGAGATGAGTCTCTGTGCTCGTTTTTTCGGCAGCATGTCGAATAATTTACACCTACCCTCTTTCCTGCGTAAAGGGATTTGCTCAGATTATTAAAGAAACATCTGAGGTTGGTTGCACAGAAGCTACCGGTCCTGAACTTTCTTGCCCTTTGTGCGTTTCATAAGCAACAGTTAACTGCCCAGTGAAAAGGGAGTGCAGCAGGAATAATGCCAATCAATTCTCTGACGACACCCGTTATAGGGGGGGGGAAACACCTCCCAGGCTTTGTTCACTTTTTTCTGTATCCAAGCGGGATTTTTATCCAGGCGCGCTGAACCGAAAGCTGCGGCGCAGTCTCACGTAGGCAGTCCAGAGGTCTCCTTTTGGACAGGGCGACTCCTGACGTGTCAGGGGACACTGCTCGGCTCCCCGCTGCCTGCGCTGCCCGCGCAATGAAATTAACGCACCATACTGCGTGGGTCGCCCTCGTGGGCAGACGGCAATGAGGGCAGAAACCTCTTTACGAATCGGGGACCCCGTTTCTCAGCGCCCGAGTATCAGACTGCTGGAGTTCTGATGACGTCGTCGGTTCTCGTCATTGCACGAGAGAAAGTGAGAAAGATGGGGGGCGAGGGAAGCATAGAGGGGATGGGGAGAGAGAAAACGTGGGTGAGAAATAGGAAGGGAGCAAGAGAGAGAACTGGAGATGCAGAGGAAGGGAGGGAGAAACTTTATAGACTTTTAAAATAGCATTATTCTCGACAATAAATTAAAACAAAGTGAACTGGAACATTTCAGACCAGAAGCTCTAAAAAGCCACTGTAAGATTATAGTTAAAATTTAAAATATGGGATTAATTTCTGAAGGTATCCAGCTAGCTAGGGACTCAGCAGGGTAGATCAAAGCCTTTGAGTATCCTTTCCTGCTGAGCAGATAAAGTTATCCAGCAAAGTTTCACTAGGCTAAGCTCTGGGCAGGCCTGGAAAAGCAGTTAAGGTCAAGAGGAGAAAGGTGGCTAGAGCTGCTTTTCAGTGCTAGCCTCCTACCTTGGCCAACCAAATCTAGGGAATGCAATAAGAGGCCTAAATTTGCCTGGCCAAAGCTTTTCTCCCTCCTGCCCAAAGGTAAAACTCAGGCAGATGATGACCCAATAGCCTCCTTCCCCGTGATCTCCCCTCCATACCTCCTCAGATTTGGCTTGGGCAGATCCCTCTCCCTTCTTCCCTCTCAAGAGCCAAAATGTCTTTTTATTCCCCATGTTGCCCTCAGCCCCCACACCCCTGCTAATCTTCCCTCCTCTTACCTTCCCTCCCAGAAACCCAGGTGAATAAAGGTTGTTTGTCCATCCCCTTCTCGGAAGCCTCTTACTGACCATCAGATTAAAAATAAACGTGTCCCCGTGGTTGGCGATTCCCCTCCCTTCCTGCTCTCCAAAAAAGGCACAGTGCCAGCTGAGGATCCCCCCTGGCCTCTCCTTCCTCCCTCCCTCCCTTTCTTGGGCAGGAAGGAACAAGCAGAATCAGACATGGATTTTTTTTCCTTCTTGTGTGTATGGACTTTTACCTCAGGTCCCTACGTGCCAGAGGCCAAACCAGGACTGGCTGAGCCTCTTGCTGAGGGCTTGAAAGCATCTGATGATCCCGGATTTTGTTGCTTGCCGGAGATCTCTGCAAACTGAAGCAGCAGGGTCTGTCTGACAGGCTGTGCAGGGGACTGAAGGGTTAAACCAGCAGCCGGGTCTGTCTGGCAGGCTGTGCGGGGGACAGAAGGGTTAAACCAGCAGCCGGGTCTGTCTGGCAGGCTGCTAGTAATAACTAGAAGTCCTAGCACTAATGCAGGCGCTGTCTCGGCCATCGACGCAGGGGACCCAGGGGGCTGGATTCTTTGGGCAACGGCTCCATGATTTGACATGGGAAGGAGGGGGTGGGTGGGCGCTGGAGGTGAACTAAATTAGGGGATTTTGCATGCTTGTCCACCCCAAGATGGCGGAGTGCTAAGAAGGAAGACAACAAAAAGTGTCCCTGGATATCTTGAAAGTGTTCACACTATACGGCTGGCAGCTGGGACGTAGCCTTAGCAGCGTGGACAGGATAACTGGGCAGGCTGGATGGGCCTGATGGGTTTTTTTTTCAGCCGTCATCTACTGTGTTGTTATGCGAGACAGCAAACTAAAAAAAAATAAAACAGACCAGAAGGGAGAAAACCCAATCACTCTTCAGGCATGAAAAATGATGGAAATTTCCATTATTTCAGCGCCAAATTAATATTTTCGCCACAGACAGATAGCGTTTTGAGGTAAACAGTAGAATCCCTGTCATTAGAGAAATGGATTGCCTGCAATGAGGCATTCGATTCACCTCCCATGATTAAGTTTTTTTTTTTTTGCTTCCATGTATCCCCGCGGGTAAGAGATTTATGAACTTACATTTGTGAATAAATCGCAGGAGTATTTATAATAGGCTATTTATAATCCTTTTTGAAAATGGAAATGAGGTAGCAGGCCTCAGTCAAAAGTGTGTGTGTGTGTGTGGGTGGGAGAGGGGAGAAGGTGCTTTGAAACTAGCGCTTCTAACCCTTCCCCCACACACGCTAGTGCAGCCACGTAGATAGAATTCTGTAAAATAATTACCAATGATGGGCTATACAGTAAATCTCCATCTAGCTCTGTATAGATATATATCCTTAGCATGTACATATAATACATACATATACACACACACTAGAGATGTGAATCGGAACTGAAATCCGAACCGATTCTGGTTCCGATTCACATCTATAGAGATGTGAATCGGAACTGAAATCCGAACCGATTCTGGTTCCGATTCACATCTCTACACAAACACACACACACACGCTATAGGTCCTAGCAGAACTTACTCACTAAAGCAAACGCAGAGATTTTACATTTAGAAAACGATGAGCCAGAAGTCCCTAAGGCGAACTGAAATCCTTCCACCTGCCATAGGGCCATGTTTTGACCCGCACTAATGGAATTATACCCGCTTCACTTTTGCTCATGGCTCGGCTTCCTTGCTACAAACCTGTATAAAAGCAAGCGTGGCACGGTAGGGAGGCTGAGGTGCTAGCACCAGGACTGTTTCTGGGCATCATCGGCACCCCCCTCCCCCCCCCCCACCCTGAGCACTGTGAGTGTGGGGAGCGGGTAACCCCTCTGAAGATACGGCCGTGCTGGTGCCCCATGTTGCCTGCTTCTTCCAACGGCTCTGACGGGCACACAGCGTGGGTTTTCCTCCCCAAGACCACACAGATAGGCCGAGGCAATACCGTGCTCCGCGGCCAGCCCACGGCTTTACACGCGGCTGGACGCGTGTCCATAACCCCCCCCCCCCCCGATGCACTACGGGGATAAGCGCATCCAAAACGCGTGTCCCATCGAGCGCATGGCTAATAGCGCTCATCGCACGTAAAGTACATGTAGATGAGGCTATTAGGTAATCCCCGCGATTCCAAAACTTTCCCGCCCGGCCAATGCGCCCCATTGCAACGTGGAAAAGTTTACACTCGCCCTGGGCTGGCGTAAAGATCTGCCACGCTCGAGGGCTTACTGGGAAAAAAAAGAATTCCTAATTACTGGGAATTCCTAATTACTGGGAAAATTACTGAGAATTCCTAATTACTGGGAAAAAAAGAATTCCTAATTACTGGGAATTCCTAATTACTGGGAAAATTACTGAGAATTCCTAATTACTGGGAAAAAAGAATTCCTAATTACTGGGAATTCCTAATTACTGGGAAAATTACTGAGAATTCCTAATTACTGGGAAAAAAAGAATTCCTAATTACAGAAAATCTTTCTGTATCGTCATGATACTAATTAGGAGGAAGCACAGAAAGCAGACTGAAGTAAAGAAAAAAAGTCTTGAAAAAAAAAAATCTGGCGCCCAATATAAGTGCACAAGGTAGACGGTCCAGGCCGTGTACATTCTGCGTGTATATTGTGCCGGTGGCGGGGGAAAATGAAGGCTCGTATTGAGCGTCTGTTTTCCCAGCCTCTACTCCTGTGCACCCAAGGCTGAGGAGGCGCTAGGGACGCACAATTTTCCCCAGCACCTCATTTTTAGGGCGACCCCTCATTTAAATATTGCATCGCGCGCCCAGGAGAGGTGGCTGGGAGGGCGTTAGGAGAGCGGGCTGGGAATTACCGCCCCTGCTTTGACCCCTCAGGTTTACCGTTTAACCACCCTTTTCCTTCCTGGGTTCTGTTTCTTCAGCCAAACGTTTGTGAACACAGCGTTCCCTCATTGTAGGCGTCGGAGGGGGGTTTGTTTTGCTGGGTTTTTTTTCCCAGCGCTGAGTGAGACGCTGCTGTAATGGCTGCTTTGCGCTGAAACCGTCTCTCCTCGCTCGGAAACCCACGCCCTCCACGTCCCCCGCCCGGGGCAGACAAACCTCTCCATGACAAACGAGGGAAAAAAAAAAAAAGCTGCATGCAAGGGCAGCCCAAGTCGTGGACTTAATCTGGAGACGAGAAAGAGGTTTCCCAGCCGAGGTTCAGGCGGAAGGTTTGAAAACGGTGGGGCCTCTGTGGTTTTGTTTTTCCTTTCACTGCGTGTTACACAAAGGCAGTCCTGGGCTGTAGGCTTGCAGACGGCGGGAAATCGCTGCTCCTCCATGCTAAATCCTTCCAAGGAACGCTCTTCTCAGCCCCCCTGGAGTAACAAAACAGCCAAGGGTTTCGGTGTTTTGAAGTGGAAGCGACATTCAGGCCAATACAGAACGGTGCGCGCGGCCGAGCGCACCGTTAGCCCCCGTTTGGCCGCGTGTTTCCGACGCGCTGTTTTTTACCCCTTATACAGTAAGGTGTAATAGCACGTGGAAAGTGCGCGGCCAACGCCTCCCCTCCCTCCCCCCCGAAACTAAGCGCTCATCACATGCAAATGCATGTTGATGAGCCTATTAGGTATTCACCCGCAATACAGAAAGCAGAATGTGTGGCCAAGCCGCACATTTTACTTTCAGAAATTAACTCCTGCCGAACAGGCCGATTCAGAAAAACGTGCGATTCAGGGGGGTGGCCTATGCAAATTAGGGCCCGCGGTAAGAAGAGGCGCTAGGGACACTGATGGGAGGAATTGTTAGACGAAATGTGTTGTTTGATCGCAGGTTCCTATGGGCATTTTGTGGGGTGATTTTTAGACCTGTTTGTTTTTGATGATCGGTGTGTACTAATTTGTGTATGAGGGTCAAGATCTTATATTCAGTTCGGGATTTAATAGGAAGCCAGTGTAGTGAAGTTAGTATGGGGGTGATGTGATCGTTCTTTTTTTTTCCCGTTAGGATTCTGGCTGCTGAGTTCTGTAGAATCTGCAGAGGTTTGATGCTGGTGTTCGGAAGGCCAATCAGTAGGGAATTGCAGTAGTCTGTGGCTGAGAAAATCAGGAGTTGCAGAACAGTTCTGAAGTCTAACGAGTCTAGGAAAGGTTTTATGACTCTTCCCATACTTTTTGGGTTTTTAACTTCTTTCCTAAGTCAAGACACTATTTGGTTGTTTTCATAACTAGCGTGGAAATGTTAATGCTGTACCTACCTCACCATGAGCATCCTAGGAAGGAGAATTATAATCCAATAAATACATAAACATGCTTCTAAAAAAAAAACCAAACCCCACTCTCCTTCCCGTACTCTCCGGGCAGTCGTATTCCTCTGCAAATCTCCTTTCCCTATTGGTATTTAAATTTCTTAATGCAGCCCTTATAAACCCAGAGCCGGTTTTAAAAGGCCCCTTTTAGCAGTCCAAGCCAGAGGTGAGTGAATAAAAGGTTATTTTAAATTTGTGGGGATTAGTTAACTGAATTATGAATGTTTAGGAAAGGTGCCCGCACAGGGTTGAGGCTTTGATGATTGGCACCACTGCTGCTCACAGCTTTACAGCTCCTGCGCTCTCTCTCTCTCTCTCTCAGCCTTTTTGTGAAAGGTAAATGCTCTCAATGGAAAGAGAGGGGGGGAGGATCCGCTGGCCGCAGTGGTTTGCATCTCTTGGCAGCGAGGTATTTCCCGCTTTGCCCCCCCCCTTCTTTCTAGCTCATTCGTTTCTGTTCCTCTTTCTCACTCTTTTCCTTTTCCCTATCTCCTCTTCTGGCCTTTCCCTGTCGCCGAGCTCGCCTTTTTCCTTTTTCATACCTCCATCTCCTCCTCCTCCTGTCTATTCTGCTGTCTTTACAGCTCGCCTTCCCTCCCTGTTTTCACGTACACACCCACACACACCACATACACACACATACACACACACACCCCACAAACACACACCACACACACATACACACACACACACACACACACACACACACATACTCATACACACACACACACACACAATGTTTACCTGGTACCAAACGTTTAGGGGGACCGTCTTTATATTTATTTACCTATCTGCAAGGTGCGCAGGTGCTTCTTATCCACAATCTTTCCACCACCCCTTCCCCCCCCCTCCAGGAAAAGGTTCCCGCAGAGATTTGCATCTGTTTTTTTTCTGCAGGTCATTTTTTTTTTGTACCAGAACTATGTCTACAGTTTCAAAAATTCAGAACTGTGTTTGTGGGGTTTTTTTCTCTTGACCGAACCCTGGTCCGGGAACGCCTTCACTACAGTGGGGGTAAAAGCCCACGCGTCACGGAAACCTTGTGTGTACGTGTGGTGGGGTGAGGGTGTGGGGGGGCACCTACCCATGCAATTGGCTTTGAAAATTGCCCTTTTCACTGCATGTCTTGTTTACTCATAGCAGCTAAAGGATAGAAAGAGAGTCGCCATACAGAAATCTGAAATAAGCTTCAGCTGGGGTTCAGGTGGCAGAATTTTGTATGGCAGGAGAAGCCTGAAAACAAGAGGATTGTCTTGTGAGGTTGGAGGGATGGAGGTGAGGAGGTGCGACAATACACAATTTCGTGGAGAGGATGGCGGACGCCTAGAATGTCACAGGATTTCAGCGAGCTTGGGACAGGCACAAAAAGGGACCTGGGTGGCATGAAGGGGACACATTGCCTAAGATCACGGCTTCTGATTGGCAGACAGGTCCCTTATCTTCTGTGTTTCTATAGGAGCCTGGGTGCCGGGCCTGAATTTCAACCAAGATAATCATTGGGAAATGCATTTGTATCAGAGTTTGAGGGCTTATCATGGGATAATGAAGGCCTCCAATTAGTACCTGATCTGATGGCGGTTTCCTGTAGTGAGGTGCACAGTTGTCCACTGGATAGTGAACTGGCACCAACAAGTCATGTCACATAACCCATCTGGGTTCTTTGTAGGGCTGTGTGATACTTTTTATTGGCCCAATGTAAGAATCAGGCTGAGGGGGGGGGGGGGGGGGAAGGAAGGAAGAATTGTTGCTCTGATGATGTCACTGGCCATGAGGGGGACCCCCCCCTCTGAAGTTAACAGAGGCCCCAAGGGCCAAGAAGTGGCCCTTGGGGGCTTTCTTCACTCCCTTTTTTCCAGGGATCTCTGGAGGAATGGACAGCAAACACAGTGAATGGGGGGGGGAGGGGCAGGGCTACCAGCTAGTGACAGATGGGTGGAGCAGTGGCAGCTAAAAAATTTACATCCACTTCTCTAGCAATGCGGCACCTCCATCCCCACCTGCCTCCCTTCCCTTGCAACAGCCCTCATAAGAATAAAAAAATGATCCCCAAATTCTGTCATCATGTACGATTTTGAGCCAACATGAAGAGGAGACCCATGAGGTTCTGTGAAAATCAATGTTTATTTATTTACAAGAATTTCTATTCCAGCAAATTACCAGCTATCTGTTTGGATGATTTTTCTGTTGACCCAGTAAAGGTATCGCAGCTTGCAGAGAACCTGAGCAAACAATGGACCATTTTCCAGGACAATTATAGTCGCTGGAACTCCTTTCCTGTAATTCCCACTGCTGTTGTGATTCTGAGACCTCATCCCTCCACAGCTCTTCCCTTCACGCCTGCCCTGTAGTATCCCTGCTATCCCAGTACTGAGATCCCATCCACACATATCTCTGCCGATGCCCCTTACTCCTGCCCTGCCGCACCCCTGCTGTTCTAGCATTTAGACAGAAACAGACACACATAGAAGAACAGAAGAAGCTCCATGCTAGGTCAGACCAAAGGGCCATCGAGCCCGGCATCCTGTCTCCGACAGTGGCCAGTCCCTAAAAATATATTCAGTTTCTTGCTGCTCACTCCCTATGACAAGCGGTGGTTCTCCCCAAGTCACCTGGTTAATAATTATTTATGGACTTGTCCTAACTCTTTTTAAACCCAGCTATGCTAGTTACTTTGACCACATCCTCTGGCAACGAATTCTACAGCTTGATTGTGAATCTAGTAAAAAAAACCCAAAAAACAACTTTCTCCAGTTTTAAATCTATCTGGTACCTGTTAGCTTAAGGGAGTGACCCCTAGTCCTAGTGTTATTTGAAAGGATAAATAGCCGTTCCCTATTTACCTGTTCTACTCCACTTATGATTTTGTAGAGCTCAATCATATCCCCCCTCCCCCCCACCCAATCTTCTCTTCTCCAAACTGAACAGCCCTAACCTGTTTACCCTTCTTTCATAAGGGAGCTCTTCCTACCCCTTAACCATTTTTTGTTGCCCTTCTCTGTACGTTTCCTAACTCCGCTATATCCTTTTGGAGATGGGGTGACCAGGAATGCACAGAATCATTGATCTATACCGAGGCATTATGATGCTCTCCGTTTTATTCTCAATTCCTTTCTGAATAATTCTCAGCATTCTGTTTGCTTCTTTTGCCACTGCCACACACAGAGCTGATGAATTCAAAGTACTGTCCACAATGACTCGTAGATCCTTTTCTTGGGTGATTACTCTTAATGAGGAACCCATCATTGCGTCTTCAAAATTAGGGCTATTTTTCCTTATATGCGTCACTTTACACTTGTCAGCATTAAATTTTATCTGCTATTTAGATGCCCAGTTCTCCAATCTCAGAAGGTCCTTCTGTAGTTCCTCATAATCTGCCTGAGTTTTAAGTATCCTGTGTATTTATGTCTGCAAATTTGCTCTCTTCACTCATTGCTCCCCTTTCTAGATCATTAATGAATAAATTGAACAGCACTGATCCAAGAATAGATCATTGAGGCAATTCACTATTTACCTTTCTGGGCTGGAAAAACTGTCCATTAAGTCCTACTCTTTGCGTCCTATCTTTTAATCAGTTAACCAATCTACAGTGAGACAACACCCATGGCTTTTTAATTTACTGAGGAGTCTTTTATGAGGGACTTTGTCAAACGTCTTCTGGAAATCCAAATATGCTATTTTGATTGGCTCGCCTTTATCCAAGAATTCTAATTGGTTAGTGAGGCATGACTTACCTTTTCTAAATCCATGCTGACTCTTTCCCATTAAAACATGTTTATGCATATGTCCAGTAATTTTTGTTCTTAATTATAGTTTCTACTATTTTATCAGGCTCACCAGTCTGTAGTTGCTTGGTTGCTCCTGGAGCCCTTTTTGAAAATTGGTTACATTTGCTACCCTCCAGTCCTCAGGTATACAGGCAGATTTGAATAATAGGGTACCAATTTAGCAGTTTCATCTTTGAGTTCATTTAGAACTCTGGAGTGAATGCCACCAGGTCCCAGTGATTTGCCACTATTTAATTTGTGAGTTTGCTCTAGTACTTCTTCCAGATTCAAACTGATTTGATTCAGTTCTTCTGTGTCATTACCTAGAAAAAATGGCTCAGATGTGGGTATCTCCCCATCATCCTCCTCTATAAAGACTGAAGAATTGTATTTTTCTGCTACGGTCTTATCCTTCCTAAGCCCACCTTATAACCTCTGTAATCTAATGGTCCAACTTACTCCTTCACATGATTTTTGTCTCTAATTTAATCGAAACGGTTTTATTATTAGTTTTTGCCTTTTGAGCAAGTCTATCCTCAGATTATCTCTTAGCCTGCTTTATTTAATGTTTTACATTTGTGTGCCTTCCTATTTTCCTCATTAGATCCTGCTTTGCATTTTTTTTTTTAATTTGATGGCCTCATTTCAGCACCATTTAGCCATGCTGATTGATGCTGCTTGTTCTTTGTTTGCTCTTTCTTTATTTGCAGAATGCATTTTATCTGGGCTTCCAAACTAGTGCTTTTAAATAATTACCATGCATTCATTCAGACTTTTAACCCTTGTAACTGCTCCTTTTAGTCTTCTTCTAACTAGTTTCCTCAACTTTTTATAGCCTCCTCTTTTAAAGTTATACATTCTTATGTTCTGCCAATGCAATTCCATTTTGGTGGGGTTAAACATACTGTATTTGATCTAACATAGATGATTAGCACCATCACCATTTAAAAAAAAAAAAAAAAAAAGGGCAAAAAAAGCCTCTCTCCCTGTCAGGCAGATTGCACAACCAAATCTAACATAAAAATATGAAAAAAGGGCAGCTTATGGTTACTTGACTGCATGGCTAAGGCGCTCGCTCCAGATGGAAGGCAGACTGATAAACCTGAATTTGCAGATGTTTCTCCTTCCAGGACCTGAGAAACATGAGATCCCCAAGCAACACTTCAGCCAAAAAAAAAACAAAACAGTGAAAGAACCTTGGTGATGTATGTTACAAGTGTGGAATAACTCAGAAAAATTCATCCTCATAACAACATGAAACTGGGAAAACTCTAATATCATGTAATAATAGCGGCATGCACAGGAGAGTTGTGAAGAGCGATAAATATCAACAAAGCTGACAGTAAATGCAAGGAGAAGTGATAGCAGAGCAGGGAAAAGACATCTTTTATATTATTTAGTGGTTGCGGGGGTTTTTTTTGTTTTCTTTTGTGGTTTGGATTTGGTTTTTGGCAGGATGTCCTTTTACAGCTCTCATGTGCATTGGCTTGAATGGTTGGAAACCCATGGTATTGCGGTGGAGCTGGAGAGCGTGGACTTTAAAGGCAGCTTCTAGTCTTTCTAAGGCCCGGGTTCTGCTTGGGGAGAAGGTGGCTTGTGTAGTGTGTGCTGGTCCATCCATCTGCAAATGCAGGATCAGCAAATATTTAGCCTGTTGGCTTACACAGTAAGGCAGTTTGAATAAGTTATAAACCAGGGCTGTTTCCAAATTTCGAAGGGCATTGCCACGTTGCGGTTTTACAGACAGAGAGGTTAGAGATGCCCCCCATTGTGGTAAAATGATGCCAAACGCTGGATCCCTGACATGGCACGTTACACCCTTCCCACAAGACATAGAATTAAGTGTGAACCATAAGTGAAGGGGGTTACAGAAATTCCCGGAAGTGCCGTAACACACCTACGATATGGCAGCCAAGGTGGTGGGTGGGTGGATGGGGGAGGGGGAAGAACGTAGTAATTGTCTGTGGAAAATTAAACCCATGGCATAGGCATTAGGAAAGGCCATCTTTAGTCTGAGGGTCAGTGACATGGAATAATTTTTTCAAAAGGATGTACCACATAACTATATAATTTGGCGGCTATATCTGACCTGCTGAAAAGGTTTTCCACTGGGTGGCTAGCCAATTTAGCCACTTGGCTAGGTGACTATATCCAGCCGCTTTAAAAGTAGATATTTCTGGGGGATGTATTTAGACTTTGTGGGGGGTGGGGGAGGCATAACTTTAACCGGCTACATGATATAGCCCGCTAAATGTAGGAAAACTTGCATTCAAAGCGTAGCTGCCAGGCTGCAGCCGAAAATGTGCTTACATTTAACCAGCTGAGATGCTGAACGGTCAAATTTATCCCATGCCTTATGTCTGTACAGCGGCTCACTGGAAGAGGCATTTACACCAGTAATGTGTCAGAATCTCACTCCCGGCCACTACTCTGACACCTAGCATGGACAGACCTTACCCTCAAGCAAAAAGGGGGAGATGCAAAATTGTAACCAAGAGCCCTCAAGTCATTAGAGAGGTTGAGAGCTCCCTTTCTCTGTATCTACATGCTGCTTCTAGACGTACGTGTTGAGGGTGAAACGTGGAGGTCGCTGAAAATAAAATATTCCGAGCTGTAATCTGAAGTGAAACGTCACCCAGACTGATTTGATGGAAGCGCCGTTAACTCTACCACCATAAAGAAGCCGCATCGATCTGTATTTTGCAATTATTGCTCAGGGCATCCGTCTTGACGAGAGTGCTCTACGGAGGATATTGTGGAAGGCGCACACGAATGTAGGGGAACCCTTGTAGGAAAAGCAACTGCAGAACGCGTGAAGATATTCATAGGGGCGGGAATGCTGCTATTGAAAAAAAAAAAAAGAATAAAATATAAAAATTATTTTCCTTCTAAGTGGAATTGTATTTATAAGAAGAATTTTTTCCAGAAGAAGAGGTGCAAGACTTTTAACAGATGTTATCATAATGGGACTGTTTTTTTATAGCAGGAGTTATGTTGGTACAAGCACCAAATTGGGACTTTAAGATGGTCTGCGCAGAATATTGATTTAACAGGAATTATCTGCAGAAAATGAAACATGTTTAAGCCTCAGGGAGATGTTCTTTTGAGTGAAATGTTCTCAGAACAGGGAATAATTCTAAAAGAAAAAATGCTTGTTTGGACAGAGAAAAAAAAGTCTTTGTTTTCTGACTGGAGTTCTTACAAATAGTGTTCTCCATTATTAATAAAAAAAATGTCCCATTAACTAGAGACTGTCTCTTCTCTAAATTAGTGTATATGTAGGGCTTATGAACATTGGTGGCAATTATCTGGCAAAGCTCAGTGAAATCTTCCAATCTCTATTATAGCTAATGAAAGTAACAAGGCTATTTATAAATAACGTAGGCATTTAGGTATAAGGATATACACTAGATAGGGCCGTGGTTGGGGGCGAGTGAGAGGGGGGAAGCCGCCCAGAATGTAAAGCTCTTACGTGTAACTCCCACCGCTGTGGCAACAGTGAGGTCCCTCCTCTGCCCTCACAGCTTTGCCAGTGCACCCCAATCCTGCCCTGCGTCATGCCCAGATATTTCAGTACTGAAACTCCCCCGCTGCTCACACGCAGTTTGGCCAGTGCACATCAGGCCTCACCCGCAGCCTTCCCTGTTATTCCTCCACAGAGCATTCACGCATAGTTCTGCCAATTATCTCTGTTTCTGACCACCTGCGCCCACCTCCTCCCTCTGCTGTGTACTGCCAGTCCTCCATACCTTTCATATTTCCAGCCATGTTGAACCGGTGGTTTTCTGGTGTAGAGTAATGGGTTACTGCAGCCAAAGTAATGTAGTATATGTATATATAGGTCAGGGTTGGCCAACTCCATTCCTTCAGAACCACAAACAGGCCAGGTTCTCAGGATATCCACAATGAATATGCTTAAGATGGATTTGCATGCACTGCCTCTATTGTATGCAAATCTCTCTCATGCATAACCTCGGATAGGAAAATATTATGCTTACTGCACATACTGGGGCAATTTTTCAAAGAGCCTGCATGGCTGCAGACTAGGTGATTTTCAAAGGGAAACTACAGGGCTAGTTTGACTACAAGGTCTGTAAGTTAAAAGTGTCTGTAAATGTTGCACCCTCCATTTGTGTGAGCCAAAATCTGCAGGAAAATGTGTAGAACTGAAAATCAAATCTATGCATTGGTATTTTCCTGGCCCATCCTCTCCCTGTCCCCAGGACCGCTTTCCCAGGGCTGTCAGAAGGGGTGGGGTGAGATGGGCACTGGCTAAAGGCACCATGCCAGGGAAGGAGTGCTGGATGAGTGCCAGAATACCTTTCTGATGCTGTCAGTAGATCCTCCACCCCCCTCACTACCTGAACCCTCCCACAATCTGAAACAACACAAAATGAAATTTCCTTTTGCTTCGTTTTTATCGTTTTAGCTCTTGCTTAAAACAACAAAAAAATAAAAAAAATAACAGAAATATAGAAAAAACTAAATGCATGCACATACTTCATTGAAATCTGCTTGATATTTGAATGTTTGCATCATATCTCCATATTCCCTCCTTTCTTCTAGAAAGCACGTCTCTCCATGTATGGCTGGCACCATTTTGAACTGCCTTCACCTTCACAACACCGCTTTGTGGATGCGGTCTCCAGGACGGCGTGCAGGATTCAAAGAGGTAACATTACTTCTTTCTTTGTATGAACCCAGCTGTGTTATCAGCCCTCCCAACCATTTTTCACACTGGCTGGCCACCCTGAGAGGTCATCAGAAATGACAGAAACAATCTTTTTGATTTTCCAAATGTCCCACTGCTGTCTCCTCCCAGCTGATCTCTTGCCTTTCTCTGGCACGCGGCTTTTTCTATTAAACCATCTCTCTGTTCATTACCTTGCTTTTGTCCAGCTTTTCTCCTCACCACTTCCTGACCTCCCTGCTGGGACATTCTCCTTGACATCTGCTATTCTGACTAGAGATGAAGCTGGAGGGTCTTTTTTTTTTTTTTTTTTTTTTATAGCTACTAAGAAGAGGGGTTTTTTTGAGGAACTAGAAAAGAACCACCGGCAGTGGCCATGATCAACAAACCTAGTGTTAGATTGGCTGTCCCTGAGGTGTGAACAGGGAGAGCAGGAACTGCAAAAGAGAGAAAATTGGAAAGCGAAAAGCCAGCATGATAAACTGTATTGTGCGCATTACCTGGCATTGGCTGTACAGTGATGTGTATGCTATCCGTCTCTCTGGCCTACAGCTCTGTGCACTCCCCTCGCTCACGGAAAATATTGTACCACATCAATTTCGTTTTCACTAACCTTGCAGTGCTGTGTACAAAACTGTCTCCCCGATCACTATCACATCACTATCACATCACTATCATTATCAGGCAAATTGTTGTGTAGACATCAGAAGTGATAGCCAGACAGTTAATGTTAAGTTCGTTAATGTGTAATGAACTTTTCAAAGCATTGCTTTAAAATCTTGTCCCCTGGAGGGGGAGGGATCTCCAGCAGGTCAGATGTTCAGTCTGGCTTCCTCAGCTGCAACTGACATCACCTGTATGCAAATTATCCTCATGCATGTGCAAATTAGCCAGGATGAAGCCTGGGCCTTTCCAGGGGCCCTCAGGAGCATAGTTGGGATACTGGAACTCTACAACCAGATGACGTCAGCTTGGACCTGCTGTGCCAACCTCCACTCTCACATCGCAGAGGAGCTGTTTTCAGGCATCTGCCACTTTTTTCTTTTTGTCTGGTGAGCGGGTGGTTGGCATTTAAGGTGATCTTATATGAAAGGTTAATTTAGAATAAAATCCTGCTGTGGCGGAAGGCGTGGACACAACGCTGGCTATTGGTCTGAACTGTGCAGTGTTAGGGAAGCGCACGCACACTGGAGGAACCTAATGAGATGGGGACCCGACCCCCCACCCCTCTCCTCCCCCAGCACACAAGCAGCTCTCGAGACTCATCCAGGGCCCGCGATGAACGTCCACCAGAAACGTTTGGAGACACCTGTGCACAGAAACGGCCGAATTTCGGTTTCACTAAACAGCAGACCTGGTGGAGGATCACCAGGACTGAATTTGGGAAGCAGAAGGACTCCTGACCCTCTCCAGAGTGTTCATTGACCCCAGAAATGTGTTGCCACTAGGGGGCACTGCACCAAAAAAGAACATTTATATGCCCTTAGCGAGGCATCGCTAAAGAAAAAGGGTCTCGGAGCCAGTTAAAGGTACATAGAGGAATGGAGGCTACTTATTAGCCCAGATGTTTTCTTCATCAAATATTATGACTCAGAGGTATTTTAAATGTTTTGTTGCTATGTCAATTATATTGAGATTCTCAAGGGTTTTCTTCTTTGAAGTGTTGCTGGATCAATGTCTGCAATAGATCCCCTATTAATGTTCTACGTGAACAGTGAATATTAATTTTTTTTTACCAGTTAGCGATCTTATCACTGTTGCTATGCATTGACCTTTGGGTGCTTGGGGGAAGGGGAGGCAGGCGCTCACTCTCCAGTGCCACATGAGCGACACTGGAGGGTGAGCTTTGGCCCACATTGGCTTTGTCCACACTGGCTTCCAGAAGCTCTGGAGCTTCTCTTTAATCAGTCTAAATAGGCTTAAACTGATTAGCACTTTTGAAAAAGCCCGGGAGTTTATGGGTGAAAATCGGCTTAAATTAAAATCGAAGGACCCTACGTATAGGAAAAGAGGACAGGTGTTCTCAAATACATGTTCTAGGTCAGGGGAGGAAAAACAGCAAAGGGTGCAGGGAGATGGCATTTCCAAGTTTACCTACAGAAAAAAGCAGGTGCAAGAAGTGACTGAATGTGCTTTGTACCCGCTAACAGTTGCAGAGCCAAAGTAGGCGCATGCTTTTGCTTTGAACGTTGAGGTGAAGTCCACTGGTAAAATGTACCTGTGCGCTGTGGACTTTGTTTCAGGACTGTGCCTGGATCTACATCGCCATCCCGTCTCTAATCCAACAATGCGCTCTGTAAGATTTTGCCGTTTGCCTGATGCCTTCCAAAAACAGCACCCCCGCCATGCATCAGTCGAGGAGGAGCACCCCCGCCATGCATCAGTCGAGGAGGAGCACCCCTGCCATGCATCAGTCGAGGAGGAGCACCCCCACCATGTCACCCCATCTGACTCCTGACTCTTGCGGGGCAGAAAGCAGCAGTGCAATGGAAGGGGAGGGGATGTTCACAGCATTGCTTTAAATGCATGGCTTAGCGGCTGTGGCTAGACGAGGGTTTATTTTGGAAGGAGTCGTGAAAACAAAGATGCTTCCCTGATTTGTTTGACAATGAGAATAAGAAGTCTGTGTTCAGGAATGGTGGTAGGCAGCCGTGCCCTGAGCTCTAGTAAGTGCCACTCCAGACAGATGGCAGGAGCCCACGTATTCATTGCCCTGATTGCAGGCGCGGATTAGGGAGCAGGCTGTATCTCACACCCTGTGACAGTGGAGGAGCGTCACACAGCGCGAGCTGATGAGGGAGCAGGCTGTATCTCACACCCTGTGACACTGGAGGAGCGTCACACAGCGCGCGCTGATGAGGGAGCAGGCTGTATCGCGCACCCTGTGACAGTGGGGGAGCATCACACAGCGCGCGCTGATGAGGGAGCAGGCTGTATCTCACACCCTGTGACACTGGAGGAGCGTCACACAGCGCGCGCTGATGAGGGAGCAGGCTGTATCGCGCACCCTGTGACAGTGGGGGAGCATCACACAGCGCGCGCTGATGAAGGAGCAGGCTGTATCGCGCACCCTGTGACAGTGGGGGAGCATCACACAGCGCGCGCTGATGAGGGAGCAGGCTCGTATTCAGAAATGGCTGATAGTGTTACCTAGATTATTAAATAAATATCCATCCTAACCATAGAATGCTCTGGAGATCTACAGAACAATAAGGTAAACCAGCAGATAACCTGTTCATGTCAAAGATTTAGTCCGGTTTTGCCCCTTACTTTAGGCCTCAGTCATTTTTACCAGGAAAACAACAAACAAAACAGGTTATTCTAGCAACAAAACACAGTTTTCCCTGCTTCTCAGCTACTTGTCCCGACTTCTTTCCCTCAGCAGTTTCCCACTCCACGTGGACCTAGCTCCTCAGACAATCCTGCATTGCTCTTCACCACACAGTTTGGCTCCAGTTGAATAAACTATCAAAAAAAATTTTTTTTTCAAAATGCAAACGGATTTTTTCCTGCCTGATTCCCTTATAATCAGGTCGATACAGTAACGTTGAGTTAAAGATTCCCCGTCTGTAACGTGCTGGGAGCGCACAATACAGACGAGTAAGGCCATCCAGCGATACAGTCTCCAGTTTCACGCGTCCTTAGCGCTTCCTAAACCCTTTCCTAAACCCTTTCCGCACCCAGCATGTAAATGAACGAAAAAGCTGTATAATGAAGGAATTAGCTATTCCCCTGCGATACTGTAACGGGCGCTGATATTATCTCCTCCGTAACCCGCTGTTCTGCCGCGGCCTTAACCTGCTAGTTTACCGCCTCCCCCTAGTAGGAGTTAGTGTAGTGTAGTGTAGGGTAAAAACATTGCTTACCCGCCCTGGTCCCGTCCGGTCTCCTGCAGCCCCGTCCGGACCGGACGGGGCTGCAGGAGACCAGACGGGACCAGGGCAAAAAAAAACAAACGAAAAAGTAGCAAGGCTCGGGCCTGCTATGGTAAGTTTAAAAAGTGTAAAAAAACAAAAAACCTGTGTGTTATATAAAAAAATAAAACAATTTTAAATACCTGTCGGAGGGCCGTGGGTCCCGGTGGGCGGCCGGTGGGCGGCGGGCAGCCATCAGCGGCATCCGGTAGTCCCTTCTCCCTTCCTCCCGATTTCGCACGGGCATTCATCCAGGCAGAGGGAGCCGACGGCGAACGACCTCCGGCTCCCCCTGCCTGGATGAGCACCAAAATCGCACGGGCGGGTCGGCAGCGGGAGGGCGGCAGCAGGATCCGGGAGCGGCGGGTAGGCAGCAGCAGGGTCCGGGGGGCAGCGGCAGCAGGATCCAGGGGCGGCAGTGGCAGCGAGATCCGGGGGGCGAGTAGCGGCAGCCTGTTCAATCGGGCAGGTAGGTGGGAAAAAAAGATGGCCGCCTGCACGGGGGAAAGCTGCAATTGGCCGCTGAAGACGTGACGTCACACCCCATGACGCCAAACGTCGTGACGTCACGTCTTCAGCGGCCAATTGCACGCTTTTCCCGTGCAGGCGGCCATCTTTTTTTTGCCACCTACCTGCCTGCCCGATCGAACACGCTGCCGCTACTCGCTCCCCGGATCTCGCTGCCGCCCCTGGATCCTGCTGCCGCTGCCCCCCCCCGGACCCCGCTGCTGCCTACCCGCCGCTCCCGGATCCTGCTGCCGCCCCCCCGCTGCCGACCCGCCCGTGCGATTTTGGGAGAAGGGACTACCGGATGCCGCTGATGGCTGCCCGCCGCCCACCGGCCGCCTGGACCCACGGCCCTCTGACAGGTATTTAAAATTTTTTTATTTTTTTATATAACACACAGGTTTTTTGTTTTTTACACTTTTTACACTTTTTACACTTCCTGGTGCCTGTCATTTCAAATGTCATTTGAAATGACAGGTACCAGCGCACCCAGGTTACTGTATAGGCGCTGTTACAGCGCCTATACAGTAAAATGGGTTGCGCGGGCATAACCCTTCCCTAATGCTTCACAGCCGCGGCATGCATTTGCATGCGATTAGAAGAGAGAATCAGGCGTTAGGTCAGGAGAACTGTGCGTGCGGGGAGGAAGGGTGCGCCTGACACTGCCGCACTGTTTTTACCGCGGCCTTACTGTATCGAGCCGAATGTAACTTGGTCCATTATCCTTCTCATTCTCCTCTGTCAGCCAATTATAAGGCTCCCGCCAGATTTTTTCCCCCCACTGTTTTTGATTGGCCCCTGCCTGCACAGTAATAATTTAACCAAGAGCCCTCCGGCGGCAGCTTGTGTTGGCAAGAGCATGTCAACATGGAATCCACTGCGAAACGAAAGGAAAGGGAAAACGATGCCTGCTCCTTTCCCCTCGAATACATGGCCTTGCCTCGTTAACGCTTAATTTGCTTACTGTGCATCGCACCCGAGAATGAACATTGGTCAGGAAGTGACAGCGTTGCTTAGATCCCCTGTCCATCTCCCCCCCAGGCAATCTTATCTCTCCGACAAAGGGGATTATTAGATCCGTGCATCACCCAATTATCAGTGACAGACTTTAATTTTGTAAGCAAATCTTTGTAAATCCATGGGGAGGGAAATTGCTGAGAGATAATGAAAGGAGGATGTTGCCAACCCGTGAGGCTTTTGGGGTAATTAAAAAAAAAAAAAAAGGAATAATCATGTAAATCTTTCTTTAGAAGGAAGGGACGCGTCTCCTCTCCCAGTGGTTCCCAGGACTTGGAATGGGGGCATTCTAGGCGGGTCTCCTGCTGAAGATGCTATTTGAGTATCACTGCTGCCAGTTATTTACTCATAGGGAGGGTAATCTTGAAGGCCATTTTCCTGCGAACACCTGGCCCCCCAGTTCGCAGGGGAGGGCGGGCTTGGAGAGGGGCTTGCACGTATGCAAATCATTTGCCTCTCTACCCCACAAGGCATTGCCAGGGGAGAGTGGGATTGCACATATGGCAGGTGTAAAAGTGTGTGTGTGTGAGTGTGTGTGTGTGTGTGTGTGTGTGTGTGTGAGAGTGTGTGTGTGTGCGTGTGTGTGAGTGTGTGTGTGTGAGAGAGAGTGTGTGTGTGTATGTGTGTGTGTGTGTGTGTGGATGACTTTCCTGAGATCTTTTCTCCAAGCGAAACTGAGTGGGCGCTTCCACTTTGAACATAGGGGGTAAAAGTCTGCGGTAAAAAGCATCCACGGACGTTGTGGCAATGCGGTCAATCAGAGCATTTCTCCCTAAGGAGGTAATAATTGGGCCGCCTGGCTAGTTTGCGGAGAAGGCTTGTGCACGCACTTCCTGTAAGTACATTTGAAGCAGGTTCAGACATATCCTCAGAAAGTATTTATTTATTTAACAGCTTTTTTTATACCGACATTCGTGGGTACATCATATCAGCATGTAAGGGGCTTTGGGGGAAAAATGATTAATACTGGAGTTCTTTTTTACAGGAGGGACAAGGGGGGGCATGACAACTCTGTAAGGACCCTCCAGTGAGCACAGAGAAAAAGAATGGGTCACTTCTGTGGTCGCGTTCTCTCCCCACGTCACCGCTCTTGCGTCATTGGGGGCAGAGCTGTTGTAGCACGTGGACTGCTCACGGGGAAAAAAAAGTGAGAGCCGAAATCCAAACGCTAGCACGCTTAGTCCCCATCACCAAAGAGGTCCTTTTCCTATTGCCACGGAAGAACAGAATCCCCGGCCCACCCAGGTTGTGGAAGACTGGAGAAATAGACGTCAAACACAGGAGTGGAGACTTTGACAGCAGAGACGTCAAACACAGGAGTGGAGACACTTGACAGCAGAGGAATGAGCTTGCCCCTTGCTTGTGCAGGGCTGTCCCTACCTGAGGTGGCTGCATGAATGTTTCTGAAATAATGCCGCGTTGTATTAGAAGTGTATACGTGGGCATCCCGCATGAGAGGGCAATAATGCCACACAACATGAATGAAAATTATTCTTGGCTCTGCTAGGACCACTAGGATGTGATGCCTAATTGTCATCCAAACCCAGTTAAACCCTCTGTGGATGAGTTCATATTATCCTTTATATAACAGAAAACAGACAATGGTGGATGGCTGCAGAGGCAAAGGAAGCCACGGTGATTTTTTTGGTGCCAGGACACCAACCTGGAATGTTTGTGTGTCAGCGGCCTGTGAGAGCCAAGGGAGGAGGAGGAGGCAGGTTCACCGGTCCACACGTACCAACAGGACAGAGGACTCAGGAGGGTGAGGTCAGTGGTCTTGCCACAGGCTGAAGAGAAGGAGATGTCCTGTTCCTCATGGGGCAAAGTGAGAAAGAGATAAGCTTGGACACCATCTCCTGCCCTGAGCCCGGTACCTTTCCCTGGAAAGAAGCCAGCGTGCACGAGAAGCTGTCACATGCGTAGGGATTTGCTCTGGGAATCTCCAGGAGTTAAAGCTTAGCCTCCAGGAAAACGTCTTCGAACAACCTTGGAGACCCTTTCTAGAGGAATTCTGCCAGGGTGAATCCAATTTCTCTATGCAGCAAACTTTCCACTCTTTTTCACGAGTTCCTGACAGTCCAGTGCTTACAGTGTTCAAAGGAGACCTAATTCATTGTTTACAGCTTCAATACGAGAAGCTTCAGGATTTTGATTTTAGTCTAGTGAATGCTTTATGGATGTAGCAGTCCATTTTCAAAGGAGTTACGTGCGTAAATGTAACATACGGTACTGTCTTAGCAATTTTCAAAAACCATTTACACAGGTAAAGTGCACTTAAACTAGCAAATCCTATGGACAATTCAATGATACATTATAGCAATTTTCAAAAGCCCACTTAAACAGGTAAAGTGTATTTGTACATATAAACTCAGTTTACGCGGGCAAATGGTTTTGAAAATCAGGCCCTTAATGTTTTGTTTTTAAGAATTTAATGGTGTTCACAGACACCAGCACCCACTCACACCTTTAACATGCATTAAAAAATGTAAACGCCCATTTCCCTTTTCAAACCAAGAGTCATGGTATCACCAGTGCGTTTTCAGTACTGTTTGAAATAGCGTCCTTGAATTCCATATGGAAAATCTGATACACACACACACATGCTTATTTTCTCCTGGGTGCAACCTGCTTTCGCCATAAGAAATTAATTTCTTTAAACCCAGTGCTAACAACCAGTATGTATGGTAATGTGATGAAGAAGCTGTAGGCAGGAGAAGCTGTAGGCACAGCAGGGGGGGGGGGTTTTAAGGGGGCGAAAGTCATCCTTGTGAAGAGGGAGTTTCGTAAATGCCATAGCCTGTTCTGCTTGTTGCCGTGGGACCCTGTTCATCCAGTCCTGTCTGATTCTACTGCATTGCTGTTTTCCAGTGATAATTAAAGCATCACGTCTTTAAACAATGATTATACCAGATTTGCCCCTCAAAATTCATATTTCTTTAAACAAATCTTTACATAATAATAAGGTTCCTCAAATTGTCACTCTTGCATATGAGTTTGTTTTCGTGTTGCTGTTTCCTTTTTAATTTGTTTTCTTGAGTTTCTGGGGAATCTGAACATCTGTAATTAGAGAGCTATTGTTGTGTTCCTCTCTGTGCCACGGTGGAGCCAGGAGGAAGCTGTCCTGCTGCCTGCAGATGGCGCCACAGTATCTTGGATGCGAAAGAGGGAAGTTTTTTTTGAGCAGAAGGGCGGAGGTGAAGCGGCTCATGGAAAGCCTTAAAGGCAGCAAACTTGAAAGGGTGTAGAGGTAATAAGGGTTAAGTGATCCAGGCAAGCCCAAATGCTTTGGGGGGTGAGGAGACTGAGCTGGATCTTCATCAGTGCCAAAGTGACAGGTGAGGAGCTCTCCTGACACTGGCGGGCTGCTCCACTTAACCTCTTATGCGCCACTGCCCCTGTGGACTTGGGAGTCCTGTCCCTTATCTGGTTCTGGCCCCCATTGCATCCATGGAACTATAGGTCCATGGATGCAATGGGGGCAACGGCAGAACTGGATCAGTCTGTCATGTGTAACCCGGGTCAGCCCGCTCTCACCTTACTCCCTAGTAAGATATTTAAATAGTAAGTGTAGTCAGGAATTGGTAAGTAAGACTGGGCATTTCCACTTACAGTTTTATGAATGCAGGTGGCTGGGCATATATTTAGTAGGGATGTGCATTCGTTTCATTCGTTTCATTCGTTTCAGCAGTACACGCATACCTCGTGAACTGTACAGTACACGGGTAAAAACGTTTTTGCCCATCTACTATAAAGTCCATGAGGTACGCACATACCGGCTGAAACAGATGAAATGAATACACATCCAAAATATTTATGTCACTAAGGTTTGCTTGTGCATCCATGTCTGTAAGAAAGAGAAACATAAATATAAAAAGAGGCGCAATGATAGAGAGATGCAGTACCTGAATGTAATCCACTTTGAAGTACGTAAAAAAGTGCAAAAAGCGGAATATAAAAATCTAAACCAATAACTGCAAGAAAGATAAAAAATTAGATATTTTAAAAACAAAGGAGATGACATAATGGAAGGAAGAGAGAAAAAGAAACGAGGGCCAGCTCAGCGGCTCCGTGGCAGGTGCTGTGCATGGCCATGTCGAAGGTCTGTAGGTGAGACTGAGCGGTGTTTTCCCAGCTGGAGACAGAACCTACGCCAGCCTTTCTGGTGCATATAAAACTTTATTAAGAAAACACAAAGCTTCCCAATGGACTTCTTCCCTTAGCAGTAGTCACTTACATGCACACATGGCTGTAGACTGCCTTGCTTCTGGTCAGGGTACACTCACTCCCTTCTGGCTTGGACAGCATGCCTTACGGGAGCTGCCTTCCTCCTGGAGGCATAGGGGCCTCCTGAACAGAGCTGGGCTTGCACTCTTATCCTAGCCCCAGCTGGGTCCAGCCCACAGAGCTCTTTCCCTCCGTGGGATTTAAAGTGGACCAGGCCCTATGCCTGGTTCTGGGCAGGTTTAAAGGAGGAAAACAGGGTCACTCTGACACAATCCCCAGTTCAGTCCCTACTCGGGTGCTCTGTTCTCTGAATCAGCTGGAGCTAGAGAGGGTGCAAGGTCGGCCTTCATAGCTCCCAGTGGTCGGTGCTCGAGGGTGACACCTGGTGACCAGATTCATGACCCATGCTTGCAAGGTTCTGGAAGGAACTCTGGTGCATGGTTCCTAGGCCAGAACCATCACTGAAATGACCAGACTAATACATTTTACTGCAGGAGGGCAGGGAGGGAAGTTCTTCAGGCAGTTGCAAATGAAGGCTTGTGGCACCAGATCCCAGCCCTGGATCCAGTTGAGCTGGAAGTACAAAGGAGCAGGAGGAAAACTGCTGGGTCTAAAAGAAAAGACACAAAAGAGAAAGTAAATAAATGAGCCAGGAAGGGCTTGCGGTGCGGGTTCTGTAGCCTTGATCCTCCTGTTGACAAGATGGGGGTGGGAGGGGACGCCCAGGATGTCCAGGGTGTTTCGGAGCCAGAGGGAGGGAGAGGTATTATTCATTGGAGAAGGCAGAAAAGGGAGAGGGCTGGTTTGGTCGTGAGGGAGGGAGGCATCGGAGGAATGGTTCGCTACATTGCTAATGTGCCAGGTCGGCACGTTGGCCCCTTAGCTCCAACTCTTCAGGTGGAGCAAAATTTGCATCTTTTCTTCTTAAGTTCAAAAATTTGGGGGGGGGGGTATGAGCTTATATATTCACTTCTTTCTCATCTGCATAATTTAAATACATGGCCATGCTTAATTTCATTTTGCACCCATGATCGCTCAGTTTAGCACAGATGAAGGAGAGCTGGCACTTTATCCCTATTTAGTCCAGCTAAGACTAATGAAAGATTTAAAACTCTTCAAAAAAAGCTTAAAAACTTGGCTCTTCAAAAAAGCATTCCATAGTGAGGTCACTGAAGAAACAACAAATACATTCAGCTGAAAGTCACCTATAAAAGCAGAGTTGTTTGTTTTTATTATTTTGCTCATAATTAAATATTAATTTAAAAACAGTATGCACATAAATAGCATCTCCAACCCACTTTTCAATTAGAGTACATTATTGAACAATGTAACCGTAAAATATTGGCACCGCTTGGATAACTTAGAAAACTATCAAACCTATTTCGTGCCTAACTAAACCGTTGTGATGGTGCATTACTAAACGACGGTATAGAAAAGTTTTTTAAATAAAAAAAATAAATAAATGTGCACTAAATGCTGGCCCGCACACACAGGAAGAATTGTGCAAAATAGCAACTCAGTCCCTAAAACTCATATAAAGAAAGATATTAATGTAACTCAGTGGAGGGAAACTCATATTGTTCTGAATTACTATCCTGTCAACAGTGGGAAAATCCCCTCCCCACATCAACCTGCCTGGGTCGTTTCATCTCTTCACAGCCTAATTATATGCAGTTTTCATAAAGAACATGATTCACAGTTACATAACCAGAAAATGAGATGGAAGCAATATAAAACGCGGGCGCCTGACCTTTCGTTCCGTGCAGCACAGGCTGTGCCCCGTACAGCGATTCCTGTTCTCAAGAGCCAGGAATCCGCCCCCGGCAAACCCTCGTCGTCTCCGTTCGTTTTCCAAGGCGTCCGGCGGCAGCTTTGCGGCACAATCAGGCGGCGCTCCCGCGGGACCTATCCCCAGGTTTCTTGGCTGTGATTTGCCGCCATATTGCTTTTCCCACCTCTGAGACGCAGATTTTAGGGGGACCCCCCTGAGATATATGGGGCGATAATGGAGATTTCAGTTAGGTGTGTATGTTCGAAAATATATCCGTAGTTATAAATCTTCCCAAGGTGTCCTATTTGGCGGACAGAGGTGTCTTGCTGCATATGTAGTAAGCGATAGTGCGGCCGCACTGGTGCCGCCTTCTCTGACAGAGCTGTGGCTGCCTGTTGGCTATTTAATGGCCTTTGAATTGGTCTTTATGCGGCCAATTTTCACAGAGCTCGCAGAACCTGGGTTAGATTATATGTAGGGCAAATTTTTGTTTGTTTTTGACATTTTTTAATATGTTTGTTGTTATGTCTTTATTTTTTAAATATTTATTTATTTTGTAAGCACTGAGTGGATAAACTACATCATAAATGAAGAGAGTAGATATTTTTTTTGGTATCTACTGATTGGGAATAGAAGGAGGATGTTGGCTGAAGGGTTGACGTTTTATGCGTTGAATTTTATTTCTAACCACTTGGGGGGTTTTTCCCCCCTAAATTAGTGGAAATCAATTTTCAGAGGGAGTTACAAATCAACTTGACAGTGCGGTCCTGGCCCTGCTCCCAGCACTGCCTCTTTTCTCTGCAGAGGGGATAGGGTAAGTTTTTCATAGGGACCTTCTCCATTATTATTATCATTATTTATTTATATTCCGCTTATCCACTTATTTACATCATCCGTTTATCCATGGAGAATCCCTTTGAAAATTAATTGATGCTGTTCTGGTTTTGCCCTCTGGCATGCATGGAGATGAGTTTCCATTTTTTCTTAGGGACATCAGCTTGAGCTAATTATTCTGGCTGCTGTGTTAGTCCACTTGAATCTGCAGAAATATGAGCCAACTAACAAGTTATAGATGTTACTTTTTTTTTTATTGGGCTAACTCAATATATCTAGGACTACCTTTGGCCAGCTATGGTCCCGTCATTATGTCAGGGCAATCAGAACTACAACTCCATACAGGCCATGAGGCAGAACCAGGACTGGCTCAGGATGATTTGAGACAGGTGCCAACCCTATTCAAAGTACCGTTTTGCCTTGAAGATGTCACTTAATCTCGCTGTGCAAACTCTCTAGCATAGGGGCACTGTGTCCCTGAGAACCGTCTTGTGTGATGCATTATGCAACTTGCAGCACTCTGTAAGTGCTAAGTTTTAATACAACTGGGATCCATGGCCATCACCAAATAGCCCATTGCAAGACAAGCCCCTTGGGTAGCAAGAAGATAGGGACAATGAGTAAGATGCTGAGCTGAAATAAATACTAAATGGCCTTTACTCTTCCAAACTGCACTGTTTGCAGCCGGAGTCAATTGCAAAAACTTGGCATCCATGGCTCGGATTTTTGATGCCACATCTTAGTTTCTGATGCATGCAAACAGCTCTGTCAGAGACAGGCACCCTGGTAAAGATTAACAATCTTTGGCTATGCGTCTGTCTTAGCTGATGCACTGAGGGTGAAACATACCTGGGGAAGAGCACGGCAGCAGCCTACTGTTGCGTAGAATGTCTCACCTTCTACTGTTTGCACCACATATGTGGGCTCAACGATCTTCATAATAAAATCCTTTATCTAAGCAATTGTTTAAAAAAACAAAAAAAAAAAACCTTCCAGAAAATATTACATAAATGCCTTTTATTTGGTGTTTAGAATTTAAAGGATTGTTTGGGGTTTTTTGGAACTCGTGAAGGCCATAGGCCACGACTTCTCAACCCAGTCCTTAGGACACACCTAGCCAGTCAGGTTTTCAGGATAGCCACAATGAACATACATGAGATAGATTTGCATGCACTGCCTCCATTGCACGCCAATCTATCTCATGCATGTTCATTGTGGGTATCCTAAAAACATGGTTGTGCATTTGTTTCTTCTGTTTCGGCGGGAACCCACATACCTCGCCGATTTTCTAGTACACGCGGGAAAATGAGTATGCATGTATTTCCATTAATGAGCTGCATGCATACTCTGTTTCCCCACGTGTACTAGAAAGTCAGCGAGGTACGCGGGTACCTGCCGAAACAAGAAATGAATGCACACAAATGCACATCCGTACTGAAAACCTGACTGGGCTGAGAAGCACTACGATAGACTATCTCTAGTAATTTGGGTATGTCTTGGTATCGCATGGTAGCTACCCCAGAAGCAGCCCAGAAGGGAGCACAAAGCTTCAGCTGTCAAATTGATAAATTGGAAGTGAATTAAATCTAGTAAGGGATTTACTGTGGTACATTTTCCACAGGTGATAGCACTGGTAGCACTAGTCAGGACCATATCGGAGATTATTTAGCCCATGAGGACTACTGATACAAAACAGACAGAACTCCTCCCAGATGAACTGCCCATGAGCAATGGCAGGGCACAGAAATGTTGGCTTGGAGGCACAGTTCATGAGACTTGCCCTGAAATTACAAAAGATCTAGTTATGTGACTGCCAACTTGCCCATGTTAGGTGTAAATAAACAGCTTTATGGTCAGTAAGTGCTGCCCTCTTCCTTGCAGGAGCCCAAGAGTTCATTCCTGTATCGAGTTTTATTCCTCGTGTTCACAGTGCTCCTCTGCTCCCTTGCCAAGGAAGGGTCCAACATGTCACCCAGCGACACCACACACTGGCTGGTCCAAGAACGCATTTGTGCTGATTTTTAATTTGGGGGGGGGGGGGGGGAAGCCATGGACAGTGCCTCTCAGATAGAGCAATGGTTCTCAATGCAATCTGTTCTCGAGTACCCCCTTGCCAGTCTGGTTTTCAGGATATCCACAATGGAGTTTCCCATTGATAATTCCAGGCTGGCAAAGAACACGGGTTAAAAAAAAAAGTATTTGCATATTTTGTAGATGCTTCACAGGTACATATGGGGATTTCAGAGTAAAATGCCTGTGCATGCTTTGCTTTTCTCGTCCTCACCTCACTTCGGATCTCTTTTTCCTGCAACAAAAAATACACACGAACTGAAATGGTTTTTTGCCTTGGAAATTTATCCTGGTACCCGCTTAATTAACCAGGCAAATTCCTTTGAAAACTGTTCTCCCCATGCATAGCAGAGTTTATGTAAGAGTGTGCATGGAAAAAAGTTGGATTAATTTCATGTTTTTTGTTTTGTTTTCTATTTATTTCATGTTTTTTGTTTCGTTTTCATTTTGTTTCTGTCATTTTAGCATGTGCTAAATCAATTTAGTGCATACCAAACAGTTTAAGCTCATATGACAGAAATGAATGAAACAGTATGTGGTCGTGTTTTGGGGTTATTTTTATGCTGGTTCAGCTGGGAAACCATACAACACAAAACAGCAAATGCTGTTGCTGTTTCCCTTTTGTTTTATAAGAACAGCACACCCCTATTGTTGAGGAGTATGAACCTCAGAAATTGTATTCCACACAAAATTTTCCGCATCAAGGCGTTGAATAAAATGTACTGAAGAAGCAGACTTGGAAGGCAGGATTATGAATAATTTCTGCACAGCATAGCTGTGACCTTCTGCCTAATGTGTTCTAACCTGCTCGAAGAATCGTTTACCAAAATAGAGGAAGATTGTTTCTTTTCAGTTTTAAACTAGCCTGAAACTTGTATCCATGGAAATGGGCTGGGCTGACCAGCTTAAAATTGCAAAATGTAATGTTCTTAGTTACTCTGAGCACATTCAGAACTCTTCGGAAACTCTTTTCAAATGCGATGGTTAAAAAGTCGCATGAAGACTGTGCTAGAACCTCTCACAGGTTCACAGGCACGCCTGATCCATGCTTAGCACACGGACACGCCTCTCAGTCACTGAAGCACTGCTAGCACACTTGCAAGACATCCTTGACATGCCCTAAGCTGTGTTCACACGCGTGCTCAAGCACACACACACACGCTTAAAGGTGAATTTTAAAATCCCGGAGCGCGCATCAATAGGGGGTGCGCACACAAGTCAGGCTTACGTGCGCCCGCCGAATTTTCAAAGCCAGCCAGATGCGCGCGCATCTCCCACCGCACAAACAACTCACTCGGATTCAAAAAGGGTGTGGTCTAGATGTGGGCATTTTAGGGCGGGGCCAAGAGATGTGCGTGTAAAACTTCTGCGTCCGGATGCGTGCCCAGGTCCAATGCGGTGTAACTTTAAGAACATAAGAACATAAGAACATGCCATACTGGGTCAGACCAAGGGTCCATCAAGCCCAGCATCCTGTTTCCAACAGAGGCCAATCCAGGCCATAAGAACCTGGCAAGTACCCAAAAACTAAGTCTATTCCATGTAACCATTGCTAATGGCAGTGGCTATTCTCTAAGTGAACTTAATAGCAGGTAATGGGCTTCTCCTCCAAGAACTTATCCAATCCATTTTTAAACACCGCTATACTAACTGCACTAACCACATCCTCTGGCAACAAATTCCAGAGTTTAATTGTGCGTTGAGTGAAAAAGAACTTTCTCCGATTAGTTTTAAATGTGCCCCATGCTAACTTCATGGAGTGTCCCCTAGTCTTTCTATTATCCAAAAGAGTAAAATACCGATTCACATACTTCTGTTATAGAGGAGATGTAACTTCAAAAACCAAAAAACCAAAACCAGTCGTTTCTGAAGGTTTTAAAGGGTCTGGAGTAACTGGGGGGGGGGGGGGGGGGGTGCAAGCTGTTAATTCAGGGGGGTTTGGAGGATCTACTCTACCCTGGGCAACCTGGTGGACAGACTGGTGAAACTGGTCATGACATGGACATGCGCCGCTTATAAAACTCCCCCATTTGCGTGGCTCAGACCCGGATATGCGTGACTGTTGCGCGCCCAGTTGCAAAATAAGGCGCACGCATAGGCGCGCTTATGCTATTTTATTTATAACACGTGTCCGTGCGTTATAAAATAGCAGCATTCCTGGGCACGCACTGACGCATATGCGTCAGTGTATGCTCGCGCGCCCCCTTGAAAGTTACCGTCTCTGTATATGCATCGCATACGCACTACCCCACCACAGAGCAAGTACAGGGGACCTACACGATCCAGTTTCCTCTCGCTCATTTTACTTTCCGGCTCACTTGGAAAGAGGACTGTGATCCTGGCGTGGGGGGGGGGGGGGGGGGCATGCACCAGAGCTCCTTCTGGAACCCTGCAAGCCTGGGTCCTGAGTCCGGCCACTGGTTGTTGCCCTTGATCACCTCCTCCCTTCCCAGCCGGGAGCTTGTGAACACTGCTTCCACAGCGTCCCCAGCCTACCTGGGGACCAGAAGGCTCACAGCTGGGGTGGGGACTGAACCAGGGACTTCCCACGTGGCAGTGCTGTCACTGAGCCACCAAGCTGGCTGGCTGGCTAAATAGTCAGCTGCGTGCGCTTTTGATCTGGTGATCTGAGTGCCATCACCCCTCACACATCCATCACTAAGTCCACAGTGCTTAATGGCTGAGGTATAATTCAATGCTAAAGGGAAGCCACTTAATGTAATCTTTCTACTGTAACAAATGCTTACAGGTTTAATGACTTATTACTGTGCTGTCCTTGTGCAGAGGCTGCACAATACTGGCAATCAACATTAACGGAAAGTTTCACAGGAACGAGATGACACTGAACTGAAATTGCTGAGTTATTAGAAGCTGGCACGGAAGGTAGGGAATGTGCGAGAGTGAGAATTAAAAACCTGGCACTGCTTTTTAGAAATCAGGGAATCAGTTTGCTCGTGCTGTGGGATATTGGCCAGGAAGTGACAGAGCGGCTGTTGCGGATTCCTTCCAAGGCCTACAGACTATTCCTTGGATTTATTTTTCCTGCCTTTGTCACGGGAGACAGTGAGGCTCAGAAGATAAATCTGTTTGCCACGGCTACAGAGGATGAGTGGGGGGTTTTGGGTTTTTTTTCCCTTTTTTCCTTTTTCACACGTGGTGACAGCAGCATATTCCAAGCGTCAGGTGGATCCAGAGCAACTAGGGGGAAAACCGCGTTGGCTCTCGTCCTCGGCGCTGGACCAGACGCGCACCATAGACGCGTCTCTTTGTCAAAACTGCAGGAACTTCCAAAATCTTTTACACCAAACTCACTCTGGATCCGCTGTGGTGGGGTGGCAGGGGGAAAGCAGTCACTGGCATCTGGTCCCTGCTTGAGCTCACTCAAGAAGAGGCTTCATCACATCAGGGAAGAAAAATGATCACTTTCCTTCGCGTCTCAAAGCACTAATGGAACTGCAAAAGTAGAAACCAAAAGTCTTTTACTTTTTTTTTTTTTCTTGGACTCTATTTCTGTATAGAATGGCATCTGTGGATTTTATTTTATTTGTTTTTCCTAGAAATGCATTCTACTACTCCAGCACCCTCTACACACATGAGCTGTAAAATCATTGCAGAAAAATCATCTTTACGTGCCACAGACGAAGGCGCCACAGCATTCCCGACGACTGTCATGCTGGATTCTGCTCGAATATAGGAAACTAACATAGGATGCGGCAGGGATGCCCCCCCCCCCTACTGGTAGACAAGCAGCACTGATCCGGCCTCTACTGAGATATCGCAGCAGTGGCCCCTCAGCCACAGGCCACAGACCGTGGCTGCATCCAGAGCATGGTATACCAGCGACCCAACGCTTGCCGTTGTGCGATGGCCGAGGCTCTCACCCTCCCCGGGGGCAATAAGCAGCATTTCTCTAACAGGGTCAGCCCAAGGAACAGAAATCGGGCTCAGGGATCTAACGCAGGCCATTGGACTGGCCCGAACTTCGACCAGATGTTTAAATGTTTTTCTTCTTGCATTGCGGCAGGAAATGTGCCATAGACATACAGCGTAATTAAAAAGGCCATTGATAACAATCACTATGAACGGATCTGCACCATAACACTGGATTAACATAATCGTCTGGATGGCTGCAGGGTCGCAACTGTAGATGCTCAGGCAATAACCATTACTGCATGCAACAAACCAAAATTGTTACATGAGGTCATTAGTTTCAAAATTAAAAAAGGAAACAATTAACAGAGTAACAAGTAAATACGACCTCCGATGCTCACTCAGTGGCTAAAGGAGCCGGTGCATTCCCTGCTGTGCCTCAGGTCCTCTGTTACCTTCCCCCCCCCCACACCAATGCAGAGTATGTCGTATTTCTACATATCTGATGATAATAAAATGCAGTGACAAATAGTATGCAGGTGTGCTTTGTTTAATTACTCTTATGGATTTGTCATCATTCCTTTAAAACCATACATAGAAAAGAACCATTGTGTAAACAAATTAAAAACCATCCCTTATTAGATTTGTTGATGATAACAAAAGTCAAATAGAAAACCTAGGTAGGTCATCAGATAAAGTGCTTAGAAATTCTTCCAAACATTTTGAAGTGGCTTGAAAATTAAAAGCACTCTTTGGACCAGACTGCATAGTTGTCCTCTCTTCAGTAGGTTATGGGGTTGCTCTTAGCTCAGTCCCATTTCCTCTATCTCTGTCTAGTGCCTTTGTTTCGCCAACACACTCCTTTTCAAATCCCATCTCAATCACCTATGCGTATGAGTATTATTATAATTTCAGGCAATTAGATAGCGCCAATCATGGGTCTCACCCCCTTTGGGTCAACAGACTTAGGGCTCCAGCGTATTGAAGAGCAGAGAGGGATACAGGCCCAGCCGTGCGGCGGGCAGGGACGTGCTGCCATATTTAAATAACAGAGAAGTTACAGCAACATTTGTTCCACTTTGTGTTGTTTACCATCCCAAGTGGTACAAAAAAAAAAAGAAATGTTTTTGATTTGTTTCTGAGTTTCACCGTGCACATAATCAATTTAGCATGTGCTAAGACGAGTTAGTGCATTGTGAGGGAGTGCGAAAGGTAAGAAACTCCCTCAGAACCACTTAACGGACCAGCTACAGTTATCTGGCCCAGTCCTTCTTAAGAGTTCACCCAGGAAGGGATTCTGTGTCAGGGAGGTTCCCTTCAGCCAGGGATAAGAGAGCAGGGCCCAGCGGAGTTAGGAGGCCCCTGCAGAAATAAGGAAAGCCTGAAGAAAGCGAACGGCACTGAACTGTGCGTTGCGTTGTCACATTTGTTTGTTGAACTGCATAGAACAGCAAAGTTGCTCTGGCTGTTACTTTCTCCAAAAATATTTTTTGCCAGAGTCCAGCCTGAAATCTATTCTCTGTCCACCCTCTGACCACTTGCTGCCCCGTGCATAATAAAAACACAGCAACAAAACCAAAAAAACTAGTAAACTAAAAACAAAACAAGTTTTTCCCAGACAATACCCCTTGCAATAGAGTGAAACCAGGAAAGCCCCAGTCTGTCCCCTCTGGCCTGGTCACCTTATGGTTACATCAGCAGTGCATTTGTGCATTACTACGCTTTGAATGTATGTTGCATGTGATTGTAGAGGTTTTTTGATATTTTTATATGATAGATGCTATGCAAAAAATATCAAATTAAGTTTTAAATAGATTTATTTACACCTTCGGGAGAGTGCACGGGAAAAGAAGGGGGGAAAAAGAGAGAGAGAGAGGGAGAGAATTATGAATGTGTGTCTTAGCCTATATATATACCTCCGTAATTAGGTTGCCTTTCACATCATTTTGAAGTCCTGGTTTCCTAAGCATTATGGTTCCTGCATCTATTCCTCTGCCCTAGAAAAGGAAGCTGAGGTGACAAAAATTGCACAGAAATATCACCATAATTCTAGGTCATTGGTTCCCAAACCTGTCCTGGGGAACCCTAGCCAGGCAGATGGTCAGGATATCTACAATGAATATGTATGAGATAAATTTGCATGCAGTGAAGATAGTGCATGCAGGTCTCTTATGTATGTCCATTGTTCCCCTAGCACAGGCTTGGGAGCTTCTGCTCCAAGCCATGTTGAGCCAAATTTGGTGCATGCATGCACTGATTTATTCTTAGCTACAGATTTCCCTTTGGCTTTGTAGCTATTTTGCTTGGGTTTGTGATTTAAAAAAAAAAAAAAAGTTTTCCCAAGACTGAAGTTGTTGCAAAATAAACCAGCGGTCAGGTTTTCAGGATGTGTGAGAAAAATGTGCATGCCCTGCTGCCACTGTATGCAGATCTATCTCAGGCATATTCATTGTGGACATCCTGAAAATCTGAGGACTGGGTCGAGAGCCACTCCTAAAATCAGTGTGCTGATCATTAAAAAAAAGATCAGCGCACAAAGGATAGGATGGATTATGAAGTGACAGCTTCCTCTTTTCCTAGGGGGGAAATCATTTGAAACCTCAGGCTTTGAGCCACAAAAAAGGCAGGGGACTCATTCAGCCTGTGGCTATGGTGTGACCCCTGTGTGATTACTATCAACTTAACTTCCTGTTCCAGGGCAAAGGTTCCAGGACCAGGACAGAGGTTCGGATGCCGCCTTTGAAAGTCACAACTTAGGGATTCAGGATCTCTCGCCATGAACCCAGCTTGACCAAGCTGTAAAGGAATGCATTAGGGGTTGCCAATAATTGTGTGAGTGACAGGCACATCCACTCCTGGGTTTCTGCCCCACTGCAAGCCAGGAGTTGTGCTTCTGATTTCCTGAAGCAAAGCCAGAGGGGGATAAAGCCCAGGACCATTTCGGGCTGTCCTGCATGACATGGAACTGTTCTCTCAGAGCGCAATTTTCAAGGCCCGTGGCCTGTGCAAAGAGCGATTTACCAGTCAACTGGCGGATGATACCCGCCCTCAATCTGCCCAAAAGTATGGACGCTCTTCCATGGCTTGTGCACTTTTCGCAGGGAGTTCAAAAATTGCCCCCCTTAGTGTTAATTTCTACTGTAAAGGGTAAAGAGTGGTATGCAGCGGTAGTATGCGCCTACGGCTCGGTAATTAACATGGAGCCAATATTGGGTCGCCTTAGCCGAGCTGGACCTCTAAAGCAGTTTCCCAGCCAGTGTGCAATAGGACACCATGGAAAAGTCACCCCTGCCAGCAACAAGAGACACCAATTCCTAAGCTCATAAGAACGCCTTTCTGAGAACCTGTGTAATCATGTGTGGCCTCTTCTTCCTAGCCGCAGCTTGAGCTCCGGAGTGCGGTAACTCATGGGCGGCACGCAGGGCATGGATTCCGTAACCCGCTTGGTGTAGTGCACACGCTGCACACAGTACCTCTTTACCTTCCCCGTCTTTGAGTCCTTCCATCCGCTCTGTCTTATCCCTGGGCTGAGTGAGATGGGGAGAGCGCGCACTGAGCTCTGGATGCGAGTCGCTGAGTGCTGGGAGCGGCAGCAGTGAAGGAGCTCGGGCAGCTGCTTCCGCCAGCCCAACTGCCCGCACCTCACCAGCTTCCCCCTTCTCCTGCACGTGTACGTACAGGGAGCTGGTCCATCATGATAGGTTCATGGGCGTCTTTCCCCATTTGGAGGAGAGGCTGGTGGGGCTTTCAATGCTTCTCTAGCTCCTTTTTTGGCAATTTGAGTCTTTTCCAGGCCTGCATTGCCCGCTCCATGGACGTTTGTGTGCTACACAGTATTTTTGTTAATATAGGTGTGCCTTGGGTGGGAAAAGGTTGGGAAACGCAGCTTTAGAGAGACAGAAAATCTTACTAGGCAGTTGTTTTTTCTATTATGTGCCTATCAGGTGACATTACAGTTTTAGCCTGTTCAAATCAGACAACTTTAGAAAACCACGATTTTGTGCAAAATATGTCATTATTATTATTATTAAGGAACTCAGCCTATACTGCTGTTTTTGCCCATGGATCTGCATACCAGGTGTTCTGCTCAGAAGGATTCTCTCTCCTCAGGAGTAACACCGTTTTGCATCTTCCTGACGTGAATGTATTTCCTGGTTTTTCTTAAAATTCTTTTCAGGACTCAGCCTGTGCCAAATGACTCTAAAGGGTTGCATTCATTAGTAAACAATTAAGTCTTGGTGTTTCACCTAAAAAAAAAAGATCATCCCAGCCTTAGTGAAGATACTTATTTTCCTGACAAGAAAACAAAAAATTCAATTCAAAACACGTAGGGCATCAAATTACAAAAAAAAAAAAAAACAACAACCAAGAATTAATTTTATCTATTACAGCTAATTGTTGTGAATTAAAACTACTGAAAAATAATTGCTAGAATCTAGCCTTTAGCATTCATTAGTGATTAAGGAAATTAAATTTTTGTTAGCAGTGCTGAACTCATCTGCTCTACGCATTGGTGCTCTTGCTGAATGAATTTCTTTCTGTTACACCCAATATTTTGACAGAATTTTCACTCAATCATTGTCAATGAGGCTGTCGCATCTGTGGAGATTCTGGAGGGGAAAGCTGTCTGATAGAAATCTACAATGGCAGCAGATAAAGATCACAAGGCCCATCTTGTCTGCCTGCTTTCCACTCCTGTTTCAGTACCATGGACTTCATCTCATATTTTTGCCTTTCTTTCATCACCACTAAAGATCCCTTGTGGTTCTTCCATGCTTCCTTGATTTCTGTTGGATTATATCTGCAAATTTAAGTGGATTAACACAGCAACAACACTATTTGATCCAAGACAGAATTTTGTCACTACTTTGCCATCATCACCTCCACCGAGAGACTGTTCTCTTTTTTTTTTTTTGGTCCAGTAGTTCCTTCTTTCTCCTTCTTCCAGCTCCGTCGGAACCAGCGCCAGGGGTCTGGGCACTGCAGGGCTTCATGCTCAAGCATCCAAAACCTGTATCATGGACCCTAAATCCAGCCCCACACCAGGTGACATCCTTAACAATGACCATGGCTCCCTCCCCTGCAGCATCCCCGACCAACCCGGGGTGTAGAAAACCCGATCTGGGAAACACAGCAAGGACCTTCCTCATGGAGCTATACAGCATTTGCCACTGGGCCAGCCATGAGAGATTGTTCTACCTTTCCTGTGAAATAGTATTCTGAGTCTGTGCCCCCTCCCAATCTTATTACCCACACTCTTAACACAAGTGAGGATAACATGTGCCTGAAGTCATCAAACCAGGAGGGGAGATTATGATGCATGGAAGCACAAAGGGAGCCAGAAAGATGCTAAAGATGCTAAAATGCCTATGTGCAAATACTAGAAATGTGACGAGAGCTGACAACGCCAATGGAGTCATCTGTTACAAGCGAGGAGTAGAAATGGTATCACCGAAACCTAATGGGGTGGTACCTATCTTTGATTCACAAGAAACTTTGGATCATTTTACTCTTTCCTAAAGACTGCGGGAAAACAAGAGATAATTGAGTTTGACTGTATGTCAATCAGGCCACAGCTGGTGAAGAACCCAGCTTATCCAAGGATCTGTACAGTTAGATGAATTCTTCACCACTCTTTTGTGGCAAAAGTATAAATTAAGGTTAGAAAAAGTTGACCCCCCCACCCCAGTGATGGCAACCAAGCACTCATCTTATTGGTGTAACGAGTAGACAAAGTTGGTTTCACCTACCTACCATCCCAGATGATTCCAGAAAACGCGTTCAGTAGTTGGCGTCTGAATATTTTTCTAAGTGCAGGCTCTCTTCTTTGTTGTTAGAAGTACTGATGCTTCTGTTAGACATGCTATTAAAATGTATCTCATGAAAGGACTGGAATACAGCAAACAAACAAACTCTTCTTGTATGCAACAAGCAATAAAGCCCAAGGCTTGCATACAATAGACTCAATTACTAGAAACATGTTCTAATTACATGTTCTAAATTACAGTACATCAGCACGCCTAACAAAAGCTTGATTATATCATCCAGATGTCACTGGGCTTCTCTTCTAATCTTCTCTGTCTGGTGAAATGAAATGTACCACTTCTCTTCAGCGCTTGACTGGGAGACTGGATGATTGCCTTCATGATACAGAGGTTTTCATTATTGAGCCAAGGAGTAGATGGTTCAGGGGGCTGTTGCAGGGCAATAAAACTTCTAGAGCTGGATAACTGAGCAGATTGGCATAAAGGCTCAGGACTTCTTATCTCTGATTGAATAAGCAGACTATCATAAGGATAAGCCACCTTTAGGGCTGACTGGTTTAGTGGGCCTTATAACTTTAAAACTGACTGGCTTAGGGTTGCTCCTATGGCTCAAGCTACAGTGCTGTCTGCTGCAGTGAGAGGGATCTGCTTTCAGATTCTTGTCTATGGCTGGTCAGACCTGGGAACACCATGGAGGTGGTGCACTTGGGCCCAGAGAGGGAAGGAAGTTAGCTGCCCCAATAGTAGCAGCCCCTATGGGTGCACCTCAGAGTAGGCACCATGCTAGCTCCGGAGCTGGTAGGGGTTCCTAGCCAGTAAGGCATGGCCATTTAAGAAGGTGTGGCAGTGGCACAGATTAGTAAGGGCAATAGAAGTAAAGAGAAAAAAAAATGAAAACTTTGTGGATTGGCCCTGGCTGCAGAGTCTTTCACTCTCCAGGAGTTTGGGTCCTCAGTCCAGAGCATGGTGCCTATAACGAAGTATGTTGCACAGCCACACACATGGCAAGATGCAGTCTAGAACAACACCCTGGGTTTCTGAAAATGTATATCTTTGTAATTAGCTCAGTAGAGCTTTTATTAAAAGTGAAACTGAAGAGGGTAGGATGTGGTGGCTTGGGATGGAGGGGTTGGAGTCATCCCCTGCCCATGAGAAAGTCCCACGGAGAAAGGGGCACCCCCCCCCCCCCCCCCGCCACAGGAGAACCCTCTCCAAGTCCGCTCAGCTTAGCAAGACCAACCCTGTTGGACCTACCTCACCATAAAGGTGCAGGGGCGACCTGGGCAGCCATTCTGCAGTGCTCCAAATGTCACCGGAAGACATACCATGAGTAGAATTGAAAATACAATTCTCTGCGTGTACTTTTCTCTCAGGAGTCCCAAAACACCCCAGGAACACCTTTTTTTTAGCCGTGAAATAAATGTTAGCCGCTTTGCCCATGGCAGTTATCTCACCCAAGAATCATGTTAACGCCTTCAGTATATGCCTAGATACCCTCTGAAAATTGTCTTTCAAAATGGGTAGCCACTGATTGTAGCCACTGCAGTTTTCTGCATTCCCTATAGATGTAAAATTGAAACCAAGTTTAGCTATATTTTATGTTTAACTTCTATTGTAATTGAAGTAATCAGCTAGCAGTTTCCTCCTGACTTTTGTAGTACATTTCTCCTGCCTCATACTTCCTCTTGACGTGGGTGTTTGTGAATGCAAAAGACATTTGCTTCCCTTGTAATCTGCAGCTATCAGAGTTTATGTATCTCTTTAGATGACTAGATTAATAGAATACTATTCTTCATTTTTTGGTGCATCAGGCTATATTTACTTTAGTGAGAAATCCAATGTGCTTTTTGCCCTTTTAAATCCTTTCATGAGAAATGAATAAGAGTCAAGCTCCATCTCAGTAAGCATCTAATTTTGTTTTAATCACTGTCTTGTAAACTGTCTCCTGTTCTCAGCCTGAAGATTAATGGTACAATGCACCATTTGCTGCTCAGCATTTCAAAACTTTAATGGCTTTGTGGAGCACACCTTGAGCATCTCATCTTTAACTGAAAGACTAGGTAGAACCCAAATGGATTGGAAGTTTCCATGTCCTATAACTGTGAGTTATGGCAATGATCTGTTCCAGTCCGTGGTGATTTTGTACCAGGTCACCGACTTGGAGTCTTATGTCATCAGCAACCCATGTGACCAAAGGGAAGAAGACAGAGTTAGTAGTCTACGTAGGCCAGGGGAAGAGGAAGCGCCATCAGCAGCCCACAGGGTAAGGAAGTGCCTTTAGCGGCCTATGCAGGCCCAAGGTATGAGGATGCGCCATCAGTAACCAGTGTCATCTCCCTGCTGACCTCAGAGCTGGTTCGATGTGGTTAGACCTGCCTGCAGGTCCTGGTTGCTTCCTCCCCCTGCAGTTGCCTCTTGGTCCTGTGCTCACTAAAGTCCATCTGAGCTGACATCACTGCTGCCTCAGTCTGGTTCTTCCACAGCCTCTCCACACACCTCAGACTGTGCAAGCCTAACCCCAAGAGGGCCAGCCACTTGAAACGGCCCCATTTCTGGGTTGCACACCTTCTCTCCCCCCCTCACCATGCCCACAGACACACAGGGGCATCCTTCCAGGCTGCCCGCCTCGGGGATATTTTCTGTAGCGATTGGCTAGATTAAATTTCCTTTCCCTGCCTTACGCTGTGAACGGACTGTCCTTTTGCTAAAGTTTCTGGGAGTTATTGACCTGGCCTGACCTTGTCTTGGGGAGTTTACACAGCGCATGGAGACTGGCAGAGTTATTTTACCACTGCACAGCCTCTGCAATCTTCGTGCTCTTTCGGTCCATGCCAGAAGGGAGAGGAAGCACTGTTAGGGGCCTGTGCCAGCCAAGGGGAGAAAAGGAAGTGGCCCGCTCGGGCAGAGGGGAAGGAGGAGGAGAAGGTAATGGGGTTGAAGGGCAGGATGGTTTGAGACAGGCCCGCACCATTCAAGGAGGGGAGTGTAGAGAAGTTCACAGCCCAATCCCTAACTTGGGGGGGGGGGGGGGGGAGACGACGACAAGGGGATTCTGTTTCCTGAGCGAGACTTCTTTTTTTTAGTCTTCTTTCCAATAGGGAAACCAGCTTTCTAAGACCTTTGTGTTTGTGCCTTTTGTCTATGCCCTCCCTACCTCCCATCCCGATAACTTTTGAATTCTTCATCAAATTTCATTCAGATTTGTGCACTGTGCTCTCCTTGCCTCCCTTAGCTCACTTTTCACTTCTGTCTTGGCAAGCCGGCACGTAGATCCATTTCTTTCTATTTCTTGAAAGGAAACGGTCCAGTTCTATTCAGCTGGAATCCCAGGGAAGTCAGAGTACGCCGTCGTATCATCTGGTATTTTTAAAGCTACCCTGCCACTGGTTAGTGCCCGTCATCACCAGCGGATTTCATTCCCTGCCTCATTTCCTAAATGGAAAACTATTCCTAATGTCTAATGATGTACTTGTTACATGTAATGAATGTTGCAATAACCGACCGTGTGCAACCTTCTGGTCCGACAGCAGGAAACCTCGCTTCCTTGTTTCATGATGTAGTAATGGTGCCAAGAAAGATCCCATTGCACCTGAAAGTGACTTAGCACGTTCTTTCGAAGCTGACCAGACTTGACACTGAAAGAAACTTCTTGTAAGCAGAAGAGGGGTCTTCGCGCCCATCACATCTACCCTTACTGATGACATGCGTATGACAACCAGTGAAAAAATGTGAAAATATAGAAGTAATTGCAATTTTCTATAGCCCGGCAACTCTTTATAGTGTCATGTGCTTGAGGGCCACCTTACAGAAGTTTAAACGAATCATGATCAGAATGATGGCAGACAACTAATTGAGTGATGTCATGGTCACAAGAAAGATGGGGTAGACTAGAGGAGAGAGATGGACAGAAAGAAAAGTTTTGTTGGTTTTTTTTTTTAAAAGGGATGGAGCGCATGGAAAGAGCCAAAAAGAAGGGAACGGACATCGTTTTGTTTCCTCGCTATCCTCCTGAAGACAGAATGAAAAAGAACCCTTGGCAGACCATTCAGGTCTGAGCCATTTTACTGCAGCTAGAAAAGGCCGCAAGAGGAAAACCGGAGAAATGCAATAAATCTGCACTAAGCTTCGCTGCATGCGAAGAGGCAGCCATGATGCCTGTAGAAACCGGGGGGCATGATCCCTTAGGAAATTAAACAAGTGTCTCTTTGGCACCTCTCTAGCAAGGCAGTCAATTAAAATTCAGTTAAGCACCTAAAATGAAGTCAAATGACTGCGCTGCCAGGTTGAATAAAAGACTTCAGCTTCAGTGGTGTTGCTCTGCTCCTCTTCAGCTTTGCTCAGCCGTGTCTCTCCACACTGCTTTTGAATTCATTTCATTATTTTTGGGTGGGAGGGAGCTTCCAGCACAATCAGAAACGGCCTCCATTAGGCGATGGCACCCTCAGCCTTCATTTGCATCTAACAGTTTTTCCCCCCTATTTTATAGGCTTCCCCCCTGTCCCAATCTAGCCCAGCCATTGCAGTGACTGCCAGAGGCCACAGACCGTGGCTCTCTCTGGAGCCCGGTGTGCATGCTGAGTTATGGCCAGTATGTGCCAGCATCACGTAGTGACCTAGACACTCTCCCTCTCCCTCTCCATCACAGCGCTCACAAGCCCATGCTGACCTGGGAGTCAAACCTGGGGTTTTCTGCACTGCACTGCTGATCCACTGGGTCAGCCCATGCTTCTGAGTTCATGACTTCTCAGTCTACTAACATCAACTCTTATCTACCAGAGCTGCTGTCTTTTGGACGGTCCCATTCTAAATATGGTGATTAATATCACTTTATCCCTTGACGTTTCATCACATCGGGTCGTGTTGGGTATGTACTTTCCCTACTAAGCATTTTCTTGGTCTCCTTATAACCCCATGACCTGTCAGCATATAATATCTACAGCTGCCTCCATCCTGGTATCGCTTTCATGATTCCTTCTCTTCCCATATACCTTGGGTGAGGAAACACCCTTATGTATATTGTACTGGAGAGATGTGAGTTCATGTCTGATTTTGTCCCTGTATGGGTGTATGCATTTTTACCTTGCAATGCCTGCACTATTCGTGCTATATAAAATATTGCTATTATTGGTAATGGTTCAATAAACTCTGATAAAGCACTCCCAATACAAAAAAATAAAATGTGTGTGTCCCCTAGAACTCTCACCCTTCCCTTGCCTACTCTGGATCCTCTGCTTTGTTTTTGTGCTTTTTCCACGTTAACGACTCCTCAGCTGCACAAATGTATGCATGTGATTTATCCGGAAACACTGATAAAAAAAAAACGAAAACTAATTAGCTTGAAAATAAACACCTTAATTTACAATTTATACACACCTAAAATCAGAAGCCCTAATTATATTATACTGTTATGTTATTATTATTATTATTATACTATAATGGTGAAAGGCTGCCCAAAACAATGGGTTTTACCCTGCAACTGAAGTAATGGTTCAATAATTTACTGTACAATCATTTGCTGCAACTAATTTACATATTTTCTGCTCTCCCAGGGCTTTGAAAGGTAGGTTGAAGATTTTCCAGAATGCCTGTTGCAAATCTGATTATTTTTACTGGCGACATGGATCTGAGGTGGTGTTAGCTGCATAAGGATTCCATCAGAATGCAAGAATTAAAAAATGCTGGAGGTTTTAGAAAAATACGAACTGCAGAGGCAGCAAATGGCGAAGGCTTAGAATGCCTGACAGGGTCAGGAGAGCACTGCACGAGCATTTTGGTGATGGGAAAAAAAATCAACTGGAATGGTAAAGGAATGCATATTGTTTGTCAACTAACACTGAGAGGACTCTGATTTCCTCATCAGCTGGCTTGGGAGGTTGATCTAGTCTTGATCTGATCCTCATCTGAAACTTGTTCTACAACCCTGTAATCCACTTTGCAGCCCATTCTCTCTATCTTTTGGGGGGGTCTGCCACTCTCATGCCCTTTTGAGGTGAGTTACCCACAGCTGTCCACATTAATCCAGGGTATGAGCATACCAGAGATTTGTGTAACGGCCTAATGTTTTTTTTTTTTTATCTCTCTTTGTAAATCCTTTTCTTACTACAATTCTTAATATTCTATTCTATTAATCCTTCCCATTGTTGTTAGAGAACAATTCCAGAATGACTCTCGAGATCTCTTTCTTGAGTGCTTACGGTCAGACTGCAGTCCGTTTTTATGTAGGAGAATTTGAGATTGTTTTTTCCCATGTGCCTGACTTTACACTTAACTGCTGATGTTCACTTTACTGCTCCCTCACTCAGTTTTGCGAGATCCCTTCGTCCCTCCTTCGCCCTCAGCTTTGATTTTGGTTACCCAGAACAATTGGGTATCGTCTGAAAACTTTGCCACCTCCCTTTTCCAGATTGCTTCTGGATATATTTTACCGGTGCGTGAAGCATTTGCAGCCTGGCGTGTGCTCTGTGGTTTTCAGTCTCTAAATTCAGCATTTTGAATGGTAGAAATCTTAGAAAAACATAGGAGTGGAAGGGAGGTCTAGAGACCTCCAGTCTGTGCCACAAGCCTCCACTCTGCACCTGCATTTTGGCAGTCTCTCTGTTTTAGTTCAGCCTTTTTGGCCCACCTTTTGTTCATCCTGCTGCTGTGTTCAAGCCTTGTGGTTTGCATTGTACCCTTGTTTACTTAGGTTTTAAGCCCTGTTGGAGCAGGGAATTTATCGCTCCAAACTACTTATCACCATTATACAATGCTGCATACATCCCGTAGTGCTGAAAAGAAGGATAAAGCATTATCTTTCCAGCACATTGGACAGCACCAGGGAAATCTGCCGGGTCCGCCACAAAGAAAGGCCCTGAAACTGCATTCCAGCTTAACCAGCCTCGGGGGGGAGGGTTTGCAAGCCCCGTTTCACTGCCTGCAGGAGGAAAAGGGGTAGTTAAGAGGCAGAGCCTAGCAACTCCCAGGCATCTGGCATGAACGGGAATTGCTCTCATCTCTGTTTCACGGTCTCTCTGCCGCCTAATTCAGCGTAAGATGTCCATGCTATTATTTCCAGTTAATGAAGTGGCTCAAACTTAAGGTGCTTAGGGGTTGATTAATGCTTTGGACCTGCCAGAGTGAGACTGCAGCTCTCCTGTTGAGGAGAAGTTACTGAGGGGAAAAAAACAGACCGTCCCCTCCGGTATTTGCTCCTGTAAAAAAGCTGTTTTATTCAGGGCTGTCGCTGCAACGACCCACCCAGACTAAAGTAAGTTGGGTGGGAGAGGGCAAAATAGAGGTGAAAAATTCCTGGGTAGCTGCAAATGCAGGCTCAGGGTGCGAGATCCCAGCCCTGAGGCAACTGAGTCTGAAGCCCGAAGGAGGTAAAGGTTGGGTCCAGGCCTGGATTTAAGACTGTGGCCCTCCTTGGGCGGTGCCATGGCGACGGGCATCCCTTTGAAGCTGTGCTGGCACACCTGGCACTATAGCAACTTTAAACTGGTTTCTCTTTGGCCTGGATATTTGGTGCCTTCACATATCTGTGTTGACCTGCACATATTTGGTGCAGGTCAACACAGACAACCACAGGATGAAGCGGCTGAGCTTTTCGGTCCCGTCCTGTGGGGCTGTTTTGGGGCGCGTCCAGGGAGAAATCAAAGTTGCATACCTGTGGCTGGAGCTCTCCGCGGACAACAACGCAAAACACCCACACATTGCCTCCTTCCTCCTGATAATTGATATCTAATTCTCTCTAAGGGGGTCATTTTCCAAGCGGAAACGTCCCTCATCGCGTGCGATACCAATATCGGGGGCGGAGTCGGGGACGGCGTCAGCCCCGAAAGAGGAGGAGTTGGGGGGCGGCACCGGGGCTGACGCGGTGAAGACTTCGCCGACAGCGAAAGGTACGCGTCTTTTTCGCTGCCAGTTTCGCGCCGGATAACCACACCTTTTACGGTGTAGGTATTTGGCGCGACGCCAGCAGCGATCTCACCGCGGAGGTGCGATCACTGCCGGCTATCACAGGACCGCCCCCCCCGATACCGCAGGATTCAAAGAGCCCGGCGGTATTAGTAAATCCAGCCCTGAGTGCGTTCTTTTCAGCTTTTGGCACTGGAGCCGTCTCATGTGTGGCTGCTTTGTGCTGCTGTCCACGGAGAACTGCAGTCACGGGGGTGCAACTTTGATTTCTGTTGCACGTGGCAAGGTGGAGGATCCGCTGCACTGGCGGACACGGGGCGCCTTGTTACACTCACGCCACGGCAGGCGAAAGGCAGGCCTCGAGGTTTGTCTGCCCGGTCGGCGGTGAAACGTTCCAATTCAGTCCCTGCCGTGACTAATGAGAGAAACAAACTCCCTGTGTCGGCTAAAGCGATGCAAATTGTTTGCTCTGATAATGCAAATTACCTGAAGGATTCATTTCCCAGCAGACTTAAGGTTGCCCACAAGAATGAATTAATCTGCAGGGAATCATTTCCCAGTAAATTAAAGGGGAGGGGCAGATAAGTACAGATTTCTTTTCACTTTTCCTCTTTTAAATCACCTAATTTACTCTGAGTTTGTATAAAGACGTGTACAGCTTTTTGATGTCATGCTTTTTCAGGGTGAGGGGGATTATGTATTAATTTCCAGCCGTCTGTTATTTGAGCATGCAGAAGCTAACCAGCAGATATGATCTCACCCAGATGTAGCGAAGGTCCGGTAGTGTTCCGCAGCGCGGGATAGGCCGTGAACCTGAAGGGTGGAGCGAGGAGAGCTTGGAGCGTAGTAGAACTCACAGGGTAGCAGCGATGATAGCTTCCTGCGGTAGTCGAGTGAAGTGAAGGACCCATGGTCCGAGGTGCAGGATACCCAGAGCAGGATAGGCCCTCGAGGAGCGAGTACCCAGGAGCACCGAGGGTACCTGGAATAAAGCAGACAAGACCCCTATGGGGCAGGTGTCCTGATGGGTAGGCTGAATAACCCTGGAGGGCAAGTAGAAGCGAGGGGCCCCCGAGGAGCGGGTACCCAGAGCTTCAGTAGGTAGCAAAATACCCCGGAGGGTAGTGAGGAATCCAAGCGAGCAGCTTAGAAGCGTTCAGAGTAGCAAAACCGAAGTCCTTGCTAACACGTTGTATTGGAGCGGAGCGGAAGTTTAAATACCCGGAGGTTCTGACGTCATGCGGTGGGGCCGCCCCCGAGGTTCCCGCCATGACGTGTTTAAGAACATGGGCAGCGTGCACGCACGCGTGCCCTCGGAGGCCTCAGGAAGAAGCATGGCGGACGGGGACGCCCATGCTGGCTTGGAGATGCCGAAGGGTTCGGCAAACAGCAGCAGAGGCAGCCATTCCCCCGAAGGAGGAGGAGAAAGGTAAAAGAGAGGTGAGGCAGAGCGGTCGCAGCCGTCTGCGGCCGACGGACGCAACGGTTTGCCGCTCGCTGTAAACAGCACACAAATCACAGACTCTGTCCTTCCAGGCGCTGGTGCCATCAGTTCGTTATGCAGAATCGATGGGGTTGACTCGGAAAAGGAAACAGCTGGAGGTTTGCACTGCAATAACAAAATGCACAAAAGCAGATTTTCAGTCGTAAGCTGAGCTGTAAGTCACTGAACAACCGAGCGCAGGCCGTAAGGAAAGACCTCAGCTTTACAAAATGTCTTCTAAGAGTAACTTTAAAATGTCTCGTATAGATAACAAACACTTTTCTGCAGCGCAGAAAACGGGACATCGCGTGAAGTACATATCATTAACACTAACTATAAAAATCAATTCAACGCCTTTTCTCTGTTCTGTCAGTCCTGTTCTGCATATCTGATCCAAACATTTATAAATAGTTCAAGAAATATCAGCAAGGACAGGAAAACCCCTGGGTGTAAATTCCCATGCTAATAGAGTTTGTGCATTGTCTGGGAGTTTTTCCGATGGGGGGGGAGGCTATATTGGATCACAAGCGTAGATCATGATAATAAGGTGCCTGGAAATGAGGTTGAAACTTGGCAATGTCCTCGGTCGTCTCAAGGGCTTTGCCATTATTTCTTGGACATTGGGGGCAGGGGAGGGGGTGAGTTTATCCCAAAAAGTAGGGGGGCCAGTAGTGAGAGAAACCCAAAGCAAGAGATGGCTGGCTTAGTGCAAGTAGCAAAGAGAAAGTTTAGTGGCCAAGAAGGTCTGCACTGGAGGCGAAAATATGGAAATACAGCTGGCAGCAAGGCTATTATAAATACATGGGGGGGGGGGTCATTTTATAACTTTGTGGGTAGAGGTGAGGTCTGAGTGTAACTTCTATGTGCAGAGTTTAGTTTGAAAGATCCCAGGTACGTGCCCTGGTGCGTGCGCAAACTCACCCACACGAAGCTACACCTGCTCTGTCGAGCGGGTTAACTTACGGGCATACTTTTTTTTAGCATAAAATAATCACGGTCCGTCTCCTCTGGCCACTCGGAACGCCGGTCCCCAGTGCACGTCAAAGAATGCACTGAGCTCCGGGCTACTTTACAGCTGTCAGTTATGCACGTAAAACTGGGGTTTATGCATGCGAATGGCGTTGAAAATCAGGTCCTTGAGGAACAACTTTTAGTAACCTGACTAGGTGCAAGGTCGGCGGGTACTTGTCTGCCCAGGTGGTTTCCTTTTGAAAACTTGCTACAAGGCACATGGGGTACAAAAGTACACGTGGACCTTGCATCTGTTTTATCCGCAGGTCAGCTGTGAGCAGGAAATTACGTGCGCAGATTTGAAAATCAAATTTGTGTACGCAGGGCCAGTTTTATGGCTGCAGAAGAGGGAAGCAAATAGGTCAGTGGCCTCAGGCTGGGCCTGCTCCTTAGTTTCTGCCCAGGGATCTGGCATGACTTAACCCCGGTCATGTGTGCATTTCCCTCCCTGATCTATCCCGGTCCCTAGGACAGTGCTTTGTTTTGTTTTGTTTTGTTTTGTTATCTCCGTGCATGTTGAAATTAGGAAACTGGATTTAACTACTCTAAAGGGTGCAATTTGCACCCAACTAGATCTTTTTCAGAATTGCCCTCCCCGTGGTGATAATTAAATATGGACAAACGCTGCACCTGAGAAAGGTTGCCACGCTGACTCTAAAGAGCAAATATCATTGCCAAGAAATCAATCCGAGGTCCTCCCCCTTCGTTTTCTTTCTTTTTGGGCAAAGCCTACCGAAATGAAGCATTGAGCCAAAATCCTCAGTGCATGGGAAGCCAAAACTTGTTTCTAAACTTGCGATCTCATGTGGCATGACACCTGCAGTTTTGTTTCTGATTAAATTATGTGCCGTGCACATTTTTAATAAATGGTATTCCTCTAAGGGGAATCGTACAGCTGTTGCACAGGCACCTGAAAGATATTTTTTTTCCCCTTGTTGCATTAGAGAATTACAAACATTAAATAATCTGTAGTGTATGATTTGGAGTGAAATATTTATTTCTTTGAATTAGCGTCAGTGGGACATGTGTATAGCAACTTGGGGGAGGGGGATTAGGAAGGACTGGTTCCTGGACTTTTACTGCTACTGTGGTGGACTCTATATTTTGTATTCCATGGGAAGTGAATAGAATAATCTGTGGTGGTGAGGATACCACATAGATTTGAAGATGGGAACCTGGGTGGAATCCCCTCTCTCGGGTAGGTAGTGCTAGGAAGGAGAAGGGATTATGGGAAAGTCAGGAGATTCTTTCAGAATTTAGAGACAGTCAATTCATTCCCTCCGGCAATGCGATGGTTGAGGCCAGTTTGGTTTAATTAATGTACGCGCCGCAGAAAGCAAAGGTGTTTTAATCAATGATTTAATTGTTGAGCAAAATGTACAACTGTTGTGTCTGATAGAAACTTGGGATTGGGGTGGGTGACCTGATTTGTATCTAGGACGTTTGCCCTAAGAGCTACCTATGTCACCAAAAGGCTAGATCTGTCAGGAGAGGGGGGTGGCATGACGGTAGGGTATTTTTTTAAACTACCAAAAATTGAGTTTGCAAAATCTGTCCAGTTTGTAACATGGATTGTTTAGAAGAGAAAGCTGGAATGGAGAACTCATAGCTTTAGTAGTGGTTTACAGCCTTCCATCCAACCTTATTATGCTACTATTGAATTGACTGAATTTATTGCAGGCCTAGTGGGTTCTCATAGTAAAATTCTATTGCTGGGGATTTTAACCTTCTCTTACAATCTGCTCATGGGAAAGAAGCTACGGATTTTATTTTTAACCAGTGGAAGATTTGGGATTCATTTGCTTGATGAGGGACCCACACATATAGTAAGGAACACAGGTTGGATTTGTTTTTTAGATCTGTCAAGTGTTTAGTAGAGGGTGATCTGATCATATTCCGTTGTCATGCTTGGAACACTCCCTTCAATTTATAGTAGATATCTTCATGTCGCAGGTCTCGCTGGCCAGGAGATCTATAATGCATAAGAACATAAGAAATCTGATAGTAGAGAAACTGGTGAGTTTTCTGTTGGAGGCTTAGGGGGTCATTTTCCAAACGGATCGCACGCGATAAGGGACGTTTCGCAAGATCAGGGCGGAGTCGGGGCGGCGTCAGCCCCGGAAGAGGAGGAGTAGGGGCGACACCGGGGCCGACGCCGCGAAGACTTCGCCGACAGCGAAAGGTACGCTGCGTTTTTGCTGCCAGTTTCGCGCCGAATAACTACACCTTTTATGGTGCAGTTATTTGGCACGACGCCGGCAGCGATCGCACCGTGGAGGTGTGATCGCTGCCGGCTATCTCAGGACCGCCCCCCTGTTTCGCACCCCACCCCCCATTACCGCGGGATTCAAAGAGCCCGGTGGTATTAGTAAATCCAGCCCTTAATTGACAATTGATGGTCAGATTTTAGAATTTATGGTGAATTCTTGGATTACAAACTTTAAAAGGGCCTATGCTAATCTGGAACATAAGAACATGCCACACTGAGTCAGACCAAGGGTCCATCAAGCCCAGCATCCTGTTTCCAACAGAGGACAAACCAGGCCATAAGAACCTGGCAATTACCCAAAAACTAAGTATTCTATGTTACTGTTGCTAGTAATAGCAGTGGCTATTTTCTAAGTCAACTTAATTAATAGCAGGTAATGGACTTCTCCTCCAAGAGCTTATCCAATCCTTTTTTAAACACAGCTACACTAACTGCACTAACCACATCCTCTGGCAACAAATTCCAGAGTTTAATTGTGCGTTGAGTGAAAAAGAACTTTCTCCGATTAGTTTTAAATGTGCCACATGCTAACTTCATGGAGTGCCCCCTAGTCTTTCTATTATCTGAAAGAGTAAATAACCGATTCACATTTACCTGTTCTAGACCTCTCATGATTTTAAACACCTCTATCATATCCCCCCTCAGCCGTCTCTTCTCCAAGCTGAAAAGTCCTAACCTCTGGAGTTTCTGTATTTCATACACTATCTTTCTGGTCCATCAAAGAACCACCCAATGCAGTTTACAATAAAACAGAATACAAACAAATACATAATCAAATATATTTTAAAAATACATAATGCATAAACAAACATACAGAATCAAAATACATAAATGAATACACATTTCTTCATAATAATACACAAATCAATATAAAACAGTAAGTAATCAAACCTCTAATGTCCGACAGATGTGGTCAGCCCCTCTCTCTCTTACTGAGTGACTGAGCAATCAATACAATATAATATAAAATAAACAGTGTAATACAATATCAATATAATATAATATCCAGAAAATATAAAATACAGTATATTACAGCATACCCATATTCTAGCTGCTTAACCCCTGCTCCCTCTCTCATAGAAGGTTAGGGAAAAAACAAGGAAATTTCCTCCCACAGACAAAGAATTGACTACAAAGTCCCACTCTTACTTCTCTTTGTCACTTGCATAAGCAGGGCATAATAGTCCTCCCTATCTAAAACTGTGAAGGACTTCAAAGGGGCGTGGGATAAACACTGTGGATCCATCAAGTCTAGTGGGCATAAATAGAGAGGAGGCAGCAAACACTGCACGGAGCGGCAGTAGCCACTGAGGCATTCACGGAGCGGGATGCCAGTGGCCAGTAGTCAGTGTTCCACCTTCAGGCAGCAAGACACTGCTCGGAGTGGCAGTAGCCACTGAGGCATTCACGGAGTGGGATGCCAGTGGCCAGTGATTGGTGTTCCACCTTCACGGAGCGGAAGGATGGAGGGCTGCCATCTCAAAAAAACACAAACAAACAAACAAGCAAACAAAACAGGGGTGGGCAAGGGGCAGGGGTTGAGCTGGATGTTCACTTGATGAGCTGGATGTTCACTAGGATGGCGCTGCTCTCTGCATTGGTGGAGGGGTGGAAGGGAATTGGGGCCGGAGGGTGCTGGAAGCCAATAGAGACGGGTGGGAGGGAGAAAAAGGGGGAGAAAAAAAATGGATAAACTGCGTAGCTTGCTGGGCAGACTGGATGGGCCGTTGGTCTTCTTCTGCCGTCACTTCTATGTTTCTATGTATTGCTCCATCTCACCCCCAAAGGAGCTTGCAAAGGCAAGATGCATAACATGCAAGGGTAGAACATAGTTTCCTTTCCAAGATCACAATTCCAAAAGCTCAATTGTTTTTCATAGAGGTTAACACTTACACAGGATAAAACAAAAGACCAAGGCCTATGAGAAATCTTTTGTGATCAACCAGCCACACAAGAGCACCTTGGTTCCATGGAAGTCTGTATGTCTTAAAGCATCAGACCTGATATTTGGAAAGGAAATGGAAGAGCAGATCGGACGCGAACTGGTAGAAATGAAAAAGGTTAAGACGTTATACCTAGCTGAGCAATTGAACTGTCTTCCAATTATCCCCATAAAGTTATTGCAGTTAGTAAATAGCTAGTGGGAGCCAAAAGATCAACCCACCACTGTAACATGGGGTACTGTTTCATGCACCAAGTTTGCTGATTTTTATGAATCCAAAATCAGCTTGCTTTGATCTACTTTAATAGCCAGATTAGAATGAGCAGTTTATCACTTGATCACAGATTAGATCACACTTTTATCACAGATTAGAATGAGCAGTTTATACTTGAAAAACTTTAACGATCCAAAGACAATGACAAACCTTTTCCAACAGAAAAAAATCAGCAGAACCAGAGGTCACGAGCTGAGGCTCCAAGGAGGAAGACTAAGAACCAATGTCAGGAAGAATTTCTTCACGGAGAGAGTGGTGGATGCCTGGAATGCCCTTCCGGAGGAAGTGGTGAAGTCCAAAACTGTGAAGCACTTCAAAGGGGCATGGGATAAATATTGTGGATCCATCAGGTCCAGAGGACGCATATAAAGAGCAGGTAGTAAAATACTGCACGGAGCGGCAGTAGCCACAGAGGCATTCACGGAGCGGGATGCCAGTGGCCAGTGGTAGGTGTCCACCTTCATGGAGCGGAAGGATGTAGGGCTGTCATCTCCCAATTAAATAAAAAACAAAAACAAAAAACAAAACAGGGATGGGATCCATCAGGTCTAGAGGACACATATAAAGAGCAGGTAGTAAAATACTGCACGGAGCGGCAGTAGCCACAGAGGCATTCACTGAGCGGGATGCCAGTGGCCAGTGGTAGGTGTCCATATAAAGAGCAGGTAGTAAAATACTGCACAGAGCGGCAGTAGCCACAGAGGCATTCACGGAGCGGGATGCCAGTGGCCAGTGGTAGGTGTCCACCTTCACGGAGCGGAAGGATGGAGGGCTGTCATCTCCCAATTAAATAAATAATAAAAAAACCCAGGGATGGGATCCATCAGTTCTAGAGGACGCATATAAAGAGCAGGTAGTAAAACACTGCATGGAGCGGCAGTAGCCACAGAGGCATTAACGGAGCGGGATGCCAGTGGCCGGTGGTAGGTGTCCACCTTCACAGAGTAGAAGGATGAAGGGCATCCATCTCCCAATTAAAAAAAGAAAAGAAAAAAAGAAAAAAAAACAGGGATGGGTTCATGGGCTTATAGGTATTACCAATTATTAGGCTTTTCAATATTTGATGATAGTTAATGTGACTTTCAAGGCATTCTTCACTTTCGGTGCATGTCCGGCATGACTCCTTGCTTCAATGACAGGGGAAAAGAAAAACTGATACTTCACACATTTCCAGCATTGCCCTCTGCTTCATGGCAGAGAGCTATGCTGCCGCTTACCCAACTAATCAAACTTAATATTTCACTTGGAAGCAGCTCCAGCACTGCTCTCTACATTAATGGTGGGGGTGAAAAGGGAATTAGAACATAAGGTTACTAAGAGCCAAGATAAACAGTTAAGTATGAGAACAAATGTGTGAAGCTTGCTGGGCAGACTGGATGGACCGGTTGGTCTTCTTCTGCCGTCATTTCTATGTTTCTATGTTTCTATGTTTCTATCACTAAACAGATCTTTATTTGTTGTTGAAACTATTTCTGAAAGACCTGCACAGCCCACTCAGTCAGGTTTGGAGACTCTGTTTTGGAGAATAGAGTTAGGTGGTAAATACTAGGGATGTGCATTTGTTTCATCCGTTTCGGCAGAACGTGCGTACCTTAATAACTTTATAGTACACCCGAAAAAAAACCGGATAATATGTGCTAACTCGTTATTAAAAATACCCACCTATTATCTGTTTTTTCGCGTATGCTATAAAATCGGTGAGGTACGTGTGTACCACCGAAATGGATGAAATGAATGCACATCTGCTTTAAAAACAGTCCTGCTCAGGCCAAAATTTAAAAAGAAGGAGCGTGACCAGTCAGTACTAGTACCTTTCCATCCAGTATCCAACTTGGCATGTCTCTGTAAAATTTGGAGAAAGCTGTCCTTTCTCTGCTTACTAACGTTTTGGATGCATATGACATTCTACACCCCCATCAAATGAGCTTTTATTAGGGATGCGGAATGGAATCTCTTCTACGTGCAAAGGCAGGGGGGCAGGACAAGGGGCACCTTACTGGGCTTCCGTGACCTTTCATACACTTGGCCATGATCTGTTGCTTCAACCAATATTGGGAGTCTTTGGGATCCCTTTGCAATGGCTAAGTTCTTTCTTGATTTCTTTTGTTGTTTATTGGGACGGTAGTTGCTCCATTCCCCGTGAGCTGGTTTTCTGGGGTGTGATAGGATATATTATTATCCCTTGTACATTTTAATATTTACCTTTCTCTTCTGTTGTCATTAATTGAGAACATGGGCTTTCAAACACATGTGTATGCAGATGACATTCAGCTGTATATTTCAGTGGGAGATGATCAAGGAGTGACAATGAAGAAGATGGCTACCTGCTTTGAGAGGGTAGCTAACTGGCTAAAATCTCATAGAGTGTATTTTAACCTTCAGAAGACAGGGAGCCTGATATTCAGTGCTACTCAGCCAGGTAAATAGTGACTTATCTGGCTAAGTGACAGCTGCTGAGTATCCAGCTATGTTCAGCAGCTGCCATGTAGTCACTTATCCAGCTAAGTAGATAGCCGGATATCTAGTGGGCAGGCAGTGGGCTGCTTGGGGCAGTTTTTCTTATCCAGCTAACTTAGGCCTGGATTTTCTAAAATCGAGGGCCTTTGAGAATCGTGCGGTACCGGGGGGGTGGCGGGGTGAAGCGGGGGCAGGTCTGCGAAAGCCGGCAGCAATCGCACCACCACGGTGTTATTGCTGCTGGCTTTCGCACCCAATAGCGCCACCATGAAAGGTGGCGCTATTGAGCGCTCTACTGGCAGCGATAAGGAGTCTTACCTTTCGCCGTCAACAAAGTCGTCATGGAGTCCGCCCCGACACCGCCCCAACTCCTCCCCTTCTGGTGTGGACTCCGCCCCAACTCCGCCCCGATCTAGGTATTGCATGCGAAAAGTCCCTTTTCACGTGCGATCCCTTTAGAAAATGACCCCCTTAGCTGGATAAGTTGATTTTAAAATCCGGCGCACATGTGCACACGGCCATGAGATTTTATAACATGTGCTTGCTGGCATGCGCATGTTATAAAATTGGTGCATCCATGTGCGTGCGCCAGGAACCGTGCGCACATCGACATACTTGCGTTAGAACATAAGAACATAAGATATTGCCATGCTGGGTCAGACCAAGGGTCCATCAAGCCCAGCATCTTGTTTCTAACAGAGGCCAAACCAGGCCACAAGAACCTGGCAATTACCCAAACACTAAGAAGATCCCATGCTACTGATGCAATTAATAGCAGTGGCTATTCCCTAAGTAAACTTGATTAATAGCCGTTAATGGACTTCTTCTCCCAGAACTTATCCAAACCTTTTTTGAACCCAGCTACACTAACTGCACTAACCACATCCTCTGGCAACAAATTCCAGAGCTCTATTGTGCACTGAGTGAAAAAGAATTTTCTTCGATTAGTCTTAAATGTGCTACTTGCTAGCTTCATGGAATGCCCCCTAGTCCTTCTATTATTCGAAAATGTAAATAACCGAGTCACATCTACTCGTTCAAGACCTCTCATGATCTTAAAGACCTCTATCATATCCCCCCTCAGCCGTCTCTTCTCCAAGCTGAACAGCCCTAACCTCTTCAGCCTTTCCTCATAGGGGAGCTGTTCCATCCCCTTATCATTTTGGTCACCCTTCTCTGTACCTTCTCTATCGCAATTATATCTTTTTTGAGATGCGGCGACCCCACTGTTTCTCCCCAATTATGAGAACTTCATTGGCTCCCCGTGTTCTGGTGGATTCAATTTAAAAATTTGTTTATAGTTTTCAAATATTTAAATGACAAAGGTACCCGGTCAAACGTAGGGATCGTTTGAGTTTTAATATTTTGACTCGGACCTTGTGTTTAACACAAAAGGGTCTTTTGTAGGTCACATCTCCCTTTCAGGCAAGATTTACACTTGCCATAAGGCAGCTTTTAGCATGGTGGGTCCAGACCTATGGAACATCTTGCCGTTAGATCTCTGACTGCAGATAAATTATACATTATTCAGGAAGCAGTTGAAAGCTTGTTTTTTGGTATAGGTTCTGTTTAAGTTTAGCAAGGGTGACCGTGAGCAAGTATGGGAGAGCTTAATAAGTTAGAATTTGTCTAGATTTTAGTAGAGCAGTTAATTGGTAGAGACATGTATGTTTTAATTGATTCTTTGAGGTTTTAAGTTTGAAATTTTTCGCTTGTACTATTTGTTGCTGATTGAAGAAGTTATATTGTAATTCGCCTTGAGATTACTTAAATACTGAGATGAAAAATCAAATCACTCATTCAGCGGCAGCAGTAAGAAATCACTCTGAAGCCCATCATGCTACATTATATTGACCATTTTCATCCATTACCATGATTGCTTACCTTCATTTCAGATGTACTAAATTATAAAATGGCATAAAATCATGAAACATGATACTGCCGGAAGACACGAGTGCATTGCCTGTTGTTAGCCCAGTGCCTTGGAACACTGTGGCACATGAAAACCCAAAGATGAATGAGTCAGTGCACCCTAGGGTAGATATGTGCAAGGCATTTAAAACAACTTAGAAAAAAACAAATGACATTTATTGTTTTGCTTTGTTTCCAATCTGAAACAACACAAAAAACAAAATACAATAAAACAACAACAAAAAAACCCCGATGAAGAGAGGATAACTCTTGAAAGCTAGTCACTCATGTATTATGTTAGTCCAATAAAATGATATCACCTACAACTTGTTGTTTGACCCTTAATTCTACATAAAAGAAAAATGAAATGAGACACTTGTAGGCATATCCCAACCCCTTGAGCGCCCTAGTCTCCAGCCACAGCAGAGTGATGTAATGGGAGGGGAGAAGGGACGGGAGGTCACATTTGTTTTTAAAAAGCTGTGGTGTGACACCAATGGCCATCAAGACCTGGTGGTTGGCACAAGGACACAGCCTCATCAGCTACTCACCTGCATATTTCACCCAAAACTGTCATAATATGTCTCTGTTTATACCACTTATTGATTACAAGTCTGCCTCTTTCAGGAGGTGGCTTCTGGGAATTATTGCTGGGCCATTTAGGGGATCTGTGATCTCATGCATCATGCATTACGATCACAGACATTAAGATTTACTTTTTTATTTTCATAGGCATGGCTCTTTCTTCCAATCACACAAAGCACAAGCAAGCTAATTGTTTGATCAGAGCATGGCTACACGAGGCAGGCCAGGTGCCAAGCGGCATAATTAGTATGTACCCCACCCAACATGCCATGACCAGCTGTTTTATTTGATTTTTTTGACAATTAAATCCCCTTCATTCCTTCCAATTAGAAATACATTTGCTTCTCTGCTGCGACATTGGAGAATTTACATTATGCAGCAGGTTCAGAGGTTTTAAAAACACAGGCAATAACAAAACAGAAACAGATGAAATGCTTGAAACAAAAATAAAAAAAGGTCTTTGTTCAGATTGGCTCTGGGTTGGTTATTAAGTTCCCTGAACAAGAGAAACTGGATGTCATTGCTTACGTTTTTAGTACCTTCTACAATAATAGCCTACTTTTAAACATTAACCTGGGGTAGGATGTTTTCCTTTCTGTCTGGTGTCGCATTAGGAAGCTGGTATCTCAGGTGCAACATTAATTTATTTAATTTTAATTTTTCATTATGTTAAATGTATGTTTCATAGCTGATTATGGGCTCTTAATTGCAATGCTAGTATTATGAATGCCTCAGAACCTCACTGTGTGCGGGAGATAAGCTGCTGATTAGAATATTGATGTCACCATTCCAGTGAGAAGGCTAAAGTCACAAGCTGTGAGCTGGCACTGAGGTCTGGCACACCTCCTGCAGTGGGCGAAGAGATACCATGCATCCGTCTGTGGCAGATGCTGAGATCTCGTGCATCCCCCCCTGTGGCAGATGCTGAGGTTCTGTGTGCCTGCCTAGGGCATGCACTGAGCTCCCATGAGCACTGAGCTCCCGCACATGCCCCTCTACAGCAGACACTGAGGTCCTGCATGTCCATCTGCAGTGGGCACCGAGACCACATGCATCCATCTGGGGCAGATGCTGAGATCTCGTGCATCCCCCCCTGTGGCAGATGCTGAGGTTCTGTGTGCCTGCCTAGGGCATGCACTGAGCTCCCATGAGCACTGAGCTCCCGCACATGCCCCTCTACAGCAGACACTGAGGTCCTGCATGTCCATCTGCAGTGGGCACCGAGACCACATGCATCCATCTGGGGCAGATGCTGAGATCTCGTGCATCCCCCCCTGTGGCAGATGCTGAGGTTCTGTGTGCCTGCCTAGGGCATGCACTGAGGTCCCATGAGCACTGAGCTCCCGCACATGCCCCTCTACAGCAGACACTGAGGTCCTGCATGTCCATCTGCAGTGGGCACCGAGACCACATGCATCCATCTGGGGCAGATGCTGAGATCTCGTGCATCCCCCCCTGTGGCAGATGCTGAGGTTCTGTGTGCCTGCCTAGGGCATGCACTGAGGTCCCATGAGCACTGAGCTCCCGCACATGCCCCTCTACAGCAGACACTGAGGTCCTGCATGTCCATCTGCAGTGGGCACCGAGACCACATGCATTCATCTGGGGCAGATGCTGAGGTCCCACACATACCCCCCTGCGGTGGTGCTGAGATCCTACGCGTCCCGCTTCAGCAGGAAAGGAGGTCCCGCATGCCTTCTTGAGGCAGATGCTGAGGTTTTGCACATCCGTCCGCAGCAGGCACTGAGGTCCTGTGCATTCCCCTGTGATGGGCACTGAGCTGCCATATGTCCCTGTGGAAAGTGCTGAGGTCCCCACATCCCCCAATGACAGGCGCTGACATCCCTCACATCCTATTGTGACAGTCACTGAGGTTTCGCCCATTCCTCAGCGGGTGCTGAGCTTCCTCATGTCTCCCTTGTGGTGGCACTGCCACCCATTTCCCTGCAGCACTGAGCTGCCACACATCCCCCTGAAGCAAATGCTGAGGTCCCATTTAGAAGTCTTCCTGCAATGGGTGCTCAACTCTTATGCACCCCCATGGTGGATGCTGAGGTCCTATGAGCCTTCCTGTGATGGATGCTCTTGTGTGTGTGTGTGTGTGTGTGTGTGTGTGTGTGTGTGTGTGTCTTTGGTGGATGCTGAAGTCCCTTGCCAGAAGATGCCATTTTTCATAGAAAAAGAAGCTCGGGGACTAGGGATCATGATATGAAGTGGAGAGAGGGAGACTTGAAAGAAATGCAAGGAAATGCCTCTTTTCTGAGAGGATGGCCAGGGACAGCCTACCAGCAGAGGTGAAAACAACCAAACAGTGGCAGAATTCAATTAGCCTTGGTACAGAAATGGAGGATAGTGGTAAGAGGACGGGAGAGGGATGACTAGAGGTTATGCTGGGTATAAGGGCATGTGCCAAGTGGTCCTATCTCCCAACAACTACCACGCTACTATATTATCAAGGTGGCATTAATTAGGAACTGCTGTGAACTGCATGTTTTAACCAGCCCCAAAGCCGAATCAATGGGAGGCTACTCAAATATTGGTCTTCTCTTCTTGTTGTGCCACAGTGGTAATGAGCTGTTCCAATGCTCTTATTATGACTCTAACCTTTTTCTCAGGTAGAGAACATCCACATCGCTCCTGATGCCAGAGACCAGATCATAAATCAGTGGAAACCTGAGCAGGATTTAAAGACAAGTTGGTCACAACCTCAAATATATTCTTAAAGCATGCTAGGAAAGTGCAAACAGATACGTATGTGTTAGTGAGCCAGAATGATGATTGAAGGCTACATAGACTTCTTTGGATTTTGATCATTTGTATCATTTTTATGTGGAAACTGGCACATGCCACACAAATAGTTGATAAAATGAGGTTTCAAGAGACCCCCATCCTCTTTGTCCATACTTGCAGTTTAGCCACCCATAAGATCTCATCTTTTTAGCATATCTGGCAGAAACCAAAATGCTTTAAGAGATATGGAACTTATCACGCCCCAAAATCTACAGATCTGTAACTAGTTCACCCTTAACTCCATTAACATGGACATCCAACCCCACCCTATTAACACAGTTTTCCAATCGAACCTCATTAATATAGATTTCCACCTGTAAACTCGATAACATGACTCCTACTCCATTAATATGGACTTCTGCCCCACTCCATTAACATGGACTTCAAAACACATTAACATGCAAATCCAACACCATTTAGATAGACTTCCAAATCCAACTCCGTTTAGGGTCTGATTCATCAAGGTCTTGTCCCATAGACATAAACAGGCTGATGCAAAATCCACGTAGGAAAAATGGGCGCTCATGATTGAGTGCCCACTTTCCTAACATGCGCCCAGCCACCTTTCCCAGGCATGTGATGCAGTATGCTAATGAGCCGCTGCATTAAAAAGGAGGTGCTAGAGGAAATTGTGTGTCCCTAGCACCTCCTTGGCATCGGGTGCCCAAGAGAAATGACTACAGGTTAGGACAATGGACGCTCGTTAAACTGAGTGTCCATTTTCCTAACCTCACTACCGTCAAGACTTTTTTTTTCATGTTGCTGCTTTCTGTGGTTCCTCTGAGTTAATATTAAGTCAGAGGAACCACAGAAAAGCAGTATTTTCTGCTTTTCTGTTCAACTTTTGGGGCTCTTCGAGTTTTAATGTCAGCTCCAGAGCTGGCGTTAATTTTTGAGGGTTAAAATGTTTGCATCAGGCACACAGTTATTTTTTTACATCGGGGCACTACATGTGATGAGCGCTATTAGCTACCTGCTGATTTGGACACGCATTTTGGATGCGCTAATCCCCTTATTGCATAAGGGGTTATGGACACTCATCCAAAATGCACATCCAACTGTGGGTTAACCTGTGCGCTAGCCTGAGCGCACAGTATTGCATCGGCTTGAAAGAGAGAGAGAAAAACCTCAGAGAATTAGGTTGTAAAATGGACTTCCATCCCCAATCCCATTATTGGTGGTGATCGTGCCCTCAGCAGGCATGCTTGCCTCCTTTAATTTAGCTCTCTCTGAATCACAGAAATTATTTTTCCCAGTATTTTTTTTCTAACAGAATAGAAAACATGCAGCAAAAAATTAGGCTTCAGTTCTGCCCGTCTTCATCTAGTTTTATGTGTAAACAATGGAAACCCAGAGTCTTACTTAATATAGGTTTGACACACCAAATCTTCAAAAACTTGATGCTCTTTTTAAGCAGATATAAGCTATCAGTCTTAGAATGACTAAGAAAATCAATAAACAATAAAACAGAAGAACAAAACAAATAAATTAGACCAATAAGAGAAAACATTGAGATGCTGTCAGGCTGATTAGATAAATGAGGCCAAATGAAAACCACCAACCAAGAAATTGTATCTGAAGTTAGAAATGCACAGATATATTTGAAGGTGCTTTTGGCAATTTTGTCTTCTTGAGCATCACCTGCAGCAAGCTCATGCTGTTCCTGCAAGATTGTCAGAATGTGAGAGACGTCCTTTGATTCTGTCCCGAGGCAGAAGTTTTGGGATTTCTTGCAGGATCTGAAAATAAAAAAAGTGCAGAAGGCAATGCTCGCCAGCTTATCCAATATTGGAACCTTTGCAGGTTTTGGTGCTTTTTATCGGTCCAGTGCAAAAATTGTCCAAAGATGATAATGTGCATGACAATAAGGGCCCCTCCTGCTTAATTCTTACTTATCAAGAAGATCCCAAAAAGTCATGGGTCACCTTTTTGGATAATTCTTGCTTTGATCCAATGAAATGTATTGTAACTTGTAAAGAACACATCTCTCCATGCCCATCGTGGCTACCGGTGCTCTGTATCTAACACAGACTTTATGGACTTCCTGGGGAGATTGACCTTTTTGATGTACCTGACAGTGATATCTGCATTGCCTTTGTTTTATGTACTTGAGCGATGATGTTATCTGCTGTTCTTTTCAAAAATATGTTTTTACAATCATGTGAGGGATAGGAATAGGCAACCTCCAGTCCCCATGGACACCAGCCTTCTTGAGGTTTCAGGATATACTTAATGAAAATGCACGAGCTGCAATTGAAGCAGTATGCATGCAAATCTCTCATGCATATTCATTAGAGATATCTTGAAAGCCCGAGTGGATTGCTGTCTGTGGCGACTGCATGTTGCCTATCCCCTAGTGAGGAAGCAAGCAGGCAAAAATAAATTTGGAGAACATACCTGAGATGCTTAATGCAAACAGGACAGACCAGGGGAAAAAAACATTATTATAAACAAGTTAAGGCAATTTAGCAACTTATAAAAAACATATTGCATGGGGAAGCGTATTCTGGAATATCAACTGTCTAGCACTTACCATTTCCTATAATCTGAAACTAACATAGCCCTAGGCAACAATAAACAGAGCCCCTAGATTCTGTTGGAGGAAGCTTTGTTGAACATGGATGGAATAAGGAGGCAAGGTCTTAGCCTGCATAACGCATTCAACAGAAACTGCCAAGACGAAATCCACCACCCAGATTCCATTTGTAATCGCACCAGGCTTTTGAGCCGATCTATTGAAGCTTCTGTTCAGAATGATAACGATAAGCATTTGGAACCATGAGTATTCAATTAGAGAGTTGTTTTTCATTTTTCTTGTGAGCTTGAATGGAATGGATAAGAATACAGATGTGGTGCTAACGTAAATTGCCGTTCTTCCTCAGTGCAGGGAAAAACTGTTACAAGAAGAAGAATGAGCACAGGTCACATGCTGCTGTGACAGGATTTCATACAAAGATAAGTTTAGAGACTGGAAGGGTGAGAAAGCATGAGAAGGTGTTGGGATCTGTGGGAGGGAGCACTAGGGAGCGCTCCTGAATCCTGGAGATGTGTGCCATGGACCACGACGCAACTGCAGAGAGGAGCTCCGTGGAAGCGCCGCAGCAGGCAAGACGTGTCCCAGCATGGGAGGAGCAGGCTGACCACTGCCCTAACTTCTGCTGAACCTGCACGCACAACACAATGCTGGTCTCTGGGATAGCCATCCGGCCACTCAATAGCCCTTTTGGACCTGCCACTGAGTTAAGATGCGGCAGGATGGACAGAGTTCAAGGACAGGCGATGGTACTGGAGCTTGGAACAAGATGAGACCTTGGCCTTAGACTAGGCTGACGGCTTGAAGAAGACGAGGAAGCTTGGAGGATCAGATGAAATGAAGACACATGGAGCTGGGGACTCAAGACGAGATGAGGATGCTTGAAGACTCAGACAAGATGTGGACACTTAGTACTTGGGAGCCCAGATGAGACAAAGGCGCTTGAAGACTCAGATGAGACGAAGATGTGAGGTGGTTTGGAACTCAGACGCAATAGGTGGAGATCAGAAGTGGATTCTAGAGAGTCAGGCAAGGATTGCGAATACTCCAATGAGGATTTGGAACTGGGGAAAACTCAGATGAGGATAAGGACTCAGGGTACTCAGATGAAGACAGAGGCTTAGGAACTAGGAGGAACCCAGGCAATGCTTGAAGACAGAGGGCTCCAGCCACCAAACTCAGACAACAGATAGTAATAGATTTACTCCCAGGAAGGTCAGCTGAAGATGAGGTCCGGGGCAAGCGAGCTAAACCCGGAACTTAAGGACTGACGGTACTTCAAGAACAGGACTGGACAAGGACAGCAGGAGCAAGACTTGGAACATCAGGGTTGGAATGTAGGACATCGGATATGAAAGGATACCATCAGGTACCTCAGGACATCAGGAGATCAAAGCATCTGGACATCTAGGGCATCTGGACATCAGGGACCTCTAGAGAGAAGGACCACAGGGATGTCTGGAAAATGATGGACAAAGACATCAGGAGGCTGAGACGTCTGGACATCCGAAAACAAGGGGACATCAGGACATCCGGAGATAGGGAGACGTCTGGACATGGAGACACAGAGACATCAGGACATCTGAAGACGGGAAGACATCTGGAGACACGGTGACATCAGGACATCTGAAGACAAGAGATCGGGATCCGACGAGAGACCAGAACATGGAATGAAGATGATGACGAAGGTTCAAGAACCATGGACGAAGACAAAGAGGATCAACAAAGAACAGAGTGCCTTGAAGAAGTGAAGAAGGATCACGGAGGACTCCTGGAATGAAGGGCTGGAACTGAAGATCCAGGAGAGGTCCGATTCCATGACCAACTCCTTTCAAAGGCGAAGACTGACTGAAGGCTGAACCCTTTTGTAGGGCAGAAGAGGAAACAGCTAAGGACATCAGCAGGAGGAGCTCTGAAGGACTGCCCACTGCTGGCCCTTTAGGAAGAAGGCAGGACCAGGGACAGCGATGTAGTGCAGTGAAGGAGGAGGCAGGCCTCAACGAGAGCAGCTCCCTGCCGCGAAGAACAGAAGAAAGATGGCAGTTTTCTGCCGTGTGAAGAGGAGCTTCAGGGCGGCCTCCTGGCTGCAGAAGAGGACGTTGGAGGCAGCCTCCAGGCCTCAAAGAACCCGTGGAGTTGGGGATGGCCTCCAGGCTGCAGAAGAGGAATGCTGGCAGCAGCCTAGTCGTGAAGAGCCGGAGGAGGCGGCGCCTAGGCTGCATGGAAGGCCCGGTCGGCAGCAGCTCTCAGACCGTGTGAAGATGGAAACTTCAGTGACGGCCCCCAGGCCACGAGAAGCAGGCAGTGACAGCTCTGGCAGCAATAGCGGCGGCCTCCAGGCTGCGAAGATGGACGGGAACAGCATCTGGCCCGCCGTGGTGTGCCGGTTTTCCCGCCCTCCCCCCTCCCCCGATAAAACGATTTTTTAACCAAAAAAACTAAGACGATCAGATTCCCCCCCCCCCAGCCAAAATCGATCGTTAAGATGATCGATCACACGATTCACATCCCTAGTTCTTACAAATTTAAGAGCCATTGCTGCTGGTGTCTCTTTTTGCTGAGAGGTGCTGAGGACAGGATCCCGCTGCTGGCCTGGATCTGAGCATCAGGCCGCTGTGACTTTTCCGTGGCGCAGCTGATCAGGTCTGAAGGTGCACCATTTGGGAAAAACTGGCTGCTTACATCTTTCTCTCCACCTCCTCCCCCAAAAGGTCCCATTTCACAATGTAATTTCCTTTCGTTTCCTATGTGCAAATAAAATCTCTTTGGACTTCCTTTACTTCAGCTGCTCCATCTTCCAAAAATGTATTCGGAATTCAGAAGTGTGTAGGACCCTTCCTTGTGAAGAGCTGTTTAGATTGTTACAAAGCTTGGTGGTAAGGCATGGGTAGGAGGGCCTGGGTACTGGATTAAGTACTGTCTGATCATCTATCCAGGATGGTAGGGAACTATAGAGGAAAAGAACAAAAACGGACATAGACAAGGAATAATGTCCTACAAGCAGCCAAGCGCATAGAACTGGCAGCCGGGATATATCCTTAGCAGTGAGGTCAGGGATAACTGGAGAGACTGGATGGGCTAACTGATCTTTATCCGCTGTCATCTACTATGTTAGAGCCCCCAAAGCAAATGAGGATCTCATAATCCCTGTCAAAGAGCTATAAGTGCTATAAGGATCTGAATGTATGGGAAAGGACCCTGCCAGCCTTTTTTCTGAGACCCAATTTACCAAAGGAAGCAGAGCTGAGCTGTGGTTTGGCCTCAGTAACTGGTGTGGCAGGCCATGCAAAGATCACTTTTTAGTTACTAAATAGTCAGGCAAGGCAGTGTCAGAATTAAAGCTCTTAATGCTAGGGGCTGCAGTTCCCAATGGCTCACCCATAGCAGACCCCCATTAAAACTGAGATGACATTTTGTGTATGTTGGGAGGAGGCTTGCATCGAAACCTCAGGCTTGCCTGTTTTCCATTGCATTTTACAACCCACTGTTGTGTCTGTTGACCCTTAGGCCTGGGGTGAGATTTGCTCTACCTGCGGGGAGGAACCTCGCAGATTCTCACTGCCGGGAGGGGGGCCCTGACGAGGCAGAGAATAAATAGAGGGGTTCATCTTTACCAGACCTTATTCCCCTCGGGTTGAGCCTTTGGGTGCCGGGGCTGGCAGGACTTAGGCAAGGATCCCTGGATGTAGGCGAAGTAGCAGATTCCAGGGCCAGGCAAGGGTCGAGGCAGGCAGAAGACAGGCGAAACCAGAGTCCAGGCAAGTGTCAAAACCAGATACCATTCCAAGGGGTAAGCATGTGAATGGCGGGACAGGAAGAGGAACAGGCTGGGCAGGTGAGGCAGGTTCAAGCTGGATGGACGAGGCAGGTACAGGGAGAGCAGACGAAGTAGGAAGCAACACACACTAAGAGTCATGGGAGGACCTGTTGCTGAGGCAAGGATGTCTGGGAGGCCCTTATATAGGGCCCGAACTGGTGATGTCATCATCGGGCACCGCAGCCTTTTCCCGCCGTGGGCCCTTTAAATGTCGGGCCGTCGAGCACAAGTGTGGCTAAGGAGAACCGCGGGAGCCTGTCGCGTGGAGGAGAGTAGCGAGCCTCGGCATTGGGCATCAGTAGTGCAGCTCGCAGGAGGCCCCTGCGAGCCACGAAACACAGCGCACGTCTTTTTTTTTTTTTTTTTTAGCTCGTCCCAGGAAAATCACCATTTTAAGATCTTGCTGAAAGAGAGCTTGGCTTTGTTGGGCCGCAGGGGCAAGACGGAGCTCTCGACTTGTGAGTGACTCACGAGTACCTGGGAAAAGGGACGGGCAGGGCATTGCTGGGTCATGACTGCGGGTGGAAGGGAGAGGCCGGTCGCCCTCTGTGCAATGGTGGCCCAGCTACTGACAAGAAGACTGTTTTGCGGCCTTTTCAGACACTGACATTTAAGCAAAAACTAATTGCTTTTTTGCAATTTTTATTTCATTGCAGAAATTTTCTGTTACTCGCCAGCAGTTTTCCGTTGGGTTTGCCCACATTGCTACAACCTACTTCTAATTCTTTAGCTGGCTTCAAAGAGGTATTTTCTCGCTTTTATTTTACATTCTCCTTATGGAAGAAAAAGAAAAAAAACCAAGAATGTTCTTCTAGGTGTGGTACATGAGAATATTTTGTCATTTTTACCAATTTTTTTTTTTTTTTTTTGCAGAACATTAAATGATAACAATGCAAAATGATTCTGCACTAACTTCCATTGGGAATTCTGTGCTTGAATGAATAGATAAACCTCTTTCATTCAAAACCATTTTCCACCTCTTTAACATGAATGCTTATTTTTTTTTATGCACGCTCCTCTGAATTTTCAATCAGTTCTTTAACTGGGTGTTATCCTAAATGCACCATATTTGCTTCAGTCCCTTCATTAGTCTGCCTTCTTTTGTTGTGATGAGTAAATGGACCCTAAAAATCTTGCCGTGTGGATGCAGTGCTCTCTTTTTATCCTCAAGAAGACAATTACCGCTACCTCCACAACTGAAGGGATGTCCCCAGTGACTCTTCTATTAGGAGCAATTTCATTTTAAGAGAGAGGAAAATGAGATTTTTCTGGATCTTCAGAGTCCAAGGGGAAATGTCTTTCTTCCCCCAGCCCTCCTTGAGAATCAGAAATCAGGAAATGTCCAGTTACTTTACCAGACAACAGAAAATTAATTACTTCTAGGGTGAAAGACTTAAATAATCTTTTTTTTTTTTTTCCATTTTGAAAATGCAGCAGTTATGGGGAAAAAACGAAAGGTTACTTGCATGCAGACAGCAAGTCAAGTGTTGGCAAATGCTGTACAATTGGTCCCGGTAATATCAATAATATTGTAGATGGTTTTGGCTGCAGGAAATTTGCATAAGCTTACAAATAGGTTTATATGATTTCCACACCAGTTTTTCTTGACATGCAGAGGCCCAAGTAGCTGTGTTGGTCCTGGATTCTTTACGTGCTGTTATACCTTTTGTCGAAAAATGAGTACAGAAAGACAGGAAGCCAATAATTGTCCCCAAAGGAGGATCAGGAAAACAGGCTTTTCAAAAAAAGAGCCATTAGCTTTATTTATTTAGAAAGTTTATAACCATCAAATGCCCAAAATGTTAATCAATACATGGAACAAGTCCCGTGTATCAACTTATAAATGTCCAAAAAAAAAAATACTCACTGCATTCTAAGAAGGTTTCATCACAGTTGCAATCAATTCATCAATAAATGAATAGAAAAAGTTTAATACTTTACGTATCCTAGAGAGATATTGTCATAGTTACATAAGATACCTTGCATGTCTGAGGCTATGTTATGTTTGGCAGCTTGCAGGATGCCCCCACAAGCCGCCGCACTTATCCCTGAGGCCGACAGACTCTGCCAGCGACAGGAACGCTGCTCCCTGCCGTCAAAGGCACACCACATGGCACCATGTACCTTACATGCTGGAGCGGCATCCAGGCCCTGCTGTTTTCCTCCGGCAGATGCTCCCTCTAGGTTCGCACGCATAGCATGCAACACTTCTTAAAGGAGCTATGATGGGAGTTCAGGTCCGGGCACCCTCTGATGACATCAGCCACTACTGATATTTAAACCAGCCTCAGATGCCCTATCAGGGTCTCCAACACTTCCTGTGTAATGTATGGTGCTGCTCCATCGTTCCTGGTTCCTGTGCTCCTAATCCTTAATCTTGTCTCTCCAAGCCAGCCTTGCATTGTCTCTCCAGCCCGGCCTTACCTCGTCTCCTAGCCTCCCCTCAGACTGACTTCTGGATCTGACCTTTGCCTGGACATTGACCATTCTTGTTTGCCACCTGCCTCTGACCCTAGCCTGGCCCCGGATCGATGGCCTTTGCTTTTGCCATGGAGATCCTCACCTAAGACCTGCTGGCCCCTGGAACCCAAGGGCTCAATCCAAGGGGAAAGGGGTTGGTATAGGTGAAGCTCCTAGTCCAGCTCTCTCTTGCATAGCTCTGCCAGCTGTCGGTGAGGGCCCACAGGGCCTACCCCATGGGCTAAGCCAAACTCACTAAGCATCAGGGGTCCACCGATCTTACAGGCTATTAAAAGAACATTGGCCCATTGTTTTGGCATTTGCCTGCTTCATGGGAAACAGCAGGGACTGATATATTCTTATCAGAAGAACTTCTGACAGCCAGCTTCTTAAAAATACCCTAAAGTATGGGAAACATACCTTTTATTAGACCAACATAAGAGTTGTCTAAAGATGTTCACTGGAGGCAAGGACAGTATCAGAATTCAAGAGAACATAGGACAAGCACCGAGGATCTCTGAGAGAGAGGAAGGGATTAATCATGAGGAGGAGATGTGGATGGGAAGGCTAGATGGGCCATATGGGTCTTTATCTACCATCATATTCTGTGTTTCTATGCTGCTATATATGGGCTTTCCAGAGCATTTGCAGGTCCTTTCTTCAGATGTCATTATGTGGTCCCAATAACTAATAAAGTATATTTCAACATCTGAATTTTGGGAAAATAATACTCTTAAGCTGGGAAATAAAGGTATAAAAATTGCTAGAAACTTGAAGGTTGTGATAGTTGTTGGACAACTGTACAACTGTATGTGCAGTGTTTCTTGTACACTTCCTCTAAGTGAGGACAGGATACTGGACAAAATGGATCTCTGATCTGTCCCAGTCTGGAGATTCTTACATTTTACTCATTTTGTTTGATGAAGAGTAAAGAATATCCAGTGGACTCCATGATCCCGTTGCACAGAGTTTTGCAGCTTATCCTGTTATCAAGGTATAGTGCACCATTGCAAATTTGTGTTCAAGGTTTGTGCCAACTGAAGCATTCATGATTTATTAGTAATTTGATTTATTTATATGGCACCTTAACCTAGGATGCCTTGCGAAAACTCTAACTTGGATATGTGAGCCATAGGATAAGTTAACAGTTCAACGTAAGATGAAGCAGACTGGCATGTGAAAGCAACTGAGGAAATGATGGGGAGAACATTTTGAAAAAGAAGGTCTTTAGGTGGGAATGAAAGATGGACCATAAGAGTTTTCCTGAATGTCCAGAGGAAGTTTTTTCCCATAGGTGGGAGGGAGGAGAGTGAGAGGGACAGGTGCAATGAGGAGGGTCTGAGATTGGAAGTGCAAGGGACAGGGAGGAGAATAGCAAGACACAAGGGCAGAAAGGTAGGTGGATGCCAGTCTATGGATGTATCTTCTAATCCAGCTCAAAGTGCTGCATGCATTGTGGAAGTCTGGGCATACTTACTTTTAGCCATCTGAGAGGGACAGTTTATTCACCCAAATCCCTTTGAAATTGTTCTCAGAAGGTCCGCCCACAATGATGTGATCTGAACTAGTCAAGGACAGAGCTGGAGAAGCCAAATAAAGAGAGCTTCAAGAAGAATGGGGTAGTCAGTCATGTGAAAAGTGGTACGTAGGAGAATAGAGGAGAAACCAGAGAGTTTTTGGGGCAGTAAGAAGGATGTCAAGCAGATAGCATGGCAGCAAAGCAGTATCAGTAGAGTGGGATTGATAAGCAACAGACTGAAATGTGGCTATAGTGGAAGTAGACAGCTGGAAAAGGAAGACAGGCAGTAAGTTTATAGAAAATGAGAGAGTTGGCACAACTGGGGTTTATTTTGGAAGATGGGGCGGTTCATAGGAGATTGAAAGGGAGTGGGAAAAATGCCTGTGGCCAAAGAATACAGCAATAAAGAGAAGCAAAGGGTCTAGAAGAGAAGAGGGATTAGGTCTGAAGGAGCAAGGGTTGGATTAGGGGATTAGGGGAAAGGGGGAAAAAGATGAAAGCAAGGTGGAGGTAGACACATAAGGGAGCAGAGTATAAATGGTCATAGGAGAAGAAGGGATATGGGACTGGGTGGAGGATCAAAGAGACTAGTGAGAAAGACATTGGGAAAAAGCAGGAGGAGACAGTGAAGGAGGGGCATGGAGTTTATTAGAAGAAAAGATAAAAATGGCAAGGCTGGCCTATGGAGGATTATAAAAGGGTCTGGTTGATGTAGGATTTGGCAAAGGCAAGAGCAGAGGAATTTGAAGGTAGCCCTTTGATATTTTTCCAGCAGGACTCTGTCTGGCATTGGCAAGGAGTGGGGAGCAGCCTGGGCAGAGAGTGAGGACACGAGTGGTTACTACTAGTGATGATCGGGCAACGTGCCTGTGGAAGCCGAGTGCAGAAATGTGATGGCCGAGTCAACAGTTGAGTGGAAATGGGAGGAGGGGGAGGGAGTATGGAAGGGAAAAAATTATCTCAGAGAAAACAAAGGGATGCGACTGGACCACAGGCATGGTGATGCGGATGAGACACAGGGTGAGAAGAATGGCCACGCAAAAGGCAAGGAGATGTTGAAGAACAGGGTGGAAGGTTCTGAAAGAGGCATTGGGATGGTGGAGGAGAGGGATATTATCAGATTTAGAAATGAGGACAAGGCGCTGGTCTGCAACAGGGGTAGTTGGGGGCTATGAAGGAACAAAAGAGCATAGAAGGAGGACAGAGAAGAAAAAAACAAAGAAAGAATTCAGATCTGAAGAAAGGACCTGTGTGGTCTCAAAATCTCAGATACCACAACATCCTTTCTGTTGGTTAATGGTAAAGTATCACAGCCTACAAAGATTCCAGTGTAGCTTCTAAAACTCTGCACTGTAAGAACAGGAGAAATTCATCTTTTTTTTTTTTTCCCCCAGTCTAATATGTTATTTTCATGTGTAGGGATCCTGTAGGTTAGGATTTCGGGAAGGGAGGCTTGCCTGCAGTGGTCAGCCAGGTGTGGCACTTTGAGCTGGATTGTGGAGCTGCTGGCTTAAGAACCTGCATGCGCCCTGATACCAGGGAGATAGGAGGCGGCAGTTCCCCGGCCCATTACCTACCTAACTGGTCTGGCACGGGTTTCTCAGGGATGAACAACAGTGCTTTACCATCAGAGATTCATTCTTTGTTCCTCTTTGGTTGGGAGGAATTTGTTGTCACCATTCCTGTCTGAGAGAAGGAGTTAGGACTTTGATTTTACCTTTCTTTTTTTAAGACTTTGTAACTCAGAGGTCCAGAGAAAGAGGTGGGAAATCTTAGTCCTCACTAGGAGCCTAGCTTCCTTTACCAGGAGTGTTGGGTCTTATGCCTTAGTACAGTAAAGGTTTTGTTGGAACATCCCACAAGCATGTCCAGTGACCTAAGGCAGGGTCATCCCAAGTGTGAGTACATCTGTAACAGAAATAAGCAGAAAGACTGTTTTCCCCCTGTGTGCCATGGGTCTTGGAGGTTTATCCGCTCTCCCCCTCCCCCCCAACCTGGAAGGACCCCAGCACCAGGAGCTTGTGGATAGAGAACGAGAGAGAGAGTAGTGGCCCCAGGACACCATGTACCCCTGCATTCAGGACACCCACCGAAAAGGGGGCTACCGTAATCTGGGGATTGAAATCAGCCAATACCTATTTGGCCAGTTTCATAACTACCAGTCATAGTGGGAAAAAAAAAAAGTCCTAATACCATCCACATATTTTCAGTGTTGAATGCTGCCAGCACAGAAGTATTAGCTTTTTCCTCCCAAATGATTATAACTTCAGTGCGGGGGTAATGCAGGCATCCAATTGGTCGAAGCTTTCTCTATGATTTATAATATCTTGCAAAGGAACAGTCATTTTATTGTTATAATAAATATCGTAGAGAGGCATAACTGCACATTACCATGTCTATAACACCCAAACTTCCCAAGGTTATCTCTATAAAGAGTGCATGTGGATTCGCTGTGTGCTTCCTCCTTGACAACGCTAGTGCCACGATCCATCACAGAGAGTAACACCGGCATGCTGATGGGCCCCAGACTGATATGTGCCCTGACTTCAGGGGATCTTTCTCAAGCACACCGGTGATTTTTTTTTTTTTTTTTTCCCTTCTCACCTCTTTGCAAAATACAGAGCGGAGCACTGGGTTGGAGCCGTCTGCTGCGTTCCCGAATATCACCGCCACCGCCACCTTCACTGGTGAGTGTCACCAAGAAAACACACACACAAAGCATTTAAAAAAAAAAAAGTTAAGAGCTTTACTTTGACTGGAAGCTCAGAACTGAGACAGAGATGCTGAACTTTTCATCTTTCAGGCGGGATGGCTTTAGGGGTGAGCACCAAGCTGCTCCTTCTCAGGGACTGGGCACAGGAACCTAAAGTATGTTGCGGAGGTCTCCTTGTCAAATCTGCATGCGTAGGTTCCGGCAGGTAGTTTGCGCCTCGTCGCTGTGCACGCATAACGTGCGTGGGTGCAAACGCAGCCCGGGCATGCACACTGGCTGGATTTTGCCCTTTTAAGAGGTTCCTTGCAGGGCTTAATTTGTGGGGCAACGGGGTGCAAAGCAGCTCCGGCACTTCTCTCCAGGCTTAAGAGTCGGGCAGCCTGCATGGAAGAGAAGAGGAGTGGGTGAGCCTGGAGCACAGGTCCCCACTCTACCCCCCACCCCATCCCCACTGCTCCTCCTGTATTGGCAGGGAACAGAAGCAGACTCTGCAGAGCAAAGAACAGACACAAAAAAAAAGTTTGATTTGGCACAAATTTGAAAGTTGTGAGTAGTAATGCCAATTGTCAAAGTTTCAACCCTGGCTTTGATGATTGGCACTACTGCTCACAACTTTTAAACTTGTCCTAATTCAGTCCCTTTTTGTGTCCATTACCGAGGGCTTAATTTCTGGCAGAACAACCCAGAACGGTGAACTGCCACCTTTTCTGGGACCTGAGAAAGCGGAGCAGAGCCAGCATTGTGCATCAGTTCTGGCTCCCCTGAGGAAGCAGAGCCAGTAGTTGCATGGATCACTTATGGCCCAGAGAAAGAGAGAGAGAAAGAATTCACACCTGGCCCCACCCATCTCATCCCCCCTCCACAGTTCCCCTTCCTTTTTGTCTACAAATTAAGTCCCGCTTCCTCGTGTCCAGCCACCTAAGATCCACAAGAAAGAAAGGCTTTTGCCTTAATCTGGTTTTCCTTGGAGGGCAAATTGAAATCCATCAATTAAATAAACAAATGACATGAATTTTAAGTTAATTGCAGTGTGTGTGTTCATATATCTTGATTGTAAATGGTCACCAGGTTCCTGAATCCATCTTATCTTGCAGAACTTGGCACGTATTTAAAGCTTTTAAATTCATTTGTTCATTTTTTTTTTATTTATTTTAATAGCTTGCTGTCTCCTTCCTATTTCATATGGAACAACCGTTCTTAGTAAATGTGTGTATTTCTCTGAGCAGTGAGAGGCCTCGAGTCAGTTGAGACGGATGCCGTGAACATGGCTGGCGTCCAACATGAGATGACTGAGCAGATACAAGGATAGTAATATCTTTGTATTAGGGTATGCAGTAAATCTGATTTCAGCAACGGCATATTGGCCAATGGACTATTAAGCTAAAAGCGAGATTTGATTTTTATGTGGCAATAAATCTTACATGTGCAAGACCCAGACAAATATTAAATCAGACTAGTTGTTTGCCAATTATTGATTGAGGGCATTATACAGTACATCAGCTAACCTCAAATATTGCTCTATTCAACATAGATTGATGGTTATATGCATTTTTTTGGTACTAATTTTTGTGACAGATACATATTAGGCCACCTATCATTGTTAGCTCAGACCCCTACTTTATTGAAAGTCGTGGATTAGAACAGCGAAACAGTCTGACTTATGATTTTTTTTCGGAATGAAGAAGTGACCTTCGGTTGTATTTGCAGATGAGGCATGCACTGATAACCTCATTGTCACACAGTGCGTGTAACAGGCTTGCTGGAAGCTCCAGTGCAGGGATCCTCAGGACCTCGTCTCCGAACTGGGTCAGCCTTGTAACATACCGGGGCTATGAAGTCATCATGGAAATAATGTAACCCTACCCATCAAAATAATAGCAGATCTATTGGTGTTTTCATCATACGTGGGTAGCGTAATTTATTTTCTGTTTTTTCAGGCACTTTCAAAGTGGATTACATTCAGGAACAGTAGGTATTTTCCCTATCCCCAGAGGGCTTACAACCTAAGGGGGTCATTTTCTATCGCTTATCGCATGCGATAGCTTGCCGGGGCGGCGAGGGGAGGAGTCGGGGCGGCAAGGAGGCGGACGCTGCGATGTCTTCGCTGGCGGCGATAAGGTAAGCACCGTTATCGTCGCCAGTAGCGCGCCCAATAGCGCCACCTTTCACGGTGGCGCTATTGGATGCGAAAGCCGGCAGCGAAAACACCGCGGTGGTGCGAAGGCTGCCGGCTTTCGCAGGCCCGCCCCCCGTTTTCACTGGATTCACCATTCTGCGTTAGAATGGTGAATCCAGGCCTAGGTTTGTACCTGAGGTGCTGGAGGGTGAAGGGAGTAACTCGCACAAGGAGCAGCAGCGGGATTTGAACCCTGGCTTCCTTGGTGTGCAGCCACTGCTCTAACACTTAACTACTCTTCCTGAGCCTTACTGAAGTTTAAGCCTCCTTGAGCACAGAGGATGAGCAGTGGGCAAGGTTATTGGAGGACAGAGCTGTGGCATGTTGACTATCTATCTACTGACACCCGTTTTCTTACTGGGAAAAATATGGACAGTTAGAATAGAAGAGGACCCAAGATAGAATCCAGAGGCCCACCAATTGATAATTTGGGAGCAGCAGAAGAGGATCCACCAGAGTACAGGCTAAAATTGTCTGTTTAAGTTCATATCTATTGGACCAGTAGATCATTGTGTTGATATTTTATTGTGTATTATTTAACACTTTTTATTCTTGTCTCAAATGTACCCTGCCTTGAATAGTGGATAAGTCGGGCTATAAATCCTTTTAAATCAGTACAATAAAATAATGATGTTATAATAAAGGTTTATTGTGCTTACAGATGTTAAGCATTAATAAATCATGAATAATAGCTGTAATACATAGGACTCTGATCCAGTAAGATACCGATTACCTGGGTGTGAAAATTGCTCAATGGAGAACTCGCTTCTCTCTGAGCCTTATTGACCCAATCCTCCAGCATGATGCAGGGGATACTCTGAGCCAGTACTGACCCAATCCCTCAGGTTGATATCAGGTAGCATCAAGCTGCTGAATGTTATTTCATATGAGACATTAAAATGTGATCCTTTCCATTTGGTGGATATTAAAGATTCCAATATATGCAGAGCCAGTGATGCTTGTTTTACCACCCCGTGCAAACAATTACTGTGCTTCTCCTTCCAGCATTAGTGGTGACAGTGGTGGAAGTCACAGAGGTGTTTAAAATCATGAGAGGTCTAGAACGGGTAGATGTGAATCGGTTATTTACTCTTTCAGATAATAGAAAGACTAGGGGGCACTCCATGAAGTTAGTATGTGGCACATTTAAAACTAATTGGAGAAAGTTCTTTTTCACTCAACGCACAATTAAACTCTGGTGTTTGTTGCCAGAAGATGTGGTTAGTGCAGTTAGTATAGCTGTGTTTAAAAAAGGATTGGATAAGTTCTTGGAGGAGAAGTCCATTACCTGCTATTAATTAAGTTGACTTAGAAAATAGCCAATGCTATTACTAGCAACAGTAGCATGCAATAGTTTTTGGGTACTTGCCAGGTTCTTATGACCTGGACTGGCCACTGTTGGAAACAGGATGCTGGGCTTGATGGACCTTTGGTCTGACCCAGTATGGCATGTTCTTATGTTCTTACAGAGCACAAAGTTTGTGAGCCAGCACCTACTCACAGACTTCCGGCGTGATTTTCTTTATTGATCAGGAAGCCTACGCGTGATGAGGGGGCAGGGCCACTGAGGGATCTGTGAGCATGCCAGTTCATAGGTCCCATGCTCCATGACCACCATCGCTGGGCAGAACAGCACTACTCTCCAAGTTGCTGCTCTGACCAGGACACTTGGGTAGGGCCCAGATCCACTTCCTGGGCCTGTGGCCACCAGAGGCAGAGATACTGCTAAACCCACCTCGTCAAACATCAAGAGACAAACTCTTAAATATGAGATCTGGTAAATATATTGAGTTGCTCTTTTTTCAAACATAACCTGTTTTCTCTTCTTGGCTTCTGCTTCTTTGTTCTCCCCCCCCCCCCCCCCCCCCCCCCCCCCAACACCATCACCACTTCTCTCTCAGAAAGCCTCCCCCTCCCCTTCTATATGCTGGCAACAGCAACTCAAATACATCTTCCCTTCCACGCCTGATTCGTTCTTCTAGTTGCCAGAGGAGGCAGGAGATAGGAAGCAACCTGCTCTGCCTGTGAGTCCCAATCAATGACAGACAGAGAAGGTTCTTGCTGTCCTGCCCTGCCCCCAAGAATCATACTGAAGGCCTTGTTAGTACATTTTGCAGGAGCCAGTATATTAATCCTGGTGTCATGGCTTAGTACCAGCAATGAATGCTAAATCTGGCCTTCCAGAATGTCTCTGCCCCCAGGCGCGGTGCCATCAGGTGTGCAAACCGTTCAATTGCATATGGCGGCACATCCGGTGTGGCAGCCTCGGGAGCAGGGGGAGGCCCATGCTCCTCCTCTTTCCTGGAGGAGGAGCATCAGCCGCGTACTGAAGAGGAGCAGCGTTTGTGTCAGACTCGAGAAGAGGAGAGACTGGCAACAGGGTCACCGCAGATCCCAACTCGCTGTGGCCTGAGAAGATCAGGGTCGCTGTGAAGCCCACCCTGCGGCAACCTGCGAAGTGGAGGCCCAGATGTGAAAGAGGCTAAGGCCTTGTAGAGTATTTGTGTGTGTGTGTGTGTATGAGAGAGAATTGAGAAACTGTGTGTGGGAAAGAGAGCTTGTATGATCGGAGAGACAGCATATGTGAGAGCCTGTGTGTGTGTGTGTGTGAGAGAGAGAGAGATAGCATGTGAGAGTGAGAGCCTGTGAGCTTGTGTGAGAGAGCATATGATTTTGTGAGACAGAATGTGAGAGTGAGAGCCTGTGTGTGTGTGTGTGTGAGAGAGAGTGTGACAGAGTTTGAAAGAGAGCATTTTAGAGTGAGAGCTGTGTGTTTGTGTGTGAGACTGCATGTGAGTGTGAGAGCCTGTGTGTGTGTGTGTGTGTGTGTGTGTGTGTGTGTGAAAGAGAGAGAGACAGCGTGTGAGAATGAGAACCTGAGTGTGCATTTGAGGGAAGGAGGGAAGAAGTAAAGAAGACAGGTGGATAGAGAAGAAAGAAAAAAAAGAGAGCCTGTAAAAGGAATTGGAAAAAGACCAAGAAAGGGAAGGTGGAAAAAAAAGCTTGTGACCAAGTGATTAGAAAACTAAGATCAGACAGCAAAAGGAAAAAAAAACAAAACATTTTTGATTTTGTAGTGATTGGCATATGTTATCTTTGGGAACGTGCAAGAGTAGCACTTTCTCTATGCTGATCTCGTGATGCATGGAGGAACTGGAAGCCCCACAAATTTTTAATACCGCGGGGCCTGCACAGAGGAGGCAGCAGAATGGGCTTCAGTGCCAGTAGCAGCGATCACCACCCCCCCCAATAGCCACACGGCAGCAGTGACAGTGGCAGCAGAGGAATGAGAGAGGCTCCGAGGTTGCTGGCAAAAGAAAGAGAGGGGATTTGCCTTCAGTGTGTGCAAGTGTATGAATAGGAGTCTGCCTGGGGGTGGGGGTGTGTGAATGCATGGGTGCCTGCCTGAGGGTGTGTTTATGTATGAGATTGAATGGGTGCCTGCATGGGGGGTGTGGGTGTAAGTGGGAGCTTGTCTGGGGTGGGTGTGTGTGTGTGAGAGAGAGAGAGAAAATGGGAACCTGCCTGGGTTGTGTGTATGTGAGAGAAAGAATAGGCGCTGTCTGGGTGTTGTGTGTGTGAGAGAGGGAGATTGGGTGCTACAGGTGGATTCCAGCCTGCCATCAGCTGAAATGAAGATGAGGACCTGACGCTGCTGGTAGATCCCAACCAAAGAAGAACTGGAGACTCCTGAGGGTTTGTCTGAGAGGGAGCGTATGTGTGTAGAGGAAAAAGTTTGTGCATCTCTCTCCCAGTAATCTATGACAATCTCAGGGTGACTGGAAATCAAAGTTCCCAGGTCTGGTGAGTATGAATTTTTTAAATCCTTTTTAGTTTTATTTTTCACATGTTATTTGATGTGTCTGCTGTTTTTAAATATTTTATTGGTGTTTGGGACATTTTTAAAAACTTGTATATGAGTTTGTAATTATTTGATCTTTTATTCATCAACTTTTAAAAAAATATTATTAGTAGGTTTTTAGTTTAGTTTCAACAGTTTTTATTATGCAAGGAAACAGAACAAGCCCTACGGAGCGTATACTCTGCAACTCCACAGGTAGCATCAATACAAATGAAATTTTTGTTAGCAATGTACACAATAACAATACAGATCATCTCCTGGACCCACCCCAAACCCTCTCTCCCTGCTCACCCACTTCAAACAATAACAGCATAAAAAAAACCCCTATAGGGTGCATCCTAGGAATAATATATATAAATGTATGTTTTTAATATTATGATTATGTATTTATTTTATTGTTTGATGTTTGAGGAATGGTGATGGTTCTGTTTTTTCATTGTTGCACTGCATAGAGTGGCTTCTTGCAATTTCCAGTTCAGTTTTTGTCTGTGCTTTTGTATTTCTACTTTACAGTTGTTCTGTTCTGTACTTGGTGAGGGTCTGTTTATGTTCTGCATGTGGGACTGAGGTGAGGCTTTCTCCTAATAAGAAGTATTTTAGTGTTTTAGGGCTTTCAGAGGGTCAGGCCCACACCCCACACACATCACAATAGGCCTAATACCTTATGGGTTCCAAGTGTCTTTTCTGCAGGGATTTCTGGTCGGCATCACAGCCGTGCATGTAAATGTAATGTAAGGGATGTTTTTTCATGTAAAATATAAATACATAAATCTTAACTGTGTGTGTGGATTGGGGCGGGGGCATTGTGCAAGGCTATAAGGTTCGCCTAGGACACCTAATACTCTTGCACCAGCCATGGGTTCAGGGGGGGAAGAGGAGGGGGGGGATGGTGTCAGTTTTTGACATTTGTATCACTGAAGGGAGCTGGGCGTTATTTTGTGGTCCCGGGACAGAGAATGAATGAACCGGGGGGGGGGGGGATAGCACAGTAATTGTTTGCACAGGGCAGCAAAAAAAGAAAACTAGCACCGGCCCTGTCTACCTCAAAACCTTACGTCCTAAGGGGTCTGTTTATAAAAATGCACTAATGAACGTTAATATGCGTAAATGTGCATCGGTAATAAATTGAGATTAATGGAGACTACTCACCAAAAATAATGCATGTTTTCATAAATAGACCCCCTCAAGGAGGTTAACAGCTTTTCTCAAGGTCACGTAATGAGCGGTGGGTAGGAGAATTGAAACCAAGTCTCCAGGTGGTCAGCTATTGCTCTAATCCTCGTATTAGACTATTAGCTGAACAATCTGCAATACTTTTCTCCTTTGCAAGGTGCCTCTGGGGCAGTAGGAGGCAATGCAAATCCCAGCATGCCGCTGCTTCCTGAGATGAGTTATAAAATCTAAGTGCAATCAGGCTCATGGAAGATTCTGGGAATTCACAGTCACCTTTACTGCGTGTCCACCAACCGCAGCAGCATCCCACTGCAACACCACTAACTTCGATGGCGCTGCTTCTCAGAAAATCCTACGTGGATGCTGGATACTGCAGAATGCCAGCGCGTTCGAGGAGCTGGCGTTGTTAAGCCTGGTCTTGAGGCGACATGTCTCTGCAGTGATAAAAGTCATTTTATGATTTAAAAAAAAAAAAAAAAGGCAGCAGGAGCCGCCAAGCTCTTCCCTGTGTCCAGGTACCATTTAGAACCCATGTGGGAGAGCAGCCACTTGTTTATAGTGCACATCTCCCTTTGAGGCCCTCACTCCTCATTTGTTCTCTACCTCAGTGCTTGCTTAATCCATCACCAGCTCATGCTTGCAGCCAGGCACTGTCTCATCCTGCCGAGCGTCCCCTGCTACAACAATCAGGCACGCAGACGCATGCATACCTTCTGTAAATGCTGCTTATCAGAGACACGCTTACCAGTCAGATTCTGTATTCTGACTCAGCCGTGCGTACCCAGAAATTGTGAAGACAAAGAAAGCTCCAAATCTCAAGGCACATAAGACTTGCGGTGTGTTATTATTCTTTCCGTCTTCCCTATGCATGGGTGATTATATGGCCCACAGGCCTAATTAGCAGATCCTGAGTCTCCTCAGACTTCTCCGTGAATTTAATTGGATGGATGAAGAACAGGACACAGGCAACATGAAGTAGCAATGCCAACCAGACATGTGGTTTGTTATTCTATATTGGTTTCCAGTACAATTTAAATTGTGTTGTCAAATCTAGTCCATTTCACAATGGACTACCATAAGGCTGCTCACTCACTGTTGGTTTTTCAAATATGTGTACATATAAACACACACAAACTCAAGATCGGCAGCAACTGCTCCTTTGGGATGGAAGCCAAGATACTGAAGGATTTTCTACTGTGGCCATGTCTTACCCAGAGTAAAACCCTGAGGATCAGTGACTAAAATGCATGTCATGGCAACACAAGCATGCCAGCATTGTGGAGTTTTGTACTTTGTAAGAAACTGGATTTAACAAGTGGCCTAATATATAGCTGGCATGCCTTCTGGTCTGGATTGTGGTTGTATTCATTTCCCAGGATGGTCCTTTTGCACTTACGTTTACTGTTGAGCCTCTGTCAAATGCTTTTAGGATCACATTGCTTGTTGGCTCTGCAGGACCTCTGGTGGGAAAACTGTTCCTCCGCTGAAGTCAAGGATGGGGCTCTATCTCTAGTAAAAAGACTAAATGAATTCTTTGCTTCTATGTTTACTAATAATGATGTTGAGGAGATACCGGTTCCAGAGATGGTTTTCAAGGGTGATGAGTCAGATGAACTGAACCAAATCATTGTGAACCTGGAAGATGTAGTAGGCCAGATTGACAAACTAAAGAGTAGCAAATCACCTGGACCAGATGGTACGCACCCCAAGGTTCTGAAGGAATTCAAAAATGAAATTTCAGATCTATTAGTTAAAATTTGTAACCGATCATTAAAATTATCCATTGTACCTGTTGACTGGAGGGTGGCCAATGTAACCCCAATATTTAAAAAGGGCTCCAGGGGTAATTCGGGAAACTTTAGACCAGTGAGACTGACTTCAGTGCTGGGAAAAATAGTGGAAACTATTCTAAAGATCAAAATCACAGAGCATACAGAAAGACATGATTTAATGGAACACAGTCAACATGGAGTTACCCAAGGGAAGTCTTGCCTCACAAATCTTCATTTTTTTGAAGGGGTTAATAAACATGTGGATAAAGATGAACCAGGAGATGTACTGTATTTGGATTTTCAGAAGGCATTTGACAAAATCCCTCATGAGAGGCTTCTAAGAAAACTAAAAAGTCATAGAATAGGAGGTAATGTCCTTTCATGGATTACAAACTAGTTAAAAGATAGGAAACAGAGAGTAGGATTAAATGGTCAATTTTCTCAGTGAAAAAGGGTAAACAGTGGAGTGTCTCAGGGATCTGTACTTGGACTGATGTTTTTCAATATATTTATAAATGATCTGGAAATGAATATGACGCGTGAGGTAATCAAATTTTCAGATGGTACAAAATTATTCAGAGTTTTTTAACTCACAAGCAGATTGTGATAAATTGCAGGAGGACCTTGCGAGACTGGAAGAGTGGGCATCCAAATGGCAGATGAAATGTAATGTGGACAAGTGCAAGGTGATGCATATAGGGAACAATAACCCATGTTATAGTTACATAATGTTAGGTTCCATATTAGGAACTACTACCCAGGAAAAAGATCTAGGCGTCATAGTGGATAATACATTGAAATCGTTGGCTCAGGATGCTGCGGTAGTCAAAAAAGCAAACAGAATGTTAGGAATTATTAGGAAGGGAATGGTGAATAAAATGGAAAATGTCTTAAGGCTTCTGTATCGCTCCATGGTGAGACTTGAGCATTGTGTATAATTCTGGTCACCACATCTTAAAAAAGATATAGTTGCACCTGAGAAGATACAGAGAAGGGTGACCAAAATGATAAAAGAGGATGGAATGGCTCCCCTATGAGGAAAGGCTAAAGAGGTTAGGGATGTTCATCTTGGAGAAGAGATGGATGAGGAGGGATATGATAGAGGTCCATAAAGTTATGAGAGGTCTAGAATGGGTAAATGTGAATCGGTTATTTACTCTTTCGGATAATAAAAGGACTAGGGGGCACTCCAAGAAGTTAGCAAGTAGCAAATTTAAAACAAATTGGAGAAAATTCTTTTTCACTCAATGCAAAATTAAGCTCTGGAATTTGTTGCCAGAGGATGTGGTTAGTGCAGTTAGTATAGCTGGGTTTAAAAAAGGTTTGGATAAGTTGTTGGAGGAGAAGTCCATTAATTGCTATTAAATCAAGTTTACTTAGGGAATAGCTGCTGCTATTACTGGGATTAGTAGCATGGGATCTACTTAATGTTTTGGGTATTTGCCATGTACTTGTAACCTGGATTGGCCTCTTTTGGAAACAAGATGCTGGGCTTGATGGACCCTTGCTCAGACCCGGTATGGCAACTTCTTATGTACTTAGATTAACCTAGAGCTGTTTGTCATAATCAACAGGCTGGTTTAATCCTGATCTTACCTCACTTTTGATCATCTGGGTATTTATTTATTTATTTATTTATTTATTTAATATACCGACATTCGATCTGAGATATCACACCGGTTTACATTCAGGTACTGTAGGTATTTCCCTATCCCCAGAGGGCTTACAATCTAAGTTTTTGTACCTGAGGCAATGGAGGGTAAAGTGACTTGCCCAAGGTCACAAGGAGCGACAGCAGAACTCGAACCCTGGTCTCCTGGTTCATAGTCCACTGCTATAAACAGGGTCCCTCAGGGCATATTTGGAGAAACACAAAGTAGTCAAAAGCCAGCAAGAAACATCAAATCTTTTCTGTTGGAAAGAAATGAAACTCCAGGGAGAATGTCTCAGAACCAACGTCAGAAAATATTTCTTCAAGGAGAGGGTGGTGGATGCCAGGAGGTGAATGCCCTTCTGGAGGAGGTGGTGAAAACCAAAACAGTGAAAGAATTAAAAGGGGCATAGGATAAACAGTCACTGTGGATCCCTAAAGGCTAAAGGATGGATCATGGAAATGAAAAGAGTACATGGGGTAACTTGCTGTTGCGGTGGTCAATACCCTTAATCAATAAGCCTTCATACTGTTGATGCACCTCCATCATGGCTCTCTGCTTCAACGGTAAGGGGAATTAAATTTGTGCAGCAACCAAGGAGGGTCCCAACTTTTACGGTCTGCGGAAAAAAATAAGTATGGGGGTAATTTGCTGATGCGGCGGTTACTACCCTTAACCAATAAGCCTGATACTTTGATGCAGCTCCAACATTGCTTGCTCTCTGCTTCAATAGGAAGGCGTAACAGGGAATTGGATTCAAACAGCAACCAATGAGGGCCTTGACTTTTATGGTGTGGGAAACTGATAAGCAGGGGGGTAATGGGGAACTAGATTCAAACAGCAACCAATGAGGGCCCTGGCTTTTATGGTCTGGGAAACTGATAAGTATGGGGGTAACCTACATGGTGCAGCAGATACTGGCATAAGCTTGCTAAACAGACTGGATGGACCATTTGGTCTTTTTCTGCCATCATTTCTATGTTTGTGTACAGGCATGATTTCTGCCTTTTCCAGAGAAGTTACAGCTGCAAGCCAAGAGATGCAGTGGGCTACAATCAGGATTGGCTCAACTTGTCTCTTCTGACTTGTAGCATGTCAGCAGGTCCCATTCTCAAGACATAGATGGAAGGCTCAGGACTTACCATGCAGAGGCATTTAAACCTTTCACAAAATAGCAGATACAGTAATTTCATTCTGAATTATGCGGCTGTCCCACTTCCATTTATTTGTAAGGGGATACCACTTGTGTCAACTTGCTGATATAAGATGACAGAGGAATAGCTTCCATGTCCCTCATATTCTCCAGTTCTGACACTCTGATTAAGCCACTGAGACATATGGCCGAAAGTTTGCCTTTCGTTGCCTGCGGTCAAAGATGCCAGGGATGACTCATTCCAACCTTGCTGGCTTTTGCCTGCTTTGTGTTTCCCCAAATTGTGCTCTGTGGGACCCTGTTTACAGCAGGTATTCATCTGCCCAGATGATCAAGTTTACCAAATTTTGTTGAAAAATATCTAGTGAATGCACTTTTTGTGTGCTCCTTATTAGTTCATTATATCCTAAGGGGCAGCATGAGCTAAAATGCTTCATTTGCTGGCAGCCACCACCACTGCAATAGCTTCCTACCCAGGGAAATTGAGAACTTCAGGGAATTTTAAAAGCAATTTTGCAAGCAAAGCTTGCTCGATTCAGTTGTCATAGTGCTGTAGACTGTTATTTTTTATAGGCTTTTATTCTGTTTATTTTTATTTATTAGTGGATTTATAGAGGACCTTTGACCAAGATACTTGGAACAAAGCCAGCTTTGGTGCAGCAGTGAAAAGAAACATTAAGACATGCTAAAGGCTGAAACAGAGAAAACCTAAAGAAGTGGAGGCAGAGGGAAACAGTGGAGATTGTGGATGAGGTTGATTGGGAAAGGCATGAGAGCCAAAGAAAGCAAAGAGATTTGACAGAGCTAGCAAAACGGAATAAAGTAGATGGGGGCAGGACAGGGAAGAAATCCAAGGAAGACGCAAATAATAAGAAGCACCCAATATATATCTTTCCACCCAATTGAGATTCAACATTTAATTCAACCAACAAGAGAAGTCCAAAGATTACGTGGTCGTTTAGGCTGAAAGATTGTCTCAGTCCCTACATAGTAACATAGTGGTGACGGCAGAAAAAGGCCAAATGGTCCATCCGTTCTGCCCAGTAAGTTTCTCATGGCAGAAACTGCCTCTTTGTGCAGGTTACCCCCATGTTTCTGTCAAGGGGAGTGATATTTACAATCCAAACCAAGCAACTATCAAACCCATAACACACTTGCTGCCAGCAACATTTTTACGGGGTGAGCAGCCTTCCTGATAATTCAGACAGTGCTGCTTGAACGTTCTTTGCTTTTGGACTTGGTCATAGCAGCAATTCTGTGCTTTTTCCCTTATGTCTGTGCATCAGTACCCTGGACTGTAAAAGTTGGGGCCCAGCGTTGGCTGTTGTCTGAATCCAATTCCCCTTTTTGCCTGTTGTCTTTTGTTGAAACGGAGAACAGTGTTACAGTTGGTCAAAAGCATCAAGGCTAATTGATTAAGGGCAGTCCTCCCCATGCCCTCTGTTAAGGTGTAATATGTGTCTCTCTGTGCAGGTTATCGCCATCCACCCTTTTCTTCAGTTCTGACCTCCACGAGTACACAAGGAAGACATTACAGCTATATCTAATTCCGCAGCCGTAAAGAAAATGCCTTCCCAGCTCGATATCACTGGATTAATACTTTTGCCTAGCGCATACGTCTACCATACAACCAGAGAATATAGGGGCTGGCTTGGTGAACCGGTGGCAGCACTATACACTGCCGGGTGGAGGCACTAGGGTGTGATTCCTGGCTCAGATTTTCCGCTCCCTGTTTCGGCCAGAGCTGCAGGATGCTACAGAGACAACATTCACAGCCCGTGTACAAACCAATGCTTAGCCGGATAAGGGTTAACCAGCTAGTTACTTAACTGACCAGGGTTTGGATATCTACCCCACTATAAGAAAATTGGTTAAAATATATAAGATTGACCACTACTGTCCATTAACAACATTAAGGAATATTGGATTTCCTCGCCTTCAAAGCAAAGGGATTTTTTTTTAATTTCACTCATAACAGTGGTGAAACTATGAAACATTAAGCGAAAGCAGTTATGGCTACAACACAAAATCCTTTCCAAAGTAAATTGGATGTTTGTGCTTAAGAAAAATATTGAAAATTATGATGGAGTGCTGGTGGAAATAAATGAATCTTGTTAAGTCTAGACGTGTTGAATAGCAAGTCTAGACTTAGCCAGTTAACTTATCCAATCAGTGGGGGGCAGTCCGCCCCAAGGGACAACGGGGAGGAGTGCCAGTGCCGCCAGTATATAGAAAGGTCCTGCAGCGGCGCGGAGAAATGACATGCTAGTGGGGTTCCCACGCCTGCCGGCAAAAGCGAGGTCCTGTGGAAGAAGAGGCCAGCAGCAAATAAAGAAGAGGCCTGCAATGTTGCCAGCGGGTCTCCGGAGCTGGCGGCAGAAGAAGAGGTCCTGCAGTGCTGTCGGCATTTCCCCAGAGACTGCAGCAGCAGAAAAGGCCTGCAGTGCCGCCAGTGTTTCCCAGGGCCGGGGCCGGGGCCTACGGTGCCACTGGCATTTCTGAGAGCCGGCGGCAGAAGAGACTCTGCTGTGCAGCCAGAGGCTGAAGAAGAGGTCCAAAATGTGTGTGAGAGAGCAAGAGACTGGCCCTGTGAGAGCGAGTGCCAGCATATGAAAGTGTGTATGAGAGAATGTGTGTGTGTGTATGAGAGGGTGTGTGTGTATGTATGAGAGGGGTGTGTGTATGTATGAGAGGGTGTGTATGTATGTATGAGAGGGGTGTGTGTATGTATGAGAGGGGTGTGTGTATAAGAGGGTCAGTGTATATAAGAGTAAGCGTGTATGTGCCTGTTTATATATATGAGAGAGTGCCTGGGGATTCATATGTATGAGAGGATGCCTGTGTGTGTACAGGGGTGAGAGTGAGAGACAGATGAATTGTGTGTGAGAGACACAGAGGAATCAGGTGTGTTTATGTGTGTATATATGAGAGAGAGACAGGAAACGTGTGTGTCTGTCTCATACACACACACTCAAGCTCCCTCTGTCTCTCACCAAGTGTGTATGTGTGTGTGTGAGACAGAGGGAGCATATTTTATTTGTGTCTCTGTGTGTGTATGTACCCCCAGTCCATGACAATCTCAGGGTGACAGGTATAGAGATATAAATCCTTATTAGTTTTAATTACTGCTGTTTTGAAATATTTTATCAATGTTTGTTTAGGAAATTTTTAAAATTTATAGAGGAGCTTCTAATTATTGAATATTATTCTATTCATCATCTGTTTTGAAATGTATATTTTTTTAGTATGGTTTTACTATTCTGATTGGTTTATATTTCTTGATTGTGTTGTTTTGAGGATTAGTGATTTTCTGCTTTTTCTTTGCTGCACTGCATACAAAATCTTGCTTGTGGTTTCCAGTTCAGTTTTTGTCTGCATGTGTATGTGTGTTAGTGTGTGAGAGAGTGAGACACAGAGGAAGTGTGTGTGTGTATTTGTGTGAGAAAGAGAGATAGAGGAAGTGTGTCCGCATGAGAGAGAGGCACAGAGGAAGTGTGTGTGTGTGTGTGTCTCACACACACACACACACACGCATATTCTTCTTCTCTCTTACCAAGCGTGTAAGTGTGAGAGAGAGGGAACATATAGTGTGTATGCATCCATGCCCCCAGTCCACGACAATCTTAGGATGACAGATATGGAAAACGGGAGATTTTTTAAATCCTTAATAGCTGCTGTCTGCTGTTTTGAAATATTTTATTGATGTTTAGGAAATTTTACAATTATATATTGGATCAGGAAGCCAAAAGAAGTATCCGCCCCGGGTGCCAGATACGTTAGGTTCGCCACTGTATCCAGCTCAGTATCAATATCGCTACTTAGCCGGATAAGTTACCCTGATGCACCCATTGCCCATCTATTTATCTGGCTATCTAGTGGCCACTGAGTTTACCCAGATGTTCAGTGGCTGTTAGATAGCCGGATAAGTACCACTTATCCGGCTATCTCCTGTTTGAATATCAGGCCCAAAATTTAAAACACAAAATATAATAACATATGAATGACAGCAGAAAAGGACAAAATGGTCCACCCAGTCTGCCCAGCAAGCTTCTTATGATAACATCTACCACACCATGTAGGTCACCCCCAGGATTCTCTTAAGCGTAGTCCGTGCAGTTACCCCAATCCTCATGATAAGGGTAGCAATATTTACAATCAAAAACCAAGCAACTGTGAAACCCATTAAAAAAAATTACTGCTAGCAACACTTTCACTGAGTGTGAATCCTTCTAGAAAATCCCGGCAGTGCTGGCTTTATAAACGGGCACCTGCTTTTTCCCTTATGTCTGCATATCAGTACCGCCAGACCATAAAAGTCGGGACCCGTGTTGGTTGCCGTCTGAGTCCAGTTTCCCTCCCCGCCCTTCTCTGCTGTCAAACGTCAGCTTTTATATTTTTGTTCTTTCTAGGGAGGCCCAGCCACTTCCTGACTGTGAACCGTGCACGGAAGCTAACAGCCGCAGCAGGAAGCCAGGGGGACGGTGGGGGAATAAAGGAGTGGGACAGGATTTGAATTCAGCTGCTTGAGCATGCTTATGCTGGCATCAGCAGGCCATGGCCGAGGAGACAGGGGTGATCGCAGGCTGGATCTTTGGGAGACAGAGCTCAGACAGCCGGACAGCTAACCGCAGGGGCAGAACCATGGAAAGCAGTGTTGACTTTTTCCCAGCAGACCGTGCTGCTGGCACTGGACTGACTCCACAAGCAGTGCCCCCTTGCTCTCCAGACTCGAAAGGAACTCTAGCCAAAGAAGGCAGAATCCACTCACGGTTCGAAATTACCCACGATGAAAGGCTTAAGCTGCTGGTTCAAGAAAAGGTTATCCTGACTTAATAGGAATCCAGCTTTCTTCAGGACTAATCCAGTTTTCTTCAGGACTAATGCAGTAACTTCGAACCCTACAGCGCACACAGTCTAGAGTGCTCCATTCACAAATAAAATGTCTCCTGTGTATTGCCTTAAAAGTACAGTTGTTGTGCTAAACATTTTGCTTTGCATGAGAGATGTAATAATTTGAGTAATTTATGAGGATCATTAACACCAGAAGAAAAAATTGTTTTCTTGAATATAGTGAAAACACATCAACAGTGCCCTCGGAACTGTACCTTTTTAATTATCACATTCATTACTGCCAAAGAAACTGCTACCAACAGGGGATTTTTTTTAAAACTTGGAGGAGGAAAAATGTTTACAAACTCCCATTCGGGAGATATGCAGCTATGTACCTTAGGGAGTTGATGCCCCTTTTTTTTTTTAATTGAATCCTGAAAGAACCCCATCTCCATGAAAAATGGAGTTTGGCTAAGCTCCCAGTGCTGTAACCTCCCTCCCCTACCTATTTAAACCCCAGCAACAAAGTCAGCCTGCCCCTCCCCCACCCTCCTGCAGGCATCACCTTCCTGCGTACCACATCTGGTATAACCCAACTCCATCTCCTGTATCCACAATCCTGACCTGAATCCATTCCCATTCTGGTCTAAACATTATCAGAACCAATTGTAACCCGATCTGGTTTTGAGAGTCTCAAATAATTTCACATGGAGCGAGGAGTAATACTGGCACTTCCTGTTTAGCTCCACTATGGCTGTAGGTGTGTGTTCCTGGAAAAGTAGGCTCCTTTAGTTCTGGCTGAAACATCCTGTAAAAGTCTTTCCCTGAGTCCATTTGTCAGCTGTGTGGTGCCTGAGGAAGATCCGTTCTTCAGCCACCCAGGCCATATTCGGATTTTCCATGTACCCAGTCCCATGCATGCCCAGGGCTCTTAGGGGGCCACCCTGCAGCTGTCCGTGCTGTATGCGTGCTAGGCCTAACCTGAGTGCCAACATTCCATCCCCTTTATCGTTTTGGTCGCCCCTCCCCCCCTGCATCTTTTCTAGTTCTGCCATGTCTGTGTCCTTTGAGAAGGGACGACCAAAACAGCACACGACACTCAAGGGGGCCATCACATGCGAGGCGGGCTGTTTTATTATTTCCCTCTCCTAGCATCACTGTGAGGCCTGCGTGGGCTCTGATAAGCATCAACACAACAGTGCCGCCCCCATTTATCGGTTGGAGATGTTGTCTCTTCTCTTGAGAAGTTACTTAAAAATCAGAGGACAAAGGGGATCTTTAATGACTTTGTTCATTTTAACAAGCAACGTGTCTTTAAGAGTTCTTTTCTTGGTGCTGTCCATCTGTTTCCCATTCTATCTGTGGGTCAAAGGTCGACCCTGGGGTACAGCAGCTGTGATTTTCGGCTATAAATCCACCCTGGCCTGGTGGAGATTTCTCTTCAATAAATAGCGTATGCCGGCAAAAAAAAAAAAAAAAAAGAATCATTTGCTATTCATTGTGAATGAGACATAAACAGAAAAATATCTCTGATTAAATGCCATTCATTCACCTGTAAATTATCTCCAGTCCCTGTATGAGTTTATCAGTTTCAAGCTTACATTCACAGTCATTTTTTTTTTTTCCTGTAATCATCTTCTTGGGCTTTTAAAGACCATTCAGTTACCTTTTTTTTTTTTTTTTATGAGATTATTTTTATCTGCGGCAGCCCTATTAAGGCACGTATCTGTAAAATTTCAAAACAAAAAAGAAAAAAAAATCAAATGAATACTGTTCAAAACTACTTCTAACCATCACCCTCCGTTGATGGAGCTTTCTGCTCGTTTGAGTGCTTCTGTTTGTTTTTCTCACACTTGTCTTGGTGCCTCACTTGTGATAACCAGAGGTCAGAGTGATTTCATTAGGGATGTTTGTTTAGCTGAGCTTCGCACATCTGAAGCTGTAAGAGAGATGAGCCTCGCTTCGCCGTCCTAGGAATAGGCGTCGGAAGGACCCCCCTCCCGTATACTTTGCAGTGCCTCAAAGGTAGACGACGAAGAGAGAAGACGACAACCAAAGAGCCCGTTTCATCCTGTAACTTGCAGCTCCGACTCTCCAAATACTCAGGCCCCCGCACCCTGTCGCCCGGGGGCTCTTTTAGGCCACCCCCAGGTGCTGTGGATTGTCAGTGAGCCGGCAGGCTCAGACTAGGAGTTCTGTGGAGGCTCTCGGGAACAGTTTTCCTAGGCTGCCGGGTGCACTGTTCTGGGAAGTATAGTCTTTCACTACGCCTTTCCCAGGTTTTCGGTCCTTCACTTCCATCCAGTGCCATTCCATAATGCGACAGGTTGATCTCGGGCGCCCTCTACTGTGGCACTCGCTGGTTGGCTGCAGGTTGGCAGTGGATGCTTAAGTGTTACATTCTGGTGGGGGGGGACGGGGACTTACGTAGGTTGGAGCTCTCTGGGTTTCATTCGGATTGCCAGGGCTCTAGAGACATGGCCCAAATCTATGGGCGCTAGCGGTGCGGCAGAGACGGCTCAGAAACAGGTGCAATGCTGCACTCACTCACGCGCCCCCTGCTGTGTGTCGGGAACATGTTGGAGCCACCAAGACTGGAACGGAGCAGCAGCAGTCGCATGTGAGGGTGTAAAACACATATGAACCAGGCTCTGATGACGGTGCACGGGTGCAGAGGAAAGAGGAGCCAGCGAGGAGGCAATGGTCCGGTGGGGGCCTGGATCAATGACTGTGTAGGGAGAGGGAGCAGCAGAATATGAGGGCCTATGGGGAAGGGGACCGAACAAGGCCCTTGGGACCCAGAGAGGGAGAGGAATGGGGATCAAGTGGGGAGGGGGGAATGGTATTTTACTTGCAGACCTAACTTGTACTTGAGAAAATGTCCACACATATAGGAGGGAGGTCTGAAGAGAGGAGGAAAGAAGGGTGGGGGAAGAGGAGAGGAAAAAGGAGATTCTGCGCAGATGTTCCCAGGTGTGGAGACTTCTGGAGCAAGTATTGACCTGTCTGGGATGCACCACTGGCAGTGCCTTGGGAGACCCCCAGAAGCACTTCCATTGCTGCTCTGGACCCTATGCAGGGGGCATAGCCATTGTCACCATAGACTGTCCAGAGGAAAGAAGATGTGCTCAGTTCTAATCATCTTATTCTGCTGATCTTTTTTAATTTTTATTTTTATTCCAGCCCAATTAACCCTGTACTTTAATTTGGACAAAGTTGTTAACATATGAAAAGGATCAATGTGGATAAAAGTATTTATATATAAAAAGATTTTTGTTCCTCCTACTCAAGTGCCTTATCATGACTCATGAGGGGAGTAAGTGATGCATAAAGGCAAAACCAGGCACATTTGTGGTAAAAAGCATCCTAGCACTTTGCCAGAGTCCATCCACTCCCCTGCTGGGTGGAATGTTTTGCATTTTTGTACAATCATCACAGAGAAGTTTCCCGAGCTTCATGGCAGGAAGTTTCCTTTGGCACCGTACACACCTTCACAATCTGCCTCTTGTGTAAAAAGCTTGTGACTTAGAGCAGAGGCATAGCCAACCAGTCAGGTTTTCAGGACATCTATAATGAATATGCATCAGATTGATTTGCATACATTAGAGACCCATCATATGCAAAGCTATCTCATACATATTCATTTGTGATTGTTTTGGAAACCAGACCAGTTAGGTCTAGTACAGTGGTTGTTAATCCTATCCTCAGGCACTTCACCAAGCAGTCCCGTTTGCAGGATATTCCTAATGAATATGTATGAGAGAGCTTTGCATTCAGTGTCTTCTGTTGTATGCAAATAAAACTCCTGCATATTCATTAAGGACAGACTGAAAACCAGCCTGACAAGTTGGAGAACCCCTGATTTAGTGCTTATTGGTCCTCGGGGTTCCTCCCTTCCTAAATCAGCCCAGTTTACATAGGGTGACCATAGCTCCCTATCAAGGAGGACAAACTGAGTCAAATTTGTTTATTTGATTTATCTTCCACCTTTCAGACGCATCAATCCAGATTTTAGCCCAGTGCATACACAGAGATGTATTTTATTCATTTCCATTTCTTGTTTGCCTTTTCAATGGTAGCTCAAGGCAAAGTACATGTTAAAATAAATAGCAATTATCTTGGACAAACTGCAGAAAACAAAGACATTGACAAACAAAACAAAACAAAACCAAATGCAGAACATCGAACCATGCATAAAATTTCCTCCAAATCAGAATAGGGAAGACAAAATAAAGCATATAAACGCCCCCAACCACACCACTCCCCAACTTTCTTAACAATTAGCAGCATATCTGGAAAATCCCACTGCAGGCTTACTCAAGAAAACATATTAAGACCCATTAGTAAAAGCCTGTACAAAGAGCCAAGAGTTAATAGCTAATCTAAAATTCAGCAGGTCCCTAAGCAGATGAACATCACTGGTTATTTTGTTCCAAAGGGACGAGGCAGCAAAAAGGAAATCCCGAAATTTAATATCCACCAGGCATACCTCTTTAAATGAGGATTTTTGGATTTTAGATTGAATTTTTGCCTTTCCAAATCTGAACTCAAGAGGCATTATGGATTCAGGTATGGTGGGTAGCTCTGATTTCTCTAGTGCGTTCCCCTATGAGCAGTGGGGTAAGCCCACATGGACATGGAGCTGTAGGGTCACCCGGATCTACAGAATATTCCTGCTGAATATGCATGGGGCTCTGATCACCAGAGTTAACTGGAGCTCATCTACTGAAATAGGAATGGAATAGTTTTTGACCCTGCTCAGCTCTAAACCACACCTGAATCCATTTGCCTGCCCCTTGGAGAAGTACCAAGCAGGTATCCCATAAATCAGAAACAGAACTGTTTATATGAGAGGCACTGCGTCCTTGATTTCCATTCTTCTCCTGAAGCGCTGGCAGCTTTTTAAAGTTAAATGAGTTCAAAACTATTTGCTGTGATAAGTTGCCGTCAGTTGCCTGCACCATGCGGTGAAATGAATAAGACTGAAGGTTTGTGTTTGTGGGAACGTGCTATTTGTTTTCTCAAGCAGGATAAATCAGATCCACGCACCCATGAGAAAAGAACAGCAAAGCAAGGGATAGCTTTGGGTTTTGTTTTAACAAGTATGCTGGCTTTCAAATGAAAACATAATTATTATTATTTTTTTTTTTACAGTGCATAGTCCAGACTGGGGCCAATATTCAAAGAGATTTAGCCGGCTAGATCCCTCAAGGTGCTAATTCCACCCCTGCCCCTTGCTTAATATTTAACCACTGAAATTCTGGGTGTTACAGGTCAGGGTCGGTTTGGTCGGTGAAATAAAGTTAGCCATCTAGGGCTATCTTTCAATGCTGGCCAGCTAATTTAAGTGGCTGTCTCCAAGTGTGGGCATAGCTGGCTTAAATCTAACTGGCGGTGATTTAGCCAATTAGATTTAAGCCTTTCAGCCACAATCTAGGCAGCTAGTTGCTATTGAAAATCAGACTAAGGTAGCTGGCTAAAACATAGCTCGCTAGCTGCTCAGCTAGAGGCTGAATACACTGATCTACAGCCACAAGTTTTCTGAAATGAATGTAGTCAAACTTTACTAAATCTGAATCACAGAGAACAAAAACGATGCTTAAAATTGTTGATTGGCTTTAGTTTTCAAAATATGCTACTGGGTCAATATAATCGACCTTCGACTTGGGAAATTGCAGAGGATAAGTGAGTTAAGAAGGGAAAGGATCTCAAATTAAACCAGAAATGACCAATATGCATGTTTGACTGGGTTTGGACAGTACTTGCTTTTTGGGCACAACAATGAATGATGCAATTTGAAGCCCATTTGATATGAATTGCATTGATATTCCTTAGAAGTCATGGATGATGGGAGGAAAAGTGTTCAGCCTCCAGCACTTGTGGAACCAAGGAAGATTTTGTTAGGCCCCTCACACATCAAGCTGGCTCTGATGAGGATCTTTGTCAAGGCCATGGACAAAATTAAAGCAGCCTTCAGGTACCTTGGTGGTACATTTCCAAGGTTAAGTGAAGCTAAGATAAATGAAGGTGTCTTTGGCCCTCGGAGTCGTGAACTTCTTCGAGATGATGGCATTTAACCCTGCATTGTATATAAGGCAAAAATATGATGTGGAAAGCCTTCCACTTGGTGCTTACAGATTTTCTCGGACATAACAAGCCCGACAAGTGCAAGGAGTTGGTGGGAAAACCTCCTCAAAATGTTGCAGCCAAGGCTTTTGTAATATCTTTTGCACTCTCATCTAGACTTTTCTCCATCAAATTGAAGAGCAGTGAGCAATGAGCAATGTGAGTGATTTCACCAGGACATTGCAGCAGTGGAAAAATGATATCGGGGCAAATGGAGCCCATCAATGCTTGCAGACTATTGCAGGATAGAGACAAGAGATGTTCTATTTAATGAATACAAGAGTTAAGCCAAGAAGAGCCGAGCAGCCACTGAATAAGGACTGAACTATGTACATATATATACATAAGTGACTTTTTAAAGTCCCGCGCACGCCAAAACCGGAAGATACGCGAGTATCTCAGGCCAGCAAGCGCCGAGTGGATTTTAAAGCTGCCTGAGTACGCACATTTCTCCCTACTAAGCGCAAAAATACATTTTGCCAAAAAGGGGGCGGGGTGTGGGTGGGATCTAGGCGAGATGTGGGCATGGTCTGGGCGGGGCATGAATTAATCCAGCGCATACTTACATGCACAAGTGCACGCCGGGGTCCCCTACTGCATAACGTCTGCTATGGATGGCACCTAAGTCCTAAAACAAAAAAAAAGTAAAGAGGTGGGCGGGGTTTTAAGGGTTGGGGCTAACAGGGTAAAAGTGAAGCTAATTAGCAGGGGGTTAGGAAGTCCTATCCCTTACCTGCGTGAACTAGGAATGGACTGAGAAAACTGGTAATGGCATTGGCGCGCGCCCCTTATAAAATTCCCCCACTCGCGTGCTAGAGGCGGCATTTGTGCGCACATTTACGCACATTCAGCCTATTTTATAACATGCCCACATATGTGCACATATGTTATAAAATGGCTGCGTCCTTTTGCACGAGCCGGCATATACGCGTTGGTTTTAAAATTCACCCTAATAGTTTTTGGCCTTTGGTTTCATAGTAAATTTTATTTCCGTAATCCTTTTGCTGATTTAAATTTTAAAGTGATATGTATACCGGATAGGTGAAATATTATGCAGCCATAAATACATGGCCTTTTGTTTCATAGTAAATTTTATTTCTATAATTCCTTTGCTGATTTAATTTTTAAAGTGTAATTATTATGCAACCATAAATATATACAATTTATGATTAAAACTCTACTATCTACGCAATAGACATAGACGTAAAATGTAACAACTTAAATATCAGGAAAACAGTAGCCAATCAGCTAGTTTAATTGTCATATCTGAGTTTGGCACATCAACATCAGTAATAAATAGGGAATTGGGTTTGTTATATCTGTTTCGGCAGGCATGCATGTACCTTGTCGACTTTGTAGTACATGTGAAAAAACAGATATTATGCATGTATTTTTAATGAGTTATGGGCATACTATCCTTTTTTTTTTTTGCAATGCCTAGAAAGTTGATGAGGTACCCAGCAAAATAGACATAAAAGCACACATCCCTAATACTAAATGTCTCAAGTGCTTGAAATGCATTTCTTTTCTGTCTCAGATCCTCAAAATACATTTGGAACTCAAATACAGAGCAGTTGAAGTTCATGAGGGATAGAGAAAGGAAGATAGTACAATACATTTTGAGTCACGACTGCTCGCCCCTCACATACTTTGATGGGTGCCACATCTGGGAAGCAAAGCACATTATTGAGAAATCTGGAATAGGGGCATGAAAATCAATGAATGCCTGGCAAACACAGCCCGTCGCTGAGGCTCACAGTGGGAAATCGTCTTGAATTTTCAGATAAATAAATTGCATTCCTGTTCCTATTGCTGGGTGCCATTTTCAGCTGGCACTGTGAGTGTTTTATTTGATTTAACAGTATTTTGTTTCTAGTGAATTGCTTAGGATTGCAGAGAGCAGTGTAAAGCTAGCTTGACATGTTAATCAGTGCAGGTGTCAATTTAGGGTATCAGAGTATTGAGATAAGCTTTAGAGTCCCACTCACCTCACTGACTGTCCTTGTCTGGATTCTCAAGAGCTCTCCTTCCTTGCAGCTTTACTCAGTAATTGAGATAGAATGTCGGTATATAAAAATAATTAATAAATAAATAAATAAATAAAGGTTGGCCCCTTCCTCAATTAAGGATAACCCGCTTGCAATAACCCACCTGGTTTAGTTCTCCTCAATCATGGCCTCACCATTTTATTCAAATCCTCTTATTTGTTGTTGTCTATGTGTCTTGTCTGTCCATCTTGAAGAGAATGTGAGCTCAAAGGAGCAAGGAATTCCTGTTATGTGTCTCTGTGCAGCACTGTGCATGCCTGGTAGTGCTATACAAAGTGTAATGATACCTCCACGTCACTTAGTAAGAAGCATGTGTCTCCATTAAGGTACACAGCAGAAGGGATGTGCATTCGCTTCTTCTGTTTCAGCGGATACACACGTACCTTGCCGACTTTCTAGTACACAAGAAAAATAGGATATCATGCAGATTGCATTATAAATGCATGCATAATATCTATGTTTTCACATGTACTAGAGAGTTGGTGAGATACCCGCTGAAACAGAAGGAACAAATGCACGCCCCTACATTGCAGTGAGGTCATAGGGGGCATGTGGCTGGTGCCTGAAGTTTAAGAGAAGGAATCAAACCAAGAGCACAGAAAGTTCTAGGCTGTCTCTTCTGCACTAGGTTCAAGACTCAAGATCAGAGACTTTGGAGCTAAAGATAGCGCAGCCGTGAGGGGCTCTAAGCAGGAATATGTATGAGATTCCTATTGAGGGGGAATACTTTCCATACCCCTTGCTATAGGGGGAGATTTTCCTCCTCAGTGTGTCCAAAAAAACTGGAAAGGCAAAGAAGCAAGACAGGGTCCAGAGTGTCTGCACCTCCAGGCACAGAGATTCTTTTCCCCAGGAGAGTAGTCAGCAGGACACTTCTCCAGAGGAGAAGTACCAAGGTAAATCCAGAGGAGATCCACAAGAGTGAAAAGGGTATTGTTTTGTCCAGAATGTCCTACCCTGTGCATCCAAGAGGTTACAGGAAAGGAGGAGAGTCATTAGATTTCCATAGGTGCCTACAAGAAGATTCTCATAGTCTAGGAGATTCCTTGGGAGTTGCCTGAAGCAGGGGTGCTTGGGTTCAAGGAAATCCTTGCATGCTTATGAACTGTGACTGTTTTCGATTTTGCTTGGATCTATTTCATGGGCATTCCCAGAAGGAAATGTGTATTTTGTCCACAAATTTCACAGTAACGTCTTTTACTTTTGGAACAACATAACCAGGTGTGGATTTGTCCTTATTTTCAAATCACGAGTCCCAAGACCTAAGGGCCTTGAAGGAAGTCTCCCCCCGTCCCCTCCCACCACCCTGCTGGAGGAACTCCAGAGAGCTCCTTGCGTTGTTTGCTGGCTAAGCAGCTCCCAGACGTGTCCAGTTCAGGTCTGGGAAAGGGCGGGGGTTACATTTTAATAATATATTGACCCTGCGAGAATGCCCAGTGCTCCCCCTAGGAGCCACTTTGTCCTTCTGGGAAAGAGAAGTAATGCTGCAGACTGTTGTCAGTCTATTGCTGCTTTATGAAGCAGACTTGAAGAACAAAGGAAACATTAATAAGATATGGAAACCGACCTGATTTGATATTTGTATCGAGAATGTCGGTATATAAAAATCCTAAATAAATAAATAAATAAATAAATATTGTCATCACGATGACGACTGATGGAAATGTGAACTATTGCCCCTTGTTTTCAGTCACGTGAGTCTCTCTCTAAATTTCTAATTGGAAATTTTGTTACAAATCATAAGTTGTAAAAAAAAAAAAAAAAAAAAAAAATGGAAAGGTTGTCACCCCCCTTCTGGAAGGTCATTGTCCATGCAGCAGGCAATGGTCAATGAAGGAAAGCGCCAACATTTTCTATTCCTGATAATTATTATCTAACGGAAAAGCCAGGAATGACTCAGGCTGTCCCACATCTACAAGTTCATAAAGTCAGTATCTTGCTTTGACAATACTGTTGCCTTCTTGTGATTTTTTTTTTTTTTTGGGACTGGCAGCTTCCTGCTGCTTTTGCATACTTCTGGCTCAGTTGAAGCCATGAGCCTTCATTCGCAACTGCCTGGGGATTTTCCCCCTGTTTTACATCTCCTCTTCCAACTCTGCCCAGCCATCTTGGTGTCAGTTCACAGCCAGGAGCCAAAGGCCGCAGCTCCCTCCAGATCCCAGCTCACACAAATCCTAGATCAGTCACTTGTGGTGGAGTAGAGCAGGGCACCATGGCGCCCCTCCCCTTCTGGAGCATCCCTGGCCCCAGATGGTGCAGAGAACGCAGGGACCTACCCTGGGAACTGAACTTGGGTCTTCTGCATGGCATGCAAATTTTTACAAGAGAAAGTAAAAGACTCATAGCTGATAGGACTTTTTTTTTTTCTCAGGGGGTACTTGCCAGTACTGAGTACCAGCAAAGTTTTCCTCCACTTGTTTGATTTGCCCTGTCATCCCTCAAAAGAAGAAAAAGCACCCTGCATGTGAGTATTGGCACCTTTTTTCAAGAAAGCACTGAAACATGCCTCTGAGATTAAGCACTTTTAGCCTTCTTGCTCCTTTGTCTCATACTATACACACCTCTTTAACAAGCTGGCGCCAACTGATAATCGTAACGGTGTTCTTCCCATTGGAAACATCATTGTGAGTCCGCATGGTCGCACGTCATCGTGTGAACAAAAAGCCCTGAATGATCCATTTTGTTCAGTGGGTTTGCAAAATAACACAAAGTATTCCTCCTAGTTCTGCAGTTCCAGGTAATTAAGAGGGTGCAAGACATAAAGTGGAATTGATCCAAAGAATCAATTCTGCATGTTGGTCAAACATTGTATTTTCCCCTAAAACTGTAAGACTGATTATGAAAGTCAGCCTGTTCAGATATAAAGTATTATTCTTGCTTAAAAGTAGAGTTCTATAATAGATGACCTCTTTCATCAAACTGGTTATTTCTGTTGCTTTAGAAATTATCCTCTGCAGGAATGTACATGGCCTCATCCATCTACTAGTTGAAGAAGAAAATCATTAGGAGAAGAGGAAGAGTCCATCCCTCCCTCCCTCTCTCCTCCCCCTCCCCTTCCTTCCCATTGCCTGCAGAAGAGAGCTCCGGTGGGGGGGGGGGGCTTCTGGTGGTGAGTTTAGGTAATGGAATGTCCCAAAGGACTGGGAGTCCTTCCAAGTTACCGCTTACAGTGGTGGCAGAAGCTCTGCAGCTTGCTGAAAACGCCATATCTGTAACCCGAATTTGCAATTGTCTGCCCCAGAAAATGCACACCAGTATAAGTGTTGACTCTTTGGGGGAGGCAAACCCAAAGCATGTTTGATTATTCCTACTTCTTTTTTTTTTGTTATTCTCTTGGCATTTTGCCCCCATCCTCTCTCTTGCCCCAGAAAGAATGTTTAGGTGGTTTGGGCAATCCTGGCAGTCCAAGAGCTGGGGTGGGTTGCTTCCTTGTGAAATGCATCCCTGGCACCGTTGATTGGCTGGCAGTAGCTACCATGGTAACAGCAGTTGTGTTTTATCTTTCCTTGCTGATCCGCGCCAGCTTCGCCACACAGCCAAATCCAATGGGCCCCGGAGATCCAAACTCAGATCCCATACCCCACCACACACCTAGTGCAACAGAGAGAGAAAGGAGGGGGCTACCTTCCTATTTTCGTGTTCCCTTTCCTTCCCTTCCACTTCTCCATCTCCTTGCTTTGGCACTTGCCATTGGCGCCAGGTGGGGGGAAACGCTGTGGCCAGTTCCAGGCCCCACTGACTTCTAAGAGAGGTGGCGGCAGTAGCAGCAGCAATGAGAAGTAAGTAAGCTAAGCCGTTTGCCCAGACTAGAGGGCCTTCATTGCAGGGCGCCTTTCTGTCAGCCTAAAGACAGCCCTGGCAACTAGCAATGCACAGAGCAAACCCGCTCAGATATCCCAAGTAGAAACATTAATACTTTTATTTCAACCTTTCTACCCTATTCATCGCCATGGTGACCAGCAGCCGAAGAGAGTAAACAATGCAGCTCTCTGTAGAGATGTGCTGTTTTGAAAACATTTGTTTGGATTATATTGTTTCTCATCTGAAACGATTAAAAAAAACCAACCCAAAATTTCATTTCGTTTCAGTTCTGCAGTTTCCTGTGTGCTGAAACCTCAAAAACAAAACGAAATGAAACAAAAAAAACAAAACGAAATTAAAAGACTTTTCCATGCATAGCTCTAGCCCCCAGCAACATTTCACACTGTAAAATGGCACTTTCTCAAGGCACATACGTTTCCTACTGCCAGCCAACGTGACTATGCATTTTTTAAAAAGTTTGAAATAAGGTAAGCATTATTCTTCCGTATTTACGGCTTTCGTGGGCTCTTCAGATTGCCAAGTGTGTAAGAGAAAAAAAAAAAAAGGTCAGCACTCATTCAACAAAGTCTGGAAAGCAGCAAAAGGCCGATTATTTACCATATCAAAATATTTCTTTGGGAAGAGCCGAGTAATCTGCTAGTTATGCTGTCTTCCTCTGGCTGCATTTGTGTAATCCAGATATACTTGATGAAAATCCTCTTATTGAATTTCTCTGCTTTCAGATTAAGGGGGGAGGATTTACAATGTAATCTAGTTTGAGCACTTGAAATGCAGCATTAAGCATATCTATGCAAATGCATGCAGGCGAATGCAAGTGTAGATCAATTTGAAAAGCTGGAGAGGGGGGGGGTTAGGAAGGAGGAGCTGTCATTTGCAGAGAGGACTTTCATAATTGAATCAAGAATCCCGCACCATCTATTAAAATGCAGTTAAATTAAAGCGCGGTGTTGTTAAGCCTGGCCAAGGTTCAGAGATGCACGGTTCAAATGATTGGGGTTTTGGCACAAGGTATTGTTAGCAATTTTCTATCCAGAGCAGCCTGATATCTTCAGAAAAACAAAATATTATTTTAATCTTTTTAATGCAACCCTTAAAAAATATCAAGTTGCTTGTTCTTGTGATTGCATTTCTTCCTCTTTCCTCTCTTCTTTTTGACCTCATCTTTTTTTTTTTTCTTTTATTCTCATAACTATTTGGAAGTCAGTTCTAGCACAGCCATGGCGGCTGTTGGTCTTGGAAGAAATTGGAGTCAAAGTAGGCGATAACTCCTTTTAAAAGCCCAGCACACACGAGCATATTGTAGGATACAAATTTCCAGGCATCACAAGGTCCTGTCTTCAGATGGAACTGTGGTAGGGAAAGAAGGCTTTGAGTCTTGTGGGTGAGGGTTCAGGGGGTTCACAGCATCAATTAGAGATGAGTAACTTAGTCTTTGGAGGAGATAGAATTGTGACCAGGGTGTTAAGGGCAGGGTTGCCAACTCCCAAGAAAAGAATTTTTTACTGACAGTCTGAGTGTCGGTTGTTTCATTTTTACTGCCTACCCAACTGTTTACTGACCGATGATCAGTTAAAATGTTTCTCAGACATCGCTGGGCTGGGGGAATTCCCCTTGGAAGGAAGGAGACGGGTAGCCCTGATATCTGTTTAAAGGCTGCGCACCTGGCAGAAGAATTGAGAGGAGCGGGAGAGAAGGGGCAGTGAAAGCTGCAGTGGACAGGCCGAATCAGAAGCAGGGGCTGAGTGAACCTTGTAGGAGCGTTTGGAGGGGAGGGTCCCTCTCGGATAGAGCAGAATGAAAGATATTGAAGCTGCAGCTCCTTCAGGCCAAAACGCAGCACCACTGGCTGGCTACTGCCATACATCAGAGAGACGCACCCAAGGTTGCCAATGGCCTGTAAATATCTGGACGGCATGAAGGCTTTTACAGATCTTATGGAAAGGTCTGTTTTTTTGTGTTCTCATCAGGACTGAGATCAGCAAGTCTCCAAGGCTCTCATGATGTATCATGAATCCAATGCCTTGGCTTAGTCCACTTCTGTTTTTTCAATCTGAGGAATATATGTTAGTCTATGTTAGTCTAGCCTTTAGGGATCCACAATGTTTGTCCCATGTCCTTTTGAATTTGTTTCTTGTTTTTGTTCTCACCACCTCTTCCGGAAGGGCATTCCAGGCATCCACCACCATCTCCATGAATAAATATTTCCTGATGTTGTTTCCGAGTTGTCCCCCCCTAGAATTTTGTATCGTGACCCCTAGTTCTACAGTTTTCTTTCCAATGGAAATGGTTTGATGTTAATACATCATTAAAACCTTTCAGGTATTTGAAGGTCTGTATCATATCTCCCTTGCATGTCCTTTCCTTCAGAGTAACATATTTAGGACTTTCAATCTCTCCTCATAAGTCATTTGAAGAAGACCCACCAGCATTTTGGTCGCCCTTCTCTGAACCACCTCCATCCTGTCTCTGTCCCTTTTGAGATACGGTCTCCAGAACTGAACACAGTACTCCAGGTGAGGCCTCGCCAAGGTCCTGTATGAGGGCATTATCACTTCCTTTTTCTTGCTGGTTATTCTTCTCTCTCTGCAGCCCAGCATTCTTCTGGCTTTTACCTATTGAGCTATTACTTTGCTGCTTTCATATCGCCAGAAACTATTACCCCAAGGTCTCTTTCCCAATCCGGGCACACCAGTCTTTAACACCCCCCCCCCCCCCCATCACATGCAGCTCTTTTGGATTACCACACCCTAGATGCATGACTCTGCAATTCTTGGCATTGAATCCTAGCAGCCAAATTTTGACCATTCTTCAAGCTTTCATAAATCACTTTTCATTTTCTCTACTCCTTCAGGCAGATCTTAGTATCAACCGCAAATAGACAAACTTTTATTTCTATCCCTTCACAAAGATATGGAACAAAACTGGTCCCAAAATCGATCCCTGTAGCTCTCCACTTGACACAGTCTTCTCTTCAGAGTAGATTCCATTTACCATCACACACTGTCACCTGTCAGTCAACCAATAGGGATGTGCATTTGTTTCTTCCATTTGGCAGGCACCTTGCCGACTTTTTAGTACATGTGAAAAAATAGATATGCGTATATTTTTAATAATAAATTATACGCATAATATCTGTTTGTTCATGTGTACTATAAAGTTGGCTAGGTATGCATGTACCTGCCAAAATGGAAGAAACGAACGCACATCCCTAGTTTATAATCCACTCCACCACCTTGGCACCGGCTCCCAAGTTTCTCATTTTATTCACAAGACTCCTATTTAGGACCGTTTCAAAAGCTTTGCTGAAATCCAAGTAAATCACATCGAATGCTCCTACTTGATACAATACTCTAGTCACCCAATCAAAAAAAATCAATTAGATTTGTGTAACAGGACCTTCATCTGATGAATGCATGCTGCCTCGGGTCCAGTAACCCACTGGATTTTAGTTAGTTCACCATCCTTTCCTTCAGCAGAGTCTCCATTAATTTTCCCACCACCAAGGTGAGGCTAACTGGCATATCGTTTCCAGCCTCCCCTCTGCTACCATCCTTGGAAAGCGGGATTACCACCACTCTTCTCCAATCTCATGGCACTACTCCCATTTCCAGGGATCTATTGCACAGATCTTTCAGTGGACCCGCCAGCACATCTCTGAGTATCCTGAGATGTATCTCATCCGGCCCCATGGTCTTGACCACTTTCAGGTTTCCTAGCTCTTCCCATACATTCTCTTCTGTAAATAGGGTTGCATCTACCCCACGTCCATCCATGGTCTTGTCAACCAGCAATGTCCATCTCCAGGGTCTTTGTTTGTGAACACTGAACTCAAGTATTTCTTTAATATTTCTGCTATTTTCTCATCTTTCTTAATACATTGCTCCTTGTCATCTTTCAATTTACTATATCACCTCGAGCCATTGTCCTTTCTTTGATATATCTGAAAAATGTTTTGTCACCTCGCTTTACTTTTTCAGCGATTCTTTCTTCCGCTTGGCCTTTTGCTTTCCTGATTTCTTTCTTCATCTCCCTCACTTTCACCAAATATTCTTCCCTGTCTTCCTCTTTTTGGGATGCTTTGCACTTCCTGAATGTTGTTCTTTTTGCCTTTATTTTTCAGCCACCTCCTTTAAGAACCAGATTGGTTTCGTTTTCCTCTTACGTTTGTTTACTTTTCTGACATATAGATTTGTGGCCTTTGTAATAGCTCCTTTTAGTCTGGCCCACTGTTGTACCACCTCACCCATTTTCTCCCATGCTTCCAGCTCTTCCTCCAGGCACATTCCCATTTTGACAAAGACCATATTTGTGAAATTCAAAACTCAGGTCTTCGTGTGACTTCTCTGTATCCTGTTTATGATATCAAACCATATCATCTGAAGATCACTGGTGCTCTCTACTTCTTGTGAATTTATTTATTTATTTATTTAGCATTTTTCTATACCGACCTTCAAAGTTAAATACCTTATCAGGTCGGTTTACATCGAACAGGGATGAACAGGAATTCTGCAAAAGGGATACACCAATCCTCGTTCAGCAGATTAAAATCTCCAACGAGCAACAATTTGCCACACCTTATGGATGTCTTCAATCAGATCTCTGTTCAGTTCTTCTGTTTGAGTCGGAGGCCTGTAGATCATAAATGGAAGCACCATCTTCTTTTTTTAGGGCAGTCCATAATGCTTCTTCCCTACCCCACATCCCTTGCATTTCAGTTGCTTGGATATTATTTTTGACAGAAAGAGCTACTCCTCTCCCTTTTCTGTCCTCTCTGTCCTTCCTTAACAAGTTACAGCCTAGTATGGCCATATCCCAGTCATGAGACTCAGTAAACCATGTTTCTGTACCAGCAATAATGTCCAAGTCCACCTCCACCATTAATGCCTGCAGCTCTAGTATTTTATTGCCCAGACTATGAGCATTTGTGGTCATAGCTTCCCTACTTTTCTCTCTTGGTTTGCTGCTCTTCCTAGTCACCTTTTTTGCTTTTTTGAGCTGATTCATTTTGTTATTTTCACCTCCCTGTATTGCTTGGGGGTGACCTGCCAATTTCATTGGCTACCTTCTGTCCTCTAGTTTTGAATGCCTAATAATCTATTATTTGAATTTCTCGCTTAGCATCCTCTTTCCTGCCACAAACATATGTAGGCCATCCTTACCATATAACCTTTAGTGCTCCATACATGGCCCCAGCCTCTAGTGTATCCAAAATCACTTTCTTTACACCAGGTTTTGAGCCAGGAATTGAAATTATCTATACATCCTCTTTCCCGTTCCATGCACAGGTAATACTTCAGAAAAGGCAATAATCTTTGTCATGTGTTTAATCTTTTACCCTAGATTTTGGAAATTTTTCTGTGCTTCATGGATACCATTTCTAGCGAGGTCACCGATCCCTAGACAGCTGAGAACACTGATATCAGAGTTCTTACTTTCTTCTATCATTGGTTTGACTACGTGGTTTGCATTTCTGTGAGCTGAGGATCCTGGAAGGCATTTAACTTTGGGGTCCCCACCATAACTCCACTCTGAGGCTACCCACTTTCAGGATCCTAAATTTAGGAGCCAAGTGAACTTAGGGGCCTAAATTCAGGCATTCAGCCCTAGTAAATTTTCAAAAGGGCCAGTTTAGGAGCCTAACTCCCAAAGTTAAGAGTCTCAACCCTTTGAAAATTAACTTCTTACTCAATTAACTCGTGATCATGACAGGAACCAAATAAGAACTTTCAAAAAATGTTAATGTTTGATGCAATTTTCTTCTCCTGACCTAGATACCCAGAGAAATTCACATTTTTTTTCTCCTGCAGCTAAATGTAGGTGCTCCATGGAACCTGTGCTTACTTTTATTCCACATTTAAGGAGATCAGGGCTCTACCCATCTCCTTCTGCCTCCAGGACCCAGATGAAAACAAGGAGGTCAATTTTGAAAGGCTTTAATTGCATAACTTTTGAGGTGCACTGGGCTGTGCACACGGTTTCACCTGTGATTCTGCATGCAGACTTTACTCTCAATGCAGTAAGGATACTAAGGAATTCTGCATGCAAAAAAAAAAAATGCATGAAACTGTGCACACAAGTTAAGTGCCCCTACATTTCAATCTCATGGTAAGGAAGACATTAGCTATTACTTCCCGATGCAAAGAGGCATGTAGGCTGAACTCTGGAGATTTATGTCCTGATGAGAGCTGGAGTAAAATTATTTGGGCTGTTGTTGGTCTAAGGGACCGAACCCACAAGTCATAGTGCAGGGGTCCTCTCCTCAGACGTTATGCACATTTTGTGCACAAATCTATGCATAAAGCATGGGTTTTTTTTGCACAGAGAAAATGCATTAATAATTTTTTATTTTCTAATTTTATTTTGTGCTCACACATTATCTTTTGTGCTTATAAATCATGCTTTACACACAGAAGACACCGTTCACACAAAAAATGCTTTCTCTGCAGAAAATGAAATGCACAAAGCATGTGTTGTGTGCAAATTTTCAAGTTAGCACACTTTTTAAAACTCCTGATGCATTAGGATACCATTAACCTACTGTGTGCATTATGAAATTGTGCGCCAAACTTCAGTGCACAGTTATAATGTAATTACTTATTCCATTGGCCCCTTTGGAAGTTAAATTGCCCTTTTGAAAATTTATTATGACGGTGTTCCTGAATTTAGGCTTTCAGTTTTAATAGAAACCTAAATTGAGGAGCCTAAAATGTGAGTTGCTACAGGGGCAGAGTTAAGGCTGAGAAAAAAAGTGCTTGGTACTGATTTTCTGCACTAGGCTGAAACTTTAAAATTTACAGTAAGGGAATTTTGTATTCTTTTGAACTTGCCTCAAAGGTCTTGGCTCTCACTTTTGGCAATCTAGAGCAGCCCAAAAAAGACAAGAAAAGCTAGAGAAAGCTTTTTTTTAATACGTTTTTAAAAAGAGTGTGCACTTTCTCTGCAGATTCACATCAGAAGTAGGGATGTGCAGTCAATTCAAATGATATTCAAAACACCGACATGTGCTGTTATCTTGGGCTAAAACACAGAAATGGCCCAAAAAAAAAAATCATCAACGAAATTAAAACAAAATTAAACAAAAATGAAATTAAGTGAAAGTTTTTCTGTACACACTCCTAAATTAAAAGTAATCATGGGAAGATACATATTGTATGAAATAAACACAATATAATATTGTATGAAATAAACACAATATAATATGGAACTTGAATACTTGGAAGGAGTTGCACACTTGTAAACTCCTTCCTTGTAAAGTATCATGCCAAAAATGATACTTTAGAAGATTTTTAATAAAATATGCATTGCATTCAAACTTTTGTGATGTTATAAATAAATGTCAGAGAGAAAAACACTGTGCATGCTTTCCTGTGGTTTTTGAGAATTGGGTCTGTCATGCTGAACTTTTGTTTTAATATGTTTTGGCTGCAACACAAAAGATGAATTGCCTAGTTGGGTGTTTAATTTCTGACTGAATGATAAAAAGCCTTCATTAGCCACACCTTTGCAGAAAAGCTTTGATCTTGACGGGCTGAAGACATTAGGTTGGAGCCCCCATGCTGTCCTCACTGGAAAATGTAGCATACCATATGCTGAAATACAAAATTAGGGGTTTCCAGGGGAGAGAAATCTTGAAGAAGAAAAAAAAACCCAGAAAATTAACTGGGCAGTGCATCCTGCAGATCAGCAATATGTTCCTACCAGTATTAAACTGTCAGAATATCATGAGGAAACATCTTTTCTTGTATAGGATTACATTAAAGTGGTAATGTTCCCTTCCTCAGATATTTTTTTCACCAAGCTTTATAGCACAAGAGAAATGTAAAACACATCTACAATATTGGTTTCAGCAAACTCTTAACTCCTTCTTCTGAAGCATCATTTGAGGCAATAAGGAGTCTATGAGAACAATGATTCTTGGCTTTTCCAGAGTACTCTCCCCATCTCTCTGCTCAGCCAGTGAGTAGTAATGTTCCAAGTGTCCAGCAAAATTGCTGAAAGCAATCAGTTGAGACAACAGGGTAAGGACTACGACCTTACGAGACAGAATAAACAGAAAGAAAAAAAATATCCTTCTTCTGAAACTGTATAATAGAGGTAAAAATGTTAATTGGTTTCCTCTGCCTGAGTATGAACATGGCCAGAATATAATATAATTACCCCCGGTCTAAGTCTCCTGCAAAGCCAATCCTTTCATGGAAACAATACAATGACACGCTTACTTGTCTCTCTACACCCCAACATCTACTGAAGAACATCCTTGGGCACTGCATATTCTTTTATTGTTCAAAATGCTGTTGTCATAAGACTCATCACCAGAGTAATTGGTTTGGTACAAGACAGCATTCCATTCAAAGCCAAAGAGAGCATAGGAGTGTTGAGATGGCTCATAGGTAAGCAAAGTTGCATCAAAAAAGGAAGTACTTTACAGCAAATGTCATTTGGACTACAAATATTTACCAACGTAGGGGAAAGTCCACCATAAATAGTTTTTTCCCCGGATTCAAAAGAAAACAGGGGGAAATGTCATTCTAGTACTGATCCAGTCATTTATGTAAAGAGCCACCAGGGGAGCCCAAGTCATTGCTAAGACTCTGAGCCTTGCGCTCTAGGGAAATGTAGCACTGCCTTGAAGGGAGGGGGAGGAACGATGGCTGTCTTCTCAGGGATCAGACTGCTCCTGTTGTACTGTGGTGGAATCGGCATTTAGGGAATCCTCTGCTAGCTCATGCAAAGAAAAGAATCGTCTTTCGGCTGCAGTGCTGCTTGTATTATTCTGTTTACTGTGGGTATTGTTGCAGTTGGTCTTTCCTGGACTTTCAGAATTCTGCTTCTAATTGTTACCCCACTCACCAGGTAACTTTGTATATACCCTTACTTCTTTGTGCCTCCCATTTATTCTAAGGGGCTACTTACCGGGTAACTTTGTATCCTTAGTTCTTGGTGCCTCCTATTTATTCTAAGGAGCTAGATGAAAAACCAATGCAATAATAGCAATCCATTTTCTTACACTGAGGTCCTCAAACATAAGTTAAGCACACAATGTCAGCTTTGATTTAGTACTGCTGCCTAGGTTGCCAAATCTTGAAGGCACCAAATATCCAGGCCAAAGAGAAGACTGCTTCCACTTGCTTTATGGTTGGTGTAGCGGCACAACTTTAAAAGGGGGTCTTTGTGATGCTTTGCCTATGGTTGCCAAAATCTTAAATTTGGCTCTGCACAGAGTCTCATATACTTGAGCACCTATGAGTTTCCCCATAGTCAGTCTTGTGTAATGGGTAATTGGAGTTTTTCACCATTTCAGTTGCCTCCCCCCCCCCCCCCCCCCGAAATAGGCTGTTCGTGCACTGCAATGGTTGTTTTATTGTGCACCGCGAAGATGTTTTCGCGATTCGTGAATACATTTGCGCAAATCGCGAAAACATCACAGCACGCGAAGTTTCCCCGCTGCACGAAAAATGCCTCATTTGCATGGGAAATGCCCCTTAAAGCGTTACCAATGCGATATTGGTAAATGAGGCCCCATGATTGAAGGCAAAACAAATTTTGCTTTAAAGCTATTTGTAATAATTGTGACAGAAAATCATTTGGAATACGGTGGGGTCTTGGACGTCGTTCAAAATAGGTGTATGCAATATCTATGGCTTCATCTTGGGGGATGGAGGTGTATAAAGCCTCGACATCCAAGGTAACCATTTTCATGTTGTCAGTATCTACATCCAATTGTTCCAGAAAAACAATCATATCTGAAGAATCTTTTATAAATGATGTCATCAAGGGAACGAAAGGTGCTAAGAAACAGTCAATGAATCAAGAAAGCAGTTCAAAGAGAGATCCACAACTAGAGACAATTGGACATCCGGGTGGGTGAGTCAAATTTTTATGAATCTTGGGTAGTGTATAAAATATCGGAACTCGAGGATGAGTTTTAATCAAAAAATTAGATTCTTTGATCATTAAGAAACCGGATTTGGCGCCACTCTTCACCACTTGAGTAATCATTTGTTGTATGGTGGTGGTTGGATTTGAATCCAGGCATTTATAGAATCAGGTGTCATTCAATTGTCGATATACCTCTTGTTCTGAATGAATGATCTTGCAAAACAATTTTACCACCTTTATCTGCCAGTTTTATAATAAGTTGTTTTGCAGACCGTAATTCTTGAAGAGCAGATCTTTCTTTGCGAGACAAATTTGAAAACGGTTGGTTGGAAGCAGAAATGTGTAAAGATGAAATATCCTTGGATACTAGTTGATAAAAAACTTTTATTGATGGTTCATCAGGCCCAGGAGGTACCCAAGTAGAAGGGTTAGATATGACAGATGAATCTGGAGATGGTGGCTGAGATTAAAAAAAAAATTTAATTTCAAATTTCGAACGAAGCGAAATAACGCTACTTGTAAAGAAAATTTATCACCCCGAGTGGTGGGGACAAAAGATAAATCCCGTTCTAGAACAACCAATTGGATGGGAGATAAATCCCAAGATGACAAATTCAGAACTAGGGATTCTTTGTGTGATTAGATCGAGTGATTTGTGGTTCGTAATTGTCCTGGTGTGTCGTCGTTGGGTAGCGATTGTATCGATTCCGATATGGGCGCCGGAATCTGCGTGTGCTCAAGCCTAAAAAAGACAGAACAGAGGATTTCATTGCAGAAGACGTATCGGTCTTATGGGGATGAGAACGTGCCTCATCATCTCCTGATGAATCATCACCACTGGAGTCGAAGGTGACATCCTGGGATTTTCCCACTAGAGTTCGCCACTCCCACAGGATCTCCTAGTCTGTTCTGCAGAGGGCCCATCACATGGGCCCCTTAAATTTTGAAGCAGGAGTTATACTACTGAACCTGCAATCTGGGGATACTGCAGAAATTCTGGGGACAGATTTGCCCAGGCCGTGGGCACAAACAGATGTGGGAACAGAGGGGCAGATACAAACGGTAATGAGGACAAGAATGGAGGCGGCCTGGGTAGGCAGGAAGAGTGAACTTTAACAATAAGCGTGGGGGCAGAATTTTGTTCTGTTATGGAACAGTGCTAACCAACTCAAACTAATGTGATTTTTTTTTTTAATATGGCATGCCATGTTTATTATCATCCACTTAGAACAGAAGAAAATGATCCATTAACGTAATTATGCAGTTTTACAGCAATGAGATTACTTTTGAAATATAAAAAGCACAAGTCAAATAGGCAGGAAAACCTATTTATTTTGGAAGGAACAATACTGCTGGGAGTGAAAACCGAAGTGGGCTTGGGAAGAGACATGTTACAGTATCCCAGGATAGATCTGGGCAGTTTTTTTGAACAGGTAAGGAGGTGGGGGCAGATTTGGCCCAGAAAGCAAACAAAGGAGAGTAGGAGCAACATGCAAGCAAAAACCTCATCCACTTCTCTACCCGGGCAATTTAATACTTGCAGGTAGATTCATGGAGAAGAGTCTTGCAGAATTCCCTTGTGGGGGTGGGGGGGGGAGGAGTGGGAGAGGATGTCCGAGAAGGGTAAGTAAATTAAATGTGGAACCCCAAGATATAAAACTGTATATCAAGTAAAACCTTTTAAAGGGAAGATGAAGGGACACTTTGTTTTAAGTGACCATGATTCAGCCCCTGACTGTCCCAAGGGAGCCGGTGGAAGCCAACACAAGTAATGCTTGAGGAAGTTGCTTTGAAATTTATTGTAGTTCACTGCTCACCTCAAAAACTGAGAACTGTTACAACTCATTGTAGCCTGTGGAATATGGCAGGCCAGCCTGTTTGAATCTTTTTAGTGTAAATAAAGTCAGACCAGTTTGGAACCACATCTTGCTGAGCACGTTTTCATTTATTGGGAGTCAAGGGGTGAGATCTGCATCCATAGAGAGGAGAGCATCCTTTACGCTGAGTTCATTTCACTCACGATCCACTAAAGCGTTTGACAGACCTCTAAGTGAAGATCCGTAAATCAGTCAGGACATCCCCCTGGTATAGCAGTTACATTGACAAACCCAAGTAATGCTGCCTACTGCAAAATCAGTTGGTAGAACCACAGAAAATCCACAGCAAATCTCCAGCATGCCATCGTGGTCTCTGCCACAAAACAATACCAAGTTAAAGAATAAAAAGTAGCAGACTTTAATTTAGGCACGTTTCACTGGTGCAAGAGCATCTGTTGTCAGCAGTGAGTTTGTCTGTCCATAGACCGTGAAACGTGGAACTCCTGAACAGATTTGGCAGAAATTCAGCATGGGGGATCAAGAGTAAGAGTTGTCGAGAAATTGTCATTCTTGGTTTGAACTGGTGCAAAATTACAATTGCCTGACAACTTTTATTCTCAGTCTCCTATACTGATTTCACTTGCTCGGAGAAAGGGAAATGCGCCTTGGTGTCAGGCTTCTAGCATGCACTTTGCAACATGTTTCTAGCTCTGTTCAGTACATCCACCATCATGTGAAAGAGATGTGAATTGAAAAGGACTGAACTTCTAGACACCAGAAGGAAAGAACTTAGATGCAGTTTTTGTTTTTTTTTAATCTATTACCAGTAACAGACTATTTTATAACCTTCATGACTGTTTAACACATTTTTTTTCACCGAGTTTTTCATTCTTATATGTCTCCACCCTGGCAGCGTGTGCACACTTGCCCTCTCACCCAGGTCAACCAGAAGGAGCTGATCCTGACCTGTTTTTGACCCATTGTCTGCATGGACTTTTCATTCTGATTTCTCTAAGCAAAGTAGGACTGTATGGAACTGGTTCACTTTCCTTGGACCGACCTGGATAAGGTGGCAGCTCTACAAGATGTAGCTATGCTGGCCCAATAGTTGAAGAGAATTCTCTTTCCAGACTTACCCGCAGCGTGTCTCCTTTTGCTGACAGGGATCACTGAAATTTAAGGGGAACATTATATTCCCTCTCATGTCCTATACTCCTGGAACAAAACTGTCTTTGCCTCTGACAAACTATCATATGCTCAGTCTGAATTTCATTCCTTCCCCATACTAGTGTCCTTCTGGGTGAACATCTCTCTCACCTAATCCTCCTCTTGTATTGCTGTCTCTGAAACCAGTTTGAAATCTCTTCTCTTTTCTGTAGTTCTTCACCATTTCCGTACTAGCTATTTCTCTTGTATTGATTGTCAGTGTTGTACTATTTTGTACTGTTGTGTCTGGCGCTTTGGTTGAAAGTGCCTTAGATATATCATCTCATGCAGTCTAGGGACACAGATACCACAGAGGCTGTATTGATCCATCTTCCCTCTCTCCCTGGGATCAAGTATACAGCCTCTGTGGTATCTGTGTCCCCCAGACTGCAGGAGATGATATATCTAAGGCACTTTCAACCAAACCGCCAGACATAACAGTACAAAATAGTACATTGACAATCAATACAAGAGAAATAGCTAGTACGGAAATGGTGAAGAACTACAGAAAAGAGAAGAGATTTCAAACTGGTTTCAGAGACAGCAATAGGAGGATTAGGTAAGAGAGATGTTCACCCAGAAGGACACTAGTATGGGGAAGGAATGAAATTCAGACTGAGCATATGATAGTTTGTCAGAGGCAAAGACAGTTTTGTTCCAGGAGTATAGGAAATGAGAGGGAATATAATGTTTCCCATGTAAAGCGGAGATCGCCGAGGGCAAGAAAGTGTAAGATGCAACAACAGTAAATGCAACCAGTGATCTATTATAGATTTTAAAAAAAGAAAGAAAGAAAGAAAGAAAGCTAATGACCAACAGCAGAGCCTGGGAGCATGCCAGCAGAAAGAGAAAAGGGAGAAGGGAGGGAGCCTTCAAAAGGGGAAATCTCAGACTCCAAACCCAAGGGGTCTAAATGTAGGGGTCCGTGACCCTTGGGCAGACCGTATGTCTTAAGCAGGCACGGGTCCTACTTCTAGTTTACCTTGAGAAGGATGTTCTGCTGTGGCTAGTGAATGACAAGGCAAACCTGCTCAGTCCCACCGAGGGAAGGAAGTGACACGCTGGCACCACTGACTGCGCGGCGAGTTATGATAGAGCCACGGAGTCAGCTTCCAAGTCTTTTCTTTTGATGCATCCTGTGGTGGCAGAGTGAAACTACCCTCGAAGGCAAGTGCATTTCCTTCCAAGCCATATTCAGAGTTGATTATGACTCGGGTGTTGATGATTCCCTGCTCAGGTACCTAAACGTTCTGCATTTTAAAAAAGTTAAATAAAATAAACCCTATTCTGAGCCAATAAACTAAACATAGGCAGGGTTAACCCAGAAAGCTCCTTGTGTCCAAATGGGCAAACCGAACCAAACCTGGTTTTACTCCCAATGCATGCAAGCACTTGTCATCACTTTATGGTGGTCTTGTTTAGAAAATGCCATCCCCTGAAATCCTACTTTCAATATGCTGACCCCTCTACTCCTCCCCCCCCCCCCAAAAAAAAAACAACAACATTTTATAAAGATAAAAGGGAAGTTCTAGAACACACCCACAGCCCTAACATCGACCACATCCAATTCTTTCTAAAATGAAGGGAGTCGGCTGGCACCTTATAGACTTCGAGGACAAGAGTCCACTTCACCAGATGCATGATGAAGTGGATTGTGTCCTCAAAATCTCACGCTTTAATAAATTGGTTAGTCTATAAGGTGCCACCCAACTCCTGTCATTTTTGCTAGACCAGGCTAACATGGCTATCCCTTTGAAGAATTCTTTCTAAAGTTTCAGGTACTTTCAACTGATGTGAGCATTTTCTGCGATGAATCTGGTGACCCTGTATCCCTGATAGCCAGCTGTGATTGAAGCCGTAATGGTGAGATGTCCTACAAGCTCATATTCCATTCTTGGGAGTAGAAAATTGCAGCTATTCTACACTAACTGAAATAACTTTATATTATCTATCTCCATTTATTAATGGACAGGAAATTGAATTGCATGAGTGTCTCTTTCTATTTTAATTCACTTGAGGATTTATTTTTTGTAACTACTCTCTTAAGTGTACATGATGGTAGCCTCTGCAGTTCCCAGCTGAAAAAGCACAAGATTCAGAAGTGCGTGTCTGGGTTAGTAAAACTTATGAAGGTACATCTGTAAGAAAGAGGAGGTCTGGTGATGATACTGCTTGTCCGGTAATTGAAAAGTCTGAGTCTCTTCTTCTCTGTATGACCTTGAGAAAACTAAGGTAACCTCCATATGCCTTATCATAGGAGAAATAAGATAATCACAGGGAAACCACCTTCTTATTGCAAGGACGCGGAAGAGTGGCTGGTTCTGACATTTTTAATGGGTCATCAAATCGCAGCACCAGCAAGCCAAAACAGACCACCGTAAACCTTAAAAAAAAAATACAAAAGGTGATAAGAGAAATAAGGTGGAATAAATTAGGAGCATTCATAAACGTACATATCAGGGATGTGGGCCCAATGGCTCAGACGCTGAACATTATCAGTTTTAAACCCCGGTACCCAAAAAGCATACCCTGTATGTATATGTGTATATACTGTATATATATTTAGGTATTTTCTTGTACAAATAACAGACCAGCAAGATAAATGTGTCAATTCCCAGGGTGGGCAATTCTAATTTTCAAGGGCCACAAACCAGTCAAATTTTCAGGATATCCTAATGAATATGCATTTGATAGATTTGCATGCATACTGTTGCAAGCGCAGATGGCATTCTGAGGTGGACGTGAACCCTTGGGCCATGGCACAACCCCAGGGCGAGGCTCCAAGGTACGCACTGTGGGTATGCGAATGCATCCAAGCACAGGCTGGACAGGCTTGGAGACTTGGAGCACTCAAGCCTCTGCTGAACTTGCATACACAGGAATAAGACCCAGCAATGCAATGCTGGTCTCTGGGGTAGCCCTCCAGCCACTCTGAAAGCCCTTTCAGACTTGCTGCTTGGAAATGGCTTGAGCATCAGGACAAATGGTGGTCGAGGACAGATGATGACTCTGGCGACGAGGACATAATGAAGGCACTGGAGAAATAGAAACTAAACGAAGACTCAGGTTCAGGATTCAGGTTCAGGCACAGAACGAGCCTTGTGCCACAGCGTAGATTTGTGCGCACAACCCGGCGCGCACAAATCTATGCCCAATTTTATAACAAGCATGCACAGCTGCGCGCATGTTATAAAATCTGGAGTCGGCGTGCACAAGGGGGTGCACACTAGTGCACCTTGCGCATGCCGAGCCCTAGGGGAGCCCCGATGGCTTTCCCCATTCCCTCCGAGGCCGCTCCGAAATCGGAGCGGCTTCGGGGGGAACTTTCCTTCGGCCCCCCCCCCCCCACCTTCCCCTCCCTTCCCCTCCCTTCCCCTATCTAACCCGCCCCCCAGCCCTACCTAAATCCCCGCCCACCTTTATTTTATAAGTTGCGCCTGCCTCCGGACAGGCATAGGTTGCGTGTGCCGGCCAACAGCCGGCCCGTGATCCCGGGCACAGCAGCAAATGGCCACTCTGCCTGGATGCTCCGGCCATTGCCACTCTCCGCCCATGCCCTGCCCCTTTTTTCGAGCCCCGGGACATACGCGTGTCCCGGGAATTTACGCGTGCAGCCGGGCCTTTTGAAAAAAGGCCCGGCGCGCATAGGCTTTGAAAATCCGCCCCACTATGAATAATATATAAAAGACATGCGTGATCATAACCAGGACTCAAGAGGCAGAAAATACCAAACAAGGAACTGCATCAACACTGGCTGAGTTTCAGAGTAAACTGATATCAGGAGTTGGATAGCAGAAGCATGGGAAAAACACAAGTGCTAGTACAAATAGGTCTCAAAAGCTAGCCAACCACATCACAAGGTGTTAACGTGCCAAGTGGGACTGTTTTTAGAGAGCAAAATCAGCCAATGAACAAACGGTATTAAGAGACCATTTAACCGAGTGCATAGGGAAACAGTCACCAATAAAGCTTCTCCAAGCCTCTGAAAGGAAACCACCTGGGCAGTATACCAGGCCTTCAGAGGCAGAAACATTTCAATACCCGGAAACACTGGAGGCACATTATTGGTATAAGTTTCTGTACACAGCTGATTAAGACATAAGACATAAGAAGACATGAGAACATGCCATACTGGGTCAGACCAAGGGTCCATCAAGCCCAGCATCCTGTTTCCAACAGTGGCCAATCCAGGCCATAAGAACCTGACAAGTACCCAAAAACTAAGTCTATCCCATGCTACTGTTGCTAGTAATAGCAGTGGCTATTCTCTAAGTCAACTCAATTAAAGCAGGTTATGGACTTCTCCTCCAAGAACTTATCCAGTCCTTTTTTAAACCCAGTTACACTAACCACATCCCCTGGCAACAAATTCCAGAGTTTAATTGTGCATTGAGTGAAAAAAGAACTTTCTCCGATTAGTTTTAAATGTGCCACATGCTAACTTCATGGAGTGCCCCCTAGTCTTTCTGTTATCCGAAAGAGTAAATAACTGATTCACATTTACCCTTCTAGACCTCTCATGATTTTAAACACCTCTATCATATCCCCCCCTCAGCTGTCTCTTCTCCAGTCTGAACAATCCTAACCCCTTTAATCTTTCTTCATACAGATTGGCCAGTCTCTTATTACTGTTTGTTCACTGGCTAGAATATTGATATTCCCTTTACTTAAAGATCTAAACATGTATATCCTAGAGCAGTGATGGCGAACTCCAGTCCTCGAGTGCCACAAACAGGCTAGGTTTTCAGGATATCCACAATGAATATGCATGAGAGAGATTTGCATGCAATATCTCCATAGTATGCAGGCCAGGAAACATTTCTCCAAACTCTTTCCCTGGAGTAAATAAGATTGCCGTAGGAACACAGAAAATAATATTCTCTTATGCAGGACCTAAGCTATGTCATTCTATCCCTCCTGAAGCTTGTTTATCTGATGTCTACCTTAGTTTTCATAAAGGAGTGAAGACTTGGTTATTCCAGCCTGCTTATGGTTAAATTGTGGCTTTTATATTATGCTTATCTTAACTTGGTAAATTTAATGGTTTTGATAGCATATTTTAGTTTGTCGCTTTTATATGTATGTTTAATTTAGTATACATCTGTGGAGATTTCTGATTGTTTATTTTTTTAACTTGTTTTTTTGTTTTGTTTTTGTTTGTTTTTTTTGCATTTTGAAATTTGTACAACCTAAAAATCATTCTTGTACACCATGCATTGAAATAAGTGCTCAAATGGTGACAAACATAAGCATCACATATAGAACAAAACAAGATATATATCTATACAATTCAGTGCACCACAGTCCACAAAATCTGGAGGTTCGGACCCCACAATGCAAAGAAAGCAAAAATATTAACTCTTTAGGCATTAACTGATAATGCAGACATCAGAGAAGATAATGCACTGGTTCCACCTTGATGTTGAGAAGGGCAAACAATTGGGAGGGGGTCATAGAATATATATCTAACAGATATTTCAGTACACATTTGCAGGGAAAATTTAACCAAAAGAGACCTCCCATTTATAAAATTCTCGATCCTAATAACAGAAATTGCTGATTTCTCTTTTGTGTAGTTTTAGCCACATCTGGAAAAGTGCAGGATACTACAATTAAGAAATTGCCCCCCCCCCCCCCCCCCCATGCTTACAAACAATCGGAGGACCCAGTCTAGAACAAAAAGGAGATTTATATTTATTTATGAAGGTGTTTGTTACTGGCATGCATGCATTATGTCTTTGGTTTGTACATTTATTTTTTTTTAATAGAAGAATGCTGTATTTGATGTTTGCCATTTGGTGAATCCACCTGGAGCATGAATGTTTTGGAAAGGTGTGTTAAAAATGTAATAAATATAAGTAAACAGATGCTACAATGCTTAAGTGTAGAAAGCATAATCGGCCACCATCACCAGCAATGGGCTGAGCCTTTGAACATGCTCCATGCACCAATGACATAACTGGTTTCAGTACATGTTGAGGACTTCAGGTTTTGATCTTTACCAGCTGTAACATAGTATGAACTATTATAGTTTAGAAAAGAAATGGGCTGGATGTCACCAAATTCGTTGACTGTGTGAATAGCTTGTTACGACAGAGCCTGACAGCTGAACAACTCTGGTGCATTATAACTCTATTTTGTTACAAAGAGGGGGATGCCTCTCCTATACATTTCACCAAGAGTGAGCCAGTTCAGTGGAAGGTTGAATTTAGCTGGCTTTTCTTCATAATGAATTGGGATTCCATCATATTTCCAAATGTCTGCTTGTTTGCTTTGATGTTGCTCAGTCAGGCTAATTCATTTTACATTGATCCTCATTTAATGCGCTGACGTTAACCTGCGGTGTTTTGAAGAAATCAATGGCGGGTACATCAGGAATGCTGTTTCTCTGTGGGCAATAGGCTGTAAATCCTCCTTCAATTATTCTAGCCAGCAGGAGACTATGTGGTGTTTTCTTACAGGTATGCATTCCTTCTGCTATAGAAACTGAGACTCTCCCCCAGCCCTGAACCAGACCTCATTCATTGGTGTGGGCCGGACAGTCAGCTTCTAATTAGCTTCCTTTAATCCTTCAAACTGCTGCTAGGAACCTGCAAGACTTCATCAAGTTCTTATGTATTCATAGACAACAGCAGGGGATCCTGTCTGATGCCATGTCCTCTGTGGAATAAGATCACATTCCAAGAAAATAATTTGACAATTAAAATTGATATCCAGGCTCCCTTTTGAATCTATTAGTTAATCAAAATGAGAGCTATCACCATGTATTCAAGTTGGGTAAGGGTAGCGTGATAATGAGGTCATATGCTGCACTCTACAGTATGTGGTTAGGAATGTGTGCGAGAGTGGCGTAAGGAATTCGGCATCCAGTTAGACACGTGCCCTTGGTGGAGAAAATATCTGGGCTTTTCTCTTTATTAACAGTTCTTGCTCGTTAAACCTTTGATGCCTGCAAGTTCTAAACCAGGCTCATCCCAACGAAGCAGTTTCCCGGTTCTTCCATTTAAGACATCCCTTGCAAACTAAAGAAATTCAAAACAATCAACATTTATTGGTTGCTCACCTTTTACAAAAAAAATCTTAAGGCAAGGTATAACTGCAAAGCAATGCAAAGGTAAAACACAAATCAAAAACAATAATAAAATCACTGCAAACGTCAGTCAGAAATATTTAGGAATATTAGTAAAAACAAAAAATAAAAATAAATGCGCGACAGCAAATAGAAGCAAAATGTTGAGAGAGCCAGATTTTTACCATTTTTTTTTTAATTATAAGGTTTTCAGACAGGCACATATCCTTCTGTAATGAATTCAATAAACAGAGGCCAATACAAGAAAAGGCTCTCGCTTGACACCAAGTGATTCACAACGAGGATAATGAAGGCACCTGAGAACAACTTCATTTGTGTATGAGAAGGGAATATTGGATCAGCTGATTCTTTAAAAACTGGGACCCAGTCCTCCTCCTAAGGCTTTAAAACTAATATTAGAATTTTAAAAACTATCTGAAGCTTGGTTGGCAGTCAGTGTAGGTCTTTCAGGATTGGAATAATATTATTAAAATAAATAGAACCAGGTTAACTTGCAGGTAACAGTGTTATGTACTAGTTTCAATGTTTTCAAACGTTTTTGAGGGAGACCAATACATAAAGAGTTACAGTAATCTAAATGGGATATGACAAGCAAATTAATCAAAATTGCTTGTGTTTTTTGTTGAAGAAGGAACTAAACGGATTAAGTTATGCTGCGTTTAAACTATCCTTTGGTGATTGTACTTACAGGAGCTATATCTTGGTCTCTTGATATCGTTACTTATGTAAAACTTGATGATTTTGATTGTTTACGTATTGTATTAACTGTTATATGTAAAACCTGTTGCTACATTTTGTTTTTCTGGATAACCTGTTATATGTAAAGCCTGTTGCTAAGTTATTGTTTACTGTAAACCGAGGTGATGTAGACCTATACGTACCGCGGTATATAAGAATCTCCAAATAAATAAATAAATAAAATAGTTGGGGAATGCACATTAGTTGAAGAACTGCAGCTTTAGCGACAGCAGCAATCTAAGGATCCATAGATAAGAAGGAATCTAAAAGTGAGCCCAGACTCTGCCTTCGGTCGCCACACGGGAGAGGAATGACATCAAGTATTACATCTGGTATTTGTGCCTGGGAAGAGATAAGATTTCTCTTCCCAGAGAATGTCTGATTTTTGAGAGTTCATTTCTACTTCGTTGTCATCCATCCATCTGGCTCGTGAAAAGGTAATAATGCGTTCAAAACTCACATTTTATAAAAGTGTTGGTGTTGTAAAATATGACCTTGGATATTTAAAATCCAGTCACTGCTCTGCTCTTGAATCTTCTGCTGGAGTGCCCTCAGTAGGGGATGTTGCAGGCCATCCTGATGCATCTGGAAGCTATTGTTCTATTGGAGATTCGATTTCCATTCCCAGCTCCTCCGCTTTCTGTGGGACCTTAAGCAGGTCCTTCCAGTTTCCCATGCCTATCCCAGGATATTCCAGCTGCAAATGATCTCACATCAACTTTCGCATTTCATTTCCAGTGAGGAATGTATTTTCTTTAGAATTTGGAAACATTTGCCATTCTTTGTGATAGAAAAAGAAATGTGAAACTGGAAGGAGGTGAGGAGGTTGAAAGAACGGGTGAAGAAAAACAGTTTTGCTGCTCGGGTGGCAGGATGCCTGGAACATATCAGAAGAGAAGTTAGCAACCAAAACGACCACAGAATTAATACCTGCGTGGAAAGGGAGAAAGGGAAAGAGGAATAGATGATATCAGAGTGGAGGAGGAAGGGAGAGAGACGGGGGTATAGGGGGAGAAAACAGATAAGCTTGCCTGCCCTAGGTGCCAGAATACTTAGTTATGGATGTGCATGCATAGGACACATACAGAGGGCAGTGGCAAGTGAAAAGGAGGAAATAGATCAGAGATTGAGTAGATCCAACAGTGGACAGGGAAACTGGGCATAATGGGTGCATCAAGAGGTCTAGCAACACCTACCATGTTTTGTGGCAGAGCAACTACTGACATCCTTCCTCCCTCTGATCACTGGTGGCCAAGGGATGATTAGCAGACAGGGCTGTTATGCATAAATCAGTCCCATGTTGGCTTATTTCCAGGCAGTTGCAATCAACAGCACCATTAACATGTAGGGTTCTGCCTCTTCAAAGAAGAAACACAAAAAAAAAAGTCCTGGGTGTATGAGAAGCTTATGATTAACTTGTCTTGCACCCAGTGCACCTTTCTACTATACTACAGGGCTCAGCTTTTTCAATGCATCTCCCCAGCATGCACAGAGTCTTTTAGTTACATCCATTTCAGCAGTACTCATCACACACCTCACGGACTTTATATTAACGAGTAAAAATGAACAGAGTACGCATAATTTGTTATTAAAAATACACACATACTATCTGGTTTTACCCCATACTATAAAATCAGCGAGGTACGTGCGTACCACCGAAATGATGAAACGAATGCACATCCTTAGTTAATAACATAAGAACATAAGAAAATGCCATACTGGGTCAGACCAAGGGTCCATCAAGCCCAGCATCCTGTCTCCCACAGTGCCTGACAAGTAAACCCCGCCCCCCCCCCCCCCCCGTTTTTCTGGTGCTTCCTTACTCTCCACCACAGGCTGTCCACTCTTAGCTGAGGTGAACCTTCCTCAGTCTCTAACATAACACCACAGTCTTATCCCCACCTCTCCCTCCCAGGACAATTAACAGGAATTCTTATAGCTGGCAGCCCTTACAGTGGATCTCCAGCCTTCAGCCTTTCTCTTGCTTCCTGCAGCAGACATAAGGAAAAAAAATACAAGACTCTCCCAGCACATCAGCAATCCACTGGTGACCCGCAGCCACATTCAGCCGAAAGCTGACCCACGCATCCTTGCCGCAAGATCCCAAAGTCTGAGTTTGGCCCAAATTGTTTTGCAGAATAGCTAGAATCGGGGTGGTTTTTTTTTAAGTTTTAGAGGCTTTGCAAAGGTCGAGCGTTCTCCTAGTCTCAGCCTCTGTCCAATATGTACCACGTACTTAACCTATAATTAATCTGACTTTACTGTTTTGAAACCATTTCTATGCCTTGCATATATCACTTCTAACCAGTGGTTTCTAATTTGCACTTAGAGCTGATAAGAACGTATCTGGCATTCAAGGTAAACACAGACTTGATGAAGAATTAACCATTTTAATTGAAACGAAACCTTTTCTGCAAGGCCCATCAGTAATAAGACAAGGAAGGAACAAGACCTTTGTGCAGGTACCCAGTCATTTTAATTAAAGTCAGAGACAATTTTGCTCCTTAGATTCCAATCGAGACACTAATCCAATCCAAATTCTACAATCTTTTAAACTGAATTCTCTGTGGGGGTTTTCTGTTTTGTTTTCGAGCTTTTAAGTATCGTTCCTATACAGCAGACCGTTATTTAATTGGAGATTTGTGAGATCATTTAAGGGAACGCAGACATCGCTATGTTTAAGGAAACTGCTGAGGGATCAAGGGCTTCCTGTGACATCACAGGACCCAAGATCAAAGGTCAATTCTTCTGATGTCATAGGAAGTCTGGTGTGCTTTAAGCAGCCTCTTTTTTTTTTTTTTTTTTGCATTGCTGCTCATTTTCAAGCTGGTCCTGTACAGTGATTTCTAATTTTAAACTCTTCTATTCATTCTTTCCAAGTTAGCTTTTCTCTTCTCACCTTTCTCTGTATAAAAGGGCTGTGCATGGGAAATACAAGGTGATGCCTATAGGGAAAAAAATAACTCTTGCTATAGTTACACAGTGTTAGGTTCTATCTTAGGAATTACCACCCAGGAAAAAGATCTAGGTGTCACAATGACAACGTCGGCTCAGTGTGCTGTGGCGGTCAAAAAAGCAAACAGAATGTTAGGAATTATTAGGAAGGGAATGGCGAATAAAACGGAGGATGTCTTAATGCCTCTGTATCGCTCCAGGGTGAGACTGCACCTTGAATACTGTGTGCAATTCTGGTCGCCGCATCTCAAAAAAGATATACTTGCACTGGAGAGAGTGCAGAGAAGGGCCAAAATGATAAGGGGCATGGACCAGCTGCCCTATGAGGAAAGGCTAAAGATATTAGGGCTGTTCAGTTTGGAGAAGAGTCGACTGAGGGGGGGGATAAGATAGAAGTCTACAAAATCATGAAAGGACTTGAACAAGTTAATTAAATCAGTTATTTACTCTCTCAGATAATAGAAGGACCAGGGGGCATGCCATGAAGTTAGCAAGTAGCTCATTTAAAACAAATCGAAGAAAATTATTTTTCACTCAGCGCATAGTTAAGCTCTGGAATTCATTGCTAGAGGATGTGGTTATGGCAGTTAGTGTAACTGGGTTTAAAAAAGGTTTGGATAAGTTCCTAGAGGAAAATCCATAAACTGCTATTAATTAATAAGGAATAGTAGCTTGAGATCTATTTAATGTTTGGGTACTTGCCAGGTACTTGTGACTAGGATTGGCCACTGTTGGAAACAGGATGCTGGGCTTGATGGACCCTTGGTCTGACTCAGTATGGCATTTCTTATGTTCTTAAGTTTTTTCATATTTTCTTGCTTCATTTACTATGTTTTCCTTTTTGTTCTGTTTCATTTCTGCATTTTAACATACAGTAAATCATTTTAGTGCATGCTAACACTCAGAAATGGAATGGAACGAAATTATATTTTTGGTGGGGGGGGGGGGGGGGGTTATGTCATTTCAGATGGAAAACCGCAGAAAATGAAATGTGTCACTGAGATTTCCCTGTGCCATTTAAAAATGACAGCACATCCTTACTGTGCGCCTCTGTTTTCTGCTTTTACATTCTGTCCCTCGGTCAAGTTCCCCATTCCCTTCTTGTCTCTTGCTTCTGCCTCTGAACTCTTTCATATTTTCTTTATCTTTCTCCATCACTCTGCCATGCCTGTCATCGGGTTTTGCCGCATCCTCTCTTCTCTGCCCCTGAGAAGAAAGAGGAAGCAGTGGTCAGCTTAAAGGAGTGATCCACTATATAGGAATATGGTCACCCATTTAGAGGCTGGAAAGGCAAACGTAATGATCAGCTGTTTGAAAGGATCGGGTGAAATATTTTAAATGCTTTCCTGAGATTCAAAAGTCTTCCTCTGAAGGCTGAACAGTGGCAGGTCATCCATTAATGAGCTTATAATAAAGCATTTGGGGTTGATCTGACGGGTTGAATTTTGCTGGACAAGGATACCCATCTAATCCCAGACCTTACTGGTTTCAGGAAGCTTCTGAAAACCTGGCTTTTCACCTCAGCTTATGGCTAGCCATCTTTTGAAGGTTGGTTGGTTATCATAAGCTTACAGCTATTTCTTCCCTGTGCTGTCAATACATTTATTTTGTTGCATTGTATCTCAGGTTCTGTATTTAGATGAGACAAGAGGCGGGTGGCACCTTACAGACTAAGCAATGTATTGAGGCAAGAGCTTTTGAGGACAGTCCACTTCGTCAGATGTATTTAGATGTTTATTCTTATCTCACTGTGCTCCACTCCGAACTTTGGAAACACAAATATATAAATTGATTACATGAAATAAACATATGAATGAGCGGAATGAATTATCAACTTGATTATAATATGCATAGGCCTCATAATCCCTTTTGTTGCCACTCGCCCTTACCTCTCTTTTAACAAAAGAAACCTACCCCATGTTTTCTCTCAACGACATTTTACATTTTATATAAATGGTGCAATGTAGTTATTTCCAAATTGATTAACCACCTCTTCCACAGAGGCCAAAAAGCGATGTCCAAAAGACACATTAAAAATTAAAACTGAACAGCAGTAATAACCGGACACAATTCATAACAGAACGTTAGTTAAAAGCTTTGGCAAATAAGCATTGCAGTGGGTAGGATCTCCCCGTGGCGTGCAGAGACTTGTAGATCGCCTTGTCTCCCCGTTGGCTTCCCTAAGAGCCACAAATCCCTGCGTGCAATGGAGCTAACCCAGGACTGGATCGGCCTGTTTCCTGTGACATGCATCCACGTGGCAGCCCGCATGCACGAACGCGAAAAATAGATGGACGTTAAGAGGTAATTTTGAAATCCCACCGGGGAAACTCCCTTTGAAAATGCGGGGGGTCAGGCCTGCCCCGCCAACAGGCTTTTCTCCTGGCCCTGCAGCAGGGGCAGGTCAGCACTGTAAATCCTGCGCGTGGATTTAAAAAAAATGAAGGCCCCTCCCCCACACCACTACCACCACCGCCACGTGATGTCTGCCGGCTCCTCCCTTCCTCCCCTCCACACCATGTCCATCCTTTTGTGGTGCAGGTGGAATTACCCCACACTGGTACTCTGTTACCCTCAAAGGGGGAAAGGCAAGTTTAAGCCCCACTTAGCTGGATAAAATCTTTAAATTGTCTTATAAACATTCTAAAAATAAAGAGATTGGTGACTTTACTTGGGACGGAGGATAAAAAAAAAAAAATTGGTGTGAGTTTCAGCCCCGGTGGCTTCTGCTAGACATTTATTTTTTTTATGAGAGCCCTGTTATATTATTTTTCTGTAATGCAATTTATGCTCACACCTTCTTACATGGATTTTGGAGCAAGCTACGTCTTCCGTGACTGATTATACCAGAGGCACACTAGGTGGTAAAAAAAAAAATAAAAAATTGGAGCTTTAAAGGAAAAAAATAAATGGATTTCCCCCAAGCCAGAATATTAATTAATGTAGTGTTAGGATAGCCGGCCCGTCTGGCCCTCTCTCACCTAAAAGTATTACAGTAAATCCTAAGTTAAATGCATTTCCAGGATGATGACATTTTCATTTTGCTTTTCCCTGGGTGAGAGACTGTTCACGGCGGGCTGTATTTTCTCGGGGCCTGCTTTGTGCTTTGCAGCTCCTTGGCCTATGCTGCCCAAGACCAAATGTTCTGCTGCTGTTTGCCAAAGTGAGACAGATGAGTTTGAACAAATCAGACTAGCACTTACTTCAAGGTCATGTGCACCTTTTCTCCCCAGCCGTTCTTACCACGTGCCCGACAGCAGGAGAAGAACAAGGGGGGGGGAAAAAAAAAAAAGAAAGGCTTTACGTTCATTATAGTTCTCTGGCGTGACCCAAAGTCCATATCGCAGCACTGCTCATGAGTCCGTGGTGTCCCCTACATGATATATTGGGCCTTGTTTACTAAGCATTTTTCCTAGAGACACAGTAAAACAGTTTGAAGCCACCGAGCGCAGCGACGTGCCGCATGATCATCTCACAACGCGGAAACAATGAGAACAAGCGGTCAGCTTGAAGATTACGCCGTGATTAGGTGCGAGAATGGCGTCATTTGGGTTCTGCAGTCCGGCAGAACGAAACGCGGGAAGCCTGGGGCACTCTGCAGTACGACGGCATGCCGAGGCCCGGGTAGCATGGGTGTGCGATATTGTAAGACAATGAGGTACAAAAAGATGGCCTGCCTTGGATTCTGCCGTAGGGTAGCAGAGTACAATTACAAGCACAGCAGGCCTTAAAATCAGTGGGTTTCAGACTTGGGGGTGTCTGGAGCTCATCCTGGGTCACGGCGATCCAGTGTCTGAGTCGTGGTCCCATTCCTGACTGAAGTGCAGCTTCTGCTAGAGCAGCTAGAGCTGCGTGGTATCCATGCTTCCATCGTTGCTGTCGCGATGAGAGCCAAGAAGCGTGAGTGTACAGACAGACACCCCGTGCGGCTTCACTGCAGGAGCATCGGAGACCCTGAGCAATGGGGGATGGAGGGGGGGGGGGAAAGGGGGTGACAAGACCGAGCAATGGGGGCCGGGGAATCTGAGAATGAGCAAGGGAAGTAAGGTGTACATGAGAGTCAGCAATGCGGCCTGGGGAGTGTGTGTGTGTGTGTGTGTGTGTGTGTGTGTGCATGCGTGCGTGTGCAATGGGGGCTGGGGAACGCCGGGGATAGACAGAATGCTTTTTTTTTCTTTTTCTTCCCTTGGGTCTTGAGAAGATGGTTTTTTTGGTTTTTTTTTCTTCCACTGCTTCCCGAGGAAAAAAAAAGTTTGAAACCGCTGCACTAAAGAGACCCTTAGCTCACAGCATTCAAGTCATGATCCTGCCCTTTAGAGTAACCAGAATCTTAATTACTTATTTTGCTGCAGATAAAACTAAGGTTGTCTCAAATTTGCAATAAGATTAAGTAGGGTGTTAAACATGGCTTTAATTCAAGAATAAAAATCCTCATTGGAAAGGAGGTACAGTTTGCATATCTATACAAATTATTTGTGATAGCGCACACAGCAGAGCTACGTTGTTAGAGGAACGGACTGGGGCCACTTCCAGTGCATAGGACATTTGTTGCACACAGCACGTTTCCCCTGCTGATTTTACTGTCCCGCCCAGATACCCAAGAGCCCTTTCTTTTGGCTTTGGTTCCTTGGAGTGAGAGAGCGTGGCCGGTGCGTCTGGAGCAAGTGCACGAAATGTGCAACCACCCGAAGAGAGGAGAGGGCAGCTTGAAAAGGCACCTGGAGAAACGCAGGAGAGACACACAGGCGATACCAGCAGCGAAGGACCCCGGTCTCCATCCAGTGCCCGCAGGCCCCAGTTGCTTGTTGGCTTTTCCCTCACTTTTTCACAACCAGGGATCCTCTGCTGCTTGTCGCAGGCTTTTCACTTATCCGCCTAAATGGCTTTTGAATATCGACCTCATAATGTAATGCTGTGAGGGTCCAGATCCTAACATTAAAAGCAGAACTGAAGTGAACTCGGGCCACTTGGTTTTTAAAGGGTGAAATAACGTTTTTATCCCCTGTTGCCCCACTAGTGGATGTTGTTGAAGTGCTTGGAGATGGTTTGCTTCCAGATGCTGCCATAAACTCATCTGGCTAGTGACAAGCCCGGTGGTTAGAGGAGTGGGCTGGGAGCCAGGGTTCAAATCCTGCTTCTCCCATTAATGATCCCTGTGACCTCGCGCAGAATCACTTTACCCTCAATTGTCTCGGGTACAAATCTAGGGCCTGGTTTACTAAGCATTTCCCCCCCGAGGACACAGAATGGGAGAAAAGCTTTAGTAAATCAGGCCTTAAGATCTTAAGCTCGGTGCAGGCCGCGAAATACCTACTGTCCCTGAAAGTAACGCTCCTTGAGCTCAGACTTGTAAAGAAGAGTAATAATTAAATCCAAATATAGCCCCTGCTTTGGACTTGTACTTCACCGGATAACTCTCATCGTAGTTGCTGCACTCGGTGAACACACAGAATTGTGCCCACTAAGCAACGAAGAGCCCCTGCTTGGGTTCCTTTCATTACCACAATCAATACTTGGTGAAAATATTTAACTTAGATATTCACTGAAAATCAACTCAATTTTTTATTTTATTTTTTAAATTAATCATAAAAAGTTTTTTAGGAGATGGGAATGGTTTCATATAATAAATACGGCAATCCCCTTGGTGCCTTTAACACTTTAATCATAAACGCATCCTCCAACCTCCATTTTTTATTTTATTTTAACAAATTATGTTTAAAAATCTTTAGAAGTTGAATTTCAGTAAATATCACTTTTTATTCCTTTAGTTATTATTAATTTGATTCAATCCTCTTTTCTCTGTACAAACGTACTACTGGTTATTCATGCAAACTGTCAGAAGTAGATGTGCTGTACTTAGCTTTAGAAAGACTTGAATTAATCCCGACGCGCAAGTTTCGACATGAAAATGTCTTCATCAGGGTTCATTCGTGTACTTTTTCTTTTTGCCAACATAATTTGTTAAAATAAAATAATTTGTTAAAATAAAATAAAAAATGGAGGTTGGAGGATGCATTTATGATTAAAGTGTTAAAGGCACCAAGGGGATTGCCGTATAAATTATATGAAACCATTCCCATCTCCTAAAAAACTTTTTATGATTAATTTAAAAAATAAAAATAAAAATAGAGTTGATTTTCAGTGAATATCTAAGTTAAATATTTTCACCAAGTATTGATTGTGGTAAAGAAGTTTTATACTTGGTGTATAATCTCTGTTGTGGATTATTGGTTCCTTTCATGGCAGACAGAAAACGTGCATTCCTCCTCCTATACCTCGACTCCCCTACTCCCTGCTGGATGGCGGCAGGGACCAAACTCTTTTTCTTTTTGGCTTGTTTCCTGCCACGGCAAATAAACAAGGCAATGAAAACAAATGGACAACATCAGGCCGCCAGACAAAGAATGATTGCTTCTTTACCCCGTCCGCTCTGCAACGGGGAGAGCATGTAGGCCGAGATAACCTGATTTACAGGGGGAGAGAAAACGAGATCGGAGAGAAAGGGGAGGCATTCGTTACAGGCTCCCAGTCCACCAGCAGTGCATGCCTTTGCATGTTAAATCACTGTCGGTCTTCATGCAGACTTACAAGTCAAGGGGGAGAGTCCCATCGCGTTGAAGAAATGTAATTTCATCTTAATGCGCAAATAAAAAGGCACTAAGTCTTCTCAGAGGGGTCGTGGGTTTTATGGTTGCATTGCTTATGGCATAAATAACTGTACGTGTCTCTGTGCCGGCAGATGGGAACAGATGAATTGTTTTATGAATTGGACTGGACCAGACGGACACAAGTATTGTTGCTCTAAGAACACAGGCTGTTGACTTGATAGTAAGGCAATATCTTATTAAACTACATGACGGGGGTATCGTGTCTGCTTCCATCAACACTCTAATTCTCCTCTCATCCAGAACACGGGTTTGATTTAGAATTACAAATGAATGAATAGCCAACTAAAATCCACTTTAGTGGTGAGTTTGGGGGACAGGGGGGAATTGGGCCTGGTGGGCTTTCAGCTCAGTTGGAACCAGGACTAGAATCTAGAACCCTGAACCTTCTTTCGCAACTACCCAGAGGTTTTTGTACCTGTTTTATACCCCCTTCCAACTCACTTATCCCAGTCATTGTAGTGACGGTATTCAGCTGGGGGGGGGGGACGACTCATACACCCAGGCTCCTTCCAGATCCCTGCAGTCCAGGGGCTGTATATCCAGCCATTAGGTGTTGCCACTGTACAATGACTACAACTCCCTCCCCCGCAAGGGCCGTGAAAGCTACCTCCACAGCATCCCCAGTTCCGGTTGGCCCGGGGAGCAAAAGGCCTGACCTGGGAATCAATCCCAGTTCTTCTACACCATCAAGTGTGGCCCATCCTTGTGGTGAGTTTTTCTAATGTTGATCATCTGTAGAGTAAGTGCAGCCACATTGCACAATAATAATAATAATAATAAACTATATAGTGCATGACTACAACAGACAATGAATTATGTGATATGCGCTCTATGCCAGGCCTTTGATTGTAGACCCAGGAGAGCAATGATGCATGGAAATGCATTTATTTAGTAGAAAAAAGGAGAATGGAAGGCCCACTTTTTTTTCTCTTTGTGAACTTGCAAACTCCAAGATTACGTATATTTTATAAAACTAACATCTTAGACGCCCAAGTTATCCTCACAAGCTGGGCAACAAGGACCAAAACAGAGGCTGGAGGCAGAATGGTGGGAAATGAGACAGGTACAGGGTCCTAAGCCAGAAGCAGGAATCAGATACAGGCAAAAGGAGCTGGAGAGCTGAGAGAGAGAGAGGAAGAGAACCCTTCCTACAGTACCTGAATGTAATCCTCTTAGAAGTGGCTGACTAGTCATGAAAGGTGAAACATAAAATCGGAAATTAAATCACTGTACCAGATCGATTGCACGGGAAGCGAAGGAGCAAAGCGGGAAATGGGAGAAAGAAGTTGCAATATTGTTTAATTAGAGGCCGTCAATAGTCATTAGGATGTACAGATCATTCTGGATTGTCTGGTGATAATATAGAATGCACAATAGATTTAGATGTTAGACAGTTTTAGTTGGAGGCTTAGAGTGCCAGGATCCCAGTGCCTGGTCCCAATTAGGCTGGGGGCCCAAAAAACAGGAGGAAACTGATGTGTCAAAAAAAAAAAAAAAGGGTGAAGACATCTTTTCAAATCTGTCTTGCCGATCTGGCACTTGACCTGTGTATCCCTCTAGCATGGGGCAATCCATTCCTCGGGGCACACCTAACCAGGCTATCCACAATGAATATGCATGAGATAGATCTGCATACATGCAAATCTATCTCATGCATATTCGTTGCGTGCCCCAAGGACTGGGTTGAGAAGCTGGACTTAGAGCCAGAGTCGGAGGCTGTATTCCATCCTGTTTGCTTTTCAATTCCAAAGAAATATTTAATGCCTATGGGGCCAACATGCAGCCCACACGAGAGTGCTAAGATAGTCAGGAGAGCCAGCTAAATTTAAGAAAGCTAACCCTGTTAGCCAGCTAGCTTTCATCCTCTGAAATAACCGCTCTCTAAGAATTGCGCAGCTGTATTTAGCCGCTCAGTGGAGACAGAATTTCATAGGGACTCATCTAGCGACCTTCCTTCCTGAATTTAGGGAGCTAGACCCTTTGAAAATCGAGCCCTTTGTTCTCCCTATTAAGACAACTTGGCAAACCCCTCTGTGGTAACTTGGAAGATAGCGGCTTGGGAAAGAGCCAGGAGGAATAAGGAGGCAGTCTCTGGCTGTTTGCTTTATGTGCAACGTTTTCCCAGTGCAAAGCAAATCAAAACAAAGGATGCAGCTCACCTTAAGCTCAGGTAGTGCACACATCAAACACAGGAGAGGCTGCTAGCCGGGGCCGAGGGGATCCCCAGGTGAGACAGCTGTGCCCCGGTCCCTTAAGGTGGTCCGAGAGAGTTTCCTACAGACTCCCTCACATCCTCCCTCCAGAAACCTTTAAAAAGGCAGTGCATGCAGATTTTCTCTCGTGCATATTCATTGTGGATACCCTGAAAACCTGACTGGCTGAGGGGGGTCCCCAGGACAGGGTTGGGAACCACTGCTCTAAATAGTAGACCACTCTCTTATATCAATAAACAATACACCTGTTCAGTACAAAAATAAGAAATTTTAAAACCACTATATTATCCTTATTTTAAGCAGAAATATTGACAACCAGCTCCACTTGGGTAAAGAAAGGTGCTGTGATGTAAAGCACATTTGGCAGTCAGGCAGAGGATAAGCCTGGGATTTGAATCTAAGAGTCGAGTTTGGCTTGCGCTCCTGGACAGGTGCCATGGCTAGCAGTCAAAGGACAAAGCAACGGTGCTGAAGGTCAAAACTGCATTATCATGTGCTACAGAGGTGCAACACTGCATCGCATAACTAACTTCTGTCAAAGGATGCAGACACTGAAACCTGCTTTAAATGCCTCTTCTTAATAAGATAAATGAGAATTAAAAAAAAAAAAAAAAAGATTAGATTACGAATCCTGAGGTTAGATTATAGTCATATCTATCACTCTTAAAATATCCATGCTACAATTCTTGATGACCTCATTCAGAAAAGCTCCTGATATCTCTTTGCACTAACCACTGTCCTAACTTCTCATTACAGCCGTGGAACATTCATTCTTAAATGATTTTTTTTAATGGAGGGCAAAGGAGAAAGTTCTTTTTCTTCATTTTTTTTTTTTTTTTTTACAGAGCGTAAAGCTCTTTTTCTTCATTTTTTTTTCTCCTTTCAGTCATGTTCTCAAATAGATTTCCTCCATAAAATAATGTCCATTGCTATTCCTTCCAATCAGTTTTGCCCTCAGGGCCCAAAACTGCTTATACTGGCTTCTTGGTTTTTTGTTCTTCCAGTAAGGTCATTAGAGGACACTGGTTCACTTACCCTGTTTTTAAGCTTCTTTCCTCCTTTCTCTCAAATTATTGTACCATTGGAAGGAAATGGCAGTGAATGGTAAGATACCAGAAACGATCATATAAGGCTTGCATTGTATTAGTGGAATTGTCTCTTATTGTGTATTATGCATATTTCCCAAACTCCCCGTTTCCTTATCTTTCCTACTCCTCTTTAGTTTAGCTTTGTTTGTTTTTTTAAATTAAGGATTATTTTAGTGCTGGTGAATGACTCAAGGTTGACCAGACCAGTATAGAACAGGTAGCAGCAGCCATGCAAGCTTCCCTTACACACTCACGCGCATACAGGCAATGCCCCGCCACAGAACGGGCTGAGCAGGGGCAGCAGGAGTGCAAGCTTCGCCCCAACCACTACAGAACAGGAACAGCACCAGCTTCCCATCACACAGAGAACTTTACATTCTAGCTTAGGCGGCTTTTTCTGTCTCCAGGGTGAGGTGAGGTTACCTTCCAGACAACAGCAAAGGCAAGGCAGCTCAGCGCAGGAGAGAATTCCCATCATCCTGGTGAGGAGGTCGTTCGTGACAAAATCGTTTTTAGTAATATTACTCTTTTTGTGCTGGTACCACAAGCAAGCAATTTTGTGTCTGAGAGTACATGAGAGATACAAGTTAAAACGCTTCACATGGCAGGGCGTGTTTTAGAAGGTTTAGGCCACAAATGCACAGGAATGCAGAAGAGTGTGTTGGCCTTTTAGATATTTGGGAGAGTCCTTGAAAATGGGTTATTTCCCCCATAATGGCTGCAATTTTGCAGCATTCCTGAGCCATGTAAACAGCCAAATATTTCAAAATTCTCAACTCTTAATACTTTCTCTAAGAAGCTGGAGCTATGAGTCTATTGATGCATTGGGAGTAACACCAAGAGCGACTTATCTTGTGTTTTTCTGGAATTTTATTAATTTCAAGTTGTTTAATCTTTTTTTTTTTTTAATAGTGTCTTTGTACTTTGTACTCCTTCAGAGTTGTGTTTTGCTCGTATTTTCCAAGCTTGTAGAATGGAACATCCGGAACATTCTTTTTGAGTTCTAGAACACAAGTGTAGCTAGAATGTCTCTCTGTGATACACAGCGTCTGCCTTCCTGTCGGGGAGCAGAGCCTATTGTTTTCTTAAGTCACCGTGGCATAGACCCAACCAGTGGCAGCTGTGAGTCAAAAAGTAGGTGGGTGCGGCAAGAACTGCTGTCACTGCCCTGACATTTGTTATCTGACCTCTCCAACCACCACCCAGTTCCCCTCAGTTCCTCCCCCTCAGCACAGGATTACCAATTGGGGCGACCAAGGAGGATGTTCCTATGGTGTCCCTGTTCGTCAGTAGACCAACATGTTCAGCTTGCCACTCTTTTCTCTTTCCCCCTGTCAGAGAGTGAACAGTCCCGGACAGTGCACCGCAGCCTGGAGTGCCAGTACTACCACCACACTAGCAGCTGAGCTGCCAGTGCACCCCACATTGCATCAAAAATAATTTAGTAAAAAAACTGAGCATTTTAAGGCGCGCTGTGCAAAGTAAACAAAGACATGTTCTTGCACATAGATATTCCTCATCATCTTGATAAATGGGTCTTCACGATCATAGGATGAGCACAGAGGATCTTTAGCTGCAAAAGCAAAAGCACGACTTAGTAATACCACAGGCCAGGCGGGTATCCGGCATTGTACCAGAAGGCTACAGATCCCCAGGGACCGGCAGGGTCATTGCAACAGGTTGGTGAGGGTGTGGTACCTTGGAAGCCAGATGTTCAAGCAACAGCGCCTCTAGCATTAGTGGCTATTTACATTAATACAAGGCTTTGTGGGTAGGATTGAGAAGAGAGGGGTGCTGGGTGTGAACTAACTAAATGGGAGATACTGTACTGTACCCAAGAAGGCAATAAATACTGTCTTAGATAAAAGTGATCTCCTACAAGTGCTCATGCCCTATGGTTGGTACTTGGGATATGTCCTAAGTAGAGTGCACAGGAATAACTGGGCAGGCTGGATGGGTGAATTGGTCTTTTTCTGGCATCATCTGCTGTGTTACTGTTCTATGTATAATGTCAGGATACACTAACATTTCTTTGGTTTGTTTTATACAGACCACTTTGTTATGCTTGATCTTTCTAATCTATTTTGTACCTCTTTTTTTTTTTTTTTTTTTTTTTTTACAGGGATCAGTTCCCACACAGTTGCCATTTTGTCTCTGTTGGTTGGAAGATCTATCGGAGCTTGAGTGATGCTCCGCACAACTCTCTTTCCATCCTGTTCTTCTACTGTCTTCTTCTTTCATGCATGAATAATTTGTGAATTTAGATCGGATGCTAACTTGTAGGTGAAATTTATGCTAGCATTGACTGCACTGCTCTGCCAGTCTCCAACCTGACATTTATTTATTTTTCATAAAGTGCATTTTAACTTTTGGGAAATTAGATATTCATTGCATAGGGCAATCAATTAACGCTCCTGAATTGATCTGCAATATATGAAGGACAGTAGTTGAATGCTTGACGTTTGCTAAGCCTTGTGGAGAGCATAGGTTAAGAGAACAGGGAAAGAGAGATGTATTTGTATTTTCATAGAAGTAGTTCCAAATATAATAATTGCAACTTTTATTACATTTTCTAATAAGGATATAGTATGGTCAATGGTCTTGCGCTGCCCTGCCAATGTGTCTCAATCCTGCTCTACAGAGACCGCCTCTAGGGTTAAGTGGGTAATACCTTTACAGTCTTTGGCCTGTCTTCTGATGATGATGCCAAATAGTGGTGTTGGTTTTTGTCCATTAATAACTGAACTGAGACCACCAACTCATATCCCACTGGCCATCAAGAGGCTTTCTGTTGGCAATGTGGCACCCCTCTAGGTTAGCCACTAGATGTCCCTAGTATCTCACCAGCCAGCTAGAAGGAATACCGCAGTTCAGCCACCTCCTCCAGAGGCTGCCTGAGTGGGTGGACCTTATACTATAAGTAGGGGCTAGGATAGAAAAGGGTGTGGCATTTGAGTTGGGATTTTGTAGTGAGAGGAGCTCTGTTAGAATCGTTTCCATCTGGTGAGGCCTATATTCCTCACTTCATATATTTTTAGAGAATACTCCCTCCTGTGTACTCCCTGCCAGGTTGGATACACCTCACGTTAGAGAAGAAGATTTTGAGAGGATCTTTTGGCTACTCAGAGAGTTGTTTTTGCTGGTTGCAGCCTGGCACTCCTGGAGATGGACCTTCCCTGGATCAGGAGGCCAGGAAACTGAAGGTAAGGTAAAACTAGTGGCAGTTCACAAAGCCATCCAGTCCTCTTGGATGCCCCCTGTCTTTAAGGAGAAAGCACTATAAGTCAAGAGGACATGGGCTCCTGAATGCATGCTCTGCCTATGGCAGGCAGGAAATTACAGCCCTCCTTTTTAATAATATACCAGTGAAACTGACTAAATTATAAAAGAAGACACTGTGTTTTCATAATTTATTCACTTCATCCAAGGTTAGGGCACCCCAGAGGATCCTGGAACCGTACAGCAGAATGGCGAATGGGCTCATTTTAGCTTATTCTTGCATCCACCTCTCCACCACCCTCGTGGTAAGAGAACAGATTCATATGCCTCATCTATCTATCCTCTTTGCCACTTTTATTACAAGGCTCCCTCGCCGCACAGTTTCCGTGTCGTGACGTCTCGTGCACTCTGAATTATAGGGCAGAGAAAAGAACACTTTCCTGGAGAAAAAGACAGTGGTTCTCTGTAAAAATAATAATAATTGGAATAGAAGGACGGATCTCAGTGTATTGATGACAATAGTGGAATGATTAGGTTGTGCCCTTGCCATAAAGATGTGTTTAACAGGGAGGAGACCATCCACGGAAAAACTATTATTGTCAAAGATGTACAAAATGTCAAAAATGTTTGATTTTATTTTTTAAATGTATTTTCTCAACAGCATTAGGAAAAGTTCACAACCAAATATTTTGCCAGAGGCAATTTGATGCAAATGGTGAGAAATGGTGAGGTTTCCCAATTCTGCTTCATTTCAACAGCTTTACTGGGTCAGAAATTGCTTCCTTTCTCCTGCTTGACCATCTCCACTCCCTCCTACCTTTCTTATCCCTGGTAATAGAAGATCTTCAGAATTCTGGGTTCAAAATGTAGAACTTTATTATGGACTCAATCGATATAATTATAGACTCTCCTCTTTTGCTATTACTGAAGTCTGGATTTTGTTGCTAACCCTATCAATCCGTCACCGCCGTTCTTTGTATTCTCTCACTCATCCTGTTGTAGTCAAGGTGTTGTGTTGTAATTATCGGTCATTTCTCCCATGGCTCCAGGGTGCCATAGAAACAGAAAATATGACGGGAGATGAGAACCCTAAGGACCCTCTGCTCTGCCCAATTAACTTCCTGATACGATGCCATAGGCCCCAGCTCGATCTCCGCCTTTCCCTTCACTTTCTGCCTAGCTAATAAATACTGCCCACTCTCTCTTGGATTTCACGTGGTCACTCCCCCTTATACTGCTCTGTGGCAGTCCGTGTGACTTTTCTCCTCTTTGCCCTCTTCCTGCTTGACCATATAACCCAGCCTGATTTCTGTTATACCCGCATCTTCCCCCTATTATTAGTGCAGAGAGCTCTAACGAGTCTCTGCTAAAGGAGTATACCAACTACTTAAGTGGGCAGAGAACAGAAGTATGTTTGGATGGGTTCTAATCCCCCCATGTGGGAACCTGTAATGGTGGAGTCCTTGCATGTAAAAAACTGGAGCTACCATTTTGTCGGTGTGGAAGTTTGAGCTCCCCTTTCCAGAGGCAGCGCGCTCTCATGTCTGCTCCTCACTTTTGTTTGTTTTTTGGGAAGAGGCTTGGATATGAAATAGAAAAGGTACCTTTTGCTCTCTTACAGGTGAATTTTAAAAGCCCGACGCACGCGTATTTGCGAATATGTCAGGCTGGCTCCCGCCAAACGGATTTTAAAAGCTGCCCGAGTACTCTCTCACCTCCCGCTGCGCCCACAAATGAAAAGTTTAAAAAAGGGGCGTGGTCTCTGTGGATTTCAGCTTGAAATTAACGCGTAAATACTTACGGGTACAGGCGCGCACCGGGGTCCCTTTACTTCTGCTATAAGTGATGTAGTGGGGGGAGGGAAAAGCAGCTCACGGTGGTAGCTTTCTTAGATGCTGGAAGGTGAGTAGAGAAACGGATGCTGAGAGAGAGAGAGACGGTGTTGGTAGCCACAGGATGGGCTGCTGGGAGGACGGGGGGGGGACAAATGCTGGGGGTGGCAGAAGAAAGTGTCATTTTGTTCCAGTTCCACGTGTGTCATTTTTCCATATATATGGAAAATGACACAAACCAAAAACGAAGGGTCAGAAACAAAAAAACAAAATGTCTCTGTACGCCCCCAAGGGAAAGAAGAAACCCTGACATATGTGGTCAGATAACTTAAAAACCTAACCAGCTGTGTTTGAATATAGCCGGTTAGGTTTCAAAGTTATCCAGCCTTGGGTGGCCGGATAACTTGCTACTTATCCGGGTACCTTTAAAAGATATCCAGATATGTAAATGCCAGAAAAGTAAAAAAAAAAAGTACGAGGCCCTGAGGCCTGATTTCCTTCTACTGCCCATCATCAAATAGCAAAGAGGCCATGGCGACCTTGCAATTCCAATCCCACATCACCTCCTATATTTATCTGATTAATCTTTCCCGCTGCGGACCTCCCCCCCCCCACCCCCAGGATTTGCAAGGATTCCACCAGGCCCTCCCCACTCCCACCCCCCACTATCTTGACAAACTGGCTGCCACACCTCTCCCATCCCCCTGAATCCATAAAAACCCTACCGGGAGTCCTACCTTACCCGCCTCTGTCAAAGCTGCGCTGGAAGCCTAACGTATACTCAGTTTAAGCTTCCTGCACTAGAAGGGTACTTACTTGTCAGTTATCCGTCTAAATGGCTTTTGAAAATTGGCCTCATATATATATATATATATATATATATATATATATATATAGGCTCAGGGAGAGCTCTAGGACATTCTGCCCAGGGATCAGTGATAATTGGAGCAAGAGATGGTGGGGCCCTAACGAGGAGCAGGATTTAAGGCTAAAGGAGCACACAGGCCTGCAAGTGCAATGACTCATGTGCCTGATCCCTGACTCCCGATTCCACTCCCAGTACTTCGAGCTTCCTCGTGGCTGCACCACTCCGTTCCACCATTCCAGCCACCCACCTTCACGACACCCAAGACCCATAACTGCTTCGCTAATGCAAGGTATGTGGAAGTGTCACCCTGAGACCCATCCCAGTTCACTCAAAACGCTGACACAGAGCTACCAGCTGCCAGTGACTGAACATTTCAGCTAGACTAATATGGCTCTTCCAACCTAAATGTACAAGACTACAGATTCAGGAGCCAATATTGCATTGTTAGCAGAGTTCAGAGCTGTGAGCCTGGTGACCTCGCTTTCACTCCTCCATCCATCACTCACTGTGTGACTTTTAGTAAGTCACTTAGCCTCCCTGTGCTCACATTTAGATCATAAGGTTTTCAAGGAATTATCCTGCACAGTACTTTGTAAATTGTTATTGGTTGTGACTATTTTTGCAGTGCATGGTAAGACAAGAGTTTTCAGTCCTGGAGCTGAGAAAATTCTAGTCAACCTGGATAGATCGAGTTTTATTTTGAACTGAGCCTAGTCTGGATATTCTGTTCTATTCAGTTTTGGTCATGCCTTTATACTGAGGTACTCAAGGTGTGGTCCAATAAAATACAAACAATAAATAGCTACAAAAAAATAAAATAAAATGAAAACATGAGGTCAGCGAGCATAATCAGAACACCCCTGCAGTTTGAACTGAAATCAGAATTTACAGCATTTTCCATGTCGATTTGCTTCATTTCTGTACTTGTGCATGTTTGCATGCCTACATAAAATCAATTTTGTGCATGTAAATAAAAATGTAAATGCATAAAGTAATAAACTACTGGTGGTAAATTTCTCCCAATAATTTAGCACTGTGGAATGCTGGACAACCAAAAGGCCTATGTACTGATGTGTGAGTCTTCTGGGCCAAAACACCCAGTGAGTTGCAGATGAAGGCTCAGGGCACCAGGGCCCAGTGGAGGCCGGTTCTATTGAACTGGAAGCCTGAAGGAGAAGGAGGAAAGAAACTCATGGAGATTCATATATTTATATAACTGTTAGGAGTGCCAGGCACGAGTAAAAAACGCAGACCTTCAGGGCTGGTGGGGCAGAGGCAAATGACCAAGAAAATATACTTGAGCACCAGAGAGAACGTAAGGCCCCTGTCACTAGTGTGATGGCACAAGAGCAGTGCTATTGGTACTAAAGAGTACTGTAGTAAGATTATTGCTACAGAGCCATTCCTGCACTGCGCTGCAGGTGATTTGAGGAGCGGCGGAGACATTTGCTGCAGTGACTCCTACTGGAGCCGGACCAACACCGAGGGATTGGTCTTGGGGGCCGCGTCCCTTCGTCTTTTAAACAGTGAGAGAACTTTTTGAGCCCAGGCGTGCTGTCTGGGCCAGGATGGGGTGCTGTTGGGGTTAAGTGAAGCAAATGGGTTTGGGGGGGGGGGGGGGGGCATAAAGATGCTACATTGAGCTGTTTAGAAGTAAACCTCTGACTCTGGTGTGGCATAATCCAGAGCCCTCGCTGCAGCCTACAGTCCCAACGGGTGCTACGGAGCTGATACCCAACCTTGATAGACTGAGCCAGTCCTTGCTGTGGACTGGTAGTCCTAGTTTCTCTAGAAATAAGCATCAAGCCAATTGTAGCACTAACTCAAATCATCCGAAAGCTAGGTACTGATGTACTGACTTAGTCCAATGAAAAGGTATTGCCTACAGCTTGTTTGTTGCTCCTTATCAGTACATATTGAAGCAGACCAACACGGCAATTGTAATACTCTGCCCACTTTCTCAAGGAAAAGCAGCCTGTCAGGGCTGACCTGAGTCAGACGTTAAACCTACCAAAGAGGTAGAACTCAACAGAGAGCTTCCATTTATTCCAGCAGTTTATTTCCCCAGAGTCGATTAAAATCGAATTTGGGGATTCTTATTCCGTGCCAGACAAAAACGACCAGAAAACAAAAACATCAACATCAACAGCAGCAACAAAACCATGACCAACAGAAAGAAGCCTCTGATCTCTCTGGATTTGACTGCATTGTGTTATAAATACGTAGGATCCAGTTTAGAAACAGAATACGTAGGTGATTTGGAAATTACACCAAACACCTGCTTTCTAAAGAATTTGTTTGTGTTTGCAGTGGCCCCTCGTCTCAGCATAAAACGTGTTTTTGGCAAGCAAGGTTGCACTGAAACACAGTTGGGACCAGATCTTGAAAGTGAATCAGCTGCTTCATTGCTGGTGTGCTGGTACAGCAACCGAAGGCAGACCAGCCATGCATGGTGCACACTTCCAAAACGGATGGCTGTTGTACTAAAACCCGTTATAAATATACAAATCATCAATAATAATAATAATTGCGGGTTTTCTATGACACTCAGCCTAGGGCACCTTACAATAAATATACAGTGTAATGTAAACAGTACGGCATCAATGGAAAACCAATCAGAGGTAACAGAGCTGAAGAAAGGGAAGCCCCTTAACTGCAGAAGAGGAGTGGGCTAGTGGTTCAAGCAACAGGCTGCAAATCAGGGAAGCCAGAGTTCGGATCCCACCAACACTCCTTGTGATCCTGGGCAAGTCACATCTCACGTGCTAACTTAGGATCAGATTTACTAAGCACGTTTTCCTCAGAGACACAGAATTGGACAGAAGCTTTAGTAAATAGGCCCCTTAGATTGTGAATCCTCTGGAGCAGGGAAATACCTTATGTTACCGGAATGTAACTTACCTTGAACTACCTATGACAAGGCATGAGCTAATCCACGTAATTAAAAATATGAGAATTGTATTTTTAAGGTGGTTTTTGATATTTCCTGAAAATAAATAATTCCTGGAGCCCGATACAGGGCCTGCATTGCCAGAAGTGTCACAACCTTTTCCGTCAGAAAAAAATCAGCAGAACCAGGGGTCACGATTTGAAGCTCCAGGGAGGAAGACTCAGAACCAATGTCAGGAAGTATTTCTTCACAGAGAGGGTGGTAGATGCCTGGAATGCCCTTCCTGAGGAAGTGGTGAAGACCAGAACTGTGAAGGACTTCAAAGGGGCATGGGATAAACACTGTGGATCCATAAAGTCTAGAGGACGTGAATGAAGAGTGGGTGGCTCGCGGGAATGACGGCTACTACCTGGAGATAATACCCTTATTCAATAAACATACACACGGTTAATGCGACTCCAACATTGCTCTAAGACTCCAACATTGCTCTAAGCTTCAACAGCAAGAGGAAATGTGGAAATAAGGACTTGCATTCTCAAAAAAGCAGGGAGTAGCTTGCTTGTTACGGCAGTTACTACCCCAAACCAAATAAGCCTGATACTTCACTTTCAATGCATATCCAGCATAGCTCTCTTCTTTAACGGCAGGGGAGAAAGACTGATACTTCACGCATATCCAGCATAGCTCTCTGCTTCAACGGCAGGGGAGAAAGTTTAATACTTCACGCATATCCAACATAGCTCTCTGCTTCAACGGCAGGGGCAATGAAGAAAAGTGGATCTATATACAGACAACAACCAACAAGGACTGAATTACATAGTCTGGGTAAACAAATAAGCATGGGTGTAGCTTGCTTATTGCGGCGGTTACTACCCCTAATTAAGCTAGATATTTCACTTAGATGCAGTTCCAACACTGCTCTCTACATTAATGGTGGGGGTGGAAGGGAAATAGAACCAAAAGGTTACTAAGAGCCAAGAGTAACAGATAAGTATGAGAAAAAAAAAAGTGCGAAACTTGCTGGGCAGACTGGATGGGCCGTTTGGTCTTCTTCTGCCGTCATTTCTATGTTTCTATAAGTGGTACAAGATCACCTGTGTCGATTGGTTCAAATCAGCGCTGATGTCATCAAGATGACACTGCGCATGCCTACAATTATTTAGCAATTCAGCCAATGCCCCTTGCTGACTTTGCAGTTGAAGACTTATTCGGAAAGGCAGCAAAATCTGCCATGTGATTCTGCCAGCTGTCATTAACTAAATTGGAAAGAAAATGATGACATGCCATCATCAATACGACGTGTAGCCATCTGAATTTCAGTCTGACACTCCTCCACAGATCCCAAGGCTTAGCACTCAGACATGTCAAAGTGCTGTACACTACAGATAGTTATGCAGCAGATACTGCTCCCCTCAAACACACCCACGCTCACACATGCAGTGGGTTTTAAATGACTGTGCAGAGAGTTTGGCAAAGGTGTGGCAGCAACAATTTTGCACTGTCTTTTAAACTTTATCAGATCATGTTTCTCGCCTTCAGCGAGACAAATCCAGTGTGTGAAGCCTTCAGCAGCACTAAGCAGCAGAGCAAATGGTCTTCCATTAACTTCTAACCAGCACTGATACTGAATGAGTCCTCCCTTGTAGGAGACACTTTATCTGCACTTTTTTAGTTCCGCCAGGGGAAAGAAAACAAACAAACCAGGCTCTCTGGAGAGAAGCATGAAGCTGGAGCCCCTGGAGCCTTCCATTGGTCATTGACTCCCTTTGGGGAGTCACGGTGCCTGAGAAATTGGCACTGCCGTGTTGCCCTGACATGACGGTGGCGGTGATCCAAGCCTGACTGCAAGAGATCAAGAAAGAAACAGAATCTAAGCGACATTTTAGGGTGGATCTGGAGCTTGGGTGGCCAAGACCGCTCGTTGGGCTCTTGTGCAGCAGCGTGCGCTGTCCTATTACGCTGCCCATCGGCTGTGACCCGAGAGAATTTCTGCTCAGGGCCCAGCAGCTTCAAATGAACACTTCCTGTACCCTCTCTGCTGTCCTCCTCCAGTGGTCATTCTCACCCTGTCTTCTGGGGACAAAAACTTGAGAAAGTGCTGCCGGTCCTTTAAAATGAAGCACTTTTGGGCAAACGACTCTATAGCACTTTCGGAGAAGTTTTGATCTCATCATATTTTCTGTGGGTTTGTTCCTTTCTGAGAGTTTCAGAAAATAGTACACGCGGGCATTTCACATCCCAGAAAGCAGATTCCTCTACTTTTGGGTGCAACTTCTTGTTGCTTAGGTGTCAGACTTCTGAGCTGCTGCTTACCTAATTTAATCCTTTTGCACTGCTTTATAAAGAGAAGCACCAAAGCAGCCATATAAATAAATTTATATATATATATATATATATATATATATATATATATATATATATATATATATATATATATATATATTCTTCTCTGATACCTCAGACTCTCCTGGTAGATAAAAATGTATAGTTCTGCAGTAAGTAAGATAAGCTTCTCTTTTCTTTCCTCTTTCCATATATCCTCCACTCCTGCCTCCTCCAGCAGCACAAGCAGTTTGCCTGCCGGCCCTGAGAGCTGGAGAAAAATCTCCTTCAAGAATTACCTTCCGTGCTGCTCTGTGGTCGGCAGGGGCTGCCCCAGTCATGCTTTCTTTTCCAGGCTTGATTGTATGACCTCTGCAGTGCCCCTGACCCCTGCCTGCCCTGTCAAATAGACTCGAATGCTCGTTCATTGTGCAGCACATAGTGCTATGGCTGGAGCTATGGGGGCAAGCCCGGGGGCCTGGAGCTTTAAAAGGTAATTATATGAGCTCACAGAGTACAATATTTATTTCTATTCCAGCGCTAGCTCACGCCGAGTTATATAATAAAACAATATTTATTTAACAGTTATACAAAACATGCAAACAATAAATACAAACTGTCAAAGCTATAAATAAACTATAAAAATACTAAAATATAAAAGTATAAATAATCATAACTCCTCACAAAATGCTGTGTCTTACCTACACAGAATAGAAGCACCAAGGGGGCATAGAAAGTAATACAATAAACTAGGAACACCAGGCTTCGGAGGGCCTGGGGTCTGTAAGAAACAGTGAGCAACACTGACGATCCATTTAGATGTGAAGTGTTAATCAGAGAGCAATTCCATTTTGGAGGACATTTATACAGTTCCTTAACTGGGCGACTAAACCAGTCCTGATCTGTTTCGTCGTTCTTCTTAATTACCATAAGAGGGGCTGCCAGGGGGAGCAGGACAAGTGCCAAGGGCCTCAGAGCCACAAGGGGCCCTCTTGGCGAAAGCCAAGTGATGTCATCGAGGCAGAGTCTCAGAGCACCTGGCCCCTGGCAGGGCCCACTCCCTAGTTTCTGCCTCAGGCGGCCCAGGGACACGGCCATTTTATAACCTGCACGCACCTCTACATACATGTGATAGAACAGCCTGGCCATGAGCACATATGTGCCAGATTTTATAACCTGCACGCACCTCTACATACATGTTATAGAACAGCCTGGCCATGAGCACATATGTGCCAGATTTTATAACCTGCACGCACCTCTACATACATGTGATAGAACAGCCTGGCCATGAGCACATATGTGCCAGATTTTATAACCTGCACGCACCTCTACATACATGTTATAGAACAGCCTGGCCATGAGCACATATGTGCCAGATTTTATAACCTGCACGCACCTCTACATACATGTGATAGAACAGCCTGGCCATGAGCACATATGTGCCAGATTTTATAACCTGCACGCACCTCTACATACATGTGATAGAACAGCCTGGCCATGAGCACATATGTGCCAGATTTTATAACCTGCACGCACCTCTACATACATGTGATAGAACAGCCTGGCCATGAGCACATATCTGCCAGATTTTATAACCTGCACGCACCTCTACATACATGTGATAGAACAGCCTGGCCATGAGCACATATGTGCCAGATTTTATAACCTGCACGCACCTCTACATACATGTGATAGAACAGCCTGGCCATGAGCACATATGTGTCAGATTTTATAACCTGCACGCACCTCTACATACATGTGATAGAACAGCCTGGCCATGAGCACATATGTGCCAGATTTTATAACCTGCACGCACCTCTCCATACATGTGATAGAACAGCCTGGCCATGAGCACATATGTGCCAGATTTTATAACCTGCACGCACCTCTACATACATGTGATAGAACAGCCTGGCCATGAGCACATATGTGCCAGATTTTATAACCTGCACGCACCTCTACATACATGTTATAGAACAGCCTGGCCATGAGCACATATGTGCCAGATTTTATAACCTGCACGCACCTCTACATACATGTGATAGAACAGCCTGGCCATGAGCACATATGTGCCAGATTTTATAACCTGCACGCACCTCTACATACATGTGATAGAACAGCCTGGCCATGAGCACATATGTGCCAGATTTTATAACCTGCACGCACCTCTACATACATGTGATAGAACAGCCTGGCCATGAGCACATATGTGCCAGATTTTATAACCTGCACGCACCTCTACATACATGTGATAGAACAGCCTGGCCATGAGCACAAATGTGCCAGATTTTATAACCTGCACGCACCTCTACATACATGTGATAGAACAGCCTGGCCATGAGCACATATGTGCCAGATTTTATAACCTGCACGCACCTCTACATACATGTGATAGAACAGCCTGGCCATGAGCACATATGTGCCAGATTTATAACCTGCACGCACCTCTACATACATGTGATAGAACAGCCTGGCCATGAGCACATATGTGCCAGATTTTATAACCTGCACGCACCTCTACATACATGTGATAGAACAGCCTGGCCATGAGCACATATGTGCCAGATTTTATAACCTGCACGCACCTCTACATACATGTGATAGAACAGCCTGGCCATGAGCACATATGTGCCAGATTTTATAACCTGCACGCACCTCTCCATACATGTGATAGAACAGCCTGGCCATGAGCACATATGTGCCAGATTTTATAACCTGCACGCACCTCTACATACATGTGATAGAACAGCCTGGCCATGAGCACATATGTGCCAGATTTTATAACCTGCACGCACCTCTACATACATGTGATACACCAGCCGAGCCATGAGCACATATGTGCCAGATTTTATAACCTGCACGCACCTCTACATACATGTGATACACCAGCCGAGCCATGAGCACATATCTGCCAGATTTTATAACCTGCACGCACCTCTACATACATGTGATAGAACAGCCTGGCCATGAGCACATATCTGCCAGATTTTATAACCTGCACGCACCTCTACATACATGTGATAGAACAGCCTGGCCATGAGCACATATGTGCCAGATTTTATAACCTGCACGCACCTCTACATACATGTGATAGAACAGCCTGGCCATGAGCACATATGTGCCAGATTTTATAACCTGCACGCACCTCTACATACATGTGATAGAACAGCCTGGCCATGAGCACATATGTGCCAGATTTTATAACCTGCACGCACCTCTACATACATGTGATAGAACAGCCTGGCCATGAGCACATATCTGCCAGATTTTATAACCTGCACGCACCTCTCCATACATGTGATAGAACAGCCTGGCCATGAGCACATATCTGCCAGATTTTATAACCTGCACGCACCTCTCCATACATGTGATAGAACAGCCTGGCCATGAGCACATATGTGCCAGATTTTATAACCTGCACGCACCTCTCCATACATGTGATAGAACAGCCTGGCCATGAGCACATATGTGCCAGATTTTATAACCTGCACGCACCTCTCCATACATGTGATAGAACAGCCTGGCCATGAGCACATATGTGCCAGATTTTATAACCTGCACGCACCTCTCCATACATGTGATAGAACAGCCTGGCCATGAGCACATATCTGCCAGATTTTATAACCTGCACGCACCTCTCCATACATGTGATAGAACAGCCTGGCCATGAGCACATATGTGCCAGATTTTATAACCTGCACGCACCTCTACATACATGTGATAGAACAGCCTGGCCATGAGCACATATGTGCCAGATTTTATAACCTGCACGCACCTCTACATACATGTGATAGAACAGCCTGGCCATGAGCACATATGTGCCAGATTTTATAACCTGCACGCACCTCTACATACATGTGATAGAACAGCCTGGCCATGAGCACATATCTGCCAGATTTTATAACCTGCACGCACCTCTACATACATGTTATAGAACAGCCTGGCCATGAGCACATATGTGTCAGATTTTATAACCTGCACGCACCTCTACATACATGTGATAGAACAGCCTGGCCATGAGCACATATGTGTCAGATTTTATAACCTGCACGCACCTCTACATACATGTGATAGAACAGCCTGGCCATGAGCACATATCTGCCAGATTTTATAACCTGCACGCACCTCTACATACATGTTATAGAACAGCCTGGCCATGAGCACATATGTGCCAGATTTTATAACCTGCACGCACCTCTACATACATGTGATAGAACAGCCTGGCCATGAGCACATATGTGCCAGATTTTATAACCTGCACGCACCTCTACATACATGTGATAGAACAGCCTGGCCATGAGCACATATGTGTCAGATTTTATAACCTGCACGCACCTCTACATACATGTGATAGAACAGCCTGGCCATGAGCACATATGTGCCAGATTTTATAACCTGCATGCACCTCTACATACATGTGATAGAACAGCCTGGCCATGAGCACAAATGTGCCAGATTTTATAACCTGCACGCACCTCTACATACATGTGATAGAACAGCCTGGCCATGAGCACATATGTGCCAGATTTTATAACCTGCACGCACCTCTACATACATGTTATAGAACAGCCTGGCCATGAGCACATATCTGCCAGATTTTATAACCTGCACGCACCTCTACATACATGTGATAGAACAGCCTGGCCATGAGCACATATGTGTCAGATTTTATAACCTGCACGCACCTCTACATACATGTTATAGAACAGCCTGGCCATGAGCACATATCTGCCAGATTTTATAACCTGCACGCACCTCTACATACATGTGATAGAACAGCCTGGCCATGAGCACATATGTGTCAGATTTTATAACCTGCACGCACCTCTACATACATGTGATAGAACAGCCTGGCCATGAGCACATATGTGCCAGATTTTATAACCTGCACGCACCTCTACATACATGTGATAGAACAGCCTGGCCATGAGCACATATCTGCCAGATTTTATAACCTGCACGCACCTCTACATACATGTGATAGAACAGCCTGGCCATGAGCACATATGTGCCAGATTTTAAGTGCGCAAATTCTGCCTCTACCGCATAAGTCGGGGGATTTTGAAAGGGGAGCATGCACCCATGCCATTTCCAGTTTACCAGTTCGTCCACCAGATCACCCAGTTAACAGCTAGGTCCTCCAACCCTCCCCAACCCTGGTTTGATAGCCTGCACTCCCCCCAGTTACCGCAGACTCTTCAAACCCCTCAGAAATGGCTCGATCCTTTTATTTTATAACTTACAGGTCATCCATAGCAGAAGTAAAGTTACATGGCAGGGGGACCTCGGCGCGCACCGGGGCAGGTAAGTTTTTACACCAGGCCCCGAAATGCCCAGGCCCCGCCCCTTTCTGTAAACCTTTGAGATGTGCATTTACGCGTGTATCTGGGCGCTTTTTAAAATACGATCGGCATGCAACGAGCCTGACCTCTTTGTGCCTCTCCTAATTGATGCCCGCGCTGGTCTTTTAAAATTCACCTTAAAATGCGTGTGTGAGAAGGAAAGGCACAAAGAACAAAGTTTGTCATTTTCTGCCCGTTTCATCCAAAGTTTTCTTATGAATCCTGTAACAGAAAACACTGGCGACAGTGGACCAACATTTTGCCATGTTTTCTGCAGAGGCAAAAGAGCTAACTTTTCACTTGCTGAGAATGTTTTGCACATCTGCACCAGAGGGGTTCAGCTGTAGAAACGTCCTCTGTGATGTCTGCTCGCCTTTCATTCGAACGGATCAGCTCTATGTTAAGTTATTGTGATGCAGCAGTTCCACTTGCAAAAAAAAAAAATAGCTGGATCTGAAGAAAGGCCTAAAAAGTCCTTTTTCTTCTCTGAAACAAAAGCAAAAAAAAAAAAAATAGTAATAATAAAAAAAAAAAAATAGCCAACAGCTAGTTTCAGCCCAGCATCATCCACCAAAGCTATCTTCAAGGAAGCTCATTCCATCTGCCCTGCAGTTAACATTGTATGCGTTCACGCTTGCCTTACGCACTGTGGAAGCACCAAGCGACAGTGACGGGCAATTTCTAACTTTAGAATTATATCCAAAGAGAAAATCACCGTGAGCGATCGGGAGAGAGCAGGGAATGGATCATAATTCTGGAACCGAAGCGTATCGGCCGCATCAGTGACGCGCGTTGCCTTTGATGATTGCGGTGGCTGGCTCTTTCCCCTCTCTGGGGTTGGGAGTCCTTGGCTTGGAGGGCTCCCAAGGTCAGGAGAGTGCAGCAGCCCGCAGGCCGCTCAGGGCTCCTGCCAAGCTGGGAATGAAAAAAATAACAGCAATAATGAAGTGCGTAGCAAAGTTTTGCCCTCTGGAGTGCATTTGAGTTCGATAAAAATAGATAGAACAAGTTAATCTGCTTCCAACAGTGTCAGGCAAGAAGAATTTGTCACTGGGGCTTCGGCTGCCTGGTGTAAGGACCGTGAAATTAGTACTCTTATTTTTGTTTTGTGTTTTAATTTTGTGTTGGGGGGGGGGGGGGGGGGAGGTGAAGGTTTCTGACTTGCCCTTCAGTCTCCTCCTTCCAGCTGTCTGCTTTCCTTTGGGGTCCTCTACGAAAGCAGCTTTCGCCACCGCAGCCGTGGCGGCTGCACGGGTCAAGCTGAGAGCGAAAATCTCAGAATGGGAGGGGCGGATTTTCTGCTGTTACAGATATTTTTTTTTTTGTGTGTGTGAAAAACATCCCGTTTGTCATCTTTTGCCAGAAACTCTGAGAACTGCCACATAAACATCCATCATATTCCGCGGGTGGGCTGAGTGGGAAGATAACGCATAATAAACGGCAGCGCATAAAGACCAGACTGAGTCTGCCCAGGTGAGATTTGGCTACTTTGGGTAGACGTGCCTGTAAATTCCCATATGCAACCCAGTTTTATCCCTCCCCCATGTCTTTTTACCCATCCTCTCAATATGTGCCTCAAGCATGCCTAACATTTGTTGCAGTGAGGGCCTGCACCACGTCTGCTGGAAGGCCATTTCAGGCCTGCCCATGAGAATTCACCATTTCCCACCAGTGAAAGGAGGATTAGACAAGCTGGAGGCTGTTGCATGGGTGAGGCTCTTTGATCTATGGTACACGATTATATTTTAAACGTAGGCGCTGTCGCATTCCGAGGAAGGAGAGGAGCTCCTACCCACCACTGTTTTGAACAGTAGTCAAAGAGAGAAGAAAAAAATAGCTGGAAACACAGTAAAGTACTCACTTTCCTTGTCTCCATCATGTAGCTACCCACAATGAATATGATGCAATAGATTTGCATGTGCTGCCTCCATTGCTTGCAGAGCTATTCATTGTGGATATCCGGAAAACCAGTCTGGCTAGGAAAGTAACCCAGGACCAGCTTGAGAAACACTGTTGAAAGACAAAGGTACAGGGAAGAGAGCCTAGAGGCAGGAGAATGGACTAGATAGAGTTATCATATAGCTCATATCCTGGTTTTGCTCCCTTGCAGGCATGGATATGTAGTGCTGCTATTCTTAGGGAACACAACAGGGAAATCAATGGAAACATGATGGCTGACATAGACCAGTCAGCCTATCTAGTCTGCCCAAGACAGAACTATATCTTCATGCAACTTTGTAATGGGATACAGCCAAAACTGGCTCAGTTTGTCCACCCAGAATGAGGAGCAATACAGTCACCCTAGGATAAAATGATGTTATTATTTATTGACTTTTCTTATTTGTCGCTTCCTGAAGGCCCAAAATGAAAATTACAGAACATATATCATACAAACTCATCCATAACAAAGAATACATCATAAAACAAATCAAATCAAAATACATATAACAGTAACAAATTCAAAATCAAAACAATATGTAATAAAATAAAACCAAATTAAATAATCCAGTTATTCTAGCTGCATCGGGTCAGCCTGAAGCTAACCTTTCTAGGCAGAACATTATGCTTTAGTTAAAAACCCCTCACCTGTGTCTAAAGAATGCAAGAGCTGCAGTGACGGGGAACCTTTCTGCCTCTTTTTTTTTTTAATACCAAGCTACAATCTCATGGACCAAAAGATCACACTCCGTGTTAGAAGATTGATGTCCTGTTACGTGCTCCATTGACAACTCCTACCTGGGCATTGAGAGATGAAAATGGCAATTTCATTTCAAGCTCCCGGGCGGGGAATGTCAATGGAAGCATTCGTCGGTCTGCAGTGAACTTTCTTTTGGCACCGTACACAAAAATGCTTCATCTCTGCTCAGCAGCTGCATCTCCTATTTTTCTGTGACAAGCATGAAACGTGTATGGGAGATTTATAACTTCCCTCTTGGTGCTGGGGATGGATATTCTCTAGCAAGGGAGCTTCAGGATGTTGGGCAATTAAAGAGGACGATATAGACTTGGAAAGTCACACAGGGGAGGGTATTAGTGTACTGGCACAAGGATGCAAAGACTTTTCCCATATGGTTTATTGGTTCAAATCTGGTTAAGGTCAAAAGGAACTGAAAAAGACTGCACAAGCACCAACACCTGAGAGCTGCAAGGTGGCCTTTATTCATTCTGTAGTGTCTCTCATTCGTGGCAGAATTCTGATTGGTCGTAGGTTAGATGGTTCCATTGTGCAAGACCTGACCTGCTGAGGGTGTTCTTTTCCAAGATGTTCCTGTTTTAGAAGAAAATAGGGATCTTCCAAATTTAACCAGAAACTGAGGAAATGACGGGTGGACCACATGGAAACCACAGGATGCAACAGATAAACGGTCATAGGAACTGCTAGATTGGGTTAGACCAAAGCTCCACCTAGCTCAGCATCCTGCATCAGATTGTGGCAAGCAGCAGCCGCTTCGAGGAAGTCTATAAGAAATAGGACATGTGCAGCGCTGTCCTACCCCTTCCAGTCATGCTGTAGGAACGCGCTGAACCCAGAACGACATCTCTGACTTTAATATCAAATGGTCTGTAATGTATTAAGTGACTGACACTGTGAAAAGCCTTAAATCAAATGTAGTCCTCTCTGCTTTGAGGGACTGCTTGCTATCCCGTACCTCCTCACACTTTTTAAGGGTCACCGGAGATCACTGATTTGTTGTCAGGCCAACTTTGGAAATGGGCAGGGTCGCCTTCGTTGCTGGACCACATCAGCAGGAAGTCATTCGTAAAGAAGTTAAGATTCCAACCAAGGCTACATCTTTCAGACTAAGCCTCAGAGACCTTGCTTTTCGCTCATATGATCCACTTTACCATTTTGTTTTGTTTAAAATCGTTGCTTGTATTCTACTTAACCTTTTATTCATGGCTGTGGAATGTGATTTCCTGGCATTAGCCTTTTAAGAATATTGTAAATAGATAAATACTTTTGAATTGGGTCCTGTGCTTTAATTTATTTATTTTAAAATCTTATACCTCACTAACTCCTTTACATTGTTCATCACGGGCTACAAAATACTATATTCATAATATTAAAAAAACAATGTACATGATTTAAAACTATAAAACAAAAGTCATTTTAAATTTCTCAAATCAATACCTAAAAGCATTTCTAAACAAAAATGATTTCAAACTTTTCTGAAACTTTTTTACATCTGTCTCCTGCCTTAACTCGCTTGGAAGAGCATTCCATAATGTGGGCACTGCATAAGTAAAAGACGATCTGTGAATCATTTCCAATCTGAAGTGGAGGAAGTTTTAAGTCCAGTTCCTTGCAATCGCAACCTGTGTACTGACTCCTACCTCTCCCATTTTTTTACTACCACACAAGGATTTTCAGAGGATAAAAGCTTATGTGTTAGTGCCAATACTTTAAAAAGTGAGTGCAATTCCTATAATATTGGTGTTACATGTACAAATCTACTTATCCCACCAATCACCCTAGCTGCGCATGCTGGACTAGTTGAAGGACCTGAGAAACCTTCTCTGGCCAACTCACCCATGTACTGTTACATTAGACTAATTGGCCCAAAACAAGACTTTGTGACACTGTTCTGAGCAGTTCTTGAGGTAAGATGGCTTTTAATGGTCTTAGAGTTTTCAATTTAAAGAATGCTGATTTCGCAACTTGTTTCACGTGTGATTGGAGGGTGAGTTTCGAATCTAATAGTGATCCCAGGCTGCTTGCTTCCAAGAGGACCTTTAAATTACAACCCTCATAATTAACTTGCATACCAGTCTGCGGCAGAGTTTTGCCAATCCATAGCAATTACGTTTTTGCTATGTTTCAAGGATAGACCTCGTAACCGCAGCCAAGTGTTAATACTGCTTAGGCAATGTGCCAAAAAAGACCTAGGGATGGAACCATCAACATCATTAGGAACAAATATTTGTAAATCGTCCGCATAGAACTTATTGAACGCAGGAGAAAGAATTGTTTCTGGCCCCATTAAATCCCATTTCCCGAAGGGCTGGCAACTCTGCCACCCAAGTACCTTGCTGAGGTTTGTGAGCCCTGCCATGGCTGAGATGCTTTCTGTTCACTCTCTTCTTCTTCTGGAATCGGGTTAGAGCAGGGCTTGCCAAACCAGCCCTAGTGACCCTCACAGCCAATTGAGTTTTTCAGGATATCCACCAAGAATATGCAGGAGATAAAGTTGCATATATTACATTTTACATTTACATTTATTCACATTTATGAATCACCTAACACTAAAAGGATCTAGGTGATGAACAAGAATACAATTATAAAATATACCAATATAACACTAGAATAAAACTGAAATAAAATAAGCATAATAAAAATCATTAATGGAAAAAATAATCATAAAACATGATAATAATACAAGTAAAATAAATATAAACAGATACAAATAGTAAAATAAACAATATTTAAAATAAAAGTAGGAAGTTTAAAAATATGCTAGATTGAACAGAAAAGTCTTAACTTGCTTTCTGATATTCTTCACCAAGTCACATTGTCTGATATCCATTGGAAAAGAATTCCAGAAAGTGGGTGCAATGGAAAAGGCACACTCACGGATCATACATAATTGTGTGACTTTGGTGCGTTGATAAAATTTCAGTATTGCGTTGGCCCAGTGGCAGTTTAAAAATCAACATTCCAACCTTATATTTCACTCTCTCATTACTTGGGAGCCAAAATAATTCGATTAAAGTGGAGGTTATATGGACCCTCGCTTTAATCCTGATAGCAGATGTGCAGCGGAGTTCAACAACAGCTGTAACGGTCGCTGTGAAGTGAGAGAAATGCCTGTATATAGACTATTACAGTAATCAAAAATGGGGAAAATAGATGCCTGTAGAACTGTATGGAATTCAGGCAAGAGTCAAAGATTCCTGAGGCCTGCAAAGTCTATAGAATCCATGAGAAATTAGCTGTTATATTTGGGGATGAAAAGAATGGGTGTTGTCTAAAATGACTCCAGGAAGAAACCGTTGGCCTGAATCATTGCCTCTCCTTAAGGTTTGTGTGAGGGAAAGTAATAGGAGCTCAGGGAGCGCCTGAAACCGTATTGCTGGGGATCTAGCAGATCAAATTTCTCAAGGTGCTCACTTAACTGGCACAGAACAGCAGATTCAAGAATTTCTGAGAAAAATGGCCAAGCAGATATGGCTCTATAGTTGCTGGGAATCAGTGGGGTCCAGATTGCTTCTCGCAATGTGACAAATTGATCAGTTTAGAAAAAATTGGAGATAGTGTGTTTCTTGAGGCTTTGAAGAGGGAAGAAGGGCAGGGAAATAAAGGACACAACGTGTCACTGGTCTTAGCTATAATTTCCTCAACCTCAGTGAAGGAAACAAACTCAAATCTTTCCCAGAGAGAAGAAGTTTGGGGAGAGGGATTGGTATGCCAGTTTGGAACTGATGAAAGTGAGAGGCAAATTTTTTCAGTTTTTAGGTTAAAAAAGATGAGGAATGACTCAGCAGAGAGTGGATCAATGGGGACAGTTTGAGAGGGATGTGGATTTTGTTAGTCTTTTGGCAATGGAAATTAACACTTTGGGATTATATCTTACTTCACGAATTTGTTGAGAAAAATGTTCTTTCATAGCACGATTGGTAAGAGGTTGATAATTGGTTAAAAGTGAGTGGAAGGCTTGAGCACACTCAGAGGTAGGAGCCTTCCTCCAAAGGCGTTCTGCTCTCCTAAGATTTTGATTGGCACTTTACTCGAGTGAATGGCTTTTGAAAATTGCTACATTAGTAGTCACATTTACGCACGTAAGTCCTTTTGAGAATTGCCCCCTAAGTGTCCATAGTAAATGTTACAGAATCTGAGAAGGGAGAGCAGGGACGGAGAAGGATGGAACATACGAATGTAATTGATTTAACCCTTACCGAAAAAAATTATAGCAAAAGACACATCCACAGTGGTGAAAAATGTACTCACAGGTAGTAAAAAAAAAATAAAAAATTCTTATCACTGGTTTCAAGCACACTTTTTTTTTTCTCCTTTATATTTAATGTTTCTTTCACGTAAGCCCTACAAACCCACTGGAGTCCTGCCGGCAATCAATAACTTTAAGCTAATCTCAACCTTGATCTGAGACATCAAAATTTGCTTCAGTTTTTGAAGTGCAAATGCTGGTTGCTGGGAAGAGCTTTAATCTTTTCCCATGGGGAAGAGAGAGGGAGGAGAAGGGGATTGGGAACTTTGGATTAGCAGAGAATGAACAAGCAGGCCCTTTCCTTGGGATGATCCTGCTTTACACTGCTACTATTACCACTTAACATGTCTATGGTCTCCCCTATGTGGTGTTTGACATGAGGCTCTAGCAATACTAATTATTATTTTGTGATTTGATAAAAGCAGGTGTCCAATTGATTTAATTTAATGATTTATGAATTGCATTTCCAGTAAAAATGGACTAGATTACTATCACAGGAGGAACCCAATCATGTTTATAGGGAAATGAGTCCTAGTGTATCCATCCCAGATGTCCTGTCCACTGTACTCTACTTTAATAACGGCAATTTCTTTCCATAAAAATATCGATTTGGGGAGACAACCCTCGTTCTCCATGGCACCCATCATACCGATTTTTTTCACTGCCACCAGTCACTATTGCAAGGGTACCTGAAGACGCTACCATGGAAATGCTCCATCGCTGACACATGGGGTTCCTCTGCAATGCTGCGTTATTGTGGCTCAAAACGGCATGCGTTCTGCCAGCCGGAACTCTAGTCTGGAGGTCTGTAAGCCCTCCTGCCTGGCCTGAAGTGCCAGAGTTTCAGTTCAGAAATGCTTTTAACATAAAAGCTGTCAGCAGTTGACCTCAAGGTTTGCCCATTCTGCCCCCCACTCCCTTGGTTATTGTGTCACTGCAGACATTGCTCAATCTGCAGTCATCCCACTTCCTTGCCCTTACCACTGTCCTCTGTCCATCTGTCTTAGACATGTTTGAATTCTCTCACTCTCTCTTTTTTTTTATGGGCCTTTGGAGTTTCAGTTCATTTGAATTTCGCCTCTATTGGCCTACAGAACCAGCAGCTTCATTCACAACTACCTAGAGAGAAATCTTTCCTTTTGTGTAGCTCCTCTCACTCTTTTCCAAAGGGAAAGCGCATAAATTGCTATTTTATAAGAAATGTATGTGAATATATTAGGCAAATTATTCATACAATTTTACACCCGCTAATTATGTAGCACAATCGATAAATAGACTGGTGTTTTGTCTGTTGTTGTTGAGTTCAGGGGGAAGTGCTAGGGTGTCTAAGTGAACAGGAGATGGACTGGGTGAACTGGTGGGAGGTATCGACAAACTGGGATTTCAATTACATTGCGATTGTTTTAAAATATGCCGACTTCTGCATTTAAATCGATTTTATGCGAGGATATTTTTTGTTTTGCACATAAAATACGAGTGTATGTTTAATAAATAGGTAGGAAAAGTCCATCCTTTCAATGCATTGCATGTATTCACGATTAGCCAAACATATGCATATATATTGGGGTGGACATGCATGCATTATAATCTTCATGTACCTGATACACGCAAATTATAAAATACCATTGTAGGTCTCTGAGCAGCCATATACTCATGTGAGATAATGCCCCTAGTGTTCCCCTATGTACCTGAGCAGGACCTGGCTAGACACTTGGTCCACCTTAAATCTAGTAAGGAGAGTATGCTCTGTGGGAAGGATCCTGTAGGGCAGGTGGAGCTCAGAGAACATAAGTAGAGACTGGGGAATAAGAGCTGGGATCCAGGTGGGGATAACCAGACCAGGCCCAAGTCTCCAGGAGGAAGACAGCTCCTGTAACGTAACACTGTCCAAACACTGAGCTGAGATGAAGCTGAACTATGAGTACTGAGGAAAGAAATATGAACTGTAAGTAAAGAGGGTAAACTGTTCTGAAGGGAAGACAGTGTACTGTTGTGTATGTGTGAAGCTGTAATAATGACATGCTATTTTAAGCAAGACTGGAATCAGACTAGTTTGCCTCCAGGCCTGTGGAAATCACTGCTCGTTCCCACAACATGTATATGGGGCCATGTGGAGTTCTTTGAAAGTTATTCTCAATATATAAAATTCTCATTAAAGAGACATTTAGGTTATGGTTCCTTGAGCTCATTCAACGGCACTTGTGTACAAAGCAGTACTCAGTATTCTGCTGGAATATCTTGGCAGCACTGTGTACATTAAACAAAAAGAGTAAGGAATGTGCTACCATCAAGACTGTGTAACATATTTTAGCTCCTTTGGCTAGTCCACTTGTTATTTACCAACTTGAACTTCTAGCATAAAATGTGAATTTGGACTAAAGAACAATCTTGAATCCTATTAATTCCTTTTCTTCCGCTAAAAAATAAATCTCTGTTTATTTGCACAAGGTAAATGTATATGCAAGCAGTGGGTTACTAGAGGACAAAGGACATTGTTGTCATTGACATTATTAATGACCACTGGGGCATTTGGAGGCTTGAATCTGAACAGCAATCTGAGCCTCAAATACTCCTATGAGCTGACCAGTTGTGGTTTGAGTGCAGAGCTCCTTTCAATGAGTTTTGAGGCACTAGCAGACTGTACTGCAGCCACTGCAATATCTATACTACAGGATAGTCAGAGGGGTGTATGGTCAAATAGTGCTCTTCGGAGTCAGGGTGGCCAGATTCCTCCTTCTATGCTTTCTTTTGTCTCCAATGACCTCACACATTGTTTTTTGAAAACCCTTACTGACTCAGAAGACAGATGGTTATAAACGCACAGTCAAGTCCTGGAACTCTGCTCTCCTTTTACCTTCGTATACCATTTGGAAGCGAGCAGGAGGAGCCAAGAAGAAATGAACATTGAATAGGTTCCATTTAGCCTGCTCAGGCCATTCAGCTTTCCCTCGATAAATAACAATGCTTGTGCTACTTAAGCCCGGTGTTTCCCAACCGTTTTCAGCCCAAGGCACACTTATATAAGCAAAACAAAATTCATGGCAGACTCCTTGTCCTTCCTCCTCCGCACAGCACACACCTCATTGGCCCCAGCACATTAGTAATAATAAAAACCAAAAATGGGCTCTATTTTATACTTTAGATTTATTAAGTTTGTTGAAACTGTGGCCCTCAGTTCCATGGCCCCCATTCCATTCCTCCGTGGATGGAAAAGGGGAAGATTATGATGGAACGGAAGAGCAAGGGGAAGGCTGTGATGGGGCAATGGAACTAAGGGCAACAGAAGAGCTCTGTAGATTGGGTTTGGTGGAGGGAGGGGCAGAGAGAGAGAGAGAGAGAGGAAGGATTTCGTGTCCTATGAGTACATTGCAGACACTTAAAACTGTTTCCTCACTTGCCCCCTTTCTATTTAGTGGCATTCAGTCACCAACTTTTGTGCAGGTTGTGAGCTCTGCTGGGTGCTGCCCTGCTCTTGGCCTCCTTCAGTTGCCACCAGCAGCAGGGCCAATGCAAGGGTCTGTAGCACCCTAAGCAGTCCAATGTAACACTGCCCCCCCCCCCCCAACCCCACCCTGGAGTTAAAAGGTCCCCTCTGACAGAGGTAGATACATCTATATCGTCATATTCTCAGCTTCCTGCCGCGCATGTGCATGGCCCTCAGCAGCAGTGCACCTGCACGCCTACGTCTGCGGGTATTATAGGAGTGGTGGCTTTTGTGCCTCACTCCTGCCATTGATTTTTTTAAACCCGAGTTGCAGGATGGGCTCTGCAGCTGCGTTCACCTGGGGACCCAGTGCGGCACACTGGTTGGGAAATGCTGACTTAGCCAATGCATGGTTGGATTTCCACGAACATGCTGCCGAAGACCATTTTTATCATGCATGTCCTAAATATTTTGGCATTACTTGATAACTGGCATATTAACATGCACGTAAAATATTTTTCTGCATTCACATTAAACTTTTTTTTTTTTTAGCACACATTTCATTGCATAGGACCCTGGCGATTGGATTTTGGGCCTATGATTGCAGGATTCTGGAAGGAGCCATATGTCTGGCCCCGGTCAAGAACTATCAAGACAATGACATGGTTATGTGAGTTGGGACGGGGATTTATAATAGGAGAAAAATGACTGGGTAGGAGCAAATGAACACTCATAGAGCCAGAGCCCAAGAGTGACTGGTTCTGCTTGAACCGGAAGCCCAAAGGAACAGGAGCAGATTGCCTGATCGAAAAAGAAAATCCATACCAGATTTGCTGGATACCCTGCCCACTGGTCAGAAAAAGGGATTTCACCAGTCCTTCAAGAACTGCGCTGTAGCCATGCTATTTAAAAAATGTATATTCGGGTTTGCAAATAAATCCAGGGTTTGTGGAATTTATGTAAAGACTGAAGATTTATCCACTAACCTATTTCCCTGAAGTTCAAAGATCCTTAGTTCTCTTAATAACAAATAGATTCAAAACCAGGAAATGTGCATTTTTTAGCAAATTGTGGCTGCTGTAACTAACTGGTTACATCAGGGTTTTTTTTATCTAACTCAGTGGTCCCCAAACCTGTCCTGGAGGGCCACCAGCCAGTCGGGTTTTTGGGATATCCACAATGAATATGCATGAGAGAAAATTTGCATGTTATGGAGGCAGTGCATGCAAATTTTCTCTCATGCATATTTCATTGAAGATATCCCAAAAACCCAACTGGCTGGTGGCCCTCCAGGACAGGTTTGGGGACCACAATTCCTAAGGATCTCCCCTCCCCTCCATCCCCCAGTCCAGCCTGGTTTTTCAGGCTGTCCTTAATGAATATGCGCAAGCTATATTTGCCTATATTAGCCTGGTCTTTAGACCCAATGTATACAATCTATTCTCGTGCCTATTTCGTTCGGGATGTCGTAGAATTCAGACTGCTGGGGGGGGGAGGTACTTTGAGGGAGACTTATTTGTGTTATTTTTTGGAATAAAGGTCAACCAAGATGTTATAGGTCACCCCTTTTTACTGGACTAACTAGCTCCATCAGATCAATGAGGGCAAAGTGCTCAGAACTTAACCGCTAATGTATTAAGTTAGTCCAGTAAAAAAAGTCTGACCTACAACTTGTTTGCTGACCTTTACTTCTGTGTATCCAAGTGGACTAATATGTCAACCACACTACTTATTATTTTAATAAATCTGCAAAGTTATAGAGTATGTATCAAAGCACTAATTCTATTAAGTGCTTTATGTTTGCAAAAGGCCAGAGTGTTTCAGGAGAGGAAGAGTTTAGGCTTAGCAAAGGCTTGTCAAAAAGATTTTCAGGCAGTAATTAGGGGAAAAAAAATTCTATTTTTTTTTCCCGGGTACCCTTTGGAGAATGTCATAGGTGTGATGACAGTTCGGACTTTTAATGTTATTTCTGACACGTGAACTTTATCTCATCACTGAAAATGGATTCGTTTCGCCCTCCCCACCATAACAAGTTCATACCACTTCAAGAGAAGAGACGGTACATACGGAAATAAATTAAATTGTTCCTCCCTGGCAAGCAACCTTTCTTGATACTGTGCCTGGAAGATAGATGTCTCTGCAAAACAAAGACAGTGACCACACGACTCTAGCTGGCACTGCCAGAACATTTTCTTTTCAAGTTTGGTTGGCTGTCAGGACCATCTACCTGATGGCTCTTTCTTCTTTATTTCTCTTTTAGGGATGTGTTGGTCTTTAGATTATGGTTGCATGTCCTCCGCAGGTGGAAGGTTGCTGGCCCATTGCTCAGCTGGGACATTCAGTCCTGAGGGGAAAGAAAGGACACGGAAACAGGGACACCTTCAGCTTTCACCAAGGGTCTTGGGACATGTCAGGTTCGGAGAGTCTTCTAGCTCTTGGACAGCGGGAGGGAACAGGATCCCCCAGATGGGACTGGAGAAGACCAAAACTGAAGCAAAAGTAAACAAACAAAAAAAACCAGACATAAAATGTTAATTCTAGAAAAGACCTTTGAAGCTAAAGCTAATGAGAACTTTTGTTGATAGAAATGGAATTTGATCGCAGATAAAAGCTCATCTTGTTTGCTCATTTTCCCTTATTGCTGTACTCCAGAGGCTTCTTGGTCTCTAGGTTTCCTGTCACTTGCTCACAGGGCCGGATCAATCCGTTCAGTGCCCCTAGGCCCAGGGGTGCTCCCCCTCCCCCTCTCCATACCACCCACCCACCCTATGGTGAAAAAGGTGCCTCTTACCCTGTGGGGGCTACCTTCTCTTCCAAGACTGAGCAGCAGTGTCCCGTCAGAAGCACCCACTTAAAGGTACAGGGGAAGGCCAGAAGCTCTGAACATGGCCAGCCCGATCCTGAACCTTTAAGGGGACAGGTTCACTTTTCCATGGGCTGTACTAATGCAGTGATTCCAAAGTTTACCTCTCATTGCGTGCACATGCACCTCATGCATATTCATTATGGATATCCTTAGAGCCTGACCAACTTGGGATCCCCGGGGGGGGGGGGGAGGGGGGGGGCAAGTTTGGGAACCATTGATTTTTATAGCCATAGTAGGCAGTGTAAACCTTTACCCAGAGCCAACTACAAACTCCTTGCAGGTTCACATGGGGATCATCACATTTTTAGCAATATGCAGTGTACCTAGGGTAGTTAGGTTGTAAGTGGTTTTTAATAAGTAATGTTGCTTCTTGCATACTGTTTGTTTTAATAAATAACACCGTGTCATTTTGTAATACACAAGATTAAACACGAGTACTTTCAAAATAAAACCCAGCTGCTTCATATTATTGCTTTGCAGTAGCTGCACTTACACAGCATTTGCAGTTAAAGACACTATTATTGATTCACCCCCTTCCCCTTCCCCTCCACACCCACACCCACCCCCACCCCCAGCTCTGGGCTGACTTGCTTGTAAAAATGCTTTCTTGTTAATGTGGTGTGGCTGTACTTGAGGTGGGTCAGTGAGGTGGCAGCCCGAAAACTTAAGCCACATTACATCAGTGCGTCAAAATTGGATGGAAAAGTGTCCATGCGGTTAAGGAGACGGTGAGCTCTTTAAGGTGAATTTTAAAAGCCCAGTGCATGTCAAAATCAGGAGATGTGCGCCATATCTTCAAAGCTGCCTACATGCGTGCATATCTCCCCATAGGCGAATGTCTCAATCCAATTCAAACAGGGGCGGGTGAGCATGATTGGGCAGGGCGTGGGCCTTCCAGTGTGTGGTCAAGAGATGTCCACGCAAATACTTACGCGCCTGGCCACGCACCCAGGTCCTTCTGCTATGAAGGGTTTAAAGGGTCTGGGGAAACCGGGGGGGGGGGAGTCAGCACGCTATTAATCCAGGGGGGTTTGGATGACCTAGCTCTACACTGGGCAAACTGCTGGACGAGCTGGTGAAACTGATCATGGCGTGGTTACGCACCGGTTATAAAATTCACACACATATGCGGCTCAGACCAGGTTGCGTGCGGCTGTGCACGCCCAGTTACAAAATAGGGCGCACACATACGCGCGTGAGTTATAACCTAGCCGCAGGCCCCTTTGAAAGTTATTGTCCCTGGGAACTCAAGTTCTCAAAATAGCAAAATTAGTAGGTATTTGTTTTTGCTTTTTAAATAATGCAGGAGGAACCCAGAAAGCAGCGGTCAGTGCTGTTCATTTCAAAGCCTTCTCAGGGATGCTCTTCGGTGCTGCATTTAGCTCTCTGAAAACACTGGACCCAGTGTGCAGACTAGTCAAAAGGAATACCGAAATGTTGTGCAAAGACGCATGGTGAGTTTACTTCTTGGACACCGTGTGGATTTCTGGTCGCCCCAACTCCAACAGAACATGGCCTACGTAGGAAAGGTGCAGAGTTGAGGGGTTGGGGGGGGGGGGGGGGCTATGAAAAGCTTCCATATTCAAAACACTAGGACTCTTCAAACTGGAAAAATCGGAGGAGTGATGGTAGAAGCATCTAAAATCGTGCAAGGGGGGGAGAAAGTAAACAGAGACCTGTTTTTCACTTTGGCCCTGATTTTCAAAAGCACTTACATGCTTAAAACTGGGTTTTACGTGAGCAAATGCACTTTTCCCATGTTGACTCGAGGACTTCATTTACGTTAATTGGCCTGCCCTTGACCCTTGTTCAGGACCCCTGACTGCTGCACCTTGCACCGAGTGACAAATTTCTGCCTGGAAAGGAAGAGTCTTTACATGCAACTCACTCAGAGCTTTTATGAATACAGTTTTTGGAGCTACATCTTGGTTTAATGCCTTTCATGAGCCCTTTTACGCCGGTCCGCTGGAAGCAGAGAGAATGATGGACCTGACAAAAAGGGAAGCAGTGGAAATGATGCAGAACATTTAAGGTACCATTGTAACGTGACAGGAGATTAAAATTTTCAAGCGTTGGTGATATAATGCAACTGTAAAAAAAAAAAAAAAAACCCCTCCATCCCATGTTCCAGCTGCTCTGCCTGCGTAAATGTTAAATATATCTTGAACACATTTGCAGACTTCAGCAGGATGAATTGAGAGCTCTTCAAGACTGGGTGAAACGGTTTGAGAGGAATCTGACTCTAAACCCTAGCCACCACCCGGATGAAGAGAGACAAGATGGGGCGTTCAATCCGAGATATGGGATCACTTTCAGTGCGGCCGTAGCCATCCATCCATCCATCCATATCTCCACTAACATCGTTTGTCATTTCTGCAAACCGCTGTGCTGTTTGCTGAGGCGGAAGGCCAGATGTTGACCCCTTTCTTCCCGAAACCACATCAAAGTCCATGAAAACTTTGGAGATGTTTCCAGAGAAACACCAATGACGTCTAGGGCAGGAGATGCTCGTAACCTGGCTACTTGGCTTTAGCACTTGGCAGAAACAGGGCAGACTGGGGACAAATTCTGCTGACGTTGGGCGGATTCTGCTGTTTATGACCTTGGAATCTAGGCTGAGCAAGTGCCAACCGTCCCCCTCCTCTGTGCCTTCATATAACAACGATACTTTGAAATTTTCAAAAACATTTATGCACATAAAATGAGTATATGGGCACATAAATAGTGTACACTAAAGCACATGCTATTTTGTAAACGTTCAAAATAGACTCGTTTTCGATTTCGCACGCATATTTACACGTGAAAAAAAAAAGGGTGGTCAAGGGATGTTCTGGGGTGAGGCCAAGAGGTGCACGCACACATTCATCAACTTCGTCGCGTAACTTTGCACCTGCTGAATATCTGGCGCAAATGATATCAGACGCGTCTGTTGTTTACTATTGGTTGGCTTCAGTTCTCTGGCCAGGGCTGTGCTCCTCCAGCTGGCTGGGGATGCTGGAGAAATCAGCGTTCACAGCCCCCCGGCCTGGGTAAACCGAGGGGCGTTCAGAGCGAAGAACCAGGAAGGGTCTCAGTGACCTGGAGAAGGACTGGTTGAACTGGTGGAGGCTTCAGCAACCTGGTGATTTCCACGACACGTTCATGTTTTAAAATACGCCAACTTTCATGCGAAAACAGCTTTTTATGCAAGCATGTCACAGTTTTGCTCGCGTGTAAGATATACGTGTGTATGTTTTAAAATAGGCAGGAAAAGTATGTGCCTTCAATGCACTGCAGGTATTTGCACGTGTTGGGGGTAGATATGTTTATGTTTTACGATCTGCACTTACCTGATACGTGCAAGTTATAAAATACCATAGCAGATCTCCACGCGGCTGTATACGCATGTATATGGGGCCATGCGGAGTTGTTTTGACAGTTACCCTCCCTGCATGTTAGATATCTTGCGTAGTTTAAAGGAATTGTTGAAATGCAGTTATTGATGGATCCACGTTTGACCATTACAGTTTTATAAGCAATATTTTTTTCATGAGGCTTGACAGAACATTGAGCAGCTGCTTACAAGGCAACAGAGCACCTTCGCCGAAGAAAACCAGATACATTGGTGATGCTGCTTTATTTTAGTGCCCTGTTTATTATAGTGCCCAGCTTTACGACTGATGTGTGAATTGTATGTTTATTGAGGAACATTTAAGGATATGGCTTGCATCATTTTTGATAGTGTGAAGAATTCAGTAAATATATACACACAGAAGTCGGTGCACCTAAAGTTACACCTCTATTTTACAAACTGTGCAGCAGGAGTGGCAGTTTATAAAATACCGCATATCAGTGCCCTAGAAGCGTGTGCAGGTTTTTCAGTGTGAGCACATTTTTTAATGCAGGGTGCCGCAAAATTTATACACCTATTTTATAAAAGTACACATCTATGTTTCATGCATTAAATAAATTGTAGCATGTGCATCTAATACTCCTCAGTTTATATGTAGAGGGGGTATTTTATAAAGCTGGCTGATGTAAGTGCATATTATGCTTATGAAGGACAAAAGGTTGGTGTCCCATCTATTGCACGCTGGACGATTGACAATCGCATTTTATTTTTTTTTTGGAAGACCTCACCACAAGTTTCTTTTTGGCTAACTAAAGCCTGGATTCACCATTCTTTCACAGAATGGTGAATCCTGCGAAAACGGGGGGCGGGACTGCAAAAGCCCGCAGCCTTCGCACCACTGTGGTGCGCTGGCTGCCGGCTTTCGCACCGAATAGCGACACCATAAAAGGTGTAGTTATTCGGCGCGCTACTGCTGACGATAATGTTAGTAACATTATCGCCAGGGGCGAAAACACCTCCGACTCCGCCCCTCCCCGTCCTGACTCCTCCACTCCCCCTGTTGCATCATATCGCATGCAATATAGCCCTAACGCATGCGATAAAGGTTTAGAAAATAACCCCCTAAAATAGTTGAATTAGCCATTCTAGAACAAGTTACATTTGCTGTAAAAAGTAAGCTTGGGGGCTATGATGCTGTATAGGGGACATTTTGGAAGTGGCATGACCAAAATTAGAGTTATTTCCGGATTTTGAGCATTCAGTGACTTTCTGTCTTCTTGAATATCTGTCTCTGACAAACAAATGTCTTGATATGCTGTTCAGACTCTGTTGGTTAATCACTTGTCATGAATCATATGTGTAATATTGGCACATTTTGGCGGCATTGAGTGTCCATATCTGTGCCCTGTTTTTGAAAAATAAAAAGTTATTAAAAAAAAAAAACTTAACTTGTGCATGTACTTCCAAGCACCAATTCACTGAGATCCCCCCATCAGTTGAGCTAGACTTCTTCAGTTGACCCACACCTTCCAACCATTTGCTCCAGACCTGCCCCCTACCCAAAAACTGAAGACAAAAGAAAAGTCAGATTTATCTGCGACTTGACTAGCAGGTGTAAAAAGCATGCACGTATGTTTGATGATGGATGAGCATACTCCAATCATAAAATACATAAATACGCATGTACTTCCAAACCCCCACCCTAGAGCACCTTCGAAATGGCCCCCTTGCGTGCGCATACTTTTCCGCACGACAGCAACAATACACATGTAATCCCTCCCTGCTGAAAATGTGCTTCACATGCACGGAGGCTACTTAAGCGTGTATATACCGACTTTACATTCACAGCCCCCACATAAGTCTTTGAAAATTATCCCCATCAAGTTTGGTCCATGCTTCAAAATGACTGCCCTCAGCCTATAATGAAGTCTGAGGTTGACCTCTTTCTAACTGAACAAATTAACTATAACTTCCACTATGATTAGCAACTTTGTGAAGCATCTTCAAACTGTGACTATTCCATTTTGATGATGGCCGAACACATTATTAATGCAAGGTTGAAGAAGTGGATGGCCTACCAGACAGAAACCCACAAACTCATGAGTTTGCAAAAAAACAATATAGAGTATTAATCTCTAGGAATAAATTATTTCTCTCCCCGTGGTACAGTAATTGCAGCAATAAAGGTTTTATTTCAATGAATAAATGGTTATTTTCTCAGTAGCTTAGAATTTTTTTTTTTTTGGCTAGCAGTTTCCTTCTGCCCCTTTAGGAGTCCTGCTCAGTCAGAACCGGCTAATGTTGTCCTATGGTATCATTAACCTTTTTTTGTGGGACTTCCGGGATGACGTCACTGGGGTCAGCAGGATAGGAAGTTAGCTCTGGGCCCTCACTCTCCTCAGCGGCCGCCATCCCCCCCGCAAAAATTTAGCATTATCTCCCTCCTTGACAGCGGGATGTGGAGGGACGTCCGGGCCATATACCTGTTGGGGGTAATGGGTACTTTGTGCCTCTTGCGGAGCAATGAGTTCTGGGTATGGCTGTTTTCAGTATGTTTGGGGTATGCGTGGGTGTGGCTGCAGATTGTGGGTGCATGTGAGACGCGGGGGGGGGGGGGGGGTGGAGGGAGTCCCAAGCGAATTCCCAAGAGTCTTCAAGTTTTTTCTTTTTTGTATCAGACGGTCGTGAATAAGGTATTTGTTTACAAGTGGGGGCTTGGACGCTCAGGCTGGGGGGCGTTTGGGCTGCTCACTGTACAGAATTTTTTCTCTTCACATGTATTTTTTTATTCATCTAAACAGCTGACGTGGTTTGGCATCCACTCTGAATGTGGATGGCATCCACTCTCCGATTAAACGTAAAAAATGATTATCCTTATTTCAACGTTTGAAGTCACAGGTGGTCTTTTTACAGGAGACTCACTTGACAGAGGTGAAACACAATAAATTGCACAGAGAGTGGGTGGGGAGGTGCTACTCCTCCTCTTATTCTTCACGCCAGAGAAGTGTGGCGATCCTTATTCATAAGCAGATACCATTTCAGCTGGATAGAGTTTTGCAAGACGAGGAGGGACGTTATGTGGTGGTGGTAGGGACACAGCTATTGGATTGTATTGCTAAATGTATTCAGATACCCCTTCAGTTGTCAACAGCTCTTCTTTTGGCCGGACCACGAGCATTTTCTGACAAGTGCACCTGGGGTCAGGATCATTTTGGCAGGATTGCAGTTTTGTTGCTGAGCAGATCTATTCTTGCTGTTTGGACTGATCCCTTACAGGCGCCACCGGTCATGGCCTGGCATCATCGTATAATGGCCCAGGCGCTATTGGAGCAAATGGGTTACCCACATTCACCCTCGACCACGGACAAGAAATATGCTGATTGTTGGACTATATACTACTCTCTGCTCTCTCCTGAGTATCAAGGTCAATTGACAACAGCGGGTTACCGCGCTCAATGGTATTCTGCTGTTTTAGTTGTGTCTCAACCCTGAGAGGATTCTGGTGTTTTTCTTCTATGGAAGTTACCGTCTGTGGAGGTGGGAATTGGGGCTCCTGGGATGGTTGGGAAGGGGGCGAGGCTGCGCCTGATGGTTGGAGTGGATGATTGGCTGGGAGGGGGAATGTGTGGGGTGTGTCAGGTCTGAGTGTCGTAAATGTGAGCTCTCTTTTGGGGGGGGTTTCATCTATGTGTACGGGAAGGAACTAAGGTTTAAATGTAAATGTTGATTTGCACAGACACTGTCTGTGCAAATCAACATTGTTTCACAGTTGGTTCTGTTTTCGTATCATTTATGGGATTGTGGATTTGCAGGTCTTCACAATAAAAATGATTTTGCAAAAAAAACCCTTTTTTTTTGCACTCAATCACTTCCCACCCCTCTTCCCCTATTTTTATTTCTCCTCACTTAGCCCAGTCATTGCATTGATGGGCCTTGGCCAGGGGCCACAGACTTTGGTTCCCTTCGGAACGTGGTAACATGGACACTGAGCTTGCCAGTAGGTGTTGCCATTGGGCTATGGCTGAGACTATCCCTCTCTTCCCAACCCAGGGGCTGTAAGCACTGCCTCCCAGCCAGCTCAAGGAGCACAGACCTGGCCAGAGAATTGATCCCAAATTCTTCATATGGCACTTGCCACCGAGCAACCAAGCTGGCCCTGGGATTGGTGTTCAACACTATGGTCTCTTCTATGACTTAGTACCAAAGCTACTACGACCAGTACTAGAGGTCATCATTTGCTCTCTCTCTCTCTCTCCAGTATATCTGACCCAGCACCTGTAGATGTATAGGGCGAGACATTTTGGAGATACAGTATAAGTCATGATGAGCTAGGAGAGAGGCGGGAGAGTCATTTTTGAACAGTTTGCATAGGTTAAAGACCTGCAGGTACTTGCTTCCTTGCAGACCTCAGCCTGAATTTTCAAAGAAGCTTTCTGTGTATAAATCTGCATTGAAAATTTGCAGGTTTGGGCTGAACCAGCACCAATATAAGTGCACATCCGTGACCGTGTGAGTAAGCTGTGTCCCCACACACACACACACACACACACCCAGGACACCTTTTTGCAGTGCACAGAAAGGTATGTGTAAATTTGCTTTTGCGCATCTCTTTGCATGCACAACCCTCTCCCTCAGGAAATTTTAAAAAGGACATTTATTCATGTGCATTAAACTGAGTTTTATACCCACAAATGGCTACAATGGGTTCCCCCCAAAAGTACAGTTGCCTAAGGAAAAAACAGTGAAAAGAAAATAATTAGATACAACTCTATAGAGCATGTTTCATTTCAGTCTCTGTGACAGGGAGTCCTTCTGTCTGATTTAGTCTGATCAAAACTGCAGTGATTAAAAAAAAAAAAAAAAACCCAGACTTTTATGACTCTGATCACCACTGTGTTCTCCTTTCTAAGACTGAAATATGTTCTGGATCAAGACTCAGAGGTGATTGCAGATTTGCAAAATGGGGAGATGGGAGCAGTGCTGGAGCGTTGACAACTCCACTGCTGTGAATTCAGATTCTGAAAGGCAAAAGAATGATTTATTGAAAGTCCATTGTGTCTGCCACCTTCTTTTGGAGGATTCTAATCACAATCTGGGAATTAAAAAAAAAAAATCCTTTTACAAACTAAAGGTTAACTGTACTTATTATGGGATGCATTTCCAGCTGTCCTTAGAGCACCTATGAACAACACCTTCATCCACAGCCCATCCAGCTCATCCACAGCCGCACAATGTTGACAGAATTAAATTAGCCCTACATTTAGGCCTTACACTTGGCTGCTGGGGAAGCAGCACTAAGCAGCTAAGATTCCCCCCACCCCGATCACAGGAACAACTTGAGAGCTGCCCATGTTTTTGAGTGGTGAATTTAGCTACCTAGTTAAACTAAGCAGTAAAACTTAGCCGCTCAGTGCAGGGATGGGAAAATGTTTAAATTTTGTGGCTGGCCGGCTCACCCACTTAAAAAAAAAGAAACCTGCCCATGTTACTATGAATTTGTTGGAATACTGAGGTCCAGTTCTGGAGACTTTCTGTTCAAAAAGATGTGGAAAGGGTAGAGGTGGTCCAGAGAAGGCATTACCAAAATGGTGCAGAATCTGCACCAAAATATGCCCCAGAGAAAAGGGTAGAAGGGGCATATAATAGAGGCATTCAAATACCTCAAATCTAGCATAATGCACAAGAAACAAACCTTTTTTTCACTTTACATTTATTGAAGCTTTTAAGACTACAAAGCACGCGGAAAAGGTTTTGACGCGCGTCCAGTACCCCCTATACAATAAGGGGTAGATTTTAAAAAAGAGCTCGATCGCGAAATTTTGTTCGCGCAGCTGGCGCAAACAAAAGTACGCTGGATTTTATAAGATACACGCATAGCCGCGCGTATCTTATAAAATCCTGGATCGGCGCGCGCAAGGCTGCCAATTTTGGGCAGCCTGCGCGCGCCGAGCCACGCAGCCTGCCTCCGTTCCCTCCGAGGCCGCTCCGAAATCGGAGTGGCCTCGGAGGGAACTTTCTTTCACCCTCCCCTCACCTTCCCCTCCCTTCCCCTATCTAACCCACCCCCCCGGCCCTATCTAAACCCTCCCCTTACCTTTGTCCCTCGATTTACGCCTGCTAGAAGCAGACGTAAATCTACGCGCGCCAGCGGACTGCTGGCGCGCCGTCATCCGACCCAGGGGCTGGTCCGGAGGCCTCGACCACACCCCCGAAACGCCGCGTTATTCGGCCCCGCCCCCGACACACCCCCTTAAGAAAAACCCGGGACTTACGCGCGTCCCAGGGCTCTGCGCGCGCCAGCGGCCTATGCAAAATAGGCGCGCCGGCGTGCGAGGGCCCTGCTCGCGTAAATCCAGGCGGATTTACGCGAGCAGGGCATTTAAAATCCGCCCGTAAGGGGTTTAGCGCATCCAAAACGTGCGTCCAACCCCTCCCCCGAAACTAATAGCACTCATCACGTGGAAGTGCATGTTATTGAGGCTATTAGTCATTCGCCCGGGCTACCGAAAAACAAATGTACAGCCGATTCGCACATTTTATGCTCAGAAATTAGGGCCTGCCCAAAAAAAGTGTACAGAAAAGCAGTTACTACCCTTAACAGAAGGCATGGGGATTACTACCTTCAACCAATAGCATTGCTGCTTTTCCTGCAACTGCAACATCGCTCCCTGCTTAAGGGGGGAGGGAATAAAAAGGGGAATTGGATACAGATGACAGCCAACATGGGCCCTGGCTTTTACAGTCTGGGGTACTGACACTCAGACATAAGGGAAAAAGCACAGGCCTGCTTCAATGGCCAACTCCCAAAGCAAAGAAGGTCAAGCAGCATTGTCTGAATTGTCAAGAAGGCTCCTCACCCAATAAAAATGTTGCCAGCGGTAATTTGTTATGGGTTTGATAGTTGTTTCATTTTGATTGTAAGTACCCCCTTATCATAAGGCTTGGGGGTAACTTGCACGGAGCGGCAGATGCTAACCACCATTAGAAGCTCGCTGGGCAGACTGGATGGACCATCTGGTCCTTTTCTGCCGTCATTACTGTGTTTAACATGGAGAACAAAATACATTGTTGTATTGTGGCAGCTGGTGCTTTCCATCCACCAGAGTAAATGTTTTTAAAAATGAACTACATTTATGGGCAAAAGTGCAAGGAAACCTCCCAAGTCAATTGTGCAGATTAATATCAGAGCATTCCCTCTGCGAATTTCATCCTTCTGATGAGGCGCAGAAGACATAAAATATGTGATACCAGAAGGAGCTAAAACAATTAGGTCCACCTCAAGTTTTCCTCATGATCTGGAGGCGCGTGGTCCTCATGGGTCAAAAGTCAGTTCATTAACATGGGACACCGCAGCAGGGCTGCTTCTCATGGGCTGCTTTTGCCTTCATAGGTGCTGTGAGAGAAGCCCCCCTATCCCCACCATCTCAATACAAAGTTGGGGGAAGTAGATCTAGGCCCGGTCTATGTGGCATAGTTTATCTTAGGGAAAAAGGCTGCTCTCAGAGCAACACTTAACTTAAGGACACCACCAAAATAAAGGGTAAGGAATACACACACAGTTTTGCTCGCCTCCCTTGTGCTTCCTGTACTGCTTCCTGTTCTCAGCTCTGCCCCATGCGATGAGACGAGCCAAACACCGTGAGAAAAGAGAGAATATTTCCCCCCCACCACCACCACCCTGCCCTGCAATTGGTCGCTGCCTCGGATTTGATGTCTAATGCCGGAAAATAAGGGCGCCGTAAGACGCAGGAGCACGTGCCCCTTCATCATCCATCCAGGCCCCTGCCATCTGTAAACCCTCCCCCCCTCTTTCTCACTCATCTGGCTTTCACGGTGGAGAATGTGATATTCCTCGGGGTAGGCGGTTTGTGAGGCAGGCCATCCATAATTTATCAGGAGACCGTCTGCTTCCTAGGCCTCCACAGGCAAATGACATTTCCAAAAGAAATTTAGCTAAACACCCAGGGTGAAAGCTCCCACTGCTGCCTGACAAGTTTAATGGGATCTTTACTATTTGCAAAATAGCTTGACCTAAACTTTACCTCCAGCACAAGGAAAGGTGAGCGGAATGAGTATTTCGTATTAAAAATAAGTGCGGTGTCAAAAGGGGGAAAAATGAAACAGAATTAACTTTTAAGGGCCTTTGTGAAGTATTGAAGGTCATACGCACACAAAAAAAAATGGCTTTGCATTCCCTTAACGTTTTTGTAGGCTGTATGCTTTTGATTTGCTTATTTTTAAGTCTCTCTGTTGGTCTGGTTCTTTTGGGAGGGGGGGGGAGGGGTGGCAGTTTCCTCCTACTCTCTTGTTCTTTCGGGTCATTCGGAACCGTGCCTGGTATTTAGCACCGTGAAACTTTATGTGCAGCTACTGAAGGATTTAAAGTCATGCAAAAAAAAATAAAAATAAAATATGGATATTCTTCAAATTAAAATGCAACAATTTTTATGAGTGTTGTGTCTGCTATACCAGCTCTCAGCAATCCTAGGCCTGCTTTCCTGAACCCGAGGCACAAAATATTTGTGAAACAAATGTGTGGTCTTTCTTTCTTCTTTAAACATCAACAGAAAAAATAAATAAACTGTTGGAAATGGTAGGCGAGCAGTAACACTATTCCCATTTCTAAGTTTCTCCGGTCCTGGCATTGCTTTCTGTTCAAAGACGGAGCTAAACACCAAAGCCATTAAGAGACAATTAAAGAAAGCGACTGTTGCAGCCAAGCAAAAGGAAACACCAGGTTTTTTTTTTCCCTCCTGCTCTCTCCTCAGCTGCAATCTCTGAAAAGGTTTACAGTTTTCCTAATAAAAGAATACAAGGAAAAAAAACCCCCAAATATACCAGGGCATTAACTTTCATTGTTAAATCAAGCCAAACGTTTACTGATCACGCACCGGACTATTAACAGGACTGTTTATGTCTTTCCTTTCCTCAGGAAGGCAGAACAGGCTGCAGTGGTATTGTGCTGTGGTATTATTGACCAAAAGCAGACTGCCAGGTACGAGGACCAGAGGCAGGGTGACCTAGGCTGCCTGTCTAGCACTATATATTTCTATAGTGCTACAAGATGTCCATAGAGTGATACATCACAACCACAGAGAACCCAAGGTAACCCAAATTGGAAATTCAAGCAAAAAAAAGGAAACCACGTATAATTATAAGCGGAATATAAATCTAAATAAATAAATAGATATTTATAAGTCAATCTGGTTAGCAGTGCAAATTCAGTTTCAGTTTGAATTAAAGGTGTCAGCAAGCCTGTCAGCGTGTCAAAAAAAAACAAAAACTACCTAGTCAGTTCGATCATTCATCTTATCCAATAGTAAAGTTTATACATATTTTTTTCAAGACAAAGTTTTTGAGCGTATAAAAACTCCAACAGTCCTGATGTGAAATTTTAAAATAAGCCCCAACATGGCCAATGGTTCACTTAACCAAGCTTCATCGGGGGTACAGACATATTAGTAGAAAAAATTGACAGGCTGCCATTGTGTATCCGGACCAACAGGTACCATACATGCCCTAGAGTAGTCCAGACACACACAAGGGACAGTCCTTGCTCCAAGAGCTTACAATCTAGTCAAGCTACTCAGACAACTAAGAGGCTTCAGGAGAAATGAATTTATTACAGTAGACGTGGTTAAAATAGACGAGGCCCGAAAGACATGACTGCGAGGCCCAACCAAGTCTACTCGCATCCCCTGTAGGTCGCAAGATCTGCCCTCCAGGCGTTCTTTAAGTTCCAATGCCATTTTCTGCCTCCCTCTCCCTACCACCTCCTCTGGGAGACCATTTCATGTCTCCCCACCGCCCTTTTTGTGTACATGTGTGTGGCTGTCTGGAGTGAAAGTAGTTTTTATAACCTAGGGATGGTCAGGATTTAGGAAAAAAAAACTGATCATTTCAAACGCAGTATTCCCTCCGGTTTAACTCATTCCACGGGACTTTTTCCTGGACTTGAGTGAGCGGCAGCACCGCGAAGACGACAGCGCCGGCTCCGAGAAGGAGAACTCAAACGCCTTTGAAGTCAAGATTTTGCGCTCACAGGCGCTGCGGCAGGAGAAATAAAGACTGCAACAGAACCGTTACTGCTACCCCTCTCGGCAATACATCGGCTGCTTTTTCTTCCTCTGATCATCTCCATGAAAGACAACACATTCCCTGCTTGTTCTTACTATCACTCTGTTAGCAGAGATGTGCAAAACATTGTGGGCCCACAGCACTATTTTAATTAACTTGTTCTTTTTCGCTAGGAACCTTACACCTGCAATTCTGTTAAATACAGAGGGAAGAAAGAATCATTGGGTTCCGCTTTATTTATTTATTTTTGGGGGTTGAGGCATGGTCTGTCGGTTTCCTCCTCCTCCTCCCACTCCTATGGGCTTTCAGTTCAACGGGTGCCATCAGCCTTCCTTCGTAACTACGCAGGGATTTTTTTCCCATTCTAATAAAATCAACCTTTTCCCTCACCCATCCCAGACATTGCAGTGACAGCCCTTGACTGGGGGCCACAGACCATGGCTCCCTCTGGAATGTGGCTTGTCTGCACCCCGAGTCCGGCCACCAGGAGGTCAGTAAGGGGCTGATTTACTTTGATGTTTCTCCCATTTTGTGTCTATGGGAAAAATGCTTAGTAAATGAGATCCTTAGCCGCTTACATTTTCGGCTGAAAATTCATCTAAATGTAGGAGACTAAAACTTAAGGCCCTTAATTGAGGCTTGCTATCCATTTGCCTAGATTTAGGCTCCCAAATTGGTGCTGAAAATCAGTGGAAAGCACCTACATTTATTTCCCCGCCCTAGCGAAACTAGAAATCTAAATTTAGGCGCTCGGCTCCGGGAAATTTTCCAAAAGGCCAAAAGTTAGGGACCTAAACCCTTTTAAAATCAACTGCTGGGTGTCGCATTTGAGGAAAGGCGGAAACTCCCTTCTCCCCGAGGGCTGTGAAGGCCACATCCACAGCAACACCTGGTGGCCCCGGGAGAGGGAAGCCCTGACCCAGGATTCGGAACAAGGCTCATCCCACACGGCAGCGAAGAACGCTCTCACCCCAGGCACCGGAAGTGGGCTTGGTTCTCCTTCCACAAGACGCCAGGATAAAACGGCGAACCCTCTGCTTCTGTGTCATAGTCTCTCCCTGCTGGAGCCGCGATTGGCTCCGTATTTTAATCACAGATATTTTTTCTTTTTATGATGGCACGCTGCGGCTCAGGAACATCAATTTTCCCACTAATGACCGGCCCTGGTGTCTGCATGATCTGGCCGCTTCGAGTAAACAACCCTATTTTTGTCTCTTTGCCTCTGCACATTGACAGAATACAATTCAATAAATCATGCGTGATTGTTTTGGTTAGTGGAAAATAATTTTAAATGGCATTTTGTGCACTTAATTAAATTCCAGTTCCCATTGCAAGGCAGCTGGGTACACATGAAACGTTAATTATCAAGTAAATAATACATTCAGAATTAATAAATATAAAAATATTAAGTTATATCATTGCATGAATAAATGTATACAGCTAGAGGGCATTTTACAGACAGAAGAAAAGGTGTAGCTGATTTAATGTGAGGGCTTTGTGTGATAGTAAAGAAGATGTTTTATTGGTTACATCAGCCAGCGAGTGTGCATCTTTTAAAAGGAATTTTCAAAGGGGTTAAGTGCCTAAGTTTGGAAGGTTAGGCACTTGAACTGGCCCCTTTCAAACGTGACAAGGACTCAGCACCTAAATTTAGGGGCCTGTTGTCACTGGGCAGTTAACTGTAGGAGCCGAAGAAAATGGGCATCTCCATGGGCAGAGGGAGGGAAAAGGTTAGGGGCTTAGCACGGATTTTCAGCACCGGGTGCCCAATTTAGACAAATGAATTACAGACCTAACATTCAGTGAGAATTTCAGCTGCAAACTTAGCTCCCTACATTCACCTGAAAATCCACCCAAATTTAGGCAGCTAACATTTAGGGATACGATTTAAGTAGTGAGCTTTTTTTTTTTTTTTAATTGACCCCCAGAGTACTATATGCAACAAAGCATGAAAACTAATTTTTTTAATTGGCCCGATTGGATCCCATGGGAGCTCTTCATTATTTCTCTAATCCTTGCTCTCTGAGGAGTACGTTGCAGCGCTCAATGACACATTCAGAATATTGATATCTTCCTATTCGTCTGTACATTTTTTTTTTTTTGTTGTCATTGCAAAGCCATAATCAACCCTGGGATACTTGGCCAGGCTAACACCAGTGCAAGTGCCTCCTGTTTCCAGATAGCGCATACCTTCTGTTTGCTGTTGGAAGTGGCATGTTTTAAAATGTTGTCGATGCTGGAGTAAATATTTTTTGTCCCAGTTGGGTTTAGAGGCCTTTGTAGTTCTCAGGGGATTTAGCTGGCTCGGAAGTCTAGAGAAAACGTTGCTTCTTCACTGGAAACCCACTTTTTCCTTTCCTTTACCCCCTAGACCGTAAGCTCCAAGGAGCGCAGAACGACTGCTACAGGAGTAGGCAATTCCGGTCCTTGAGTGCCGCAGACAGATCTGGTTTTCAGGATATCCACAATTAATGTGCATTAGATCCATTTGCATAAGTGGAAGCAGTGCCTGGAATTCTCTCTTGTGTACAGGGTCAGATTTAGGCACAGGCAACACAGGCCCAGTCGTAGGGACCCAAATTCTGAAGGCACGCAAGAACCAGGACGCGCCCCCCCCCCGCTGCTTTCTGATTTCTGGGGGACGAAAGCCCCCATCCCTGATCCTCTGTCTATGGGGGCCATAATCTTAAATCCAGCCATGCTTCTGCATATTCATTGTGCGTCTCCTGAAAACCGGACCTGCTCCCAGCCCTCGAGGACTGCAGAGTCCCCCCCCCTGGTCTGCAAAATGCTGCGCTATACAAATTACAACGCTAACAAAAATAATGGAATTCATTTCCTTGCTAACTTTCTCGCTGGGCTGCAGACCCTTTAGTAGGGATGGGCCTTGATCGGTTTCGGGCTAACCTGCGATCTAGTGTCATCAGCAGAACGACGGCACCTGCTGCAGCCCCCTGTGTTTTGGGGGGAGGGAAGCCTGTGGTATGACAGCTAAGAGTGCCGGGTTTCATGCTGGTCGGTGTGGCGAGCCCAGGGTTTCAAGCAGGGCCGAGGGGCAAAGGTAGGAAACGGCGCCGAGACGGAGGGAGCGGCGCTCCGCTGCTGCGCAGGTAACGCACCACGGGACAGGAACGGCGACCATGAAGGGTGCATGTGAGTTAGCAGGGGGTGCCAGGGATACAAGAAGGCCGCGTCCTCAGCCGTATACTACATCTTTTCTGCTGGCTGTTGCACTATAAACCAGAGACATCCTTCGCATACACAAGAGGTGCATGGGAAGCCGTTGAGGGAGATATCAAAGATAACGAGAGTTAATGATGCACTGGGTATCTTTCTGGTTTTTTAGGCTCAGGAAGTTTCCCCTTCTTTTGGGCTTCCCGTACCGGCCTCGTGGAGCTACAGATCCATGAAGCTTCATTCAGCTTTCCCCAAGGAGCTGGCGGGGGGGGGGGGGGGGGGGGACGGGACTGTGTGCTTTTAATTCTTTTTTTCCCCGTTGCACAGGAGGAGGATAAAACAGTGTGAGGCAAGAAAAAGCTCCCTGACCCAATGTAAATGTTCTCTTTGGATTTAAGACTCGCGCAGGAAGACGTCTTAAATTAACGTTCCTGAGCCAGGAGTCAAGCGGGAAGAGATGATTAATGGAAGCCTCTGGCGGGAGGGGCAAACAAAAAAAATAGATTTGCTAAACTGATGGCGTGAAATGTTTGCGTGCGCCTGCAGCAGGAAGGTTGGGAACTCACGGCGCGGGCCAGCAGCCTGGGTTAAACGAGTTGGTCCATAGGCCAGTAAATTGTACATTATTATCACCTCTGCACTCCAATGTACAAGCACCAGCATCGCTGGTCCGCTGAGCTCCGTAATGAAAGAGGGAGCACCTGGCTGGTTCTGGCTCTACATGTGCTTCTCTGTCGTTTCCTGAGCGGCATTTTAAATGTACTTTCCTTCCAGGCAAATTAGACTCACAACAGGGACCGAGCAGGTAAGCTTGTCCCCGCGCTATTCATTTCAGCATTCAGGGATACAATATGGTGCAATCCTTTTAGAAATGTTCATCATTTCTAAGTGGCTGGATAACAGATTCCTTGGAACTGAAATATGATTATTTAATTCATTTGTTTCTAAGACCTTTTAAGGTTGATTTTTATACCGTTGTCTTTTGGAATAGAAGCCAAGATGAACCGGGGGGGTAGCCAAGATGGTGGAAGCAAGCATCCTTCAGTAAACTGTGTGAAAGGCTACCTGGTGTGAGCACGCTCGGGCACTCTCTCTGTGTACCTAAGCTTTTCCAATCACACTGATTTGTTCTTTAAAAAATGTCCAGTCGTGAATTTTAGGCCCCTAAATTTGGAAAGAATTTCATCTGAATTTAAGTATCTTAGCTTTCAGCTGAAAATATTGCTAAATATAGGCACATTAAAACTCAGAGGCCTTAAATTTAGACCTGCAATTCATTTGCCTAGATTTGGGTGCCCAAGATAGATGCCCGGTGCTGAAATTCAGAGTTAAGCACCTAATTTTTTTCTGCCCTAGCTTTGCCTCTGTAGCTGTGCCAAAATTTGGGTGCTTAGACAAAACAAACAAATTTAGGGAATCAGCCAGTTTAGGTCAGACACCTAAACTGTCCCCATTATCTTGCGGGACTTTTAAACTAAACATCTATAGTGGGGGGCCTTCCACTCTTTCCCCAGTATGTGTGCAATGCTGGACTTACTGGTTTCCTTTGCTGTGCTCGGATTTACTTTCAGAGCTCTGCCATTCACGGGCCAGCCCGGTAACTCAGTGGCAGGACTGTGCCCAGCCCATGCAGAAGATCCTGAATTAGGTCTTCCATGCCTCAGGCCAGCCGCGCCTGGGGATGACATGGAGGCTGCTTTCACAGCCCCCCAGGGAGGTGGGGGGGAGGGGGGAGAGGAACCATGGTTAACAATCAGGGCGAGAGCTGCTGATAGAGGGTTTTGGAAGGAGCCCTGATTAGAGGTGTGCATGCTGAAAAGTTTTGCTTCATCAAGGGAGGGGGGGAGGGTTGTCATTTTTAAGTTTATTTAGTTTGATTCTTCTTTTTTGTGCATGCTTATTTGCAAATGCTGTGCACTAAGGGGCCAAAAGCATTCCCATCCCCTGCTGATTAACTCCAACCTCCTAAACTTTAACCTCCGCCTCCCCCCCCCCCCCCGGGTTGTCCTCATCCTCCACCTCTTCAGAACCCCCTTTAGTTTACCCAATCCAAAGGGGGCAGGAGCGATCCCCATTTGCTCCTGCTCTGCTGGTGCTGTACTGCAAGACTCGCACTGGACTGCATTTTCTTTGTGTTGGAGTGCGGGGTTTTTCCCCCTACTCTCTTGTGATGTGACAGCTCTGTCTAAATTGTTTGCACAATGAATACAACTTAATTTAAAAAATTTTGACAAAAAAAAAATTGGCACCAGCTGCCCCGAGGTTGCTGCCATTTTGAATCGCGGCACCGGTGAGGCAGGCGCAACTAGAGATCATTCACGCCCTCTTTGGATCGAGTAATGCAGAGGGATGCGGGGCTGTGGGGTTAAACCCAGGGGAAAGAGGGCTTTTTAAAACGTTGGCAGGACAGGGTTTACCGGGGGGGGGGGGGGGGCATGCAGGAATTCGTGCAGTGCACGCTATTTGCAAAGAGCTCACTCCAAAGTAGAAAAAAAGTGAAATATGCACTTTCCTTTGCAGTGTTCTGTGTCAGAAGGGCTGCGCATCCCTCAGTTCCGGTGCACGGCTCGCGGCCTCATAACCAGCCTAGGAAGAGTGGGAGGCAGGGAAGTCTATTAAAGCAGGAGAGAAAATCTCCAGGTCGTAGTGAACGGCACAAGAACCCCGGTACCAGTTCCAACCGAGCTGGAAGAAAAAAAAAAAAAAGGAGGAACTACCAAGCCATAAAGTAAAGAACTCTGCCTTTCGTTTTTTTTTTTTTTTCATAGAATTGCTTTATAATTAGGTGCATCTACCACTTATGGAGTGTGAAGCCTGGTGGGCATCTTCTGCACAAATGGAGAGGGGAAATCAGAAGAACATTAGGATGTCTCAGCTCAGTGTGAGTCTGTAAAAGAAACCAGTAACAATTTAACACCGTTGTTGTAAGCCTGCCACTTTGTTCCCCCGCATTTTTTGCCCTCCGTTAGGGCCTTTGACCTTGAGACTTTGTGAGGTCCAAAGCTGTGACCGTCACCTCACCTTTCTGAAAAGCTCTCATCGTGATTTGCGATATTGATGTGGGGCATTGTCACAGCCGCGGTCAATTTGTGCAGCCCAATGTCAGGGACTCTGCCTAATAACAGCTGACACTGGGATTACTGCCGTTTCCCTAGAATTTTTTTTTGTAATAATAATTATAGTCTAATATTATCAATGCTGTCCAAGCAGGGCCAGATTTAAGATTTTGGCGCCCAGAGGAGGAGTGCCTCAATCCTGCCCCTTTAAAGCTGTACCGGTAAATTTTCCTAAAGCAGGCTCCTTTTCGGCCTGGATATTTGGTGCCTTAGGCGATGGCCTATGTGGCAGGTTCCTAAATCCGGGCCTGTGTCCAGAATGAAAAGAATTTTCTGTTTGGGTTAATGGCCCAAGACAAAGCCAGCAATTATCAGAAGACGACCAACCCAGAGATCAGTGTTGCTTGAACAGAAACTCTGACAGGCCAATGCAGGAAGATGCATTCAGCTGAATGCACTTTTATGTCTGCACTTCAATGCATATTTTCTGTATGCAAGACTTAGTGCCGATGTAGTAAGGAGTCCTGTGCACAGCGGGATAGTAACTTTCAAAGGAACCTGCGAGCGCACATTGATGAGTGTGCATCAGCACACACCCAGGAACGCAGCAATTTTATAACATACATGTGTATATTATAAAATAGCCTAGGTGCACGTATGTGTGCACCCTATTTTAAAACTGGGTGCGTGCAGCTGTCCACATCCGGGTCTGAGCCACGTAAGTGGGGGAAATTTATAACCGGCGTGTGTCCACACCATGACCAGTTTCACCAGTTCGTCCAGTAGTTCACCCAGTATAGAGCTAGGTCCTGAAAACCGCACTGGTTTAGTAGCCTGCACTACCCCGAGTTACTCCAGACCTTTTAAACCCCTCAGGGATGGCTGTTTTTGTTTCTGTTTTCTTTACGTTACATCCCCTCCATAGCAGAAGTAAAGGTATGCAGCGCTGGACCTGGGCTCGCACCAAGGCGTGAAAGTATTTGCATGCACATCTCTTGGCCATGCCCCGGAACGACACTACACCCACACCATGCCCGTTTTTGAACTGGAGTGAGATATCTGTGCTTCGGAAGATGCACGCGCATGTAGGCAACTTTTAAAATCCACTGGGCGTGCGCATGTCGGACATGCATGCACATTTCCAGATTTTGATTCATGCCGGTCTTTTAAAATGCACCTTAAAATGTGCGTTCCTAATGGATGTCCTGCTTAGCACCCTCGCAAGGAAATCCCATGCAAATGAGGGTATTAAGTAGTAGTCTCCCATGCATGAGAGGTGCTTTGGCCCAGCCCCCATTATTTTAGCTCTGGAAACTTAACTCCAGGGCCAGAGATGGTCTTAAGTTTCCAGTGATACTGCATTGGCACTTCAAAAAAAAAAAGAAAGCCAGGAACACTTCAGTCACATAAGTATCTACTAATCCGTCTAAGTGGTGGCGGCTGCCACTTAGCCCGATACCTCGGTACTTTTACGGCTATCCGAATAAGCACTCTCCTTATTGGATGCGCTCCCGAGTTAAAATGTGCATTGGGAAGGGCAGGGCAGGGCTGAAGGACCCTGCGATTCCCCGCCCCGCCCCGCCCCGTGCTGCATGGTAATAGGAAGCTTGTGTGGGAGAAGGGGGCGTGGTCATCACAGGATCCTTCGGCGTGCAAGGGCTCTTGAAGGCCCCAATACTTCATTTTTCACCATTTTTGGGCACCGCAGAGGTGAGGCATGGCAGCGGTCGCGATGTTTCAGCCCCTGTAAGAATCTGGCAGTTGCCTTCGTTGCTTATGCCTAAATCTGGGCCTGAGTACAAACGACAAAAAGTAAACCTACTACATTACAAGTCATCAAAAGAAAGCACTTGATAACCATACAATATACTGTAACAGTGAGTGGTGCACTGGCTACCATAGCACATGAAATCGGGTTATGTGCTCACTCTTACGCGCACAAACTTAGGCAATTTGTTAAAAAGCCATTGAAACCTGCGTTTAATGCACGCCAAATGCCTTTGAAAATTCCCTCCATAAAGGGCTACGAGACTTTTGTAGGGATTTTTCTCACAAAGTGCAAAAAAAAAAAAAAGACTGCGAAGATGCATGGTTTCAAAACTGCAAGCAAGCCTACGTGCAGCGGGCTTTTGCCCACAACTGAGACCCAGCCTTTCATCGCTGAGAAATCTGAAAATGGCCTTTCTACGGTAAGAAGCGAGCGCTCCAGCCTCACGCATCTCGAGTTGTCTATGTTCCCTTGTCATTTGATGTAGCGATCAGACCTGAAAACATTGCAAAATTGCCAACTAAACAAGAGCCTGGGAGGCAACCCAGTCTAGGAGGAGCCTCCCTTGAAGTAAAAGTTTGGTTTACTCTTGTTGGCATTGTGTTTGCTCATTCGTTAACTCCCACATCTGCTACTGATGTCAATTATTATAATGAATTAAATGTTTCCCTTGCGCCCGCCCGTGCTCTGTCAGCGGTTTTGTTCTTAAAGCTTGCTGATGGCCTTAACTCGAGCACTGGAAACCTATTCGGGCTTTCCGGTTGGGTTAAAGGTGCCTTGAGATTCAAAGCGTTGTGTTGCAGTCTGTTCTTGGTAGCCATTAAAATGTAAATCTAGCAAGATAAAAGAAAGAAGGTCAATACAAAGCCTTTTCTGGGTGGGGGAAGCCTTGAGTATTTTGAAGAAAAGAAATTAATGCAAGTGACAGGTGACTCAGGAATGAAAAACTCTGGTTTATTTAAAATTTATAGACCGCTTGTCGTACTTCCTAAGCAGTTCCATTAGTTGTTTTCTGTTTTGTTTGTTTCATATTTACTATCTTTAAATGTAATAGATTTCTAATAACTCCGGTTATACTTGCAGTGCAGTATTTCCAAGGTACTGCATTCCTGGCTGGAGAAGGAATTTTATTAAGTGCATAAAAAGCACTCCGCTTACACAGATACAGAATCTAGCTCTGTTGTAAAAGCTTTCGGATTTTCGTTCCTAGTTGAGATCTGGTGGCCAGAGCATTTGACTAGGAGGCAGAAGAAATCCTGAGACCCACAGAGTCACATCTCCTGTCCCACTGACTCTTTTTTTGTATAATCCTGGGTGAGCTAGGGCAAACCGAAACAGAACCAAGAAGGGAGGAGGGCATCATGAGCTCTGATGACCTGAAGGTATTTTTCAGGTTTTCAGAAGGCGCTCGACTGAGTTCCCCCAAAATGCACTCCTCAGGAAATGAAAAAGTCATGAGATAGGAGGCAGTGTCCTTTCGCAGACTGGTAACTGGTTAAAAGGCAGGAAACAGAGGTTAGGAATACATGGTCAGTTTTCCAAATGGAGAAAGGTCAGTAATAGTGTATCTCAGGTATCAATACTGGGACCTGTGCTGTTTAACATATTCATAATTGATCTGGAAAAGGGAATGAGGAATGAAGTGATCCAATTTGCAAATGACACAAAATTATTCAACATTGTTAAAACAACAGCGGATTGCGAGGATCTGCAGAAGGACTTTGCGAAACTGGGAGACCGAGCTTCTAAATGGCAGATTAAATTTAATGTGGAAAGCTGCAAAATGATGCACAGAGGGGCAAAATAATTCCAACTACAGGTACACAAATGCTGGATTCTGTATTCAGAGTCACTCCTCAGAAAAAGGACCTTGGAGTCCTTGTGGACAACTTATGGAATTTTAGTCTTACATGGTTAATCTGACATTTAAATCAGATAAAATAAGGTCCAAGTTCATATAAAGAGAGCAGAATGCCTACGCCTGTCTTCAAGTGGATAATAATTTTTACGGTAGCAGCAAAACATATGGTTTTAATATACAATAGATACTGTTTTATGTTTGATTGCAGAGGGTATGAAATAGACTTTATGTCTAGTCCAAAGTTAACTAACTTGCACTTATTAAAAACATTGCAAATTGACTACCCAGCTTATGATGGAATTTTAAATCCCCAGTGTGCGCCAATACTGGGAGATATGTGCGTGGCTGAGCTACATGCGCGCCAAGCACATTTTCAGAGTGGCCCAGCCACGCAGGTATCTTCTGGTACACACGGATGTGCCAAGCTTTTAAAAAGGGGATGGCTGGAGGAGGGCTGGGATGGGGTCTGGGCAGGGCAGGGGTGGGGGCCGGCCGGGACAGCGCATTACGCACTGTCCTGGTGAAGTGCGCGCCGGCTGGCGCACAGAACTTCCTGCTGCTCCGTCGAACAGGTAAGTTCTAAAACAAAAAGAAATTCGGGTAGGGAGATGGGGTTTAGGGGGAGGAGAGGAGAAGAGGAGGGGAGGAGAGGAAAGAAGAGGGGAAAAGGGAGGAAGTATAGGTAGGGGGTTAGGGAATTGGGGAAAGGCCTAATTGTGTTGGCGCTTTTATTTAAAAATCCCCCCCCCTTGCCCACACGGGTCAGCACCCCCCGCACACATGCGCGTGCTGATATAAAATCGGGCGTGCATGTGCCGCGTGGTTATTGGATTTTATACCATGTACGCAGCAACGCGCGCATGTTATAAAATCAGGGTGTTTATGTGCGCGAGCCGGGAACCACACACGCACGTTGACACCCGCATGACCCTTTAAAAACTTACCTCTTAAAGTCGTATTTTGGCCAGTTATCTCATGATGTCTAGGTGTGCATGCAGATGCCATGAAGAAGGTCTCAGTCTCTCACTCTCTTCTGCAATCAGATCACCCTTCTGTAGAATCAGGGTCCTGCCTCTGCATGGAGGGTAGCCAGCTGAACCTCCGGTGGGCAAATGATAGGTTAACACCACAGACTCAGGGCAGTAGACCCAGAACTTACAGATGTCTCTGTAAGCTATGCAGGCAGGGAACGGTAGAGAAGATTGACTTAGCTTGCCAGGGCTTAGGCAAGAATGAACAGGCAGGTACTCCCAAGTTAATGGAGCAAGGCTGGGCTGAGCAAGATCACGGATGTGAAGTTTGCGTGAATGGCAGTAAGCAGTGCGGCCCGGTCTGGCAATGTGGTCTGCAGTCTATAAGTCCAAAGCCTTTTTCTCTTCTCAGGACTTCATACATATGAATAGGATCCAAAACTTAATTGGAGGTTGCCACAATCAACTAGAATTGTTGGGCTTATGACTTCATTTTAGCTGGTATATATATGCATATTCTCTTAAAGATGCTGGCATGAGTCTGAAGACATATGTCAAACAATACTGAGCTCATAATTAGATACAAAATGTATTTAGTCCATAAACTCAACAATTTTGTGTCTGGCAGTACCAGCTAAATTGTAAGGTGAAGACAGAGTGCTCGATATGAAGAATAATAGCAGCTTCTCCTCGGTGTAGCTCTCACATGCATTCACATTAAAAGTGCAGTGGCTTTACTTCCATCTTGTGTTGCTCAAGCCTGCAAAGTTTGGTTCAGTTGCATGCTCCTTTTTAGGGTGACTGGCTTATCCCTACAACAATATACTGAAATCCGTAGCTCGGTGTGCGGTGGCGGTGAAAAAAAGCAAATAGAATATTAGTGTGACAGAGGTCTCAGCCCGTCACTAATATTTTTCCTAAAGCATTTTTTCTAGGCTAGGGATAGTAGGAGGAGGTAGAGATTTTGGGACTGCCCCACCTTTTTGGGGGAGAGGCTATCTTTTGGGGTTTATGGCCCGTGGAACCATGCTCGGTGGTCAGAGGGTTAGGCGCAGCTGAAGGAGTTAAAGAACCCTCCCAGGATCTCAGCAGAGTGGGTGAATTGACTGTAGGAGAAGGAAGGAGGGAGATTCATCCCAAGTCTCGAGTCATAGGGGCTGTTTGCAGAGATTCATCCCGAATCTCAGTTATAGAGAAGAGTTTGGTTTTGAAGATTTTTGGATTTCTTAATCTGAAAGGAAAAGGTTACCCCCCATCTCCCTGAGGCTTGGGATGTGGATATCCAAGTTACCAGTCAAGCGAGGCTGAAAAGAGAGGAAGAGTTATGTCTTTGGACTAGAAAAACCCAGAGTCTCAACTCTGGACAAGTTGAATTTACGGTTGAAGACTTTGAGAAGTTTTGGTAACCCAGTTGAACCTTTTTCTTGGACTTGGAGATGTAATTTTCCATTGGTTGTTGATACATGTTGGAGCTGCGCTCTGGTTATCCCACCCTCACTGGTGAGGATATTTTTTCCATCCAGATAATGGTGCAAGGAAAGTGAGAAGGGAGATAACACCTAAGATGGATAAACTGACAATAATATTCAAGGCCATCACATTTCTGATTCTGTTTTGATTTTTGGTATTGTGGCTTGGATCATCCTTTTTTAAGTTACAGTAAAAACTGTTTTTATTCGAACACCAAACTTGGACTCCTTTAGATTTCTTTGTTTCCCTTTTATTTATTTATTTTATTTATTTAAGGATTTATATACCGGAGGTTCCTGTATAATATACATATCACCCCGGTTTACAATGAAAAGTAACTATCGCTTCAAGTTAGCGGTTTACAATGAACATGGTTAATCCAAATAACAGGAATATATATATATATATATTTATTTATTTATTAAGGCTTTTATAATAATGTTAACAATTAAGAAGTAATAATAAATAGAATAAAATAACAATTAATAAATAAATAAAAATAAAAATAAATAAATAACTAACAGTAAACATCCATGAAAATAACAGTAAATAAGATAACAAGTTATGTGAAATATGCTGGGATGTGCAAGGGATGAATGGGCCCTGATGTGAGAGATTTTTGCTTGTGGTGTTGATTTGATTTCCCTGCCTTTGATTTCCCCCTTCTGGCACTTTCAAGAGATTTTGAGGCTGGAGTGTAATGCTACTGGGGTTGATTGTGTCTAGGTCCCTGGAAGTTAATCTCCCCCCCCCCCCCCCCCCATCAGGACTGAAACCTGGACTCATACCACTCCTTGTAAAGCACCAAAACGGGGGATCATTTACAGTAGGAATCATCCAAAAAGGAATGGAGAATAAAACAGAAAACATCCTTTAAAAAAAAGTTTAAAATTACTGGTCAAAATCATTGAATAAAACAATAAACCAGTTAATAAGAACATAAGAGTTTTCCATACCAAGAGTGGCCAACACAGGGGTGGCCAACTCCAGTCCTCAAGAGCCACAAGAGCCTTGATTTTCAGGATATCCACAATGAATATGCATGAGATATCCACAATGAATATGCATGAGATATCAGTGAGGGTAGTTTATGCAAATCTCTCTCATGCATATTTATTGTGGATATCCTGAAAATCAGGACTGTTTGTGACTCTTGAGGACCAGAGTTGGCCACCACTGATCTAGCAAGGTAAAAGAAAGATGATCAATATAAAGTATTTTCTTATTTTTTGGCCTTGAGTCTTTTGGAAAATGACCTGCATTTTATATAGTCTTACAGAGAAAATGAAAACAGTGAAGAAAGTACTGTGTGTGAAGGGGTGTACAGGTTAGAACCCTGGAACCCCTTAAAGGACTGGGACCAGCTAATCTAACCCAGTCCTGTGCTAGTGCAAGGGTGTCCAGCCGCCCTAGGTGGTGAAGACGTCACATGATCTCCCTCCCTCTCTCGCTCTGCGTGACTCACTTCACACACCATAAATGGTCCCAGCTCCTCAAAGAAAAAGGAAAATGCCCCCAGCTCCGTGTGTCTCATGCCTCCGGCACGCCTTTCAAAACTGCCACCCTTACCGGCCACTCTGCTGCCCCACCCACTTCTGGTGCCCTAGGCCACCGCCTACCTCGCCTAGTGATTCCGCCGGCCTTGCCTGGACCGCCTTAAATACCCAGAATGGGAATCCAAGTCACCAGAGGTAGGGGTGGGAGTTCCCAGGGAAGTGGAATAAAAGCTGAGGCTCAGGAAGGAGCACCAGATGTTATGCTAAATATTGTGTGTATGACTGCCCTCATCTTTGAGATAGAACTGCTGAGGTAAGCAGACTTCAAGCTGTTTTTCTTTCTGTGAATAGTGTAAGTATTTTGTGTGAGAAAAGGCTGGAGTTCTGACTGTTTCTGCCCTCTGGCATCTTCCATGAATGCAAAGGTTGCCCCCAAGTTTATTTATTTATATTCTGCTTTTTCAGCCACTTCAAAGCGGATTACATTCAGGTACTGTAGTTATTTCTCCATCCCCAGAGGGCTCGCAATCTAAGGGGGAGATTTGCTAAGCCACAATATTTTATCATGGGAGGGGCCAAATATTGCAGTAGAGTGTCCCTGCGATATTTTGTCCCTCCCTGACAAACTCTCACAGCGGTCTTGCCACACGACTTTTTATTGTGTGATGGTTGCCCACCTCAGCAGAGGCCTTCATCAGATTAAAAGGTCCAAGACCCAAAATGCATCCCCCCAAAATACACAAGTGTCCCCCAGGGTTCATGGTAGACCCCAGGGAATCCCAAAAGTAGAAAAATAAAATTTTAGAAATTGTGTGGCGATGCCCCACACCCCTACCCAAACCCCTTCCATTAGCATAACCCATCCCTGCCCCAACCAAACACACCCCCACTCTGTAGTATGCCCTTCCCGTCCCCCCCAATCACCCCTCCCTCTGGACCATCCTGTGGACTAGAATAGGCTCTCCTCCCTCTCCCTGGCCTCAAAACAATTCCCTGGTGGTCTAAGGCCCTCCTTTGACCACCCCTGGACCTTCCCCCATACCTTAAAATGAATCGTTGTTGGTGCAGTGGGAGCCTGGACCGTCCCCCTAGCTCCAGGCCCAGTCAATGCCATTTTTTCAGTACAGCGCCGACCCGCCTTTGCCCCACCACACAAAGAGGTAGATTTATGAGCCGCATGTGTTTGCTGGACGCGTCAAATTAAAAACATACGTGTGTATGTGCACACGTTTTAAAATCAACTATTTGCGCGTACACGTGTGCACTATTTCTTATTGATGTGTGCACGTACGCGCAAATGCTGTCTTGCTCACGTAAGTGGGGGGGGGGGGGATTTTACTAGACATGCAGGCTGATGCTAGGGCCCATTTTCCCAATTCGTTCCCAGTTTGCCCAGTTAACCAATCGGCCTTCCTAACCCCCCCTTATTACTTTGCCTACCTTGTACCCTGTTAGGCCAGATCCTCTAAACCATGCTAAGTAGCCTATATTTTTTTATTTTATGACTTACTTGCCGTCCATAGCAGTAGTAAAGTTACGCAGTAGGGGCCCCCGGCGCGCGTTTGTGCGTGTAAATCGGTACGTGCCCCGCTCAGACCACGTCCACAACCCGCCCCTTTCTCCTGAAAAACTTTTTGTGCATGTAACGGGAGATACGGGCGCCGTCGCAGCCCTTTTAAAATCCATGCGTATCTCCTGGTTTTGGCGCGCGCAAGCCTTTTAAAATTGACCAGAAAATTTGCAAAAAATCCTACTAAATTGTATTGTATTGTGTGTGTGATGAATCCCACATTTGAATTTAAGGCATGCGCAAAAAAAGTTAAATAATAAATTCCCCGTGAAAATGACTACGCTTTAGAAAGATGCGGACCATAATGCACAGATCTGCCGCAAGCCATTCAACACGCCCAGTTTTGAAATAGCACAAGTTCCAACGACATACATTTAATGTCAGGCCAAAATCTGCGCACACGCCCGCACGCACACACACACACACACAAAATCATATCCATAATAAGCAATATCCGTGAATCTCTCTGTACGTCTTTTTAACACTATTAAAGTAACTTATTAGCTATCCAATAGAAATAGCTAAAGAAAATGACGTATTGCTCATTCATCTCTATGAAAGAGACAGAGTATGCATCTAACCTGGTATCCATCAAGCATCCTCTAGCAGAGGGTTTCTCTTCCAGCATCGGATCTAAACACTGGGTAGTAATACAACTGATAATGGATGCTCCTACAGCACAATGTGTAAGTAGCTAAGTACTTATATTGTATTTAAGTGTACTTTGAGGCCATTTAACAAGAGGCTTCACAGTGCCTTCTTCATACTCGCTGAATATCTTAATTTCAGAGTATTATCCTGGGCTTCAGTTCTCAGTTGGGGGTTGGCGTAGAGTAGCAAAGGCTGATTAATCGATCCCTGATCAGTCACGGTTGCCGCAGGTATTATTCCTGCACCCAAAGATGTATCTTACCAGCAGGCACCAGGGGAAGTAAAGTGATCTCTCTAGGCAAGCTCGTAAGTCATTCTGTCATCTTCCCACAAGACTCTTTACACAGGGAGCAGCAAGTCCTTTAACGCGCGCATCATCTCTCGGGTCCAGCAGCGTGGCCGACGGCGCGCTGCTCATTACAGCAGCCCAAGAATAATGAACGCAGTCCGAGGGAGGAACAAATCCCATCAGCTGCTAGACAGAGCTGGTGTCAAAGTGGCAAGAGAGAGCAAATCGAGAAAACAGGCACTAATGGAGCATTTTCTGGAAATTAATTCATAAAGGACTTGCAGTCCTATGGCATTACTGTTAAGAGGATAAATTACAGCACGACAAGATGGGCTGCTTTTCACCCACCCAGCACCATATTTTAAATCAGAATGAGAGATCGGGCGTTCACCCACCAGAGCCTCTGCGGACAGTTATGCTTTAGGAGAGACGGGCTCTTCTTTTGGATAATAAAAACCTGAACTGGACTGATTCAAAAGCAGCTCACAGCAGAAAGCAGAATTAAACTCTGTCGTGCAAAGTGGAGACCAAAAACAGAAAATGAAAACCATTTAGATTGGGGGTAGCAAAACTCCAGTTCTCATGGGCCATAAGCGGATCTGGAGTTTTGTTTTTTTTCAGGATATTCAAAATGAAATATTTGTCATGCATCGGGATCTGAGAACATAAGAACATGCCATACTGAGTCAGACCAAGGGTCCATCAAGCCCAGCATCCTGTTTCCAACAGTGGCCAATCCAGGCCATAAGAACCTGGCAAGTACCCAAAAACTAAGTCTATTCCATGTAACCATTGCTAATGGCAGTGGCTATTCTCTAAATGAACTTAATAGCAGGTAATGGACTTCTCCTCCAAGAACTTATCCAATCCTTTTTTAAACACAGCTATACTAACTGCACTAACCACATCCTCTGGCAACAAATTCCAGAGTTTAATTGTGCGTTGAGTGAAAAAGAACTTTCTCCGATTAGTTTTAAATGTGCCCCATGCTAACTTCATGAAGTGCCCCCTAGTCTTTCTATTATCCGAAAGAGTAAATAACCGATTCACATCTACCCGTTCTAGACCTCTCATGATCTTAAACACCTCGATCATATTCATGTTCAGCAACATCATTTTTTATCCTTTAGTAATATCCCTCCACCGAAGGTGTTCTTTTAAAATTAATAATGGTCTTTTTCGGATAGCACTCTCTTGTATGGTCACCTTATTTCGCCTTTCTTGATATTATTTTGTACTTAGCTCTATTTAGTTAGAAGTTATCTTCTCTTATGCAAATATGCAAAATCGCCATATCCCTGGGTGCCAATGTGCGCCTGTGTGCCGCTTTGAAAGTTACCATCTTACTGAGGAACTGATGCAGGCTGGTATCCAGGAATCATCTGTGGCATTGCCCTCACCTCCACACTACTAAGGACCCCCTCTGCTTGCTTGTCCCATGTTTATCTACTACGGATATTTGCATGAAAATTAACCATTCTCCAAGGATGAATCTAGGATTTTTAGCAGAAAGTTTTCAGAGCTGGCAAGGGAGGTAAAGCCTGGGTTAAATAAGCCATTTGCTATAATCTAGCAGTTTTAAAAACAAACCTTCACGAGTACTGAATTATTTTCTCTGTTACATTGACTGAAATTGACAAGATGTAAAACTCAGAGATAATTAGAACTGAAAAATGTCCTCCCGACCATAACAGAGTAACGTGATTATAGAGCATCAAATGCTTGTTACGAGTATTTGTAACAAGTATTTGTATTGTTATGAGTATTTGTAACAAAGCTAAGTTTCCTCTGCCACACATCGTAACAGAATTCCCAGCAATGGGTGTCTTTCAGCCCTTAGAAACTCTGTAGATGTCGGTACTTTGAGTTCCTTCACATAAAAGGGAGATAGATGCATGGACCAGCAGAGGTCATCATGGCAGCAGAATTTCCAGTGGCAGAAGGTATCCTTAGTGGTGGGAAAGCAAAGGTAGAGACTGAGGTCAAATCACGTAGGGTCTACTCTACGGCATTTGGTAAAGAGAATGGGCAGACTGCACTACTGAATGCTAGACTAGTGGTAAATATTTTTTCAAAACATTTCCGCCTTGCTGCTTGGATGTAACTGATGCCCGGGGATGTAATGTGGCATGAACCAAATCACAGAGAGAGTTGGAAACAGGGTCAGGATCCTGGCGTCCCGACGCCTCATCCTAGACTCTGACCAGTAAGTCATTTTTCTTGCCTCTGGGCCCAGCTTATGAAGAGGTTTCTCCCGTTTTTGCTCTCTTTTTTTTTTAAATCCTGTCTTTTGGAGGGTAACTTTATAACATCACGGGTTATTTATGTGATAGCTACACACATAAGTTGCACTAGTTTTCAAAGCAAAGCTACGCACAAGTTTGCTTTGAAAATTGGATGAAATAATGCGCACATTCTCACCTGCACAAAGTTATACCTGCTCTCTGCAGGGCACAATTTGCGTGTGTAAATTTCATGTGCACATATTTTAAAATCAAAAATATATGCATAAATCCAAACTCCACCCCTGTTTTGTTCCCTGGAACACCTCTGGTATTTTTGGGCTCATAAAATTATGAGCAAAATTGAGTGACGTGCATGCTTTCATGCACACAAGCTTCAGGCATTTGCACGCATCAACCTGTGTTTTATGCGCAGAAATGGCTTTGAGAATTTTCTCCCCATAACACTTTTAAAAATGTGGTTATGAACAATTAGCAGGTAGTACGGCAAAGCTAATGCAAAAGATTTATCAATTCTGTACCATCAGCTCTGAAACACAAGTTTTAATCAGGGCCCCGTACAATGCCTAATGTTCCTGGGCATCTTTTATCTTTGCATATCATTGGGGAAATCACACTGCTTGATGTTAATTATGATAAAGACTCAATTGACGCCTTTGACAAATTAGTGCAAACCATTAGACCAAGAGAAGTAATCTTGCAACCAGCACTGCTTTCCTGTTGGTTAGTAACTTGCCAGAGCCAATAGCAGAAGCTGATTGGTTAGTACCATGCCACCCTGCTTGTGCTGAAGTATGAGATGTTGAGTAGACTTATCATTTGGTTGTGCAATGACTTCCCAAACCTGTCCTTGGGCTGCCCCAGCCAGTCGGGTTTTCAGGATATGCACAATGAATATGCATGAGCTAAATTTGCATACATTTGAGAGCCAGTATATTCAAATTAGTCTCACGCATATTCATTGGGCAGGTTTGGGACGCCTTAACTTAATTACAATTTGGATCTTTAGCCTGCTTTTCCCAATAATGCTCTAGGCGGCTTACAGATTTATTAGTAATTCAGGTACAATAAGAATCCCAACGAGCTTTTTGTGGTTGTCTGAACGAAGATTTGTCCTACAACTAAAAGTACATGTACTCTCCTAGATAATGTTAGACCAAACAATGGCATAAAAAGTCTGTATAGTCGTGGCACGCCTACTACACATGTGTGCTTTTGCATAGTTTCCAGCCACACCTCTGGAACGCTCCTTTTCTGTGTGATCAAACGTTTGGCTGCTATGAAAGCTCAAAAATCCTCTTATCTGGATATGGCAGACCCAGCGGGTTAACTATTTTTTTTACCTATGTAAACGGCACCTAAGCTTTTGAAAATGTACCCGCATGTCGTGAAGCACCCAGCAACTTTTCCACAGCTGCCTCTTGATTTGCTCACAGATCCCGGCACAGCCATGCTGAATAAAACAAAGGAACCCTTTTTAAAAGTCCTACATGCAGACATAAATGTCAGTAAACTAGATCCATATGTTTATAAGGTGATATTTTTTTGTTAGACTAACAATACATTTTTTGACAAGCTTTAGGGAGTCAACACTTCCCTCTTAAGGTCAAAATAAAATATGTCTTATTCATATGGCTCCTGAAATAAAACATATCTTACCTTATATATTATCTTTACTGATCTTTATTTCCATGCACTGAAGTGGACTAACGTGGTTACCACACTGCTTTCTCTAAAAGTCCTATAGAAATGAATTGACATTTCATGCAGAAATAGGACATTTTTGGTTAACTGTTTTTTTAAACTTTAACATATTCTTTATTTTAAATAAAATAGCTCTATAAACTTCTAATGGCTTAACTAGAATGGGCAGATAGAGCAATAATAAAAGCATGGCTCGCTAGCAGGGCTGCCCAGCCTGGTCCTTGAGCACTATAACCGGGTCTGGGTTTCAGGATGCTCAGCAATGAATATCCATTAGACACATTTCCAAACATTTCACTGAAGAATCTCATTGGGCTACCTATTTTGGCTACCATGAAAAACCCCTGGCCCATTCTGCGGCCTTCCAGATCTGGACTTGTGAGAGACTCCCTGTGGAGGGTTCTTCCTCTCGTGAACCATGACAGCAAGGGAATTAAAAGCAGCGCCAGTGCCTGGCAAATTTTCAGCTGCAAGCTTATGCGACTAAAAATTCGGCTAAAACTATCGGGGTGAAACTAGCAGGTTATCTTTGATATTCAGCAGCTTACTGAAAATTGACCCCTATCTGACCAAGGGATCATTAATTTCCTGCTGAGACAGAAAGATTGAGCCTTGCGACCAAGGGAACTCATTTTTATTTTATTTTTTTTTTTGTGGAATTGTATCTTTGACCTTTTGTTTATATCAGAAACTGTAAACCTCTGACTGAAATAAAGATACTGCCGGTACAGGGCTCCCTGCTGTTAGCAATTGGCTTTAGAGCCTGTGTATTTGTCCTTCTTATTACAGAAAGGGTATGAAAGCAATAACAAAGTTTATTGGCGTCAGTGGCAGACTTATAAAACTGTACGCATGTGTGATTGTATTTGATTGCCAGGTACACAGAATAATGGAGTGTATCCTGATCTCTGACATGCGAAATGTTGTTCCAAGAAGATATTTGCATAAAGCAATGCTTTCCATATCGTGGGCTTCTTTTGTGTGAGAGTTTGTCTTCTGGACCAATAGTGTTGTCCTGTTCCTTACATCTCAATCTGCACCAGCCTCTACTGGGGCTATGGTGCCGTGGGTCTTCATTGGCAATTACCTGGTGGGATTTTTTAAATTCCATTTCTATCCACTCTTCTGTCTTGCCCAGCCGTCACAGTAACAGTCTTTGGCTGAGGTACACAGATAGTATCTCCCTCCAGAACCCCGATAAGTGTGCATCTTGAGTATGATCGATACGTGGCACAGAAGACTGGGACTCCCTCCTTCCACTCCCCAATAGAGTCAGGTTTCGATTCAGCTAGAAATCTAAAGAAACAGAAGAAAACCAGTAAGCCAATATCTTTAGATTTCCTTACTTTTCTCTTTAGAAAATATAGCACTCAGATCTATCTGCCTCTGTAGCTTCCATATGCATCCTCTCCTGGAGTGATATCTGGTAAGTGTCTGCATTTGGATATGCAGTACATATGTAAAATATATTCTAGAAGGCCCCAAATGCAGACTTTCTCGGGCTGGAGGCATACTGACTCCAGCCTTTTTCTTAAAAGATTCTAAGTTTATTTACACTTCTCCACATACATAGTGTCGATAGAAGACTGCCTACCTTCTAGCAGCAACAGTCACAGCTTTATTCAGGACAGAAGTGTATTTTAGGAGCTGCCTTTTCCCAGAGACACTGCTTCCCTTCAGCAGCAGTCCTCACCGCTGTAGTTAGGATAGAAATATATTTAGGAGCTGCCTTCTACTGGAGACCTGGGGCTCTCCTGATCCCAGCTGGGCTCTGCCTCTTAACCTCTCCAGATGGGTCCTGCCCACAGAGCTCCCTCCTTCTGTGGGATTTAAGGTAGATCTAGCCAGGTCCCACACAGCTTAAGGAGGGGTAGTAAGGCCACTCCTTCGCACAGATACTCACTAGTGTCACTCCAGGAGAGGATACATGCAGGCCAATCTATCTCTTGTTTCTCTCCTGGGGTTCAGAGGCTCTCCCATTGCTGCTCCTCAGTATTGACCACCCACTCCATACTCCAGACTCTTTCGTATACAGATTTTAAGAAAGGAAAAGATGACTATGCATGCTCGGTTTAGAATGTACCTGCTATTTCTTGTCTCAGTCTCGATTTAAACATTTTATTGTAACTGCCCACCACCATGCATACGATATTCTTTTGGATGCAGAGTTGGCAGGAAAAGTGCTAAACCACCCTTCCATCTAATCCAGTATAATTACATGCAAATAGCAAATCAGTGGCTCTTTGCTCCTTTACTCAGAAAGGAAGAGAGAGCAAAACAACAAATATCATAATATCCCAGTATTGATCCATGGGGCGATCGGACCTGGAGTATTGTGTACAGTTCTGGTCACCAACTCCTATCTGAAAAATCCCAGATCCCATCTTCATAGTAGAAACCTGGCTAACTGAGAACAAAGGACCTATTTTGACACATCTCATGCCACCAGGATGCAAAAGCTGCAACTGAATCAGAATAGGAAAAAATACCATTTTTAAAATTAGGAACAATATCCCCTCCCCCCATACCGGGAAGAACTCAACTTCTCATCGGACCCACTACTCTGCTCCCAGTTTCAAGGCGGGAGTATCATCAGCTTAAAACGCTGCAACTTTGACTTGGGCTGTTTCACCTTGCCCTTCCCTTAAGCCACGCGGATTTAACCCCGCCCTACCTCCGACGTCATCAGGAGGCATCGGCTTATGGGCCTCAGTGCAACGCCGGAGGTGCGCGACAAAGGGGCATGCCCCTTTGTGTGCCCCTTCGTGCACTCCAAACATACTCCTTACTCGTATTCACTCTGTTCTTTCACTTTATTTTAGATAACAGATGGGAATATTCATGTTTTGTTCTTAAAAAATCCATGATCACAGGAAATGGAGGATATGGACCTCTCCAAGTCAAACACACCACACCAAGATGTCGTCAAGTAATTCCAATCACATTATACAACACATTTCCAAGTTCCTACTCCATACTGTTCACATCTTTAACCATTCTACTAATTACTATCCAGTCTATTAGGAAAAAAAATTCCAATCATTCACGATTTAATAACATCTACCTCAGCAGATATAGTTCTTATAATGGAAACATGGCTGTACGAACACGATACAGTCATTCTAAACAATTTATGCCCAGACGGATACATCCCTATATCTCAACCCCGAGTAGATCAAAGAGGTGGAGGACTTCTGGCAATAATAAGATGAGACAAAGATTGAAATTCTCTTAGTATCTACTAACTGTTTGAATATCTGCTTGATCTACAGTCCCCCAGGAATACTGAACACTCACCTGTCTTCATTTCTAGAAACAATTGTCACATTACCCTGAGATTTAACAAATACTATACCTGCTGGTGACTTCAGTTTACATTTTAATAACCCACAACAAAACTCTGCACTAATAAACTTAACAGATGCATTATCTGGATTAAATCTGACAACTCTCATAAAAGACCCCTACCCAAAGACAAGGAAACACCTTGGATCAAATCTGTCTTAGTCAATCATCATTCGATTTTAAAACAGAAATTACCCCCATCCCATGGTCAGATCACTCCCTAATAAAAGCTGTAGGTAAAAGCAAAATATTAAGAAATAATAACGCTATCAATATACATAATGAAAACACAATACTATGCCGTAAGAAGATTAATATTGAAACTTTCACTGATGCATTAATACCGATAATTAACCAAAACCCATACACAGATGTCACTGAAATGCTATCATTCTGGAACAAGGATATAACAGAAAACTTAGATATTGTAGCAGCACTGAAACCTCAAAATATTCCACCAAAAAAAATCACCATGGTATACAGATTCATTAAAAACACTTAAGCGCAAACTACGTAACTGGGGGGTAGATTTTATAAATTTACACGCGCGCAAACAAAAGTACGCTGGATTTTATAAGATACACGCGTATCTTATAAAATCCAGGGTCGGCGCGCGCAAGGGGGTGCACATTTGTGCAACCGGCGCGCGCTGAGCCCGGCGCGCGCTGCCTGTTCCCTCCGAGGCCGCTCCGAAATCGGAGTGGCCTCGGAGGGAACTTTCCTTCCACCTCCCCTCACCTTCCCCTCCCTTCCCCTACCTAACCAACCGCCCCGGCCCTGTCTAAACCCCCCCTACCTTTGTTGGCAGATTTACGCCTGCCGGAAGCAGGTGTAAATCTGCGCGTGCCAGTGGGCTGCTGGCGCGCCATCACCTGACCCGGGGGCTGGTCCGGAGGCCTCGACCATGCCCCCGGGCCGGCACCATGCCACCGGACCCACCCCGAACCGCCCCTGACCCCCCCGGACACGCCCCCTCCCGCCCCTTTTACGAAGCCCTGGGACTTACGCGCGTCCCGGCGGCCTATGCAAAATAGGCACGCCGGCGTGCGAGTGCCTTGCGCGCGTAAATCTGGCTGGATTTACACGCGCAGGGCTTTTAAAATCCGGCCCTTAGAGTGTAGATGGAGAAAAAAACCCCTCCCAGAACGAAAACAAGAATATTACACCTATCTACAAAAATATAAGAAAGAAATAATAAAAACGAAAAAAGCATTCTACACAACGAAAATAATGGGGCGGATTTTCAGAGCCCTGCTCGCGTAAATCCGCCCAAAACCGGGCGGATTTACGCGAGCAGGGCCCTGCGCGCCGGGAAGCCTATTTTACATAGGCCTCCCGGCGCGCGCAGAGCCCCGGGACTCGCGTAAGTCCCGGGGTTCTCGGAGGGGGGCGTGTCGGGGGCGTGTCGGGGGCGGGCCCGGTCGTTGCGGCGTTTCGGGGGCGTGTCGGCAGCGTTTTGGGGGCGGGTACGGGGGCATGGCTACGGCCCGGGGGCGTGGCCGCGCCCTCCGTACCCGCCCCCAGGTCACGGCCCGGCGCGCAGGATGCCCGCTGGCGTGCGGGGATTTACGCCTCCCTCTGGGAGGCGTAAATCCCCCGACAAAGGTAAGGGGGGGGTTTAGACAGGGCCGGGCGGGTGGGTTAGGTAGGGGAAGGGAGGGTAAGGTGAGGGGAGGGCAAAGGAAAGTTCCCTCCGAGGCCGCTCCGATTTCGGAGCGGCCTCGGAGGGAACGGGGGGAGGCAGCGCGGCTCGGCGCGCGCAGGCTATACAAATCGATAGCCTTGCGCGCGCCGATCCAGGATTTTAGTGGATACGCGCGGCTCCGCGCGTATCTACTAAAATCCAGCGTACTTTTGCTTGAGTCTGATGCGCAAGCAAAAGTAGGCTGATCGCGCTTCTTTTAAAATCTACCCCAATGAGCGCAAATGGTAATCCCGGAATATTATTCTCAATCGTGAAAGACTTATCAACAATACAAGATACATCACCTCCTACTGCATCTGATGATCTATGCAATAATATAGCTAAATATTTTATAAAGAAAACAGAGAACATCTCTTCTGAATTTGATTCACTACCCATTCCAAAACTAACACTTCCCCAATTGGCATGCTCTATTTCAGAATTCATTCCTATCAATGATAACACCATCATTAACATCTTGTCAATATATTTTATTTATTTATTTATCGAGTTTTATATACCGTCGTTCGGTTTCGCCATCACAACGGTTTACAAAGTTTCGATGTTTAACAGAGTTATATGTGGATGACATTCAAATCTTTAGATCAACATCAGACAGCTGGAAAGAAACCACAGTAGTCCTAAAAAAAAATGTCCTAAAGGAAATAACAATCTGGATGACCAACAACTGATTTTTCTGATAAATAGGGACAAAACTGAGGTCCTATAGGTGAGCAATTCATGACATCCTGACACCATTCCTCTTTCCTCCACCCCCAGCCACTCGTCCTCGGCAATATCACTCTACGCCCATAACAGGAGATGAAGAGTTCTGGAGTCATCCTAGACTCTGCACGGAGAGCCAAATAAGACGGTACTTGTACACGTAGACTACTGTAATGCCATCCACACCGGACTACCACAAAAGAATGAGCAAGCTACACGTGCTCCAAATTGCCGCTGCCAGAACAATTAACAGGCAGCAACAAATGAAATCGTGCCTCCCCCCTCTTATTTGCTGTACACTAGCTTCGCATTTTACTGCATATCAAATTTAAGATCCTATCACTCACATTGAAGGCACTGAAAAAACATTTATTCCTCTGTATCTGACCGAAAAGGTCAGGGCTCTTTGCTAGGAGAAAAGATGATGGAGAGGAGGCATGATAGAGGTGTATAAAATCATGATCGATGTAGAACAAGTTGGTAGGAAAGGGCTATTTATGTTTTACAATAATACTAGGACTAGGGGACACTCTGTGAAGCTAACTGGTAGCAGATTTAAAACGAATTCTAGAAAATATTATTTCAGTCAATGCATAATTCAGTTGTACAATATGCTGCCAGAGAATGTGGTCAAGGCTAGTAATTTAGCTGAATTTTAAAAAAGATTTGGATATGTTTCTAGAGGACAGGTTTATTAACCATTTTTTTCAGCTGAATAGCTTTAGGTGTTTCCTCCTTCCACTTCTGGGAGGTAATAGTATGAAATGGGCTTGCCTATTGGGATCTGCTGGGTACTTCAAAGTGTCCCCAGCTGATCACTACTGGACAAAGGATGCTGGGGTTAATGGAGCATTGGTGCACCAGCTTGGCACGTCTTATGTTCATATGGTCCGCTGAGATCAGGACCAGCCACTGATGGGGTTTGAAGCAGGAACTGCTTAGGGAAGCAAATCACTGCTCTGGCTGCTAGGCCAAACCTTCAACACAGCGAAAGCTGAGGTGCTGGAAGGAATGAGCCCGATGTTAGGACCTCCAGCCACATCCCTGAGGAACTAGATAGGGCCTCGACCTTGAAAAGAGATTGCTAGGAACCTGAAACTGTTTCTGCAACTTGAAGGCTGCCTGGACCTAACCTTTGACCTTGCACTAAAACACAAGGTTGCTCTACTATGAAACCTACATGATGGCCTCTGACTGCCTAGCCTCTAATCCTGTTGCATTCATGCCTGTTCTCGCCCTCGCTCCGCCCTCTCTACCTTTGTGGCGACTCTCTTCGGGTCTGACGGACAGATGCTGCTGTGGCTTCTCCTCGCTGTTTCTTCCTGGAATCCCCGGGCTGGCCTGACGCTGCGGATCCGCCGTGTTCCTGATGACGTAAGGGCACGCGCTCCAGAGTTTGTGCCGGCAAGGGCGCGAACCTCGGGGGCATCCCTTGTAGTGTCGTTATCCGCTTCCACCTTAAAAGGTCTTTGCTTGCAACTACGAATCGAGTTAGCAAGGGGAATTCTTTCTCCGCTGCTCTGCCTCCACAAACTTACCTAGAGGTACCTGTTCCTCGGGGGCCCCACTCTCTCTTCTTGATTTCAGATTGCTAAGATGGGATCCGGTACTCGCTCCTCGAGGGCCTACGTCCCTGAATGCTCAGAAGACTCCTTACTACCTGGAAGTGATCGCAGACGTGAACACAGTGAGTTCTATTACAGATAGGAACCGGTACTCGCTCCACGAGAGCCCATGTTCCTAAATCCCTTCTCAACTCTCTTCTATATCAGAAGCTATCATATATCTATATCTTGTGAATTACTATTATAGATTGCAGATAGGAACTGGTACTCGCTCCATGAGGGCCTATGTTCCTAAAACCCTCCAAAGACTCTTCTATTCCAGAAGCCATCTCATATACAGATATTGTGAGTTCTCATTCCAGACTGCATATAGGAACCAGTACTCGCCTACAGCTTCTGTTCCTGAATATACTGAAGACTCTCTGTTGCATAGAAGCCATTACAGTTATCTACAATTGTGAGTGTATCATCTACTACTGCTTATGTATCCAGCATACCCTGTCTACTCACTACCTATAGACTTTCTCTACAGCTCAGCAACCCAGAGACCGCAATTCCAGTATCTGAGGGACTTCAGCCCTGCCGGGCACATCAGCTCACTACTGCCACCTCTGGTGGTTCTACTTCCTGTCTAATAAAGAACTATCTGTGTTTGTCTCCATACTCCAGCCTAGCCGGTGGTCCCTCTCAGGATATCCTCCTGGGGGCGCTGTCATCTGCCATCGGCCCAGGGATTCACCAATTTCCATTAAATGTTTATTCCTTACACTACTAGTGCGGTATCATACAGACTGCCACTCTGTGGGAGCCAACCCACAACAGATTATTAACTCCGCCTACGGAGTATTACAAATTGCTAGCTCCTCCCCTTGAGGGAGCAGCATTAAACAGATTGCTACTCCTCCCTCTCCAGGAGGAGATCCATAACAAATCCAGACCAGACCTGTAAACACTGGACCTGTCTGTTGCTCCTTGATACTGTCAGATCGGCCCTGGTCTGGCTCTGAATCCAAAGACCATGAACAATACCTGACCCCACCCTGGACTCAAGGTAACCTGAGTTGGGAACCTGACACTTGATGATATTGTTTCCTTGGAGGGCAATTTTGAAAAGATTTTATCTTCTCTGTGGGTAAAATGGGTACTTTTTTCTGTGCTTCAAAGAGGTGAAGCCCGGGGGGAGAAGAAGAGGGCGGGGCCAGTAGACAACGCTTGGGGATCTCAGGTGCAAAGTCCATGGCTGAAGGACCCACGACATCAGACAGCCCTGCGTTTTCAAAAGGAGTTTTCCCTTTTGAAAATGTGCTTGCAACCTCCCTGGGCAGTTTGATCATTGCCCCCTAAGCAATGAAGAAGTTAAAATGTAAGTGAAACCCTGATATGTCATTGGTGGTTGCGAGGTGTGGTGGATTTCAGTGGCATCTCCAGTCAACAAAAGAAAATAGCTATTTTTCTCTCAGCTGGACCAGATAATGAACTGCTGTATGAAATCTAGAAAATGTAAAATGACTTATTGGACTGACTTTCCACATTGCTCTCAAATTCCCATGCGCTCATGGATCCAGCCTGAGAGAACAGGCAGTCCTTTAGTGAAGAACTGGATAGAAGAGGTGAAAAAAAACAGAATTAAAAATAATTAAAGGAGGATGCCGAGAAAGGAGGCTATTAATGGTAGAAAGGGGAAAAGCCAGGAGACATCACACAGTCTGCTGCAGACACCAAGCGGGGCTCAAAGCTTTTTTTTTTTATTTAAGCCATACTATTGTGATCATGCAGCTTAAGAAAATCCTGCCCTTTGCTTTCCTGACCTCTGTTGTAAGGCTGGTGGAAAAAAAAAGCGAGCTGTGACTGAGGCACATAAGAGGAGATTACCTGCATTCTGCTGAATCGCGCTGTTTTATTTTAAACGAATAAAGCACGGTGGGTTTATAATTCTTAAATAAATCAGGTGCAGTGAATCCCGATGATGGTGCTTTTCGGTGAACAGCAGGAGAGCAAGACTATCATGTCAAACGAGACCTGGGCACAGGGAAAGTGGGAAGAATAATTGCATTTAGGGATAAAGATAGGCTTTGCTTAGCACAATTCTCAAGTGAGATATGACCTTAAAGACAACCCCCTATCCTCCTCCCCCACCCCTGCCAAACAAAGAACCAGGGGACAGCGAAAGAGCGAGTGAGAGAAAAGGCTGAGAAGGAGAAAGTGAGGGATGGGGAGAAGAGGGCTGGGTGGGGGCAGATCGAGAGGAAATGAGCAGAGAGAAAGAGAGAGCCCAAAGCAAAGGGAAAGAAGAAACAACCCCCCCCCCCCCCCGTCCCCCTCTTTCTGGTTGGGTCAGACAAATTCTTGGCCTCTCCTGGGTCCTCCTCACCCAGCCCTGCTGGCTGGAGGTGACCCAGTCCTCGGAGCACACCCAGCCAGTGTGGTTTCAGGATGCCCACAATCAGGGGCAGCTCAAGGCAATCTGCTGCCTGATGCCAGGGATGAGATGGCACCACCCCCCAAGGTGTAGCTCAGGTCAAATCAGCAAAAGAGGAAAGGGGGGGGGGTTCCCTCTTCGAGTTTTGTCTTTTTGGGGATTTGAAATGCTGGGGAAGGGGGAGGCAGGGTCAGGATTCCCAGAGGTGTGGCAGAGAGAGAGGGTCAGTTCTAATATTTCTAGGAAGCTGGTAATCCTGTCCCGCTCCCAGGAACCCTACCACCTGCACCCTATCCTTCCCCAGCATTTACAGTCTGTGTACGGCATATACTCCCTCAGGGTCAGTGCAAGGGTATTAGGTGCCCTAGACAAAGCTTGCAGCTTTCTTCCCCCGCCCCTTCCCACATACAGTTAAATTATGCATTAATAGTTTTACAGGAAAAAGAGGTACGGTCTTATGAGGTAAATACATCACTTACAACATGTATATATTCATATTTACTACTGTGGTGCCACACACAAAGCCCTACAAGAAAGACATTGGAATCCATATGGTATTAGGCCTATTTTAACAAATGTTGGGTGTGGGCCTGACCCTCAGAAAACCATGAGTAAGCTGAACTACAGCACTAACTGCCGACACTCACAGTAACAACCGTACCTATGAAAAGACAACACTACAAATATTACAACAGGCCCTAAAACACCAAATCACTTACTATTAGGAAAACAGAACAAGCCAAGCTGTTATAGAACCCTACACAAAAGCTACATGCCAATAGAATACCTCACCTCAGTCACATAGACAAACTCCCACTACATACAGAATAAAGAGACAATAAAGTATAACTAAAAACATGCAGACAAAAACTGAACTGGAAACCGCACAAGCCAGATTCTGTATGCAGTGTAACAGTGGAAAAACAAAAACCTCACCATTCCTCATTAAACATCAAACTATAAAATAAAAAATATAAAACATCAATCATAATAATAAAACCAAACTCATAAAAAAATAAACATTTCAAAACACCTGATAAATATAACATCCAGTGATTATAAACATATAATATTGTTTTTTTATTTCCTAAACATTAAATATTTCAAAACAGCAGACATATCAAACACCCAGTAATTAAAACTAAGCTAAAAACAAATCCCCTGCTCTCCGTACCTGGGAACTTTAGATTCCAGTCACCCTGAGATTGTCATGGATTAGTCAGGGGTGGGAGATATGCACAAACTTTCTCCTCTCCCTCATATATACATATTCTCTAACACACATGTTCATTCTCACGCAAACTTCCTTGTATTCTGTCTCATGTACATGCTCACTGATTCACATTCTCCCTTCTCCAAGAGATGCTCACTGTGTCACAAACTCTCTCATGTCCTCTCTCACACTCATGCTCACTGGCTGTCTCTCATACACCTGCTCACTGGCTCCCGCACAGGCTTAAATAGTCCTGCTCACACATGTGCTCATTGGCTCTCTCATTCTCTCTCACTCACACACATGCTCACTGGCTTACTCACTTTTGCTCACAGCATGCTCTGGAAACTTCAAACCTGACTGTCTTATGTTGTGCAAAAATGGAAAAACAGAAACATGGTCATTCCTTGCAAAACATCAAGCAATAAAATCAAGAGATATAAAACATAATTCATAATATTAAAACCATACTAATAGAAGGAATAAATGTCAAAACAGCTAACAAACATCCAATAATTTAAAAAGTCATATCAATATGTTCTATTTTCCAAACACTAATAAAATATTTCAAAACAGCAGACACATGAAAACATCCCAAAATTTAAAATGGGATTAAAAAATCTCTAGCTCTCCAGATCATAAAATAAATAAATAAATACCTGAGATCTTTTGATTTCCAGTCACCCAGAAATTGTCACAGACTTGGAGGAAGGGGGCTGCACAAACTTTATCTTCTTTTTTCTCCCTTTCACACACATAGTTGCTCTCTCTCTCGCTCTCATGCAAGCTCTCATGTGTACACACAGGTGCTCCCTCTCTCGCACACATATGCAGGTTATCTCTCTTACACACACAGATTATTTTATTGCCCGTGGGGGAAGGGGAGAATTCACTAGCATGCCATTCTTTTTTTTTTTGCTAATGAGGCATGAGAACCTCTACCTGTACATCATCAAACTCTGTTGCTGATATGTGAGCAAACCGCACTGCTGTCTTTTTTTTTTATTACATGCTCATTAAGATCTGTCACAGCCGGGTACAACGGTGCTCTCCAAGGAAAGCTGTGATGATTGGCGCAGAAGAGGCCCTGTGGATGGATCCACCATTGAGGATGCTGGCAAAAGCTTGTACTAGCCAGACACCAAACTTGACAAATCCAGTTCTTCCAACAGAATTCTTTCAACCCCCGTGAAATGTTTCCACTCTATTCGTCTATAATTTGCCTTGTGGGCTTTCTGTGAACACCAGAACCTGATTGTAGAGGGGATCTAGTGATTTGCGTGCCACCTTTGTCTTCTTCTTCGTTGCAAGACATACCCCATTTTCAAGTAGATAAGGTTTTATGTAGGCAGCTGGAGATGCTCTGGAGCCAGCCTTTGCTGTCAATCTGTGGGCCTGAATGATCTCCACTTCTAGCTGCCCACTCCTCTCCACCAAACCAACCTCAACATCTCCCAGTGATGTGGTTGCAAGGGTCTGACAACCCACGAATTGTGCGGGATCCATACCAGAGAGGAAGTCACTGAACTGTCCATCAGATGCAAGACACATTCCACTGCAGTTCAAGTGGTCAACAAGGCCATTTTTAGGGCTGGCTGGCTAGAGGCCATCCATTTCAACTGCAGTCACTCCAAAAAGAGGAGGGTCAAATGACTATGTTTTTCCCTTCAGAGCCCTAACTGTTCATACTATCCTCAATGCTTGACGTACTGTCCAACTTGGCATCTCAACAGCTAGCCCTGTCTCTGTGCTGCATTGAATAACCTCTTTGTCTCTTTTGCTGTCACCTTCGTCACCTTCGCCATCATACTGGTTGAAAGAGTTCATGCAGGGGTCGTAGATGGCCAGAGCCTTGAAGGACACAGTTGGCTTCCTTAACCGCGCCGCCGTCTCTCTGCCGGTGAGAGTGGGAACCTCACTGGCACTTCCTCAAACCGCGCCACCGTCTTCCTGCCGGTGAGGGTGGGACCTCACCAGCACTTCCTCAAACCGCGCCACCGTCTTCCTGCCGGTGAGGGTGGGAACCTCACCGGCACTTCCTCAAATGGAGTTGCTCTTCTCCTGCTCTGCTTTGTGCCATTGAGTGGACTCAGTTTCTTTTAGACAGGGAAATGAGGTGCTCACAAGAGGGCTGTTTTTGGGGGGGGGACTTTTTGCTGCCCCAAAACTTTGCCGCCTGAAGTGACTCCTCACCCTGCCTAATGGTAGAACCACCCCTGCCTACAATTAATATACACGAGATAGATCTGTATCTAACGGGGGCAGTGCATGGTCCTTGTGGACACCCTAACCAGCAGGTGTGTCACCAGGATTGGGCTGAAAATCACTGCTCTAAAAGATATCAGTTATTCATGGTGCTACATCATCATAATTTAGATGGGTCTAATATTTATGACTGAAAAGCAGCTGTGCCTCAGGCAGTAAAATGCTGGAGGGTTATCCGCTGAGAGTATTAAGGTGTGAGCGTATGTATCGTGTCTTTTACCAACAGGGAATTTACTGTTCTTGTGCAGACATAATCCTTCTTTTTAGGGAAAAGCTGCTTCCTCTGCCTGTGCCTTCAGGATCCCATTCATCTCATTTGGGCTTTCCCAGTCAACATATCATAGTAATTATTTCTGATACAAATAACATTGTAAACGATGGCAGATAAAGACCAAAATGGCCCATCCAGTCTGCCCAGTTGAGATTTGTCCTCTTTTGGCAGATGTGCATATAAAATTTCCAAAGGCAACCCAACATCAATTTCCCCCTTAGTTGTGACATCCAGTTTCTGAATCTTCCTCTCATATCAGTCCCAAGCATGGCCAAAATCCATCACGGCTTGGCCTCCCCATGTTTACTTGGAGCCCTGATGTGATCGCACCGCTGCAGTTTAGGGTTGTGTACAAAAAATGACCTGTCTGTAATTGTCGACGTAGAGGCAGTTCTGTAGAGAATTTGCGTTGGTTTGTGGGCAAATGTCATGTGCACCAGGTCATGAATCAGTGGCCCCAGGGCGCAGAGAGTGGGCAACCAGACTGGTGAGCGAGAAACCCACAGAAAATACTGGATCCCTGCCAAATAGTTGTCCTGCCTTACAAACGGCTACGCCACTCCCTGCTCCCCAAACCCTCCAAAGATACCTATTGGATCAGGAAAGGATGATGGCCCAATTGACTGCAATTTTTAAACTCCAGTACTGCAGCGGTCCTTAGCTGGCTCCGTAGCATCAAGGGATTTGCTTCATGAATCTCTGCCTGTTTTGCTCACCTTCCTTAGAGCCTGATTCACCATGGCTATTCTTCCATTCTCTGTCCATGGGAAACCCTTAGTAATCAGGCCCTTAGTTAGTTAGTTTATTGGATCTGATGTATCGCTTTACGAGCCCATTTTATAAGGAACTTGTATGCCTTACAAAACAAATTGACAACACGGGTGAACAGCAAAGCATGAGGTGGGATGTCGCTTGCTACATCGCTTTTCAGGACTTAATGCTAATCTTCTGTTAAGCAGGAAGTATTTGCAAAGCTGGTCAGTGATCACATTTGCCATTCTCCATATACTATAAAGACAAGTGTTGCAGTGGCTTTTACGCTCCAGTCTCTGGACGGAATGATTGAGAGAAAAAAGAGTTGTGAAGCAATAAGATAGCTCCAATTATTAAAAAAAAAAACACAAAAAAAAACCACAGTAAGGAAACCTTTTCTTTGCATTTTTCTGGCCATTCAAGAAGATCTGCGCTGAACAAAGACATGAGACCTTCGCTGGCCCTGCAGGAAGCTAATAGCCACCTGACTGTGGCTGCTCTCTAACGCGTGCCCAGCCACCTCTTCTGGGCGTGTGGTGCATTATTTAATTGAGGGGGTCGCACTGAAAAGGAGGCCCTAGGGAAAATGGTGTGCCTCCTCTGCATTGGGCACATGGGAGAGGTGGCTGTCAGTGTGGGCTGGGAATACAGATGATCTCCCGCCACCGGCACAAGATACACAGCCTGGACCGTCTATCTTGGGCGCCCAGAATTTTCTTTTCAAGACTTTTTTTTTTTTGTACTTCAGTCTGCTTTCCGTGGTTCCTGCTACTTAGTATCTCGATGATATTGGGTGGAGAAATCACAGAAAGCAGGATTTGTTTTTATCAATGAGCCCTTGAGTGTGGCATACAATTTATGTCAGCCCTGGGTCCTGGGCTGGTGTAAACTTTTCTGCGTTGAAATGGGGACGCATTGACCGCGCAGGAAAGTTTTTGAATTGGAGGATTAGCTAATAGCCTCATCTACACGGAATTTACACGTATTGAGCGCTCAATTGGACGCACATTTTGGACACGCTAATCCCCGTATTGCTTCGGGCGTTATGGAGAGGGATTGCGGAGGAAGGGGGTGTGGCATTGGGGCAGGGAAAGGAATTATGTCTGTAATTTTGAAAGCATGTGCATTGATCTATATGCACAAAGTTGCACCTGCTCAGGAAGCAGGCGTAATGGTGCATGTGTATGTGTGTATGTGTGTGTGTGTGTCTATGTGGACAGATTTTCACAGCGGACTTCTGCACATAAGTCCACTCCTATGTTGTGTAAATTTTCAACTTTATCTGTTGGTGTAACTTTAAAGCTTATGAGAACATGCCAATAAGAATCTTGTTTTTATATATATTTACATGTACATTTATTAAAATGTATGAGCTGTTTATCACAAAATGCCTAAGCAACATTCAAAATATCATTCATAAAATCAAAATTTTGTACAGTAATATAAACTCTGAAACACTTAAAATTGGGTTTTACACATGGCTATGCACTTTACCCATGTAAGTGGGCTTTTGAAAACTGGTACTATATATGCCACTGAATTGTTCATAAGTTAAACACATGTAAGTCCACTTTACGGACGTAAATGGCTTTTTAAAATTGCTAAGATAGTATGTCACATTTACATGTGTTACTCTTTTTAAAATTACTTCTTTACTGTTTAGTAATTAATTTCTTTAATTAGATTTCTTGCCTGTCTTTCCGCAGGTGCTCAAGATAGAGTACAATTTAAAAACCCTAAGAGCCGCCATCCGAATACATTTATCTGGCTAACTTGGCTGAGATATACAGTGGCACGGCGGTGTCGCTGAATGTACTTAGCTGTCGAATGGTTAAGCCAGATAAGTTTATCCGGCTAACTAAAGGACAGCCAAATACCGGTCCTAGACTTAGGCTAACTTAGCCGGAGCAGTAGGTCCTCCCTAGAATTCCCTGTCCCACCTCTCACTTATTTGGTTTAACTGCTTGGCCGGATAAACAGCTGGCTAGGTGCGGCCAGGCAGAGCAGCTGGATTTTCGGATAGTGCCACTTGGCCGGCTAAATGTCACCGAATATCGACCTGAAATAGTTCTATGCTGTTCTGCACTATGATCCTTAGTTCCCCGAGTGCCCCTGTGCAGGAGGCAAGGATACCAGGGGCCATGAAATAACAGGGACTCTCTAGTAGGACTGAGTGTTCCACGTACCACCTATGGACTCTGCATTTCTGTACACTACCTATCATGAAACAGCACTGACATTCTGTTTTTGGAATTGGCAGTTTACTCCTGCTGATTTGGGCTTCCAGCTCAAGTCAGAACAGGGCTAGGATCTGGCACCAGGGGCCTTCATTTGAAATTATTTAGGGATTTCCCCCCCCCCCCCAGCATAATGTTTAGTTTAATCATTGCGGTGATGGTCCTGCACCAGGGCTACATCTGGAACGCTGCAGTCATAGGCCCTGAATCCTACCACTGAGTGTTTACACTTAAGCAATGACCGTGACCTCCTCCCATGCTTCAGGAGATGTGAATGCTGCCTCCACAGCATTCCCAGGCCTGGCCAACCCAGAGGGTCGGGGATGAGACCGGGAACCTTCTGCACGCCAGTGCACAGCGCTTGCCACTTCCCACTTGATCCACTTGGCCGGCTCAGCATTGACTTTCCTGATGTCCCCTATATAAAACGTCTGGCATAAATATTTTTCCTTGACGTAGTTGAGGTTATTAGCACAGACACTGAATCAGGCCAGCTCCTCCGTGATTCTCTTTCTTGGGCTCATGGAAAAAAATGTGCAAACTGCTTAAAGATGAGAAGCTTGCAGGCAGGGTCTGGAAACGGTGAGGAAAAGAGTGTAGCTGTGTGTTTGCTGAATGCTTTTGTTGGCTAGTGTTATAAACAAGTGCATGTCTAGGACTGACCTCTTGGGGGAAAACACGAGACAGGAAACCATTCTCATCTTCCTGTTTGATCCGCTGTCTTCGGGAGCAATGTTTTGACACAGGGACAGTTGTTTGGAGAATACAGTGTGTATAATTAGCACAGGCTAGGAAGAAGAATAGAGGTTCTGAGGACGGGGGGAGACAGCTGTAGGCTCTTGGCTGAGTATGAATGCAGCGCAGACATGAAATCTGTGCTAGAAACGCACGCTCCCCGGGATCCTTTTGCATTCTCCTAATTAAGAAACAGAACGACTGTACATCTTTTTTTTTTTTTTTTTTAACTCAACTGGCTTTTATTTTCTCACACATTTTCTCTCTCACAGCAAACCTTTTCAGTTGGTCTCACACCTTAAGGACTAGAGTACCTGCTCCATATATAACCCAAGGCAGCAGATGAGCGAACTAATTACGAGCTGGGAAGATAGCACGAAGTTTGTGATTGACAGAAAGCTTCAGCTGTATCAAGCAGAATAGAAATGGAAAGAGGATGGAGGCTGCTGGAGAAACCCAGTGAGTCAGGGGTGAGGGAAGAGAGATTACAAGTGCAGCATTATAGATGCCCATTTCCTGGCTGAGTTATGGATGGCCTAGAGTTCCTTGAAGGCAGCGAGCATGTGGCGCCTGGATGGCTATAGGCGATGAGCCTTTAATAATAATGAAGACACTGGGGTTGGGTTTGGTTTTTTTTTAGCAAAAGCAATGAAGAGCATTAGCTGGCTGCCCATGCTCCTGCAGAACTGGGGGATGGACAGCTTCTTAGTGGGGATGTTGCAGTGGGAAATCTTGTGTTAGAGGAAAGTTGATAAAACAGAGTGTAAAGCAGTGCAACCTAATGCAGTTTCTCACAGCCCACATTGCTGGAGCCACGGGTACACATTGTTCGCAATTACTGAACTGGCTCCGGCTTCGTGATGCAGCCTTGCAGGGACTGCCTCCAGGGACAACGATCTCTTGGAAGCCGCAGTAGAGTGACTGCCGCCTGTGGCACTGCTGTTCACTCCCAGCCCTTGAGCGCTGAGGACAGAGTAGGTTTTCAGGATATCCCTCATGAATATGCATGAGATGGATTTGCATGCACCTGCCTCCATCGTATGCACATCTATCTCATGCATATTTATGAGGGATATCCTGAAAACCTGACCTGTTGGCAGCCCTCAAGGACCTATGGGAAAGATGTTCTGTGGGAGACACTAGAAATTATGGGGCCCATAGTGAGAGAGGGTGTGGCCTACTAGAGTGCGCCCCTCCCAGCCAGTTAGGTTTGCAGGTGAATATGTAGGTGAATATGCATGAAAAATGAGCATTCATTGGAGCCAGTGCATGCAAACATATCAAATGTATATTCATTAGAGAACCTGAAACCTGACTGGATAGTGAGGAGGGAGAGCGTGGGAGCCAAATACCAGTTTGAGCACCATTGGGTTACTGGTTAGCATATTGGAATCCAGAGACCTGGGCTCAAATCCTCCTCCTGCTACTGAGACCCCATGGCCTTGGGTAAGTTACTTTATTTTCAATTGTCCCAGGTGCCTACATGTATTGTAAGCTCTTCAGGACAGAGACTCATTGTACCTGTATGGAATTCATTGTAAAGTGCGGGATCACAAGAGCTAACTAATTGGACAAAGCATGTTTGGGGATTTTCTGTTATTGTTTGTAAGGTTTTGAGTGGACCCTTGGACACTGTGGCAGATGACCATGCCCACGGGGGGAAGTCACGTGAGGGGCCACAGGTCAGGCTCAGCTTTAGGACACACAACACAGAATTATCTTTTATTAAACAGAGTTGAGAAGCCACCAGAGGTGGAAGTAGTGAGTAGAGATGAAGCCCGGCTGGGCTTAGGGTTCCTCAGGATACTGGAACAGCGATCCCTCAATAGCTGTGCTGTAGTGGAGAGAAACTGAGATAGTGAGTACAGTGGAGCATACACAGGGTTCTGGTATAGAGCCTCGTTGGTAGATTACTCACACAGCGGTTTCTCCCGGAAGGTAACACAGAAGCTGGAGTAGAGGCAGGCCCTCGAGGAGCGAGTACCTGGTTCCAGGGAACAGCTCTGAGAGAATATAGATGGTAACTCACTGATGGTGTAGGCAGTGGTTTCTTCCAAGCAGAAGTGAGCTCAAGCAGCGAGTCCAGGAACATGGGCCCTCGAGGAGCGAGTACCAGTTCCAGACAGTGATCTGAAAGAAAAGAGAGAGGCCCCTGAGGAGCGGATACCCTGATAGAGTAAGTCCAATTAAGGAGAGGCAGAGTAGCTAGGTACGGAGAGCGAATCCCATCCATAAGGAGTCCCTTCACCACCTTGCTAACTCGATTAGCTAGCAAATAGAGTAGGCTTTTGTATCCGGGATGCGTGACATCATCACAGGGGGACGCCCCTGAGGTTCGCGCCAAAGAAGGAATAAGAAGCAAGGCCAAGCGGTGCGCGCGCCCTATGGCAGCTGAACAACATGGCGGGATGCAGCGCCCAAGCTGGACCAGGGACGCCGGAGAGGACGGAGGCAGACGCCGCAGCAGCCAGACGTCCATCAACCGCGAGAGGAGTCGCCAAAGAGGTAAGGAGGGCGGAGTGGAGACGTCGGGCAGCGACAGTCGTAACAGTACCCCCCTTCAAAGGGCGGTCTCCTCTGCGGGTACCAGGTTTAAGCTTCAAAGGATGCGCGAGATGAAATTGACGGAGCATCTCTTTAACAAGGATGTTAGCCTGAGGCTCCCAAGAGTTTGCTTCGGGGCCGAAACCTTCCCAAGAAAGAAGGTATTCAAGTGTTTTGCCTCATCTTCGGACATCCAGAATCTCTTCAACCTTAAATTCTAGGTCATCTTCTGCATTGATGGCAGGTGGTTCCTGAGTCTTGGAAGAGAATTCACTGAGTATGAGAGGTTTCAAGAGTGAAACGTGAAAAGTGTTTAGTCCGGGTGGTAGCTTCAGACTGTAAGTGATGTTGCCAAGACGTCTGAGGATTGGAAATGGTCCAAAGTAGCGAGGAGCAAAACGAGTGGAGGGTAAGTTCAGTCTGAGATGTTTGGTAGATAACCAGACTTTGTCACCGGGTTTGAAGACAGGCGCTTGAGAATGGTGAGCGTCATAAAACTTCTTAGCACGGTCCCTCACTTTAACTAGCATGTTGATACTTCACGCATATCCAGCATAGCTCTCTGCTTCAACAGCAGGGGAGAAGAAAAAAGGGTTCGCACTCACAAAGCGGGGAGTAGCTGGCTTGTTACGGCGGTTACTACCCCAAACCAAATGTGCCTGATACTTCACTTTCGATGCATATCCAGCATGGCTCTCTGCTTCAACGGCAGGGGAGAAGAAAAACTGATACTTCACGCATATCCAGCATAGCTCCCTGCTTCAACGGCAGGGGAGAAGAAAAACAACCAATAAGGGCTGAATAACACAGTCTGGGTAAAACAAATAAGCATGGGTGTAGCTTGCTTATTGCGGCAGTTACTTCCCCTACTACCCATAACTAATCAAGCTTGATATTTCACTTGGTTGCAGCTCCATCACTGCTCTCTACATTAATGGTGGGGGTGGAAGGGAAATAGAACCAAGAGCTAAGAGAAACAGATAAGTATGAGAAAAAAATGTGTGAAGCTTGCTGGGCAGACTGGATGGGCCGTTTGGTCTTCTTCTGCCGTCATTTCTATGTTTCTATATATATGTTTCATCTGAGTCCACAGGTTATGGATTTCATCAGCAGAAGATTGAGCTGCTGGGGACGTCACTGAGAGCTTCATATTCATATTTTGTATGTTATGAAAGTAAAAAAAAAAATGCAGGTGTTTTTACTTTCGAGCACGCACACATACACACATAAAAAAAAGGGGGGTGGTTTAGTGACGTTCCGAGGTGGGACCAGCATATACGCATGTAAGTTGCTATTTTAGAAGACGCGCGCGCGGATTTGCCAGCTTATTCGCAAAATATTACACCTACTATTTATCTGGCATAAGTGTTCTTAATTGTGTTTATTGCACACTCTACTGACTGGGGGAGGAGGTTCAGATGACCTGAAGAAGAATTGGGTGAACGAGTGGACTAAATGGCAATGTTCTAAAATACTCCGACTTATCGCCTGTAAATCCGGAGTTACGCAAGTTAAGTCCCGTTTCATTTTAGCTCGTGAAACCTACGCGCGTATTTTTTTTTTTTTTTTTAAATAAGTAGGAAAAGTACGCAGGTTCAGCGCAATGCATGTAATCACGTTTCAGCCTACACGCGCCCGCATGTTTTGGGGTGCAGATGCGCGTATTTTATAAAATGCGCGGGTTATGAAACTCTTAACGTAGATCCGCTTCACAGCCATTTTCACGTGTATATGCCGCCATGCGCATTTGTTTGAAAGTTATCCTCCATTTCTGAAGCGCTTGACAAGTTCTTATACGGAGCCATACCCACCGTTTGATTGATTGATTTGTATTCTGCTTTTCAGGCACTTCAAAGCAGATTACATACGGGTGCTGTTGAATATCAGGGTTCACCCGTGCAGTTTGTCATCATATGTTTGCCCTAGCATTATCGTTGTGCGATCTGAGAGACAGGGGCACTGCCAGGCATTGTTACACGGAGCCTGTCCCCACAGACTTTGTTTCAGTGCCCCAAATGTCATTCCTCCTCGCTTGGTGTCGGTGCCACCCTTGGACCTTCCAGCATTCTGCAGCTCTGTGAATTTGAGCCCCGCAGTGTTGAAATTCCCACACTGCTTTCATGAGATCCTGGCACTGAAAACAGCTTGGGAGCTTGGGCACTCCCGGGGGTGCTGGAAGGGCCTCGGATGTTCTGGGAGTAGTGGTGGTGGTGGCAGGCAGCAAGCACTGGAGCTAAGTGGAGGAGGACTGACAGACTGCCAAAGATGGGATGCGGATGACTGCAGATTGACTGGAAGGAGGGAGTGGCTGCCTAGGGCATGAAGATGGCCGGTTGCCTGAATGGTGTGGTGAGGGGGGGGGGGGGAGGGAGGGAAGAAGGGTGTCTGCCTGGCTAGAGATGGGAGTGGGAGGCTGGTTGATTAAGGGGTGGGAAATGACTGGTTTGCAGAGAGGGACGTTGTTGCGAGTTATTATCTTGGCGATGCTGGAGGAGGTACGGACAGGACTCGCCCTGGGAGTGGGTGACTCAAAGGGTGCCTGCTCCATCTAGGTGGTCCTTCATCTGACAGGATGCTGCAGCTTAGCCAGCTATGCAGCGGAGCACTGCATCAGAGAGAAGGCAGGGGTCCCTCTCTCCCCCACACATTCCTTGGAAACTATACCCCCCCCCCCCCCACACACACACACGCACACACAGGGTGCTACTTTAATGGATTTAGGGCCAGCCATCCCTAGAGGCCCAACTCTGAACCCCAAAGCTTTTGGGTAGCCAGCAGTGGCTTTGCATGAGGAATGGGAATGAGATCCTCATCGACTACCGGTAATTCTAGAACGGGTTAATGTGAATCAGTTATTTACTCTTTCAGATAATAGAAAGACTAGGGGGCACTCCATGAAGTTAGCATGGGGCACATTTAAAACTAATTGGAGAAAGTTCTTCTTCACTCAATGCACAATTAAGCTCTGGAATTTGTTGCCTGAGGATGTGGTTAGTGCAGTTAGTGTAGCTGGGTTTAAAAAAGGATTGGATAAGTTCTTGGAGGAGAAGTCCATTATCTGCTATTAATTAAGTTGACTTAGATAATAACCACCGCTATTACTAGCAATGGTAACATGGAATAGACTTAGTTTTTGGGTTCTTGCCAGGTTCTTATGGCCTGGATTGGCCTCTGTTGGAAACAGGATGATGGGCTTGATGGACCCTAGGTCTGACCCAGTATGGCATGTTCTTATGTTCTATACCTTTCCAGTTCCCCATGGTTAAGACTGAGATTGTAGCCTCTTCTTGTCTGAGCTTCCATCCTAATGCATATCAGGGATAGTTCTACCACAGCCGGCATAAGAAAGTCAGCAAATAGGTGGATAAGTTACACCAGTTTTCAAAGTGAACTTAAGGTGTGTATAATTGCTGAATGAATAAAACTACCTGCACCTAGTTACACCTGCTAATTTATGCACAGGAAATTTCCAAGGAAGTTTTTAGACTTTTGACTATCCAAAAATATGCACATAACTGCAAACCCAGCTCCAGCCTTGCCCCTGCGGAAACTCCACTCCGTCTGGCTATACTTACACACATAGGACTGGCGATTTTATAACACAGCACTGTTGTACCCAAGGAAATGCCTTTGAAAATTTCCCTCTTTGTGACTTGTTTCCCTCATTTTAAATATGGGACTGCAGGCTCCATGGGGCACTGGAATGTGAACCCCCCAACGCTGACCTGAAAAGTTGAGACTGGCTCAGTTGACAGGCGTGCAAGCGTCCATGAAGCTGTAGTATCTTGGTCATGATCACATGGACCGAATTCCAGCCGGTAATTGAAATGGAAAGGTTGTGGTCTCATACAGATCCCCTCCGCCAGCCAGCCCGCCTTTGCTAGTAATCGCACGTAGAGCTGAATGAAAAGAGCTTGCAAATGCCCTCCCCCTTTTCTCTGTCATCCGGGACCAATGTGGCTAAAATCATCTCCCGGGTCTCTGATAAATTTATGAATAAGAAAGACGATCTTTGCGCCCATTGCTTGGACTGAATCCTACCCTACATTTTTGCCTATTATCTGAAGCCCCTTTGACACAGCTCTTCCAGAGCACGCAGTTCATTTGTAACCTGTAAATTGCTTGGCTCTAAATCACTGGGTGATAAATTACTATGCTCACTGGTGTATGCAAATGGATAAACCGCCAATTGAATGACACTGCATCTTCAATTATTATCTTCCCATGTCTGTGCTCCAGACGAGATTAGAGTCACTGGGAACTGGCTGGCCCGTCAAAAGAAACTTTATATAAGGAAGGTGATCGCTCGTAAAGGTTATCTGTATATCAAATAACATTTGTGGTGGAAAAATGGGTGAATAGCATGTTCAGAGAGACAGAGACGTCAGTGGGTTTGATCAGTGAAAGTGACAACTGAACATATTGCATGTGAGGTGAGATTGCATTTAGTCAAGGTTTATTTAGGGGGGGTCATTTTCTTGTGGGTAAAACAGTACTTTTTGCTCATAGAAGTGGACTTATTTAAAATTACCCATCCAATATGCCAGTGAAATTTCATACATAGGGCCCATATGCACACACTTTTCTGCTCGGGGTGAAGAGGCCTTCTTGTGGGTGGGTGGGGTTTAGAATTGCACACATACTTTTGCATTTTCAGAAGCATGCAAATAATTCCCCTCCCCCTTCAAAAAAAAACCCCTCCAGGCCAGTATTAAGAAAAAAAAACTCAAAACGGATAACTTTGACTAGTTAACCGGATACGTTTCCCAGGATATTCAGCAGAATGTCAATGAATAAAGTTACTAACTGTTGCACCTAAACAATTCACTGTACTTGGTTTGATATTAAAAAAATAAAAATAAATTAAAAACTAGGATAAATGTCTAGAAAAAAAATGACCTTGTTTCAAATATAGCAGAGTAGCCCATCGAGCTGTTATGAAGCTCCTAATTGGTTTAAGATTTGCTGGTCTTAAGGAGAATTGTAAAAGCCATTTCTGTGGGTAGAGAGATTTCTGCTCGCTTAGAGGGGCTGTGTGCAGCGCACCTAAGGTTCAGTCGCATTTAGATTAGGAGGGAGGGAAATAAGAAACGTAGATTTCATTTTCAACTCTCTGAGTGCAATTTTCAGCAGATAAAAAAAAAAAGCGTCCCTGCAAATAGCTGCAGACGTCCGTGCAGACTTTGTACCCACGGCGAGCTGCAAAGCGATGTATTTTTCCACTTTCAAAAGTCAGGTGCGAAGCGCGCGGGTGAAAAAAAAAATACACATGGACTTTGTCCCAGATGCAGCTGGTTTGAAAATTGCAACCACCTCTCTCTCCCGAAACACGGATTGTGATGGCAGATGGGAATTCTGGGCCCATCTTGTCTGCCCACGTTGAACTTCCTCCTGCAATACCATCAGGCAGCGGATCTCAGGCTTTCCTTTGCTTCTCATAAGCCTCTGCATTCGTCCCACCAGGCCGCCTTGAATCCCCATCAACTGTCTTCGCCGCCTCCACGGGGAGCAGGGGCGGATTTAGGATTTTGCCGTTTCTGGGCCCTTTCGGTGCTTTTACTCCTCCATCTTCTGTAAGGCTGTGTTACAGGGTCGCAGAGGGCTCTTCTCTGCTGATTTCAGCCTCAGCAGAGCTGGAAGGCGGCAAATCTTAGCCAGCCTGCTGCCCCTAAATGTTTGCCGTCCTAGGCACAAACCTACTGGGTGCCTATTGACAATCCCAGGGCTGACTGGGAGATTTTCCATGCATCAGAGCCCAGCGTGTCCCTCACGTGTCAAAGCCCAACAGGCTGCCGCAGTAACAGGAGGAACACAGTGGTGTCACCCAACAACCTTTTAGCCTGCTTCGCTCTGGTTATTCCTCCCCTACCCCCTCCCAGACATCCCTCTAGGGTTATTCTACAAAGGCACTTTTTTCATTTTGAAAGGCGGCAGATCAGTTACCAACTCCCTGCTGAGCACGATATATCTCCCGTCCCATCTTAAGTGATTTTTAAATGAATGCAATGTTCTTTATCTTGCAGCCCAAATGACTTTAATATTATCCTTTGGAACTGACTCATTTCCTTTTATTTCTCCCGTTTTCCTGCTGTACATCAGCGAGCGTGATGGGGGTTGTGTTTGGCAGAAACACTGCATGCAGTAGAGGAGCTAATGGCACGGCCGAGTCTGAGGGCCCCCGGGACGGCGCAGAGGGTGGACAATATCAAAGAAGAGCGATCGCCCTGGGAGCGGGAAGGAGGAAGAGGAGGAGCCATCTCGGCCTGTTCGAGACTGCAGGGAGGGAGGGTGCCAGAACTACTGAGTTACCCAGCTCAGTCCCTTTGAAGATTGTCTTATGCGCTACTATCGAAGCAAAGCAACACGCGCAGTGCCGTGGTATGTTCTGGAAAGGGTTATCTGCTGGTGTTGCATGCTGTCGACCGATCCACACTGCAATCGCTTCCTGCCTCCTGAGGGCACGAGAGCTTGAGAAGCCACGTGCCCAGATCCCATTGCTGCCCGAGATCAGCGCTAAGAAGGTACCAGGAGCAGGTTAACCAATAGGATTTCATTCTGCAAATTGCATTTTAACACCAGCCCCAGAGAGGTCAACAACAGAAGAATCTCTAATGCCAGAAAGCTTTAAATGAATGCAATTTTGTCAGATATTTGAGCTGATGATGACACAGACTGTAGTAACTCTTAATGAAAACAGTATATGCTTCGCCTTTTTTCATTTCCTGGACAATAACACATTAAATTAGAAAAATACATCGCCCAGGCGACAAGACAGCTTTGTACTTATTTATAAATTTGCTCTTCAGGCACAAAATAAGCGAAACCAACACTTTTTTTTTCATAATTTAGGCCCCCGTTAGATTGGAAAGATTGTTCCTCACGATCCCAGAGTAAGTCCTGCTCTCTAATGCCCCCCGTATCCCCCTCAGCCCTCCCCCGCTTGCTTGGAATTGTTTTGGGGGTGGCCAGCGGGAAGGTTTCATTCGGAGTCCCCGTTATTCCGCTGCTGGGGCTGGTGAGACACCTAAGAGTGCCCAAGCCAACTCTCCCTTTCGCACCCTCCCCCGCCAGTTGGTCCACTGATGTTTGGGGGGGCGGCTCTTGGGCCATATCTCGCTCCCATAAATCTTACTGAAAACAATGAAGCTGCCTGTTACGAGCGCACGCGGGCGCGGTCTTCGTAAGCGGGTGGTGGTGAGCCCTTGGGCCACGGCAGGACTCAAGGAGGAGCCCCAAGCCACACCGTGGGAGGTGAGCTGAGCAGGCATGGTGAGCCAGGCAGGCAGGAACAGAAGCAGGGAGTCCGACCCTCAGCCGGACCTGCATGCCCATGGTAGCCAACACGGGGAAGTTGACTAATGAACGGTCCTCCGACTGTTCCCGGCCCTTTCGGACCTGCCGCAGGGAACGGCAATGGGCAGCAGGCTGGACAGAGGCGAGGGCAGACAGAGTCCTTAAACAGAAGACATCAGACGGGGCAGAAGCAGGCTGAAGCAAGACGGAGACATCAGGACAAGGGCTGAAGCGAGACACAGGGAGGATCCAGGCGAGCAGGAACTCCGATGCTGGGATACTCACATCCGAAGCCCCCTCGGCTGGCAGAAGCTCAAGAGCCCGTGGGACGAATCCCTCCTGTTGGCCACTCCAGGGCCCAACAGGACAGAAGGCTCAGGAACCAGACGAGGACGTAGGTCAAGGCAGAGACAGGAAGACATCCGAGCAAGGGCTGAAGCAGATACTGTAGACAAGGCTGGACGGAAACATTGCACTGTCCATCAGGGTGCCCTACTCAGCCCACCCGTGGGACTGAGTCGCGGACCACCCTGTCCCAGACACGCCCTACACAGCCCAGGAAGGCTGGTCGCGGACCACGCTGAGAAGGAGGGTGCGGGGAAGACCCAGGCGAACAGGAACTCCGATGCTGGGATACTCACATCCGAAGTCCTTACGGCTGGCAGGAAGGAACAAACATCTAGGCAGAGACACAGGACAGGAACCCAACAAGGCATAGGCGAAACCGGGGGACCTGGATCAGCAAGGTTACAGACGACTGTAGAGCCCGATCCGCAGGCCTGGACTGGAACAGACATCAAAACAGGACAAGGCACCATCAACACAGGCAAGACCACGGTAGACCTGGATCGGGAAGGTTACAGACAACTGTAGAGCCCGATCCGGAGGCCTTACGGCTGGCAGGAACAGGAACAGACATCTAGGCATGGTCAGAAACAGACATCGAGACAGAGACACTGGACAGGGATCCATCAAAGCAAATGTGATAACGGAAGACCTGTATCAGCAAGGTTACAGACGACTGTAGGACCTGATCCGCAGGCCCTTTGCAAGTGAACAGAAAGTCCTTAAGTGCTGGAGGTAGAAGGCAACTCCCTGGGAGGAGCTTGCCAGGACCGCCCACCGCTGGTCCTATAAGTCAGGTGGAGAGCTGCGGGCCAGCCCCTAGGAAAGGGCGTCGCCAAACAGGAAGTCCAAACGCTGGCATGCAAGCCACAGGCACAGCTAGGTCTCTCAGGCCCTGGAGCAAGTCCCGGATGGAACACAGGCGAGGCCCAGGCTTCAGAGCGGCCTCTGGAGGAAGGTAAGAGACCTCCTGTAGCGCAGCAGCAGGGGGATCGCAACTCTGCCTGCAGGCTTCGGCAAAAGAAACTTTATGAATCAGAAGCTATGCGGGCAAGATAATGTGGGACAGTAGTCGGGAGAAGAGACGACTGAGGGGGGATATGATAGAGGTGTTTAAAATCATGAGAGGTCTAGAACGGGTAGATGTGACTCTGTTATTTACTCTTTCGGATAGTAGAAAGACTAGGGGGCACTCCATGAAGTTAGCATGGGGCACATTTAAAACTAATCGGAGAAAGTTCTTTTTTACTCAACGCACAATTAAACTCTGGAATTTGTTGCCAGAGGATGTGGTTAGTGCAGTTAGTATAGCTGTGTTTAAAAAAGGATTGGATAAGTTCTTGGAGGAGAAGTCCATTACCTGCTATTAAGTTCACTTAGGGGCGGATTTTAAAAGCCCTGCTCACGTAAATCCGCCCGGATTTACGTGAGCAGGGCCTTGCGCGCCTATTTTTCATAGGCCCGCCGGTGCGCGCAGAGCCCCGGGACTCGCGTAAGTCCCGGGGTTTTTCGAGGGGGCGTGTCGGGGGCTGGGCCGATCGGCGCTGTGTTTTGGGGGCGGGATGCGGCGTTTCAGGGGCGGGCCCAGGGGCACGGTTTCGGGCCGGGGCGGTCCGGGGGCGTGGCCGCGCCCTCTGGAACCACCCCCGGATTGCGTCTCTGCGCGCTGGCGCGCGTGGATTTACATCTCCCTCCGGGAGGCGTAAATCCAGGGATAAAGGTAGGGGGGGGGTTTAGATAGGGCCGGGGGGGTGGGTTAGGTAGAGGAAGGGAGGCGAAAGGGAGTTCCCTCCGAGGCCGCTCCGATTTCGGAGCGGCCTCGGAGGGAACGGAGACAGGCTGCGCGGCTCGGCGCGCGCCGGCTGCCCAAAATCGGCAGCCTTGTGCGCGCCGATCCAGGATTTTAGCAGATACGCGCGGCTACGCGCGTATCTGCTAAAATCCAGCGTACTTTTGTTGGCGCCTGGTGCGCCAACAAAAGTACGCGCTCGCGCTGTTTTATAAAATCTACCCCTATGGTAACATGGAATAGACTTAGTTTTTGGGTACTTGCCAGGTTCTTATGGCCTGGATTGGCCACTGTTGGAATCAGGATGCTGGGCTTGATGGACTCTTGGTCTGACCCAGTATGGCATTTTCTTATTTTCTTATATATTTTTGACATAGGGTAGTTCTTTATTGAAAAGGCAACTTTTGATACAATGGGCCTGGATCAGGCAAGTTACACTCGGTCAAGTTAAGACTTTGCCACCATATTGCGTGGAGTCCTGATGATGTTCATTCACCATACTTATCACTCCCAGAACAATGGAGCACGGATCTAATAACCAGGCAAACACGAAGCCCTCTTTTAAGACCAGCTCAGTTGCTTTTTCTCTGTTCTGAATTTGGTTTCAGCAGACGTTGGGGATGATAAGGCAAGTTCTCTCAAATATTTGAAATACAAAGACAAGAGCTTGTTAAAAGGAGACCAATTAATGCATTTTTAATCTACATTTAAACAGATGCAAGAATGCTGAATACTAATGTCATCATTGAAATTCTAAAGTGGAAAGGAAGAGCACAGTCAATAATATGTGGTATATTTTTCGGTCTCTTGAGTTTCTTCAGAGTTGTTGCTTACACAAGGTCAAATATGCAATGCTGGGTATGATATAAAAGAGTTTCTTTTTTTTTTTAAACTAGGCAATATTTTAGTGTTTGAAAATGAAATGACGGTGCGTAGTTTAGAATTTTATCTGGCTAGCTATTTGGCTGGATAATTTGGAAGTGATTAGCATAGAGGAGATTTGCAGATCCATCCCGCCATTTCTCCAAATTTAGCTGGACAAATGGTGCTGAATATCAGGTTCAGTCTCTCTGGCTACATCACTATAAACTTGTGATCATGAGCAAAGTGTACTTTTTTTTTTCTTCAAATTGTATCTTTGAGATGAAAAGGGCAATAAACATTCTGGTAGATTTTTTTTTTTTCAATTTGGACAAGTTTTAGGGTTCGTGTTATGAAGCTGTAGATCTGCTATTGGTAAACTATAAATCTGCCATCATATCTGAGGACTAGAGGGAGGTCAATGTGAAACCAGTTTTTAAAAAGGGCTTCAGGGTGATCCAGGAAACTACAGACCAGTGTGCCTGACATACATGTTTATGAATGTATAGAAACATAATTCAGAAACATAGAAATGACGGCAGAAGAAGACCAAACGGCCCATCCAGTCTGCCCAGCAAGTTTCACACTTTTTTTTTCTCATACTTATCTGTTACTTTTGGCTCTTAGTAACCTTTTGGTTCTATTTCCCCTCCACCCCCACCATTAATGTAGAGAGCAGTGTTAGAAAGAACATTGAGCTTAGTTAGGGGTAGTAACCGCCGCAATAAGCAAGCTACACCCATGCTTATTTGTTTTCCCAGACTATGTAATTCAGTCCTTGCTGGTTGTTGTCTGTATATAGATCCACTTTTCTTCATTCCCCCTGCCGTTGAAGCAGAGAGTTATGCTGGATATGCATTGAAAGTGAAGTATCAGACTTTCTCCCCTGCCGTTGAAGCAGAGAGCTATGCTGGATATGCATTGAAAGTGAAGTATCAAGCTTATTTGGTTTGGGGTAGTAACCGCCGTAACAAGCAAGCTACTCCCCGCTTTTTTGTGAATGCAAATCCTTATTTCCACATTTCCTCTTGCTGTTGAAGCTTAGAGTAATGTTGGAGTCTTAGAGCAATGTTGGAGTCGCATTAACCTTGTGTATGTTTTGTTTATTGAATAAGGGTATCATCTCCAGGCAGTAGCCGTCATTCCCGCAAGCCACCCACTCTTCATTCACATCCTCTAGACTTTATGGATCCACAGTGTTTATCCCACGCCCCTTTGAAGTCCTTCACAGTTCTGGTCTTCACCACTTCCTCTGGAAGGGCATTCAGAAATATTTCCTGACATTGGTTCTGAGTCTTCCTCCCTGGAGCTTCAAATCGTGACCCCTGTTTCTGCTGATTTTTTTCTGACGGAAAAGGTTTGTTGTTGTCTTTGGATCATTAAAACCTTTCAAGTATCTGAAAGTCTGTATCATATCACCTCTGCTCCTCCTTTCCTCCAGGGTGTACATATTTAGATTCTTCAATCTCTCCTCATAAGTCATTTGATGAAGACCATCCACCTTTTTGGTCGCCCTTCTCTGGACCGCCTCCATCTTGTCTCTGTCTCTTTGGAGATACGGTCTCCAGAACTGAGCACAGTACTCCAGGTGAGGCCTCACCAAGGACCTGTACAAGGGGATAATTACTTCCCTTTTCTTACTCGATATTCCTCTCTCTATGCAGCCCAGCATTCTTCTGGCTTTAGCTATCGCCTTGTCACATTGTTTCGCCGACTTCATATCGTTAGACACTATCACCCCAAGGTCTCTCTCCTGCTCCGTGCACATTAGCCCTTCACTCCCCATCGAATACAGTTCTTTCGGATTTCCACACCTCATATGCATGACTCTGCATTTCTTGGCATTGAATCTCAGCTGTCATATCTTCCACCACTCTTCCAGCTTCCTTAAATCCCGTCTCATTCTCTTATGATTGTTACCCACCTGGAAAAGTTGACTGTGCGGACTACAAGACTTTTCTTTTTATATAAAATAAATAAAATGATTTATTTATTTAAAGGCTTTTATATACCAATTGCCGTTTGCACATCGTATCGGTTTACAAAGAATACAAGCGCTTTTAGGATGGAGCATAACAGGTTACAAGCATCGTATCGGTTTACAAAGAACACAGCACTTATAGTATGAAGCATATCAGTTACATGGAGCAAATTGGTATCATTATAGGTATAGTATAAGTAAGAAGTATTTAAAACAATCAACTTAAAAACTATGTACAACTCATCGGTTTACAAAGAACATTGAGCTTATTATAATGAGGCATAAAAGTTCCATGGAGCGGTTGGAAGCATATAGAGATAGCATCAGAAGAGGTTAAAGGCAAGAGCTCCGGTGCAGTACAAACCTCATGGCAATGTTATAAAAAAAATATTAACCCCATGGTGGTTGGGGGTGGGGGAGATTGGGCTTGAAATGTAATCTTATCAGTGCATAGGGCTTAAACAAATTTATGGAAAATCAATCAATCAAAGGCTGTTTAACATATCAGGGATGTCAGCCTAGGTACGGGGCATCTCTAAATCATGGCTGCTGGCAACTGGAAGGGTACAGGGTAAAAAAAAATGGCAGAAATGCTTTGCAGCCTGCTGCTTGCCACCGTTGGAGAGGGGATACCAGGCTACATGCAACCTCTTCACCTGCTTCTCCCAGTCCGCAAATGGTTTTCCGTTTGTTTACATTTTATTTTCCAGCTGTAAATATCTGAACATCTCACTAGAGTTAGGCACCTATATTAAAGGCTTTGAAAGTTTACCCTGGTCGAGAGGCTAAATTTAGTCGCTCAGATTCTGGGTGGTTCAGGGGGGATGGGGATTAGTTATAGGGAAGAAAGACGGCTAGCGTTGATTTTCAGTGCTAGCTGCCTAATCTGGATGGACAAACCCAAGCGCTGCAATAGCAGGGCCTACATCTAGAACCCATCCTTCCCCAGAGCTCTCAGCTCCCTCCCAGCCCAGCACCCCCCAGTGCTGTGCCAGTTGTCCGTTTAAGTCCTGATCAGTTATCCAACCGCCCCCATAGCTCTGATTCTTCAAATGCCGCATCCCCTGCACATCCTCCAGTATCTCCCCCTTCCACTCCTCCACCCCTCCTGCTGCCATTTCATGCATCAGAACTCAACAGGTGGGACGGGAACAATCACAGGCTGCAAGGGATGCAGTTTCTGAAGGATCCGGGGAGTGAGAAGATTGGAAAGGATCGAGGCCTGGGGAGTGGGAAGATTGTGGGCTTGGCAGGGGTGCAGTTTCTGAAGGATCAGGGCTGAGGGGAGGTACATAAATTTATTAAATAAAATAAATAGGATTGCGAGCTGTCAGTGCTGCAGTTTCTGAAGGATCGGGGGCTGGGTGGTGGAGAGGTCACATTTCCAGTAAGCTGCTCAGTGGCCAGACAGGTGGCTACTTTTAGCCGGCTCAAATTACCTTAAGTACATTTTCAGCCATATCCAGGCGGCTAGGTCATGGCTGAAAATTTTTCCAAAAATAGCCAGCACCATTAAGACATTGGGAAGGCAGATAAAGCCCACTTGGCCCACCTATTCCTTCCACATGTGCATCCCTTATTGTCACAGGTCTTACTGAATCTGTGGTCTTCTCTCCGCCTCCTGCTGCCACCTAAGGTCTCTTTGTGCCTATCACGCACACATCATTGGACGTTCTATTCATCAGATGCAGCAATAACCAAGACACTTGTTTTGTGATCCGTAGGAAGAGGCGGGATATCAGATGACTATAAATAAATAAATAAATAATCAAGCCTGCTTGGGACAGGTGCAGAGAGCGGTGGAAAAGGCAGGGAGGGAGCTGACTAGAGATGGAATTAGGGGTCCACAATTGCACAGTACGCAAGGGGCAGTGGGGCAGGCAGCTGGGTGGAGCCTTACCTACCAACAGTTATCATGCCACCACGTTTTCGAGACTTTACTGGGGGAAGATGTCACAGAAAACCTGGTGGATGTGCCACTAGTCATCCTACCAGCTAAACATGGGCATGGGTGCTGCTGTGCCACCGTGACAACTGTCCCTGCCAGAACAGGGATTAGAAATAGCGAGCCTCGCGTTTGATCTTCTAGGCAAAAGAACAAACAGGAAAAAAGCGAACTCTTGCAATGCAAAACCAATTAGGCGGGTTTTCTTCTTCCTCCTAAGACCCTTAGTCTCCTCCTTTCCTGTAGCTGTGCCAGACCAGCACCGACAGCGTTTTCTAAGCTCATGGGCTGGCTGGCTGCACTGATCTCCTGCATCGCAGGGTTTGAAACCAGAGCCTGGCCTTCAGCCCCCCCTGGATCTGCCCCTGGCAAGAGAAGGAGTCATGTTCATTGCCAAGAGCGACCCCCAGCAGGCTGGAATTAGAGTCCATGGCAGGATCCCTGATGGAGCCCTGGTGCACGGTTCCCGACCTCAGGACCATCGCTGCGATGGCCAGACTGTGAACGGCGGGAGGGGGGAATTTATTAAAATAGGGGACATAAACTTCCCCAGATGGTTCCAAATAAAGGCTCATGGAACCAGGATCCCTGCACTGTTTCCAGCTAAGCTATAATAAAAAGGATAAAGTAGGAACAGGCCAAACTAATAATAATAATAATAATAAATGAAACAGGTAGCAAATAATACATTCTTACATAAGCAGCAGACTTTAAATGCTCTGTATTCAGTCAGATGTATACGGCCACGTTCCCTTTGAGGTTCTGAAATTATTAAATGTGCTTTGATTTAAAGCACTAAAAGGGAAATAAAAAGATTGCATTGTCCTTTTTTTATTTCAGCCCCTCCATTGGAGTTCCCCTTTAGAAGGCTCATTAAGAAACACAGCTCTAAAGATGTGTTAAAATACAAAGATTCAGAGCCGTCTTATTTTGTCTTGATGTGAAAAGGGATGGCGTCAACACGTTTTTTCTAAATCAGCTCTTTGCTGAGCTTGGAAACTGCTCGGATGCATTCTTCACCTTTTGTTGAAGAAGAACCCAACCTACATCCCTTGAATATTTTATAAGGATTCTTTTTTTAACCTACTCGACCTCCAACAGCGTTTGAAAGGCCTTCCAAAATAAAGGAGCGAGTTGATTAGGCCACTGCGATCCTTCTTATTTCTGCTTTTCATCTGGTGCAGAAAACGCTTAAGGGTTGGTTCCATCTGTCTGACCATCCAGAGGCGCAGCAACTTCACCCAACATGCACTGATCAGATCCAAACTTGGCAGGGGTCCAGCATGGGCTCATCCGGTATCCTATTCAGAACGACTGAAACTTAACGGTGAGGGCGCGTTCGATTGGGTAACCTTGAAAAGTGCTAGGAAACCCAAGCAAATGTACGGCTTTCACACCCCTTCCTTGGTTTCTCTCTTCTGAACTCTGGAAATAGCAGATACCTTCTAACTCTGGCCTGGGGGTGGCAGATTTGTGGCCCATTGATTATGTATTTATATAGATCATTGGCTGTGTGCGTACAAAGCATGAAGTGCCAACTGTAATAGACATTGGGGGACACTCAGTACTGGCTTAAACAAAACTTAATTAACTGCATAGTGGAAATCTCAAACAACAGTTAATTAAAAAGGATCCATTAAAAGAGTTGGCAAGGAATGAGAATTAGAACTGGTGGCAGGATGAATGTGGTCATTTGTTGTCAGCAGTGCGGTTTAGTTTCTTGTTACAGTACGTGCATTTCCATGCAATGATTCCATTACCAATCCGGCTTGCAGAGGCTCGCATTAGCGGGAAGCTTGGCATGATGTTTCAGGACAGGCTTGCTGCGATACGGAGCAGTGAACACAAATATGTCACAGGATACCATGCAGAGCGCTGTGGCAAATCATTAGTTTATGTGCATCGCTCCTTCAGATGCACTAAGCTAATAGATTGGGACTCAAGTGAATCCCAGGGGCCAGACCTGGATTATCACACCATAGAACTCCATTTGACTGTTGATAGTCAAGTTTTAGCTTGTTGGTGTATTTTGAACTTAAGTCATAATTCTGGTTAGAGGGAGTATAATTTTTACATTTGTTTGAAAAATAATGGTTTTTTTTGCCCGATTTAGTGCTCATGAATGGTGTCGGATGTGACATGACATGCTCTCTCACAGACACACACACACACACACATGCATACGCACACACAGACATGCTCGCACTCAATTCTTCCCCATCAGAAACACAGGTCCAGTGGCAGCCTCATCCTTCAGCCCTCGCAGCAGATGAGACTCTTCATTTCTTGAGGCTGTGGGAGCAGATGCTGCTCCGCTTCCTGCATCTGCTGGGGGGGGAGGGGGGTGTGGCAGCCGCACTGTTCCTGTGTTTGACGGCCGTGCAAGCTCAGGCCAATGCTGCCTCATCCTACTTCCAACCTCGACCGCATGGCCTCCCTTTCTTCCCCCCCCCCGCGTGGGAGTAGGAGAAGCCATGCAGTCACCTCCCCCACAGACCAGGGGCGCTCTAGGCAGCCGCCTAGCGCTTCCACCAGCCCTCCCTACAAGGAGATGTTTGTAAATGGAAATGGCGTAAGAAAATGCTGAAACTTGATTGTATGTGTTGGGGACACACACACACACCCACATAACCCTTGAGATCCACCACTGGGATCTAGAAATTCCAACTATTAAAACTGAAATGAATAAACTGTGGTACATATAACAGGCAAGAAAAGCAGCACTTCATAGGCTAGGGAGTTAGCAGTAAAATTAAAAATAAAAAAAACTCCCTGTCAATCAATTCGGTCACCGGAGGACGCATCCAGAGATAATTCTTCCTGGCATCTGTGTTCAGGCTTCCAGTGAGGGTTCCAATCAGTGCCAGATGCAATGGCAATTTAATAAAAAAAATGGTGTCAACATCTGCCTGCTGAGAACTAGACACACCACTGCATTGCCCCTGCTTTGAGAGTGCATAATGCAGATTTCACACACAGATCCAGGCAGCAGACAACCTTTCAGTGCACGCTTATTTAGCACAATGTCCAAAGTTACAAGTTAATAGTTATTACTATGGTTATAGTTACTTCTTTACTAATAGTTATGTACCTTTTCTTATCATGTTATGCAACCAAATTGTTCCATGTAACTGTTACTCGTTATTATTTAACTAAACTGTTCCATGTAAACCGATACGATGTGCAAACGGTTATAAAAACCTTTAAATTAAATAAAATAAATAAATAAATAAGCACAGCCCTTTATTCGCCTTGCTTGCTCAGTTACAGAAAACCATCTAAGAGTCAGCTACCTCTCACCCTCCCCCTTCCCCGAAACCCAAGATGGATCACGTTGGCTATCCTGGCAATAAAGGCCTCGCTGAAGCCAGGATACTGTGGCAGGATTTCATCTGAACACTACAGCTTTCCTCTTCTCCAAAAACTTTTTTCTTTTCTTTTTTTTTTTTATGGGGTAAAAGCCCACGCAAGTCGGCAAATGCACGCTTAAGTTACACTCAATTTCAAAGACAACGTACTCATGCATATTCGCTCTGAAAATTATGTCACCAAAACTACCTGCTTGCAATAGCGCTTGCTGACTGGTGCGCAGGAAACGTTATTGAAAAAAATTTCGCAACTACTTAGGAAAATCTGATACGTTTGCACGTATGTCCAAACGTTTCCCCAGCTCCGCCTTCAGGAATTCCTCCACTTAATTCCAGTGAACTAACACATGAACAGGATATACGCACATACGTTTACCCGCCTATTGCATGAGTAATTGTACAGCGATGCATTTCAACAGGCAATACGCTGTTTTTACTCATGGAAACAGCTCTGAAAATTACCACCCCTATGTTTACCATCCACAGAAAATGACTAGAAGTGACAAACTGGAACAAACATCATGTCCCCAGAAGTAGGCTTCCTTCAGACCCAGATGATGAACGGGAAATTTAGATTCCATTATTTATTTAAAAAAAAACCCCACAATTTTATTCTGCCAAGCTGAATGGCATGCCCTGGAAAGTCATCATCTAAAGGGGTGCATGCAGGGCTATCCGACTCCAGTCCTCGGGGCTCGCATATCGATCGGGATTTCATGAGAAAAACTAACATGCACGCTTGCCTCTGTTGAGGTAGGTGGACAACACTGTAATCATCCATGTTTTCGCCCTCCTGTGGCTCGCTTGTCAGAAAGTCTTATGTTCTTATAAGGCTGCTTTTGCTTTATCTTAGTCTTTTTCAATTCTGCTGTCTGGTAGGGTTTTGAAAATCTGATGCACATTACTTTTGACAGAGGCCATCATTTCCTCTCAGCATAAGAAACACATTTTCCAGTCTTCCAAGAGAACGTTCCCATCTCCGTGCTGGAACGCTATGGGATCCAAGAATAGGAAACTGTGGAAAGTGCTGAAGGCACTTAAAAAATATCACTTAAAACCGCACAGTTGTGTTTTGTGTGTTAAGGCTTCTTTAAGCAGTTGGGGGCTGGATATGCCACACTCAAGATGGCTACTTCTAGAAGTTGGATGCAGACCTACACATACCACCCTCAAGATGGCTGCTGCCAGGGGGCATCCCCCAGTGGGCCGGTCACTCCCATCCGTGTTTTTTTTTTATTGTAAAGCTTGAATCCCAGCCAAAGTAAAAGGGAGGGGCTGCTGTGGCCCAAAGAGAGGCCGGGGGGCGGGGCTGCAGCAGAGCTGAACAAGCCGCACACATGCGCTGGCAGAGTACATGCTGCAGCCGTTTGAAGAGAGGCCTATGGGGCCGCGGCAGAGCCCATCTTGCCATGGCCTGAAGAGAGCCTGCAAGACCATGCGGCGCTCCCCCCCCCCCCCAATGTGTATGTGAGAGAGAGAGACCACCTGGGTGCGTATGTGAGAGAGAGCCTGCGTGCATGTGTGAGACAGCCTGCATGAAAGCCTGCATGTGTATGTCAAAGCTTGTGTGTGTATGAGAGTGACAGAGCCTGCATGTGTGTGTGAGAGCCTGTGTGTATATGAGAGAGCAAGAGAGACTGTGTATGTATGAGAGATTCTGTATGTATAAGAGAGCGAGAGAGCCTGTGTGTGTGTGACAGCATATGCGAGTGAGTGTGAGGTGGGGGAAGAGACGTTAAAGATTGTGAGGCCCCCTCCCACACTCCACACAATCATCGGGTGACTGGAAATCAAAAGATCCCAGGTATGGCGGGCTGGAGATTTTTAATCCTATTTTAAAATTTTGGATATTATTTCTTGTGTCTGCTGTTTGAAATATTTGGTGTTTGGGAAATATTAGAAAACATTTGAGCCATTTTAATTATTGGATGTTTATTGGCTGTTGCCTGCTTGACATATTTATTCTTTTTATTAGTATGGTTTTAATATTATGAATGATGTTTTATATCTCTTGACTTTATTGCTTAATGTTTTATGAAGAATGATGATGTTTCTGTTTTTCCATTGTTGCACTGCATAAGTCAGGTTTGCTTTGCTTTCTAGGGCATATGTGTGAGTGAGAGAGAACGAGCATGCCAATGAGCATATGTGTGAGCAAAAGGACTATTTAACGAGTGAGCATGTGTATGAGCAAGAGCGAGGCAGTGAACATGTGTGTGAGCCAGAGTTTGTGAGCCAGCCAGGATGCATGTGAGAGAAAATAGAAGGGAGTTTGTGGAAGAATGAACATGAATGTTAGAGTGTGTGTATAAAGTATATGAGGCAGGGGAGAAAGTTTGTGCATGACTCCTATCCCTGACTAACCCCCAAAATCTGAATGTGCGACCTTTTTAAAATCGGGGTGCGAGTGAGTACAGAGGCAGCAACATGTCAGAGAGTGTGTTTGTGTTTCTGTGTCAGAGAGACAGAGAGAGAGACACACACCCAGTCACACTTTACCTGTGAGAGAGAGCATGTGTGTGGGTATCTTTCTCTCTGACCCAGACATAGACCCACACTCTGTGTGTAGGTGTGCCTTTGTGTCTGAGAGAGAGTGTGTGTCTTTGTGTGTATGTACCAATGAAGTTTCTGCAATTTAATAATCTGGTTGTGACTGAGCATGTGTGTGTCTGACACTGGCTGGCAGTGTCATTACTTGCAATTGGTTCAAGAGCCAGACCGGGAATCCAAGATATATCCTTGTAGGGGCCCAAACAATTTGCATGGATGAAGTGGGGGCTGCAGCTCTGCTCACCCCTGGTCTAGAATGTGCTCAACTTCTTAGTTATTTCTGAAAGATGAAGTTTATTTTGGAGACATTTTGGCTCAATTCTGCCGGCTTCTGGGGTTGACGTGGTGTGCTTTTGGCAGCTGTTGACACATAAGCTGCAGGGAAAGTGTATGAGTGCCTCAGATACCCCATAGACCGGTTTTGAAAAAAAATAATCCCCTGGGCTAATATTTTCCTGCAGGCCGCCCTGGCTGCTGCTCCTGCACAGACCATGAGGATGAAGGCTTGGGAAGACTGTAGAAGAGAGAGCAAGCAGCAAAAGATAATGTTCGGGATTCAGGATGCAATAAAGACAGTGCTTCTAATTATTTTCAACTGGCATGATAGCAGCGAGATCTGGATCACAAGGTAAGTTCGAAGTTTTAAAGCTAATGTCATGCCAGTTGGAAATAATTAGAAGCAGAGACATCATTGCTTGCCAAAAGTTAACTTAGAAAGAAGACGAACTGATATTAATCATAGGGAATAGCCACTGCTTGTTGCCAGCATGGGATCCATTTAATGTTTGGGATCCTACCAGGTATTTGTGGCCTAGATTTGCCACTGTTGGAAACAGGATGCTGGGCTTGATGGATCCTTGGTCTGACCCAGTGTGGCAATTTCTTACATTCTTATGTTCTTAAGAGACAAAAATATCACATCTAGATTGCCCAGCATTCCTTTATTCCTCTTTTAATGCAGTATGACTATAGTTCAGTTTCTGTATTATTTTATTGTTTTTGTCTTGTTTGTAATTTCATTGTGTGCGTGTGAGTTTCGGTGCTGGGGACCTTGGGTGTTATGTCCCCATTTTGAGGGTACATTAATGCAAATTTCACACTCAAGCAGCAGATAACTGGAACCCCCAAGGAGTGCTTGCATTTGAGTTGTTGAAAACCTGTGCTGATGTCAACCTGCCTACTTGAGTTGCTATCCCTGCAGCTGAATAAGTTTAGGTTTAGAAAGAGACTGGGGTTTCAACAAAATCAGGCCGAGAACCTGACAATAAGAGGCAGACGGTAGGCGCGCTTAACTTTTCATCAGCTGGTGATGGTTATAAGCATAGACTGTGACAAGGAACTACTTTACTATAGGAGGGCGGAAGAATCTTCAGTCCTCATTGGCCTGAAGCCCGTGGAAGCTACCAAAAAGATGGCTACAGTAGAACTCGCTCATGCGGGCCTAAAACTGAAGGTCATTGTTTTCACCGTGCGATCATCTGATTAGCTTCAGTTTACAGATGCCACTTCGGCGGGGCTCTGGATATAAAAGGCAGGAGAACGGTTCAGGCCAACCCTGCGGAGTGCTTTTCGCCAAGATGAGCTCTTTATGAACTTTTCTCTCCAGGGCGATGAGGGGAATAGCTTAGTTAGAATGAGATCACTTTTAATGGCCTTCCTTTCAGGATTTTAACAAGACGCTATTGATTAGCAGTCTGCATCGTTACAGCACCTGAAAATTTAAAGCACATGTTGTTTATAGGAGGGTAAAAGTATTCCAAAGCAGTAGGGACCAAGCAGTCAAAAACCTTAATGTCTGTTCCTGTGATTTATCTTCAGCAGCTGGAAGCCTCCAATTATTCTCAGTCCTTTTGTATTCTTCTTTTTCTAGCTTCTGTCATCAATGCGAGATTACTTTTTTTTTCAGGCTCATGTAGCCGTGACTTCACTTGTAATTATAAACCTTGCCCCTTGGTCCATTGGTAAAGCTGCCGACAAAACTCAAATGTTGACTCTTGGGATGAGCATGGGTTTGCTCTAGGGTAAAGCTCCCAAAAACAGTTACTGGAGGTCAGTGTGTGAAGTGATTAGTTCTTGAGGAGAAAAAAAAGACAAACTTTTCTTTTTTGTAGTAGGGTCACCATCATGGACTTTGCTCCATTTTTTTGCAGCTCTAGACGTGGTTTTACTCCCATTGTATGTAGGCCGGATTATATTAGGGAAAATCAAATATGCAAGTCCGCGCATGCAGTAGGGGTCATCCGAAGCAGGTGACCCTCTTCCAGGGCACCTGAACCCGGACACGCTCTCTGCCCAATCTCATACCGCCCTTTAATTCTCGTGGTTTCCTACAGAGGACCCCTCCCCCTTCAGGGATCTATTAATTTGCAGAGAATTTTTCAAAGGATTCGCGTGCATAATCACCTGGTTTATGAGTGTTAAATCGTTTTGCTTTTTTAATTATCCGGGGGGGAGTTCTGCAGGGGAAAGTGTGCTCGTAACTCGATTACGTGTGTACTTTTCCTCGCACTCCCGGTCCAGGCATTCCAGGGGCTGGAGTTGCGGGCGGCGAAAAAGCATTTGCATGCATTACTTTCGGCTTTTGAAAGCACGCGGGTAGCTGGACATGCAGGAAGTTACGCCCGCTCGTGAGCAGGCGCGTGTACGCACTGTCGTCACCACGGGGAAATTCTCACAGCGGACTTACCCTCGGGTCTTTGAACCTGCAGACGTCAGCCATGCACAGGCTGCTGAAAATGACCCTCCTTGAGGTAAAATATAACATAGAAAGAGGGTGATTTCAAAGCCAGTTTACACGCTTAAAACCCGTTTTTATGAGAGGTAAGTGGCTGTTCTAAAACTGAGCCAGTCTCAGTGCAGTAAGCACATGGGTGTGGCCCATGTGCCGAGAAGAGGCGTTTGGGGAAGGGGCGGAGCGAGGCCTTTCCACGCATTATTTTTTTGAATTAAAAAAAAAAACGCATGAGTCACGCTCTCCAAAGAGGTGGCGTGACCTTATGCAAGTGAACGTGTGCGTGCACCCAGCCGAGTAATTCTCGCTGAAGTCCGTGCGAACAATGCACACACGGGCTTTACTGCTTTGCTGGCCGTTTGAGAATTATCCCTCTAAAAGAATAACATTTCTCTTGCAAATTAGGGCGCCTCTGCCGTTTTCCCAGTCAGATCTGTGCATATATCTTGCATGCAGAGGCATTTGTCCAGGTAGATGGGCCTGGTTGAAAACCATCCCCCTGAGAATCGCTACCTGGGTGCTTATCCTTTGAAAATTAATTGCAAGATGCACAAATGCTAAAGCGCACGCATTCCTGGTAACAACGCGAGCTATTGAAGAATATCCTCAAAGCTACCATGGATGTTCACAGTTAGGCCCGGGGGAGAAAGGGCATTCACTGATGTTTTTTAGAAAGCTCTTGCCTAGCTGTGTCTTACTTCCTGCTGTGAACGTGCTCACTGTTTTTTCCTAAACTCGTATGCTCTTTCTTTCTCATTTGCACCATTTTCCGTGATGTTTATTTATACCATCTTTCATGGAATTCACACCGTTTCTCCCTGGGCGCGTCACACTGTTTTTCAAACACCATCAATATTTTCCCTGCTTGCAGACGTGTGACAACCTTTTCTCGGAGTTTTGTGATTTAGTCTGTTACGGTGATTCCTAAACCTGTCCTGGGAGATCTCCTCCAGCCTGTTGAGTTTTCAGGATATCCACAATGAATGTGCATGCACATTTTCCTCATGCATGCTCGTTGTGGATATCCTGAAAACCCGACTGGCTGCAAGTCCCCCAGGACAGGTTTGGGAACCATTGGTCTATTAGATTTGAAAGCCGTAACAATGGTCGTGTTCTCAGTCATAGTGGACCTGTCACTGAAGCCTTTCATAACCACCACATGGCTTCCAGGCATTTGGTCTTGGAGCACTAGGAGTGTGGGCTCATTGGTATTAGGTTAATCCAGGGATGGCCAACTGTGACCCTCAAGAGCCATAAACAGGCCTGGTTTTCAGGATATCCACAATGAATATGCATGATACACATTTGCATGCACGGACTATCTCATGAATATTCATTGTGAATATCCTAAAACCCAGGCCTGTCTGCGGTCTTAAATACTAGAGTTGGCCATCACTGGGCTATACCATTCATTGTGTTGAAAATATTGATACTGAGATAGAAATCAACAACTAAAAGGAGGAAACCAAATAATACTATTAGAGAATATTATATTCCAGTTTCCCCAGCACATTGATTTCTGCCTTTTGGAATTTCAGAGCCCTCCTGTAACCCAGCGGTAACTTCATTAGTGTAAATTAACTATTAAAACAATATTGCCATGCAGCATACTTCATTCCAACATCCTAAGCTCCTAGGACTGGATAAACAAAACCCTTCTCTTATCTGCCTTTTCACTAAGATGACACAGAAAGGAAATAATCATAAGTTCAATCTTTTGCCTATATTTTAATTACCTCTGAAGCGGGCATCGTCCCACACGCTCGGCTTCTCAAAAGCACTGGGCACCCAGCAAAAGCGTGCTGCTCGCAGAAAGCAGATGCTGCCTGCGCTCTGTCTCACCAAAGCCCAGATCAATTAATAAACCGCAGTCTTTACAACTGCTTTTCTTAAAGAAGAAAAGAGAGACGGCTATGTTTGAATGTGCAATTAATGCTCCTTGGGTGATTGGACTGGAGCTTTGATGGGGGAGATTAATAACCTGCCTTTTCAGCCATGTGACATCTACAAAGTCAATACGAATGCTTTTGAGTGAATCCCAGTTACACGATCAGATATTTTATTATTCTGTTGGGTCATGGTAGCTGACAGTACCAAAGGGCATCAACGGGTGCTTTTGTTCCATTTGCAGGCAAAGGCAACTGGTCTTAAGTGCTTCATGGTCAAAGGTTTGGCTAATTGTCTGCAATTTAGTTAAGACTGGATACTATAAACTTAGAATTCTGAGAAGGCTGAAACTTTTTCTTGAGATTTTGCAAACCCTGGGGGTCATCCATCAAATCGCAATAGGGCCTTATCTCGTGCATCACCACGGTAATGAACGCAGTAATTACCGCATTGCGCTTTGAATATTTAAATTTGAAATTAAAATAAAAAAGGGAGGAGTTTGGGTGCGGTTTTGAATAATGAGGGGCCGGCAGCAGCGCCGGAAATAACTACAGCTTTTCTACTGGCGCCACGGGGGCGAAAGTGTTCAGCGTGGCCGCAACCGTGGCATGCGATACGTCGGCTGCACACTTTCACCCCCTCGCCCCTTTTTTTGGCCATGGGCGATCATTCCACTATATTTATAGCAGAATGATGAATCTAGGGGCATGATTTTTGCAGGCTTAGATTAATGCAATTCGTTACTTTTAGGAGTTCCTTCTAATACAGTCGGACCTCTCCAGTTACTGAAGAACCCGGCTGCGAGAGTCCTTACAGGGAAGCAGAAGTATGACCATATGATGCTGGTATTGGCTGAATTACATTGGTTACCTATGCATTACAGAATTCAATATAAAGTCCTTACAATAATTCATAATATTTTAAATAATGAATCTTCCTGGCTAGATACAAGATTATATGTACATACCTCACAACATAATCTACGTTCACAGAACAAAGGACTCTTGGATGCACCCACCATTCAACAAACACACCTGGGCGAATTGAAGGACAGATCAATTTCTGTAGAGGGACCTATCTTATGGAACTCCATGCCTGAAACATTAAGGCTTTTACCTGATACAAAATAATTTCAGCAGGCTTTTAAAGATTTAATTAAGGAAACCTAAATCTAGTCTGTAGTCCCGATTAACATATTTTGTATTGTTTTTATGATTGTAGGTGCTTTTATGTTTGTTGTATTTTAATTATATATTTTTATGTATTTAATTATATTTTTATGTATATTATGCATCTTTTATGTTTTAATTGTAAACCGCCTTGATTGATATTTAGTATATTAAAAAATTTAAAATAAATAAATAATTGAAGGTTTACGGGTCACAAGAATGAGTTGCAAAAGTTACGAGCTTTTTCTTTTTTTATTCCCATTTAACTGAAGTCTTTTGAAGTCCTGTCTTTTGAAGTCCTTTCTTCATTCAAGATTTTGGCATATATTGTATGAATGTCACTGATGTTCAATTATGCGCAGCGTAGATGTGCATTATTGGTAGAGAACTTAGGATGTTTCATGAGTTTTGCATTAAGCTTGGTGTGCTTCAGGACAGTGCTGGACATTTTTGTAAAGTGTGACTGGTGAACAGTGCAAGAAGTCAACAACTTACAAAAGAGGGACTTGTGATAACATTTCAGATGAAACTCCTAAAGCTGATAGGAAGGTTCCACACTGCCGTGCTCTTCACAGCTGCCTGGGCTCCAGGAATAATCTTGAACGCCCTCACACAACTTTCACTTTCCCAGCAGGGATGGTTTTATTTAGCAAGAATTTCTTCCAAGCTTTGTTTTTATTGAAATTAGTATTTTGACAAAAAAATGTAGCGAGCATTTCTAACAGTATGACTACATACAAGTAAACTGGGCAAAAGAAAACAAATTCTCTAGCTCTCTCTGAGCAGATAGCTAGATTTCTCAAACATTCTCTCCTTACGGGTCACCTCCGGTAGTTTTTCACCCAAGGAAGGGTTTTCCCCTCACTTGTACTCTGGCTTCCAGTCTCTCCCTCCTTCACTCTGACCTGCATCTGGCTGGGGAAAGGCTCTCAGAGGCTCAGGACTACATCTCCCAGCAGCATCCTCTTTCCTCTCTTTCCTTTTTCTCATCCTTCTAGGGCGTGGTTTAGAACCTCGGCCCACTCTCTCTCTAGGACACCAACTCCCAATGCTCTTTGCCTCCCTCAGATGAGTTCCCATCTTGGATCCTCTCTTACTCTGAAGCCCTGGGAATTTACTTGTTGCTCCTTCTATGGGAGCAGCCTCCCTGGCTGCTAAAAGTATAGAATCTGTCACAGTTTACCATGGCATGAAAAAACAAGTTAAGTGGCTTCCAGCGCAGGATGTGGGAAGAGTAGGAAGGTCAGGATGCAACAAAGAGAGATGGAAGGTTGTAAGAATTCCTGGTCCAAGTAGCTGATAGTCTAAGAGAAGCAGTGGACAGGAAGTTGCAGACATATTGATACAGCGTGTGTAGGAGGCTGATTCAGGTGGTGGATATGATATTGCAAAGGATCAAGATGAGAGAGGAAGGGAAGGAAGGTGCTACGAGATAGATCTAGCCAGAACGCTGCATTGTCATGTGCTTGGAAGAAATCAGCAGAGCTATGTGGAAAAGTCTGCGCCTTGGAAAGTGAAGTCCAGAATTTTGAATTTGGCCCAGAAAGTGGCTGAAAACCAAAACTGAGAGAGTAGATGATGGAGATGATGGAATAAGATGTAGAAAAAAGATGGTATTCCAGAGTCGTAGCCATGGACGGCCTCTGCCACCTCACTTTTGGCTCAGTCCCCCATCTCTAGTAGCAGGATCATGTCCCATCTGAGTCAGCTCCTTTAAAGGTGCAGGGGTTAGAGGGTCTTGAAACACTGGAATTATTGGCAGTCCATGATCCCCTGGGCCTTTAAGGGGGATAACTTGAATGGGAAGCACCACTGCCCTGGGGACAGACTTGTAAAATCTTTCTGTTTACTTTTGCCAGGGAGCTATCCCGCCTCCTTTAAGCCCCTTACAAGTTCAGGAATGCCTGAGCTGGGTGGAAGGCTGGATGTCTATTTATATTATTGCCTGAGAAATTGTCCCTTTTATAAGGCAGCTGCATTAACCACAGAGGGAGAGAAACCGCAGAGACAGGAGCTACAGAGTGCTGCCGGAAATGAAAAGGATTTTGTAGTCACATAGGATGGGATAAGGAATGGAAAAGGGGGCTGGCCACAGTGATCACCCATGTAAAATTTGGGAACCCCCTCCTGAAAAAAATTAAAATTCAGTTCTGGCTACATCCCCGTGGTATTTTTGTGGCATGCAAAGTTGTGCCTCTTCCACATACAGAATGCATTGCGTCTCTAGTGGGGCAAGTATTCAGATCACCCTCAATGTTGTTATTTCTGTGACTCAACAGTTTTCCCCTATCCTTTTTTGGTTTACCGCTCAGTTGGACTCAGCCTCAGCGGAGGCCACGATGCTATGAGCCTTCATTCATACATATCCAGGGTTCTTTTTTTTTTTTTTTATCCATTTCATAAACTCTCATCCCTTCCTGCCAGGTCATCTCAGCAACAGTCCTCAACCACCTACCCTACCTGATTCTGGCCACTAGGTGTTGCTGTTATGCAGTGGTTGAGCCTCCCTTCCCTCCCCCCCCCAGGCCATGAACATTGCATCCATAGCATCACCAGCCTTGACTGGCCACATGTAGAGAAGCTTGGCTCAAGGAATCAAAGCCACATGGCAATACAGTGGCAGGCTGGCACCTCCCTCTATCTCTTTCAACTGCTAGCATTCAAACATCTTCTATATAATAAAGTTAAAAAAAAAAGACAGTAACAAGCTTCTAAAGGCACATATACATTTTAGCCTGGTTACAGTATTTTATGGCAGGCCTACCACAATTTAACACAGTGCTACATTTCTGGAAATCACTGTTCCCAGTGGATTCCCAGTGCTGCCCGTGAGAATAATGTCTTTTGGTTAAGGCGATGCGTTGACGCCCGTTGGGCAGCCCATTAAATTCATTTTTAATTTGTGTGCTGCTCCTACGCTAAAGAAAGACATTGGCAGGAACTCTGACCGCACTCAGGGCTATAGTTTATAGAATTCCAAGTTGTGAGAAAAAGGCAAAACCGGACATGCAAACTCATTCTCATTGCAAAGAATAAGGCTAATATATGCAAATTATCCTGATGGAACATGATGACTCTGCTTTAGGAAACACTGAAATTAAGCTGCCTCAGGTCACATCTGTGGCAATATAATGCAATAAATATGTAGCACTCGCACAATACGCATTGATTTGTGCCTTGAGATGTCTTAATTTGAGGTGACAGGAAGTGAAAACTTACTCTAAGTTCTATAAGCAAGCAAAACCCCAGAAATCCCTGGTTTCCTTAAAATGAGATTCTTGCTGTGTAAAAAACATAACTCTATTACATAAAGAAATGGACACGGACAGGGTAGACTTGGAAAAATGCAGGTGCATTAGGATGGTGAGGGTACTTCTGAGGTGCAGCATTACAACCACTAGAATGCAGCCAGTAGGGACCCTTGTTAGTAAAGTTACTCTGTGGTTTCAGTCACATTTTAACCTGTTTCCAAAACAGAAAATTATTTTCTTTTGTGTAGTTCAAATACTAACAGTGATGGCTGTTTTGTATGCATTTTGGGTTTGTTTTTTGTTTTTTTTTTAAGGAAACAAAAGGCCTTTTAGAAACCTGTTGGTTGTGTTTGGAGGTCCTCCGTGTTTTTGAAGGCGGAGGCCTCAAAGCAGAGAATGACCGGAGTTCTGACCTTAAGTTGTCACGTGTAATTTATTTGTGTGACCCTTGACCTTGTAACCAAGATGTTACATCAATCTGTGGTTTAAAAAAAAAAAAGAAAAATCAGTGTTTCAGAAGCTAGAATGGGTCAACTGGCCACTCCTAACCCTGCACTCTCACCAGTGACACCTTTGTCTCTTTGGTATACGTTTAGTAACTGATGGTACTGATGGAGATGGCCATAATATTGCAATCTACAAATACATTAAAGAAACACTACTTGGTTGAATCAGCGTGTTTGAAACTTGTGAGCAGTAGCACCATTCGAGGAGGCAGTAACCCTTAGCTATTGTCTGTTCGTGCAGCTTTTGATAAACATTCATAATTTAATTACCTGAGAAAAATCATTCTTTGATGCACCTTGTGGCTGTGCTGGGAATGCTAGCTCTGGGCTTTTAAAGGCTACACTTTTATAGAACATGGGGGGAGGGGGGAGGGGGGGCATTCTTGCCTCGGGCATCTTTTCCGCTTAGGGTATCCAGCCAGCTCTTGCAAGTAACACAGTGGAAGGTTAACCGTCTGGTGACATCTGTATTCTGATCTTGTAAACAACCACCGTAAGGTACATGAGGATTTTATTTTATATTTTTTTTGTTTTTGGTTTTTTTTTAAAGGAGCTAATTACAGAAAGATGAAAGGAAATGGCTCTGTTGATTTGGTGTACTACTAAACAGAAAAAGTAATTTGCTAAAGGGGTTGAGGCACCTCTCAAAGAGAGAGCTGAAAAAGGGGGACCAGGAGGAAGAGGTCCCTGCATGAATTGTTTGTTGACGATGATTGCTTTCAACGATTCTTTCCTCCCTTCCATCGTTCCTGTCCTCCCAAGTCATTCCCTGTCCTCTCTCCACCCTCCACCCTCCTTTGCGGCTCCCTTCCCCCCCCCTCCCCCCCCCCCACTTCTTCACCCTCAGGGTTAGAGCAGCAGATTGAGAACCAGAGAAGCTGGGAGTTCAAATCCCGTCACCCTCCATTGCCTCAAGTACAAATTTAGAGCCCTTTTTCCTAGAGACACAACATGGGAGAAAACCTTTAGCTTCTGAGCCCTGTGCGGACAGGGAAATGTCTGCAGTACCTGAATATTCACACACTAATGAAAAGGTAGGAAGTAAAAAAAAAGTCTTCCTCTCCGTTCTCCCCTCCTCTGTATTACTGTTTAATTTGTGAATTCTCTGATACAGTAATGGTAACTTTTCTCCTCTTTTCCATTTCTCTTCTACTGTCGGCTCACTTTATTGGCAACAGAAGAATGCAAGTACTGCCAAAGTTATTACAAACTACTTAAAAGCTTTATAGTGTCAAATAAATGCATTAGGTGCACTTGGTGCCTCAGATTTTGTGCCATGTTATCAAAAACTGTGCAGTTGTTTTTCTTGTAATTACATAATGTTACTGTTTTTATTGATTTTGCTTTTCTCCCAAACATATTAAACTGCAGCAGTGGCAGCGCTGCTCACTCTCCAGCTCGTGTCTCAGCCCCACCATCGCCATGAAGTCTGGGGCCCCGGGGGGGGGGGAATCGGTGGACAGAGCTTCAGCAGGGATGCGCAAGGGGTTTGCCTGTCAGAAGAAACGCTAGCTGGGAAATTTTGGTTTGACCTTGAGTACCTGGGGCCCAAACACTTTGCCAAGAGAGAAAACATGGCCTTTCCAGTGATAAAAGCAACAAGCTGCAGATCAAGGACCATGTCTGCTCCATGGTTAGTGCCCCCTCCCACTCAAGTTACTAAAAGGTGAATTTTAAAAGCCCGGTGCGAGCATCAGTCGGGGGAAGGGCGCATAAGTCAGGCTCCTGCGCGCCAAGCGGATTTTGAAAGCCGCCCAGATGCGCGCATAAATGCCGCAGGGCGCACCTCTCGGAAGTTTTCAGAAAGGAGCAGGGCGTGGGCGGGGCACAGGCATTTGGGGGCGTCAACCCGAGATGTGCATGTAAATACATATGTGTTCCAGCGCGCACCGCGGCCCCCTGCCTCTTACCTTTACTTCTGCTATGGATGATGTGTAAATTATTAAAAAAAAAACAAAAACTAGGCAGATTAAAAAAAAACAAAAAACTAGGCAGTGAAAGATATTAAACGAGGGGGTTTTGGAGGACCTGTCTGTTAAGCAGGTGAACTGGGAGCAAATTGGTAAAACTGGGAATAGCCTCGGCGTGTGCCCATTTTAAAATCCTCCAGTTTACATGGTAGAAGCAGGATTTGCGCAACCACTTAAAATCTGGCGCACAGGTGCGCGTGGCCAGGCTTTTTCCTAACATGCGTGCACGTACATACGCAAGTTACAAAATAGCTGCGTCACTGGGCGCGGGCCTATGCACGTGCACACATGTGCCAGTTTGAAACTTTACTGTTCAAGTGAGCACTGATAAAGCCCTTTCCACATGTAAAATGCCATTCTATTCACAGAAGCAGGGTTTTTTTTTTGATTATTGCCTCTTAGGTTGGCAAAGTATACGCTACAGAAAGTGAAGTTATTTTTTAAATTATTTAAAAACCGAGAAACATTCCTTCTTCGGTGCACCCCCCCTCCCCCCCCCCAGCCCAGGAAACTCCTGACACGTCTCACTGCCGCATGGCTAAGCAGTATCTACAGCTCTGTCAGAGAAATAATTTGAGACAATTCCAGCTAGGAGGGAAAGGCCACATGGCTGGCTCGCTGTGCAGGGCCAGGGAATGAATCTTTGATTTTGCTGTCAGACGAGCTTGCTGTGTGTTCTGCGTGGCTGCCAATGTGCTGATAAGCTCATTCTAATGACGGCCCAATACAAAAGCAATATTGACTGAGCTTTCTTGCAGTGTCCCCATTTCAAGAAGGGGGAGGAAGGCTTGGCGCAAAGTTTCCAAGACTTAAATCTGTCAAAGAGAGAAAGGAAAATGAAAAGGTAGCTATTGAGCTGGCTTATCCAGTAAGGGTACTAAACTTCCAGATATAGCCAGGGCCTGACATACTCATCAGACAGACAATGCAGAAGAGAAAAAGCAGAAAATAAATTTTCAGGGCTTTATCTTGCATGACAGCAGAAGAATAACTTTTTCTGTCAACTTGCTATCTAAGCTTTTGCAATTGTGTAAAATAGCCTGCCGTCCTTCCTCCCTCCCTCCCTCCCTGGAAAGCAGGGACTCACAGTAGAGACCTGGACAGTGGTTGGTTTCATAAGCGGATCATGGTGTTGATTTTGGGATACTTGATAAGGTGGCTTTTCTTGTCGGTCTTAGATTTACAGCTTAGCCGACATAAGGGTGGATTTTCAAAGGCCCACGCATGTAAAAAGCGGGGTTTGACGCGCGTGATGAGGCCTTGTGCGTGCTGCGCATTTTAAATCAGAACGCACTACGTACACAAGTGTTGGGTCTACAAAAGGGGCAGGGGCTGGCCGGGAAAAGAATGGTTGTTTTTTTGCATTTTATTGGATGGTCACATACTCTACAGTTCTCCTTGTGTTTTACTGACACCCTGCTTGCTCATACCATGCCCGTTTTGATTGTCCACATACTATACTATGGTTTGTGAGACTTGCCCTCTAGGCATTATTTATTTATTTTTTTTATTTGTGCTCTCTCTGACAAAGCAACCTGGGACAGAAATATAAAACTAAATGGCAGGTCAACACCACCTGATCCATCTTTGCTCTACCTCCTTTGTGCATAGGAGCTGAAAGTTACGCTGGCAAACTCACATTGCCTCATTTCTGCCCTCAAACTGGTTTATTCGGTTCACATCTAGTGCCATGAAAGGAAAATAAATCTGGTCACGATACAACTTTATATAGGGGCCAATTTTCATAGCAGCCTTTACAGATGCAAAGTTTTTGTATTCGCAGACTTTGCGCGGATATTTTACGGGCACCCTTTTTTTTGTGCGGAGTTAAAGCTGGCTAAGGGAAAAGCCAACGTGCAATGCACTAATTCCAGGGCATACGTGCACGCATTACCGAAACCCCACGTGCTCGCCTCAGGCATGCGCAGTTTGAACCGCGGGGGCCTTCTGTGTGTACGAAGTCCCGCGCGGCTCAGACGTCTTCTGTTAGAGTCGCGGCCCCTCCCACTCTCCCCTCTCCGCGCGGTGCAAAGGGCGGATGTTTGAGCCACACGGGGCCCCGTAGACTCAAAGCCTCTTGAAGGTGGCCTCGCCGGTGTTTAATGGAGCACATTGCCATTTTCTCGTGATAGGGAACACCGGCCGAGGGTCTTTGTGGCGTTCACAAGTTGACCCGGGGCATGCAGTCTTGCTACCTGGCTCTGAGGTGTTTATGGAAGGGGTGTATCATAATCGCTGTCCGCAGGTCTCAGCTGGGAGTAAAGCACAGAGACTCAAATTAGGTGGGATAGATTAGGGTGCCAGGGGGAGTGGAAAGGGACTCTGGGCATGGGGATTTGTCAGGGAGTGGGGACTGCAAGATTGGAGAGGCTGGGACTCCGAGGCAGAGCAGGGACTTGGGGGATGGGAGAAATAGCTGCTGACAAGAAAAGGGTTGGCAAAGAATGTGATGTATCTGCCAGGTACCTAGACAGCTCCCCTCTTTCCCTTAGCAGTGACAAAGAAACTGATTAATAATTCACAATGATTGTGCAGGTCCATTTCAAGAAAATAACTTCCTTGGTGTGGTAGATTCTTATTTGAGGTTGCTCAAGGTAATCTCAATATCCTCACAAACATCTATTGCAACTATTACAGCTCTTCAACAGCTGTTTGCAACTCCTGGGCTACCAAACATTATGGTGTCAGCAGGGGTCAGCTTTCACATCTGATCACTTTGTACAAAGGCACCTCATCACGGCTGTCTCCATTGCCGCTCTCTGACCCCAGGCAAATGTTGCAGTCAACAAAGGATGCATTCAAGAACAGCATTGAAGAAGATTGGCTTACGAGGCTTGCCCAAGTCCTCATCTTGCATCATATGTTGCCTTGTCCAGCTGCAAGGGTCAATTTGGCAAATCTGTTTATAGGACTCCACCCAGATATACTTAGACCATCTCAATCCTGCCCTCACTGTGAAATTACAACTTGAGCAGAAACAAGCTGTTCTCCTCCCTGGGCTCACCTGCTGTATGCTTGTTTATACTACAAAACCCTGCTAGAGCCAGGATTTTCAACCAGTCTTTGGGACACCCTAGTCAGTCAGATTTTCAGGATATTCACAATGAATAGGCATGAGATAGATTTGCTTGCCTGCCTCCATTGTTTGCAAATCTATCTCATGTCTATTCATTGTGAATATCCTGAAAACCCGACTGGCTAGGTGTGTCCCGAGGACGGTGTGAGAACCATGTACTAGAGGTTAAGGGACTGGACCACAATGAGCCTCTGTCATAAAAGATCCATACCACTGACAGACAGATCTGGAGTCATCACACTGATCAGTTGGTCATCCTCAAACATTGGAGTGCCTCATAAGACTATGTAAGCTCTTAATGCTGAGCATACTGTCATCCCAGAGGCACCAATTCCTTCTTTAGCTCTGGACATGCTTACTCTGACAGAACCACCAGCACGTGAGGACAATGCTCCTGGCTCATCAAGGATGGAGACTGACATACAACCTTTATACAGCCAGGTGAGCTTGGGTCCTACAGAGACCTTGGTGCAATTGTGAGAGGCCCCTGCAACTGGACAATTATGTTACCTTGGGGAAGGGGTGTTGTATATGCAGCAGAAGGTTATTTAGTTGTATGGAATGCTCGTTCCTGCCTTTGCAGCTGCCACCTAGGTGAGTGCTGATGTACATAAATAAAAATTGGTTAATATCTGCCGGATCCAACGTATATTTTACAGGGGTGCTGCTGAGCAGTGTGGGAGAAAAGGAAAAGACTGGATAAATGAGGCTAGGGAGGCAGTGAAAGCGGGGTAAGAGCAATAGAACATAAATGCCATGTTGGGTCAGACCAAGGGCCATCGAGCCTAGCATTCTGTCTCCAACAGTAGCCAGTCTGGATCACAAGTACCTGCCAGATCCCTAATAGTTGACTTATTTCTTGTATCGCACTTGGGGATAAGCGCTGGCTTTCCCAAGTCTACCTGGTTAATAACTGTGTATGGACTTTTCATTCAGGAACTTGTCCAATCCTCTTTTGAATCCCACTGTGTTAGTTGCCTTGACTATGTCCTCCGGCAACAAATTCCATAGATTGATCATTCATTGCTTAAAATATGCCGGCTATTATTTCATGGAGTGTCCGCTAGTCCTATTGCTACTTGAAAGGATCGATAAACATTCCCTTGTTTACCCGTTCCAACCTACTCATGATTTTATAAATTTCAAGCTTACCCCCTCTTAGCCATTTCTTTTCCAAGCTAAAGAGCCTTAATCTGTTTAGCCTTTCTCCATAAGGGAGCTTTTCCATCCCATTTATCAGTTTTTGTTGCCTTTCTCTGTGTGTCCACTATGTGTTTTTTTGAGCTGGTGCGACCAGAACTGCAGACAAAACTCGAGGTGCTGTCGCACCATGGATCTCTGCAAAGGCATTATGATATTCTCAGTTTCCAAATAATTCCTAACATATTTGCCTTTTTGACCATCTCTGCACTGAGCTGAAGATTTCAAGGTATTCAGAGGTCCTTTTCCTGGGTGGTTACTCCCAAGACGTGAACTTGTAGTTGGGATTATTTTTCCCTACATGTATTACTTTACACTTGTCCACATTAAATTGCATCTGCCATTTAGAAGCCCAGACTCTTACTCTCACAACATCCTTCTGCAGTTTTTAGCAATCTGTTGCTGTTGTAAGGACGTGAAACAATTTTCTGTCATCTGCAAATCTGTGCCCCTCACTCATCGTTCCTTTCACAAGATCATTTATGAATATGCTAAATACCAAAGGTCCCAACACAGACCCCTGGGGCATTCTACTAACAACTCTTCTCAATTCGGAAAGTTGACTAATTAGTCCTTCCCTCTATTTCCTATCTTTTAGCAAGTTGCCAATCCACAATAAGACATTACCTCCAATCCCATGGTCTCTCAATTTCTGAGGAATCTCTCATGAGGGACTTTGTCAAATGTCATCTGAAAATCCAAATACGCAATATCAATCTGCTCACTTTTGTCCATATGGTTATTTGCACCCTCCAAAAACAATTTAGTAAATAGGTAGGATGACTAGAGGGTAGGACGTAAGAAAGGGGCTGGAGGCCAGGGAGGGGGATGAACAACAGGGAAAGAGCTGGGGCTGATGAGTGAATGAGAGAGGGGCAGAGGGGTAAATGGGGAATTAGGGAGTGAGGGAAATTAGGGAGTGAGTGAAAGACAGAGTGAAAAGGAGGCTGGGGAAGGAGTAGACCAAAACTGTGAAGGATTTAAAAGGGGCGTGGGATAAACACTATGGATCCATAAAGTCTTGAGGATGTGAATGAAGAGAAGAGGCATGGGGGTGGCTTACGGGAATGTCGGCTACTACCTGGTGATTAAAACCCTTATTCAATAAACATACACACGATTAATGCGACTCCAACATTGTTCTATTCTTCAACAGCAAGAGGAAATGTGGGAAAAAGGATTTGCATTCGCAAATAAGCGGAGTAGCTTGCTTGTTCCAGCAGTTACCACCCCAAACCAAATAAGCCTGGTATGTCACTTTCAATGCATATCCAGTGTAGCTCTCTGCTTCAATGGCAGGGGGGAATGAAGACAAGAGGATTTACAGTCAGGCAACTACCAACAAGGATTGAATTGCATAGTCTGGGTAAACAAGTGTGGGAGTAGCTTGCTTGTTGAGGCAGTTACTACCCCGAACCAATTAAGCCTGATACTTCACTTTGAATACATATACAGCACAGCTCACTGCTTCAACGGCAGGGGGAATGAAGAAAAGAGGATTTATATTCTTGGATTATATAATTCTTGTCTTTCCCTGTCTCCTTCCTTCCCAGTTTCAACAACCTTGTTATATTGTATCTTTTTACTTCCTCGACACTGGTTAAAAGAAAGTTATTGCACCCCTTGTTATATGTAAACCGGCATGATATGATTGTATCATGAATGCCGGTATAGAAAAGCTTTAAATAAATAAATATTCAGACAACAACCAACAAGGACTAAATTGCACAGGCTGGGTAAACAAATAAGAGTGGGAGTAGCTTGCTTATTGTGGCGGTTACTACCCCTAACCAATTAGGCTTGATACTTCACTTTGATGCAGCTCCAGCACTGCTCTCTACATCAGTGGTGGGGGTGGAAGGAAATTAGAATCAAAAAGTTACCAATAAGGGCCCTGACCTCAGCGGTCAGAGTAACAGATAAGTATGTGAAAAATAAGTGTGAAAGCTTGCTGGGTAGACTGGATGGGCCGTTTGGTCTTCTTCTGCCTTCATTTCTATGAGTAAGACAAGGTGTGCAATGGGAGTAGAAAGGGTGAGTTGGAAAGCTGGTAGGTGAAAGATGAAAAGGAGATTGAGGACTAGAAGGTGAGAGAAGGGAAGAAGAAAGGATGAAATCTAATTGTGAGTGAATAGACAGACTCATAGATCAACATTTATCCTTATTGGGTCATCATTGTAGAATGGGATATCTCTAGACATTCATTCCAAAACATTTAAGGCTTTAATTGTTTTCCCAGGCCGTTTTATAATGATCTGATTATTTTGCTGTTCATAGAAAGGTGACTACATTTAAGCTAGCTGTCTTAGTCATGGGACTTGAGATTAGTGTACTGTATTGGAGATGTTTAAGTATTTATCTTTTTTAATCACTCATATGTTTTTAATTTGGATGCATTATGATTTTCTTTATCACCTATCTTGTATTATATTTTTATGATTTTGTCAGTATCTTGCCTTGAGGCCTGTGTGATGGATGATGAGAGAGCAAATATCAAAAAATAAAATAAAGAAAGACATGGAGAAAAAAGATACAAGGGAAAGACCAGTTTCAGAGACAGATGTCGAGAAGAAAGGGAAGAAGGAGGGAAAAGACATGGAAAATGGAAAGGAGATCCTGGAAAAAGTCTTAGAACATTTGGAAGAAGAAAGTGGAAAAGAAAGTCCAAGACCAACCCAATTAGAAAAATGCCCAGACAACAAAGGTAGGAAAAAAACATTTTATTTTCACTTTTTAGTGACTGGAATATGTCAGTTTTAGGAATGTACATTTTTTGTATCTTTCTGTATTGCTCAGTATAGGTAGAAATGCTTTTCTGTTTCTCTTTCTCTAGTGTTGCACAGAGTTTGATTGCTCAGCTTTTGTCCACATGTTTGTTTCTAATTTGTAGTTCTTCATTCTGTATTTGGTACAGATTCATCTGTTTATTTATTAATTTATATTCTGTCTATTACTGAACTTCTGTTCTAGGCAGATCACAAAAATTACATGAACATTAAGAGTTTCATATTCAGCCGCTGTGCTAGTTATTCGAGTATATTCAGTGGTGAGGTCGCACCAATGAATATACCCAGCTACCTTAAAGTTTGCAAGTTATATATAACCAGCTAACTTTAGCACAGCCTTACGGCCCAACCAGAGTTAGCCGCAGAAGGTAACCGGCTAATTCCGAATATCGGAGTTACTAAATAACATTTCTTAACATTTCTATAGCCAACAAAGGTCTATTAAAGATTCCACCTACTCGTTCCAAACAACTTACCTCAACTCGGAAGTCCCAAACTCTGGAACACCCTCCCAACCGAACTTAGAACACAGAATAATTTAGAAACCTTCAAAAAAGAACTAAAAACCTGGATGTTTACCAAAGCCTACCAAAGCACCCAATGACTCTCAGATATTACTCCACTCCTACTGGCCCTTGCAAACATGTGGAACCAATGCAAGCACATAATACAAACATAACCGAAACCGCATAGTTTGAAATATGATCTACGTTTATAAAGCCTACAATATTTATGTTGGCAATCACATGAACCTTTGGAAACCTTGTTAAACATCGAAACTTTGTAAACTGTTGTGATGGTGAAACCGAACGACAGTATATAAAACTCGATAAATACATGAATAAATAAATAAAATGTAGTTAGCCTGTTAACTTATGTAGCTAACTCCACTCCTATTGCCTCCTGCCTGCCCCTGGAATTCTAACCGGGTAACCAGCTATCTAGCTAGAATGTAGCCGGATAAAGGTTCAATATAGCCGGGTAAGCCATTTAGATGGATAACTATTATATTATCCATTTAAATAGCATTTGAATATGGAGCTCTAAAATAATATGTAATCAACATTATAATAAAACAAGGCGTAAAATATCAATATTGGCAGCCCACCCACCACCATTGGGCGTCCTGCGGCACTTCTCCATCGCCATGGGAACAGAAGAGAAGAAAAAATATCACCTGAAACTGAAAAAGGGGAAAAAAAACAGAACTGCAATGTGAGGGAGAGACCCGATCGGAAGCCCTGCCCCCCCCCCCCCCCCCCCCGATGTCACTAGGGGCAGCTCCGACCGTTGAAAGGCGCCCTGCCACCAGGCGCCATGCACCGTGCATCGCACACCAAAAGGGCCCTCCCCTTTGTGCACCCCTTAGTGCAACCTGTAGTGCAAATGCCAGTTAATATCTTTGCAATTGAATATCTCTCCTTTGTTTAATATACTTCCTGTTATCCCTTTTTGCTCAATTGTTAAAAATCCTGCATTTTGAGCTTTTGTAAACCGTTATGATGGCTTTACCGAATGACGGTATATAAAACTCATTAAATAAATAAATAAATACATAAATAAATATCATTATCAAAATAATTTAAAAAGCTTCTTGAACAAGGTGGGCTTTTAGTGTTTTTCAAAAAACTGTATAACCCTGCAATTGGCATAAAGACTGTGGAAGATTATTCCACAAAATGGGTTATTCGAGAAGAAGCTCTGTTACAAGTTTCTTTTAACCACACACCCTTAATGCTTGAGATAATCAAGAATTGGGAATTGGAAGATCACAGGGAATGAGAAGGTAATACCAACTAAGTAGATTTCTCAAATATAGCCGGCCTTCATCATGCAACACACGTTAAACTAGTGTCAGAATTTTAAAGTGGATCCTTTGTTGTATTGAAAGCCAATGCAAGGATCGTAATACTGGAGAGTCATGGTCTATCAAAGGGTAGCCCATTTTGCTGCAGCATTCAATAACAATTATACTTTCCATCAACAATCTCCTAACAAAGCTTAATTTGATACTTAACTCCAATAAGACAGAATTTCTGCTCATCACTCCAGATGGCAACCATTCCTCACTCAACACACACTCCTTTTTCTCCTCCAGCCTTCTCCACCCAGGTCAGAAATCTTGGGGTCACCATGGACAATCTGCTGAACTACAAACAATTCATCAATAACATCAATAAAGGATTGCTTCTTTAAACTTCAATTATTAAAGAGACTAAGACCCCTATTATATTTCCATGACTTCAGATATGTTCTACAAACAATAATATTCTCGAAAATAGATTATTGTAACTCTTTACTGCTTGGTCTACCCGCTAACACTTTGAAACCTCTACAATTATTACAAAATGCCACTGCGAGGATTCTAACCAAATCCAACAAAAGGGAACATATTACACCCATCTTAAAGAACCTTCACTGGCTCCCCATCAATCAGAGAATCTTCTATAAAACCATAACAATAATCCACAAAGTCATCAAAAACTCTTCTCCAATAGAACTCACCATCCCTTTACAACTTCACACCTCTTCCCGTCCAACGAGGCTAGCCCAGAGAGGCACGCTTAAGGCCCATCCGCTCAAAACTTCTCTTAGTAAAAGAGCTCTTTCCACCGCTGGACCTAAACTCTGGAACTCTCTCCCTCCTGACCTGAGATTGGAACAATCGACTCCCACCTTTAAAAAGAGAACTCCAGACTTGGTTGTTTAATCAAGCATTCTCCTAATCCCAATAACTATTCTGATCTTTTCAATATTCGACCTCAGGCCCAACTCATTCAATTCTGAACATATATTCTCCTAAATTATTTTGTTGTTTAAATTGTACTCTCCTTACTCCGTTGAAGTTATTTATTGTTCTCATTAAGTTATTTTATTTTATTTTTCCAAGTTAATCTTCCCTGTTCTCTGTAAGACATTATTCTACATTCTGTCAATTTTATTGTTTACAATGTAAACCGAATTGATTAGTAACTTTGTTGCTAGAACTTCGGTATATAAAACTGTTAAATAAATAAATAAATAAATAAAGCCCGTAACTGGCAGTCGGGCAACTCAATATATAGGGCATTTCAAATAGAATCCATTGTCCTAAAATTATTCTGGTTCTTTGCCACGGGATCATATTTCCCCGATTCTCAAAGGTTTACACTGGTTCCCAGTTGCCTGGCGAGTTAAGTTCAAAGTTCTCACCATGGTCTTTCAAAGCCTTTCATAGGCTTGCACCATTTTGTTTCGAATCCTCCATCTGAAAATGCACCCCAGTTCGCCGGTTACATTCCTCCTCTCCGTTTTTGTTAAATATTCCCATCTAAAACAAATTCGATTGGCTAGTCTTCATAAAATAATTTTTGGTATAGCTGGTCCAAGCTTATGGAATGGGTTAACCCATGGCAATCAGATCTGAAAATGACTTGCCTCCTTTTTGGAAGCAGCTCAAAGCCCATTTTTACTCGAGCTTTCCCGGGTCGGTACAGGCTAGGAACTGGCATGGTCTGGGCACTTTGTACTTACCTCCTGGTTTGCAGATTCAATGTTTGGTATTGGGTCTTTGTAAGTTTTTACTTGTTTTCCTTAGTGTGTTTTTTGTACTTCCTTACATTCTGTCAATTGTATGCGTTTTGGTGATTTTATTATGCGTGTTTCTCTGTTTTCCATGTGGGATTCTGCTAATCTGTAGGTTCTGTGAAGGGACCTATAGCAGTCTGGTTTGTTCTGTTTTAGTAGTAGGTGCATCTGTGTTCTAGGGCCTGTAGTAATATTTGCACCTTGTACGTGGTTGTTACAGTTTGAATTTTGGGAGTTAGTGCTGTTATGGTGTGGCAGGTTGATAGGGTCTGAGTTTTTCTGTAGGGTTTTGTATAATTTCACAAAGTGTCTGACAGTGGAAGGATTTTGTGTTGCTGTTAAAGAGGTGACATCAGAATTTGAATATATTATTTATGGCACGTTATAAGAAGAAACATCCTAGCTGTGGTTTGCACCTGTTATTGGGGGAATTTCTATGGATGTAAAAAGTGTGTGTTGTGAATCTGGAGATGAAGGGTTTATATTGAGATTCTGTCCTATCCTGTATTGACAACAGATTTCACTCCCATATGGAAGAATTGGTTGAATGATGCTGTAAATTATCATATGATATTTAAATGGTAATGTACTGGGTGATTGAAATTGGCCAGGGCTTCCTTTATGGCAGAAAAGACCCTTGGGAGCAGGGAGCCGTGCTGTGATGATGGATGTGATGTATAGACGTGTCACTTTTGGCTTTCGCTCCCTCACCACCACCTCCAAGCCCAGCTTACTCTCCCGGAGTCTCTCTAGGGATGCTGTTGCCAGCAGTCCATTCCTCTCTGAGGCCTCATGGAATACTTAGCATTAGAATCTATTATGGGGCAGGTGGCTAATATAACCACCCCCCCCCCCCCCTCCCGAAAACATCCTGCAGATTATGTGAAAGTAAAGCAAAGCACAAGTAGTTAACAATATGAATAATCTGACAGAGGTGCTCCTTTGGGGAAACGGTAAGTCTGTAAATTTTTAATGCACTATTAATTTTAAGATAGAAAGCATATGTTAAATATTGTTGAAATTCGTTGGACGCCTCGGAATATTAACTACGGTCATGCAAGGGGAACTGGACGGCTCGAGCGGAGAGGGGCAGAGAAATAGATTTTCATCTCGGCAGCACGGGTTGCTGGCTGGAAGCCGGGGCAGGTTTCTGGTTTTGGAAATGGAAGGGTGGGTGGCGGATCCCGGGCTCAGCTTAGAGGAAACGGTGGTGCGGAGCGGGGCGACATGCCAAGTCTTCAGACCAGCTGGCGCAGAGCAGCTCTCTCTTCTCCCGGGAGACAGAGCAAGACTGGAACGTTTCCTGAATGTCTTCTACTGACAGAGACCACCTACTGCACACCCAGAGGGGTGGGGTACACAGGAATATACCATCCTCCCAGTTAACAAATGCTTTCCTCTGTAGTGAAGCAGGGGTCTGCGTCAGGATCTGCAGGCATTTATTTATTTATTTAGATTTTTATATTCCGCTTTTTGGCACTTCAGAGTGTACATCAGAGCGGATTACATTCAGGTGCTGTGGGTATTTCCCTGTCCCCACAGGGCTCACAATCTAATTTTGTACCTGAGGCAACGGAGGGTAAAGTGACTTGCCCAAAGGTCACAAGCAGCGACAGTGGGATTTGAACCCTCTGTCTCTCCACTGCTTGTCTCATGCCAGCCGAATCAAGCAGGTGTACTCCTCTGTTTGTAATATAACTTTGTGATATTTAATTCTACAGGGTCAGCAAATTCTCTTGTGCACAATCGATTAAATCGAACGTGCCTGAGGATTTTTTTATGGGTGGTGCAGCCAGTGCTAAAATAAATGGGTCGGTTATGTCTATAACAGCAAAAAGATTTTGGGGTCTGAATGCTGCCCTACGGGGGAAATGGGAGTTGATCCCGGGTCCCAGCATCCACTTCCTGGGCCGGTCAGAGGTGGGGATGCAGCGGAGGCAGAGTTCGCCTCCGCTGCATCTCCTGCGAGGGAGTCCTCTTTATCGATGGGAACGTGTGTGTGTGTGTGTGTGTGTGTGTGTGTGTGTGTGTGTGTGTGTGTGTGTGTTAAATTCAGCCAGAGCCGCCTGGAGCTCCACTTTAGTAATTGTGTGTGGTTTTATTGTTAAACAGTGCTGGTGCTGGGAGTGAGCATTTTCAACCTTGCAAGCTGACTGTGCAGATCACGGTGCAAGTGGAGGAATGGTCTGTCCCCCTCCCACTGCGGAGGACCCTCCCTCCCCCCCATTCCCAGTGGTATGATTTCATGGTGGAAGGAAAGGAGGAAAGGTCCTAAATAGCGGATCCTTTTTAAAGCCACTTTTGTAGGTACATAAGTGACTAAACTGGCTGGCTGAAAATCGTCTTTCCTCAATACAGCTCAAAGTAAGCGCGATCTTCCAAGCATTAAAGGCGGGATCGGAAAATAACTCATGTAGATTGCATTTCCAAGTTTATGTGCAGTTATTTTCTGTTCAGAATCCACCTGCACAGAAAAGCAGATGCAAAAGTCCTCGGATACCTCATAGCTGTAGCAAATTTCAAAGGACAAGTCTGCGTATTTCTCTTTTGAAAGTTGATGCAAAGGCCATGGTAAAAAGTAACCCCACTCTGTCCCAAAGCAGAAATTACCCCTTAATTATACACACAAGGGATCCTTTTTCTTACGCATCTCGTCCTTGCCCGGCCCGCACACCGGCCTGCCCACCTTCATGATTTCACAGCAGGTCCTGGGTCGGCCTCCCTAGCGGCTGCTGCTAGTGCTTCCAGGCCCCGGCGTCCCTCGGCGGTGGTCGCCGGGCCTTCCACTGTGCACCAGGCCTCACGCCAGCGCTCGGTGTCCTCGGCTGTGTCGGTCATGCCCCTACACGCTCGCGGACCGCCCGGCCTCTTGTAGGGCCAAGGGCGGGTCTTAGCTCCGCGGCGCGCCCTTATTGATTCCCCGTTATAAGGAAGACGTTGCTTGAACTTCTTTGCCTTGGCAGTCGGGTTGGCGTTTGTGCAAGATTGTCACTGCGTTTGTTGCTTGCTCCTGTCTTGTCCCAAGTCTCGTTCCAGGATCCTTCTGTTCCAGTTCTGTTTCTACCTTGTTCCTGCTTCCTAGTACTCCAGCGTCCTCCTATTCCTGTTCGTCTACCCAGGTAGTACCCCGGACTGTCTTACTGTTACTGACCTCGACTTGTTCCTCGACCTGCCTGTCTGCTGCCTGCCTTCTGACTCCAGTCCGTCCCTCGACTTGCCTGTCTGCTGCCTGCCTCCTGACTCCAGTCCATTCCTCGACTTGCCTGTCTGCTGCCTGCCTCCTGACTCCAGTCCATTCCTCGACTCATCTGCCTGCTGCCTGCCTCTGACTCCAGTCTGTTCATCAACCTGCCTGTCTGCTGCCTGCCTTCTGACCTCGACCTGCCTGTGACCTTGTCTGACCTCCGGTACCTGACCACTGCTCGCTGACCACTCCTCGGACTGACTTCTGGACTTTGACCTGCGCCTGCCTGACCACGTCCCAACCAGGAGGCAGTTCTCCACTACCTCAGGACAAGGGTCCACCCCCCGAGCGCAACACTTTTAGCCTAGCAATAGCTGCCATAGCAGTGGGCAAACCAGTTTAAGAACATAAGAACATGCCATACTGGGTCATACCAAGGGTCCATCAAGCCCAGCATCCTGTTTCCAACAGTGGCCAATCCAGGCCATAAGAACCTGGCAAGTACCCAAAAACTAAGTCTTTTCCATGTTACTGTTGCTAGTAATAGCAGTGGCTATTTTCTAAGTCAACTTAATTAATAGCAGGTAATGGACTTCTCATCCAAGAACTTTTCCAATCCTTTTTTAAACACAGCTACACTAACTGTACTAACCACATCCTCTGGCAACAAATTCCAGAGTTTAATTGTGCATTGAGTGAAAAAGAACTTTCTCCGATTAGTTTTAAATGTGCCACATGCTAACTTCATGGAGTGCCCCCTAGTCTCTCTATTATCTGAAAGAGTAAATAACCGGTTCACATCTACCTGTTCTAGACCTCTCATGATTTTAAACACTTCTATCATATCCCCCCTCAGCCGTCTCTTCTCCAAGCTGAAAAGTCCTAACCTCTTTAGTCTTTCCTCATAGGGGAGCTGTTCCATTCCCCTTATCATTTTGGTTGTCTTTCTCTGTACCTTCTCCATCGCAACTATATCTTTTTTGAGATGCGGTGACCAAAACTGTACACAGTATTCAAGGTGCGGTCTCACCATGGAGCGATACAGAGGCATTATGACATTTTCCGTTTTATTCACCATTCCCTTTCTAATAATTCCCAATATTCTGTTTGTTTTTTTGACTGCCGCAGCACACTGAACCGACGATTTCAATGTGTTATCCACTATGACGCCTAGATCTCTTTCTTGGGTGGTAGCACCTAATATGGAACCTAACATTGTGTAACTATAGCATGGGTTATTTTTCCCTATATGCATCACCTTGCACTTATCCACATTAAATTTCATCTGCCATTTTGATGCCCAATTTTCCAGTCTCACAAGGTCTTCCTGCAATTTATCACAATCTGCTTGTGATTTGACTACGCTGAACAATTTTGTATCATCTGCAAATTTGATTACCTCACTCTTCGTAGTTCTTTCCAGATCATTTATAAATATATTGAAAAGTAAGGGTCCCAATACAGATCCCTGAGGCACTTCACTGCCCACTCCCTTCCACTGAGAAAATTGTCCATTTAATCCTACTCTCTGTTTCCTTTTAGCCAGTTTGTAATCCACGAAAGGACATCGCCACCTATCCCAAGACTTTTTACTTTTCCTAGAAGCCTCTCATGAGGAACTTTGCCAAACTCCTTCTGAAAATCCAAGTGCACTATATCTACCGGTTCACCTTTATCCACTTGTTTAATAACTCCTTCAAAAAAGTGAAGCAGATATGTGAGGCAAGACTTGCCTTGGGTAAAGCCATGCTGAGTTTGTTCCATTAAACCATGTCTTTCTATATGTTTTGTGATTTTGATATTTAGAACACTTTCCACTTTCCACTATTTTTCCTGGCACTGAAGTCAGACTAACCGGTCTGTAGTTTTCTGGATTGCCTCTGGAGCCCTTTTTAAATATTGGGGTTACATTAGCTATCCTCCAATCTTCAGGTACGATGATTTTAATGATAGATTACAAATTTTTACTAATAGGTCTGAAATTTCATTTTTGAGTTCCTTCAGAACTCTGTGGTGTATACCATCCGGTCCAGGTGATTTACTACTCTTCAGTTTGTCAATCAGGCCTACCACATCTTCTAGGTTCACCATGATTTGGTTCAGTCCATCTGAATCATTACCCATGAAAACCTTCTCCGGTACGTGTACCTCCCTAACATCCTCTTCAGTAAACACCGAAGCAAAGAAATCATTTAATCTTTCCGCGATAGCCTTATCTTCTCTAAGTGCCCCTTTAACCCCTCGATCATCTAACGGTCCAACTGACTCCCTCACAGGCTTTCTGCTTCGGATACATTTTAAAAAGTTTTTACTGTAAGTTTTTTCCTCTACGGCCAACTTCTTTTCAAATTCTCTCTTAGCCTGTCTTATCAATGTCTTACATTTAACTTGCCAATGCTTATGCATTATCCTATTTTCTTCTGTTGGATCCTTCTTCCAGTTTTTGAATGAAGATCTTTTGGCTAAAATAGCTTCTTTCACCTCCCCTTTTAACCATGCCGGTAATCGTTTTGCCTTCTTTCCACCTTTCTTAATGTGTGGAATACATCTGGACTGTGCTTCTAGGATGGTATTTTTTAACAATGACCACGCCTCTTGCACACTTTTTACCTTTGTAGCTGCTCCTTTCAGTTTCTTTCTAATTATTTTTCTCATTTTATCAAAGTTTCCCTTTTGAAAGTTTAGCACGAGAGCCTTGGATTTGCTTACTGTCCCCCTTCCAGTCATTAATTCAAATTTGATCATATTATGATCACTATTGCCAAGCGGCCCCACTACCGTTACCTCTCTCACCAAATCCTGTGCTCCACTGAGAATTAGATCTAAAATTAGATCTAAAATTGTCTAAAATTATTACATATAAAATTAGATATAAAATTAGATCTATCTGGTAACCTACACGGTCCATCACCCATCAGTAGCGTCTGTTTATTTTCGCCTCACAGAGAAACTGTTTTCCGGTTAATTTACGCACTCTCGTAACTTGCCTCGTCGACCTTATTTAAACAGTAACTCGCCTTATAGACTTCACTGCAAATATAGTATTCATTGTATATATTTTACCATGTTCGCAACTGCTTCTGCTTACATGCGCTGCTCTCAAATTAGAAATTGATAATCTTTCCTTTTTACTTCTCTTCAAAAGCCTTGTTGTACATTCCCTGTTGTAATGTAACTTCTCGCTCTCAATGTTTTTACTGGTTAAATGGTTTACCCCCTAGTTTATTGTAAACCGGTACGATAAGACCTGGCCTTGAGCATCGGTATATTAAAAGAATTTAAATAAATAAATAAATAAAATTGCTCCCTCTCTTGTCGGTTCCTGAACCAATTGCTCCATAAAAATGTCATTTATTCCATCCAGGAACTTTATCTCTCTAGCGTGTCCTGATGATACATTTATCCAGTCAATATTGGGGTAAATGTATCATCATCATTGCATAACCACAAACAGGGCTCCGATTAGAAATGCGTGGGATATAATTTTAATATTGGATTTCTCAATATACGCTTCCTGGCAAACTGTGAGGTCTATGGGTCGGCCAAAGCTGCTCCTCTCTGTCTCCTCTGGGAGATTGCTGACGGCTTCTCCCATTCTTTATATACATTTCTGCTGCTCTGTTTACTCACACGGGTTTATATACCTTTCTCATGCTATTATTGACTCTCCCCTCACTTTGCTCTTCTGTTTACCTAGTACTTTGCACCAAGGGAACTCTCTGTTTTGTTTTGTTAATCACATGTGCCCCTCTGCTTTTTCTGCCTGCTCTGCCTGCGAAAGGTTATCCCCCTCTGCATTGCTTCCATGCTCAGACTGCTAGCTTGCACATGGGGAGGGAAGAGGGGGGTGGTCAGCATTCGGTGTTTCAGCAGAATGCGCAGAAGGCTACCGGAGGGTGCCCAGGAAGCCATTTTGTAAGGATTCAATCCCTGCTCCCAAGCAGTGGCGATGCCGACCGAGTGACCGACGAGGTCAATTGCACTGGGCTCCAGAGGAGCACCCAATCCACCCTTCTCAGCCGGAGGCTCGGCACTGCCCTGGCTGGGCTAGACCGGAAGAGGGAAAATCGGCTTTAACTGGCAAGTGAGGGCTCACCCGTGGTACCACAGACCCTAGTCTGGACAGGTTCTGATGAAGCTGGCAACCCGAAAGTGGTCAAAGAAAGTTATCAGGCCAAACCCCATCCCCCCACACCCCTTATGGGGCTGAAAATCCTCCAAATACATTGTAAATGAAGGCGTGGTCACCGGAAGCTGAGTGGATTTCCAGCAGCGTTGCACATCGGCAGCTGAGCAGGAGTGGCTGCGGTGATTTTACTGGGCCCACTATATTCACGCAGACTGCAGGTCGGGTCACTGCAAGAAGTAATGGGCGAATAGTTTGATTTGAGAGTCAAAGTAAAACTTAACCCAAGAGCCAGGAAGTTCCACCCAAAGTGACATAAACCATGCAAAAAGGGAACTGCGAAAAACCCAGTCCTGTTTGTTCAGTAATCTGTTAAACTCTTTGACGTTTGATATCGCAAGATGAGCTTTATATACGAACTTAAAAGAGATTTCAGTTACGCATCAGCAAGCCTGACGGCGTGCCCTCGCAACCTTACTGGCCGGACCGCTACATCATTTGCGTGAAAATGTGAAAGAGAAACTGTTTTTTAAAGTCTTTTTTTTTTTTTTTTGCAGATAAAATTCCAAACATGAATTGTAGTCGAGGATCAATCAGACATTTTATATTGATAATGATCTGGGCTCAACAACGGCCGATGTTTCGCATTCTGCGTAACAAAAATCTCTTAAGTTCATTTATAAAGCTCATAAGGTGATATCAAACATCAAAGAGTTTAACAGATAGGATTGGGTTTTTGGACTTCCCTTTTTGCATTGATCTTAGAATCAACTGCTTGAATTTTGTCAATCCAGGAACAGGCTATACTTGGAGAGTCAAATATATATGTAACTCCCCTTTTTCTTTTCTTTTTTTTTAAAATGTAATAAAGGTTCTTTGTTTTTGTCAGAAACCATCAGTTACACACAGTCATATTGTATTACCCAACTTAAATCTTTCAGGATTTGTTAATGCTTTCCAACATGCAGAATATTGGAAAAATGATGTAAAATGGACTGATGTCCGTCCATCCATCTACCTAGGCACAATAATTCTCCAGAAAAGAAATGCAAGTTCACTAAATTTGACACGCAGGAAGAAAATGGGAATATCTTAGATGAGTTTGAAAACCAGAAACATCAGATCGGTATTTGCAATGAATCCGAGCCTCCAAAAACATCCCTATGGCTTCCACTGGGAAAAACGCCCCATTGCTTTCCAAGAGAAAGTGTTAGAATGCGGCTCAGCACCCCCTGTTCCAAGCGCCCCCGTCCCCCATCCCCCATCCTTCCAGCATTTGGCACAGAGCAACACAGGCGGAGAGAGACCGAGACAGGGAACATCCCTGAAGCAACCAGCAAAGGCACTTCCAAAGTACATACACACCCTCCAGCAGAGAGAGGGAAATGAATGACATGGCTTTTCCATTCAACCCCCCCCCCCCCACACACACACACACAAATCCTCATACACTCACTACTTACCCCAACCGCACCACTCGCCTACATGCACATCACCATACCCTCAAACAGCCGTTCACCCCACACCTCCCCTTACACACATGAACCTACCCGAAAACCTCATCCATTCTTAACTCACACCCCAATGGCAACACCTACACCTCCCCCCCCCCATATATATATAAATATGCTCTCCAAACACCCCCCCACACACAACCCCTCCACACGCATCCAGCTTACACACAATACCCACATACACTTCTCCGCAACCACACGTACGACCTACAAATGCACAGCCATTCCCCCATATACACAGTCCTTCCACCCATACATTCCTCTACCTACCCCAAAACACAGCCGTATACGCTTCCACTACTCATAGCCACCCCTCCCACACACAAACGATTCCACTTATACCCTCCTCACACACTCCCACCCCTTCTACAGCCTGGGCACGCTTTCCCTTCTTAAACTACACTTGCCCGGCTCCTTCTGCCTGCCGTTCATTATTTCTGTTGAAAGGCAAAAGAGGTGAGGGGAGCACTGTTTTTTTTTGGGGGTGGATGGGGTTAGGAGGGGAGAAACTATAAACTGAAGAGCACTGATTTCCAAATCTGATCTTGGACGAGAGCCTCCTTCCATCAAAAAATGTCTGGTGTTCTGCATACCAGTAATTAATATTCATGAGAGAGATTTGCATACATTTGCATATTGCACTTACCTTGAAAACATGGTCTGTCTGGGAACTGGGCCAAGGGATTTTTCACAGAGGGTTCACTATGCGACCTTCAGTAGGTCAATTTCCCTTCATGTCCTTGAACTTAGATCGCAGGCTCCTTAAGGGAAGGAGCCTGCGACTTTGCAGCTTTATCCCGTGCAGCTCTCTGTGTGCTGACAGCCCTAATTTATTATAGTCTAAGAACAATGTCTTCTGGCTTTGTTAAACCGCTTTGTACTCTTTGCTACAGGATCAGTTTTTGCCCTTCACCTGTGCGAGTCTGCGTCGGCGCCCGACTTTCTCCCCTTTCCGGTCAGCAGGCAGGGCATAGTCTGCTCCATCTCTTATCCGACACCTGAAGAATTTTTATTGGACAGGGAAAAAAAAATGGGGGAAGCTCTGTGGCACTTGTGGGCTTGTTCCTTTCCATCATCCGTGGCAAGCAGAACAAGAGGGAGGCGGGTCAGGAGAGCTGGCCCCCCCCTGCACACAGCAGCAAACAGAATCTGTGCTGCAGTCCAGAAACAAGGGATAACTTAATTAGCAGAGCATTATAGCCTATTTCTCTGCTTCCTTGTCGTTGTGCTCCTTCGATGCATTTGCCCATATTATGACACGCACAGCGAGCGGCCCAATAAATGTTTGATTAAAATGCCTGCTGGGATTGCAGTGCTTGACCCATTAAATCTTGTGTTCAACTCCACTGAGCTGTAGTAGTCTGCAGTATCGGATGTTAGAAAAACAATCAGGCAAAGGAGCCGTATGAATTTATAAAGATAAATAAAATCTATTATGTTGTCAACATGTCGGGCTTGGCAGTAGAATGCTGGAAGCTGCCAGCTGTGAGACCGAATTCCAGCACCGGGCATCTGGCCTAGGACGGATTGCCCTTCTCATTTTCCCTCTCCCCCGTGGCTTGAAACGGGGCGTACAGTCAATATGTTTTGTAAATATTCGACATTCCTACATCTTTCTTTTGCTGTCTCATTTCCCACTTCCCTCCATCATGGCCTCTTATCAGTCTGTCTGTTCCATGCGTCCCCTTCATCCTTCCAGCGCTCCCTCTCATTCCACGCTCTGCCCTGTAACTTGGTCTGGGGCCTGGACATGATGGCTGCATAGAGATGGTGCTTCGTGCCCCTGCCGCGGCTACTCTGCCGCCTCCCCCCCACCCCCCCCCATCCCCTCAGGCTCCCTCCTGCTGAAACAAGAGGCGAAGGTGGTGGATGCAGCCTGTAAAGCGTGGTGAGCTGCACTCCCCGGGACCAGTACATTTATCTCTGCAGCTCCTCTTTTCCTCCTGTGTCCCTTTTCCCAGGTTTTCCTTTTCCTGTGTCAACATCTCTTCTCCACCATGTCGCCAATATTTAATGTCCCTTGTTTTTATTTATGTATTTATTTATTTATTTATTTATTTGTACGGTCCTGTAGTGTGGTTTCTAACCTTTAAGCTGCTGTAAGTGGGCGGGTACTTGTTTTCCAACCCCATTCACTGCTGTTTATGGCAGGGGTGGGGTGAAATCCAAAGCTGAGGCGCCATGAGCCTGCCTTCCTGGCTGCAAGCACTTTTTTCCTGATTAGTTGCGACCCTCCTCTCTCTGTGATTCAGTCAGCCCACCGATGGTCCTTGCTTGGGGGCCACAGACTGTGATTTCCTCTAGGACCCGGTTGCCATAGAAACATAGGATGCGATAGCAGATAAAGACCAGATGGCTCTTCCCGTTTGTCCATCCACATTTCCCTCAGAAATCCCATCCCATCCTATCCCATCCAGTCAGTCCTTTCCTTGCCTTCAGAAATCCTCTGTGCTTAGCCCATGTTTTCTTGAATTCTGATACTGTCCTCATCTCTGCTGTGTCCACAGAGAGATTGTTCCATGCGTCCACCACTCTGTGCGTAAAGAAATAGTTTCTTGGATTACTCCTGAGTCTACCCCCTTTCAACATCATCCTGAGACATCCTCCCCCCACCCTTCTAGGGGCTTCCTGTGCATTTATTCCTTGGAGATATTTAAATGTCTCTATCAAAGCTCTCCCTTCCCTCCATGGAATACATGCTTAGATCTTTAAGTCTGTCCTCATATACTTCATGATGAAGACCATTTTAGCTCCTGGACAACAGCTCTGCTTGCTTTATATCCTTTTGAAGGTGCAATGTCCACAATTGTGCACAGTATTCCAAATAAGGTCTCATCAGTGCCTTATTCAAAGGCTCTATCTCTTCCTTTTTTTCTGCTGGCTAATACTCTTCCTGTGCACCCAAGCATCCTTTTGGCTTTTGCTGTCACCTTAGCTACCTGTTTGGCCATTGGATATGGTCACTCCGAGATCCAGCTCGTGTTTTGTGCACAGAAGAACTTCATACCCTACTCCAGGCATAGCCAACTGCCTCCATTGTATGTAAATCTCATGCATATTCATTGTGGAGATCCTGAAAACCTAGTCTGTTTGTGGCTCTTGAGGACCAGAATTGGCCTCCTTATACTATACTACTGCCTTGGATTTTTGCAACCCAAATACATGACCTTACATTTTTTAGCATGGAATCTTAGCTAACAGATTGTAGGCCATTCCTCAAACTTCATCAGATCCCTCCTCATGTTTTTCCCATCTTCCAGGGTGTCTACCTATTTGCAGATTTTGGCATCATCCACAAAAGGGCAACTTTCTTGATAGCTATTCAGGAATATCACAAAAAAATTGTTGAACGGGACCAGACCAAGGATTGATTCCTGTGGCACACCACTGGTAACTCCTTTTTTTCCTCAGAGTGTACTCCATTACCACTCTCCTTTGTTGCCTCCCACTTAACTAGTTTCTAACCTAGTTGGTCACTTTAGTAACCCACAGTACCTCCTCCTTACCTCATAAGCCTTGTAATTCTGTTGCTTTAATATTATTTTTGTCTGTATAATGCTATGCCTTCTCCCTTTCTTCCTAGCCTGTCTTGCCTTATATTTGTATTCCAGTGATGGTTCTTTGTGTACCATATCTCTGAGACTGCCATTATATCCAAGTCAGCTTCTTCCATGGCTGTGCCTCTAGATCTGGAATGTTATTTCCCATACTGTGAGCGTTCATGTACGTAGCTTTCAAGATGTTGCGCTTTTTTCCCCCCCCCATTTCCCGTATCTGGGAACTCTTTAAGTTCTGATCATCCTTCGCTCGATGTAGAATAGCAGAGGGAGGACGGATGCATGAATGTTTGCTTCCCCACGCAGAATGTGTGGGGTTTTTAAAATCTTATTCTCTCCCTTCTCTCTCTCTCACCGCTTCGGGGATGATCCAAGCACTATCCCCATCAGCCCTCCCCAAGCCTGACTCCACCTCTCCCCCCCCCCCCCCTCCTTCCACCTCTGGGGCTTCAGATCTGAATCAACTGAGCCACCACTACTGCAGCTGCTTCCTGTGTCCTCCAGCCCACGTTGGCTGATTCAGCCATGGAGGCCCTTTGCTCCTTTCTCCAGCCCACACGATAACTCCGCCTCTTTCCGGCCCACATGGGCCGATGCCTGCGTGACTGAGTCAACTCGGGCACCTCCCCGTGAGTGGCGCACAGAGGATTTCGCAGGGTGTCTCCAGAGACCTGGCAGTTTGAAGGACATTTCTGAGTCTTTGGGCAAAACCCAGCTACAGGTGACAAACCGATATATGCAAAGCCCAGCGAGACAGCTTGATCTTTCTGTGACTTCATTCGTCAGTTGATTTTTAGAATAAGGGGGCATGGCCATAACAAATGATGCTCTCCATTTATTAATGGACGAAAAACAAATACAGGCACAAAAGAGAATATTAAAACTGTGCATCGGTACAAAAAAGAGAGGGTACAGAGGAAAAAGCAGAATATAAATTAATGAAACAGAGTCAAAAGATTGGCCGATTGATCTTTTTGCCCTGGTCCTGCTGCTTTTGGCTGTCTCTCTTCTGACTGCACACATTGAATCACCTACTCTTAATCGGCGCACCCAGAGCATCCTGCTGGGGGTACAGAACATTCACAAGTGGGTTTTTTTTGGGGGGGGTGGGGGGGTTTAAAATCACTTTATGATGCAGTAGGAAACTGTAAGCTTTGGGTGGTGATAACAGGGCTGCGCAAAGGCTCTTAATAAAAGCAATGCCCTCATTTGAAAACAAGCCTGTAACCTCTCAACGCTTGCATGCTATAACAGGGTCCCTGCAGCTTTGAAACACACTTGAAAGGCACCATTTCCAGACACGTTCGCTGGGTCGGTGGAAGGGCTCCAGTGTGGACTGTGTATGTGTGTGTGTGTGTGTGTGTGTGTGTGCACAGAATGGGGCTGCTACGGTGTGCCAAGTATCAAAGGCGTGGAGAGAACAGCTGCATTCTCCTGCTAGCTGCAAAACAGGAAAGAGAGGAGAATATGTACTCTATCACCAGCGACTTGGAAGCTGTGTTTCATTAGCAGTACATGGTGCCCGGGATTGATCTGCCTCTCCGTCAGGCACAAAATGTTGCTGATAATCCATTGGGAATTTCAGTACACTTTTAGTGATATTCTTGCTGTAGCACTTTGTGTCCAATTCACTGATCTAAACTTTAGAGAGGTGACAAAGTGTCAATATTAATGACTACATCAGTGACTGCAGTATTAATTATGTAGCAGGGTGAGTAAAACATGTTTTGAAGTATTCAGCAAAGTCAGCCATTAATTGTAAGTGCCATATTGTACACTGTGGCAGAAACTGTCTAACTGCAAGTTACACAGTTAAGTACTTTGGACCATCATAATAGTGGGAGGCTGCAGAGCCGGGAGTGAGGTGCATTAGTATGTGGGGGACTCGGTGCTGGAATAGCAGGGGGTGTTACAGGGCGGGAGTGAGGTGCATTAGTATGTGGGGGACTTGGTATTGGAATAGCAGGGGATGTTACAGGGCGGGAGTGAGGTGCATTAGTATGTGGGGGACTTGGTACTGGAATAGCAGGGGATGTTACAGGGTGGGAGTGAGGTGCATTAGTATGTGGGGGACTTGGTACTGGAATAGCAGGGGATATTACAGGGCGGGAGTGAGGTGCATTAGTATGTGGGGGACTTGGTACTGGAATAGCAGGGGATGTTACAGGGCGGGAGTGAGGTGCATTAGTATGTGGGGGACTTGGTACTGGAATAGCAGGGGATGTTACAGGGCGGGAGTGAGGTGCATTAGTATGTGGGGGACTTGGTACTGGAATAGCAGGGGGTGTTACAGGGTGGGAGTGAGGTGCATTAGTATGTGGGGGACTTGGTACTGGAATAGCAGGGGATGTTACAGGGCGGGAGTGAGGTGCATTAGTATGTGGGGGACTTGGTACTGGAATAGCAGGGGATGTTACAGGGTGGGAGTGAGGTGCATTAGTATGTGGGGGACTCTGTACTGGAATAGCAGGGGGTGTTACAGGGCGGGAGTGAGGTGCATTAGTATGTGGGGGACTTGGTACTGGAATAGCAGGGGATGTTACAGGGTGGGAGTGAGGTGCATTAGTATGTGGGGGACTTGGTACTGGAATAGCAGGGGATGTTACAGGGCGGGAGTGAGGTGCATTAGTATGTGGGGGACTTGGTACTGGAATAGCAGGGGATGTTACAGGGTGGGAGTGAGGTGCATTAGTATGTGGGGGACTTGGTACTGGAATAGCAGGGGGTGTTACAGGGCGGGAGTGAGGTGCATTAGTATGTGAGGGACTTGGTACTGGAATAGCAGGGGATGTTACAGGGCGGGAGTGAGGTGCATTAGTATGTGGGGGACTTGGTACTGGAATAGCAGGGGATGTTACAGGGCGGGAGTGAGGTGCATTAGTATGTGGGGGACTCTGTACTGGAATAGCAGGGGATGTTACAGGGCGGGAGTGAGGTGCATTAGTATGTGGGGGACTTGGTACTGGAATAGCAGGGGATGTTACAGGGCGGGAGTGAGGTGCATTAGTATGTGGGGGACTCTGTACTGGAATAGCAGGGGATGTTACAGGGTGGGAGTGAGGTGCATTAGTATGTGAGGGACTTGGTACTGGAATAGCAGGGGATGTTACAGGGCGGGAGTGAGGTGCATTAGTATGTGGGGGACTCTGTACTGGAATAGCAGGGGGTGTTACAGGGTGGGAGTGAGGTGCATTAGTATGTGGGGGACTTGGTACTGGAATAGCAGGGGATGTTACAGGGCGGGAGTGAGGTGCATTAGTATGTGGGGGACTTGGTACTGGAATAGCAGGGGATGTTACAGGGCGGGAGTGAGGTGCATTAGTATGTGGGGGACTTGGTACTGGAATAGCAGGGGATGTTACAGGGCGGGAGTGAGGTGCATTAGTATGTGGGGGACTCTGTACTGGAATAGCAGGGGGTGTTACAGGGCGGGAGTGAGGTGCATTAGTATGTGGGGGACTTGGTACTGGAATAGCAGGGGATGTTACAGGGCGGGAGTGAGGTGCATTAGTATGTGGGGGACTCTGTACTGGAATAGCAGGGGGTGTTACAGGGTGGGAGTGAGGTGCATTAGTATGTGGGGGACTTGGTACTGGAATAGCAGGGGATGTTACAGGGCGGGAGTGAGGTGCATTAGTATGTGGGGGACTCTGTACTGGAATAGCAGGGGATGTTACAGGGCGGGAGTGAGGTGCATTAGTATGTGAGGGACTCGGTACTGGAATAGCAGGGGATGTTACAGGGTGGGAGTGAGGTGCATTAGTATGTGGGGGACTCTGTACTGGAATAGCAGGGGATGTTACAGGGTGGGAGTGAGGTGCATTAGTATGTGGGGGACTCGGTACTGGAATAGCAGGGGATGTTACAGGGCGGGAGTGAGGTGCATTAGTATGTGGGGGACTCTGTACTGGAATAGCAGGGGGTGTTACAGGGCGGGAGTGAGGTGCATTAGTATGTGGGGGACTTGGTACTGGAATAGCAGGGGGTGTTACAGGGCGGGAGTGAGGTGCATTAGTATGTGGGGGACTTGGTACTGGAATAGCAGGGGGGTGTTACAGGGCGGGAGTGAGGTGCATTAGTATGTGGGGGACTCGGTACTGGAATAGCAGGGGATGTTACAGGGCGGGAGTGAGGTGCATTAGTATGTGGGGGACTTGGTACTGGAATAGCAGGGGATGTTACAGGGTGGGAGAGGTGCATTAGTATGTGGGGGACTTGGTACTGGAATAGCAGGGGGTGTTACAGGGCGGGAGTGAGGTGCATTAGTATGTGGGGGACTTGGTACAGGAATAGCAGGGGGTGTTACAGGGCGGGAGTGAGGTGCATTAGTATGTGGGGGACTCTGTACTGGAATAGCAGGGGATGTTACAGGGTGGGAGTGAGGTGCATTAGTATGTGGGGGACTTGGTACTGGAATAGCAGGGGGTGTTACAGGGCGGGAGTGAGGTGCATTAGTATGTGGGGGACTTGGTACTGGAATAGCAGGGGATGTTACAGGGCGGGAGTGAGGTGCATTAGTATGTGGGGGACTCGGTACTGGAATAGCAGGGGATGTTACAGGGTGGGAGTGAGGTGCATTAGTATGTGGGGGACTTGGTACTGGAATAGCAGGGGGTGTTACAGGGCGGGAGTGAGGTGCATTAGTATGTGGGGGACTTGGTACAGGAATAGCAGGGGGTGTTACAGGGCGGGAGTGAGGTGCATTAGTATGTGGGGGACTTGGTACTGGAATAGCAGGGGATGTTACAGGGCGGGAGTGAGGTGCATTAGTATGTGGGGGACTCTGTACTGGAATAGCAGGGGGTGTTACAGGGCGGGAGTGAGGTGCATTAGTATGTGGGGGACTTGGGTACTGGAATAGCAGGGGATGTTACAGGGCGGGAGTGAGGGTGCATTAGTATGTGGGGGACTTGGTACTGGAATAGCAGGGGATGTTACAGGGTGGGAGTGAGGTGCATTAGTATGTGGGGGACTTGGTACTGGAATAGCAGGGGGTGTTACAGGGCGGGAGTGAGGTGCATTAGTATGTGGGGGACTTGGTACTGGAATAGCAGGGGATGTTACAGGGCGGGAGTGAGGTGCATTAGTATGTGGGGGACTTGGTACTGGAATAGCAGGGGATGTTACAGGGCGGGAGTGAGGTGCATTAGTATGTGAGGGACTTGGTACTGGAATAGCAGGGGATGTTACAGGGTGGGAGTGAGGTGCATTAGTATGTGGGGGACTCTGTACTGGAATAGCAGGGGGTGTTACAGGGCGGGAGTGAGGTGCATTAGTATGTGGGGGACTCTGTACTGGAATAGCAGGGGGTGTTACAGGGCGGGAGTGAGGTGCATTAGTATGTGGGGGACTTGGTACTGGAATAGCAGGGGATGTTACAGGGTGGGAGTGAGGTGCATTAGTATGTGGGGGACTTGGTACTGGAATAGCAGGGGGTGTTACAGGGCGGGAGTGAGGTGCATTAGTATGTGGGGGACTTGGTACAGGAATAGCAGGGGGTGTTACAGGGCGGGAGTGAGGTGCATTAGTATGTGGGGGACTCTGTACTGGAATAGCAGGGGATGTTACAGGGTGGGAGTGAGGTGCATTAGTATGTGGGGGACTTGGTACTGGAATAGCAGGGGGTGTTACAGGGTGGGAGTGAGGTGCATTAGTATGTGGGGGACTTGGTACTGGAATAGCAGGGGATGTTACAGGGCGGGAGTGAGGTGCATTAGTATGTGGGGGACTCGGTACTGGAATAGCAGGGGATGTTACAGGGTGGGAGTGAGGTGCATTAGTATGTGGGGGACTTGGTACTGGAATAGCAGGGGGGTGTTACAGGGCGGGGAGGGAGGTGCATTAGTATGTGGGGGACTTGGTACAGGAATAGCAGGGGGTGTTACAGGGCGGGAGTGAGGTGCATTAGTATGTGGGGGACTCTGTACTGGAATAGCAGGGGATGTTACAGGGCGGGAGTGAGGTGCATTAGTATGTGGGGGACTTGGTACAGGAATAGCAGGGGGTGTTACAGGGCGGGAGTGAGGTGCATTAGTATGTGGGGGGACTCTGTACTGGAATAGCAGGGGATGTTACAGGGCGGGGAGTGAGGTGCATTAGTATGTGGGGGACTCTGTACTGGAATAGCAGGGGGTGTTACAGGGTGGGAGTGAGGTGCATTAGTATGTGGGGGACTCGGTACTGGAATAGCAGGGGATGTTACAGGGTGGGAGTGAGGTGCATTAGTATGTGGGGGACTTGGTACTGGAATAGCAGGGGATGTTACAGGGTGGGAGTGAGGTGCATTAGTATGTGGGGGACTTGGTACTGGAATAGCAGGGGATGTTACAGGGCGGGAGTGAGGTGCATTAGTATGTGGGGGACTTGGTACTGGAATAGCAGGGGGTGTTACAGGGTGGGAGTGAGGTGCATTAGTATGTGGGGGACTTGGTACTGGAATAGCAGGGGATGTTACAGGGTGGGAGTGAGGTGCATTAGTATGTGGGGGACTTGGTACAGGAATAGCAGGGGGTGTTACAGGGCGGGAGTGAGGTGCATTAGTATGTGGGGGACTTGGTACTGGAATAGCAGGGGATGTTACAGGGCGGGAGTGAGGTGCATTAGTATGTGGGGGACTCGGTACTGGAATAGCAGGGGATGTTACAGGGTGGGAGTGAGGTGCATTAGTATGTGGGGGACTCGGTACTGGAATAGCAGGGGGTGTTACAGGGTGGGAGTGAGGTGCATTAGTATGTGGGGGACTCTGTACTGGAATAGCAGGGGATGTTACAGGGCGGGAGTGAGGTGCATTGGCAGAGCTGTGTTTGGAGCCTCTGTGCCAGGGCTGTTCTTGGTGGGGGAGGGGGGCTGATTTGGGGTGATTGCCCCGGTTCCAACGCAGCCACAGCACGGTGGGAGCTGTGCAGTACGTTCCCTTACTACTTTTGGATTCTCTCTGACCCGAAGCTGTGGTGATCCGGCGAACACTTCCGGGTTTGTGACCCTCAGTTGGTCCTGTGTTATTCCCACTCCTCCTGCTGGCTCTGAGGTTTATTTCTAGCCAGGGGGTCTTGCTCTCTTGGGCTTCTAGCTCTTAAAGAGGTATCACTCCCCCTTTAAGGAAAAAAAAAAAAATGGTGTTGACTGGCTAGTGCTGCAGCCCTGTGGGCTGAGGAAGCATTCAGCCCCTCCTTTTTTTTTTTTTTTTTAAAGGGGCAGTGTCTAAGGCGCTGGCCATCAATATAAAGGTTGCTCCTCCCCCTGCCCCTGCTCCTTAACCTCTTTGGGGGGAGGTGGGGATGGAGACAGTACCCTCCCCCACTCCCAGCTCTTCAGTCTCCGGGGAAGGGGGCTTCTGGGATCCCACACCCCACACTCCTCTGGGTTTAGTACTGAAATAGCGGGGGGGTCTGCAGGGCAGAAGTGGGATGCATTTGGCAGAGCGGTGTGTGTGTGTTTGATTTTACTACTGCAGGGTAGGACTGATGTACACTGACAAAGCTGGGGGAGGGGGACGGGGGGACAGGGGGAGCTTGCACAGTGCCTATCTGTTTTATCTTTTACCCAAGCCACTGCTGATTCATATCACTCTGTGTTTTCATGAGCACTGTATTCACACATTTAATAAAATAAATTACCAACTGCAATTAAGTTAGTCTGTACACAGTTATAAAATTGCTGTTTAAATACTCAGTGCAGCTTGTGAAAACAGTACACGGTCTGCTTTATAAGTCTATGGAAACATACCTTGCATACACAAAATAAACTGCATTTCCTTGTAAGTCCCTGGAATATTTATGGAACTGTGCAAGCTACTGAGCGGTGCCAGTAATGGACTCCTGCAGCTTGTGTGTACTCTGTACAGAGAGAGATCTACATAGTGACAGAGTGAATTAGCTGTACAATGGAGAAAGCCATGGCTCCCAGATGTCTTTTTAATAGATTAAATCTTGCTCCCTAAAGCAAAGAAAGAGAATGTGATCCCCCTGAACTGTAGTTAGCTTTGTTGCCACCATGAGAGGCGAAAGTGAGAGGTGGAAAGTTCTTTTGGGGACATCAAAGGCCAGATCCAAGCAATATCCAAGGCAGCTTTTTTCCATCTTAGATAACTCTCCCACCTGTGACCCCTTCCGGATGAGAGAGCCTTCGCAAATGTTATCCAGCTTTTGGTCATCTCCTGCCTGAACTATTGTAACCCACTCTGTGCTACCCACCTGCAGCTCATATAGAACACGGCAACATGTGTGATAGCAAAGAAAAACAAATTTGCCAATATAACCCCTGTTCTGAAAACCCTTAATTGGCTCCCAATGATATTATCGCACCAAATTCAAAGTCCTAGTTCTAGGCCAGACCCTGACTTAACCTCTGGAGGTTGCTTTCTCCCTACACACCTACTCGTTCCCTATGCTCACAATCCCAGGCAGGGCTGGAAGTGCCATCCCCCAAAACAATGAGCCTCATGTAATGTTTGGCTGGCCGAAGGAAGACCCCGTGTCCGGCCACATCACCAAAACAGCGGAACACTGCCATGCCTCCCCTGCTCCGGGCCTCTCTAGGCGTCATAGTGGATAACACATTGAAATCGTCAGTTCAGTGTGCTGCGGCAGTCAAAAAAGCAAACAGAATGTTGGGAATTATTAGAAAGGGAATAGTGAATAAAACGGAAAATATCATAATGCCTCTGTATCGCTCCATGGTGAGACCGCACCTTGAATACTGTGTACAATTCTGGTCGCCGCATCTCAAAAAAGATATAATTGCGATGGAGAAGGTACAGAGAAGGGCATCCAAAATGATAAAGGGAATGGAACAACTTCCCTACGAGGAAAGACTAAAGAGGTTAGGACTTTTCAGCTTGGAGGGGGGATATGATAGAGATGTTTAAAATCATGAGAGGTCTAGAATGGGTAGATGTGAATCGGTTTTTTACTCTTTCGGATAATAGATTAGGGGGCACTCCATGAAGTTAGCATGTGGCACATTTAAATCGGAGAAAGTTCTTTTTCACTCAACGCACAATTAAACTCTGGAATTTGTTGCCAGAAGATGTGGTTAGTGCAGTTAGTATAGCTGTGTTTAAAAAAGGATTGGAAAAGTTCTTGGAGGAGAAGTCCATTACCTGCTATTAATTAAGATGACTTAGATAATAACCACCGCTATTACTAGCAACAGTAACATGGAATAGACTTAGTTTTTGGGTACTTGCCAGGTTCTTATGGCCTGGATTGGCCACTGTTGGAAACAGGATGCTGGGCTTGATGGACCCTTGGTCTGACCCAGTATGGCATGTTCTTATGTTCGAATCTTAAAGGCCCTGTGGCGGGAAACTGCTTTGCCAGTGCAAACTAAGGATATCCAGCGGCGATCCAAGCAGAGCCTCAGCAACAGATCCTCTCTGCCTAGCAGTGCGTGTTGCTAACTCCATGTCCTTGCCTTGCTGTATTGTGCTTGACTTGTTGCTCCATGTGTTGCCCAGCTGTCCTACCCTGCTTGTTTTCCTGCCTCTCCTGCTGGTCCATCCTTTGTCCAGCTCACAGTGCCTCATTTCCTTTTGTCTTGTCTGTCTGTGGCCTGTTTCTTGGTTCTGACCTCTGTTACGTATCTGACTACTCTCCTGCCTGCCGCCTGGTTTTGACCTCCACTACAGACAATGACCACTCCTCTGGACCACTGCTTGCTCTGACCTTGGCCTGTACCCAGATACTGGCTCTCACTGCCAGCCCAGACTTCGGCTTGTATCCTGACACTGTCTGACCATCTCTTACTGGACTTTCACCTAAGTCCTGCTGGCCCCTGGAACCCAAGGGCTCAACCTGAGGGGAACGGAGCTGGTATAGATGAAGCTTCAGTCTCAGTCCTAGTAAAGGCATGTCCACCAGCTGTTGGTGTGGGCCTAGTAGGTTCGCCTACTAGGTGCATCAACCACGCCACAGCACAAGGGTTCACAATCTTGACGTCGTCAATGCCACGAAGAAAACCTTTGCAGGCTCTGCTTCGACATTACAGAACTCCTGGCCTCTTCACATTAGATAGGCCCCAGATCTCACATCCTTCTGAAAACCTGAGAAAACCTGGCTCTTTGAAGCAGCGTAACCTATCAGATTCTGCATATGGCTACCAATGGCAGTATGAAGGTACCACACTTCTTCTAAATCCTAAGATTGATTTCACTATGACCTTAGTAACCCTATCTGAAGTGCGATCGACCTAAACAAATGGAACTAACTGCTAAAGCCACTGTATATAACCCCTTAGTAATAGTGCACTATTCAGACACCTTGCACTATCTATTCGAGAGACGTCTTTTGCCACGCCATCCAACTATAGTAATCCCATGGGTCCATGTACCTTCTGTCACTGTATATCTCTCACAACTGCTAGAATACTCTGTGCCAATGTACCCAATGGTACATTGCACCCATCTTACTTAATTGTTTCCTACCCCATGGTAATAGCGTCTCCTATAATGGATCCAGCACAATTGTTCTGCTATTTTATATTACTAACTCCTATCTGAATTTACATGTATCCTGCACAATTGTGAAAATGTACTATGTCATTTATTTTATTTATAACATTTATATACAGCCCTATCAAGAAAGCTGTCAAGGTGGTTTACAGAACTTAACGGCCATAATACAAACTACAAAAAAAAAACCCAAAACAATTAAAACTATCTTAAACATCAACATATATAACAAGCCTTGAACTCCTTGGCTGGAAAGGCGTGCCATGAATAAACGAGGGCAATGTGGACGGACATCTGGTATGGGAAGACCGGGACAGGAAAAGAAGAATCAGAGAAGGCCAACAGGAGCCCTGCACGTGAGGAAAGCTAATTTTCCTAAGGAAGGTGGGGGAATTTTGGAACTGGTTGTTTTCAGGATCCAGCTTTAACCAGGTCCTAAAGTGGTTAGAGGACCTCTTGGCCTGGCAATTTGAGGTCACTTGGATGGAAAGAGGGTTTGGTTCTTGCGTTGCTATGAATCGATGTCGAATTTAAAGAGCCAGGATGCTTTGTTGGCCTCTGTAAATATTGTAATTAAACCGGCGCTTCTGCACTGTTTCACCAAGGTCTGGGGTTTCTGGAATGGGCCTTTACCCCCCCTCTTATTGTCTTCAGAGCATAAAGACCCCTCTACTGCAAAGCTTATATCCTCTCCCTCCTGCGTTCCAAAGGAACTATCAATTCTCAGAAACAGGGGGGTGAGATCTTACTCCATGCACAATGCCTTCCTGCATCCTAAGGCTCATAAATATTAAGCAGAAAGAGTGGCTGAGGGTTAGAGCAGTGGGCTGAGTCACTTTATGCCCCATTGCTTTGGGTACCCAAGGACTGTTGTATCTGAATACTAAATACTGAATGCCACCTTGAGCATTAATTGGAAACACAGGTTAAAAAGCCAGAAACATCATTGAATAATAAGTATTTTTGCTGTGCACTTAAAACAGGGTATATCTGGCCTTAAATCTCCCGCACTTTCAGCCCCCACATCTGGCAGTTTTCAGCCCCTTATTCTATATTTTCAGTGTCTGCATTCTGCATTTTGCTGGGTTCCCTGACATGTTCGGCATCAGGGTCTTCATTTTATATAACGTTTTCCAGGTTAATCAACAATTCTCCAGGTAGCATTTCAGAAAATGTTTAGCATACTACTTGGAGTATTTATCAGGCTACCCATTTTTGCTTTGAGGTTTTATTTTGTTTTTAATTCTTGAAGCCATTTCCTTGCAAGACCCTGGCACTTCTGGAAGGAGCTGTGTTCAGAACAGTTTCACAAATATTATTATTGTGCATGATGCTGTTTGACACAACAGCCAACATTGTTCAATCAAATCAATGAGTGTGTTTGTGTGTGCAATGCCATCACTTTCCACACAGACATTTAAAAAATGATAAATTGAGTGTGATTTTTGTTTCTCAGCATTGTCTTTTCAATGGTGTAGAATGGATAAAAATGTTATTTATTTTAATTTGATTGTGCACCCTATCATCAAAACCCAAAGTGAGTTACAATTCATTATACACAATATACAAACTCAAATTTAAAAAATGAGAGCAGTAAAAACATTAATCACATCATATGCAATGCATCGGACCCTAACAAATAATGCCCAACTACCCATACAAAATTGTCCTGACATTGGGTCCGTGTCTCACCTCATTCAGTGGTCACGTAATGATGACAGAACTCCCAGCATCCCGATCTACCTTATTACTTCATTTGAAATAACGGGTCAAGTTTTATCACTATTTAACAGACTGATTAGTCAAATACATAGCAGAATATGCACACTTTGGCTTTTTTCCTGACAGAGCAAATATTTCACCTCCTGATGTAATTTGGTGGACGATGAGTTTCAAAGGGAAAGGCTTTGGAAATCTTTTTTTTTTTTTCTTTCAATAGTCTGTGAGGTTTAATCGCGAGGTTGTTCCATGCTCTTTGGAAATCCGACCATCTGATTAGTATTAGTTAAATGTGTTCTTCTCCCGCCATACCAACTGAGAGATGGCAAATGGTGACATCTTGGCGATGGAACAATTGCCAAAACTAACAAATAAGGCAAATTATTTTTAGCTTAGTATCTTAATCTTCTAAGATTCTCGTGTCTGAGTGTTCTCTGTCCCTTTCCCCCACTTCTCCCCAGGAATTGTACTAGACCAATTATGAAGATGCACTAGGAAAGTGAAATTGATAAATATTAATACTTGTCCATGAACTCCACCTTTATAGCCAATCATTGTTTGTTTGTTGAGTTATAACTACGAAAGTTACCTTGTAGACCGTTGTGGTCTACGCATGGAACAACGGGATATAAAATGTTGAAATAAATAAATAAATAAATAAGCGTGTTCCAGATAACTGTTGAACTGCTCGTACAGTTTCATTCAAGCTTCTGCCCCCTGACACTCGGACTCCATTTTATTTTTCTTTCCAGTAGGGAAACGGGTCAGCTCAGCTGAAATCTCAGGGGAGACGTCGCAGCACGTCGCGATCTCGTCACTCATCATTGGAAGTATAGTCCTAATCATTTGCATATTACTGTTACCCAAGAAGGGAAATCCTCACAGATCCGGCATCTGAGATCTGCCCAGTTTACCACTATTACCTGGAAACTTTAGATTGCATTGGCATGGATTATAAAGAAAAAAAATAAAACAATAACATAGCACTCTGGCATGGCCTTTAAACTGGATAATATTGGAAGCTATGGAACCAAAAATTGCAGCAATTTAAAAAGAGAGGTTAAATACAATTTTTTGAAAAACTAGCTAATATTTACCACTATTTAATCTGTAGAATGATGGATTTCTAATGGGTATGAAGGCTGCTCGTGTCTTTATGGGGCGCGATCTATAGGGAGTTACATTCCAGCGCCCTCTATGGAGGGCTGCCCTAAGGGTTTGCCACATTATAATCAAAAGACACATTAAAAAGAGCGATTAAACAGCTTCTTAATTATAAAATGTACCTTTTACCAGGAGTACTTTGGATACTAAGTGGACATTTATTAACGTCAGATTAGAGTGGAATTCTTTGAGAAATTGCATGTTAAATGTACACTCGTAGCTAATGAATTTGTCCTCATTAATGTTGTTGCAATAAATATTAAATGTACTAATCATTTTGTCACACACGCGCATTAGACAAAGTATTTCTTCTGTATTTAATGCCGCTTTTTAGGTGCTCTTTGTTCTGTGTTAAACACCTTTTGCTCCGTCTGTCCGGGGGGAGGGGTGGTTCCTTTTCGTGGATGGGTTTGGCTGAAGATTGGTAGGAAAGTCTTCCTGGGGTGCCAACACACAAGACAGATTCATCCAGGGGAGGGAAACTCCAATAGATGTGCCAGGAGAAGGGCGAACTATCCATCAGTGGACGGGGGCCGGAGAACCGGAGCCTGAAACACATTTTCCCATACGTTATGCTAGAAATGTCTCCAGGTTGGGGGCTGAAGAGTGTGCTGGGGATTTTACAGGACTGTTGGTATATCTGAGCTTTTTAAAATCTTCTGGCAGGCAGGTGGAGAGCTACACTCCCAATAAAAACGTAAAGGTGAGGTGCTGAATTTACATTTATGTATTCATTTCTCACGCCTTATATACCGCTCAACAGATAGCAGGTCTGGTCAGAGCGGTTTACGACTCACATATATGGAAGATGGTGGAAAAGATTAAGCACCCTCTACTGTAAATCAGTTTCATGCAACTTTTTTAGCTTTTCAACCTCAAGCCAAAATCTTCCTCAGGTGGATTGGTCTTCAACTGCTGTCCGGCAAGGCTGGAGGAGGGGGAGAGTTAGAAGGCCGGGTATTCTGGCAGCAGCCTCTCTCTAGCTTTGGTGGTTTACTCGATTACAAAGGCTGAATACGGGATATTACGTTACGTTATGCATTTATAAAAAGGGACTCAGGAAGGCTCACAACCGTACGGGGTGAGGGCCCGCTTATTGGATTGCACATTGGATCTCCTGTGCACATCTGCTCAGGGAGGCTCTATACCCACGGAGGAAGAAAACAGAAGTTGACCGGACAAGAAATGTATATCCTACAAAGTAGTTGTACTTGTGTGGTTGGCAGCCGGGATATATCCTTACCCTGTAGATAAGAACATCTGGGCAGACTGGATCGACTAATTGGATTTTTCTGTCTTTTTCACCTACTGTGCTGCTTAGATTATAAAAACAATTATTTGTTAAAAATGATTACAGAAGTTAATTTTTTGTGATTGAGGGTGCTGTGCTGGGTCATACAGTAAAAAGCTAAATAGGTCCAAGAGCCTAGGTGGCTGCCGCCATGGGGTTGGGCTGCTTGCGTTTGTTGGGGGAAGCTAAGGAGGGAGCGGGGAAGCGGGAGCCTATCCATTACCATCTCTATTCTCTACCCGCAGCACTAGTACAGATTGCATTATCCATACCCAAACGCTTCAGATGTTGATGCATGTAGCTTAGATACACTACAGTAGGGATGAAAATGAATTATTTTCTTTTTTTCTAGTGCTTTTTTTTTTTTGCATGTAGGAAATAGCTGGGAGAGCTGAGCCTAAGAAGCCTGAAGAAAGCCTTTTTATTCCTGCCGCAATCAAAGTTAGTTACCCCAAGAGACTTGAATAAAACACAGGTTTTGTTCCTCTCCTCCTCCACCCCTTCCCATTCTGGTTACAGATTCTTGTTGCCTCTTAACCGTGGCAGCAGAAGGAATACCCCCCGCCTTTAGAGAGTAAAATCCGATCGCGTGTGTGGTGGAGGGCCCTGCAGAGATGAAAGAGGTTGGCAGATAAAGAATCCCAACTTAAGAAGCCGTCTTTCTGTCTTTGCGCACGCGTAGACGAGGAAAACAAAAAAAACCCCAAACCCAAGCTGTGCTCCCCCAGATCGCGCCCTTCTCTTCTTTTCCGCCAAACGAAAGGGAAACTCCCCTGGCCTGCCGGGAGTGCAGAACGACAGGCCTCTCCTGTCCTGGGGCCGGGAGCTCTCCTTCAGCTGACCTTACCCTCTGGGAACAGGAGAGGCCCGAGGCTGGGTTCAGCAGGGGATAATCTCTCCAAGCTCTGCCAGGTAGCTGGAGTCCCATCGGGGCTTTGGCATTGCAAGAAGCTGACCGGCTGGACGCAAATGGGCAATTTCTGCTCTGGACAGCTCAGGGAAGTCCACAAGATAATGTGCTGCAAGCGAGAGAATGGAGTAAAATATATAATGCAGCGCTGTCTGATTTCCAGCAGAAATATTGCATCGTGTGCAGAATGTAAAGGGCCGGGCGCTGCCGGTGATAAGAAGTGGTAACGGCTGTGGATGTTGAGTTGAAGAGCGATCACCCCCACCCTCACCCCAAACCCATCGGTATTATTTTTATTAGCCGGCGGGAGGATCTTTACGTCCGATTTCCTTCTGTAAATCTGAACCTGTATATTGTTTGTTTCTGTTTTGTGCTTTCCCTGGGCCGGGCACCTCAGAACACAGTGACCCTGGGTGAGATTTAGCCGCTTTCTCGGACTAAATCCTTTTGTTTTCACTATTGTCATCATCATCATTATTATTATTATTATTATTTTTAATGAAAAACCAGACCAACGTGAGTTAGGCCCCTGCCTTCGTGCTTCCTCATTTTCTCCTAGCTTATAACCATTGCTAATTATTATACCAATTTCATAGCTAACTAATTAACTGCTGGAAGGGGAACATGGCCTTTTCAAAGGTTAACCTGCATATTTTATATTATAAATTTTCCCTCTCATTTGTTTGTTACAATCTGGCCTGCCTGACGCTGGTCTGTGAACGGTTTCAGTCATGAATGTGTAATCACAGACACTGCAATGAGACGTCGCTCTTCTGATACAGCGGTTTTCATTCATTGGGGGGGGGTTTAAACAAAATCTACATGAAGGGGAAACTTAAGGAGCACTGCAGTCTCTGCGAGGCTTTCACACCAATATAATTTCTTGAAAGTGCTAGAAGGGTCACTCGGGGTCTTTAACCTCCCGCCGTGCAAGTGTGGAACTGGTGTCCTCCCCGCAAGGTAGTCAGAGGTGAGACCTAGGAAAAGAAGACCTTACATTTCGTTTATTGCTGACAGCTCCTCATCTCTCTTGACAGCCATGGATGGTAACCTTCCCCCTTTCTGATCCCAGCCCCCACCCTCACCACCCCCCCTCCCCCAATGATTCATTTACAAAGAATTATTCTTTAAATTATGTTGGCATCTATCTACACCAGGGTGCTGTCCCCCTACCTACCACTTCTTGCAGCTCTCTCAGATGTGCGCTGTGACCCCCCTGGGACCTGCACATCCTGCCCGCAACCCAGATGTGCAGCTGTTCAGGCAGGGCTCGGCAAAAAAGTGAAAGAATATATAACAGGGGTGGGTGGGGTGGCAGCCCTCTGTGAAGAAGGGGAAATTGCTGGGGTAGCCATTGGCTAACCGAATGGTAAGAGTGAAGCTGACAGCCTGGCACCTCGGAATAACAGCAGGAGATGCGACTCAGCTGGATGGGGAGAATTGTTTATGCGGCTTACGTGTTCTTTCCGCAAAGCTCCGAGACCCTGCAGCTTTTACTGCGACCTCACCACAGTATTAAGGGCACTCAGCAAAGATAGCCAGGCTGCTTCTAGAACTGCTGACTGCAGGAGAGGGGATAAAGAGGGAAAAGTGCTGGAAAGCCGCCGTTTATTTCTTTTTGTACTGGGGAAAACCTTTCCATTTCTTCCACTGCACTGCGGACTGAGCCAGAGCTAGTAGCAAGGTATTTGTTTGGCCCCAGTTTCTCTCTTCCCGCTCAGTTGGAACCTGCCTCTTACTGGGTGCTCACGGTGGCCCAAAATGAGATATTTTAATATCCAGAGATTATTCTTAGGGGCCCATAACCTAGCTGTACTCTTTTTGTAAAAGACTGTCAGATCCTCCTTCAGGTCACAAAGGCGTGACTTAGGAAGCTTATGCAAATGGAAAATGAAATTTAATGTGGACAGGTGCAAAGTGATGCACTTACGGAAGAGTAACCCAAATTACAATTACACATTGCAAGGTTGCACATTAGGAGTCTCCATTCAGGAAAAGGATCTAAGTGTCATCGTTGATAATGCGTTGAAATCTTCGGTTCAGTGTGCGGCAGCAGCAGCCAGGAAAGCAAATAGAACGCTAGGGATTATTAGGAAAGGAACGGAGAATAAAACAGAGAATATCATATTATCATAATGCCTCTGTATCTCTCCATTGGGCAACTTCATCTTGAGTATTGTGTGTAGTTCTGATAACCACATCCCAATAAAGATATAGCAGAATTAGAAAAGGTACAGAGAAAGGCAACCAAAATGATAAAGAGGATGGAATGATTTGCCTATGAAGAAAAGCTAACGGGGTTAGGCCTCTTCAGCTTGGAGAAGAGACAAATAAGGGGAGAAATGATAGAGGTCTATAAAATAAAGAGTGGAGTGGAACAAGTAAATGTTAATCGGTTGTTTACAGTTACTAGGTAATGTATTCAAAACCAGTAAGAGAAAGTATTTTTTTACTCAATACATAATTAAGCTCTAGATTTCGTTGCCAGAGGATGTGGTGAAAGCTAATAGTGTAGCTGCATTTAAAAATGTTGTGGACAAGCTCCTGGAGGAAAAATCCATAAACCATTATTAAGATGGAGTTGCAGAAATCCACTGCTTATCTCTGAGAAAAGCAGTTTGGAATCTGTCTACCCCTTGGGATCCTGCCAGATTACTTGTGACCTGGATTGGCCACTATGGCAAGTTTACGTTCTTATGTACATCATTAGATAATTCATGGCTTACAGAATTATATGTAGAGTGATCATATAGCTCCATGTCCAGGGGACAAGCTGAGCCAATTCTGGTTTTACACCCGCCCCCCATTGCATGAAAGGAGATGTAGTCCTGCTTTACTTAGGCTAGACAATTTCCATGCATGCAAAGGAGTAAATCTGGAACTGGCTTAGTTTGGCCCCCCTGGAAATGGAGCTACGTGGTCATCCTAATTATAAGGTATGACAGCCTGGAAAGAATAGAGTATCTTTCTTAACATTTTTACAGCTGAAATACTTAATTTTCCCTACAACTGTCTTGAAAATTAAGAAATAATTATTCCATGTTTATTTTAGTTCAGCAGTTTCATGTTGGCTATGAAGTCATAGGGTCCTATTTCATATGAGGTCACTAATTGAAAATGCAATTTTACTGAGGCTCTCCCTTGCATACTAGAGGTTATGTATGCCTGGCATATTTTATCTTTGGATAACTGTTGTATTGACGTGTGATAGGGCAGATAAATCCCCATACATTGTTGCAAGCAGGTAACAATTTTATAATAAAATAATATTATAATATATATATAATATATATAATATACAATAATAATAATAAAATAATATAATAACATTTTCTAATAAATGTTTAGAGGCAGATATGTTAAGGCAAAAATATTTTGAAAAGTATAAAAGTTTATTAGGCTGCAGAATTCAGATCTGTTGAAAGTAAGCAGCACTCAGTAAGCAGTAAAAATACAAAGAGCTTTGTATATAATTAGGAGCTCCCTTAAAGGGAAAGATAAAGAAAAAAAAATGTGGGTGGCCAAAAAGGTGTCCATGAGTTTTAAAAACTAGAGATCTTGATAAAAGTGTTACATGGGAAAATACCAACAGATAAAGAGCAAAATGGCCCATCTAGGCTGCCAAGTTGAGAATCTTCCATTGTAGTTAGATGGGGTACATTTGGGAATATTTTATGCTCAAAAGTATGGCCCAAATCTGTTACATGACCTCCTTTTTGCTTTCTTGGAGCTCTGGTGCAATGGTATCACTGCTGTTCACTGCTCTTGCTGGTTACCTCCATGCAGGGTAGACCTGTGGCATAGCCACGGGTGGTAAGTCTATTTCAACTTCACAGGTTTATGCCAAGTACTATATGTAGGCCCCTCACTCTCAGGGTCTGTAAAATCCAACAGACTCCTAATTAGGTACGAGGCCACCTTACTTTAATTACAACATTTTTTTATGATTTTCTTTTTTATGTGTTAAAACTTCCCCATGTCAATCAATTATTCAATCCGTTCAATTTTCGCAAACTGAGCTCAAAGGATACGAGAGAAAATCAATCACTACTTATCTGTTCCAGTTTTGGTTAGTCACCCGACACGCGCGTGTTTCGAACCACAGGTTCTGCTTCAGGGGGGTTTCCTTCCGTATCTATCTCCTAGACGTACTTCTCAGCTTCAGTCCTACAATACCAGTGATACGATTGGGTGGATGTTGTGGATACACATTAAAGGTACACTGGATTACAGTAGTATACGGGTATAAGGTTGTGATAGCCACGGGTGGGCCATGGCTCACCCACTTTGGGCTCAGGTCCAACCAACAAGAACTGTCTGACACTGGAGCAGAAATGCCATCACGGGATCCCATCCCCACGATGGCAAAGAAGAAAGCCAGGGCAGCAAAGCCATCATGGGATCCCATCCCCGTGACAGCGGAGGACCAGAGCAGCAGGTCCGTTATGGGATCCCATCCCTGCAGTGGCGGATGTACCTAATGAAAAGTCCCCGTGTGTGTGTGGTTGAGAATGGGAGCCTGGGTGTATGTGTGGGGAGATGAGAATGGGAGCCTGGGTGTGTGTGTGTAGGAGGTGAGAATTGGAGCCTGGTTAAGTGTGTGGGGAGGTGAGAATGGGAGCCTGGGTGTGTGGGTGAGAATGGGAGCCTGGGTATGTGTGTATGTGAGTGAGACTGGGAGCCTGAGTGTGCATCTATGGGTGAGAATGAGAGGCTGGGTGTCCATCTATGTGTGTGAGAATGGGAGCTGGGGGGGGGGTTGAGCATGAGAGCTTGTGTTTGTGGTAGAGCATGTAAGAGTGAGAATTTGTCTGTGTGTGTATGATAGAGCATATTAGAGTGAGAGCTTTGTGTGTGTGTGTAGAGAATGCGCGAGACAGAGCTTGTGTGGGGGGAGTAAATGAGAGTGAGAGCTTGTGTGAGTATATGGTAGAGCATATTAGAGTGAGAGCTTTCTGTGTGTGTAGAGAATGTGAGAGCTTGTGTGTGGGGGGAGAGTATATGAGAGTGAGAGCTTGTGTTTGTGGTAGAACAAGTGAGAGTGAGAGCTTGTGTGTGTGTGTGTGTGTGTGTGTGTGTGTGTGAGAGTGAGAACTTGGGGGGAGGAGAGCATATGAGAGTGAGAGCTTGTTTGTGTGAAGGAGTCTGTGAGAGAAAGCATGAGCCTCTGTGTATATGGGAGGGAGGGAGGAAGGATAAAAAAAAAACAGTAGGAGAACAAACAGAATGAGAAGAGAGACTCTAAAAAGGAATTAGGAAATGACCAACGAGTGAAAAGTGGGGAAAAAAGAGACTGGGACCAACTGATTAGAAAAATACAAAGACCAGACAACAAAAGTAAAAAACTATATATTTTTTTTAATTTTAGCAATTGGACTATGCCATCTTTGGGAATGTGCATTTCTTGTATTTTTCTCTTTCTTCAGAATTCCACTGTTCAGAGTCTAGTTTCTCAGGCTTTCTATTTTGGTTTTATCTGCATATTCTGTTTCTGATTTGTAGTCCCTTATTTCTGTATTTGGTAAGGGTCGGTCTCTGTTTTGCCTGTGTGGGTGTGACTGAGGTGCAGTATTTCCCCCAGTGTGTAGTTTCTCTGTAGTAGTCCAGCTTGTTCTGTTACTCCAGTAGGTTTTGTAAATGTTCTAGGGCCTGGTGTAGTATTTGCATTGCTGCTTTTTCATAAGGTTGCTGTTGTTTGAGTCCTGAGAGTCAGTGCTGTATGGTATGGCAAGGTTCTAGACATTTCTTTATTTGCAGGAGTTTGTGTTATTTCACAGAATGTTTGGTAGTTGAAGGATATTTTTTGCTGAAGTGACACCAGAATTTGAATATTTTTTTTTCATGTTGGTTGTAATGTGAATTATTCTAGTTCTGCTCTGCACCTGTTCTGATAATTAATGCTATTTTATTGTAGTTATAATGATTTGTGGCTTTCTGCAAAGAGGATTCCTGAGAGAATACATTGATTTTTGTTTTATTACATGATTGATTGGATCTGTTTGTTTTCTTTGCTTTTTACATGATATACTTGTTCATTTATAAACTGCAATAAATATAAATTATTACAGATTAATAAGGAATTTTTAATGCTGGTAAGTGCTTGAAATAATTGAGGTAAAATGTTTTAAAGTTTCACGCATGATGCATAATGGTTGTTGCAAACTACTTAGAAAACCACTGTAGGGTGCAGAATAAGGCATTATTTATCAATAAGAATACAACTAGTAGGTCTCAGACCTGCACGCCTACAGCCCACCCAAAAAATCAGTTCTGGCTATGCCAATGATGTAGACCACTGCTGACATGTTTCTTGCTCCAATAAATGTCACAGCCTGCCGAGGATCCAGGATTTCCTAGGACCAATATGGCTACTAGATTTCCTTATTCTAGACACAATAGGATGTTTTTACTACTTGTCATGCATTTGATTTACTTCAGAATGCAAAAGAAACGACTTTTCTTTCAGAAGAATTTGGTTTTCCTGTATTGGGATCTGGTATACTTCGCTTCACCCCTCCTCATTTTTTTGACCACCTGATCCAGGTCAGCCTTGAAAGGTTGATTCAGTTCTGGTTTTCAACCCCCACCCCTCACCCCCACATTGCATTTATAGGCTCGTAGTCCCAGTTTGCCTAGGAAAACCAGGAACAACAAGGCCACAGATACAGCCGGCGGGGAGGGAAGGAGCAGAAATCAGAACTGGATCTTCCTCTCAGGGGGCGACCCTTTTCTTTGAGCCCTTCCTACCTATTACCTTATTATTAGTTGTCTGGTTTTTATTGTCTGTTTTATTTTGTTATGTTTTTATTATTTGTTATGATTATGTATGTGATTTAGTTCTGTAATCCACCATGAACTATTGTGTGTGATATGTGCTGACAGTAAATTTCAATAAATGCTAACTACTGATGTGCCTAAGCCCGGCACACCAACGTCTCCCTCTTCCCCGTACTCCTCAGGCTTTGAACGAGCTCAGAAAGCAGCTTCCATGCTGGGAGTCGCTCCGAGTATGGGGTTTCAGAACTGATACTTGCCTTAAGAGCGGGACCATTTATACTCTGGAATCATAAGTTACGTTTGTTTTCACTTTTAATGGCACATGTGTTTGTATGGATTCCAGAATCAAAAAGAGAAATGGTTTTCTGGTAAAGGGCGATACTAATGCAACTGACTCTGAATGGCCTGCATGCCTTTGTGGGCAAGAGACCAGGAGATTAGTCGTTTGCATAAACACCGGTTTCTGATACCAGAAGCTTAAAAAATTATTTTTTTGTATGATGATATGTTAGTAATTTTTTACCTCACGGTTGCTTAATTATGGTTTTGATATTTCTTGCCATGTCTCTGCTTCTGCGAATTGGCGATATTAGGCCCTTCAGAAATGCCAGGGCACTGCCCCATGGAAAGGATTTGTATTTTAGGTAGCTTTCCATGCATTCTGTGGAAACACACATTATTTGCTGTATGTGTAAAGGATGTGTAATTCCTTTTGAAAGGAATTTCTTTCATGGCAGCACTTTTGCTTTATAAGAGCCCATTAAGGGTCGGTTTCTGTTAAAAAGATCATGCCACTTATAACACTTTGTACTGAAAAGGTCCATTTCAGGTCTTGGGAAACCAACCCACGTGTTTACTAAGCCCTCTAATTTTCGTTGTTCAAGATCAATTGACAAACTAAAAAAAAAAATCAGACAAATACAGATTTGGAGGTAACGTAATAATTTATCAGAAATACAGACTGTTTAATGCAGTCAATAGATGAGAAGCACAAACTCTGTGTATATAAATATATATATATATTTATGTATTATCCAGCAATAATTCTCTGTGCTTATCTTGACACCAGCGTGCAGGCTAGATGCTTTATTTTTTGGCTGTGAATTTCTGTTATATCTGTAAGCAAGATTTGAAGATTACATTTCAGCATGTCTCTTCTAACCACAATTTAACGTTCACCTTAAAGCAAGTAACATTTTAATGCAGCTAATGGTTTTTAGGCAGAAATGACTATAAACCAGACATAGTCTAAAAATGAATCTTTTTTTGTGATTTCCCTAATGTTTCACAAATCTTTGTTGAAGTTTTTTTGTTTTTTTTTAAATTCTCCTCCTCCTTCTCTGGGCTTTCAGCTCAGTCGGAATCAGAATTGAGATCCAGCACCCTGAGCCTTCATTCACAATTTACCCGGGGATTTTCCCTGTATTTTACGTTCCCCCCCACCTCCGTTACTTTTAGGGCAGTTGCTAGCGTTGCTTGGGATAAGCAGCTTGGAATCTATCGATCCTTTGGGATCCTGCCAGGTACTTGTGACCTGTCTTGGCCACTGTTGGAAAGAGGATACTGGGCTTGATGGACCCTTGGTCTGACCCAGTATGGCAAGCCTTTGGTTCTTATGCCTTATATTAAGATTTTGCATGCATGACATTAAATGAAGTTTTACTGTCATATATGATAAAATATTAAGGGAGAGAACAATTAGCCACTGTAGGCGAGACTTTTTTTAATGAAAATAAATTCTATCAGTATAATTTTTACAATAGCGATCATTAGCGCAGCATCAGAAACGTTGAAATTAATGGGTTCGGCTGCATAAGTTATAACTAACAGATTATATAAGGCTTTGATGTATTGAAATAGTTCAGCTGAAAAGTTAAGCAACTGTTAGCATTCAGTATTCCAGAATCAGATTCATTGCAATTGAAGAAAATCAATTAAGTATCTGTTGTATGTGGCAGATTATAGAAAGCATTTACATATTGTAGATTAACGTGCTAACAAGGCACATCAGCCTTAATTGCCTATTTGCTGGAGGTGATTGCAACTATGAAACAAATTGATAGATATTTTTGTCCCAAATGTTTAAAGAAGCTAATCCTCTAAATAGGACCCTGGGACATAAGGGGTTAAGATCTGGGGAAATGGTTCATTCCTAGAAATATGTACTTGGTGGAGGGATGGGAGCGGCACTAAGAACAGGATTTCCCTCCTGGCCAGCGAGGGTCCGTAATGTTTTCTAGGCAATGCCTTCTAGGGTGGAAAGTTGTATAAAAGAAGGGGAAATAAAGGTAAGAAAAGTTTGAAAAGTGCCTCCTTGTGGTCTTCTTCCCAGATTGTTCTTTGCTTTTCTCTGTCTGTTTTGCCTTCTGACATTCCTTCCAGTAGTAAATCATCTAATGTGCCACCAGAACACACGACCCAGCAAAACAGTTTTCTGCTTAACCAGTCCTGAGTAGGTGCTGAGCAGATATTCAAACGCTGCATTGTCGTTAGGCCGTAACATTCTCCAACCAAGACTCCCCTGCATCCCTCATCGGACCTCGGTGGCTGCATTGAATTCTACTTTTGGACACGGAGAGTTTGCTGTAGCTGTGCTCACAATTCCGTTTTAACGAAACTGTTTGTTCTATGGTATATTTTCGACCTTTATGGACAGGTAGTTTGATTTTGCACCCGCTGTACAGTCTGTTACTGGAGACGGCACCCACAAACCTTCTTTTCCTGCAGAAAGTAGGCCTATGAGCAGGGATGGGCTGTCATTTTTAAACAGGTGAATTGCACCAACATTTTATGTTTCATTTCCTGACGTTTCCTATCTAAAATGAGACAAAAAGCAACAGAATTTAGTTTCTGCATTTTAGCTTCTGCTAAAAAACAGAGATGAAGAAGAAAAAATAAATGGAATATGAAATTGAACAAAAGGTTTTCCCATGCATGCCCGTGGCATAGAAACATAGAAATGACGGCAGAAGAAGACCAAACGGTCCATCCAGTTTGCCCAGTAAGCTTTCACACTTATTTTTTTCATACTTATCTGTTACTCTTGTCTCTTATAAGTAACTTTTTGGTTCTATTTCCCTTCCACCCCCGCCATCGCTGTATATAGCAGTGCTGGAGCTACATCTAAGTGAAGTATCTAGCTTAATTGGTTAGGGGTAGTAACCGCCTTAATAAGCAAGCTACTCCCACGCTTGTTTACTCAGCCTGTGCAATTCAGTCCTTGTAGATTGTTTGAATATAAATCCTCTTTTCATTCATTCCCCCTGCCGTTGAAGCAGTGAGCTGCGCTGGATATGTATTCCAAATGAAGTATCAGGCTTGATTCGGGGTAGTAACCGCAGTAACAAGCAAGCTACACCCATAATTATTTGTTTTACCCAGACTATGTAATTCAGTCCTTGATGGTGGTTGTCTGAATATAAATAATCTTTTCTTCATTACCCCTGCCGGGCAGTAAGGGAGAAACGTAGGCCTGTGGTTTTATGTGGGCTTGGGTTGTTTTATTATGATTTATTTTGAAATACTTGTGTTGATATGTATGTCTGTTTTTATATGGGTGGTATATTAAATCAGAATAAACATAGGAACATGGAAGGAGATTATAGACAGCAAGACACAAAGGAGTCATTTTTAGAAGCATGCCTGCGTCCATGTGCGCGCGGCTCCCGGCTGTGCGCCGGCGTGCGCATGTTATAAAATTCGATGGCTGCGTGCACATGCGTGCCGATTTTAAAATCCGCGTGTGCATGCCCGGGTGGCCTGTGACTCACACACGCGGGGGGGGGGGGATTTTGTAACCTATGCGCAAACAACGCAATCAGGCCTCCCCCAGTTCCCTCCCAGTCCGCTCCAATTAAGGAGTAGACTGGGAGGGAACTTCCCTATCCCCCTGCCTAACCTTCCCTCTCTTTCCCCTCTCCACCCCGACCCCTAACCCCTACCTACCTACTCCAAATTGTTTTATTTCACTACTTGCTGCTCCTCCAGAGCAGAAGTAGTTTCTGCGCACCGGCCGGCTGCTTCCCCGGTACAGCGGCTAATGACACAGAGAATGCAGGAGGGCGTGCAAGGGTGGGGGGAGTACTGAATTTCATATTTTAATTTAAATACCAAAAGTTTGCTATCTTGAGCTTCTGAAAGGTCATGCAAAACTATTCTGGCTGTATGCCAAATTATTTTCTCTCTCGCTGTCTCAGGCTCATTGATTCCCAATCTGAGGTTGTCTTCTCCCATCAGACTCCGTACAATACATCTTAACATGGTTTAAAGTGCGCACAAGATTAGAGTTCAGTTCCAGCACTAGTCACTCTCCGTTTCTTGATTCTTTGCTGCCGTGCACAAGAAGATTTTGCTGTGTTCATATGCCACCTTAAACAAGGAACCTGTACATATTTTACCATGGTACCTAAAAAATGACCTGTGGTGTTAGGGAATTGCCCCCAAAGAATATGATTGTTCAGCAGCTCTCAACCCAGTCCTCAGGAGGAGCTCCCTAGCAGGTCTGGTTTTCAGGATATTCCCAAAGAATATGCCTATATTTCCATTCACTGGGCTGAGAACCACCACACTGGTGCCATCGGTACACCCAACGAGGAATAAGAAAAGTCACAGGTTTTAACATCCCTGTCCCAAAGAGCTTAGAGTTTAGAAATTGAATCTGACCACAGGGGCAATGTTGGAGTTGCATCAAGTGTTTCAGGCTCATTGGTTAAGGGTAGTAACAGCCACATCAGCAAGTTACCCCCATATCTGTTTGTTCCCCAAACCATAAAAGTCGGGGTCCTTATCGGTTGCTGTCTGAATCCCATTCCCCTTTTCCCCTTGGGTTGAAGCAGAGAGCAATGATGGAGTTGCGTTAACAGCATGAATGCTTATTGGTTAAGGGTAGCAACCAGCACCCCAGTAAGTTACCCCCATGACCTCTTTTCTTCGTTTCCTTCCTCTGGCCTTTAGGGATCCACAATGATTATCCCATGCCCCTTTGAACTCTTTCACAGTTTTTGTCTTCACCACCTCCTTTGGAAGGGCATTCCAGGCATTCACCACCCTGTCTGTGAAAGTATCTGAAGGTCTGTATCCTATCTCCCCAGCACTTCCTCTCTTCCAAGGAATACATATTTGGATCCTTCAGCCTCTCCTCATAAGTCTTTCAATGCTGACTCCAATTCATTGTGGTCGCTCTTCTTTGGACCATCTCTATCCTGTCTTTATCCTTTTTGAGATACGGGCATCAGTACTGAGCGCAGTACTCCAGATGAGGCCTCACCGAGGACATGTACAAGGGCATTAAAATCTGTTTTTTCTTACTGGTTATTCCTCTATTGATGCAGCCCAGCATTAAATCCCCTTACCGCCTTCAGATAACAAGACACTATCACAGCAAGGTCCCTCTCCCAGTCTGTGCACATTAGTCTTTTACCACCCATCCCATACAGCTGTTTTGGATTACCACACCCCAGTGCATGGCTCTGCATTTTTTGGCATTGAATCCCAGCTGCCAATTCCTCAACCAGTCTTCAAACTTTCTTAAATCACTTTTCAGTTTCTCTACTCCTTCAGGTGTGTCCACTCTGTAGCAGATCTTAGTATCATCCACAAATAGACAAATTTTACCTTCTATCCCTTTCGCAATGTCGCTCACAAATATATTGAACAGAACCTATCCCAAAACCAATCCCTGTGGTGTTCTACTGAACACCTTTCTTCAGATTAGATTCCATTTACCATTGCTCGCTATCTCCTGTCAGTCACCCGGTTTGCAATCCACGCTACTACTTTGGCACCCACTCTCAAGCTTCTCATTTTGTTTATGAGTCTCCTATGTGGGACCGTATCAAAAGCTTTACTAAAATCCAATTAAATCACATCAAGTGCTCTTCTCTAGCCACTCAATCAAAAAAGACAATCAGATTTGTCTGACAGGACCTTCGCCTGGTGAATCCATGCTTGCCTCGGGTCCAGCAACCCACCAGATTGTTTTCTTGATTTCTTTCTTCGACTCCCTCAGTTTCACCAGATATTCTTCCCTGTGATCCTCTTTTTGGGATCCTTTATATTTCTTGAATGCTGTTCTTTTTGCCTTTGTTTTTTTAGTCACCTCCTTTGAGAACCAGTTAGGTTTCTTATTCCTCTTACTTTTGTTTATTTTTCTAACATATAGATGTGTTGCCTTTGTAGTTGCTCCTTTTAGTTTGGCCCACTGTTGTTCTACCTCTCTCATTTTTCCCAGTCCGTATTTTGAAATTCAAAACTTGGGGCTTTGTGTGAACTTTCTGTATCTTATTTGCAGTATCAAACATTACCATTTGATGGTCACTGGTGCTCAGGTGGGCACCCACTTGGACATTAGTGAGATTATCCCCGTTAATGAGCACTAGGTCGAGTATAACTCCCTCCCTTCTGGGTTCCATTACCGTTTGTTTGAACAGCGCCCCTTGCAGGGCATCCACTATCTCTCTACTTCTAGTAGATTTTGCAGAAGGGATTCTCCAGTCTATGGCAGATTAAAATCTCCAACAATCAACACTTCTCCCTTCTTCCCCACCTTTTTGAATGTCTTTGACCAGATCTCCGTCTAGTTTGAGTGGAAGACCTGTAGACCACGCCAGTAAAAATGGATGCACCATAATCTTTTTTTTAGGATGATTCATAATGCTTCTTCTCTAGCCCACGTTCCTAGCAGTCCAGTCGCTTGGATATTGTTTTTGACATAAATAGCTATTTCTCCCCTTTTCTGTCCTCTCTATCCTTCCTTAACAAGTTATAGGCCAGTTTGACTGTATCCCAATCTTGAGATATGAGTGCAACTCAGAACCCTTAACACTTGCAGATGCTGGTTTAAAGCCAGAGAGAATGAGAATATAAGAAATTGCATTTGGCAGAGTTCTTTAGATGAGCCACAGACATGAGCAGGTAGCCAGTTCATGGAATCTCTGACATCGTACAGCCTTCTGTTTTCGAGAAGATATTATCTCATAGAAAGGAAGGCCTATGAGAAAAGTATTTCCTATATAAACTCTTTTCTTTATTTCTATCTTTGTTATTGCAATAACTATTTGTCATGATTAAGCTATGTAATGCTTATGGTGATGCTGTATGCTTATTTCTGATATTCACTTTTGATATTGTCTTTACTGATTATACAATTTTCTACCAACTTTTATTATATTTAGTAAACTAACCCCTAGATTCATCAAAATACTATAATATTGCATGCATGACGCCCGCGGTAAGAGAATGGGGCGTGTTTAGGTTAATTTTTAGAATTACTGCACCGCGCGTAACATTGCACTTCACATAGGTAGTCAAGCTAGGGCAAGAGAACATTGTAGAAATCTCATCTTTGTGAGACTTTCCTCACTCCAAATGATGTCAAATCTTCACTGAGGTGTACTGTGCAGTTCATACATCTCACTCTGCATGTAAAACTGGCCCCTAAACCACCACCAGCACCTCACCTCGAGCTATTAGCTGGCTGTCCTATAGAGATATAAATAGTTGAATACTGTGGAGGTCTCCCCAGAGGCTTCTTTTCTCTCTCTCCCTCTCCCTCTACCTCTCTTTCTCTCTACTGTACTCCATTCCCTCTCCCCTCCCTAGCCCAGAAATGGCCAAAATGCAATTTGTAAAATTTATTGCAAATTGCATTACAGTTGTTTCGGGCTTATCACACAGCTTAACGTCAGGAAAAAAGGTGTAGTTATTTCCAGCGTTAAAACTGTGCGATAGCATGCGTTATGCTATCACACGGTGCAATATTGCCCCTCATTTTAATTAATCCCACCCCAACCCATCTCCAATCCCGCTCCTTCTAAAAATTTGCATTTGCGCCACGTGATAATCGTATTAGCGCATGCATTAACACCATAATGCATTTTGATGAATGACCATATTCGTTTTTCTTTTACAAGATTGTGTGTGTGTTCTGTGATGTAATATATCACCACTTAACCCACCTTTTACATTTTGTTGTGTGTAAATACTGCCAATTGTACAACCACCTAATGATTCAACCCCCAGATTTATAGCAAAAGATCCATGGTTGACCTTTGCCTTAACTTCATCAGTCAATGGAGGCTAAAATGGAACAAGATAAGACGTTTTAATGCCAACATGGGAAGGCAATTGTCCAAAGCCATTTACCCAGGTAAATTGGATGTCTCCAAATTGCCCAGCCCTAAAAGTATGCGTGCATACTTCTAGGCAGGTAAAATGTAGGTATTCCTGGGGAAGGGGAGGTGTCTAGGTCAAGGAAGAGAAATAATTTGCATAGATTGCATTTTCAGATCTATGTGCATTATTTTCAAGGAAAAGCACTCGCTAGAAAAATGGGAACAGATCTCTGTGGGTACTTTTTTTTCCCAAGGAGCAATTTTCCAAGGGAGTGTATACTTGTACTTTTCCCTTTTTTAAAGAACTAATACAAAAAGTCCATGAATAAAAGTACCAGTGAGCTTTGCCTCAACGTGGACACTTCTGAAAATTGCTCCCTATTGACCTGTCGTGCTACGGGCATGCATGCCACGCTTTCTTGATATCCCAGGGCCAGCAAATAAGTGTACAGTGCTGCTGTTGTAATGCTGACCTTATTTATAGCCCTGGATACTAAATAGTAGGGTGTCTACTGCTCTTTTTATTTCAGCTCATTGGTGTTCATTTCACTTTGGAATTCCTAGTAGATTTGTCATTTGCTGGTTCATCAGTTGGCATTGCTTTAGCACTTTTGGAATGTGAAGCAAGCTTTCTGCAGTCTGAAATTATTGAAACACAGTTGTTTAGGGGTGGAAGGCAGATACTTCACTTGACCTTGAAGACAGCCTGTGGATATAAATACCAGATCATGCTGAAGACTCCAAACAGCGGCACTCGGCAGCGTCCTCGAATATCAGCTGCCCTGTTTTCCTGCCTGTGCTTCTTCTTGTCTTTGCTCCTTGCCCTGTGGGGGGGGGGGGGGTGTCTTTTTGTTCTAGTATGTATGTTTACTTTGATATTCTTGCCCTTTTTGGAATAAAAGGCATGCACCTTCTCCTTTATGGCCACGTCAGCATAGCAGAATTCCCTTTCTCGCTCCCTGCCCCCCACCTCCCAATTGTACGTAGTTGCTCCCATCCATAAGGATCTAAGTGGGAAGAGTTGTCAAAACAGCCTTAGAGGTGAATAAAATAAAAACAAACAAAAAAAGAAAAGAGAAATCTTAATGACTTTGGTTGCTTTTAGCTTTTGGCTGAATGAAGTCTTTTGTCTCCAATGCCACTTCAGTTAAACACTATGTCCTGTGGCTCAGGACCATCACCAGATATAATGGCATCTTGGGCACTTGGGGGGGGGGGTAGGAGGTCCAGGGAGACTCAACCACAGCAGGAACCTAGAAGTGTTAGGGGTGTGGGCCCAGGGCTGTCTCCCCTACTTGCCTTAGGGTTCCCTCCTGCTGCTCAGGGTGGCTGCACAGAACATATCTGCCGCTCATCTGATGACAATATGATGACGCCCTCCAGGCCTGGCGCCCCAGGCAGGCGCCAGTTTTGCCTGCACCTTGTGTTGTCCCTACTCCAGCTTCTTGAAGAATATTATTTATTGTAAGGGGATGAGTTCCAGCAAAGCCTGTCTATTAATTTAAAAATTAGCTTAATTCGAGGGAAGAAAGTGCAGTAGATTTCCACCAATGGCAGATACCTATATGTTAAAGTCATACCAGACAGACCACACCTCAAAATAACCATTAAGCTACAGTTGCCACCAAGCTCCATGTGGTAAGCAACACGCTGAGCTAATCCTGGTCCCCCCGCCCCCCGCATGTATCTATAGCAGGGCTTCCAAAACTTGTCTCAGTGGCCCCTCAGCCAGTCGGGTTTTCAGGATGGCCCTGATGAACATGTATGAGATCAATTTTGCGTATCCCATGTCTCAGTGCGTGCAGATGCATCTCATTCATATTCATTGCAGATATCCTGAAATCCTGACTGGCTGTGGGGGTCACTGGGACAGTTTTGAGAAGCCTTGATTTTATAGAATGATAGTGTAAGGATCTGTTGCCGAATTCTCAAGCCTACAAGTGGCACTGTGAGCTGCCTGGACTATCTAGCCAGCCCTCGCTGTGCCCCTCCCTTCCCCCGGCGGCCATCTTGTTTCCTGTATAGAGTTGTATTTATACTGAGGAAGTCTCATCAGTCATTTTCCAGTGGCTCCATTCCTGTATGCAGAAGACTTGTTCAGATTCTGCCTTCAATGCTTCTGCCTGTCCTGGATTCCCGGTAGGCTCCAGTTTCTCATTCTGATTCCAAGCTTCATCTTCCTTGCTGGTATTGGGGGGGGGGGGGGGGTTCCCTTGTTTCTTACGCTGCACTGGCCACCAGAACCTGAGGACTCAACCCAAGGGGGAAGATGGCTGCCATAGACAGAGGATGCTCAGGTTTTCTGCTTTCATTGTCATCAGCCTGGAATTCTCTCCAGATATGAGACTGCTCGTTCCTGGGATAACCCACAGGCGGCAACTGTTACAGATAGTTCCTGCTTTTCTTAGAGCAAATGGAACTACAAGTTCATACATGCAGTGGGGCAAAAGCAGGCCTGTCTCGACTGATTCCTCTTATGCCACATGTTAACCAATCCTTCATTAAATGCATAGTAAATCAGTAAAAGTGTCCAGGGCTGAGGGCTTTTGTGGGCATCTCCAGTCCTTCTCCATGAAGCCACTAGTATACTGCTCAAGTACTGCCTGTAGATTGTTGAAATCATTGTGAGAGGCATCCTGAGGTTTTTTTCTTTTTCTGTAATACAGTGGTGTTTCCTCCCCCGGTATATTCACCAAGATCCACCCCAGCTGACTCGCAGCAGCAGCACTGTAATTAAGAGGGAGGGGGATCCTTGCTGCAGGATTTAGCTGACTCCTGCCTCCGTCTTGCCACAATACCGATTCAGGGATGGGAAATTAAAAAGAATCGATCTGACTGATAACTTAAAAAAAAAAAATAATCCCCAGAACTGGAAACGGCAGCACCTTCTGCAGCAGACAGAATATCCCAAAAATATTAATAGAAGCAGTTGAGGAGTATTATCTGTTATCAAGTGACTGTAATTTGACTGTGCTTCAGAACCTCTACAGCTTTCAGTTTATGGCACAGAGCTTTGCCCGAGCTAAGTGGCTTTTAGTAAATTGCCCTCTCTTTTTGCAGGTGTTACCCTCAGTAGGGGGAGGTGGGGATGGGGCGGATTTTGGAGGTATGCTCATAAGTCTGAACTTCTGAAAGTTTGCGCCTATATTTTGCCGGAGAAAGTGCCCCACAGAATAGTAGGTGGAAAAGTGAATGTACGGGCGCGAGTACGGGCGAGTGTTCACTTTAAAATTAGTGCAGAGTCTGCCAGTAAGATGTACCCACAGACTTTGCCCCTATTCAGCCACTCTTAAAATTACCCCCAAAGCGATTCGTGGACCAGAAAGACGCGACTCCCTGTACTTCTCGCAAGCTCCAGGGCGCTACATGAGGCTCTGTTTCATTGCCGCCTTGCGGTCAGTGAGACCAGCTCCGCTAGCAGGTAGTGAGCGGGTGACCCCCTCCAGCTCCTTCCCCCACCCCTCACTTCCAAGCCAGTTGGGGAGGGGGTTCTGCCAACGGCATCGGGCACCTCGCTCCTTCAGACGCTTCGCTTCACATTCACTAGGGACGTGCTGTTGTGTTATTTTCTTTCTTTTTTTTTTAATGACAGGGAAGCGATGACATTTCTTTTATTTGCATCATTTTAATGTTCACTAAAACAGACAAAACAAAAAAATGAAATAAACAGAAAGTAAAACCAACACCCCCCCCCCCCCCTTCGCTCCCGGCCATGCACATCCCTAACATTCAGGCCTTCTCTACCCCCAAATGCTGACGTCGGCTGACTTAAGTCTGTGTTAGCCTGAGCATGGTCCAGGATCAGTGAGCAGGGTGGAGAACAAGGAACTTCCAGTCTGCCCTAGCACCGGAAACAAATATCTAACATCCTAGAGCCAGGCGGACCTGCCTCCAGTATCAATTTATGGAGGCAAACTAATTGCCATGATCCGTATTCCTTTGCGGGCTTACAGGCATAAATATGGCCACATCTATGTTAAGTTTTGTTTGTATATGATATTATTTTGTGGTTAAGTTTTCTTTGTAGATGATATTATTTTATGGTTTACTATTTTATTGTTTTTTAATGTTTATTTTATTTATTCTACAACTGTGTTTGTTTTGCTGTAAACCGTTTAGATGAAATACTATTTTGTAAAGGCGGTATACAAACAATTTTTAAATAAATAAATACATCTAGGCATGTGTGCGCTTTCATGAACGCAGTGGAAATACTTTTCCTAACTTGAAGCAGTAATGGGAAGGGGCAGCTGAGAAATATTGTGGGAGATCACTGGCCAGAATTATGTACACACAGTATGGAAATGATGGGCAATGATAACAATTGTAGATTGATTCAGCTCAGACTTGTACTCTGGAATTCATTGGCTTGAACAAAGCTTTTTCTAGTGCAGAGACAATAAACCCTATTGGTCTTTTTTTTGGGGGGAGGAGTTGCATGTCCTTCTGCTCCTTTGCTTCTAGCACAATGCACCTACTTGCCCAGCTGGCCATGGAGTGTTTTGCCCTTGTTTTTTTATATCCCTTCCCTGCTTACGTTGGTCCAGAGACCATCCTCACGTGCCAGGTCTCCTTCCAGAACCCTACAGTTGTGTGCTCCTAGATCTAACCACTATGTGTCGCCATTGCATCATGTCTGACTCTGCCCTTCTCCCTCCCCCCCCCAACTATACCGGTTGTGAATGCTTCCACCACAACATTCCTAGCTCCGGCTGGCCAAAGGGTTTGAAAGACCCGACACAGGAATCAAACCCTGGTCCCTCCACATGGCAATGCACAGCACTACTTCTCAGCCATCAGACCAGCCAACCTTAACAATGAACCAGTGAAGAACTGCCCCCTCCAAATGCAAGGACTGGAGACATTGGGTGAGAAATGATGAGAGCAAATGGTCGGCAACCATCTTTTGCGTACCATGGGCTTCAGTTTTGTTTTAAAACAGTTGGTCCTAAGCGTCTCCATTGGGAAGCTGTTGTGTTATCAGAAGACACCCCCCCCCCACTCCACTCCACTCCATAAGCCACGCTGCTTCAGATCTCTGGTTTCCATGCTGTAAAAACTGAACATAATTTATCCACTGCTCTTTTGCTGTTCTGCTTTTACATTTTTTCAATTTTTAATTCTTAAGAAAGTTTATTTCATTGACTAAATACAAACTTTATTTTGAGGTCTTTTTAGAGAAGCAGTGGTTTCTACTTCATCTTTGCAGTCTCCCTCCTAAATGAACTGTAAAGAAGGATAGGAGGAGTGCAGGCATGCATGAATCATTTTGAATGGTTTGTGTCAGATTTACAACATTAAAGTGGAGAAGAACACAATCCGTGGGGGGGTTAAGTCATTATTTTGTTGTGTATCCTCTGACGTAGTTGCTCAATAGTTGGTCATAAGCATGGCCAAACTGGGTCAGACCATAGGTCTGTCTAGCCCAGTACCCCATAACCAATGATGGCAAGCAGAGGATGCTTATAGGCAAGGAGCTTCCCAAAGCAGTCCTGGTGACCTGACAGCCAGTTGGATTTTCAGGATATCCATAATGAATATGCATGAGATAAATGTGATTATACTGGTTTTATCTATTGAATTTATATTCTGCTTTTCGGCACTTCAAAGCCGATTACAGTCAGATACTGTAGGTTTTCTCATTATGCAAATTGATCTCATGCATATTCATTGTGCAGATCCTGAAAACCTGACTGGTTGTGAAGTCATTAGGATAGCTTGGGGAACCCCTGGTACCAGTTGTGTAGAGTGGGCCATCCCCTACCATTTCCTCCGTCTCTAGAAGCCACGGTTTAGGGCTGCCTTGAACCTTGGTGGTGCCATCAGAGGCGATAATGACGACACTTTATGACTGATCCAGCTTGGAAACTGGTACCAAATGGATAAAGTTGGGAAGCCCAGCTCTGAGTTTTGTTTGCATATTTTCAGGAAAGAGTTAAAATAAGTTTGTGTTAACTCTACGAAAATTGAGACAGTTTTATCTGGTTAATCTATAGAATATGTGAAATGCTGTCCTGAAAGGTTTAAGCGCCATTTACTCTCCGCTAATATCTCCTTCAGATTATACCGTAGATCTGAACAGCTAAAAGGTCAAGCTAAGAGAAGGTTCCCCTGGACGGAACAGTATGCAGTGTCTCTTCTAAATTAACACTCAATTTATAAAATTGGAGCTCCAGCTGACCGGAGGAAATCATCCCAGTGTCCGTCTGGCTCCAAATGCAGCCACTTTCTAAGCAGTTCTTTCTGCAAGGACTGGTGTCCGCTGCCATCTGCCAGCAGCTGTCTCATAGGGGCACTATCTGCCTTTTTTTCCCCTCATCTTAACTGTGGCTTCGCTTAAACACCTCTGTTTCCTGCAGCGTTGCCATTACCCCATTACTGAGCCCAACAGTCGCCTCAAATTTAGACTCATCTACAGGATGCCCTTTCTTTCTTTCTTTCTTTTTTTTTTCGTTTTTCACTTTCTGGCACAATAGGAAGCTCTGCCCTTTGTGAGAAAGCACTGAGAAGGCTGCTGTGCAAAAGAGAAGAAATATAAGGAGCGTTTTGGCCAATAAGGAGGAACTGGGATTTAATAAGATTTGGGTAGAGGAAGGCAATTGTGAAAAATCTGATTTAAGGGATGAAGTGGTTTTGATCCTGGTTCCGACTGCCTTGGGGTCGTAATCTGGGTCTGTGCTAATCCGTTCTCGGGTTCACAACCACTAGACCAGTTTTCAAAGGGCTTGGGAGACTAGTTGGCCCTTTTTGAAAATTTTACCAGGGCCGAGTGCCTAAGTGTAGGCTCCTAGTTTTGCTAGGTCACTACGTTTTGGGTTAAGCCTGGGTTTGAGGAAGGCAGCATATAAGTGCTAGCATAACTTAACATACATATGTTTAGGAGCCTGAACAGTGAGTATCTACCAAGACAGAGCTAGGACGGGGGGGAAAAGTTAGCTGCTATCCACCGATTCTTGGCTGTAGGCACCTAATTTAGGAGCCTTAATCTAAACCCGGGCAAACGAATAGCAGTCTTAAATTCAGGTGAATTTTCAGCTTATAATGTAGACTTTCTGAAAATAGGCACCTAACTAACAGGGTCATTCATCAAATCGCATTAGGGCCGTAACGCATGCGATAAATGAAGCATCACGAGATAGCTAGGTAGAGAGTGCATCAAACTAGGTCAAGAGTACAATGTACAAATCTCATCTTTGTGGGACTTTCCTCACTCCAAATCACATCAAATCTTCACCGATGTGTACTGTGCTGTTCGTACCTCTGATTGTGCATGTAAAACTGCCCCCCAAACCCTAGACCACCAGCAAAACCTCACCTCAAGTTACTGGTTGACCTTCCTACAGTGGAATAAATAGTTGACTTATATGAGAGCCTTATAAAGAGTCTCTTTCTCTCTCACTTCTCTCTCTCTCAACATGGAAATGCCTGTCTAGTCACGTTGGCAGGTGCGCGAGGCGTAACCTTGCCTTTTACACTCTAGACCCAGGGCTCCTAACTTAGGAGTTTAAATTTAGGGGCTCAACATTTTTCTAAATATCTGCTTCCGTGACTCTAAAATAGTATTCAGATTCCGTTTTGTCAGGATGCTGAATGAAATCCTACAAAAATTACCAAGTTTTGTGAGACATCTCACATCCGTTCAGGTAGCACCAGCATCCATAGTTGGCCATGGATCTGCTTCAGCCTGGCTACAGTAGTCTGCTTCCATCAAACCCTCGCACTTTCAGCCGGTAGGACGTCTCGGCAATCAACCAAATGACAAGGGTGTGGCACGAATGTCTCTCACATCCCGGCTCTTGAAATTGATGCAGAAAAATCCCAATTGGAATTGAGTAACGCTGGGCATGGTTTATGGCAAATAAATTCAAAGTTTCCAGTCCTCAATTTGAATTAAGTGAGTAGTGAATCCGGTGATACAAGGAGGAGGCAGGAAGATGTCTTCGTGCACAGTGTAATTGTGCTTGTTCCAAGTTTGCTAATTCCTGAGGAAACTGTCATGGTCCTCAATGACTTCCGATCGTCAATTGGAAAGATTTGCGATCCTGACCTTAATTGTTTAAGATAAATAAATATAATTATAAAATTGTGAAATAGATTGCACCGATTTGTCATGTAAATCTCAAACCATTGGCAGCTCTAGTTTTGTACAAAAAAGTCACACCCTTCTCTAATTTAAATAGTGACTCCTCAGTTACTCAGATAAAATGAATAATGATATCAGTAAGCTGCTTAAAATTTCTTCTCTCTCTCATATTCTTTTTGTGAATTATCTCTCTCTCTTCCTTCAATATACAAGCAGGCTTAAACACTGCAGGAGCACAGAGTTTATATGCACTGTCCCATGAAGAGTGTACAAGAGTACAATTGGGTATATTCAATTCAGTTTAGCATGCATTTGTTGGCTCCAGCCACTAGGTGGCAGCCAATTGTATTCTAGCTCAGATTTTGGAGTTGTTTTTTTTTTAATGTAATTTTTTATTTAATTTTTTTGGCATACAAAGCAAGTACAAAATCCATCAGTACACAGAGGTTTGTATTTTTACCGCAATCCCAGATGCATGCATGTTTTGAAATGGTTTTCCCTTTAATTCTAAGACATGGCTCGCAGAGCTCAGTGTAATTTTGGTGTTTGAAAGTCAAACAGTTAGTCAGTGCTCTCCATTATTTATCTTCCCTCCTCCCTCCCCCCCTCACTGCCAGTACCGCCACCACAGCCAAATTATAAACCCAGCAGAAAGTATTTTGTTACTCTTTTGAGATTGTCTGATGGCTCATTATCACACTGTGATAATAGGAAAGACATTTTACCTATTGCTAAGTCGCTTGCAAGCCAGACAGGCCAGCTTCTGTCATCATTTAAAAGCCTGGCTCTTAGTGTAAACGTTGCGCCTAATGCATCCTTTACTTACAGCCTTATTGGTCTGAAAAGGCCCCTTTTCAAGGAAGCTGGTGAGGTGTGAGAGAGGGGCTTTCCGCTTCAGAGTGACAGGAAGGGATTTTTTTTTTTCCCCTTTACTTTTTATATGTTTTTCTTTCTTTGCATTCCTGCTGGGGCATGGAGAATTGGAAACTCTGCTATAGGAGACGGACTGTTAAACGTATCGGTTAGCGCTTTTCTTCCACCTATCAGAAATACAACTTTTAAAACAAACCGCGGTTCTTTCTTCTGGCGCTGCTTGGAATTAAAAGCAGCCAAGGCCTACAGCTTCCAGCCCTGCTCCCAAGCGACGTCCATACATGCCCTAGGGGCGTGCTTTCGTTTTGTTTCGTTTACTGTGTGCGCTAAATGTTTTTAACCTGCGCTCAAACAAAACAAAAAATAAATAAATAAAATGGAAAATGAAACGTGAATATTTTTCCCCTGTGCCTCCCTAAAATACAGCACTGGCTGTGCAGTTCCCTGCATAGAAAGAAACCAACAGCTGAAGGTGTCAGCTGGACCCGATCCCTGTGCTGGAAATAGCCTGGGTAGTGCTCTTCCACCGCAGCATGGCCTGCTTCCTTGGAGGCAGGGCCTGTTTTTATCCAGGGAGCCCTGGGCTCTGACCTTCCTGTCAATTGAGAGCAACACTTTTGAAGCTGATTGGCTTCATCCTTATTGTTGCATTTGGGAGTCCAGAAAAAAGGAGTGCGTTTAATAATACAAATACAACATGCACGATACATAAAAAACTGACTGATTATTTTACCTGTTCACAATTTTATTTCCTTAATTTTTTTTTTAACACTATTTCATTTAATTTATCAAAATTGATGGTATTTTCTTAAAAGCAAGGTGCCCCCCCTCCCAGGGCCCGTCTGTGCCTTAATGCAGTCTTGCTTGGAGGGCTGACAAGCCAAATATTTTCCCTTTTCTGACATGCCGCTGATGTGGTCGCCGTGCTGCAGTCGGAGTCCCCCTTACCCCCTTGGTGCCATTCTACCTCCTCCGCTGCCGACTCCCCGGCCCCCCAGGTGTACTGGGAGGCCTCTGCGGTGGGAAACCTTGCCTCGTCGCCGTTGGATGATATCATTCACTCCTGCTACTTAAACCCCAGCGCTACAGCAAGCAAATGCCTCAGCAGCAGGTCCTCCTGCTCTTGCAGCGCGCGTTGCTATTCGCCGTCCCTGTACTGTGCCTTGCCCTGCTGTTTCCTCGCCCCTGCCTCATCATCGCCCTGCCTTGATTGTTCCTGCTATGTCCTGGTCCCCATCTCTGCCATGTCTTCTGGTTTTCACCCTGGTCTTGGGCTCTGACTAATGTTTCTGGGTTGTCACCCGCCTTGACCTCCGCCTGGATCCCGACACTGCCTCGACCTCTGCCTGCCCCGACCTGTGCGTGGACCTCAAATGCCTGCTTGCTTGCAGCCTGCCCTGACCTTGGCCCGCTACGCGAGGCGGCCTGACTCTGCTTATAGGATCCTCGCCTAAACCCCCGCCGGCACCTGAAACCCAAGGGCTCAGCCTGTGGGGGGAACAGGGCTGATATAGGTGAAGCCCCAGTCTTGGCCCTTGAAAGAGCATGTCTGCCTGCTGTTGGCGTGAGCCTAGTGGGGTCCGCCTGCTAGGCTGCGTCAACCTCGCCACAGCCCAGAGGGCTCACATCCGTGACACCTTTTTGTAGGGGGAGTCAGCTACCTTCCAGTTTTTGATACCGCGCCATGCCCGGGTTTCCTCACACCCCCTCTCAAGCAGCCTACAGGCAGTGTCTTACTGGACCACTAATGACTGATTACACACTCCTGGCTAGGAATGCCAGGAGAGAGCTTAGCACCCACCTTCTTTCTGGCACACTAGCCGCTCTCTGTTTTTGGCCCTGCTTGCTGGCTTCATCTGTTTTTATTAATTAAATGTTAAGATACAATTGGAGGGAGAGATGCACGTGTGAAGGGGAGAAACATGTTATCCTGTTACCCGTCACCCCCATGTCTCATTTAAGTGGCTATAAACAAGTTGCTGTCTGTGTTCGCCATTTACATTTACACTGCACTTTTCTCATGATGACTCAAAGTGGCCTACAACAACATAAACATTGAACACATAATAGCAATAAACATAAAACATGCAATCAAAACATTAAACATTACACATTTTCTCAATAGAAGAAACAATACTACTGCCCCAGATTCTCCCCAACTTGTCTCAACCTCGCTCCCATGGGGGCTGAAACATAACTAATTGTCCCTTGTAGTTTAAATGTCACTTTATAGTTTGTTTAATTATGCAATTTTTTTTAAATTCCCAGGCTTCAAGTCTAGAAGTCAGGGAAATAATTTCTTTTTTGTTTCTCATTTCTAGTTAAATTAAGCTTCGGCTCTCTAATGTATGTCAGGAAGCAGTTACACAGGCTGGGCTCTTTAGGAAAATCATTATTTTATTAATGAGATCTAACCCAGAGTCTTTCAATAGACTTCAGGATAATCTGTCTAAGCTGCTATGGAGATGGACGGGAGCAAACGGGGCATATTGGATGAATTAGTGTTTTTGTCAAATAGGACTAGATCTTATTAACCAAAGGTTTAAAAAAAAAAATTCTTGAGAAAAAAAAAAACCTCTGTGGTAGAAGAAGAATCTGCTCTCCTAATGGAACTTGTCAGTGACCCCCCGAGTTTCGGCTGGGATTTGTAGCTTAGTGTCCTGGCTCAGGGAGCAGTTCCTGGGATGGCGTCGGAACATATGCAGACTCCCTGATCGCTGTTCAGCCACAGGAAACTTCAGTCCTTGCCAAGTCCCATTGGCTCCCCAGAGACCGGTCCTGAAGGGCCAGCACACTTTACATAACTTCCAGTTCAGGCTTGCACCTCTGCTGTGAGATTGTTCACTCTCTTCTTCTTCTTCTTCTTTTTTCCAAGGCTCTGGTCTTTGGATTCCCCTCACTCCTGCTTCTCGCCTTCAGACTGACTGCTTCTCATCAGGGCTGTCCCTAGGGTAGGGCGAACTGGGGCAACCCCCCCCCCAGGCCTTGCACTTTTGGGAGATCCCCCCATGCTTCAGTGCTCTCCAGCTCAATCTTCTTCCCTCCTGCCTGGGCTGTGATCCTCCCCATAACGCCTCCCAACCCCTCTGGCAGGAGAGTGGCATTTCTTCCCTGCATAACCCTCCCCATCTGCCAGCTTCAGTCTGAAGTCTGAGTGCCCAGGGCCACAGGAACCCACACGGTCACAGACACAGGTAAGAAGTGCTGCTGAATCGTGCCTGGGGGGGGGGGGGGGGGGCGTGGGAGGGGATGATATTGGAAATGAGGGATTGCATTGGGGTGGGGGGAGGAAGGGTGGAGACAGGAAGTGCATAAATTGGAGGGAAAGGCCCAAAACAGCTGATTTTCCCTGGGCCTCGCACCCTGCCTGATATCCTACTCTCATCCCAGCTTTCCGACTATTCCGTCGTATGCCCCTTGAACTGCTTAGGGTGCACAGACCCTGATATGCAGAAGACTTCATTGTGTGCAATGCTTGACTGCGTTGGGCTCAGCCTGAAGCTAACAACTTCTGATCTACAGTCTTCTTGAAAAAAGCTTATTGTGTCTTTGGTGTCAGCTTTATCAGTAAAAAATAAATAAATAAATAAATATAGCTGGGACCAGCCTTAAAACATCCCTCAAGAAATGCTTGTCTGTGTATATTGAGCAGGCTCCTGTGGTTCCCATGCGGTGATGGGAAGGTTTCAATGCCTGTGTCCACATCACGGAAACCACTCGCGCACTGTTGCTGCTCTACCTGGCGCCAAAGCCGCTGGGCTCAGAGAAGCCAAGAACTGAAAATGCACAGAAGCTAAACGCCTAACTCTCCCTGCTCCTCCCGTGGGGGGCGGTTGGCCCTGGAGCAGGGTCCTCATTCGTTGGCAGGAGGTCCTCTTCCCATTTCAGAGAATCTGCTGCTTTCCACTTCATACACATGCAGTGCCTTTGTGGTCGGCATTAAATTCACCAGCAAGACACAGGGCCACATATTCGTGCCTAAACGCGGGCGTAGATTTGTGCGCGCAACCCTTTGAAAATCCGCCCCATAGTGACTATCAAACGAAGTAAGTTCCTGTTCAAATTGGATCCACAGGGAAGACATTACAATGCCTTTATGCCCTGCATAACACCTTAGCCTTGAACTGAACTTTACATGCTTGGGGGAGGGGGAGAGTCTCTTGTTTTGTCATTCCTTCAGGACAAAGAAAGTGATTTGGCTCTTAACTAAACTGGGAAGGGGTGGCTTCCATGCTGATTCTGTAGGCCTGTCTGCTGAGACTGGTGAGCAAGACGCCAGCTGTGCTGATGCTTTAAAAAAAAAAAAAAAGAATTATAGGATGTGGACAGCTGGACCAAGATCATCAACAACTTTTGGTACCCAGCGTTCATTAGCCGTCTAGTCGTAATGGCAGGAGCGTAAAGCAGCAGCTTTGAAAGTATCCCCCAGTGGTGCAGAAGCTTTTCCCAGGCCAGTTCTCAGAGGATGGAGATGCCTTTTGTATTCAAATGACAACGTGTGAAGTTAAAGTCCTATCTACAACTGCCTAGATTCAAAGATTCCTACCTAGTAAACAGAATACAGTTTATCTGACCGTAGGCCCTCTCTTTAAGGACTATTTGTATACAGTAACAAACATTTCTTGTGGCCTTGGTCCACCTGTATGTTACAAGATTGAGGTAAATTTAACAGAGGCCAATTATTTTTCTGCAGAAGAGGACACTATAAGAGGTAGACTGTGTGCCTTCATGGCCGATGGGCTAATGAATGTTTTGGGTTTTCTTTCTTTTTTTTTTTTTTTTTATCAAACATTACATCTATCAAGAAAAACATATCAGAGAAAAGACAGAACATTTCCAAATAGGAAGCTAATTTATATATTTGCCTAGTTTTAAGTCCAACGTAGAGCATAATGAAGGTTGCATTAGCATTTGATTAATTCAGTTTATAAAAATGACTTCTGATAGTTTTCTGACATTTTGTTTCTGTAAGCAGTGTGTCTGTTGAGGGCTTCCATCCACAGCGTGAAAGTGTGCAAACACACGTCTGGAAAGCTCCCAGAAAAAAGCGGGTCCTCTCCTTTTTACAACCTTTTTCAGGGTAATCTCTGGGCTCTCTTTCACTGGTTAGTTTTTCCCTTACTCTCAACCCCACTCTCTCACTCACAAGGACTGCACGGCAGGCAGTCAGAGGGAGCCCTTAGAGTCCATGCATCCCCCTGGATTTGTTCAGGGCTGGTGGAAGCACGAGACGGTCCCTGGAGAGCACCACCAGACTGGAGGCGTCTCCTTCTTCCCGCTAGTGTGGCCTGGAAGAGGAAGTGGTGGGGTCCGTGCAGGCAGGAAGATGAAGCCATGCAGTCGTGGCCAGAACAGGAAGCGGCAGCATTGGCCCGGGCCCGTGTAGCACTCATTAGCAACCATGGCATGGCCCCCGACCCCTGGCAGAGCAGCATCAACCTCTGCAGCCTCAAGAAACATGAAAAGGCCCATCTGCTGCGGGGGCTGAAGGAGGAGGCTGCTGCTGGACTTAAGTTTCTGATGAGGAGGAAGTAAGTGAGAGAGAGCATGCATCTATGAGCATGTGTCTGTGTATGTGTGTCTGTGTGACAGCATGTCTGTGTCTGGGAGAGCATATTCTGTGATTGAGCATGTGTGAGCATCTGTGAGCGAACTCTCATGATTTTAAAGACCTCTCTCATATCCCCCCTCAGCCGTCTCTTCTCCAAGCTGAACAGTCCTAACCTCTTCAGCCTTTCCTCATAGGGGAGCTGTTCCATCCCCTTTATCATTTTGGTTGCCCTTCTCTGTACCTTCTCCAGTGCAAGTATATCTTTTTTGAGATGCGGTGACCAGAATTGTACACAGTATTCCAGGTGCGGTCTCACCATGGAGCGATACAGAGGCATTATGACATTTTCCGTTTTATTAACCATTCCCTTCCTAATAATTCCCAACATTCTGTTTGCTTTTTTGACTGCCGCAGCACAGTGAGCCGACGATTTTAAAGTATTATCCACTATGATGCCTAGATCTCTTTCTTGGGTGGTAGCTCCTAACATCGTGTAATTATAGCATGGGTTATTTTTCCCTATATGCATCACCTTGCACTTGTCCACATTAAATTTCATCTGCCATTTGCCCAATCTTCCAGTCTCACAAGTTCATCCTGCAAGTTATCATTCGCTTGTGATTTAACTACTCTGAAAAAGTTTGTGTCATTGAACTTAGCCATTCAATGAGATGGGATATTTAAAACCTCAGGTTTGTCTGGTTAAGTCCTGAACTTAGCCGGACACCCTGTTTTGAATATTGACCCTGTATAGTTTATTTTTACTCTGCAGCTTCCTCCTGTTGGTCTGAGCTTTCTGTTCAGTCCATCCTTGCCTCGATAGAGATTACGGTGACCCAGGTCTTAATAACTTCCAGGAGATTTTCCCCATCTGTCAAGCCCGGTCGTCATAGCAACACTCTTCCAACTGAGAGGCATGAACCACAGGATTGGGTGCAAATGTTTTGGCGTCACCTTTATGCCATGGCTTGGACTCCTTCCTGGGGGATGTGAACGCTGCCTCTGCTGCATTCTTACTCCTTGCTGGTCAGAGGAGCAGGAGCCACTGGGCCAGCTCAGGCCAATCTCATGTTTGAAGTCAAAACATCTCATGCCCTCACTATCCATGAGCAACGCAACAGTTAATTTTCTGTGAAACCAACGGATTTTCATTTTTTCAAGCACAATTTTCAGAAAAAAAACTTCCTTTGGAGATTAGACGGGGCTGATTGACATTCCATTATAAAACAGACCTGTTAGAAAGTTCAGATTTGGTTTCCAAGCAAACCGAAGCATTATAAATCACAGCAAGTGTTTTCAAACATGCCCAGAGCCCATGTAAATTATACCATCTGTGATTTATTCCAGCACCTAATTAGACAGGAGCACAAGGAAGGCATCTCCCAAGGGGAAGGAGAGAGCGGCGCCCTTGAAATTCTGTCTCGCTCTTCCATATAATTATAATACTGGACTTTTGTAAGGTGCTGTAAAGGAAACGGTGACAGCGGTAATCAAAAATCAAGATGCAGCGTTTAGGACTCCGCTGCAAGGAATATTTATCCTAAATTCTCTCCCTGTTTATCCCTCCCTGCCGCCACCTTTCCCTACCATCGTCCCACGGTATTTCTTAAACATTAGTTTGAAGGGGGAGGGGGAGGGGGGCTGCTCACTGGAGCACATTTCTCATCCTTCTCTCCTTAGCACAAATGCCTACACGTCTTTTTCTTCATATCAGTTATTGCCCACCCGATCTATCCTCACGAGCAGAGACTTACCCCACTCCTTCCATTTCCAGCTCCCTTCTGGGGCAGAAAAAGAGCAAAGAGGGGAAAGGATTTGGGGGGAGGGGGGAGAGCAGCAGGTAGGAGAGGCTGTGCCTTTGCCCAGAGAAAGGAGGAAGAGCACAAGGAGAGCCATGAGAGGTAAGAAACTGTGACAGAGAGAGAGAAGGTTTGGGAAGGAAAGGGAAGATGGTGCTGGCCCTGTGCAGAAGGATATTGTGGTGGTGGGAAGGGGGGAAGGAATTAGAGAGACAGGAAACAGGAAATTACTGAACATTTTCTGGGGTACGGTTTGACTGTGCTCGATATTATGTATGTACCAGGTGTTATTGTTTGTAAGGATTTGGGTGGACCCCTGGACTCTGTGGCTGCTGACCATGCCCACGGGGGGAAGTCCCGTGAGGGGCCACAGGTCAGGCTCAGCTTTAGGACACACACACAGTTAGGTCTTTTATTAAACAGTATTGAGGAACCACCAGAGGTGGCGGTAGTGAGCAGGAATGTAGCCCGGCTGGGCTTGTAGTCCCTCAGGCTCTGGAACAGCGATCCCACAATGGCTGTGCTGTAGTGGAGAGAAACTGAGATCGTGAGTACAAGCAATATATGCAGGGTTCAGGAATAGAGCCTCCTTGGTATAGTACGCACACAGCGGTCTCTCGGTATGGAGCACAGGAGCTGACGTAAAGGCAGGCCCTCGAGGAGCGAGTACCTGGTTCCAGGGAACAGCTCTGAGAGAGAAGTAGATGGTAACTCACTGATGGTATAGGCAGCGGTGTCTTCCAGGCAGAAGAGAAGTCCAGGTAGCGAGTCCAGGAACATGGGCCCTCGAGGAGCGAGTTCTGGTTCCAGGGAACAGCTCTGAGAGAGAAGTAGATAGTAACTCACTGATGGTACAGGCAGCGGTGTCTTCCAGGCAGAAGAGAAGTCCAGGTAGCGAGTCCAGGAACATGGGCCCTCGAGGAGCGAGTTCTGGTTCCAGACAGTGGCCTGAAAGAGAAGAGAGAGAGAGGCCCCCGAGGAGTGGGTACCCCAAATAGAGTAGTCCAATAGTGGAGGCAGAGTAGCTAGGTACGGAGAGCGAATCCCATCCGTTAGGAAACCTTTGCTAACTCGACGGCTAGCAATCGCGTAGGCTATTTGTATCCGGGATGCGTGATGTCATCACAGGGGGACGCCCCTGAGGTTCGCGCCAAAGAAGGTACTTGAAGCAGGGCCGCGCGGCGCGCGCGCCCTAAGGCAACTGGACAGCATGGCGGGACGCAGCGCCCAAGCCAGACCGGGGACGCCGGAGAGGACGGCAGGCAGACGCCGTGGCAGCCAAATGTCCGTCAACCGCAGGAGGAGTCGCCAAAGAGGTAAGGAGGGCGGAGTGGAGACGTCGGGCAGCGACAGTCGTAACACCAGGATGCACAGAAACCAAGTCTCTTCCTGTCCTCTTCCACTTAAGTTGCTGACGGCACAAGGCGTTTATCAGCACCTCTGGGTCGATCTTCTGGCAGTGTCGGATGTACCAAGGAATTCTGCGTGGATTTAATTCTCCCCCATTACACGCTAGTTGGTAGAACTTAAAGACCTATTCAAGATTGATGGGGCATGCCAACACCCCATGCTTCCTTGTATCCTTTCTTACAGAGGAAAAACAAGAAAGCCTTAGGATTGTGAGGCCTTTGTTCAAAGTCCTGGCTAAGAGAAAAAAAAATATCACCCAACACATCGGTTTGCAGTTGGTCCAAAAATAAACCCTTTTACTGGGTTACCTGATCTGGCAAATGGTTCACTGGGTTGTGGTGCAATTCATAGAGAAAACAAAAGGGTCATACACAGTCCAGATATCACAGTCAATGCCCAAGCTTCACACACTAGGGGTTTCTTCCAACAAACTACCCCCTACTCTTTGGAGATCAGACCGCCCTGGGTTTTTCCTCGTATTGGTATCTGAATCATTTGTTCAAACGGATTAAATCTCTGGAGCCACTCTGGAAATGACAGTCTGAACAGCAAATCTGTAGACTTGCACCTTGAAAAGCAGTCCTACTTTTGGCTGCTAATGCAAAAAAAAAAAAAAATCCCCCTTCTTTTATACCCTAGGTAACTCACAGTGAGACCAAGGAGTGTGGAACTAATTCTTCATTCACCGCTCCGTACTTCCTGGTCTTCTCAGGACTCCCACTAATGGGTGCCCGAGTGCTCTTCCTTTCAGCCTCAGTACACTGCCTAGCTGGACAGGTTAGGAGAGAAGAAAACACCCAGCTAAAATGGGCTCGTGAATTTTATGAAAAGCACACTTTCAGCAATGCCTCCCACTGGGGAGTGTTGGGGCACCGTGGACTCCTACTCTGACCTCTTCATTAAGGAGTCCGATTTCTCTAGTAACGGACATTTACTGTTGCACATGATCCATAAGACCCTGTGCCATTACATGCAGAGATCCTTTGATTTTTAGTGATCAAACAGGTCTTGCTCATCCTGATCATTCTCTAAAATAACTCCTTTTGTGAAAGATAAAAGCTTTATCTGGTGTAAGGGTTTCTTTTTTTCCAGAATAAAAAAAAAAAAAAAAAGCCCAAGTGTCTAATAATGTCACCAGCTCGTTTCCACACAGATTAGTAAAAGCACAAGATATTTTCTCTCGCCCCCAAGGGCTCCCATTATTGTATCTTGGATTGTATTTTACCGAATGTTTTCCTTTATTCCATAATATATATGAGACACATGTTGAATTGATGACATTCTCTATTCTAAATCTAAAACTCAAGACCGAAAATAATTCTGCCTTTCTTAATGGTGACTGACATCTTAAAAGCCACTTTTCAAATGCCTAAACGCCTCATTTTTTTTTTTCTTTTTTCCCTCGGCATCTGAGGTATTGCACTCTTATCGTCATGAACTAGAAGCTGCGGGTAGATCCTGACAGAGGCTGTGGATGAATAAAGTGGATTTTCTTAGGCAGTGTGTCGGGCTTGGCAGTCACACCTCAAACCCGAGAACTATTGGGATGGGCGACAGGATGCAAGCTGTGAGCCCTCCCAGGAACCCGTGTTCCAATTTCACCTCCGCCAAATACAGTACTGGCTGGGTAACTAAACCAAGTCAGCTCACCTGCATTGTTTGTGGTTAAGTTAATTGTCTTTGTTGACGATACTTCTGGGTGTCCAGTAGTCTCCATTTGAGCATAAGGCTGCTGCTACTACTTCTGTGAATATCCATTCTGTGCTGGCAGCAGTAGCCATTTGGTGAGGGATGTCAGCAAGGTACTCCATGGCTTTTACTGCTGCTATAAAATAGATATTTCCAGAAGTAGGTAGATTATGGTCCAGGCAGTATTGCTGGGTATAAACCTTAAAATGTGTCCTCTTTCTTTGGTTATTGCTTATCAATAGTGGGCCAATATCTGACTCAGGTTCCTAAGTTTGCAGCTGAAAGGTTCCCTAATGTTTAGGGGCCTAAAACTGACATCTCCTAAATTTAGATTGCATCAATCGTGAGGGTTATAGATAAGCTTAATACAATGGTGGCGTCCGAAAATGGTATCCTTCAAAGTGGCTTCATTAGACAGAATCAGAGCCAGTATCACATGATGTCAGATGCACTAATTTTGGTTTGTTGATATCCTGTTAATGATAGTTTGCTCCCAGTGAAAAAGAGCAGACAAACTGAGGAGTGGCCACACAGGAAGTATTCTTCAGGGATCTGAAAAGTCTCTGCCGCAGCTCTAGGGTACCTAATGTCTTTTGGTAGGCGCCTAGATATTTTGAATATCGGCCCCTGAATCTTCTTGGGCATCAGCCTTGTAGCCATGGATTTCTGTAGCACATGGCTATTATAGTAATAACGAGGATAAGGTACAACAGGCTGTGCTTTAACTGGTCAATAAAACATACTGTGGGTGCTTCATGATGGGCGAGGTCTACAGCCAGGTCGCCAATTCAGTGGAGTCAACTATTGAAGTGTCCAAGCAAAGCATGTGGGGTCTTCATGCAGTTAAATTGTAATTGTTCTTGATTTGGCAGTTTAAGGATTTATGATGTCACACTGCTGCTTGCAAAGCTTAATTGCAAACCCTCCTGATGCTTTGTGACAGATTTGTGCAGTGAAACATGGTTGGCTATGACCAGAATTCATTGTTTATGAGAAGAAATGACTTCCTTTCGGCTCATTTTAACTTGATGTATCCTGTTGCACCATGCTGTATATCATATGTTTAAAAAATGTCAATTCATTTGTGACATTGCTGAATCTATTACAATACAGCTTGTAACAACATATCAGGTAGTAGCTTTAAAACAGTCAGTCATATCACGCCATTGATTCATCCAAATGCATGTGCAGCTATAACTTGACATTGTCTGGCTTTTCTGCATTCACGTAATAACCATAACATTAGGTAGATGTAGTTTTTGTGGGTAGTATTCCATTCTAGTCAGGGCCTATCCTCTTTCCCCCATCCTACCCAGTAAGCTGTGTGTGTAGGGGAGGTGTATGATGAGGACAAAAGCAAAAGATCCTTCCGTAACAGTCAATGACTTTTATTTGTACATTTTGTTCGTTGGTTGAATAACTTCCGAATGAAAAGTTATTTTTGCCACCTGGCTGCTTCACTTTGTTTTACAAACAATATTTCTGTGTATTTTATTTTTGTTTTGATGACTGGCGGTTAGTTCTAGCTCCAAAAAAATATAGACTGAAAAGAGGCAGCCCAGGTGATTCAGAGTTTGCATCCTAAGCCCTATCAGATGAGACTTAAGGAGGGACAGAAAAAGGCATGATAGGGACATTCAGATATCTTCAGGTATAGCAGTGCTGGAGTGCCACAAACAGCTCTGGTTTTCTGCATATGTATATGAGGTATATTTGCATGCACTGTCTCTCTCTCTAACTATATATATCTCATGCATATTCACTGTGGATAGCCTGAAAACAAGGACTGGAGTTGCCTACCCCTGGTATAGATAATGCACAAGAGCCAAACTCTTACTGGAGAGGACATTCCAGAACAAGGGGTCATGTTACGAGGCTGAAAGGGGATAGAAGCTGGAATAACACCAGGAAATGTATCTGTAATGACAAATCAGCGCATGCATTGAGCAGTGCTGGAACTGCATGGAACTGGCACAGAAAGGGTCCTTGATGAGAAAAGCAGAGATCAAGTAAGGTCTACAGCAGAAGTGTCAAACTCCGGTCCTGGAGGGATGCAATCTGCTCAGGTTTTCATGATATCCCTAATGGATATGCATGAGAGATATTCGTGTACACCATGCCTCAATTTAAGGCAAATCCATCTCGTGCATATTCATGACCAATCACTTCTTTCTTTCCAACCCACCCCAAATAAATGTATCAGAAACATCTTCTCTAAACTCCTTCTTTACATCCCTCCAGCACCCCCTGCTATCCCATCCCTTCATATGTCTCCTTCACCTGGCCACCTCAGTCAGTGTAAGTGTCTTTCGCCTGAATTGTCTTATGCCTAAAATGTATGAAATATGAACACATCAAGTGAATGTAATTGGTACCTATGATATTTATGTCATGATATAAACCGTTGCGATCTTCACTTGGAACGACAGTATGTAAAATGGCTAAATAAATAAATAGGTCTCGAGTACTGAGTTTGACACTCTTGGCCTACAGTATTGAAGAGGAAAGGATATGCTAGATAGGCCTTGCGGTCTTTGTGCGCCTGCATATCTTCTGTGTGTGTGTGTTTGGGAGGGGTCACCCAAGTGCGGATATCACCACTTCCACAGTCCCTCCTCTGCCCTTAGGCTACCAGAGATTCAGAAGGCATTGAGAAAGACACTGCTTATGCAAGAAAATATGTTAATACAACTGAAGCTTCATATTACAAATCAATACTGGCTTGCTGACCATGTAAAATATAAAATATATATCAGAGCAAGTTATCCCTTTGAAGATTCTTGTTATGCTGCTATTTAAACCCTGCTCACAATAACCCATTTTCATGTATATTCATAGCCCTTAACAGCCCTATCATATTTCACACCTTTTGGGGGAAGGGGATTACTAAACTGTAGATAACTTTGCAAATGCATCTTTAAGAGTATTTTTACATCTCACAGTAAGCCAGGCTGAAAACAATATAACACTGAGTAATTCCTTCTGCTGACGGCATACAAGATGTCGCTCTTATTCTGCTGGAGCAGAGGCTGGCAATTAATAATTTTTATTAGCATCTGCCAAATGCTTTTTGAATCTATGAGTGTTTATTGTTTTAAAATCATTGGAGAAGATCCAGACTCGGAACTAAATGCAATCTTTATTTTTGCAAGCACATTATTACCAGAAGTCCTTCTTTCTGCCCTGGCCACAACTGAACACACAGAGGGACAGATTTCTGCGTGACACGTCATACCGAGACACCGAGCTTAGACGTCTTGCATCCGAAGATGGAAGAGTGTTTTGAAAATCCAAATCCTTTGAGATGTAGGACTACAAATTCTAAAATGCTTTGGGATGGAGATTTAGAAAGAAAAACAGGATAGCCATCAATATCCTACCAGCATGGAGGTGGTCATCTGGTCTGACCCTGTTGCCCATGGGTACTGTGGCACGTATGGTTTGTACAATAAAGATTTTTGCTGTAGCTGATTGTTTTGAGATGATCCTTTATTGAGTATGACCTTAAAGGAAAAAAAGAGTAAATATAGCCTGGTGTAAGAATTATGAAATGTCTGCTGCACTCAGTCTTAAGCTGGCTGACTGACCACTAGGGCTCCCTTGATGGGAAATCGCGTGCCTAAGGAAGTTATGTTCTGAAGGGAAGCTCTGAGACGAGGTCCATCATGGCTGTACATCTTATATAATGGGACAGAGGTCATTCTAGGCCTAAGTGATGCCTGCCAGAGAGGAGATGGCCTAGACGAAAGTGACCATTTGGATAGATATCGGTGTTTTCTTTTAAAAGGCACCAAATGCACATGAAGTGAGCAAGTAGTCCCAAATTTGTTCTGCTTTTAAAGTGGATTTATATTCTGCTTTTTAAGCACTTTCAAAACGGATTACATTCAGGTACTGTAGGTATTTCCCTGTCCCCAGGGGGCTTACAAGCTAAGTTTTGTACCTAAGGCAATGAAGGGTAAAGTGACTTGCCCAAGGTCACAAGGAGCGACAGTGGGATTTGAACCCTGCAGCCTAAGCGCTAGATTACCCCTCTTCTCCCATGGTTTCCTATGTGCATTTGGTGCTTTTTAAAAGAAAACACTTGCCAGCAAAGCTATGGTGCCTGTCCAGATGGTGACTTCCATGTGACTACGTGCTAGAGTGTCGCATGTTGAGAGAATAAGGAGCCCTTCTGTCAGTCTTGCGCCACAGTTGAGAAGTAGGAGCAGTTCCTTACCTGCTGGGTCCTCTTTGGAGCTTTTCTGCTACTGTATATCACTACATTATTTATTTATAACTTTGATTTAATTAGTCATGAAAAAATTGCTCAGCTAATTAAAACATAGGAAAAATTATAATAGTTAACAGAAATAAAAGAACACATAACATACACCAAATAAAATGCACAAACACAAATATTTTTCCAAAACCTAAGATTTGTGGGTATTTTTCCTTTGTACTAGTTGAAAAGCTCTGTTTTCCCCCCAGCTGTTTGCACACAGTGGCTGTTGTTTCACTGATCGGCTTTTCTTGAAATAACCTCTGCTTTCAGACTCCGGAGGGTGTTCTGATGATTTAGAGCCCCAAGTTTTTATGAAGGAAACGCCGAGCAGCCCTTTTTGGCTGTTTTCCGATAAGGCAGCAGTCCTAAATCACTTCTGGAAAGGAGAGCAAAGGTTTCCATAAAGGCCCTTTCTCTCACGTCAAATGCATCTAAATAATTCCACAAGGAAAGAGGAAGTGGCGGGGAGAAAGAGAAAGTGGAAGATTATTTTCAGGAGATGTTTTGCGATGAATGGTAAAGCAGTGGAAAAATATTCCTTTCCGGTAAATGCATGTTTTTGTTTTCCTTGACCTGGATTCAACCTGCATGCTTTCAGTAAGATCCTCTCCAAAAGTCTGCACACTGTACTTCTCCACCGATCTCTCTGTTGGTGATAACTGCAATAAGAGTAATGCCATTTATTTATCAAATGCTGGCAGAGCTCGCAGTACTCCTAGAAGAAACTATTGTAGGGTTACGAGGCCCCTTACAAAACAGCCTGCAAACGTAAGCGCTCAGGACCGTGCTGAAGGCCATAAAGGGAGTGCAAGAAATGCATTCATCCATTTGTCTACGCTGCTTTCTTATGCTTATCAATGTGATGTAGCTCTTGAGCTTTCATTATGCACAACACCAAGGAGGCTGCCATACGGTCACATCCATGCACAGAACAGTACAAAGCGAATGCTGCATAGGAAGGGTGATGGGGGAATAAAGAGAGCACGATCATCATGAGACTCCAAATTTAATAAGGAGGAGGATAACGTCATTGGTACATCGTCTTGCTTTTTTACGCTATAACCATACTGAATATACAGAAGAGGCTTCAAGTAAACCATGCCATCCAGAACAGAGTGTATATATATATATATCTGCATTCAGACTAATGCCACTTCTAGCTTCTCTCACTCTTGGGTAAGAGTTGCTAGGAAGGTATTCGTTCAAACTCGGATGGTCTGAATAGGAAATGGCACCAAACTCTCCTATTTATCCCTAGATAGCTCCAATGTGGTCCTAATTCAGGAGAGTCAAGTGCGTCAGAGGTCAGACTGCATGCCCCACCCTTCTTATATGAGCAGGCCTTTGCAGAAATCATTTATTAGGTCATCTGTGTGAAGCAGCCAAAAGCCCTATTTAAAAAATCTACCCTGCTGCCAACTATGAGCCTCTGATAACTCATTGTTCATGTTCTTTTCACCCTTGACTGACTGATTTGCAGTACGGGTGGCAGCGATTTAGTCTTTTCAAATGATCTTTGGGGACCAAGGTTCGCTCACCTCAACTTCCTTTCAGTAATGTTACATGTACTCTTCTGGCTCCTGGGACTCAACTATAAAGAAGACTTTTATCTTAACCTTACACTGCTGGTCAAACCATTAAAAAAAAAAATTGTCTCATGTGGAGCATTCAGAATTATCTTTTAAGCAGTGGTATTGCTGCTTCTACTCTTATACACCTGCATATTCAGAAATTTGTTGCTGTATCCTAATTTAACATGTAACACTTGATCTGGTCACATCGTATCTCATCTCTCTCTTCTAGCTACCAATTCCTAAAAGAATAGAGTGGAAGAGAGAAGATAACTTAGTGGTTAGAGCAGTGGACTCTTATTCAGAAGTCTCTGAGGCATTTAAGCAAGATTCCTTCCACCATTTGCTCTGTAATGGGCGAGTCTCTGCGACTCAGCTAAAAACAAGAGAGTTTAAATTAGCAGACATTTAAGACCATTCATCCAGTTTACGGGTGATGCCACCCCCTTACCATGCTCTCTATTGCCCTCAGACTGGATTCCTTTCATCTCCGGCTGCATGAAATTGGAGAAATGAGCAGAACTGATTACAGATGCACAAGGCTTTTTCACCTTCACCTGGATTATTATTGATCTGCCCAGAACATTTCACACGGTAGATGATGACATTATATGGAAAAGATTTAAATCTTTGGGAATTCAGAGATTTGTTTAAGATAAATTTTTATCTCACACAGATCCAACATTCAAGGTGAGGAACACTAAAACGAATACAAAATAAAAAAAAAACTAAATAAAAACAGCTAAAACAAAAAGCCCTGGTCTAAGAACTATCATAGTGATCCAGGTACCTCCTGAATAAACTAGAATATCAATAACAAATGGACTCGAATTAAAACACTTAAGATCCTGTAACTTAGACCGAGGCTAAATAAACTTACTGAAAGGTGAGAAAGGCGTGAACCCTGGACTCTGTAATAAACTCCCTCTGATTACTGTAATGGCTCTTTGGAATAAAAGCCGGCTGAAATAGAAATAGCTTTAGCAATTTTTTTTAAAGGATTGGGTGTCATCCAGCTTACACAGATAGTCTGGGTCACTGTTCCAGAATGGAGGCCCAGTGACAGAATAAGCCTTACAAGCAGAAACATGACAGCAGACAAAGTCTGGCCTAGCTAGTCTGCCCATCCATCCAATATATGTATCCCTTACAATTCCCATCACTCCCTCTGAGATTTCCTGTGTTTATCCCTTGCTTTCCTGAATTCAGTACTGTTTGTCTCCACTGGGAGGCTGTTCCATGCATCCACCACCCTCTCTGTAAAGAAATATTTCCTAAGATTACTCCTGAGTCCTACCCCCTTTGACCTTCATCCCATGACTCCTCGTTCTATAGCTCCCTTTCCATTGAAAGAGGCTCACCTCCTGGGCATGGAAACCATGGAGATATTTACACGCCTTTCTCGTATCTTCCCTATTTCATCTTTCCTCTCGGGTATGTATCTTTATGTCTGTCCCCATATGCATTTGAACGAAGACCACTGATCATTTTATTAGCCATCCCCTGGAACAACTCCAATCAGTTTATATCCTTTTGAAAGTGGGATCTCCAGAACTGCACACCACCTTGTACATCTGTGTTTGGCGGGCAGAGCGAGGAGAACACTCCTCTAAAAGGCCTTGCTGTGCCAATTTAAGTGAATGTGTAGGTTTGTATATAGATAACATAGCACTGGACCAGGAGGATGACTTAGTACTCAATAGTTTGTGGATTAACATTGCTGTTTTGTAATTACTCCTCCGTTGACTTGGTAGGCAATGGCGGGAATAGAGTACAGGAGTAATATGTTCACGGCGGATGTACCCATCAAAATTCCTCCAGCGTAATTCTACACGATTTGAAGAACGTGAAGGGCAGTCACTGGTAGGCCAAGAAAAAAAAATGAATTGCAGTAAGCAAAACCAGTAAGAGTGGAAGCTTGAGGCCCAGTACAAAAATTGGTGGCATTTAAAAAACCTTTTAATCTACAGAGCAAATGCAACCTATAGAAGGCAGCCTGAATGAGAGATGATAGGGCGCACAGCTAGATTAGAATAACACCCAGATTTCAAATCTGTGTCTCAAATGGGACAGTACGGCAGAGGATTCATCACATTGGCATATTGGTTAAAATCCTTTTTAACAGATCAGAGAGATTTGTAGTTGGTAATCGTTTTATTAAACCTAAACGATTAGGTTTGGGAATTCCCCAAGAGTCACTATTGTTGCCTATTCTTTTGTATACCTACCTTCACGCCCTAGGGACCGTAGTAAGGGAAATGGGGGAGTAAAGGATGTGTGTGTGTGTGAGTGTGTGTACATGCATACTGTGTAAGCATCTTGCAAAAAAGCCCGTCAAGTCCATCCTCAGTAGAGAGCTACATGAAGAAAGTATAAATACTTTAAGAGATTTTATAGGACAATTTCACCCGGGTAACATGGGCTGAAAGCACTGTTTTCAGTACTTCTGCCAGTGCCGAAAAAAAGGGGCAAGGGAGGGCAGAGCCAGCCACCAACGCGCCCAGATTTCGTTTTGAAATCCCTGCAGGTGGTTTAAGCTGTGGGCTTTGCCGCTGTGGTGTGGCCAGCTCCTGCTGTTTCTAAGAGGAGTCTGGGAGGGACTTTGCGGACCCGTGCATGGAGTTTCAAAATTGTCACCTAAATGTACTGTATTTGCTGTGCGTGGCAGGCCTGTACTGGTTGGCTTGAACCTCACAACACAGAGTTTGCAGCACAGAGTTTTAGCAGTTTTTAATGATACCCCGTGGTAGAATCCTCTGAGACTGCAGGAATTAATAAAAGTTTCGGATAAGAATTTTAGTGAAAGCCAAGCTTCCCTGGTGCATGAAGCTGAAGGAGGGTATTCATTATCTGTCCTAACGACTAAAGGATGCATCTTGAACAGCTCGAGCGAGATACTCCTGACAGCCAACATATTGTAGCTAAGAAGTAGAATTTCCAGGGTGTTATCAGTCCTAACCTTGAACATTATAACTCCTAGAGATACACTGCCTGTCATCTCCGAGAGGCAAGAATGTGCTGCCTTTAAGAGCTGGTGGTATGTGGAATTCTACCAAGCAACAATATCGCCGCATCTGAGCAACTGTCCCTTTTCAGACTGCTGTTAAGGTTGGTAATTAGTTCTGGATTCTGTTTTGTTAACTTCCACGTCCACGTAGCACTTTCAGCAATGCTGTCAGCTCAGCTTGGCAGTAGGGGTAAAGCAGGAACAGTAAAACAAAATATTGGTAAAGGCATCAAATAAAAACACCAGTGTGCATTAAAAGCAGAAAGCTCACATCTATTCCCTAGCACACGGTGGTGTGGATGAGCCAACCCATTTAAATCGAGGACGGGACAATCATGTTTTGCCTGGTTTAGAGCTTGCATCTTGCCAAAACAAACAAATTGTGTTGTTGATCAAGTTCTGTTGTCATCTGTAGCAGATTGTGAGGGGTGGGGAGCAGAAGCATGTCCCGCTAATAGAAGTGGTCCACCAGCTGCCTGTGGCACGGGTGGTAGGACGGCTTGGCTCTGCGCCTTGGCTTAACAGCAAAAGGATAAGTGGTGACCACTTGCAAGTAGCCCTGCTTGGAGAGCTGACAGCTGGAAGACCTCCCTAGCACACAGGGTAGGGGCGAGGACAACTGGGCAGAATAGTGAGCTAAATGGTCCTTATGCGCTGCCATCCTGCTATGTTTCTGGAGATGCATGGGCATGCATGACGGTGATGGTGTGGAGCAGAGTTCTGCGGGGAGATTAACAGCGGGCAGACTTCAGCCTGGTTTGAATTTGAAGTTATCAGATCCTCCTCAGAGTCGCAAGGGAGCTTTAAGATATGTCCACACAGACTCTTGGGGGGGGAGAGGGAGAGAATCCAGTAGATTTGATGCAGATTTTCCAATATGAGGAGATTTACAGTGACTCTGGCTTCTGTGACGCCTGAGAACCAAGCAGATCTCCTTGAATGCTGATGTTGATTCAAAGACTCTGCATTGGACTTTTAAAAAGTTCACCCAGTTAATGTGACAAACTGAAAACTTTGTAGAATCCTCAAATTATTTGGCAATCACTTTTTTTTTCTCCGAATAAAGTTCGTATATCTCTTCTATAGAGCACAAGACATGCGATGATGTCCTTTAAAAACTGCAGATATCTTTGGCCAGCTATTAGAAATCCATCGGTGGCTTCAGTGCTTTGTGAGAGGCAGAAGTGGCTGCTGATTTTATACCCAAAAGACCGAGGAGCTGCTGAGATTACTTTAAGGAACAAGGGCACAGACTTTAGTTCTGCTGAGTGCCAAGTGTTTGTCCTTACCCATGTATTTTTGTACATGAAGGAACAAATAACTTTTCTGCTTTGTATCATTATTGCTTATTGCAATTTTTATTTTTTTCTTTCTACGATAAATCCCTTGAAATGTGCTTAATGAAACCCAACGTTTCCTTGAAATATTTTCTGGAACTTTAAAACCTCTAAGGATGTTCGCAAAATGTCGAGCTGTTCTGAGTTATTGCTTCCTTAGTTTTGAATCCAGTGTGTTTCATCCCATCTTGAACAGAGATGATGTGATGGTTTTGAAGTGGTAAAAGAAAAAACAAAAGTTCTTTCTCGTTCTGGTCAAAATGTAAAGTGACTTTTCTTTGGATGGACTTGTTTTACAGCTTACAAGGAACAGCACAAACTTTAATTATATTTGCTGTGGCAGAAGGCCCAGATTGTACCTTTTAGAAATCTCAACTAAGTTCACAAAAGCTTTTCGGATTTCACAGACTTTGATATTACTGAACTATGTCCTTCCATCACAGCATATGTACGAATAGGATCAAAGTTTTGGGGCCAGATCTATTGGCAAACATCTTTGTGAGTTTTAATGAACCAAGATGGCATCCAGGATAGGTCTCGGCCAACCCCACTAGCTTGGGGCCATCTGGCAACCCTAGCCTGAATGGCTACCACAGAGCTTGGCTTTGCTGGAGCCATGAGATATGTGCCAAAGCCTGGTCTGTTTGTAGTAAAGGGCTGGGGTACAAATCCAGTAACTGCTTATGATAAACAGTAAATGGGGTCATTTTATCCCCCTAGCATTTACCTTTGATGGTTAGAGTCTGCAATATAAAGTGCCAGTTTACACGGCATTATTTCAAAGAGGCTCGAATATATTCTGTTTACCATATCGAGAAGAATGTACTAGAGCAAAAAAAAAATGTATTGTTCCTGATATACAATACCTCTGTGGAACGGGTGAGGATAGGTTCCCTAGCTAAAGAATAGCAGGAAATAATGAGGAGGTCACCACCAATGCTACAAGCTGGCAGGAAGGGGACGTCATGATTCAGAATTCTGGCCAAGATTAAGCACTCGTATTTGCTTCTTTTAAACCACCTTCCTGAATTTGAAAGATACCCAAGGCCAGATGATTACTTTTATTATGGGACCAGTCAAGGCTGTAAAAGAATTCTTAACCCTATCCCTGCCATTTCTTTGCAATATATGGATGGGATATGGCATAATTTTGGTTTGACTTTTTTACCATGGTGGAATATCGAGAAAAGGCAAGTTGCACTTCATGCACCATGAACTTAATTAATGCACGCAGACATTTATAGTGGTCATATCTTGCTGTTTCTTTGATGTGAGACAATAATGACATAGGAATTTTCCATATTTGGGAATGAATGCAAAGTTTTCCTCTCATTAACATAAAAACAAATCTCTCCACACCTCTGGATGTAACTTAAGGAATGAACAGGAGGACTGCTTTAAGTCAAAGAAAAAGTGAAATATATAGCTTTTATTTATTTTATTTTATTTTTATTTATTGTTTTTTTTCTATACCGGTCTTCATGTGTACATATCAAATCGGTTTACAATAAAACCAAATGCCAATTAAAGCATTTGCAATTCAAAATTATAAAAGCAAGAAAATTACAAATACATAATATAAAAATTATAAAAGCTAATTTTAACAATTAAAATAGACTAAGGTTAAAACATAAAATGAAAGAAATAAGAAATGTCGAAAATTATTGAAATGCTTGATAAAACAGCCAGGTTTTTACTCCTTTCTTAAAAGCTTTGATGTTAGGTTCCATCCTGAGGTCTTATAATCGGGGCCTGGCTATTGAAAGTGCTCTGTCTCGAACTGAATTCAGATGAGCAGATTTTACTGACGGAATTGGGAGTAGTCCAGTATTTGCCGATCTAGTTGTTCGGGAAGGGGTGTGGAAGTGTAAAGGTGCTGTTTAGGGTCTAAAAAAGGCCTCTTAGCACTGCAAAGTCTTCTGAAAACTCTGGAACATTTAGGATTCTTGGAAAGCATCAATATGTTAAGGGAGATGTCCTCTATTGACCATGTACTATTATTATTAGGAAAAAACATTTTAAATAATAAAAATTAAAAGGTCAGTCCCATAGCTCAGCTCCTACTGTGCTCAAATGTTTGGGGGCAGCAGGCAAGGGAACATGGACATGGGAAGATAAAATAAAAAGTTGAACTTAGTACTTGATAAAGTAAAATCCCGAACCATAAGTGCATACCCTGATGATTTGATGTTTGTGTATGACAGTGTCTGTGAGTGCAGAAACGTCCCATTGCGTGGAAGGGGCAGCTAACTTGGGGCCTCATTTTCTAAAGTATCGCAGACCTGCGATACTTTAGGTAATGAGGGGCGGGAGGCCGAAATGGGGGGCGGTCCTGCACTAGCCGGCAGCGATCGCACCGCCGCGGTGCGATCGCTGCCGTTTTCGCACCCAATAGCACCACCATAGAAGGTGTAGCTATTGGGCACGAAATAGGACGCAAAAAGGCCCTTACCTTTTCGTCGTCCGTGGCGTCTTCGCAGAGTCGACCCCGGTGACGCCCCGACTCCTCCTCTTCCGGGGCCGACTCCGCCCCCATCTTGGTATCGCACGCGATAAGGGACTTTTCACGTGCGAAACGTCCCTTATCGCGTGCGATCCGTCTGGTAAATGACCCCCTTGGTCTCCTGTGAGAGGAAGAGGAACTTTCAGACATGGAGGAAAAAGAGGATTTTCTGAGATTGCTATTGCACTGCCAGCTCTTCTGATATCCTGTTATCCCCTGGCACTGTGCGGGCATGCTTATGGCATTCTGTGATGATATAGCAACTGCAGACATTGCATAGGATGACCTCCGGTTGTGAGGGTTTTGGCACAAATGACTTTCCACCTTACAAATACATGGGAAATGTTCCCATAGACCAGCACATCTCAGTCGTTGGGGCCCATTGGCCAGTCTGGTTCTCAGGATATCCACGGTGAATATATGTCCGATTACATTTGCAAACCAAAAGCACACTAATGCCTTGATGTGACAGCCTAATGATCTAGTGAAAAGTCCACAAAATGAAGAAGGAGGTCAAATGTCCTCTCAAATGTTTTCTATATTTTTTCCCACTAACAAAGACGCCCGTTAGACAGCTCTACAGAGGACAACTTGTTAAATCGACAGAGAAAGATAAGATGTCATCTTTTTCAGTCATCTAGAGACATTTAATATGAATCCCGCTTCAGTAAAATAGGGAGAGATGGTGTAGAAAATGTTTGAAAGATTTTAAATACATTAAGAACATTTCTCAAAAAACATATAAGACCACTGTGCATATTTTGATGAAGGTACATGGTTATACTAAAGTGGTTGATGAGCCATTTTAGTGGCAGATTCCACAATACATTTGACCCAAGGCATTTGATCACCCTTCTTTTGTTTTGTGGATTACATTTGCATACAATGGAGGCTGTGCAAGAAACTATACTGCGTGTATCTTTATTTGTGGATATCCTGAAAAACTCAATTGGCTGGGCAGGTCCCGAGAACAGAGTTGAGAAGCACTGCCGTAGGATCTAGAATTTTCTTATGTTGTTAACCTACCAGTGTAGCCGTTGTTGTTCTTTAACTCTTTGTACAACCAGACTGGTCTAAAGAAACTCGGCCACCTCAGCCCTGCCGGTTTTGAATGGTTAGGGTTGTTTCCTGAGAAATGTGTTTCACCAGACTCCACTTTACCATACTGCAGTGTTTTTCCTCTTACTGGGGAGAATGAATGATTCAGAAGACCTGGGGGTTGTGGGCCAAGGGAAGAAGAGCATTTCCCACCCTGAATATTAATAGAAAATAGCAAGATGATGTTGATAACTCAGTTGACGCATATCAGGATCTCTATACATTTAAATTTAATTTAATATTTCTAGTTGCCTTTAACACCTGGCCAGCCGCTTCAAGGTGGATTACTGTGTGTTACGTCAAAGGCATTGCTTTAAAGTGAGAAATATTAGGTCTACAGCCATGGGGGTGTTACATTAAAGCCATTACATTACAGTGAGGTAGATTAGGTTCAGCATCACCAACTGAAGGCTAGAATCAGGGAAGGAGATTTTTTGGAACTGTCTAAGCCCAGAAGAGAATGTCCTGGAGCCCGAAAGAGACCTGTTGATATTGGTGAGATTCTTGCTAGTACTGCTGCTTGTACTCACACTAATGAGCAGTCAGCGGCGTTGCCTGCGATGGCAGTCCAGGAGAATGCTGGCTGGAAGCCAACATAAACCCGTGTCTGAGTGAGACAAGGAACTCTCCTCCGCACAGCCCTCCCAAGGGGGCTAAAGTGTCATTGAGGAATAATATTTATCTAATGTGCAGTGTAGGGCTCTGACCGATAAGAATTACAAGCCATTTCGTTGGGGAGGAGGGCATGAGTATCAAAATATGTGCTGTCAGCTTTGCAGTTCCACCTGTCCAAATATTTTTTTTAGGGCTGGCCCTTATCTTCCCCGAGCACTGGAAATGGACTCACTTCACTACGTAGGAATTTTAGAACAGATGCCACAGTACGGTGTTTCCTGCATCTTTTTCTGGGCTTGCAGTCATTCCTACCCTTGCAGGCACGCTCATGTTTCAGGGAGCTTATTATCACAATCTGCTACCCTGGTCTGATGTTAAACAGGGAAATCTCTGGACGAGAGGGCGTCCGGTCGCCGCTCGCCGTCTTTTGACCCACCTCTAATTGTTAGATAATGGCACGACGGCACGAGCTCACGAGGAAGAACACGGGTGACGTCAGCATGCGCTGTGCAGACATGAACGTGTGTCTCCGCCGTATCATCTCCAGCTGGCTTCTGTTACGGCACAGTAATATCAAAGTCTCATGTTTCCCATCGAAGTAATCCGTAGAATCAAACACCAGACTCGCGAGGCTGGAAGGCGATCAACCTCTCCACTTTATTTTTATTTGGTTTTCATTACAGAATCTGAGCAGTGCAAGCATACATCAGGAGAGCAATTTTCAAAAACGGAAAAGTGGTCACTTTCTCCCTGCAGTCGCACCACAGTGTGGGGTAGATTTTAAAAGGGTTACTTGCATAAGGTACGCGCGTAACCCTTTTAAAACGCCCCTGCGCGTGCCGAGCTTATTTTGCATAGGCTCAGCGGCGCGCGCAAGTCCCGGGGCTTCGCTAGGGGGGCGTGTCGGGTGGGCGGTGCGACGTTCCGGGGGCTGTCAGGGGCATGTCAGGGGCTGTTCCGGAGGCCTCGGCCACGTCCCCGGAACAGCCTGGGGGTGTTCCGGGGACGTGGCCGAGGCCTCCGGAACAGCCCCTGGGTCGGGAGATGGCTTGCGCGAGTTACGCCTGCCAGAGGCAGGCATAACTTTTACAATAACAGTAAGGGGGGGGGTTAGATAGGGCCGGGGGGTGGGTTAGGGAGGGGAAGGTGTGGGGGGGGGGGGGTGGAGGGAACGGGCAGCACGTGCAGGGCTCGGTGCACACAAGGTGCACAAATGTGCACCCCCTTGCGTGCGCCAATCCCGAATTTTATAAGATACGCGCGGCTACACGCGTATCTTATAAAATCCTGCGTACTTTTGTTTTTTAAAATGTACCCCTGTGTGTTTTGAAAATTCTAGAAACAACACCCAGACTCCCCCTGCCTCACCTTACAGCTGCTGCTGGAATAGCTCACACGGGCGCACATACACGCATAAACGTTTCCAAATCAAAACCATGCGTGTAAATCTGAACTCCGGCCCCCAACTCTATCCCCTCCCCAGAACGCCTCCATTTTGTGTTTGCATAAAAGGAAATTGAGATTACCCTCTAAATTATAACGGGGCCTTCTGATTTCAGGTTAAACACTGATAAAACATCCCCAATACGAAACAATTTCATTTTATTGGATAAATACCAGAAAATGCCACTTTCCCGAATACCATCTTACTCCTTTCCGTTGCCTGCTTTTAATTCTCCACTTTTTTTGTGCCTTTTCCATGCTGACGATACCTCAACTGCACAAATGTATTTATTTAATTTACTCATGTCGTTTATTTTGCATATGGAAGATGCAGAATATAAGATTTTTAATAAAATAAATATCTTGCAATTGCCGAAGACCTCATAGAGAGTTACAGCATTGATTCAAATGGAAAAGGTGACCAGCAATAGTACCCACGCTGCAAAAACACTGATGTTTTTTTTTTATTTTGTATCTCAGCCTCTAATTATCTGGAAAATAAACATCTAAATGTACAAATTATAAATACTTAAGAATAGAAGCCTTAATTATAAGATAAACAATACTTCACGTCTTAGAATACCCAGAGCCTGTATTTAGATATAACATGGATAGTCTCAATAAGTCCTTTTAAAACACTGTTTATCTAACACATGCAGCCTTGACTTCTCATCTTGCTTCCTCTCCCCCTGTGTATTTCTCCAGAGTTAATAACCAGTCGGATCTGGAAGTTAAAGGCTGCAGCTTTATTTTCAGAAAATAGTCACTTTTTGGATACTTGAGCCATAAATCTGTCTCTCGCCCCCTGACTGGTCACTGGTTACCTAGGTCAAGGCTTCCCAAACTGTTGGGGATCTCCCCGAACCCCTCCAAATGGGGTCACAAGTGCCTCAAATGGCAGGACTCTTCAGGCATCGGCAGCAGCAGCAGCAGCATTGGTAGTGGAAATCAGCATGGGGCCTGCGAGCCAGCATGCGCTCACAGGCGCTGCAGTGGCACTGTCCTTGTGCTAACAGGACGTCCTGCATAAGGAGGGATCAAGTGCCTGTCAGCTTGCACTATCCAACAGGCCCTGTACTGACTTTCATTAGTAATGCTGCTGCCCCTTGCATATCGCTGTTGGGCCTGGGACCAGCCATTTATTTATTTATTTATTTATTTATTTAACTCTTTTCTATACCGACCTTCATGGTTAAGAACCATATCAGATCGGTTTACACAGAACGGGGTAAACTGTAACAAAGAACAATCATTTAACAGAAGAAGCAGAGTTACATTCAACAAGGAGGGTAAACTTGGAAGCTTAGGCAGCAGGAAAGATAAGGCCGAAGAGGGCAGTTAACTAAGAACATAATACAATTGAGGATTAAGGGATTGTGCTTATTAGGTACTTAGAAGAGGTACGAAGTTCCATAGCTCAAGGAGAGTGGCTAGGCCAATCAGTATGAATCAGGAGTATATGAGAAGGCTTGGCGGAAAAGCCAAGTCTTGAGTTTTTTCCTAAATGTTAGATGGCAGGGTTCCAGTCTGAGGTCTGTGGGGATGTTGTTCCAAATAGCTGGGCCTGCTGTCGAGAAAGCTCGGTCTTTGGTCGTGGTGAGACGAGTGAGGAAGCCATGAGGGGAGGGATGAGTGTGCATGCCACAATTCCTCTCTCCTCACCCACCACTGAACCTGCCCTGGTCATCAGCCCACCCTCTCTTCCCAGCAGTTGTCATCCACTTGGAATGAGGCCCAGAAGAAAATGTTGCCACCAACCCTGGCAGGGGATGTTTAGAGGAGGGGCTGTTTGAAGAGAGGGATGAGAGGCAGCTGAGGTCTGAGGGTTGGATAAAGTGGAGAGCGATTGATTGTGACGAGGGGGGAAGGGAACGACAAATCCTGGGGAATCTAATGGGAGCAAGTTGATCAGAGGTGCATTAGCTGGGGGCAAGTGACGGTTACAGAGGAAGAGGGGAGGTTGGGAGGTGAGAGGGAGGGGATGACAGGATCACATGAGGGTATAAGAAGGGTCTGAGGGTGAGGGGATCAGATAGATGTGAAAAGTGCTGGAGAGGGTGAGGGAAGAGAAGCGGATGTTGAGAGGGGGGTTCTTCTGGAGGGAATGGAGGTTGAGAGAGGGCATCAGCTGGAGTGTGGGGAGGGTGAGGAGTGTTTTGGTTGTCCTCTGGGGTCATGTGAATTTTCAAGTGCTATAATGGAGTCACACTGGCTAGAGGTTTGTGAAGCCTGGACCTAGGCAATCTAAGCACGTGTCCCGTCTTGCCTGACATATTGTAGCTAGGTTGGCTCTAGCAGGGCTCCCGCTCCGTCATGTTTCCAAACAAGGATGCCCTCAGGCAGTTATGGCCATGCTGGGCGCATACCCTTTAGGACTCAAGTATCTAGACTACGATACCTGCTGCTAGTGTGCACTCAGTGCATGCCATGCAACTTCTTGCTTGCTGGTTACACTGACAGCACCTCCTACTCATCACATGGCGTCTGAGACTGCGTATTGAAACAGGCGCTGAGCCTCACTATGCATATTCTACCCCTCTAGTTTGTCTTGGGTAGAGTCCAGGAGTAGTTTCCAAACTCCAGCACGTCCCATATGCTCCAGCCAGTTTTAAGAAAAGCTTCCAGTGTTTCTTGTAGGTCATTTAAAGCTCCTGTTCTGTGTTCAAGAGGTTTGCCACCTGATTGGCAAGAGGAAATGTGGAAAAGAGGATTTGCATTCAGATAACAACCAACAAGGACTGAACTTCACAAATAAGCGTGGGGGGTAGCTTGCTTATTACGGCGGTTACTACCCTAAACCACATCACTTTGATTGCATATACAGCATTGCTCTCTGCTTCAATGGCAAGGGGAAATGTGGAAAAGAGGATTTACATTCAGACAACATCCAACAAGGCATTGATCTTGCAGTCTGGGTAAATAAGCATCGGGGTAACTTGCTTGATGCGGCAGTTATTACCCTTAACCATAAGCCTTATGCTCACCTTTGATGCAACTCCAACATCACTCTCTGCATCAAATGACAGGGGATGGCAGGAAATTTGAATCAAACAGTTACCAACAAGGACCCTGAACTTGGTGGTTGATGAAACAGATAAGTATGGGGAAAATAAGTGTGGGAGCTTGCTGGGCAGACTGGATGGGCCGACTGGTCTTTTTCTGCCGTCATTTCTATGTTTCTATGTTTCTATAGTCCTGTACTCACTGACAAAACTGGCCTCACATTCATGCAAACCACTTTATTTACATTTCTTATATTCCACAATTTCTAAATGAATTAATCAATGTTGATTACATAAAACCAGGCACCATTCAATAAAACCTCAAAAACGCATCATTACATCCATAAGCCGTTATATCATATTGACAAGCTTCTAAATTAGGTATATGCCTGTAAAAAAAAGATCTGAGAATTATCCTCATCAGCTCTTGACTCCATCAGCATGAGTGAAGCTGAAGAAGAGATGCCTTTTTCTTGAACGCATCCCGCACACATGCATCTGGTGAATTCACCTTCCCTCTATGGCATTGAGATGGCTCCCATGGCCTATATATTTGCCCTTCCAGCGGCTAACAAGCTGGAGCCACTGATTAGCTAAGGAGTCCACAAGCTTCAGGGTTCCTCCGGTGGTGGTGTCCCCAGTTTATCTGCTCACAGTGCCAGTTCCTTGCAAAAATATTACTTGAAATGAGAGAGAATCAAGAATAATATTGAATATTTGGTATCCACTTTGCTTATGTCATTATGTTTAGCCATGTAGTGTATAAAAAGCAACTGAGCAGCTCTGATGCCCTGGTGGAATTTGATGGTTAATAATCTTGAGAAATCTTTTGGTTATCCCCTCAGCAAATTATCTGAGTGACCCATCTCTAATTACAGAGAGGTCCGTTTTCAGTCACTGGCTTGCAAAGTTAGCCGGATAAACCTATCTGGCTAACTTTGGAGGGATATTCAGTAGTTCATCTGCACCATTGAATATAGCTGACTATCTTAAAAATAGCCGAATAATTTTATCCAGCTAACTTTAGGACTGCTCTTCAGCACGACGAGAGATAGATTAGCCTGATAAGTTATCCCGCTAACTCCACGCAGAAATGCCCCGAATGCCTCTATGTTATCCAGCTAAATTTTAGCCAGATAATGGGATATCCTGCTAGACGTTAGCCAGAGAAGTACCCAAAATATTCAAAAGTCGGCATTTAGCCAGATAAGTCTCATTATCCGGCTAACTGGGAGGAGGAATAGCTTAGTGGTTAGAGCAGTGGACTATGAACCAGGAGACCAGGGCTTGAGTCCCGCTGTTGCTCCTTGTGACCTTGGGCAAGTCACTTTACCCTCTATTGCCTCAGGTACAAAAACTTAGATTGTGAGCCCTCTGGGGATAGGGAAATACCTACAGTACCTGAATGTAAACCAGTGTGATTTCTCAGATCTAATGTCAGCATATAAAAAAATAATAATTGCCACTGAATATGGACCCCACTCTGTCTAGATTACTGGAATTCTTTGTATGAGGCCTTGCAGTCCATATGTAGTGTAGAATATTGCAGCATGTTCAATTTCGGGGTCTACATCTTGAGATCATATCTCACCTATTTTAAAGGCTTTATACTAGTTCCCAATTACAAAAAGCATAGAATTTAAATTAATTTTCTTAGTTTTTAAAAATTTGTATATAACTATGCTCCACATTATCTTCACTGCAGAGAACAGTGTTATATTCCAGGGCAAACCTTGTGTTCATCGCAAATCGTTTCTTAAAACTCCTGATAAAATTAAATTGGTGGACACTTCTAAGAAAGCATTTCTTGTGCAGGACCATCTCATTGGAATTCTATCCCGCAGGAGCTTAAAATATTAGAGCCACGTTAGGGTAATGCAATTTGGTTGATATGATTCCTTATCTTAACTTATTTTAATTCATTTTGATTTTAATTTATCCTATTTTAATTTTATGTACCCTTAATAGTTTTTTTTTTTAATATTATATTTGTATTAGGATTGGTTAAAAACATAAGAAATGCCAGCACAAGGATAAGGAAGCTGATTCCTCTAACCCCCACCCCCTCCCTTTCTCACAGCAGGAATTTCTCATCTGAGGCTCAGATAACATAGAAACATAGAAATGACAAAGGTGGGGATGTGATCCTTTGTCAGGGGAGCTGGGTTAATCTCAGCTCTCTGGTGCTGGGCCTCTCAGATTTTCAAATTAAGGAGGACAGCTATTATACAATCCAGTTTATGTTTCCTAAAATCTTCTGCCCCCTCTTCCCCCATGTCTATATCAGAGGAACATTGATCCTGGCAGATCAGCTAGTATCATAGGTATGGCTTATAACTATGGTCACTCATGATACACTAGGCACATAGAAATGGAAGATCAGGGCCATGGCGCCTAGCTAGTCTACCCACTTTCCTTCCTGTTATAATAACATGGCCCGCATTTAATCTCCACCTCTGTCTTCATAACTGCGCTTATGCCAGGCATTCTTGAATTATATTGGGCTTTGCCCCACCACCTCCACTTGGAGGCTGTTCCATGAATCCACCAATCCGTGAGGTAGATTTTCAAAGGTTTGTGCGCGACAAAGCAGGAGAGATGCGCGTGGACCACGCAGATTTTAAAAGGCCTGCGGCCACGCGCTTGTTTCCCGATACGCGGCTAAAAAATGATTTGTGAAAAAGGGGTGAGGCGTGGGCATTCCTGATTTTCCCGATGACGCCAGCGCGAAACTCTTATGCGCAAAAGCGCATGCCGGGGTCCCTATCCGCGTACCTTTACGTCAGCTGTGGATGGCATGTAAGTAGAAAAATAGAAAAAATCTTGCCTAGTCAGCAGGGTTTTAAGGGTCGGGGCAGGTAAAGAAAAAGAAACGCAGGCTAGCTAGGGGCAGTCGTATACTTTAACTGGGTAAACTGGGAATGGCTTGGGGAAACGGGTATTGGCATCGTTGCGCCCATCTACTAAAATCCCCCCCACCTGCGCGCTCGAGATGGCATTTGTGCGCACATGCGAGCGTCAATATAAAATCGTGCACGCGTGTATGCGTGAGTAGCTGATTTTATAACGAGCGCGCACAGAAGCGTGCATGTTATAAAATCAGCACGTCCATGTGTGCGTGCTGGCAAATGCGCGCACATGTGCGTACGCGCGTCACTTTGAAAGTTACCACTTTTCTGTTTATAATTACAGTAGCTAAGCTACCATGGTTGGGATCATTAATATTATATCTGTTTTTTATACAGCACCCAGTATATATATACGGTTTTCGACTCATGATCCTTTATGAGAACTAGTTGGGAAAATAAGGATACAGACCTCGGCATGAGGGAGGAAAGTAATACATTTATCCTGAAATACTATTTAACAACTTAGCTAACATGTTTTGATGTTGTGTTGACTTTTATTGTGAATGCCGCATGTTTTGATGTTGTATGGACCTAGAATGTGAATGTTGCTTTTGTAAACCGTTGTGATCTTCTTTTGGAAGGACGGTATATAAAACGCCTAAGTAACTAAATACATTTAAAGAATTCATATATCATAGGACCATTCATATCGCAGGGACAGTTTATTCATATCTCAGGATGACATTTTCCTTTTCAGATCCCATGTTCAGAAGCTTATAATTTTCAGACATCAGAATCCATTAGTAAAGAGTGAGCCTCCCATGACAGCATAACAGAATTCTAATAAGCAGAAGTTTCCTTAATTAAAGACTGTCTTTTTTTTCCCTCTGTATTAATGTAATAAATGATGCTGTCGCATGGGATAAGTTCTGCATTTCAACCTGCCATTGTGAATTCCTTGGAGACTCCTTGATGTGCGGTGTCTCTGCTGCTAAAATGCTCCTTCCCCCTGGGAAGTTGGCTATCATTTTATAGTACAAGGGGTATAGATATTACTTTCTCTTCTGTGAGTTCCGGATTTATCGGCGGTATCATATGTGGTTGGGATGTCGCTCCTACTCATGGAAGAACTGCCGTTGCTTTGAGCTGTAATCATGCGCTTTCTAAGACACTAACCCCATGGTAATGCAATTAAATTAGTGTTTCAGTTTGCAGGATTTTATATTGGGCTTTAGCAAATCCAACTGGCATATAGAAAGACCTTTTGTTATGTTATCTGTGAAGACTACAGTACTAGGGTCCATGCAGAGCACTGAAAGTGACTCGAGTCCTGGTTTACGACTTCATTTCCCCCAGGTCTTCTTTTGCAGCATTGGGCTTCCCTTGAACAAAAGTTTCCAACTGAGATGTACTACAGATTTCTGTGATATGGACAAATGTCAATGGGCTCTTGGATCCTTGTGGCTTTTAGCCATGGCAGGCATTACGGGTTTGCATGGGGAAAACTTTTCTCTTTTCTTTCTTTAACTATTTTCATTTTCGTTTCTGCATCTTAGCACCATTAAAAAAACAGAAAAGCATTCAGCAGGTGGTAAAATGCAGAAACGAAATGAAAAATCTATTTTTGTCTCACTCTGGACTCGAAACGAACAGCAAACATGATTGGCGTTTTCAATGTGGATTAAACAATTGCACATCCCTAGCAGGCATTTGTTGACCCTGGTCCTAAATTTGAAGATACACCCTTCCCTTCTCCCTCCCCCCCCCCCCCCCAAAAAAAAATACACCTGAGCCCTGGAGAGAGGGTTTCCGAAGTGAACGTTCTTTCTGCGTTCATGCTCCGGCCCTGTTTTAAATTGCCCAGCTTGTTCACGCTATTGCACCCTGCAGACCAATAGCTCTGATCAGCTGTCAGCAATTTTCAACCTTTGCTTCAAGAGCTGATATCTCCATCTGTTCTAATCAGGTGAAAATGGAAAATGTCAGCTAGAGGCAGAAAGAAGAGTTCACATATCAGGAATGTACTTTACTATTAAGTACTTCATGGAAGTTTAGCTTATCAAAGAAAAAAATGTTATTTCTAGAAGCTTTTTCTTAAAAGTAAGTATAACATTCTTATTTTAGATGCTTTCACATGGGGGATGTTGGGAGTTGGAATGTTCTCGTGTTTTGTGATGTATGTTACTGGGATGCTGGATTTTACAATCCATTTGAAACGGCTGGTCCGTATAAACAGAATTTAAATCTTTTAAACAAACAAAATACATTTTAGTGATATGCTTATAGATTTTAGCACCCAGAACAGTTGTGGTTGAGGGTTGGAGAGAAGAAAAGTTTCTTTTAAGGTCTTTATGTTACACTGATACTCATTTTCATGAGCTTCACTGCCCTTATGACCATCAAAAAAAAAACTGACAGACAAAAATAACACTTGTGAAAGAGTGGTGTGCAGTTGAAATCCATGACACAAAGTCCAGGACGCCTGTATCTGAATCGCCAACCCTGTCGTTAATTTGTTTATTTTTATTTTATTTATGACATTTATAAATCGCTTTCCAGTTTTTACAATAAAATCTTCCAAATCAATGTACAAAACAAATAACATAAACTTAAAATTACAATAAAATCATTAAAACCAAGCAACATTTCTCCCAAACAATGAAAAGAGCTTGATGTCTACTTATAGAACCATTTCTATAATTGCCATAGACCAAGGGTACTGTTCCAAAAAGGGTTAGCTCGTCTAATGCTGCTGACACCATCAATCAAGTCTTCACTTAGCGACAGAACCATATAAGATCTTTCTCCTCCCTAATCAATAAAGGAAGATCGTTCCATATCTTAGGGATTGTCATTGAAAATGATCTGTTTTGTAATTCAGCATGCCAAAAGTCTTTGACTGATGGAAACTGGAGTTGGCAGCTAAATTGTAGGCATACATTTCTAGCAGATGTTTTCCAGCTTAATCTATGCTCCATGTGAGGAGGGCAATTTCCATGCAAAATCTTAAAAAGTGAGTACAAGAAGTTTAAATTTACAACGTAACTTCACAGGTAACCATTCCAATGCAATTTCAAAAGAAGGGGTGCAGCTGACTCCCGTCTAGACCTACCCATGACAATTCTTGTAGCCATATTTTGGACTTTTTGGAGCCTTCAAATCATGGCACCAGGAAGACCCCAATAGATAGCATTACAATAGTCGATTATTGCTATGACCAAAGCATATATCACCGACTGTAATGCTTTGAAACTCAAAAAAGATTTTAATTGCCTCACCAACCATAGGTGCCCATAGGCTGTTCGTAATACTGCACTTAATTGGTTTTCTAATGTCCAACTTGTATTCAACATAAACCCTAAGGGGCAGATTTTCAAAGGGTTATGTGCGTAAGCCCCGAAAAGCTGCCCTAAGCTGCCCCTGTGCACGCCGAACCCCGGGACGTGCGTATGTCCTGGGGCTTGAAAAAGGGGGCGGGGCAGGGGTGGGGCCAGAGCCTCCAGGCACAGGCAGGAGAAGGTGGGGCGTGGCAGAAAGAAAGTTCCCTCCGAGACCGCTCCAATTTCGGAGCGGTCTCGGAGGGAACAGGGAAAGCCAAGCGGGTTGCCCTAGGGCTCAGCGCGGGCGTAGAGCACAAATCTATGCCCGTGCCTAAGTTTTAAAATCTGACCCTAAGCATCTCACTTCATCATTTGTTGTAATTGTAACCCCTTCAAATTGAAGCTGATATCTCTCCAAAGCTGTTCCCACTTGCAGTACTTCTGTCTTTTTAGAATTCAGAACCAAATAGTTCTCTCTCAATCAAGTATTAACTGCTAACATACAGTTGTTAAGATGGGCAAGAACTAAGTCTGGGGCAGATTTGAATGCTTTCTGCATATATAAAAGGAATAAAACCAAAAGACTGAATGATACCTCGAAATGGTGGCAAATATGCATTGAATAGTAAGTGGCACAGCGAAGATCCTTGTGGGACTCTGCAAATTGTTTTACATACCTGCGAACAAAACCCTTGGAAATGTATCAACTGCACCCTATTCTGCAAAAAATCTCCTTATCCAATTCAAAACATATCCTTCTTAACCCTAAAGCCTGGCAACGTAATACAAGGATTTCATGGTCCACCAGGTCAAACACACTTGACAGGTCCAAAAGAACTATCAAAATTGTTTTCCCCTTATCCAAGTGGGGTAGCACAGAGCCCACCATATCCACCATGATGGTCTCCATGCTACAGCTCCTTCGGAACCCAGCTTGAGCAGGATTCTATTTGTTTGCCTCATCAAGAACTCAGAAACCTGCAAGGTTACAGCCTTCTCTAACATCTTAGCTGTGGAAGGTAAATTGCCTATAGGTCTATAGTTAGAGCACATCCTCGGGTCTGCATCCACACCTTTAAAAATTGGGGGTACTCAACGCACAATTAAACTCTGGAATTTGTTGCCAGAGAATGTGGTTCGTGCAGTTAGTATAGCTGTGTTTAAAAAAGGATTGGATAAGTTCTTGGAGGAGAAGTCCATTACCTGCTATTAAGTTCACTTAGAGAATAGCCACTGCCATTAGCAATGGTTACATGGAATAGACTTAGTTTTTGGGTACTTGCCAGGTTCTTATGGCCTGGATTGGCCACTGTTGGAAACAGGATGCTGGGCTTGATGGACCCTTGGTCTGACCCAGTATGGCATTTTCTTATGTTCTTATGTCTTTTTCAAGGTCTCTGGGACTAATCCCTCAGTTAATGAGGAATTAACCACGCTCCAAAGCCCCTTCAGAACTGCAGCTGGTAACAAATCAATTAAAAAAAGATGGACACGGGTCTGGAAAACATTTAGACTTCTCTACCCCCTTCACCATGGATTTAATTTCAGGAAAGGAAATTGGCTCAAATTCCTGGAGTCTATCTTCTTCCTCAGATTCAGCTAAATTTAACCTGTCACTCACTTCAGCCCCAGATTTCTGAAAGTCTCCCTCCCAGAAATCTGTAATGACTGGTTTCCTTAGGTGATTACCTTCTTGGTAGCATTTCCCTTCTGAATGACCTTCATGAGCCAAACTCCTCAAATTCAAAACTTTTTCTTCAAAAATCGAGCACAAGAAATAACAGTTAGGAATGTCCTCAAAAACTAAGCACTGTTTATTATCGTCTCCAAACACAGAAAGTGCGAATTTAAAAACTGGCCTCCTCAATCGTATCCGAATAAAATTTCTTTTTAGCAGAAATCACCTTTTTAAAATGGTTAGTAGCTGCCGACTTCCAAGCACTCTTATCCTCATCTGCCCCAGTTTTTCTTCACCACAGTTCCAAACAGCATAGTTCCCCGTTTCAAATCTTGAAGTTGCGTGGAATACCAAGGGGCAGTTGGTCTTTTACCCATGAGTGATATATGTTGACCCTTGCAGAGCTGCCAAGTACCCAGTTCCAGGAGGGAGATTTTAGGCCAGTCCTAGCTTCCTGATAACCCCATTCTGATGCATCTTGAGACTTGAAGCATTGAGATCCAGTGGGTAGAAACAGGGATTAAAGATTACACTATGCTTTGGGGATGTAAATTCAAACCTGGACTGGCCAAAACATCTGTCTCCTGTAACTGGATAACTCGGCAAAGCTGCCCTTGGGCAGGTGACCAGGCAATTTGTGCCATGTGGCTTAGTTCCTCATCGTCATCCAACAAAAGCGCACACGACTGCAGGGATTCTGTTTACAGGACAAGGATAGCGAGTATCTGTCCCCAGTCACTAGCGTAGACTTCCTTCCAATAAGCCCTGGCTGTGAACAATACAATTTCCATGCCGGAAGGAGTGGAGAGAATGAGACGGGATTTAAGGAAGCTGGAAGAGTGGTCGAAGATATGGCAGCTGAGATTCAATGCCAAGAAGTGCAGAGTCATGCATATGGGGTGTGGAAATCCAAAAGAACTGTATTCAATGGGGGGTGAAGGGCTGATGTGCATGGAGCAGGAGAGAGACCTTGGGGTGATAGTGTCTAACGATTTGAAGTTGGCGAAACAATTTGACAAGGCGATAGCTAAAGCCAGAAGAATGCTGGGCTGCATAGAGAGAGGAATATCGAGTAAGAAAAGGGAAGTGATTATCCCCTTGTACAGGTCCTTGGTGAGGCTTCACCTGGAGTACTGTGCTCAGTTCTGGAGACCATATCTCTGAAGGGACAGAGACAAAGTGGAAGCAGTCCAGAGAAGGGCGACCAAAAAGGTGGAGGGTCTTCATCAAATGACTTATGAGGAGAGATTGAAGAATCTAAATATGTACACCATGGAGGAAAGGAGGAGCAGAGGTGATATGATACAGACTTTCAGATACTTGAAAGGCTTTAATGATCCAAAGACAATGACAAACCTTTTCTGTTCAGCAGAACCAGGGGTCACGATTTGAAGCTCCAGGGAGGAAGACTCAGAACCAATGTCAGGAAGTATTTCTTCACGGAGAGGGTAGTGGATGCTTGGAACGCCCTTCCGAAGGAAGTGGTGAGGACCAAAACTGTGAAGGATTTCAAATGGGTGTGGGATAAATACTGAGGATCCATAAAGTCTAGAGGATATGAATGAAGAGAAAAGGCATGGGGGTGGCTTGCGGGAATGACGGCTACTACCTGGAGATTAATACCCTTATTCAATAAACATACTCACTGTTCGCCACATCTCAAGAAAGATATAGTTGCGGTGGAGAAGGTACAGAGAAGGGCAACCAAAATGATAAAGGGGATGGAACAGCTCCCCTATGAGGAAAGGCTGAAGAGGTTAGGGCTGTTCAGCTTGGAGAAGAGATGGCTGAGAGGGGATATAATAGAGGTCTTTAAGATCATGAGAGGTCTTGAACGAGTAGATGTGAATCGGTTATTTACACTTTTGAATAATAGAAGGACTAGGGGGCAATCCATGAAGTTAGCAAGTAGCACATTTAAGACTAATCGGAGAAAATTCTTTTTCACTCAACGCACAATAAAGCTCTGGAATTTGTTGCCAGAGGATGTGGTTAGTGCAATTAGTGTAGCCGGGTTAAAAAAAGGTTTGGATAAGTTCTTGGAGGAGAAGTCAATTAACGGCTATTAATCGCATCAGTAGCATCTTAGTGTTTGGGTAATTGCCAGGTTCTTGTGGCCTGGTTTGGCCTATGTTGGAAACAGGATGCTGGGCTTGATGGACCCTTGGTCTGACCCAGCATGGCATGTTCTTATGTTCTTAATGCGACTCCAACATTGCTCTATGCTTCAACGGCAAGAGGAAATGTGGAAAAAAGGATTTGCATTCACAAAAAAGCGGGGGAGTAGCTTGTTTGTTGTGGCAGTTACTACCCCAAACCAAATAAGACTGATACTTCACTTTCAATGCATATCCAGCATAGCTCTCTGCTTCAACGGCAGGGGGGAAAGACTGATACTTCACTTTCAATGCATATCCAGCATAGCTGTCTCTTCAACAGCAGGGGGGAAAGAGGAAAATAGGATTTATATTCAGGCAACAACCAACAAGGATTGAATTACATAGTCTGGTTAAACAAATAAGCATGGGTGTAGCTTGCTTGTTACGGCGGTTACTACCCCGAATCAATTAAGCCTGATACTTCACTTGGAATACATATCCAGCGCAGCTCACTGCTTCAACGGCAGGGGGGAATAAAGAAAAGAGGATTTTTATTCAGACAACAACCAACAAGGACTGAATTGCACAGGCTGGGTAAACAAATAAGCGTGGGAGTAGCTTGATTATTGTGGTAGTTACTACCCCTAACCAATTAAGCTAGATACTTCACGTAGATGCAGCTCCAGCACTGCTCTCTACATCATTGGTGAGGGTGGAAGCTAACTAGAACCAAAAAGTTACTAATAAGGGCCAAGAGTAACAGATAAGTATGAGAAAAAAAAAAAGTAAGTGTGAAAGGTTGCTGGGCAGACTGGATGGGGCTTTTGGTCTTCTTCTGCCGTCATTTCTATGTTTCTATGTCTTGCCACAAATATTTTTGTTAATTAAATTCCAGAAATGATGGATAATAGGGCACTGGCACCAAATGTGTACTATTGGCCCTCTCTGAGTGCTCTTTGGGCAGGTGTAACTTGCGTGCGCTGGCTCTCCATCCCCGGCCCAGTGGCTGTTCCGGAGGCCTCGGTCTAACCCCCAGAATGCCCCCGGGCCGGCGACCGGCCCCCGGCCCCGCCCCCGGAATGCCCATTTTTTTCAAGCCCTGGGACTTACGCGCGTCCCGGGGCTTGTGCGCGCCGCCGAGCCTATGCGCGTAACCCTTTGAAAATCTACCCCAATCCATTTTACCCATGTATTATCAAGTGCGTGACGTATGTGCATACTGCCGAAATGGATGTAACAAATGCACATCCCTAATATCTTGCCCAATTTTTTTTTTTTTATCAATTCTTACTAGTCAAGTTTTTTTTATAACATTCCCAATCAACAGACCCCAGGTAAAACACTCCAAACCCCCATATAATTATACAGTCACCTAATAAGGTAACCATATAGCTCTATGTCCAGGTGGGACAAGCTGATCCAGGCCTGGATTTACTTCATTGTGTGCAGGAAGAGGTAATCCTGTTTTTTTTCACAGAAAAATCAATTGGAAAATTGGTGCTACACCTCCCTGCAGTCAGCAGGCCACTATTGAACTTCTGAATGTCTCTTATCCTTCAGTAAAAATACACTCAGCCAAAACATTGCCTCCCGGATAAGCAGAGTAGTAGGTTTACCTTCTATTTGTGCTCCATGTTGACAAGAGAACATTTCTCTCCAGGGATCAGTCTCTTTCTTGATTTGGTTCTCACATTTTACATATTGGCAGCAAAATATTTTCTTTCTATCTCGACTATTCTGATCTTGAATGTCCCTGCACTAGACAGTGATTGTATAAACCAAAACAAGCTTCAAAAGTCAGCCTTCTGACTTGCTTGACAAAGTTTGGTCATTCTTTTTCCTAACGCTTCTGTCAAGAAAATTGGTTTTACTTGCGCACGAATGTAAACACTTCCTGATGGTTTAGTGTTCATTGACAGGTCGTTTCTTGAAAGCATCTCTGCTGAATTTAGTCATTTTCGCAAGACAAGAGTCCTAGGTCCTTATAAAGCACCTGCCGAGCCTGCACTGTCACTTCCAGGTCAGATTTCCTGTTAACTGTTTAAAAAAAAAAATCACTTTGTAATCTTGTCTGTTATGGGTGACACTTCACAAACTGGTTCAGAAAAAAATAGCATTTTTTTCTCATAAGAAGCTGCATCCTGTTAGGTGTTGGGGTTCTTATATGCACGAATAGCATGTCATGCGGCTCTAACCAAAGCCGAGGCAGCTTTATCAACGCCTGCATGATCTAACGTGATCGAAATTGCAAATGGGCTTTGGGGGAAAAAAAAAAGAATTGAAGAATACCTTCCGCATTGGAAAAATTGAAATGGATGGCATTTTGTTGCTACCTACGATGCAGGAGTGAAGGTATGCAAATTGAACCAACAGAGTCTTGGCCACAGAAGCTTGTTCAGCAGGAGGGAACTGATCCTCTTGCTTTCATTTGGATTTGAATTTTAGATTTAATTACTCGCCATTTCCAAATCTGAGCTCAAGGTGGGTTATAGTTGAGGTATCGTAGTTATTTGGCACACTGCAGGCACACAGCAGAGCCATTGCCTGCAGAAAAGTATTGTATTCTTTAACTGCGTGGGCCGCAGTGACCGACTCTGGTCCTGCTGTTGTGAAGTTACTCCGTTTTTTTTTTTTTGTTTTGTTTCGTTTTTTACCATGATGCAAACCCCTTCTTGCATCTCTGCACAATTGTCTTCATTCCTTGGAAGATAGTTAGTTTGTGCCAAACAATCTCGTGTCCAAGTATCACAAGTGCTCTATACCTAGAGACCTTTATCAGCTACAGTTCACCTACCTTAGTCACCTCCTACCACCAACAGCAACAGAATCCATACAGTTGCAAACAATCTTCAGCAGCTCATACTGCCAAAGCATCTCAGATGCGACCACCTCCTCTCTCCTATCTAGAATTAACCCCACCCTTGTCCAATATTGTCATATTTGTACGAAATAACTGTCAGTCCATTATTGGATGGATATGGCCACAGCATAGGTCATTCCATACAACAATTACATTATAAAACAATTGCTAACATTCATTCAATTTACAAAACATCAATTACTAAAATATTCTCAATCCCCAGGGGTGACCATGCCCTCACCTGCTGAATTTCAGTTCACTAAATGTTCCATAGAATCCTGCTACTGAAGCTAGTAATAGCAGTGGCTATTTTCTAAGTCAACTTGATTAATAACAAGTAATGGACTTCTCCTTCAAGAACTTACCCAAACCTTTTTTAAACCCAGCTACACTAACTGCACTAACCACTTCCCCTGGCAACAAATTCCAGAGTTTAATTGTGCGTTGAGTGAAAAAGAATTTTCTCCGATTGGTTTTAAATGTGCTACATGCTAACTTCATGGAGTGTCCCCTAGTCCTATCCGAAAGAGTAAATAACAGATTCACATATATCCATTCTAGACCTCTCATGATTTTAAACACCTCTATCATATCCCCCCTCAGCTGTCTCTTCTCCAAGCTGAAGAGTCCTAACCTCTTTAGGTTTTCCTCATAGGGGAGCTGTTCCATCCCCTTTGTCATTTTGGTTGCCCTTCTCTGTACCTTCTCCATCGCAACTATGGGCCTCATTTTCTACAGTATCGCAGGCTTGGAAAGTGCGAGCGGCTTGGAAAATGAGGCCCTATATCTTTTTTGAGATGCGGCAACCAGAATTGTACACAGTATTCAAGGTGCGGTCTCACCATGGAGCGATATAGAGGCATTATGACATTTTCCGTTGTATTCACCATTCCCTTTCTAATAATTCCTAACATTGTTTGCTTTTTTGACTGCCACAGCACACTGAGTCAATGATTCCAAAGTATTATCCACTATGATGCCTAGATCTCTTTCCTGGGTGGTAGCTCCTAATATGGAACCTAACATCATGTAACTACAGCAAGGGTTATTTTCCCTATATGCATCACCTTGCACTTGTCCACATTAAATTTCATCTGCCATTTGGATGCCCAAATTGGTATTCTCTACCCAACCAACTTTCAAGAACTGCAGTGTGGCTGAAAATCACTACGAGGGAATCCTGAGTTTGATTCAGATTGGTCCATTTTGGCGACCACATGAAACTCAAATGCGCCCATGTTATACAATACGTAACTTTTTTCACCTTGTTGAAAACTTGTTGAGAACAGAGCGTTCTCATGTTTTTGGTAAATAAAAAATTGTCCCAGTTTTCATGGAAACATCTGCCAAAGGATCACGACATCGCACATCATAGTAATCTCTCCTGCTGGTATGGTCATCCTGCCCCTGTGCCAGTGCCCTCACTCGTCCAGTTCCAGAAGTGAAAGCTTTTGTGTGCTCCTGTACCCAAGCTCCTAAATCTCTCAGCCCTGGGAAGATGAATGAATGGCATTTCTGTGGCAGTCCACAGAGCTAAGCAATCCCCACTGGCAGGAAAGCATTAACCATTCTGAAGAGCTTTTCTGGCCAAGATAGTATATAAAGGGCTGTTTTCACATTTAATAATAAAGCAGTCACCTGCAAAACTGGAGCATTGGTGTGAATATCAATTATAAACACTCCATAACAGCATGTCAGGAAGCTCCAGTCAGTCAGAAAATAGAATGCAACCACCAGGTTTAAATATTCAAATCTTATTCTTGTTTCTTTTTTCGGGTGGGGGGGGGGGCTTCTTCTCTTTCTCTCCCTCTCCCCACACTTTTGGCAAGGGCACGCATGATCTGCTGGTCTCTAACAGGCAGCTGATTGATGGGCATCTGTCCCTGACTCGCAGGTGTGAAAATGATTGTCTCCAGTCACAGATGAAAACCGCCGATGATTGATGGCAGGTTTGTATTTCTGTTCTCAGTGAGAGTACAGCCCACCTTGTAAATAACGAGAATGGTTGATTTTCCGCCATAGCACCACCTCGGCCTCCCATCATACTATAGGAATGAGACATTGACATTGTCATTAGGAGTCCCGCCTTTTCCACAGCCCTTTTTGATTTAATCTTTAGTTTTAATATTAAACAAGCAAAGATCAAACAATACAGGATCACAGTGTGGTGTTACACTATAACACAAAAGAGGAAAATTAACAGTTAGCACCTACTAGTCAATAGTAAACCACCATCTCTAGCTCTTCCTATTGTTTAAAGGCCATTGGAAACACATGTCTGCGGTGCCAGAGCAGGAGGAGGTTGGAGAACTTGCAGGGTCAGTGAAGAAAGAGTAAAGAAAGAAGGGAGAAACAGAGTCAGAGCATAGGGAAGTAAAGGAAGTCACTCACGATGACTTGAAAAAGTGATAGAAAACCGAGGAGGTCACTGCATCTGACATATCTTTGAGCTGTAACGAATGGCTACGCTGAACACGAAGCTATGAAAAAACAATGACAAGACCTCAGCTTATGCCACTGATGTCACTGTCAACCAAAATCTAAAACCAAGTGAAACTTCTTCGGCCAGGGCGTGTGGCGTCCGCTCTCCGCCAGCAGCCCCGCTCTCCGATGCTGACTGCACTCCACGAAATGCTTCCTCTATCCGCGTTTGCCGAAACGGCACATCGGGCGTTGAGGTAAGAATCTCTCAGATCCTTGCCTTCCTTTTTTGTGTGCGGCATATAGAAAGCAATAAAGAAGAAATGTACTGAAGAAATGGCAAGGTTTCTAAGAAAAACAAGCGGAGCTAGGTCGTTTCCGTGTTCACGGTGCGGCCGCCATCTTGGATCTCCCCTCCCCACAATGTGGAAAGCCCTGACCACAATGAATATGGCTATAATAGAGATTTAACTAACGTTGGGAAGCAAAATATGGAAAAGACTAACAACATGGACAATAGAATTCAAATGGTTGAAAAATCTTTGGAATGTACAGAAAAGGAAATCAAGAATATGAAAGATGTGCATACTAATTTGATAAGATCTGAGAGTTTTGCCACTAGGAAGATTGACTTTCTTGAAAATCAGCTTCGGAGAAATAACCTAAGGTTTTTGAATTTCCCAAAAACAAAATGGATGTCGTTAAAAGATTTAATTAAAAGTTACCTTATAAATATTTTAGCTTACTCTGAAACTACAGTTCCAATAATTTCAAAATTGTATTATTTACCTGGAAGACAAGAAAAAGAAAAGAGCAGCTGAGTAAAAATGTCTCATCAGATAACAGATTTTTTAGAGAAATCATTTGAAGCAAAAATTGAAGAAAGAGCAACCTTACTAGTGACTTTCTTGCAAATGTCAGACAGAGATGAAGTATTGAAGAGGTCTTTTCGAAAGCAGTCTGTATTATTTTATGGTTATCAAATCAGAGTCTTTCCGGACATCACAAAGAGAATTCAAGAAAAAAGAAAAGCTTTTCTGTCAATGAGAAATTAAACTGTGGCCAGAGGAGCCAAATTTTATCTGAGGTATCCTTGCCATTGTATTTTGGTATCCCATGATGATAAATATATATTTACCGAGATAGAACAGCTACGGTTATACCTGGACTCTCACTCCCGATAGGTCCTAGATGTGATGGCTAAATTAAGGCTGCATATAAGGTGTTACAGCAAATTTGTAAACATATGATATATTTTACCTTTAAATACCGCTGTGTATTAATGAAGATCTCCCATTATGCTTATAATATGGAAGAATTAATATTATATATACTGTTCCTTTGTAAAGTTAACATTGAGTTTTTTACTTCCTTTTTTTTTCTGTAGACATTGGATTTTCAATGTACTAAAAATTTGAAATTCAATAAATATAAAATTTAAAAAAAAAATCTAAAACCAAGAAACAAATAATCATAATTTGATCATCCAGTCCACATGTATTACCTAAGAGTATATATACATGGTTGGAGTCTAGGTATAGAGGGCAGGTTTTCTTTTTTAATCAAGATGTATTTCAAAATGAAGTACTGTGTTTCATGGTTAATGATCAATAAAACCGTGCAGGTAGTACCTATTACATTTTAGTTCTGGGGAATTCTGCACTACTGCAGAGTGCAGAATTTGCGCAGAATTCCCCTCCTGCGCAGTTGCACAGATTCTGCGCAGAATTTGGCAGGCCCCGGCATCCCGTGAGCAGAGCCCGTCCCGCTCACGGTGAAGGAGGAGCAGGCCCTGGCGAGCCACAAGCGGAAGCCGTCCCACTCGCGGTAAGATGGAATAGGCCCCGGTGTGCCGCGAGCGGAGGCCATCCCGCTCATGGCAAGGAAGAAGCAGGCCCTGATGTGCCACAAGCGGAAGCCATCCTGCTCACAGCGAAGATGAAGCAGCCCTCTGTGAGAGTGAGTCTGTGTGCGTGTAAGACTGCAAGCCTGGGGGGTGAGAGAGCATGTGTGAGGGTGCCTGGGTGTGGGTGACAGAGAGAGGGATGTGTGTATGCCTGGGTGTGGGTGCCAGAGAGAGGGATGAGTGTATGTGAGGGTGCTTGTGAGAGAGGGAACCTGTGTGAGCTGGTGCGTATGTGCACTAGAGAGAAGGAGCCTCTGTGTGAGAGAGGGACAGAGTGAGCCTGTATGAGGGGCAGTACCGAGAGAGGGGTCAAACTCTGGGAGTAGAGATAGAGTGAAAGGGGTTGAGCCTAGAGGGGGAGGGGAAAGATAGTGGCAGGTGGAAGAGTTGGGGCCTGAGAGGGCAAAGTGAAAGGAGACTGGCCAGGGGAGTAGGGAGAGAGGGTGGAAGAGACACTCTTACAGTGAACTTCTAGGGAAATTCTGCTCAAAATATTTAAAATTCTGCATATTTAAGTAATAATGTTTTTCTGTAATACATTATCTTATTTTGACCAAGATAAAGTATGCAGAATTTTGCAGAATTTTAAGTTTTTGTGCGCAGAATTCCCCCAGGAGTAATAATTCCAGAATGAGTTGAACTGAGTGCATACATATCTATCTCCCTTCCTGCATTTTCAGTTCAGTCAGAGAAATTTCTGTAATTTTCACTAACCTCTGCAATCATTGGAAGAGTTGAGTGTTTTCATGGAGCAAGCAGAGTCAGTTGGGCATGACCTGGGAGATTTGACTCTGGTCACAGCAGACGCAAACCTTAACATCATATTGTTGTCTTTAACAAAGGAACCAACTGGAGCCAATTTTGTGTATTTATTTCCTTAATTTCTATCCTACCATACAAAAGTATATTGGATTTCTGTAGCACTTTTCATCTAAACAAGATTCCCAGCATGCTTTACAATTCTAGTAGTAGAGAAACCTATATGTAGCCACCTCTGAGAGATGGTTGGCCTAGCTACCAGTTTTGGTGTCAGATCTGTGTTATGGTTTTGAGGTGTTGGAGTGGATTCTTGGGTACTGCGGTGATGACCACTCCCACGGGGAGGAGTCCCGTGAGGAACCGCAGTACTAGGCTAGACTCGAGATGCGCAAACACAGAAGATTTGTCTTTATTATACAGCTGAATGATACCACCAGAGGTGGCAGTAGTGAGGTGATCCAGTAGTAGCAGTCCAGGGGCCCTCAACAGAGGAAACCTGTCCCACAAAGGTAGATGTTAGCAGCACACGGTAGTATAGGGAGTTCCAGGTTCCCAGGCTGAGCTGTAGATGAGACAGACTGGCAATGTTAGATTACTCACTAAGATGGTAGCTGTATAGATGGAGATCCCGACAGTCAGAAGTAGTTGGATTGCAGGCACCAAGGCAGGGAGAGCAGGCCCTCAAGGAGCGAGTACCTGGTATCCCAGATAGGAACCTGAAAGAAAGCAAAGGGCCCCCAAGGAGCAGGTACCCAGGTTAGATGAATAACCCCGAAGGGCAGAGAGAGCTTCCAGTGGCAGCACGGAAGTGGCAGAGTAGCTCAGACCGGAGGCATATCCAATCCTTGCTAACTCAAGTTGTTAATTAATGAAGGGCAGGCTAAATCCCCGGATGGCGTGACGTCACTCGAGGGGGACGTCCCCGAGGTTCCCGCCATGTTGTGGATAAAGACGTGGGTGGCGTGCGCGCACCCTAGGAGGCCCTCAGGAGAAACATGGTGGATAGCCTTGCCATTGCCGTTCCAGGGACGCCGGAGAGTGCGGCATGAAGACGCGGCGGCAGCCTTCTTCCCAAGGCAAGAGGAGAGAGCAGGAAGAAAGGTGAGACACAAAGGTCGAAGCCATCTGAGACCGACGGACGCAACAATCTGCATGACCTCTTCCAGAGAGAGGAAGGAAGAAACAATATTGATTATAACCAGTTCCAGTTGCAAAACAAGACCAAAGACTTGGCCAAGGACAGACAGTCAGTGAGAGCACGATTTGAATTTCCTCGCCCATCCGACCGTCCACTTTCTTTTATCATAAAGTTTGCCATGCTAACCTATACGTCACACTTTCTCTCATATTCCATTGATTCATTAAGGTAAAAGAAACAAGGTCAAGGTAAGTCTGGCCTGGAGCCTTCCAGTAGCTGTATCTCAGCAAATCATCTTAGTGAGTGAGTGAAGGGAACCTCTTAATTTACCACCAGTTTAAAAGTTGCTTGCATATGAATTACATATTTTTCATGATTCCTCATAAAGGGTTCTCCTAGCCTAACCTGCGTTAACACAACTGGAAATCTAAATGTTGCCTGCCATAGCAAAGTCCATCAGTAAATGCAACTTCACGTGATCTCTCACAGAACACTGTATAACAGCACATCACTTTAAATTGCCAATTTGTGCCACTTCTGTGTGGGTATTACTGCAGAAGAATATTTGAATAATTCAATCTTCATACACAGAGTACTTTACCAACTCAAATGTATACCTTTTATTTAATTGGTAATATCCTGATCATTCCCATATCCCTTCAGAAGTTATAAATATCTGTATAAGCATATTGCTAAAATATCTTGATGACTTTAGAATGCAGTATTTATAAGGGGCAGTCTTTGGCCTTTTGGCAAGAGTTTAGTGATTTCTCAAGATGGGTCACAGTTTAATTCTCATTTTTATTAGGTTATATTTATGTACTACTGTCCTAGAACAAAAGTTCAGCCCAAAGCAGTCTTCAAAAAGCAATACAATAGTCAAATATATCATAATAAAACAATAATTCCTTATCGTCCATGCCAGACTATTCCAGAAAAGTGGGTTATGTCCTCTGCCAGCAGATGGAGACAGAGAAAAAAAGCTCAAAGCTGACATCACTCTCCCTGTAAAAGTCTGGTCCTGCCTTCAGCTCTTCAGCATTCCTCTCGATCTTTGTAGGCTCGCATTTCTTTGAGTCTTGTTAAAGTCAGTCTTCGTGGTGGCTTTTGGTAATTTTAAAGGAAAGGGTATCTCTGCATTCAAGTACTTTCCTTTTTTGGAGGGGAGTATTAATGTCTGTCAGAATTTGTCTTTTCTCACTTATGAGGGTGAGAATGTTAGGTGTTGTAGGCTGAGACAGGAATGGCCACTTCAAGTCGATTGTAGATCACCAGTAGATGACCAGTTTCTTCTCAGATAGATCTTTGGTCCATTAATGTGTCCTGTTAAAGCATAATGGCTTCTAAGGCAGCAATTTTGAGGAGAGGAGCACGTTGACCTGCTTCAGCAAGTGCTTGTAGGTCTCAGAGGGCATGTGACCCCGCTCAACAAAGACTCAGGAGTTCTCATTGGCAGATTAAAAAATCTGTCTTTCCAGAAGATAAAGGAAGGGCAGTGCCCATGTCTCCATTCCATCCCTGCTCTAAGCACCTCAGTGTGGGTGTGCAGGTGAGAAGAGGTTATGCCTTGGACATGAGAGCCCTGAGAGCTATTGCCCTTTCCTCCTGCCCGATCGGGAGTGGAGCTTTGGTGTGTCCCACTTGTCTGGACTGGTCTGGCATGGATGATAAGGAAAGTGAAATTTAAACTTGCCTGTGAATTTCCTTTTCTTTAGTTCTGCCAGACTAGTACAGACAAGTGGGACACTCCAGATTGGGCAGGAGGAAACAGAAGCAGTACCTTTCAAGGGTTCTCAGCCTAATATGTTCAGAAATCTCACAGCGAGTATGTTGTTTCCCACTCTGAAGGCAGATGGCCTAAATGTGATTCTGGGATAGCAATTCTTATTCCAGGGTTAATAACCTTAAAGTGAAGTTTTTTGGCAAAATCAGGTTTTGATTGTGATAGTATTCTGGAAATGAAAGCAAACAAATGCCTTTGGTTGTCTTAGCTTTGACATAGGATACTGAAACGCTGAAGGCGGCACCAGACCTTTATAGAGGGAATGAAGTCTTCTTTGAGTTTTTTTTTCCTCTTGTCTCCATGTGATGGTAGGAGGACATTGTTGTGATACTGCTCACGGAAGGGTCCTTTGAGCAGCTTTACTCACCCGGCTGTCACGGATGCCGCCTGTTCCATACAGCATGAGATGCTGCCGACGCTAACACTTTGTCTTGCGGCTGTGAGACACTGCCGACACCCCATGCTGGTAGGCACCACCTCTGGCCTTCCTGTGTGGCCTGGAAATGCTGCTGACCCCAATGCCGCCTATGTTCCTTGCGGCAGTGAGCCACCACTGTCACCACCACTTCCTCTCGCAGCCTGGAATGCTGCCGACTCCAGATCTCTCCAGCTCCTCACTGCTGCTACCGGCATTCTTTAGGCATGCGCATGTGCCTCACTTTATAATTTAAAGGGACCGTGGTGGGAAAAGCCCTTCGACCCCTTCTGATGATGTCCTTCCTGCCAGTCCTATAATAGGGCTTCTTGGATTGCTTCCTGTTGCCTTTGCAAGGGTTTCCTGTGGTCTCCAGGTCCTTCAAGGTCTTCTGTTTCCTGTCTTTGTCTTGGAGGTCTCCTGGTCCTACCCTGTGTTCCAGTCTTCTTCATCTGAGGACTTCTCTCAAGTCTTCATCGTCTGAGTTCCAGTTCCAGTTCCTTTCCATATCTCCAGAGGTTCAGTCTAAGTTTTTGTCTTCAGAGTTCCAGGCTCTGTCTTCATCTTCAGAGTTCTACTGTTCTAGGCCTTTTGTTCCTCATCTTCAGTCTCCAGCCCCGAGTCCAGTTTCAAGTCTCCAAGTCCGTCTTCTCTGGCTCTCCTCAGAGTCCTTCCTTTCTTTTAGAGTCTTGTTTCCTAGTTCCAGAGTTCTGAGTTCCTAGTTCATGAGTTCCTGTTCCTGGTCTTGGGGAGCTTGTCCAGCGTGTGGCTCGCTCTTGCCTCTAGTTCTCACCTGAACCTTGTTGTCAGTCCCAGCTTAGTTCTTCATCTGGATCCTTGTCGTCAGTGTCAGTCTAGTTCCTGGTCTTCAATTCTTGTTTGATTCCTTGGACCTCCATCTTCACTTGTGTCCATCTTCAGTCATACCTCAGACTTCAACCCTGCTTCAACCTTCATCTTGTTCCAAATCTTTAAAACCTTTGTCTTGACAAGAGTCTACAGAATCTTCAGCCATTGTTTTGTCTACGTCTTCAGAGTCTTGTCCATGTCTCCACAGTCTTCTTCAGAGTCCTCAGCCTCCATCTGTCCTCAGATACAAAGCACTTCCAAACAGTAGTCCAAAATGACTTTTGGAGTGGTTGGAGGGCTACCCCAGAGACCAGTATGGGTTGCTGGTTCTCTTCAGAGATATTCTAGTTCCTGGTTAGTCTGTTGCCTGTTCCAAGCCTCCAAGTGTTCCCATTCCAAGATTTCAGCTTCACCTGAGCCTTCAGTCTGTCCCAATTCCCCAGACTTCGGCTTCAGCTCCAGCTCAGCCCATGCCTGGATGCACTCACCCGCCAGCGGCATGGACCACTGCCAGCCCCAAGGTTGTGTCAGTCGCATTGCAGCACAGGGGCTCACACTCTTGCCCGTCTCACAACAGACATAACCCACTTGTCTGGACTGATCTGGCAGTATTACATGAGAGAAAATGAACAGGTAAGTTTAAATGTCACCATCAGTAAAATACCATAATAGATTAAAAATGCAATCCTAAAATGCACCAGTAAATATAATAATAAAAATATATTTGGAGCCTTGATGCATATTTTTTATATCATTTGTTAGGCCATAAGCAAAAACATTAAAAAAAACCCTTTATTTTAACCAGTCTAGTTAGCAAATATGATCTGAAAGTCCTAGAGCACTGAAGCCTAAAAATATTCCAGGTTTTCATGTTCACGTAACGACTTAATGGTAGCAGGGGTATACTTTAACAGTTCTTGGCCCAACTCTTTCGTCTAGATCATTTCACTCAAAACCTTGCTGGTATTTCTACTGGTTAAAAAAAAAACCCTTTAATACTAGCTCAATCAAATATTCCACAGCCAGCAATTTCAGATTTACTTGCAAATTAGGAGAAGTCACAGTGGAGTGGAAGGAGAAAAAAAAGTTAATGAATGTGCTTCTAGGCGGTAAGAAAAATACACTGCCCAATTCGGTGGAAAATTAGTATTTTGTTGATCATATATATGGTAAATTTAATGGTAAAGATCAAAGATGAATGAAAAGCCCTTTTGCTTGCAACCTCAGAATATGTGAAAGAAACATTTCTTTGCCTTGTGTAAGAAAAGAAAAAAAAAATCTTATAAATAGGAGCTCTGCAAGCGGTGAAAGGGATAGATGCAATCCAGAAAGACAGTTCTTTCATCAAAATAGGGATGCATGAGGCTACAAGGCTGGCAGAACCCTCGGTGGGGAGGTGGAGAAGCAGTGATAGAAAGAGGGACAAAAGTGGGAAAGAGATGATAGTGAGTAGTTGAAAGGATGCTCCCCGTCGCTTTGAATTGCCACCTCAGTTAAGTTGTTACTTTAGACACTGTCGCAAGATTCACAGGGTAGTCACTCTTAGCTATTTTTCTCTCTGCTTAACTCTAGGTGCATAAGACAGTTTCTAGCGGCAGTATCCTGCCAAGATTCTTGTGGGCCATGATCATCAAAGTCTGAAAACAGGTAAGGTGCTTACCACCACCATGTATTTATTTTATTTCTTTATAAAATTTGTGAATCGCTTTCTAGATTTTACATTAAAATCTTCCAAAGCGATGTACAATATGCAAAACAAGAAAATAATACAATTAAACCAAATAAAACACACACATTATACAATAGAGTAAGGTATAAAAATTCAGATCAACCTAATAACTTCCTATTAAAATAAAAATTAAATTAAAAATATAATATTATGCTGCTGAGCCCAACCAAACCTTTATGGTCTATAATTCAGAAATCATCAGCCAGGTCTTCGACTTACGTCGAAATCACTTTAAATTAGGCTCTTCCCTGACTGATAAAGGAAGATCATTCCATAACGTTGGAATAGTCATAGAAAATGACGAAAAACCCTTGGTGATGGAATTTGAAACTGATGGCAATATTGTGAGTACAAACCTCTAATTGATGATTTCAAGTGAAGCCTTTGAGCCGTATGGGGAGGGCCAATCCTCTGCAAGATCTTAAATGCAAGTACAAGTAATTTAAATTTATAGCGTAGCCTTATAGGTAACAAATGTAATTACATTAAAAGAGGCACTGCAGATTCATGTCTAGAACGACACATAATGATTCTTGCCACCATATTCTGAACCATTTGGAGCTTTCTAGTTAAAATACCTGGAAAACCCCAGTAAATGGCATTACAGTAATCAAGAACCACAATTAGTAAAGCATATACCACAGATTTCAATGCTGCAAAAGTCAAGAATGATTTTAGTTGTCCCACCAGTCATAAGTGTCCGTAGGCTGTTCTTAAAACTGCACCAACCTGACTTTCCATAGTCCAATTAGCATCTAACCTAACCCCCTAGAGATCTTACTTCTTCCACAGGAGTCACCAGATCTCCATCAATGGAGATCTGAATTTTTTCCAAATTACTACCAACCTGCAAAATTTGTTTCTTTTAGAATGTAGGATGATACAATTCTTCCTTAACCATATACTAACTGCTGTCATGCAATTTTCCAAATGAGAGATAGCAGACATTAAGTCATGTTCAATAGGAACAATAATTTGTACATCATCGGCATAAATAAAAAGTGAAATCCAAACGATCAAATAAGATTATCCAAGGCAGCTAAATAAGCATTAAACAACAAGGAGGAAAGGGAAGAGCCTTGAGGGACTCCACCGCAAAAAACACCCATTTGTGAAGCAGACTCTTGAAAAGAAAGTTTCTGCGTCCTATTCCTCAAAAAGCTAGAAATCCATCTTAAGGCCATCCTAACCAATCCCAATGAATGACAATGGGAGATCAAGATAACACATTTATTTCAGAAAGCATACAGTTCACTCATCAACTCTGAAAATTAATATCCAATCCTTGTTCTTTACTATTTTTTCACCCAGATACATTTTTTCTTTGAGCTATAATACAGATTCAATTTACCTTTTGCTTAATTTTGCAGGGCATGACTGTCTTTTTAGTTTTGTATTTTTATGATTTTATTTTTTATTTGATTGATTTATTATGTATGTTCATTGTGAACCGTTTTGATTAATTCTTTTGAATTGTAAAGGCGGTATACAAACATTTTTAAATAAATAAATGGCCAACTAAATCAAAAGCACTTTAGATCAATAAGAACCAGCAATACTAAGTAACCCTTATCAAGGTGGGTTAATACAGAGTCCATCATGACAACCATGATAATCTCGCTACTACGCCCCTTCCTAAAACAGGCCTGTGCCAAATCCAACTGCCCACCCTCCTCTAAAAACTCAAATATCTGTGAATTTACCACCTTTTCTAAAACCTTCATTACAAAAGGAAGATTTGCAATGAGTCTATAATTAGAATAGGTCTTGTGGTTTACATCATCATTCTTTAAAAGTAGGCCAATCACAGCCTTTTTCAAGATTTTTGGAATTTCACCTTCTAGAAAGGAAGAATTGATCAAATTTCTCAGTCTCTTCAATACCATATCTGGCAATCAAGAAATCAGGTAAGAAGGACAAGGATCTAACAAAGGCTTACAGGTCTTATTTTTTGTTTTCACAAGCGACTGTATTTCAAACAGTGAAACTGGTTCAAACTCCGAAAATCCAGTCAACTCCGCAAAAATAACCCCATCCTTATATATTTCACCTTCCTCATGCCTGACTAATGTTACTTGACTAACTGGATCATTTATCAAAATTCATTAGGGTGTTATCGTGCGCGTTAGGGCCTTAACTCCCGCAATAATGCCGAAACGCATGCGATAAATACCACATCGTGAAATGGGTATGCAAATTTAAAATTAGCAGTCAAGTGGGGAGGAGTTTGGGCGGAGTAAATGGAATTGAGAGCTGGTTAACGTTGTGTGCAATAATGTAATCCACACTATCGCGGGATTTAACGCCAAAAATAACTACACCTTTCGGCTGTAACGCACAGCTGCCTGCGATAGCAGTGCATTACGGCCGAAATGGGATTTATTGCAAATCCCGTTTTGGGAGGGAAAGGGGAGGGGAGAGAGAGAGAGAGGGAGGGGCATTATGAACTCGGAGTGAGGTTTGTGTGGTTGGGTGGGTTCTGGGGGGCAATTTTACATGCACAGTCATACGTACGAACAACACAGTTACAATCAATGAAGATTTAATGTGATTTGGAGGGGTAAAAGGCAAAATAAAAGTAGATTTGTACCATATTCTCTCTACCTACCTTGATGCTCTCTCTACCTAGCTGCAATCGAGGTAGGTAGAGAATAAAGTGGAGTGCCTCAGGGATCTGTAGTTGGACCACTGCTTTTTAATATATTTATAAATGATCTGGAAAGGGGTACAACGAATGAGGTGATAAAATTTGCAGATGACACAAAATTATTCAGAGTAGTTAAATCACAAGCGGATTGTGATAAACTGCAGAAGGACCTTGCGAGACTGGAAGATTGGGCTTCCAAGTGGCAGATGAAATTTAACATGGAAAAGTGCAAAGTGGTGCATATAGGGAAAAATAACCCATGCTATAGTTACACAATTTATTTATTTATTTAACATTTTTTTTCTATACCGATCTTCAAGGTTGAATACCATATCAGGTCGGTTTACATCGAACAGGGGAAAGATAACTGTAACATAAGGAACAACTTATTGTAATCAGAAGAAACAAAAGTTACATATAACAAGGACCGTAAACTTGGAAGCTGATTCAGCTGGAAGAAAAAAGGCCCGAAGAGGGTATTAAATTACATACAAGAGAGTCATGGCAGAATTTGGTCTAGTGCTAGTCAAATTATTAGAGGGGATAACTGGCAAATGAGATACTTAGAGGAGGAGCGAAGTTCCATTACTCATGAGCGGATTATTCATCTAATGAGTATCCGAGGGATCAGGGAAGGCTTGGAGGAACAGCCAAGTTTTGAGTTTTTTCTTAAATGTTAGTAGGCAAGGTTACAATCTGAGTTCTGCGGGGAGGTTGTTCCAGATGGCTGGTCCTGCTGTCGAAAAAGCTCGGTCCCTGGTCGAAATGAGGCGTGTGGCTTTAGTTGGAGGGGCTTGTAGTGCTCCTTTGTAGGTTTCTCTCATTGGTCTGATGGAAGTATGGAGTTTGAAAGGGAATTCAAGGTCGAGATGAAGGAGATTATGAATGGATTTGTGAATTAAAGTTAGAGATTTGTGTAGGACCCTGTGGTTGACTGGTAACCAGTGTAGGTTTCGGAGGATGGGCGTGATATGGTCTCTCCGGTTGGTGCTTGTCAAAATTCTGGCCGCGGCATTTTGTATCATCTGTAGGGGCTTGCTGGTTGAGCTGGGTAGGCCTGTGAGGAGAGCGCTGCAGTAGTCTATTTTGGCAAATATCAAGGATTGGAGGACAGTCCTAAAGTCATGGAAATATAAGAGAGGTTTGAGTCTTTTTAACACCTGTAGTCTGTGGAAGCAATCTTTGGTTGTGGTATTGATCATATTCTTTAGATTAAGGTTAGGTTCTATCTTAGGTGTCACCATCAATGTTAGGTTCTATCTTAGGCGTTACCATCCAGGAAAGAGATCTAGGCATCATAGTGGTTAATACACTGAAATCGTCAGCTCAGTGTGCTGTGGTGATCAAAAAAGCAAACAGAATTTTAGGAATTATTAAGAAGGGAATGGCAAATAAAATGATGGATGTCATAATGCCTCTGTATCGCTCCATGGTGAGACCACACCTTGAATACTGTGTACAATTCTGGTCGCCGCATCTCAAAAAGGATATAGTTGCAATGGAGAAGGTACAGAGAAGGGCAACCAAAATGATAAAGAGGATGGAACTTCTCCCCTATGAGGAAAGGCTGAAGAGGTTAGGGCTGTTCAGTTTGGAGAAGGAACGACTGAGGTGGGATATGACAGGTCTCAAAATCATGAAAGGACTTGAACAAGTTAATGCAAATTGGTTATTTATTCTCTCAGATAATAGAAGGACCAGGGGGAACTCCATGAAGTTAGCAAGTAGCTCATTTAAAATAAATCGAAGAAACTTCTTTTTCACTCAGCTCATAGTTAAGCTCTGGAATTCATTGCCAGAGGATGAGGTTACGGCAGTTAGTGTAACTGAGTTTATAAAAGGTTTGAATGAATTCCTAGAGGAAAAATCCATAAACTGCTATTAATTAATTATTTATTTATTTATTGAAAGTCTTTTCTATACCGTCGTTAAGGTGGGTACCGTCACAACGGTTTACATAAAGGCACATAAAAGTAATGCTATTATAATCTTTCATTTTACATAGGTGCCATAAGGTTCGGTAACAGTTTTAAACAAGATTAATTATTAGAAGAGTGTAAAAACATGTACAGGTCAATTTCTATAGCATTTTGAGTACAGGACTCATTCTATAATTGTAACTTTATCCTTTACTGCAGGGTTCACTTAAAACTGCACACTTAGTGATTACTGTTGTGTGTGCGGGTGCTCTTTGATTGTACCTTGCGCTTCTTTGGTTTACTATTCTCTCTCCTCTATTTGAAAAGCTTGTTTGAAGAGCCAGGTTGTTTTGTTTTGTTTTTTTAATTTAATAAGCAGTAGTAGCTTGAGATGTATTTAATGTTTGGGTACTTGCCGGGTTCTTATGCCTGGATTGGCCACTGTTGGAAACAGGATACGGAGCTTGATGGACCCTTGGTCTGACCCAATATGGCATGTTCTTATGTTCTTATATAAATTCTTTTCAAAGGAAGAGAATTCTGAAAAATTATATTAACCTCCCTCCTCTTTTATTAGACCTATTACACATATAAATGGCATACTTAGGTGGGCATACTTGTGATATAACTGCAGATCATTTACCCTTTAACCATGTTTCAGCAATACAAATCAGATCAGGCTGTCTGTTAAAATGAAATCATGAACAAATAACCATTTCTTAGATAATGACCTAACATTAACTAAGATACATCTTAAACAGCCAATTTTCCCTAGCAAACCCCCTTTATTGTATTGTGCTAATCTATCTGGGACAGACAACTATCCAAAACTCTCTTCCTATGGTATCTATTCACCCTATTAAAAATCTTTCTATTATTTTCATATTTATGTTTTCCCCAAATAACTGGAATAATTATCGATGAAACAGACAGCCTCGGACATTTACCTATCCCTCGATCTGCCAAAGAGACGGCAGCTCATCTCCACAGTTTAAAGGCCCGCTGGTGATATCAGTAGGCGGGGCAAGAAGCAATGTCCGGTGCATGAGGGTGGGTTAACAAGCCCGAAAGTCCAGGGCTCGTTCAGCAAGGCCGTGCCTCGGGACCAACTCTCACGACTCCCTCGCTGGTAAGTGCTTCGATGTTACAGCGGCTCGTCTCCACAGTTTAAAGGCCCGCTGGTGAGGTCAGTCACCATAGGAAAGACTCTGAGCTCCACATTCAGAAAGCTTGTCTTACCGACTTTTAGAGGTAATTAGGAAACCCCAAGACTGAAATTCCACCTCCGCTCACCCGCTGAATTCTTCCTGAACAAAATTTTTACCTGGGCAAAAAGAGGCAGAGCTTGCAGAATTCCCGGCTGCAGTTTCACTTTGTCCGAGTAGCTTTAGACCAGATATCCAGCTTGGCCATATTTGAGTAACATATCCAGGGAAATTAACCAGGCAAAGTTGCCCAGGAAACCTTTGCTCTGATGTGACCGGCTGAATAAGAGCCTCTTTGTGACCACACTCCATCACGCAGATGCTCTTTCAGCCTAATCACTATTTGAGCCATAAATATATATATATATTTATATTTTAATAGCACTGCATACTCCAAGGCAGTGGTTCCCAAACATGTTCTGGAAGATCCCCCAGCCGGTCAGGTTTTCAGGATACGCACAATGGATATGTATAAGCTAGATTTGCATGCAGTGGAGACAGTGCATGCAAATCTCCCTCATGCATATTCATTGTGGATATCCTGAAAACCTGACTGGCTGGGGAGGATAAGCTTGGGAACCGCTGCTCTGAGGTCTTAAATCATCGTACAAACATGGTATACAATGATTCCTACTCAGTTAAAATGCTCTTAAAAATAAGACATGCTTTAAGCATGACCACTAGCTCTCCTCTCATATTTGCCATTTTCTAGCCAGCTGCGTGACTGAGTGGCAAAGAGAAGATGCGCAATCCAGGGATATATATGTAGAGACCTGATGAGAAACAGAAGTACAGTAGCCTTAGATCATAGCTGGCCTCACCAGAAAAAGAAAAAAACAGTTTTAAAATTTTAAAAACCCCACATTTTTAGGCTAGAAATGCAAAATATTTCTGTAGGATGGCGACAATCATTTTTTTGGTTATGATTTTAGAAGGCACTCTTGCATTAGTACCACACTTTCGCAGTTTCTCCATTTAGCTCTTGTTCAAGTGGATTGGTCCTAGGGAAATAACCATGTAAAAAAAAAAAAATGCATTTCATTGAGATGTGGTAGAATAACGTAACAGACTGTCTATTTCCGATGCAGAGCCTCACCAATGTTTTCCCACGATGAAACGCTGTCAAGCTTTCTCGTCACCTGCAGTGCTCCCCTGCTAGACTGTAATGGGGATACCCATAACAGCTCTGTTTGGAAGAACGGATGCTGCAGCTATCTGCCAGAGCCTGGAGAGCATGGATTCTGTATGACCTATTTGTAGCCTATGGTACCATCCACTGCAGAGCATGTAAGCCATGATAACGCAATGATGAATTTTCCTCACCCTCTCCTTCCGTACAGTATTAGAACAGAACAGTGGTTCCCAACCCACTTTTACTGAAATATATTTCCTAAAACCTCCTATTGTCTTATATATATCTTGACTAGATTTTTATTTATTTTATTTAAAATTATTTATATCCCTCACCCTCCGAAAAGTTTGGGGTGGGTTACAAATAAAAACAAGGCAAAAGCAAATGAATATAAAACAAATCAAACAAAAACCAAGGTTATCTGAATGGAAACGGTATCTAATGTAGAGAACCTCGCAGTATTAACATGCGGATAATAAAAAGATGGAGAGGCTAATCTGCTTGCTTGAATCAGAATGTTTTCAATGCCTGCTTGAACCCTTTTGGTTTAGATTGTAAGCTCCAAGGAGCAGGAACGTTCTCATGTGCCTATCCGTGCAGTGCTGATGCGTGTGGTACCGCTATGGAAGATGAGTACTGGCTGTAATTGTGGGCTGGCTCAGAGTGCAGGAGACCAAGGCGTGATTATCCGACCCATCAGGCTGGAAGCCCCATGGAAGCAGATCTTACAGAGACCCCAGGACTGAGTTCCAACCATTGCCTAACAGTGACATCTATCAACTGGTTGACGGTGCATGCAATGTTGGAGTCCGAAGGGAGACGTGATCTGTGGCCCTTGGCCAAAAAGACCATTGCAGATGTAGAAAGAAAGCGTTCCAAAATGGAGGGATTTCCCTCTCCACCCCTTCTTCCCTCCAAGAAAAAAAATATTATACAAAAAAAATCATGAGGAATTAAGAAAAACAGCAGAATGTGCAGTTACAAGAAAATAGTCTGCTCCTATATACGAGGAAGCCGATCTTTCTATTAAGTCCCTTTTATATATGTTTCAAAGTGTCCGATCGTGGCTAGCTCAGAAGTTTCCTTTCAGAATACTTTGTATAAGGTCATTGAACTGGATAAAGGTTCCCCCGACAATTGTTCCATTTCCGTCCCTGCTGAGAGTTTCTCCGTATCTGGAGGCTCATTCTTGTTTCTTGCTCTGGACGTAGCTCGAGTGTAGTGGGGGTCCTTCTCCACATGCCCGGCATCACATGATGTACACCACATTACAAGAGAAGCAGGAACAGAATAACTCGGTTGGGATTGTGGCGCGTATGTAGCGTAGGCACTTACGGAGTTTTCTCGCATTTTTTGACTTGCTGTCTGCATTTACTTCTCACCGGTTTTTTGCCTTCGATTGGGTAGCTGTTGGAAAACCAGAACTTAAGGAAGTGGTGAATATTTCTCTGTGATTCATCCTCTAGTAGTTGTGGCTGTAGATGATTTTTTTTCATGGGCTGTTTTTTTGTTTTTTTTTAACTTTTAAGTTGTATGCTGCTACCAGAGAGAGATGCTCAGTGGTATCCCCCTGTTTGTACTATTACAAGCGTTCCCTGGGTATTTGAAGTGACGATCCAATTTTCTCGGAGACAATTTTATGGGTTATGTTCTTTGTCTGAAAGATCCACATACAAAAAATTCAATTATATACAACCAATACCCATGTTCCCTAAGCACAGAGACAGTCATCTCTGAAAACTAACTGAATCCTTCCGGCAAAAAGAGCATAATGGCCCCATGCTTTCATTAAATTTACTAACAACTTTAAAAAAAACACTGATGCTGTAATCAGTAGAACAGTTTATTCAAGAGCATGCTCCTTACTGCTTTCTAAAAGCTATTGCCAGACACGTGACTTGTCACTCAAAATGTTTTGCATTACATCCTAATATGCCCATTTTTGCAAAGAGACCCCTACTCCTTCCCTCAGGTTCTCATGAATTCATCTGCCAAACAAGAAGTGTACTTCCATATACCATATGTGATGGTCCCTGCGTGGACAAATGGTGGTTCCATGGCGTAATGGTTAGCACTCTGGACTCTGACTCTAGTGATCTGAGTTCAGATCGGAGGGGGATCCCAGTATTTTTATAACTGGGTGGTCAGATTGGTCTTTATCCGCCATTCATGTACTGTGTTGCATAATAATTTTGGTCGTAAATTTAAACTGGAAATGAAAGCAGAGCTGATTGTGTTTGTAGGAGCACAAACCCTGTTGTGCCATGGGCTTTGCCGCTCATTGTACAAGGGTGTGCACGAGCATGAAAAAGGTCAGGCCTTCAAGCCTGGTCTTTGGTAGGATTTGTTATTGAAGAGGAGCTTTCAATTGAACTCTGCGCCAATAAAATAGCCATGCTGCTGTTAAATCACTGTGGATCCAAAGTGATGCCAAGAAGAAGTGAGTTGGAAGAGATCAAGGATGTAGCTTGTCCCTATCAATACTAGTTCAGTGCATAGGTGTTCCTACAACATTTCTGGCATAAGGTCAAGAGAACAAGGGTTGAGTTCTCATTTGAATCCCTGAATGAAGTATGTCACGGATTTTCTGCTCTTTACAATGATTTTTTTCAGTAGGGCTGGCACTGTGGTTCAGGAGTGGCGCTACGTGCTGTATGGAAATGGAGGTGGTGCACTCATGCCCAGAGTGGGCAGGGAAGGCAGCAGCAGTGGCTTCAGTGGCAGCCCATGCCCGTCAATTGCCTGCACGGAGAGTTGCCTCGAAGTAGATGACAATCAATCGGTCAAATCTGTATTTGTAACTCACCTTCTCCTGGGACAGCTCAAGGCTGGATCCTCATGCCAGCTGCGGCAAGCTGCCTGGAGTTGGGTGATAAAGGGAGTTACAGGAGAAAACAAAAATCACAAGAGAGCATCAAATGACCCTGCTGTCCCTGGATCAGCCCCTTATCTGGGAGCCTCCATTTCCAGCTGCAGGGTGAGCTTTAGTGATGCAGATCTTGGTGCCGTGGCAGGAGGGGCCTTGCAGGCCTTATGAATAGAAGCCCCTGCTGCTCCTCTACGAAATCTGAGAAGGCTTTTAATACTTCTTATTTATTTGTATTATTTCACGAAGAGACAAATCTGCAGAAAAATTCATTACGCGCATGAGAGAGCGGGATTTATTGTTCCGTTCAGGTCTTAGAGCTCAACACGCTCCTTCCTGTCACTGTAGTGTGGCAATTCTGATTTGTTTCTCGCATGTCTTGTCTGTGAATTTAGCTCGCACGTGAGAATGCAGAAGGATTGGATTGTGGGGGCGGGGGGGGGGGGAGAAGAAGGGTTAAGGATATGAGGGAAACCGAAAGCAAGTTTCAGTTAAGAATGTAAACCCCCCCCCCCCCCCGGCCCATCCGTGTGATATAATTTTGTTGCACTGGGGGTGAAATAATCACCCGTCGAAGATTACTCCAAGGTTTGAAGCTTTTAGGCTGATTGAAGAAAGACAATAGAAAAAAAGATGTTTGTTTAAGCTGGGGCGGGGGGGGGGGGTTCTTTCTGGTACTGGTCTGGCCCAGTCTCTAGATGCTCAGGGTCAGAACTGGATGTGTACAGCAGGGGACCCCCACCACTCTCAGGAGAAACACTACCAGAAATGATTCGGAGCTCCTCGGTGGCAGTGTGCAAAGATACTTTACTTGGGAAACTGGGACAGAAAAGCAGTAATACGAATCCCTTTAATCTGCGCTGTGTCTACTATTTGTAAAATAGTAGTGTTTGTTTTTATTATGGATTTATTTATTTTAAAGCATTTCTTGCCTGCCCTTCCTATGTTCAGGGCAGGGTACAGCATCACATTCATAGTTAATTTACATAAAATGATAAGAAATAAAGATGTCAAATAAAACGCAAGCAAAAGTTGCATAGTAAAATATAAAACCACATTAAAACATCAAGAAAATTATAAAAACAAATAACAAAATAAAACAGAATAACAACGTAGGATCAAATTAGCCTTCATAGGCTTGATTAAAGAGGTGGGTCGTTAGGGCTTTTTTGAAAAACTTGGGTTCCTTCAAGTTTCTGATCTCTTTTGGAAGTGAATTCCAGAGGGTCGGGCCTGCTATTGAGAGCATGCGTTTCCTGGTTTTGTCTATTGGGCTGTCTTCGGTTGGATGAACGTAGTGCTCTAACGGGAGTGGGATGTGGATAGCATGCAATGAGTACTGGACGTGGGGGGAGCAGCAGCCGTGGAGGAGCCAAGGTTAACTAGCCAGCTGACCACACTGCAACAGCTTCTCCTTTCTCGTGCACTCGTGTCCATCGTGATGAGTTCATGTATGTCTGCTCCCTTTGTTTTAAGATTTGGGAGCGAGAGACCGGTGGGGCTTCCAGTATTTCTCTGGCTCCTCTTTTGGCCATACGAGTCTTCTCCATGTCTACCCTGCCTGCCCTGGGGAGGTTGGTGTGCCTTCGGCTTGAAAAGGTTAGCATTGTTTTAGTAATGCATCCTGTACCTCCACGTCTCTTACAAGTTTGTCTAATTATAGTTTGTGATTCTTCCTAACCAGACTGCCCCCGCTGGTGCAGGGCATTTGCTGAGAGGCAACTTGCAAATTTGCTTTAAAAAAAAAAAAAAAAAAGTCTATGGGGTAAATTGCTAGAGGGTAAGATGTGGATCTGAATTTAGTGGAAAATACCAGGTCTTGATCCAGGGCCTGGCAATTTACCCATTTTTACACATTCAGCTATGGAAAGTGCTTGGGGTAGTCAGCAAGGGGGAAAGGGGATTATTTTGTTACACCATGAAGCTAATTAAATTACGGAATATACTGCTGACCTGAGCAGTTCTGGCCAGAATCGGATGAGTTTCCGGAGGATGATAGTGCTACTGGTTGTTGGAGATTGGCAAGACATTATTTTATATTGATTTTCAGATGGTGGTAATTAATGCCAGGATTGTACAAGGTGTACGCCGTCCTGTACTCTCCAGGCCGCAGTGATCCACCAGCAGAACAGACTCCTGCAGTTCGCTTTTCAATGGCATCTCCCAATGCAGTACAGGAGCAAAGGCAGCAGAGCACGTCAAACCTATTCTTTCTCAGCCACGCTGGCTCACGAATATCTCTCACACCTTCTGCCCCCCTCCGGGCCCCCACTAGAGAACTCGGATCCTGCCGATTGGCTCTTCTGCCCACCCGGCGGCTGGCCTCCACCAAACTATCCTGCACCAGACTTCGGGTCTTTCACTTTTACTTACCAAAGATCTGGGTCATGCTTCCATTAACCCTATGTTTGCAGCCTTCGGTGGGGGGGAAAAAAAAGGCTAAAGCATGATGATTTAGCCAAGCACTCCTGATAGAAACCTCCTGACCAGTGTCCTGATTACCACAGAGGTCAACCATGAAGAGACAGATTGTGAATCTGACTCTGAATGTATAGATGCTCAGTTGTTATTGTCTGTTAATTCATTGCTGTTGTAATCTGCTTTAATTCTACTGTAATCCACTTTGAGACCATTCCTGGTAATTAAAAAAAAAATAAATTGGAATATCAAATGTCTAATAGAAATACCGAGGCACCGGTGGTAGGGGGAGAGGGAGCTGTCACTGTTGCTCTCCATTCTGTTTCCAATAGCGGGATAAGTGGGAGACTTGACTTTTCAAGCAACTATTTCAGTGTTCAAAACTCCATGGCCTTGCAGCAGTGGGGATTCCCCTTTCCCCCCCCCCAAGCAGCCAGCAGACCCTGGGTTCTGAAATCAGGACTTGTAACAAGCGAAGAGATGTAGGAGGAGGTAGAGTCCAGTGGTTGCCTGATCCTACATTCCCCTCCCTTTATCCCCTCGTGGCCTCTTTTTTTACTTAGTGCACAAATGGCCTCTCATCTCCGAGCCCTAGGAAAGCATTTCCACCGCTTTGCAGGGGCTTTCCTTTTTTTTTATTTTATGTGGACTAGGGGATAGAGCATTGTGAACAACTTCTGTCTTGACCTCCTTTTCTTCCCTTGACACAGACTGAATTGCTGACCCTGCTCTGCATACTGTGTGCGCTTCCATATCCATGCCATTACTTAAATCAGCAGTACTGCATACGAGGTTAGGGACATGGAGAGAAAATTGGCTACGAAGGAAGTAGCCGAAATAGCCTAGCAGGAAAACACCGGCGTCCACTATCTGATTAAGATTTCAACTTTTTTGCATCCTGGGGAATAGCCACAGGAGGCTATAATATGCAAATAGGCTCTTAAGAACCGGAAAGGGAGGGAGGAAGAGAGAGAGAGAGAGAGTGTGTGTGTGTGTGTGTGTGTGTGTGTGTGTGTGTGTGAGAGAGAGAGAGAGAGTGCCTGTACGGCACAGTGTGAGCATAGCCAGAGTGAATCATTCATAATTATGCATACTGAGCCAGATCCACCTCAGAGGGGGTCTTTATGCTGAAAATTCAAAGCTACCTATTATGGAGCCTTAACAGTGCCAGCCTAGTGGCGTAGTAAGTTTTAGATTTGGGCAAGGCCTGAGAGAGCTTACGTTGAGGGAGGGCTGCCAGGTGGCTGGTGGGGCACTGGGGGCCGGCACCAACTTCAGTGCTGCTGAGCAGTACCATTGAAATCAAACTGGTACATGGGTTGGTTCGCCCAACCCAGACGCTGCCATGCACAGTGGAATCCCTGTCACAATCATAGCCTCTTAATTTATTGGGTTTAAGAACAGAAGAAGTTGCCATACTGGGTCAGACCGAGGGTCCATCAAGCCCAGCATCCTGTCTCCAACAGTGGCCAATCCAGGCTACAGGTACCTGGCATTTAAGCAAACAAAAAAATCAAATGTATTCTTCATCCATCCTCCACGCCCCTCCCTCCCCCCAATCAATGGGGTACTCCCTTGCCAAACAGAACTGATAAATTTATACAAAGCATTTCACTTTGTTACATGTTGCAGGGCCTTTAAGTCAGGCAGCGAATATGATTTTCGGTTGTGTGCTATTTATTAAACAGAATGGCAATGCTGGGCGAGACAGATTTGGAGGTGTGGGGCGGACAAGATGGATGCACTCTCTTAGCCTTCCCTATTAATACTGTCACGTTGCTCTTTAATTTGCTCATAATGAGAGTAGAAAAGTATGAGGGATGGCTTCTCAGACTGATTGTTTATGAAATACCTATTGAGGTCCATTAGGACTCTGTCTAAAGGGGGGAGATTCTTAAATGACACATTGGCTAGAACAACAGTGCTGCCCACTCCTGGTAGTAAAGGACGACAGGGACGAGGATTGTCCTGAGTCTGGGCGGACGTTTGTGATGCTGAAGGTAAAGGGACTTCAGCCACCCAAGAAGAAGAAATCTTCTTACCACTACTTTGGCAGTATCTTTGTGTTAACTCAAAAAAAAAACAAAAAAACCCCAAAAACATGGTCAAAACCGTTAAATGCAATACAATCAAAAAAAGACCACCTCATCCAAAAAAACACCCTAAAACAAATGGAGAGGGGGAAGCATCAGATGTGAAAATGTCAGGATGGAAGCCAGCTTTGTAAAGCTTTTCTGTACAAAGTTTATCTTTGTGGTGCCTGTACTGCAAGACCACTTCCAAAAGTGGTACAGATAAAAAAAAAAAAAGAGCTGCATTATTATAAACAACCACCCGGTGAGTCTGCTAATATCATGGCTATTGTCGGCAGATGAGGACCTCCTGGCCCATCCAGTCTGCCCAGTTGCCCTAGCCTGCTGGGTCTCCACAGACCCTGCTTGACCTCTGGTCACCTCTTTCCCCGTGTCCTTCCCTCTCACAGTACCTGAATGTAATCCGCTTTGAAGTGCCGGAAAAGCGGAATATAAACCAATGAAATAAATCAAATGCAAGGACTTTTCCAAGGTTGCACGAAGGGTCGGTGGCCAGGGCGCCAACGTCCCCATTACATACAAGCAGAGGAATGAAGGGGACATGGACAGCAGAGGTGTGGCCCGGGGAATGGAGACCCGCTAGCAGCAAACATCGGAGCTTTCGTGGAAAGTGGGTGCTTTTCTCTTATTCCCCTCACCCGCTCTAGCAGAAATAAAGTAAGAAATCCAGGAAGAGGAAGAGAGACCGGACGGAATGCAGCCAAGTAAGAGACAATTTGTAGCTGGGTGAAAGCCGCCCGCTCTTCATGTATTTATTAAACTCTGCTGCAGCATTAACAAAGGGCAATAACTCACTCCCAGTGTTTAAAATCAGCATTATAAATGATTTACTTGGGCTGCAATAAACAGTTCATAATGCCGTCAATTTACATTAACAGAAGCATAGAGAGAGCTCAGAAGTTACAAAATGGGCAGGCATGTTCCATGAATCTCCCACAACAACTCGCTGTGCTCTGTCAGCCCCTACAGACTTCTTCATAAACCTGACGTTGATGGATGGCAAATACTTAATATGAGCGTTAATGAGCTAATCACTCGAAGAAACTGGGTGGCGCAGGGCTGATCTTACGGAAGGGTCCCGGGGGAGCTCTCCAGCCATTGTACTATGTCCACGAACAACTTAGTTTTTCAGGTCGCACATACCGGGGTGGGGGGGGGGGGGGGGGTAGGGGGGACGGATGCAAATACACGAGCACTCCAGGGATACCCTAGATCGGGGAAGGGGGCCCCTAAACATTTCAAGTGCAGGGCCAAGTGGGACACTTCAAATCACAAAGAGGGCCAGGGAGAACTCCCTCCTTGGAATCTGCGGAGTGGGGGGAGGTGTGTGTAGGATATCTCAGTCCCATGGGGGGGGGGGGGAGCAGGGATCCCAGGACTGTGGCAGATAGTGTCAGTGATAATAATTCAACAAATGTTAACAGCACTGTGCATTTTTAGAGGGATTTATCAATAGTGTCACCAAAAATAATTCGACGTTTGTCAGAATTTAGGAACCCTGCCCCCTGCCTTCCCCTTACCCCATCTCCTGAGGGGTCTGTGTGTATGGCACTTCCAGTCTTCCCCCTCCCTCTTATTTACCTCTTCCTTCTCTTCACACTCACCTCTCTTTTTCCATCTCTCTTTCTCACCCCCTCCCTTATCTTTTCTCATCTCTCTTCCCTCTCATTTACTCCCTTCACTTCAGTCACCCCTCTCCCTGGTCCAGGCCGCCTTGCAGATTCCAGAACCATCCAACCTCCTGAGGTCAGTTTGATGCACAGTTAATTCGGTATAATATGGGATACTCTCCCCCTCCCCGTTTTGCCTCATTTGCTAATCTACAGATGCAGAATTACAGATTTCTTCGCAGTAATGTCACTAAGAAGCCTGTTGGCATCTACACAATTGTGAGTTCTCCTACTCATTCCACGTGATGTAGCTTTGATTCTTAGCCATATTAGTCCTGAAGAAAACCAGAATCTTTGCAAGAATTCTCCAGAGATGCTTTGGAGAACCACGCGGGTCCCTTTTGTAGATGGGAATTTCGTATGTTTCAATAAACCACCCTTTACTTTCCTAGACGGATCCTCCCCAACTCACTAAATTATAGACGGTCCTGATGTCATCATCTGTCCTGGTCATCAGCATCTACGGTGTCCTGGATCTGTGTAGGAGCTTTACCTATGAAAACTCATTTATAAAATAGCTACAAACGTAGATTTCATAGGCGCATTACGTAGTAACAAGCAATATGTCTTACTAGAACTATCTCTCACTTGAGTGTTGGCACAAGCATTTGCTAGGGATGTGCATGGTCTTTCTTTTTTTCTTTTCCAATTTTCATTTAGTTTTAGCGCACGATATTTTGAAATAGAGTGCACGAAAGAAAAGTGAAGGTGGCCGTAATGAAAAGGCACCTCCTTAGCATTTACATTTATTTATTTATTTATTTATTTAACTTCTTTTACTATACCGACACTCAAGACCAGGTCTTATCGTACCGGTTTACATTAGAACAAGGGGAAAAATCAATTAACGTATAAGTGGAAAAGAGAAGTTACATTAAAACAGGGAGAGTAAAAACATGGATGTCGGAAGATAGGACAGAATTAAGTAATTGAACAATAAGTTAACAAAATTACAAACTATAAATTAACATAAAACAATAAATTAATAATACAGAAAACATGGATTATAGACGCTCAAGATAGGCAGGGTGTGGCCAGACTTTGTTTTACTTCGGAAGCCCAATGCAGTCGACTAATCATTGGTTCCCTGTGAGACAAAAGAAATAGGTTTGAGAATCAACGCCGGCAAAATTGAGCGTCGGCTGTCAAACCCACTGACAGCCACCGCTCCTGTCCAAAAAGAGGCGCTAGGGACGCGCTAGTGTCCCTGGCGCCTCTTTTTACAGCGGGCCCTAATTTAAATTAATTAATTTACTGAATCGCACACACAGGAGAGTGGCGATTTTTACTGTATCGGTCCGATAGAAAGTTGCAATGCAGTCCTCTGTTTGACGAACCATAAATACCTGAAACCTGGTCTTTTATCTATTTCTAATCCTTTCATTTATATCCCAGCAAAAACTCTACAGAGGACCGGCAGAATTCAAACCGTGGTCATGATATTCTAAGAGCTAATCATTGCCTGATGTATCTCTCCATTGCAGCCTCATAGGAAAGCATCCTGGAACAGACGCTTAAGTGTGGCTTGATCCTTTGATTAATATTATAACTTGGATCCCATGCATGAGTAAAGGGAGGCACTAGGCAGCGCAATAAATGAAACTGCCATGGACAGTTATTGTGCAGGCAGTAAGTGTTATTCCACACTTGAGAGTTGCATCCACTTCTGGAGGGAGAATAAGTGCTTCTTATGTCAAGAGCCTGCTTGAGCGCCGTCTGCCTGGCCTCCATTCTCAAGGGCACAGGTGGAATCCAGTGTCTGATGTGTCACATAGGACGAGCAAACAGCATTAGAAATGTAATAACTGAGGCCTGGAGAAGGCACGGCAGTATTTAATGATGCTTAAGGTAACGGTGGTTCTCCTTCCATCTCAAAGGGAAAGATTATTCCATGATATTTCCAAGATTTATTTTTTTTTTTGTGCATCCCCTGTGATGCACTTTGCTTCATCATGGCAGTGCCTCACTCTGGAATCTGAATGCTTGGTTAGGGGCCTGATGCGTAAAGGATTTTCTTCTCTTTTCCAGCAGCGGGGGATGACCCTTGTCAGATCGTTCCCTAGATGCTTCTCTTGCAGTGAGATGCTCTCCTCCTGTTGGATTATCAAAAGGCTGTAAGAGTGGTGCAGGAGTCCAACAAGTACATGAAACAAGTGAGGTATCCTGTGGAATGACTTGCATCGAGGCTTTTGGATGCTTATTTCTGTATTCCATTATATTGTCTACACACATACATGTTATGATTTGCATTATTTTTTAAGTTTGTACACCCATGTATGTTGTTTATTAATTTTATCATTTTTTTTTATGTGTTTATTCATTTTTTTAATATTTTATACATTTGTTTCTAGTTGCCCCTGAGGCAGCTCTCGACCAAAGAGTTGGGCAAATTTCAATAAAGGGCTTCTTATATATACCGATCTTCGCTATCTTTACTGCTACAGAGCTAACTGGATCGGCTTCCGATTTGTTTTCTATCCTTAAAAATTTGTTTTCTTATCCTTAAAATTTGTTTTCTTATCCTTAAAAAAAAAAAAAAAAAAAAATATATATATATATATATATATACCTGCTAGGGCCTTAGTAAGACCGCTGAGAGAACAGAGGTTCCAAATTGGCTCAAAACAATCCAAAGTTTGTTTGTTTTTTTTAATAATGTTTACAGGACAATTTTCGAGAACTCTTTACCAGGGTAAATTGGCTGCTTTGAGAATTGCCCACCCTCAGAGCGGTTGAATCTCTGCACGGCGTGTTCTGCGACTTGCGTAACTTTATCCCACCCTGCCACGGATAAAACAGGTGCAGGTAACATTTTCCAGAGGTTTGGAAACTGCTGCAAAGCCTGCAGGTTAAAAAATATCCATGGACTTTCTACCAGTACATGTGGTTTAGAAAACTGCATCCTTAATTTTCATCCAACAGGTATTTAATGCTATCAGTCAATGATACAGCCATCTGCTTGGAATGTTTTGGCCAATCTGAAATGCTTCTTTATTAAATAATAATAATAATAATAATAATAATAAATAAATAAAATCTGTTGTGCGCGCTTTTCTCCGGTCCCTTTGGTTTTCCAGCTCAGTCGGAACTGGTCTCTAATGTGATAATGAGCCTTCACTAGCAGTTACCTGGAGATTTTTCCCCTATTTTTATATTCTTCCCCCTCCCCCAGTTCACCTAGCATAGTCATTGCGGAATACGGTGGGGGTTGGAAGTCTCTGTCGTCACTCGGTCATGGGCCTTGTGTTCAGTTGCCATTGCATGATGGGTGTTCCCTCCCTCCCCCTGCCCTGGGCTGCGGGGACCCCTGCTTCCACCCGGGGAATGGATGGCCCAAGCCACCCAGCCAGCCCTGCTGAAGCATTTCTCTAAGACATTTAACATGTTTGCGTCTGTTGTTCCCAGGTCACGGCCATCTCAAGCCACAAACCTCTTCGTATTGGCTACACATCCCAGTAATACTAAACTTATCTTTTACAAAGACGGCGTTTAGGGGTTGCCTCGATGTTCAGATTATCCTTAGCAGAAAGCTATTAGACTGTGCCAGTAATTAATGTGCGCAGTGCATATGGCAGAAGGCAATCTCTTACATCTATTAATGCCTAAAGGAGTTACAATGAAAATAAAGAGCGTGTTCGTTTGTTTTGTTTTTTCTCCCTGAGAAACACCTAGTATGGTGTAAAGGATTCTCAGAGCCATAATGAAGCAGTATCAAATTACTCCCAGCCTCCCTATTCAAAAAATAAGCTTTTCTCTCTTTGTGATATTTCACTCGTGTCTGGAAACAAGCTTGCATTTTCATGGCTCAAAAATTAATTTGACTGCATGGGTCTAGGTTGTAGCAGTTGTTATCTGCTTTGGGATGGGGAGTGAGGAGGGCAGGAATAGGGTCCCAACTGGCTCCTGATTTTCAGGACAGGTTGATCCAGTCCAGGTTTTACCCCATTGCATGCTGGGATTTATTGTGATTTCCCTGTTGCAGTCCCTGAGAAAAGCAAAATTATAAGTACCTGGGGGAGTAAAACCAGGACTGGATCAACCTGTCCTGAAAATCTGGAGCCAGTTGGCAACCCTAGACAGGAATGTTCCTTTTTTTATATGGGAATACAGAATTTTAAGGGGGCTTAGGGACTTACCTAGGTTATAGGATGCACTGGTTTCTTGTACTTGAGAGACTCTAGCGCTCACGCTTTCTCTCAGGAGAATTGGAGATCTTTACTCTTCTTCACCCTCAACGAGGGGGGAGGGGATTAGTGAGGGGGGAGTTTGTGGTGTCAGCTGAGGCCATGCCCTCCTCCGCGAGGTCGCCGACCCCCAGCGACCATCAGTGCCTTCTTAAGGCATTAGGGATGCTCAGTTTCCCCTAGTGCCTGCTTTTTACCACGGCAGCTCATTTTAATGTTAAATCGGGCACCCAGGAGAGGTGGATGGGCGTATGTTAGGAGCTCAGTCCCGTATTGCATGGGCCTGTCTACGACTGTACAATCCTTTATATCTTCCATGAGTCCGGGTCCCCATGCGGAGCTACCTCCTGATTCCAGTGAGAGGCACTTTAACGCTTTCTTTGCTTTTTGGGGCAGGGGTTCAGCCTTTTGTGCTGACAAAAGCTGGTCGACGTATTCCCGAACGCTTACAAACGAGAGTCTGAGAACCTGGACTGGCTCAAACTCCCCCCCCCCTAGGCGTGGAGCCAGTTGGCAATACTGCCGGTGTGGCCCTTTACCTTGTGACCCTCCAACCTGGTGGCAAGAATTAACTGCGGCCAACACCACCCTGTTAGCAAAGAAGCTGCGGCAGGCAAAGGACTCGCTCTGCTGGCCGTGTTCTTCTGGAGTTCATGTAAGACAAATGTTGCCTGGTCCCATCTGTTTTCCTCTTTGAGAGTCTGCAGGTGAACAGGCCACCCCCTTCTTCTCCACCCCCACCGGCTGCATTGATTTAACCTGCTATTTGGTTGATTTCGTCGGTAGAAATCCCAGAACTGAAATCAGATAAAACACTGTTCAAACAGTTGATCTGGCTTTGAAAAGAGAAAAAGCAAGTTTATTTTGACCCCAGTGACCCTCTCTCTCTCTCTCTCTCACACTTCAGCTGCACTCAGCTGGGAGACATCGGGATGGCTTAAAATCAACAGCTTCAGTCATTTTGAGAAAAGAGTAAATAAACAAGAGAATGAAATACGTGATTTTTTGGTGGGGGTTAAAGTGCTAGTACTGGGTAGACCGGATGGCTCCGCGTCCTACGGCATATTCTACTGCTTGACTTTAGATGGACCCATCAACCATCATCATGTTCCTATACTTTCACGAGCAGTAGGAACTGGATTTCCATACCTGGATCATTCAGGGACTTCCAGCACTTGGATAGGGTAATCGTGAGGAATTTTGAGCCTCCACAACACCCACAGCAATAATAACAGCAGGTTGTTTGCAATCTGGGGATCGCGTATCGGTTTTCATGTACATAACACCAAGTGATATGCAGAAACCCAACTGGTTAAAAATAATAATAAAAAAAAAAAAAAGGTCACCAGAAAGAAAGAGCAGCAATAGATAGTTACTGCTTTTGGCGTCCAGCTCTTAGAGAATTCCTGCATGGCGAATCCCAGACGGTCGAGTAATCCAGGAAACATTCCATTCGCACCACACATGGGACAAATGATTGAATTAACGCAAGTCTGCAACTGGTCTTCAAGGTTTCAACCTGTTGAAATGTTGACAATTGATGCTGTGGTTCACAAGTTCCACGCAGGTGTTAATTCAGTGGTTTGTATGTGTGACCACGTATCCAATAGATACACATGAACTTTTCAGTTATCGCTGCAGAGAGAAGCCTAGGGATTTAATTCCTCTGTCTTCCCGTGCCAATATTAAGTACAGTTACTCGTACAGAGCATTATTACATACATTGCACTTACTGTATGGTGCAAAACTGCATCTGCTCTGTATATCTGTGTGTGTGTGTGTTTATATATATTTTTTGTAATTATGATAGTATATTACTTCTTGTTTTGGTTATTTGCTGTAAAAATGTTTAAAATCCTCAATAAAATCATTTAAGAAAGTCTGCAAACAGCGTTAAGAAAACACGCCATTAGAATTATTTAGGAAGTGTTATGCCAACATATCCCCCAGGGCATATGTAACTGCAAAGGAAAAGAATAAATTTGATTCTGTTAACAACTTCCAAGCCTTGGTTTACAGGAGAAACAGATGGGAGTTTTGTAGAAAACAGAAAAATTCCAGTGTCATATTCATGGCCATTAATTGGCCTTTTAAATTGACCTTTCCCCTACCCAAAGGCTCACAGTGTAAGTGGCCAGCTCAGCAGAGCATCTGATTTGATTATCCAGTGGCTGGCAGACCACTCTCACAGATGTTTAAGGGTCTGAACAAAACACGGCAGGGGTGCCAACAGACCAGGAGATCAATGTACTAAACTGTGATATACTGGGCCATTATCGCATGTTAATTAATGTGCGACAACAGTGTGCAAATCAGTGGTTAAGTAATGTGCAGTAAATTTGTCTATAATGCTGTTATTGCAAAAAAAAACAAACCAAAAAAACGTTTAACTACACCTCCCTGAAATTTAGTTAAGTTTTTTTTTTTCCAGGCAAATGGCTCTGCATTGTCATTCGCATGATTTAATTTTTAATTTGCTAAGCAAACATAAGTAATGAGCCAATTTGCATAATTATGTAGCTCATTACCTATTTTTGCATGGATATTGTGGCGACGTTCACAGTAGCTAAATAATGCATTCTGAATTGGCAAATAATGTGCAAACTTTTGCAGACATACTAGCGCAAAGCTAAATCAGCAAATAACATGCACTAACACATTTGCAGACATTGGCAGATCTTAGTATGTAGGCCTTCAAGCCTTTTAATCCCTTCCTATTTTAATGAACCTTGTAACTACGTTGCAGTAATAGTGCGTTTCTAAAGTGACTAGTGGGAGGGGAAGAATTCAAAAAGACAGTACAACCTAGTAGTCGCCACAGCTCAGATCCTTTAAATTGCTAATGTATAGAGTGCTGGGTGAGCCCAATGACTCAGGGCAAAGCTCTGCCCTGCCATACAGGAGACCTGGGGGTGATTCCCAAGGCCAGCTGTTGCTGCTCAGGTGGTTGGCACTGAAGATGCTGCCGAGAAGGCATTTATAGGACCCCACAGGACGGAGGTGTGTGGGAAGGTGTTGAAGGGAAATGGAGCCTCAGCTGTTGGACAATGGTGACACTTAGTGGCCAGAGTTAGGAAGTGCACATACCAGGGAGATCTAGGGTTTGTGGCCTCTGGCTAAGTACCATTGCTGCAATGACTGGCTAGACAGGAGTGGGGAAGGGTCAACAAGGAGAAAAGGTGACCACTCGGAGGGCGTACTGTGAAGCCTGCATGGTGTTCTTTATTTTTTCTAGAGATGAATATATTAAGAGCCATATGTTAGTGTGTTCATAGTGGGGCAGATTTTAAAAGCCCTACGCGCGCCGAGCCTATTTTGCATAGGCCCGGCGACGCATGCAATCCCCGGGACGCGCGTATGTCCCGGGGCTTGAAAGAAGGGGGCGGGGGCGGGGCCAGAGGCCTCCGTAGGGCCTCTAGGCTGGGGGATCGTGCACCGGCACTCGGATGCGCGCGCATGTTATAAAATATGGCGTAGATGCGTGCGCGCAGGGTTGCACGCACAAATCTATGCCAGCGCGTAGGTATTAAAATCCGGCCCAGTGTGTTTTGTGCCGCTATGAGCTCATCTACTTTTCTGCACGTCTTCCCCTCGTCTCTTTAAAAAGGTGGTGTTCTGTTTTGCTCATCAATACATCTCAATACGTCTCAACTCTCCCCGCCGCCACTCCCATCCCACCGCTAGCCGTAACCGCCCATAAGATGACAATCGCTCATCGCGCACACTTACAATTCAACAGGCAACCCATCAGATTTCAGCCATATTTTCTGGACAATTTTCACATGAAGGTCACAAACCGATGAACACAACCTGGCGCTGGAGGCCCAAAGAAGCATGATGACATTATACCTATGCACACATGGATGTACGTAGAGAGACAGGTAGATAAATAGATATTGATGTGGTACTGTAAGCTTGAAAATGTGCGGACAGTTTGGTGAATCATTCTATGAGAACTTGCCATTCTCCGTTTGATGCTTTTGCAAAGTCCTCCTTGCACAGAAAGCTAAAAGCCGTTGTCTTCTTGTCAAACTAAAGGTGAAATGAGAAAATAACGACATGCAATTGATGGCGAAAAAGTAAACATCTGGCTAATTCAGAAGGGTGACTGCTGCAGTTTCCGTGCTGTGACGCTTGTGTAGAGCAAAAGTATTCAGACTTCTTGGAGGGGGAAAGTGGAAAGAGAACTTTGGAATAAAAAACAGATTTTAGCAGCAGCCCTGAAACATCCCTTTGATGCCATGCGCCCAGCTGACCTCTGAACATCGGATGGGCTGCTGAGGGGGGCATGCACCGGTAGTGAGGGGCGTACGTGTTACCTCGGTGTGCAAGAAGCAAACATAATTCTGGATGCTTGAGTTGCTTTTCTGCACCACATGCCCTCAGGCAGCACGGCAACCCTGCTGAAGTTTTGAAGCCAATTTGATTGAAGCGCTTCTGTAATTGGCAGCTTCCATCCAAATAAAAAAAAACCATTCCAGTTTTCATACAATTGTAGAGCCTTATGTGATCTATATGTGGGGTACTTTACAGTAAATATTCTGAAATAACCTTGTTTGTGAATATTCATTCATCCTGTAGGTTTTTCTTGCATTGAAAATTGTCTGACTTTCTTAGAAAATCATCAGCATTCATCCCAGTTATAAAAGATGTGGTGTATGCCACCACCTCACTAGCAGAGCATTTTTACAATGCGTTTTTGCAGCCGTATTCTCCTCCAGGAGGTGGCACTTAGCTGCAGCAGTGTCTACCACCTTCCTCACACTTGGTAGATAGCATGGCCAAATTTCAGAAACACTTTTGTGGTACACTTTGGGACGTGTCCTGAGAATGAAGGACATGTCAGAAGAATGGCAGATACTAAAGGGAGGTACATTTTGCAAAGTCTGCTTTGCATGGGGAAATTGCAGTTAGGGAGATTTCTTAGGCCGCAATAGTTTATCACTGGAGGAGCCAAATGTCACCGGGGGGGGGGGGGGGGGTTCCCTGTGATATCGAGCCCCTCCATGACAAACTATTGCAGCGTGATTTTTTTTTATCATGGCACAAATGCGTGACAGAAAATTGTGCTGCAGTACAGGGCCTAATCATTGAATGGCTGCTCACCTTGGCCGGTGTCAGCACCGCATTAAAGGGCATCCCAATGCCCACCCCTGAACCCCCCCCCCCAATACCTCTAAATTAAAGCAGTGGTGGTCAGTGGGGGCCCAGAGTGCCCCCTTGCTCTGGGCCTGGTCAATGCCATTTTACAAAATGGCATCAACCTAATCTTGCTCCTATCACGTGATGGGGCAAAGTCCAGGGATTGGACACTTTTTTTTTTTAAGTTTTATAGTTGAGTTCCTGTGATGCAAAATTATGGAAGGCAGCTCATGAACTATTAGTACATAGTAAAAGTGCATGTACAATTGGCTTTGCGAAGCTGATGTTGCAAAAAATAAAAAAAAAACCTGTGCCTCAGTTATATTTTCCCACCAAGCTCATTTGCATCCATAGAAAAATATTGGCACAAAAACTCTTCAGTATATAAAGCCTCCTTGTGATGGTCAGTCTGATGAGGCACGGTCCTGAGCCGTTTTACTAAAGCTGAGTCTTGGATGAGTGACTCAAACCTTTCTCAAGGGGATATGAAATTTTAAACCTCATGGACTGGCTGCAAGCATTGGCAGCTCTAAGGCAAATGGTCAAGTGGCACATCCCATACCGCAAGAAAACAGGTGAAAAGGGAAGGAGGCAAAAGAACCGCGTTCGCCAGTCACAGGTGGGCAACCTTGGAGGGTAAGTAAGTGGATTTGTTCCGGTGTCGAGAGCCCAAGAATATTAAAGTGGATTTCCTCTGCTGAAATTGGGTGAAATCTAAAATTTCTCATAAACCACAGCCGACCAGAAATCCACTGGATTTGATTTTTGAGGGTGAATCAGTCCCACTTCTCTAGTGCCGATTGCCGAAGGCATTCATAATAGACTGCTAATTGGCGAGAAGGAAAACCACCATTTTTAATCCCCAACTGCTTCATATTTCTTTCCTCTTAAAAACTATCTATCTATCTATCTATAAATACAGCAGATCTTCAGCTTTGATTATATGTTTGAAGAATTGCTCATGCTACAAATTCTTTTACTATACTTAGATAGTTGCTGCCTCATAGATTACCTTGTGTTTGAACGATAGTCCTGTGTTCTATCATTTTTTTATGATTGTGGTGCCTCTCATTTTGTAATGATTGACAGAGCACCTTAGAATTACTGTTAAAATTGCTCCACAAATGGGTCCGCTTAAGACACACAGTCTCTTGACAGCGATTTCCTTGTTTTTTGCCGATCTAATTTCTCAGCTTTGTTAAATGCTCCTTGTCTTTCTCGCTATCTCTGAGCATGGCGCAAGGTCTTCGTAGCCGTCATCTTCCCATCTCCCAGTAGAATTAGGCATGGGAGTTGCCATCAACCACCCATTTAGAATATCAACAGGCCAATGCGTATGTTCTCTTCCATTAGTGGAAAATCAAGGATGAGCCGCAGTGCGATTGCGACCGTGCATCCCACCCTGTTTGCACCATAGAGGACAGCACTACAATTTGCCCTCCTTCCATAAAGGAAGAACAAAACTACACAAATCCTTCCTTTTGTGGTTAGCAAACCCTGATATTAATATTTAAGGTCCTGGACGTATTGCCATGTGCGATAGAGCTAGATTGTTTCAGATCATCTCTGCGGCTGTATGGGAGGTGGAGGGCTTGGAGATAGCATTTGATTCTTTACCTCTGTATGCATTTTATGTGTTTTAGTGGGGGTGGGGGTTGGTTTTTATAAGCCATAGAACATGCAGCCAACATGCCTCACCTCGAAATCTGGGCAGGTCTTTACACTTTCAAAAAAGTTATTTTGCAGCAACAGCTGCTACCAATGGCCAATCAGTGTTATGTAGCCCATACTGTAGGTTTGCTAAGAAGTGGGTTGCCGACTCCTGATATAGCCAGACAGTCCCCTCAACTTAAGAAGTCGTGTGCCCCAGATGTAACATGGGACATTTTCAGTCTACAGTGTACGCGTGATGACACTCATTTTCTTGTCCCAATTTCATCCACATTTGAACAGGCTTTGAAGAAAACTTCTCATTGTCTCTTTGTTATTAAGAAGTGGCTAAGTGATAATAAGCTAATTTTGAATTTAAAAAAGACCTAGATTCTGTACCTTTTTCGTCTTCCTACTCTTGATGATCCCCTTGTTTTGTATTTCACAGCTTTACGGTCCTCATTGATCGCTAGTCTCAGAATCTTGGCATCATTCTTGACTCCGTCACGTTCCCACATCAGATCAGTAGTTCAAAAACCTTTTTTCAAGTTACTGCTTACTCTGGTCTTTTAAAACCATTCCTTTCAGGCTGCGGTTTTCACACTGTGACTTGGGCATCAGTTGTGTCATCTCTGGATTATTGGAATGCCTTATTTCTGGCTCTTCCTCAATCTTCATTCAGAACTCAGCTGCTCGGCTGGTATCTTGCCCTTTATGGAATCACGTCACTCCTGTTTTGGCCAGTCTTCACTGGCTTCCTGTGATTTGGAGAATTAGATTTAAGATTTTGGTTTTTAAGGCAGTCCATTTTCTCCACTTTGCTTCAGTTCAGTTTTGAAGATGCATCCACTGGTGCATTCTCTTTGATCCTCCTCACGATCCCTTTTTGATATTTCCTCTTTTAAGCAGGTTCCATTGGCTGCGTCCCGAGAGAGGCTGTTTAGAGTGGCGAGCCCTTTACTTTGAAATGACCTTTCTGTCTTGTTAAAATCTGGAACAAGTTTTCTTCAATTTTGGAAACTTTTGCAAACTTATCTTTTTTTGAAAAGTTATTTGCTGATTACGCATCATAGCTCTTTCCTTATTAGTTAGGGGGGTTTGGGACTTTTCCTGGGCTTTTCTAGCTATAAACAGTTCTATTTTTTTATTCTATTGTCAGGGCTATATAGGGCTATGTTTCGTTTTCTACATTTACTTAGCAGAAAAACACATTGCCACTTTTGCTGCAAGGTAGTTGTATTAACGTGTAATAAGTATTGAAGGCCACCTATTGCTGCTGTTTTCCATCTAAATAGTGAAGGTATTTTTTGTGTTGATTTTATGTTTTATTGTCTTATATGTCTGTTTTTTTTTAATGCATTTTATATTTTTTATTTATCAGTGTTATATTTGTTTTATTTTGATTATGAATGTACTACTGTTACCCATTAGAATTGTGGATTGTAGGGGTGTGCATTCATTTTATCTGTTTCGGTGGTATGTGCATTCCTCGTGAACTTTATCAGTTTTTACCTCTGTTCTATAGCATGCGCATAACTCACTATTAAAAATATACATATACTATCCATTTTTGCCCATGTGCTATAAAGTCCATGAGGTATGCACGTACCACTGAACGGATGAAATGAATACAAATCCCTAGTGGATTAGTAGACTATGATCTGTTTAATAAATAAATAATTATGTAATGCTGGTCATAAAGGGGCCACTGATCAGAATGTTGCCGGAGCCCTGGCTAGGTCTTCCTTTCTGATTAGTTTTGCTTCTGCATGCCGTTATTATTTATTTACTTTTGGTGGAAATTCAGAGGAAGGCCAAAAATATCCCTTTCTCCCCTGTTCCCCCCGACCACAAAAAAAAAAAATAAATTTGGGACTTCAGCCATTTATATTTTACAGGTACAAAGTTTGTTCCTGACTCCAAGAAAATTGCAATAATTTGTTGAGCGATACAACCAGATTAAGACAAAGTTCCTGTTTTAACTGGGTCTGGAGATAAAATGTCTTAGCCCTATCTTCGGCGTCCATAGCAGAGATGAACCTTGAACTCTCCATAAATTCTCCTGAATCATAATCCACTGCTCTAATAACTGGGCCACTCCTTTAATAGCTGCCACTCTTATCAGATCTGAAGAACAATCAATGCAATTTGCTTCTAACAACTCAACCAGTTCAGTTTTTGAAAGAGAACGCCACAGAATATGAATCTGATGGCAGATAAGGATGACAGGACCCAGGGGTGGCTCAAGGCAATCGCCTGAGGTGAGGGGTGAGATGGCACCCCCCCCCCCCCAAGGCACAGGTCAAATCAGTGAAAGGGCAAAAGGGGGGGGGCCCTTGAAGTCTGGCATTTTGAGTGATTAGATATGCTGGGGAAGGGGGGAGGCAGGGTCAGGGTTCCCAGAAGAGTGGCAGAGAGTGTCAATGATAATATTTCTAAGAAGCTGGCAACCCTGTCACACTCCCAGGAACCCTGCCACCTGCCTCCTACCCTTTCTCAACATCTGCCCTGTAGAAGTAGGAGATGGGTGAATCGTGAGGATCTGTGGGTGTGGTGCATTCTCTCAGGGCCGGTGCAAGGAGCCCTAGGCAAACCTTACAGCTTTGTTCCCTGCCCCAGTCCCCAGTCCTTCCCTCACACAATTAAAAAGTATGCATTAATAATAAGACAAAGGACATTCAAAGTAGAATCTTATGAGATAAAAATATCGTTTACAACATTTATATTATATTTATATGCCCTGTTAAGATGCCAACCACAAAACCATGCAAAAAAGACATGCGGAACTCATATGGTACTAGGCCTTTTTTAACAAGTACTGGGTGTGGACTTGCCTCTCCGAAAATCATGAGTAAACTCAACTACAATTACAATGTAGTAAACCTCCTATACCAAGACAGCACTAACTGCCCAGCACTCAAAACAGTAACAACCCTACCTATGAAAAGGCAACACGCAAATATTACATCAGACCCTAAAATACCAATACACCTATTATTAGGAAATGAACAAACCAAGCTGATATAGATGCCTATACAGAAACTACAAGCTAGCAGAATATCGCACCTTGGTCACTCATGCAGAACACTGACAGATCTTCACCAAATACAGAATAAAGATCCATAAAATATAAATAGAGCATGCAAACAAAAACTGAATTGGAAACTGCAGCAAGCCAGACTCTGTATGCAGTGCAACAATGGAAAAACTGAAACATTTTTATTCCTCATAAAACATCAGATAAAATCAAGAAATATAAAACATCAATCATAACAGTAAAACCATACTAACACTCTGCTGCATTCGGTAAGTCCCCAACAGTTTCCAGGGCTCATGGTTTTGTGTAAGTCTTTAATCCACAATTGAGTTCAGAGAGAGCACCACATATAGTGACGATAACTGAGGATATGCCCCACTTCTGCATAAGGACACTGACATAACTACCTTTTTATACTGCACATCTGTGACTTTCCAACTCAGTTAGAACCAGGGCTGGGATATGGCACCATTCAAAACTACTTGGTAAGTTTTTTCCCCCTATTTTTTTATACCCGTCCTCTCTTTCCCTCCCCTCACCCACCAGTCACTGTAGAGACATCCCTAGCTGAGGTCCACACTCCTCTCAGAACCCTGCAATCATGGGCCTTAAAACTGTCCACTACTTATTGCCGTTGTCAGGGCCAGTGCAAGGAGATTAGGCGCCTTAGGCAAATTCTGCCTTGCGCCCGCCCTCCCCACTCTCCCCCACCCCCCGTTCTCGGTTTTCTGGGCCATGAGCAGGTTGGGTGCTTCTTGCGGCCCGCCGTATCTCCACTCCTCTTTGCCACCATTACTCGTGACCCCTAGGCCCAGGCCTAGTTCGCCTAGTGCTTCCATCGGCCCTGGCCGTTGTGTGATGAGTGGGAATCCCTTCCCCCCGCCCCCTCCCCGGAGCTAGAAAGGCTGTCTCCGTGACATAGGCACCCCTGGAAGACATGGGGAACAGAAGACCCGAGCCCAGGAATCAAAACCAAGTCCCTCTGCAGGACACTTCACAAAACTGCTATCAAGCCCCCAGACCAGCTCTAGTCACTATCTTTGTTCACTGAACGGCTAAAAGTAAAGCTAGGAATACAAAGTGAGGCACTTTAAAATACAGTTATTTTTTAAATTCTCTTGGGTCCTAGATCTAACAAGCAGGTTTGTTGCCCCTAACTGAGCTCATCTAGCCCTTGTAATAGGAGAGTTTTGGCTGGCTGTAAAACTGCCCAGCGTTTGTGATGTTATGGGTCTTGGCACTCCCCTGCCCCCACCAGCACCCCAGCCTCCAGGGCAAAAAGTTGCATGCATTCCGTATTTCCTGCAAAACCAAAGCCAGTTTGGCACCAGACCTCTGTGTGCAGGCCCCAGCAGGAGTAATCCAAGCATCCTCTTCCCATGTGTCGTGTTCTAGGGATGGGTCCCACAAAAACTGCAGAATATTTCAGAAACTGGACTATTCATTGAAAAAATGCTCCAGGGCGATAACTCAGTGTTTAAAATGAATTGTTCTTGCATCAACTAGGCTGAGTGGCAAAGACAAAGAATATGAACATTGGGTCAGGAATTAAAATGAAAAGTGCTCATGACCTACCAAGCGATAAGAATGAAATTTAACTTAACAGTTCGCCAAGATTCAAATGGTTTCAGTTGAGATACTGTACGTTAGCAAGGGAGATTGATATCCATTCATTGCAAGACGTAGCAGAGATTTTTAAGGCTTTCATCCTCTAATGTGGTCTGGGAGCTCTTGCAATTGTTTGCAGAATGCACTTACTGGAGGCTGTCAAGGAGCAGAAAAAGTGTGAGAGGCCTCTATGGAACCTGCGCCATGGACTGTTTACTTTTTGGGGAGTAAGTCATTACGGGTTTTGATTTCCACATTCCTCACTCAGATTTTGTATTTTATTGCTCACAGAGCAGTCTGGATACCTGTAAAAAATCTCCAAACTCTGTAATCAGGAAGATGATAAATGTTGGTTATGGCGCACAGAGACGAGGACATTCTCATTTGTTCTGTTTCTGTAACAAGATAAGTGGAACTGTAAGGTTAACAAAAACAAAAGAGGAGGTGATATTTTTTCACTGAACTGACTTAATGCATTTCTTGGCTGTTTTTTGGGAGTGATCTCATGGCAGGCGGAGAATGCATTCAAGTGCACTGTCAGGGCAACCACCCGACTTGTAATAAGATAAAGTTTGGACAGAGTGCTAGGGAAGCAGTAAAGACATACTGAATATCCACTTTGAGGGACCGATGCAATAATTTTCGTGGAGAGTGGGCGCTGACTTTTCAGCGCCTGCTTTCTTAACGCACACAAGGGGGACGCCATACAATAGGCAAATTAGGGGTCGTGCTAGCAAGGAGGCGCTAGGGTCGCTTGCACGACCTTAACGCCTCCTTGCTAACGCGACCCCGCAGCGGCTGCCGGTTATGAAGACCGACGCCGGTAAACTTGGCGTCGGTCTTCATAACTCGGCGGTCTGCAGAGGTATTTTTTTGTTATTGTTTTTTTACTGAAAAAGTACAGAAAAGCAGTTTTTTTCTGCTTTCCTGTACTTCTTTTACCTGCGTTCAGCTATTAATGCCTGCTCCAGGCAGGCGTCACTAGCTGAGGGATAAATGTGCGTCTGAGACATTTATCTTTTTGTATGAGGAGGGAATGAGTAATAGCCTCATTCAAGTGCATTTGCATGGGATGAGCGCTATCTCATTCACTCCACGTCAGATGCGCGTTAAATAGGTGCTAATCCCCTATTGCATTAGGGGGTGGATTAGCGCCTGTTTAACCCGTGACCGACTACAGGTTATACAGTGCGCTCGGCTGAGCGTACTGTATTGCATCAGCACCTGAGCCCTCTGAGAGGGAAAAACTTACAGTACAAGATATTATTTGGAAATTGATTGCAATTATGAAAGATATTTGTGCTTGTAATAAGAAATTGATATTTTACTATCTTTGGCCTTAAAATTCATCCTTAGGAATTGGAAAAATGCTTCATTCCTAGAAATACATACTTGGAATATTTTATGTTTGACATACAAATAAATATACTTAGAAAATTTCAGGTAATCTAGAAAATTGTAGCTCATTATATATGCAGGTGATCTAATTACAGTTATAGGGGTGAATTCTCAAAACGTTACATGTTAAAAATTAGCTTAAAAATATACACACGTAGATATCATCTACACATGTATTCTGTAAGGGGAGAATAGGTTCACATTTTCACTTTCATGCACACATATACGTGCATATAAAAGGAGCAATCTAGGAGTGTTCTGGGGCAAGGCCAGCATTTACATGCGCAAGATGCTTTTTTAAAAGACTTGCCAGTTTCTTGCATAATTTGACACCTGCTAATTATCCAGCACAAATGATATTGAACAAGTTTATTGTGTAGTACTGACTGGGTGGTGGATCTGGATGAACTGGGGGGGAGTTAAGGCTGAAGTGCTGGAGGGTCTCGATGACCTGGAGAAGGACTGGGCAAACTGGTGGACTAATTGATAAAACTGGTAATTTTCTCAGTGTCTGCATGTTTTAAAATACACTGATTTACATGAGTAAATCCTACTTTCTTTTTGCGCGTACAATTTACCCGTGCATATTTTTAAAATAGGAAATGCACGTGCGTTTCAAATCATTACATGTATTCGTGCGTAAGCCTACCTACTTATGCATATTGCGAGGCAGAGATATGTGTATTTTATAACGCATGTATGTTATCATATGCGATGGGTTATAAAACACTAGTGAGGATCTGCTCGTGGCCATATACATGTGTTTATGCCGCCACGTGCATTTGTTTGAAAGTTATTCTCTTAAGATTATTTGATAAACTCTGAGGTAATATCTTCCCAGTTGAGTCAATCTTATGTTCAAATGGAAATTCATCTAAACTTTACTGTGAATTAAAAAAAAAAAAAAAAATATATATATATATATATATATATATATATATAAATTCAAAAGTGTTCGGAGTGACCTACATAACGCTCTGGGTTTCCATTTATGAAGTTTGTTTCCCTATTGAACAGCGTTGGCCATGACCACCTCCTCTTGTCTTGGCTTGACCCCCCCTGCCCCACCAGCCGACTGATCAGGACGCTGCCAGTGGCCGCCGTCGCACAGTTCTTGGCTGTGGAGTGCACAAAGGCAAGGACTCCAGACTCCAGCCCCGACAGGGGTGACCCCCGGGCAATGTAGTGAACAGCTTGGGTCGTTTTGAATGTCAATAGGAACTTTCCCTCCTAGCAGTCTTGAAAAAAATGACCCCTTTTGTTCTCCTGTCCCGAGCTTTGTTGCCCTTTGTTGAATTTCCATTCGGTTCAGCACAAAATGGTGATTTGGGAAATTATTATTAAGCAGCTGATTGATGGCCTTATCTTACAGCTGTGGCACAATGGAAATCCGATTTGAAAAAGTTTGTTGTTTTGGTTTTTTTTTAATTGGAATGTGCTGCTAATATTCTTTGTAAGGTTGCTAGGGCTCCCTGTAAATGAATTAGAAAACCTCATAATTATTAAGTCCCAAGTAGCCCAACAGCAGTGTCGAGCTGATCCTCTTCATCCTGTGCTCGAGACTGAAGAACATTAACAGAGCTGTGCGTTGAAAGGGGGAGGGGTCGTCTCAGTGCTAGAATAGAAGGGGTGCTGCAGGGCCTGAGTAAGGTGCATGGGCAGAGCTGTTGGGGGGGTGCTGAACTCGCAGATCAGGACTGAGCAGAGCTGTGGAGAGGGCTCTCCGTGCTGGCATGCTGCAGGGCAGAACCGAGGTGCCTTGGCAGAACAATGTGTTGGGGGTCTCAGTACTGGAATAGGAGGGTGGCAGGGGCGGGAGTGAGCTACATTGGCAGTCAAGGACATTTTTTAAAAAATTGGAGCATGACCATAATAAAATATGCATAAGAATACAAGACTTGCCATACTAGGTCAGATGAACAGACCATCAAGCCCGATATCTTGTTTCCAACAGTGGCCAAGACAGGTCACAAATACCCGGCAGGATCCCAAGCTGCTTAACCCAAGAATAAGCTGTGGCTTTCTGCAACTCTGCCTTAATAATGGTCTATGGACTTTTCCTCCAGGAACTTGTCCAAACCTTTTTTAAATGCAGCTACACTAATAGCTTTCACCACATCCTCTGACAACTAATTCCAGTGCATAATTATGCATTGAGTAAAAAAATATTTCCTCTTATTAGTTTTAAATGTATTACTCAGTAACTTCATTGTATGACCCCTGGTCTTTGTATTTTTTGAAAGAGTAAACAACTGATTGCAAATATAGTATTCCAAAGAGAGTAGAACTAGCTATGTATTTATTTGTAAGACCACCTTTCAAATATATATCCAAGTCATTATATGCATATTAGGACTAAGAAAAAAAGGGAAAGTTATAATCAGATAAGGCCAAAAGGAGGAACCAGCAAAAGCAAGAATAAGGCAACTTATTCTTCACAGGAGAATACATCTGTTCTGGATGACAGGTAAATGCAACATCTCTCTTCCTGTCCATGGCCTCACAGTTGGCTCCCAATTCACGCCATCTCTTACCGGCAGACAGAGCCCTAGATTGGGTGAAGTTAGAAATGTGAAAGGTACAATTAAGGCTGAAAGTCAGATTCCTGAGGGTTAATTTGCCTCCTAGATAGAGCTGTACTTCAGCGTTGATGGCATAACCCTGCTGAGTCCCCATCATTTAGCTCGTTCACCGAGCTCTCGTTATGTAAATGGTATGAGCGCGACATGGCGCTCATCCAAGCGGACTTAATATTTGAGCAGGATGAAAGCAGTGATGAAGGATGGGAGTTGGGGGGGGGGGGGGGGGAGGAACAGTGCTCCAGACCAAGTCAACCTTGGCTAGAATGCAAATGGCCCAGATTTCATGGTGCCTTGTCCATGGTTGCTTTCTGCATCAGTGTGAACTATTTAGGCCGGGTTAGCTCCTTTGTACAGTGTATCGACTTCCCTCTTCCTTTCTAGGTTCTGCCTCTCCCCTCTTTGATATCATTCTTAGGTGTCTTCTCCATATTTCATGCCTTCAAAATGTTACACTTAATTTTGGAATAAAGGTCAGACATGTTTTTCTTAATTGAGTTGTTCCCTGCTCTTAAAACAAATACCTGTCTCCTGAATCTACTCATCAATTCTTTGTGCTGTTTTCATATATTACGTGTGCCTGAGATGCCAACGTGGGATCCTAATGAGTGTTTGCTTTTCAGCTGTCCATGCTGCATTCATGACTTATCTCTGATTAGATACCTGCATGGGGCTCTGATGAAGATCCTTTATTCATCAGTTTGTGCTGTAGTCATGCTTTCCATATATCGGAGGGTTCTGATAAGGATCCACTCTTCAGCTTTTCCCGCTGTGTTCATGCTCTAAACATATCCATGCGACACTTGCACTTTGTAAACCGTTGTGATGGTGAAACCGAATGACGGTATATAAAACTCGACAAATAAATAAATAAATGAGACTTTGCAGCAACAACCCCAGGTTTCTTGGACTCCCACCAGGAAGAGCAGCTAAGAAAGCGATGCTTTTGTAGAACTTTAAAAGCTGGTGTCACCCTGGGAATTAATAGTGAATTGGATGGGAAAGATGTTGTAGAGAGCAAGGGGTCATGACACCAAGCCTGACTCAGGAGTAAGGCAAGGTAAGATGTTCTCACAGAAGCAGCAGATAACATTTAACAGCTTCTCCTGAGAGGTGGTGGGGGAAATATAACAGAATTAAGGGAGCCAAGGGGTTAAGGGAAGCAGATGATCGATGGGGGAAGAGCCTAAGAAAACTCTGGGATCAAACAGAGTCTGTAAGACTGCAAAATGAAATGATTCTAAATTAGAATATTCAGATACAGGAAGGAAGAGCTCAATTATTTTGTTTATTTTAAACATGAGGGCTTTACCTTAACTTCTTTACTTAACATCCTACTGATGTCTGCATTGCTTCCTCTATATTCATTCCTGTTTCATCCTTGCCATTTAGAAAATTATAGCAGAACACTAAATAGCATTAATAAACACATTTTTAATGTACTTTTAACATGCTAATGGATGGAGGAAAAGGCCTCAGAACTTGTACCGCCACAACTGACCAGTGATCGAGAAGAATTGATACACCTTAAGGTTTTTACTGTGGCTTACCCTGACTTAGCTAAAATAGCCCAAATGAGAATTGGGAATCTTCAAATCTTATAGTAAAGTGCTGATGAGTACTGCCTGCCAGGGGGTACGTCAACTCTGATAGGTAACTTTCTCCAGCAGGCATCACTCTGTTACACTCTCCAGCAATCGGGACCTGTTGGCGCTGCCACTCAAGGAGTGTGACTGAGTGTGACTGAGACCGACAACCTCAACCCATTAAGCACCTCCCAGCACTGTCTGCTCCCCTTCTGCAGTGGTCCAGCCTGCCCAGCCTTCTGCTGGTTTCAGGTAAGGAAGGATCGCAGTGCCTTTTCAAGGAGTGCTGCTTCTAGGCTTCCAAGGGAGGAAATAAGGCCAGTGTTGTAGCAGCATTGGTGGTCCCATTCTGTGTGTGGGATTCCCACAGGCACCATCTTAGAGTCTGACTTTCAGGATAGCCACAAAGAATTTGCATAGGATAAATCTGCATACACTAGGACTCCGATGCATGCGGACTGAGGTCATACACATTCCTTATGGAGATCTTACAAACCCGACTGACTGTGGGAGCCACTGCTGATCTATCCCTATTTTATTTTTTCCTAGGACCATTATAACAGCCGAACATTCTGCTGTAATAGGAGTTCAAATACTCCAGGTCAGACAGAGGAAGAAAGTCGCTTTATATCCTTGCTTCAGATTTTGCACTTATAAATAATAATCTTGCCAGGTTTTCTTTTGCCACATTGAATGTTGTCATGCAATCAAAAGCCAATAAACTTACCTTGCCTTACCAGAAGTGGCAGCATGCTTGTGAAATAATAATTGCAAATTGTTCTAGGTTCCGGTTTAAATGACAGATGCTATGGGAAGCCAAGTTTTCTTTGCTATTGACAGCAGACATCCTTGTTGAGAGGAATGCTTAGAGGAGCCAAGGAGCTGTTAGGCTGCCTTTTGGGCCTCCAGGATCCCTGTAATGGCCTAATCACATTTTCCGAAGTGGTACTAGATTCCTCTGATGGCTTGTGTTGATGAAGTGCTTCAGATTAATAGCTCGTCTAGGGACACACGATGCATTTACAGGAAGGGATGAGCCAAGACATCCCCGTTGCTTAGCTTATGCCAGGACCTACACATCTTAGTTGAGAAACTGCCGATCTCAGCGTAAAGCTCCTCTTTCCTTTGGCATTAAATTCTTTTCAGTGGACTTTGGTTGGATTAAATTCCTACAGACGTGATTACATAGTTGGTTAAATTGATAGAAGATCAGAGGTCAATTGAGTCCAATCTTCCAGTTGCCTAACTATGTGATGATGCACAGAGAAAAGGAGAGGGAGGATGATAAATTTTAGGTCTCACTAGCCTGTTCTGAGGCACAATGAAAAATATTTCTTCCTCACTCCAAATACTCCTCCTCCTACTGAAGATTTGTACATGCACAGAGACAAGACAGTCTGTGGCGCTTAGTTTGGTCAAGTCACACAGAAACGGTCTCAGGTGTCAGGAAGTTGGTTCTTTTGGAAATTGGTTAAGAGAACAAGGCCATGACCAGGAAGGAAAGGTTTTAGGATTCAGAAAGGTGAGGATTTTGGTCAGGATTTGATTGGGCCACTACCTGAGCAAAAGGTTTCTACCCTCTAAGAGTCAGTCTGTGTAATAAAACAGGCAGTGGGGTGGGTACGGGAGGAAGGGAAAGATGCCCATGACATGGAGCCAGAAATTATCTAAGTCTAAATTAGTGAAAATGCCGAAATTCAACCTTTAGAGAGTTTTCGCTTCAATAGAACAGCAGAGTGGCCTGGCTGGGAAATAGTGCTTTACGTGCTTCAGGATTGCCACAAACCTGAGCATAGAATCACAGGAAGTCCAACTTTACGACCTCCATTTATGCATTGGGCATGAGTCTGAGAACTTTTGCAACTCATTCGCCTTTGCTGCAGAGGCAGCTGTGTTAATGAAGACATCTGATGGCTGTTTCATTCTCAAATGCAGCATCATTCCTTGAATACACGTACATACATACGGGCCGATACAGTAAAAATTGCGGGAGAGCGGGCGATTCAGTAAGTTAATTTATTTAAATTAGGGCCCATGGTAAAAAGAGGCGCTAGGGACACTAGTGCATCCCTAGCGCCTCTTTTTTGACAGTAGCTGCGGCTGTCAGCGAGTTTGACAGCCAACGCTCAATTTTGCCGGCATCGGTTCTCAAACCCGCTGACAGCCACGGGTTCGGAAACCAGACGCCGGCAAAATTGAGCATCCGGTTTGCGAGCCGCGGGCCCATTTTAAATTTTTAAAAAAATTTTTTAACTTTTTTTAACTTTTGGGACCTCCGACTTAATATCGCCATGATATTACGTCGGAGGGTGCACAGAAAAGCAGTTTTTACTGCTTTTCTGTGCACTTCCCCGGCGCCGGCAGAAATTAACACCTACCTTTGGGTAGACGCTAATTTCTTAAAGTAAAATGTGCGGTTTGGCTGCACATTTTACTTACTGTATCACGCGGAAATGACTAATAGGGCCATCAACATGCATTTGCATGTTGCGGGCGCTATTAGGTTCGGGGGGGGGGGGGGGGGTTTGGTTGGACGCACGTTTTCGATGCGCTATTACCCCTTACTGAATAAGGGGTAAAGCTAGCGCGTCAAAAACGAGCGTCCAAATGCCGGTTAACAGTGCGCTTCACTGGAGCTCCATCGGAGCGCACTGTACTGTATCGGCCTGAAAATGTGCTCAGGTCTGATTGATAGCATCAGAAAATAGAGCCTCTGAGGCCTGAGGCACACAGGGGTTAGCCAGTGCAATTTTCCTTTAGTAATTTATTTATTTATTTTATTTATTATTTTGCTATACCGGCTTTCATGACAGGAATCACATCAAACGGTTTACATTTAACAATGTGTATAAAGTAGAGAGAACTCAAACCACAGTAACAAGAACAAGGTTAGGAGAGTGCAACAGTTACAATAAAACAGGGTAGTAAAAAACTGGGATCTGGAAATGAAAGGGGGGAGATAACTGAACAGCAAAATATTTACAGAGTAGCAAAATCGATTCCAGTATACGATTTACAGGGTAGCAAAATCGATTATGTAATATTATGTAAGCCCTAACTACTAAGGGCGTTTATAGTCACTAAGGATTTCTGACAAGAATATTAACTGGAGGAAGTCTTTAAATAGCCTCCACCTACTTTTTCTATAGGTAACAGGAAAAGATATACAAAACAAAGTCCTTGAACTTCCCAGGTACCTACTTTTAATTTACAAGCCCTCTCCACTCTGTGCAATCTTGGTAGCTTAATTCCATCAGACATTTGGGTGAGAGAGATCCAGATAATCTTGCCAAGAAGAGGCGTGGAGCACTGTGAATGACAGAGGGCAGAAGCCTGACAGCCGAAGAATGACGGGCCGGTGCTCCTGTTTTCTTCCCAGTGCTTAATCCCATCTGTAGCAATCTCAGCCCAGCGAAAGACAGTTTCCTTCTTTCATTCTGTCTGTATTACTGCAGTGGTTTTACATAGAGAAGATGCCGCAGTGAATGCAGTAATAAAAAGAGAATGAAACAAAACATCAAAATTCATTATCTTCTGATGTTCCGAGAAGGTCTAGGCACAAGCATCATATTTTATAGTGTTTTCAGCTTCGCCAAGTCAACTATTTTTTAAAGGGCTGTTTATTATGGGGTTTTTGTTTTTTTTTAAACATTTGTAGAGAAATACCTTGGAAACTGGTTTTGGTTCACTAGAGCATTTTCCATAAGTTAATGAAGATGCTCAGGAGAATTCATTGCCCACAGCAAAGGAGGAAGAGAAAATAGAAATGTATGCCTTTCTTTTTTGGAGAGTTCCAAACACAGAAACGTGTATTTCCCCAAATACTCCCCATCATATCCTCTCCACACACACACACACACAAAAAATCGCAAATTCCAAAGTAATTATCGTCTTAGTAACTGATTGCAGAGACCCGTCCTCGCTCTCTGCAATCGACTTTCATGACAAATCAGAATGGTACTGCCATCACAAGTGGTAAAAAGCAGGATACCTTACAACAAAACATGTGTCGTGTGAATCCACGATGTCAGCAAAAGGCGCCATCTGAAGACCGAGTGCTACGTTCAGCACATTTACTCCCAATGCACAAACGTCGGCAAACTACATTATCACCAAGAAGATGGGCCAGAGTCCCTTACTTCAAACCCTTGCCGAAAGACTGCGTATTTTATAAAAGACATGCAAAATATTTCATAAATTACGAGGCAACGAATCTCTTGGTCGGTTCGTTTCCTTTCAACATTATTCCCAGGTCCCGAGGAATATTGCAAAAGAATTATTTGCTGGTGGGCATTGAGGGAAAATGTTGTACACGTACTTTTAGGATTCAGTATAAAGTTTGCTGCGTATGAATAAAAATTGCTGAATTTTGCAGTCTCTTAAATTTGCTACTTTTCTTTCTTTTACCTTCTTGAGTCTGTCCAACCTTCTAATTTGTATTGTATTTGAAAAGAAGAGTCCATCATCTCTTGAAGCCCTCTCTACAGCTCCTGAAGCATATGGATGGGTTTCACTTGGGCTTGGAGACTGACGTCAAGCACTTTTTATATTTAGTTTAATCCACTTGAACTTTGACAGATTTCTAGGGTAGTGCAACAGCCAAAGGCAACCACCGAGAGGCCGTTAGAATTATATTTTTCATGATATTAAGACAGTGAACAGGAAAACAATTAGACAGGGGTCAGCTCAGAAAAGAGATTTCTTGGTATATAAATATCAGATTGGCAATAAATTCTTATACCAAAAAGAACAAGCAAGTCAATTAACTAAACAACTAAATTCTTGGATCCGGGCCTAAATACTCCGCCTCATACCTGCCTTAAATCGGAGGCCCCTGTATTTATTTATTTATTTATTTTTGGTTTTTATATACCGGAAGTTCCTGTATACAATACATATCACTCCGGTTCACATTTAACAGAAATAACTATCGCCGGGGAGGCAGTTTACATGGAACATATCGAATTAATAAACAGATAATATATAATAAAGTACAATCTATTGGGAAAAACAACTAACTGTATGGCCTAACTTGGAAGAGGACGCCCAGCCCTGTAACATCATTAAGCACTTTAGGGGTGCTGGGCTGGCTGCTCCAGTTTCATTCCCCCCATCATCTTCAATGGGCCACCTGCCAATTAAACCTCCATTTCCAGGCACGTTTTGTGTGATGCTTCCCCTTTCGCAAACTGGTCAACCTGCAAACTAACATCACAAAAGTGGTAACACAGCAGTCAAAGGCTGTTCGTAGCCTGGGTGTTTTGTTAACAGAGGATTCATTTTAAAGTATTATGCATTGTACTATTTTAGGGATGATTCAGATTTTAAGTATAGATATGTTAGAGATTGGGTTTGTTTTTAAACTGTATGTTGTAATAGATGATTGTTGAGTGGCACTGTTAATTTTATATGGTTTTTAGTGGGTGCCGCAGTGTGAACCGTTGTGATGGGCTACGCTTATACAACGGTATATAAAAGTTTTTTTAAAAAATAAATAAATAAATATACTTCGCTGAATTTTGAGAAACAACTCTCTCCCTGTTTCAGAACTTTTGTTTTTTTTTTTTCTGTACAGATCCATTCAGCGAATTCGGTCTTTTTAAAAATCCTCATGCTGTTGTGGTAGAGGTGGTGGTAATTCATGTCTGGACTACTGAAATGGTATTTATTTACATGGATTTTCAAGCGATTGACATTATTAAGCTTCAGTTAACATAAAATTTGGAAGCCAGATTTTTATCTGGAATGAATAGTTAAGATCCCACAAAAATTCATTGTTAGCTAATCTACACTTGGCTGCCTTTTTTTGTGGTGAACCTATTTTAAAAACCTGCTACTGACTTTTAAGGTTCTTCATATAAATGGGCCTTTATATTTACATTCTTTGCTGGAGTGAAACGCTCAGGTTCTGAGTTCAAATCCTGTCTCAGTGCCTTTCTTGCAATTCCATCAGTGGCTTGGCTTTCTTGCATGAGAAAAAGCAAGCATTTTCATGCTATCTGCTGACTGTTTGGAATATACAGTACTGTTAGATGCTTACATATCATCTGACTTAACCCACTTTAAATAACCATGTTTTAATTTTTTTTTTTAACAACTCTTTAGAGGATGAGCTCTGATAGGGTTTACTATCTTGTTTAATTGTGAGCTAATTAGAAAGGTTTTATTGTTTTAAATTGGTTTTATTATGCTACTTAGAAGGGACATTCGGACCACAATGATGGCTTATCCGTTTTATGTGTTATTTTATGTATTATTTACTCAACCATTTTCTCAGCTGCTATGTGAAGTGATATAGTTGTTTTATGTTACTGCATATTTTTATTTACTGAAGTACATGTAGGGGGTGACATTTAAAAGGTTTAGCTAACTTTTGAAGTCACTGGACAAAACCCGAGATTTGAATGTTTCCCTTTGCTTCCTGGCTAAATTTTTATCCAGGCAAAATTTTTTCCCCACACAGAATTTAGCCAGATAAAGAGAGATGGTGCTAGAGGTGTTTCTGAGTTGTGGTTTCACCATATCCTGCTAGTGCTGCTGATATTCAGTGCTAGCAATCAAAGTTACCTGAGCAACTCTGGTTGGCCAAATAGCAGGCTTAAAATTACCTGGATAACCAAGAGAAAGAAAAATGCAGTGGAGTCCAGCAGCGCAAGATCGTCCCCCTCTCTTCCATCCCCAAGAGAAACAAAATATATCTCGCTGAGCTGCGCCAGTCCCTCAACCTTCCCTAATGTAACAAATGACGGTGTGTGCCAAACTCCCACCCTACCCGGAATCCCCGAAAGTCCAGTGGGAGCAGGAGAGGATCTTCCTTCCTTCTGCTGGGCTGAATATTACGTGATGGTACAGCTGAGAGAGATACTGTCACTTAGTATTCATATTAAGGTGAATTTTAAGACCTGCGCCGGGAGCATATGTGCGTGCATTTGCCGGCTCACGCACATGGGCGCGGTAATTTTATAACATACGAGCGTATACGCGCGCCTGTTGTAAAATCGGCTGTACGCACGTACATGTGCACACACTTTAACATTGATGCACGCGTGTGCGCGCACAAATGCCACCTCAGTCGCTTAAGTGGGAGGGGATTTTAGTAAAGACGTGCACCGATGCAATTACCTGTTCTCCCAGTTCGATCCAGTAAAGAAGAGGACTTCATAAACCCCCGAGCTAATTTGCCTCCCTTTTTTCGCTATTAGTACCAACCTTTATGAGCCCACTGGCTAGCCTAATTTGTTTTGTTTCATAGCAGAAGTAAAGTTAGGCGGATAGGGACCCCGGCGCGCACTGTGTTGTGCATAAATACTGACGCACTGGTTTCATTCATATTTCCTGGAATGCCTATGCCCCTCCCAAACCACGCCCATGCCCCACCCCTTCTATTAAAAAAAAACATTTTTACTTGCGTGCTGGGAGATAAGCGCGTACCCGGGCGCCTCTTAAAATCCAAGTGGAGCACGCTGGGACGATACAAGCTCAAATCTCCCAGCTTTGGCGTGTGTAGGGCTTTTCAAATTCACCTGTTATCCATCTCTCAGTGGTGTAAACAGACCAATCACCCTGCTGCCTCAGCTTTGATGCTTCTGGATACGTTTTCTTCATGCTGAGCTCCCAGCTGTGCTGGCTCCCTCAGAGGATCAGGGCTTCTCTCCAACTCCTAACTCACAGATATGCGGCTAACCAGCCACCCATACCAGACTCAACAGACACAAAGCTCCAGCCACCTGTCCCAGAACCTGCAAGTGTATGTGAGCTGACTCTCCTAAAAGGTTGTTTGGGTGAACTTCCTGGTCCCCATGAAGAAAGGCACCAGAACATTAGTCACCTGCATCACTGGAGCTCCTCCAGATCTGAAAGACACAGCAAGGAAAAATCTGCTCTCCGTGGAATTGATGTCACGTTACATTGAGGGATCAACGAAACTACGAAACCAAGCAGAGTTTCTTCAGTGTTTGCCATCTTCAGCAAACAAACCACTAAGCAAAAAGATCACATGGCCTGATTTAAAATAAATATCATATTGATCTCTCTTACCCACAAGACATTTTCATGACAATGAAGGACAGCCAGATATTAGAGAGCATGTAAATAAGATATTTAAATGAAAGCAGAGATGTTGCTTTGTTTTGTTTTGTTAAATCTTAATACTGAATAAAAATTTAGGAATGTGCTTTTGTTTAGAAATAAGAAAATATCAGTGGCATTTGTTTCATGTTTTCAAAATGAAACAGAAAAAAACAAAATCTAATTTCTTTTTTTCATTTTAGTGCATGCTATGCTAAGACTATTGAGTGCACACTAAAAATAAAAATGAAACACAACAACCAAAAGTTGAAGAGGAAAAACACAAAATGAAAAAAACTTTTTTTGCCTGCACATGCCTATAAAAATTTGGAATTATAATTAGTAACTATGGAGAAGCACAACTCGAGGACACGGACTGATTTTTTTTTTTTTTAAGAGAATCATAATATAGTTAAAAAGCATTGTGTTTTTCTTTAAAATATAAATATTTTTGTGGAAAAGAAGATATTTAAAACAATTAGTAGTTACAAATTGACAGATTTATATAAAATCTTAACAGATTTTATAAAAAGAAAACAAGCAAACACAAAATCACCTCTTTCCACTTTTCAATACCCCAATATAAATAAAATAAAAAAATAACAACCTAAACATTAAACAGCTCAACTCAATGTCTTTCAATGAGATCCAAAAGACACAAAACAGAGAAAAGTAGCAAGACTCAACCCTACTTCACTAAATTAAAAATAAATAAATAAATAAAGGAGGAGGAGGAAAACGCACCACTAAGAAAACGAATTCTCGGGGTGAATGAAGGGCCAATGACAAACCCAAGCGTGTTGCCTTCTGCTAACGTATCATGTGATGTCCAGTCCTGTGCTGCAGGCCAGGGAACATTTCTTGAGGCACCAGCCATTGGCAAGGTGCCTTCAGTCCCGCTGGATTGACCCCCCTCGAGCTCACTAGAAAACAGAGCTGCAGAAATTTCAACCGAGTGGGATTGCATCCATGGGAGTTCTTATTCTAGGTTTATAGGATACAAAGTTCCAGTAGCCCTATTAGCTCTTGGGAAAACCGAAATCTTTGTAGGTTTGATAACTTATATTAGCTCAGCAAGATAATGTTGTGACTGCAAGGCTGGAGGAAGGAAGCTTGCAGTGCTAGATCTTTGATGAATTCGGCATGCTCTGCTCGCATTTAAGGTTTTGATAGGCCCCCTTCTTTAGATGTGACCCAGATGGTACGAAAAGCTCATGGACTGAGAATTTTCATGTTAGGGTCAATATAAGATTATCACCCAACCTGCAAAGAATCTGGTTTACTCCAGGACCAGTGCAGCTACTGAAACTCTGCACTACATTTAAAAGGAAATGCTTCCCTTATTAAAAAGAAAATAAAAAGTGGGCGATGTTATTTTAATGTCATGGGGGAAATATTATTTAAAACTGTCCTTGTTTAATGAATCTGAATCTGAATAAACAAGTCTTGAAAAATGAAGGCAACCTCATGTACAAAGACATTGGAATTCAAATGTCACTCCATGCAGATCCTGTTATATATTGTTTGGCCCAGGCCCAAACCAATTTTCCTTGGTCTACTGCTAACTTTCTAAGCATTCTTGTTAGGGGTTTTTTTTTTCTGTTTAAGAAAATCATTGTTTCCGCCTGTCTTCTCCTAGAAATGAATGCTTGCTTCTATTTTTCTTCAGGTGCATGCCGCTAGCTCTTTCTTTCTCTGAATGACTTCACTTAATTCCTTTAGAATGCTTTCTTTGTTCTTTCTTCTGTGTGTTTGATACAACTCTGTGAATCATGGGAAAGGATATTTGCAGCGGCGGGCCCAACAATTTGGAATTGTTTCTAATGTTGTATTGGATGATCATCTAGAATCCAGCGATCACTGGATGGCGTGGTTCAATATTAAGACGCAAGAGATGAAGGTTCATTCTAAGGTGAGGGTCCTAGACTTTCTCAAAATGGGGGTGTTAGCTGGATGGGAAAATCTAGGGGAAGTGGCAGGGCAATGGGCAAAACTAAAAGGAGATATCATAAGGTCAACTCACCTTTTTGTTAGGAAGGTAAATAAAGAGAAGAGGAAAAAGAAGCTGCTGTGGTTTTCTAAAGAAGAAGCTGAAAAAGCAAGGGAGAAAAGGTTACAAAATTATCAGAGATCACAGAAAGAGGAAGACAGACGACAATATCTGGAAAAGCTAAGAGAAGCTGGGAAAGAAGTCAGGAATGCAAAAATTCAAATAGAAGAAAAAATAGCAAATACGTTAAAATGGGGGGAGATAAGACTCTTTTCTAGATATATGGATAGTAGGAAATGCACAAGTGGCATTGTGAGACTCAGAGGAGAAGGGGAGGAAAATATGTAGAGGCTGATGAGGAAAAAGCAAAATTGCTTAACAAATATTTCTGTTCTGTGTTCACTGTGGAAGGGCCTGGCGCAGGACCACATAAAACAAACACAAATAAGATTGGAAGTGAGGTAAACCTCAATCGATTTTCAGAAAAGTGTGTGTGTGAGGAGGTAACTAAACTTAAAGTAGATAAGGTGATGGGGCCAGATGGGCTACATCTGAGGGTACTAAGGGAACTTAGAGATGTCCTGGCAGCTCCTCTGGCTGAACTTTTCAATGCTTCATTAGGGTCTGGAGTAGTCCCAGAGGATCGGAAAGGGTGGATGAGATTCCTATTCATAAAAGTGGAAGTAAGGAGGAGGCTGGGAACTACAGACCAGTTGGTCCGACCTTGGTGGTGAGAAAACTGATGGGACTGCTGCTAAAACAGAGGATAGTGCAATTTTTGGAATCCAATGGATTGCAAGATCTTGGCAGCATGGTTTTAACATATGCAAATTTTGTCAGATGAATCTGATCAATTTCTTTGATTGGGTGAGAAAGAGTTGGCTCAAGAGATAGCACTAGACATAGTGTACTTAGATTTCAGCAAGGCCTTTGATACAGTTTCATACGGAAGACTTAAATGGTATGGAATCTAGAGTGGCTGACTGGGTAGAAACTGGCTGAGTGGGAGACGACAAAGGTAAATGGATTTTTCTCTGAGAAGGGGGATGTTACTAGCGGTCATTGGACCGTTTCTTTTTGTGAGTAACATAACGGAAGGATTGTTGGGAAAGATTTGTCTTTTTGCCAATGAATCCAAAATCTGTAACAGGGTGGACAGCCAGGGAGGTATAGAAAACATGAGGAGGGATCTAGTGAAGCTCAAGGAATGGTCTAAGGTCTGGAAGCTAAGATTCAATGATAAAAAAAAAATGCAGAGTAATGCATTTAAGGGTAGATTTTAAATGTGCATATCTTGCTGTGCTCAAAAATACACACTGGGCCGGATTTTAAAAAGGTTACGCGTGCCGGGCCTATTTTCAAAAGACCCGGCGATGCGCATAAAGCCCCGGGACGTGTGTAAGTCCCAGGGCTTTACTAAAGGGGCGGGGAGTGGGTGGGGCAGGAAAGGGGCGGGGCCAGAGGCCTCTGACACAGCGGCCATTGCTGCTGTGTCAAGGGATTGCGTGCCGGCAGGCTGCCAGCACACGCAACTTGCGCCTGCCCAGAGGCAGACACAAAAGGTAAGATAATTTTGGAGGGGGTTAGAGTAGGGCTAGGGGGGGGGAAAGGTTAGCGGAAGGGGTGGGAAGGTTAGGTTAGGGGGAGAAGGGAAGTTCCCTTCCAGGCCACTCCGATTTCAGCCTGGGAGGGAACGGGAGAAGGCGGCTCGGCGCACACCCTTGCGCGTGCCAACCCCTGATTTTATAACTTGCATGCGCGCCTTTTAAAATCTACCCCACTAATTATAACCTACACATGCAGGTTATAAAATACTCTTCATGCATGTGGCACAGCTCCCCATTAGGCATGAGAGAGAGAGCTCAGCCTGATACTCTATATATATGGACCATTGTAAGGACACACTTTCGTTCGGGGCGAGTTTTCGGAGGTGGTGTTACAGACACATTCAGAGGTATCCATTGTAAAATTGACATCATTAAAGAATTTTAGACCTTATGAGTCATGTAAAGGAGTTGATTTGTACAATGCAGCTAGCAGAGACTGCCATGAACAAATCAACTCCTTTACATGACTCATAAGGTCTAAAATTCTTTACTGATCTCTCTCTCTCTCTCTCTCCTTCTCCTGATGTTCACCGGGCTCCTGCGCCTAATGGGGAGCTATAGCAAAGTGCTGCGTGTAACATACGTGCGCTGGCTGAGGGCAATTTGGGTTACGTGTGTCAGTCCTGGCCCCACCTCTGGAATGCCTATGCCCTGCCACTTTCTCGCCTACTTTTTCTGGGCACGCTCGGCCCACTTACATGCATATGTGGCCATTTTTTGCTCGTGCAAGGCTTTTTAAAATCTACCTTGTAAGATGCAAAAACCCAAGAGAAAAGTACAGCATTGGAGGTAAATTTCTTCTAAACACAAAGGAAGAACGGGATCTGGGGGTGATTGTATCTGATGATCTTAAGATGGCAACAGTAAAAGCCAGAAAGGTGCTTGGCTGCATGGGGCGAGGAATGGTCAGCAGAAAAAGGGAGGTGACATTGCCCCTTTATAGGTCGCTGGTGAGACCTCACTCAATTTTGGACATCGCACCTTCAAAAGGATAGAAATTGGATGGAGTCGGTCCAGAGGGCGGCTACTAAAATGGTCAGTGGTCTTCGTTCTAAAGCACATGGGGATAGACTTAGAGATCTAAACATGTACACCCTGGAGGAAAGGTGAGATAGGGGAGATATGGTGGAAACATAAATATCGCAAAGGTTTCCATGCACAGGAGGTGAGCCTCTTTCAATGGAAAGAGGAGGAAAGGAGACCCTAGAACCAGGGGGTCATGCAATGAGGTTGAAAAGAGGTAGACTCAGGAGCAATCTTAGGAAATATTGTATTTCTTTACAGAGAGGGTGGTGGATGCTTGGAAGAGCCTCCCAGTGGAAGTAGTAGAGACAAAACCAATATCCGAATTCAAGAAAGCATGGGATAAATACAAGGGATCTCTAAAGGAGAGATGGGAATCATAAAGCTAAATTAAATTGGGCAGATGGGCAGACTAGATGAGTCTTATGGTTTTTTTTTCTGCCGTCCTGTTTCTATGTTTCTATAATTCTCTCCCAGTGACTTTAAGAGCAGAAGTAGCTACTGAAAGATTCAGGAAGAAGTTAAAGGTTCAACTAGGCTTTCCAAGCATGCTGATAGAGGAACAATGTATTTATGCAGTATGAGTGTCATTGAATTGACCAGGGTCTATAATTTTGATAAGGAGTGAGTTAGTTGCATGATTTGTGTGTTCATGTATATTCTGTCTTACATTCTGAATATTTTATTTATAAGCTGCCTAGAATGGAGGATAGTGCGGATAATACTTTTTTTTTTTTTTTTTTTAATCAGTAAATTATACCATGCATCAGTAACATGGGATAGACTTAGTTTTTGGGTACTTGCCAGGTTCTTGTGGCCTGGTTTTGGCCTCTGTTGGAAACAGGATGCTGGGCTTGATGGACCCTTGGTCTGACCCAGTATGGCATGTTCTTATGTTCTTGAGGAAGGATAAATGTGTTTGGAAGCTCTTGCAGCATCCACGTTTGTGAAGTGGAAACGGGATGCCATCTCCCTCACTTGGTGTTGACGTCTTCGTTTTTTAATTTTCCCAAACAATTTTATGACCATAGTGCAAGATCTTTCATGTGCGTTTGTCGTGACCATTGCAAGTCGGCATCTCATGGAGGCTAAGGGGCTTAGCGGCCCTACCAGGTTCTGGAGTCCTCGCCTAATAGGCCTGGGTTATTTTTTGGATAGGGCATAGCATTTGCTTGCGTGCAGTGGAGCAAGTTATATCGACTTCGTTTTCACTGTGGACATTCTGAAATCCAGACCGGTCAGGCGAGGCCTCAGGACTGGGTTGGGAAACACCCAGCTTTGGGTTCCAAGGATCCAGTCAGGTGGTAAAAGGGCGCTGCATTATCAGGGCAGCGGAGGCTAAGTCTTGGTAAATTGGCAGCTTCACTGCTGCTATTACTACTGCTTAGCATTGCTGGGGGCAAATGGGCCACTTCGGCAGGAAGCTCGCAATTACTTGTTACAAGCAGGCTCTGCAGCAGATTTTAAAGGGAGCGTACGTGCCTGCTTTGAAAACTGACACAGGTACAAAACACCCGCAGACATTTTTTACACCTGTTTTTCGCATGAGTAGAATGTAGATTTTGTTTTAAAGTAGAAAATAAGGCACGGAGATGTGAAACGATGAGCGATGCCTTGTTTTTATGATCCCCACCCAAACCACGTCCCCGGGAAGGCCCCTCCCAAATGCAAGAATAAATCCTGCGCGACACGTGGAACCCCCACAGCTACTTTTATCCAGCTCGAGAGAGGGCAACCAATTTAGCCACGTAAATGGCTTAAAAAAATTCTTTCCCAAGGCACCACTGAACGTGTGCATGCATTGTACGCCATGCCCACAAACCATTACCTTTCCAGGGTTATCGGTGCGGCGCAGACTCCTTTACGAAACCGGTGCCACCTCAACCTGAGTTAATGGTTCTTTGAAAACTGCTTTGATAAAACAGCGCCTTTTTCGGGGTTTGGTGCTAGTGCCCTAGCCTTTCACCTTCCAAAGAGGGATAGGATCCCATCCCACTGCTGAAGTTACAAGTGAAACTGTTTTTGATGATCTTGGTAAACAATACGAGGGCCTGGCTGAATCCTGAAAGAGCAGGACTGAGGTACTTCAGGAGGGACCGAAGTGCATAGGAAAAGCCGTATTTTAAGACCTGCCTTTCTAGCTGTAGCTCAAGGTGATTTTTCCAGGTGTGATACCCCTCTGCTTCAAAGTGTTCTCCATATAAGTGGGTGCCCTCAGCAATGAGTGCTAAAGTAACTTGCCCAAGGTCACGAGGAAGGTCAGTGGGAGAAGCGGGGATGTGAGCCCTGGTTTCCCTTGTTCACCGCTCATTGCTCTGACCATTAGGTCACTCCTACAGAAGCAGAATGTCTGAAGCATTCTCGCACGTTCCTACCTCTCCAGTAAAGCAATAGATTTACTTGTAAAGAATACGGTTATTTTTAACCAAGCACTTTTGGTAATGGCTGCCAAATTCAAATGTGCATTGATTACCTGTTGGCTGTAGCCCTGCCTCTTTTCCCTGCCTTCCCCGTCTCCAGTGAGGTTACCTATGTGACTTAAAGGGACTGCTGTGATTTTTTTTTTTAAGACATTCTCTTCCTTAAATATGCCGGGTATCTTAATCCTGCTTTGGATCCATTTGGAGACATCCTCTCCGAGTATAGAATTTCATAAGCAGTCATCTGATTTGGTGCTAGGCACTGCATGCAGCAAATAAAGAATGGTGGCTTTGTCCGAGGTTGGACAGATGGAGTGGCTGTGGAGCCCAAGACATTATGGAGAGTGACAGAGATGAATTTCCAAATGAATAAACATGATTTCTGTGGAAAGCATAAATTGGCTTCCTCTTCTTTTTATGGCTTGAAAATGCATCAGGATCTGCAAAAATATTTCACTGAACAAATTTGACAAAATATTTAAGCCAATGAGGTTAAAGACATGTGGTGTTTGCACAATGCTGCATCTGTTCTCTGTTTAGTGCATACCAAGTAACCCTAACTGAATAATGCTGAAGCCTCTGATGGCCCTGGGCATGTAGGTGGGAATCTTGCGTGGCCCACGTGGTTTGTACTGTTCACGGGCACCTGTAGCCTGTGTATGCTGTAGCCAAGCTTGAAAGGGAACCCACCCGTGTGGTTTCACTGTGAGAATTAGCAGCTGCAAAGCACAGTGCTAAAAGCAGCTAAAGACTTCACACCTGCTGTTTTACTCCAGTTTGCAAATTATAAGGCCAATGCGATATCATCACTTAAAAAACGTGTGTCCAAACTGGGTGCGCACATCCATCTCTCCTGGGCGCTTGATGCAATAGCAAATGAGCTGCCACACTAAAAAGGACACGCAATGGATAATTTGTGCGTCCCTAGAGCTCTGCATAGGGCGCCCAGGAGACGTGGCTGTGCACTCATAACAGCCTGGCCAGAGTTCCCTCCCCACCCCTGGCAGGGCTATTCCCGATTGGTATTTTTCCTTATCAGTGAAAGGACCAATCCTTTCACTGATATGTGACAGTGAATAGACCAATCGGCAGTACGTGAAAGAGTGAATAAATTAAGTGTTGGGCACTTAATATTAATGTATTCACTCCAGTTACTGCTGGCAGGTGTTCCAGGTGGGAGAGAAAAAAAGGGGGAAAAAATGGATAAAGTGCGTAGCTTGCTGGGCAGACTGGATGGGCCGTTTGGTCTTCTTCTGCCGTCATTTCTATGTTTCTATGGAAAGGGCTAGATTGCTTGGCCAATTGGGCCAGATCTTGGGAATGCTGCTTTCTGTTGAGCCCTTGAGCGCGGCATGATTCTGCTTTCTGTGGTTCCTCCTACTTAGTATCATGACGATTCTGACAGGAGGAATCACAGAAAGCAGGATTTATGGTTTTTTTCAGTGAGCCCTTGAGCGTGGCATACTTTAATGCCAGCTCCTGGGCAGGTGACAAATTTGCCAGTTTAAAATGGCCGCCTTGGCTGTGCAGCAATTTTTGGCATCACGAGGTAATAGCTAATAGCCTCATCTACATGGAATTTGCATGTGATGAGCGCTATTAGCTATGCACTCGATTGGACGTGCGTTTTGGACGTGCTAATCCCTGTATTGCAACGGGAGTTATTTTAGTGCGTCTAAAACGTGCATTCAATAGAGTGTTACCTGGTGCGCTAGCCTGAGTGCACTATATTGCATCAACCTGTGGTGGATGACGCATGATGGACGACGCGTGATGCCAGCTCGCAGCCACAGATGCTACAACACCGCCTCCATAGTCCCCTACAGATAGGCTCCGCCAAGAGCTCTAAGCATATTTTAGTGAAAGTCTGGATGGACAGACAGATTGAAAACACAACGACCGCATTTTTGTACCCTCTGTTGAAAAGTGCACCAATGCAAAGCCAGTGCTTCAACACTCAGTTAATATTCCTTCATCTTAATTCTGCCCTATGATCCAAGAGATAACAGTGTTACACCCCTTGACAGACAAAGGTCAGACAGCAAATCATTATGGTGCATTGTGGATAGTTGTCTATGGCTTCTTGTAAACATATTTTTAGTTTTACTTCAGAAGGAGTCTCCTCTGTGTATATTGTACGGATCAGCTGGAAATTTGGGGAAGAGGAAAGGGGACAGTCCATCATGATCTGATGAGTTACGCTATGGCAAATTAACAGGACCACAGTTAATGGGTTTTTTTTTTTCAGTAGAATGACTGTGAAAAAGCACTGGAAAATCCATGGATAGGAACAGTTTTCTTTTCTTCCCTTTTCTTTCTTTCTTTTAACAAGATTGTTTCAGTTGGCAGCACCTAATATTCTTCTGTCACTGACCTGAGCCACTGTTGTTGGGGTGATTAGAAGACCTCTCTCAAGAGAGAAGCCAAAATGCTTCCTAATAGACTTGGAAGTAATTTCTACAGGCAACCAGTTGGCCTTTGTTAAGTGCAAAGAATAATTTGCCTGAGAACTGCTTGTACACTCTGATTTCCATTCGCATGCTTGGTCTAAATTTATATTTTCATTGATGGACTTAATAGTTTGTTAGATTGAAAGTGTGGGTGAGCCCATCATGGTCAGACCTTCTTCTCTTCTTGCTACCTACATCTGCACAATTATTTGTCTATGGTAAGCCACAGAAAGGATGATTTGTTTGATGAGGCAGGATTAAAAGGAAGCCTCTGGACTAACCATCTTTGGCTGCCCTAAGACTATCAGTTGATGCACACTCGGCTAGCTGGTTGATATCCCTTTTGTAAAGCTACAGTCTCTCTGTCGCTTTCTTATCACGCGAACATATCATCACCCTTCCCCTTCACGCTACCAGTGTAATCTGCGATTCACTTGTTTATTCAGATAACCTCATCTATTGCCTTGGTCTGCTCATTTTGTTTTGACCTGATGAAGAAAGAGAGTGTAACTCCCAAAAGTTAGCCAAGAAATGTATCATTTAATTCAATCAAAAGGTCATTTTGGGTGGCCTTTATTTCGGAGTATTCAAGTAGACTAACTGCTTTATTCATGAAGTTAGTGAATTATTATCGAACTTAGGGTGTATTCTTTCTATAGCTAATGCCATTGGAATATGTATTCTCTATTTCAACCTTTGCCTAATGATAGCTGACCCAAGTTCAAATTTGGAAGCCACCACTGTGCAGTAACTGACGGACATAATTTTCAAACTCTCCTTGTGTAGCCGTTTCAACCACGCCAGCTTTTACTGTGAACTTAATCAGCCTCACCTTTGGTTGTACCCTATGTAGGTGAAAGCTGGAATGACTTAACCTGGCATGCAGTGAGAGCCTTAAGATATTTCTTGCTATGGGAATGTAAACCAGAGATTTTAAGCAGTCTGACAGCAGCTGTGAGCTGAAGGCTCCAGAGCAGCCACCCACAACCTGGAGGTTTAATTTTCACAAACTGGCTTTTGTCACCAGAGGGGTCGGTCTTAAGTGGCAGCAGTGTTACTAATGCCCAGTAAATCTGCCAGCACCTAGGGCACCGTGAACATTGCTCTAAACACCATGTTGTAGGAACAATAAAAAAAAAAATATCCGCCTACGTAGTGCTTCCTCGGAATCCTCCTGGTGGTTTTCAGGCAGGTTCTGTTTCTGCCTGTTCCCTCCAGGAGGGAAGCACGCCTCTCACCACAGCTCCTGGATTCGTTTTTGTGAGGGTTCAGCTGTCAAAGTCTCCTATTAGTCGGAGTATTTCAATCTGGCCTTGTGTTGTTTTGCTGCGCCTTCCACCGGGTTCTTGGGTCTCCACAGGGCAATGTTTCACTTCTCTCTGAGCCTCTGAGTCACACCGTGCTTATTATTGATTTGTGTTGGTTTCTGTGCCGTGGTTCTTGCCCTTTAATGACCCCTCCCACCTCCTTTGATGTGTTTTTTTTCTGTACACATGTACAGGAATCCATCTGAGCAAAGCAAACACTGCGGCATGAAAAACTGGGAGCCACCAGATGACAGAAAAATACCTTGTTTTCACTGACAAAATCTAGCCCACACTTACATAAGACTACATAACAATAAATTGGGCTTTGTTTTAAGGTTGGAAGGAAAATTGTACATTTTTTCTACTGCATAATATTTCAGAATGGCACCCCAGTTTGCAAATGCACTATAAAATATAAAGATTATCACTTTTTTTTTTTTTTGGATCCTGGTCATAATAATAATCCTGGAGGGGTTGTTGGATTTTTGGGGGTTTTTTGCTGTTTGATCCAAGAAGAGTATAATGTAGATTAGGGTCTGTAAGGAGAATTGCCAGCTACAAGAATACGGTACCTTTAGGACGCGGGTTAAGGATTACCTGTATGTGAAGCTTTTGAACCTGCCTAAGACGGTAACTTTCAAACAACGGCGCGGGTGTCCATGTACATGCGTATGCCAGCTCGTGCCCAGAGACGCGGCCATTTTATAACGTACATGCGTATATGCACTTATGACAAAAATATCGGCTAAATGTGCGTACATATGCGCACAATTTTTTATGGATGCACACATGTGCATGAAAATGCCGGCTCTACCACGTGAGTGGGGGGGGGGGGGGGGAAATTTTATTAGATACATGCACGTTGTGTAGTAACCAGAAGTGCTAGTGGAAACACAGGCTCTGACATTGCTGGGCCTCTCTGGCAGGTTGCACAGGGAACATAAGAGGCCAGCTGTTTGAGCAGCGCCCATGCTGAAGAGACTCTGCCACACAAGACCCTCACCATTCACTCATCTTTCACATCTTCAGGTGACAAATGCTAGAGAAATATGGGAGGCAGGTCATAGGGTTCCTGGGAATGTGGCAGGGTTACCAGCTTCCAAAAGAAATTCTCAAACACTCTATCTGCCACTCCTCAAGGAATTCTGACTCCTGCTTTCCCTCTTCTGTAGCATTGCAAATCACCAAAATGGCCAGAATCCAAGGGGACCCCACCCCTTGGCCTTCTCGATGATTTGACCAATGCTATGCCTCTCTCTCAAATTGCACAAGACAAACAACCCCAGCTCCTCAACGAAATACATACCCAAAAATGGACAACGCCCTCCAGCTCCGTGCCTCGCCCGTGCGACTTATCTCGTCCAGCCTTTGAAAACTGCCACCCTTACCGGCTACTCTGCCGTCCCACCCACTTCCTGTGCCCTAGGCCACTGCCTACCCTGCCTAATGCTTCCGCCGGCCCTGCATGTGGCCAGTCGCTGGCGCCCAGAGACCTGCCAATGGCAACCAAAGCCTTCTGTTCACTGGTCGCCTAACAGGAGTGTTGGGGAAAAGAAGGGAGTTAGCAAAGTGAAACTGAGCTGATAATGCATTGTGGGAAAGTTACTGCAAGGGTCTCTCTCTGCACAATGAAAAGCCCTGCTAATTGGTTTTAATTTCACTCCTAATTAGCAGGACAGTATACTCTCTGACCTTTACGCTGTAAGACAATACTCAAGACAAGCAAATGATGCTAAAACAGGCTTGCTGACCCTGGATACCACAACTCGATAGCATATCCTTAGAACAAGACCAGATCTTTATTTTTGGGGGGTTTGGAAGGGCGTGCTTATATTGTGATGATACCGAGCCAAGAAATCTCCCCCTTTGTGTGTACCTGGCTTGGGCCTTAAATCGTGCATTCCACGTCGAAGAGACATCGTGCCCTGAGGCACGCTAGGTGTACTGCAAGCGAAGTGAGCTGCACATGTTGTCCTGTAAGGAGATCTGCAGAATCTGATTAAATCTGAAAACTGCCTTTGGCCTTTCATGGCTCTGTTGCTAAGGAAACCATGAAATTCACCTTGTATAGCCTACGGCAAACACCAGAGGCTTTTGGGTCACTCATGACTTTTTAAAGGCACTGTATATGTGTATATATTATTTATTTATTTATTTATTTTTTTGCGTGAAACATTCCTTGTACATTTTTAGATCCCAATTGCAGCCAAACTTCAAACAAAAAAAAAAAAAATTACGTGGACAATTTGGGCTCCTCGCTGTGTATGGTGTGAGCATTTATAACTCCTCATTGCTTCCTTCAGGCACAAAGAGTGCCTGAAGGAAGCAATGTGCTCCTCGCTCCGTTTCACAAAGAACTATTTGTGATGTAAAAATACAAAATACACATCACAATGTTATTCAAAAGTGCACCACTAGTACATATAAACCCCTTACATCAATACAAAAACAATACAGCACCCAGAACAATTTTACCCCACAGACCCCAAATAGCACCAACATGGTGGGAACGGCAAAAATCATAGAAACGACGGCAGAAAAGGACCAAATGATCCGCCCAGTCTGCCCTTGCAAGCTTATGCCAGTATCTGCCGCGCCGTGCAGGTTGCCCCCATGCTTATCAGTTTCCCAGACCGTAAACGTCAGGGCCCTCGGATGCTGTTTGAATCCAGTTTCTCTTAACCGCTGCCGTGAAAGCAGAGAGCAATGTTGGAGTTGCATCAAAAGTATCAGGCTTAGTGATTAAGGGGTAGTAAGCGCCTCCACAGCCAGTTGCCCCCATGTTTATTTGTTCCCCAAAACGTAAAAGTCGGGGCCCTTGTTGTTTGCTTGTCCGAATCCAGTTCCCCTCTTCTCACTCACTGCCATTAAAGCAGAGAGCAGTGGCGGAGTTTGATTAAGACTTGATCCTGTTGTCATTTAAGGATAGCAACTGCCACCCCAGCAAGTTACCCCCATGGACTCTTTTCTTTATTTCTAACCTCTAACCTTTAAGGATCAACAGCATTCATTAACCACAAAAAAAACCCATGAAATGTGCAGATACATGGAAAACATTGATCTTCATTACTGAAAGCCAAAGACATTTTTTTAAATGTTAGCAATGTACAATTAAGTCTGAACAGTAGCTAGACATCCCAGTGGAAGCACATGTTTGATTAAGAGTTATTAACCTGTCTCATTGAGATGCATCAACGTGAAATGATAAAAACTAGAATGTAAAACTTTTAAAGTGAATAGAAAGTAAAAAAAAAAAAAAAAAATAGTTGAATAGGATGGTTTTTTGAATACCAGGGCCTTTTTGGTTCAGTGAGGTTTTTTTTAACCCTTAGCTTCCCAATGTAGAGTTACAGGTCACAAAAAGGTTTCCCGCAGGCTATGGTAACCTTATATCGGGCCAACCTAAGAACTATCTAAAAACGATGCTCTTCATGAGAGTACCCACAGGTTCCTATTTCAGGTGACTGAAAAGCAAAAAAATAATAATGTGGACATAGCACCTTGGTGTTCTGAAAGTTATCGGCTGCCTTTGTTGACCAGGCTCCTCTGCTCCTTTCTTCTGTTATCAACCCAGAAACAATGCTTTTTACTCCTTGTTTCCCTTCCATCTTCCTGATTATTGTCCGTGATCACTGCGCAGTGCTCCCAGGCCGGGGAATAGCTGGCAGGCTTTCTCTGGGGCTGACCTCATCAGTTTTGGCTTTCCAAAGCTTAATCTCATCAGCTTCGCTTATCTAAAAGGATCCTGTATGCACCCAAACCGTCACTGTCCCCAACCAGCACATCAAAACTCCTTTGACTCAGAGAGTGCCAGACCCGAGAAATGAAACAGGGATTAAAAGACAGAGAGGCATCGAATTCCATGAAGCACATGGCCTTCTGACCAAGACGCAAAACAGTAATGAACAAACTAACCACATCGAAGGGGAGTAATTTTGAAATGAATGTAGCAGTGATCTGAGGAAAGCTAGGAACAGGCCATTCTCATCCTTTGATATCAGACAGGCTGGGTAAAAATTTGAATTATTCAGTGCAACTACATGCCGTTATTCACTGCTTAGTAAAACAGACACAATGAATGATAATCTTCCATCTCTAGAGACCTAGGTTCAAAGTCCAATTTACATCTCTTGTGATTCCCGTTTGGTTATCTCAGTCTGGATCTAAGTGAAAGTTTGCTTGCGTCACAAAACTAAACATAGATGGATATTGAAGCTTACAAGGTGGGGCAACCAGGCATTAATCATCTGCTAGGGAAATATGCTAACGGCTGCTCACCCAGAATCATGTATATCCAAGATGAGTTTGACTTGACTGAAGCTGAAAACAAACAAGCTTGATCAAGATATCCTGTCAGAGGAATACCGCCAAGCTCTGGAAACCAGGGAACATGGCAAAGTTTTCTATATTAGTGTGTCAGGGCGACCGACTGCTGCACTTGGGCCTGTTCAGTACTTATGGCCTGCTCCAGGGAAGAACTAGCCTCTGGCAGTGGAGGGAGCCTGTGTATGGGGTGGGATTTTGAAAATGGTTTGGAACCACCTTCATCCCCGCCTCCCCCAGGCAAGTGTGTTAAATCCTTAATCATCAGACTCTGTGGAGACGTCTTGCTATTTGAATAGACAGAGAAGTGCAAAATTTGGAGGGTTAATTTACTAAGCTGCGATAAGAGACTAATATACGAAAAACGCTGCTTATCACGCGATATTGCTCGATATTTAACTAAAACATCCACCCCTATTAAAATGATCTGCTTTGCATGCATAAACCTTTCAAATGTATGCAAATCAGCTAATGAATAGCTAATCCTATGCAAATATAATAACGTGGCTTACCCCCTCCCCATACCCCAGTAGCAGCTCCTCCCCTTTATACTACATATTCCCTGATGGTCCAGTGGCAGCTCAGAGCTCCCCGAGGAGCTCAGTGCCAGTAAAAGACCTCTCCACTTTTCCATTGAAATTGGCAGTCACTCTGAATGGGTTCACTTCTGAGCATCTTGGGAAGATGTTGTGGCTTGTGGTTTGGATGGAGCACACCAGAACCGTGCTTCTGGTTGAAGCTGCTGATCCTCTGCTTTGATTTATCTGAACGTAGACAACTCTCGAGGACCACAAGGCTGTGTGCGGACTGGTTTTTTGGAGCAGAGTGATACAGCATTGATCCCCCTAGTAGGGTTCGTAAATACGTTCCTCCTCCTCCTGCCCGCCTCCCCTCCCCCCCCCCCCCAGGATAAGACCCCTAGAGAGGCCTCTTCACACCACCTGAGAGCAGGAAGATAAAACTAGAGGGCCTACATTGAAATTCCGGCTCTTGAAATTAAGTGCAGCAGAGTTATACAGTAATCTTTGGGACTTTTGGGCTGGGGGGGGAGGATTTTTATAACAGGCCACCTAAATTATGCAGCAAATGCACACACGAGCGGACTCACGCACATAGTCCGCTTCAAAAACTGTCCCGCCCGATTTACCGGCACACAATTACAGTTTCTGAAAATACAAAAGTATGCGCAGAGGTCCAGTTCCACCCCCGAGAACACCTCTGCTCAGACCCGGTAAATTTACAAGTGAACAGCAGTATGTGCCTAAGCTTATCCTCCTCTTGTAAAAGGCCATTTCTGTGGGTGAAGCGCTGGTTTACCTGGGGGAGTGCCCTTGAAAACTTACCCTCTTTATATGTTGAGATTTTATTTTCTGCTGCACATTCTGGAAATTCTGCGTCCTCTGAGAAGCTGCCAGTCCTTTCCTCACCCACACCCTCTGACGGCTGCACAAAACTGCACTGCTGAAGCCGCATCTGAAGAAAGGACCAGTGGGGCCCCTGAAGCACATTGCCTCTTGTTGTTAGCTCGATAGAAGATAGTGCAAAGCTCCAAAATATCCTGCCCTATTCCGCTGCCCAGCATTCATGACTTGCGGGCACGAATGCACAAAGATGCAATTAAGATTAGCCCCTCCGGTCCCACCTCCTCCTAGCCCAGTCCTCAGGTGGGGAAGGCTTCCTCTGTGCTCCGAATTTATTCTTCTTTTTAAAGTCCACTGCTGCCGGAGTCTCAGAGGCTTTTCGATGGGCACAAAGGTGGAAGGGGTCTTCTTTTATGCATCTGCATCACATTTCCCAACTTTGCAATTATTTCGATAAACACAATCTTGCTATGCTGATAAGCACACTAATAACCAGCTGCACAGACTACTGCAATCCTCCCTTCCACTGCATCTCGCAATACAATCTCAAACATCTCCAACTTTTATAGAGTATAGCTGCTAGGATTCTGACGGGGGCCAAAGCAACCCGCCACATAAGGCCAAACTGACTGGCACTATTTTGGCATGAAATCAACCCCAACCCCACACACACACACACACACACACACTTCTCGTCACACGTCGTCACAAATCCCCAAACCAAATCAAGTTAGAATCCCCCCCCCCCCCCTTGTCACAAAAGTGGTAAAAAAAAAACAAAAAACATCATAGCCCCAATGGAAGGCCCCAATCTTAAGACAGTCAGAATCAAGATACAATTCAAAACTCTTCGCATTGTCTTCAGAATTGTAAACAACAATGGCCCTTGAGTATCTCTTCTAGGTTCCGCTCTCCTACACTCCCACAAGAGAACTTTGTTTCTCCCAAATGACCCTCTTCCTCTCTCCCTCTGGCTTTTGCCAGATTCACTTGCACTATACTTCATGCATTCAGCTGTTATGCCCCAAAAAACTATGGAACAAAATACCAACAGTAATAAAGAAATTGGAGACTTTCATGTATATTACTTGACTAATCATATCTTAATATTCCTCCTTAATGTGCCTCCTCTATTGCCGAGTGCTCAAGTCGCTTAAACTGTTTGCCTAGTCCTCCCAGCTCTGTGCTCCTCCCTCCACCCGGCAGCCATCTTGTTTCCTGTATAGATATATTGCTTATAAGGAGACAGTCTCAGCAGTCAGTTGCCAGAGCTAGGTCGTGTTACAGTCCTTGTACTCTGCCTCTGCTCCCGATCTTCAGCTTCTACATTATGCTGCTCTTTGGCCTCCTGGATTTCTGGGTCGTCCCTGCTCCTTACCCTGTTTCAGGTCTCTCATTCCCTGTCTATGTCAGGGGCTTCCCCTAGCTTTCATGCCTTGCCAGCCAGTAGCAGCGGAGGGCTCAACCCAACGAGAACGTGGCTGGCCTCGGCAGAAGTCCATTTACCGTCGGTGGCCTGAATCTGACTTTCCTAAGATTAAGCTGCTCATTTCTGGGGCAACCCATAGATGTCAACCTGCACACATCCCTTTTATGTTGCCCTGTGCTTATCGTAAACTGAGACACAAATGTAAACTGTAAATTTGATTGTATTCCGCCTTGAGACCAGCTTGGTAAAGGTGGAAAGTCAAATGTTTATAAATAAATAACTAATATTATGCAGGATTCCCATTCCATTAACCCTTGCAGCAGTCCAGGCCAACCCTGCCATGAACGTTCCAGGTACGCTGCTTTCCCATGCAGGACATGTTGGTGTGTGTAGGATATGACTAATGTGGGGAAAACACTACTGGGATGTTATTTCAGATCATGCGTTGCGATACCAGTGCTCGGAGACTGGACAGGAAGGAGTGCTGGTGGGAGGAGGCAGGACAGGAAGTGCTATGTGCAACTTCCAGTTTCATGGCGCTAGGCCTCGGTCACTCTCTCTAATCTCTGGTGCCCCCAAGTCCTAACATCTGTTGGACTTCAGAGAAAAATGAACCGTGACAGTTCCTGAAAAGTCCATTTTTCTTCTGTACTATTCCGATTCCTTCCCCCCCCCCCCCCCAAAAAAAAAATATTGCCATTTGAACAGGCTGCCTCTGAACTGTTGCCTTCAATAACTCCGAGGCCATGGCCCAGCCCTTATTCCTCTCCAACGATCAGAATGCTGGAAATGGTACCAGCATTTCGTTCTTATCTCCTAATGGAATTAACTGACACCCTGGACTTATTCTTGACTTTCCATTAACTGGCGGCTGAGGTTTTGAGAGCGCACAAGTGACCGAAAATCAATAGCCAGGCTGCCTTCCACATATCAAACGCATCTGACAGGATGAGCTGCGGGTACCACAGTCAATCACATCTCTCTCATTTCTCACCTCCAGGGACTCCCGTTATATTTTAATTGCTGAAAATCAGAAGAATTCCATGTATCCAAACTTTGTAATTAAAACAAAAGAGAGAGAGAGAGGGTTAGTTTATGGAAATTTACATTGGTATTTTTTGAGCAGGTTGCTAGAAATAAAAACAGCTCCGTTACAGGTTAAACTAGAGAAGGGGTTTCCTTTGTCGCCTCTGCCAGCAGAATGTGCGTACTTTAATTGGTTCATTGCTGCATTTTAATATTCAAGATGGCAGCTTTGCAAGTAAAGGAGCCTCAGGCAGGTCCTGGGCCATTTGGCAATGCCAGAGTCCCATTACAGTATCTTGATTTGTGGCCCTAATGGAGGCATAGGTGGGAATGCACCTTGAACTGTTTGAGGAGAGAGTGGGGAGGGGGATCTGACAGCACTAAGGGGGAAAATGAACACTGATGAGTTTTGGGGGGGGGGTTCCAAATATTTTGTTTCCTCGGGACCCAAAACTGACTGTGAGGGTCTTGGCTGTGAGGCTGCCACGGCTCTCATTAAGGTCTGTGAGCCAGCCCCTTCCTGGTGAGGATATTGGGGGGGGCACAGAGAGCAGGGGGCAATGTTCTTTAGAGCCACAGAGATTTTATATGATTTAGCAGTAAAAGCCTGACTAATCCTGAGTGGGTAAGAGAGGAGATCAGGTAGGACCTGCAGTTTTATAACCGGCAGACTTGATAGACACCTACAATTATCTGTCTCCTATTCTGTGTCTCTGTCATTACACAACCAAAGGAAGCGAAGGTTAAACTTTGAAGCAGTGGATCTGCTGCAGCGGTTCATACAGATGTTGGGGAGGAGTATCTGATATGCCACATACTTTAGTTGTATAATATTGCTAGTATTTTCTGTGCATAAAATGCTGAAAGATGAAACCGGCATCTATTGAAGGCTTTTAACTGGTCTGAGCTTGATTCTGTGGCATCGATGGAGAAGCAAAAATTGCTATTTCGATGATGGATTTTTAAGGGGGAGAAAAAAAGGCTTGGCAACCTGAAATAAATAATGTACTGGAGCAATTTCTTTTTTATTTTTCTTTAGTCTTTGTGTGCTTAAGGCTTGGTTGCCCTTCCCTGGCGGAGAAGCTTAGAAGCGGGCATATCTCTGCAAAGCCAACCTCCATTCAGGATATAATGAGCATCTTTTTTGCAGCAGAATATATAGAGGCGCCTTTGCAGAAGCCGGAGTGATAAAAATGTGTACATTAGACAGATGATGCTTCTCGAAGCTGCTGATGAGGAGTTGAGGGTAATGGCTCAGTTTGCTCAAGAATGCAGTAGGGAGATACTGAAAAGAAAAAAAAAGGCAGCGTAAGCAAGGGCTCTTTGAGCCTGTGGTACGTGGCACCGAGAAAGCGACATCGTTCATCCCGCAGCACCGTTTATTTGAGAGCGCAGAAATCTGCTATAACCTTTTCCCAGAGCAGGGTCTCAGTCTGGAGAGCAGGATACGGAGGAGAATTTTTTCCCCAAGCTATTTATCCAGCTCAGTTGGCCTGTCTGACCGCTGCCCTCCTCAGAACGGCTGAAAACTGTGCGGGGGGGGGGGGGGGGGTCATAGAGAGCCTATTTTTAACTGCAGTTATAAAAGGGTGTTCCCAGGGTGGGAAGGGGGTTTGATGTTTAGGTCTGGGAGGAAAATGCGTGTCCAGACTGGAATTTTGAAAGCTTTCCCCACCCCCGTGGAAAAAAGGAGGGGCAAAGTCCACAGATGCTTATGTCATTGGTTACTGGCTTAAGCGAACTTTTCAAAAGAAAGATTGCGCATGTTTTCTTTGACAGGTCCGCCAGGAGTGGAAAAGTATCCACGGGCTTGGCACCTGGGCGGGCCACTGGAGATTGCCCCCTTCGTGTTCAAGGATGGTCTGTGATGGAGACGGGCCAACGTAACGGCTGAGCCGTATACCGCAGACCGGTTGAGTTTTCATTGGTCTTCAGTAGAGTGGCTTTTGAAAGAGGTGTTAAATGCATCCTGTGATATTCGAAGACCATTCATTTTTGAAGTTTAAAACTAATTTCCAATTCCTTTGGGTGGAAAAGTTTAAGAACCAGATTTACATGTTAGGGTGTAAAAAATGCAACCAATGAAATAAAGTAACCGTCAGCTGTGGTCCACAGTGAAAAGATGATCCAGGTTTTGGGGGGTTTTTTAAGTGGAAAGATTAAGCATGCAGAGGGCTTTGGCCAGCCTTCCACCCACAGGGGCAGATTCCCCTGCAACTGCGTCAATACTCTAGGGGGCCGATACAAAAACATGCGCCCAGCCTAGCACGTAGGTTAACACATGGTTGGACGCGTGTTTTGGATGCGCTAGCTTAGCACCCGATGCAATAAGATTAGCGAGTCCAAAACGCGTACCCAAATAAACGCATAGCCGGTAGTGCTCATCACATGTAAATTCCATGTAGATGAGGCTATTAGCTATTACCCCTCAATGCAGAAAATCGCTGGGCACACAACGCACACTTAATGTGGCAAATTTAACTCTGGAAGTGGCATTAAGTCAATCCATGGGTCAAGGGCACAGGAGACATTTAAAAAAATATGGTCCTCTGTGGTTCCTCCTACGTAGTATTGTTGTGTTTCTTAAATCTGCTGCTTGTGGTGTTTAAGAATAAGGATAAAATGTAATGGCTTAATGTAAAAAAAATAAAAATTCTGGATGCACAATATACATGCTCCAGGCTGATTTCACCCCTTGCTATTGGGCATGTATATTGGTCGTGTATGTTGGGTGAAATCGACCTGAAGCGGGATAAAACAGACTCTCATATTGAGCGCCCATTGCAGTTCTGGGCGCCTTATGCGTTTGAACCCTAGGGACGCACAATTCTTCCCTAGCGCGTCCTTCTTACCACAGCAGCTCATTTAAATATTGCATTGGGCTCCCAGGAGACGTGGCCATGCACCCGTTAGGAAAATGTTTTAATGCGCATCTTCTTGTATCGGCCTGTAGAGTAGGCTAGCTTTGACCCAATGTAAAGCAATGCATTTAGAGGGAGCCCCTCATGAAAGAACGGGCCATGAACCTCATTGCTGTCATGATGGGAGAAGCTCCAGTTTGACTTGTGTCAGTCTTGAGCTTGTGCGCCGGGCAGGCTGTGCATTTCAAAAAGGGAAAAACGTGCAGGAAGTCAGAGGACTATAGAAAAGGGAAGCATGCTTTCCAGGTTCCATGACTGAAAGCATTTGGAAGAGCAAAGCATAAAGCATAAAAGTCAGTTCCTTTCAGCTTGGTTTTATGACAGAGCATCTGTTCTTGGTGCCTTTCTGCTGGTTTCTTTGCCATATTCAAGCCTACTTGGGAGAAAAAGAGGCTTCCTCGTTATTTCTGTCACAGGTTATTGATCTGTACTTTGGGACAGAACGATCCAGGCACTTTGGATCTTCTCTAATACATTAAAGCTTGAGAGCATTTTGTCACCTGCACAACTCGTTTTTCCTTTGCAAAGCCTGAAAGAAGAGGTCGATAAATCTCTGTTTCTGGAATATCCAATCAAAGCTTTATAAAGGGAAGACGAAAAAGCAACGTTTCAAACACCACAGGAATATTGCATCAATAAATATTTTTTAAAAAGCCTAGTCAGCAATGCTTAAATTGAAGATAAATTCAGGGGGAACTAATTCTGTTTCTTTGAAGTGACAGAAATTCAGATACCATCCCAGCTTACCTGCAATTAATATATTGGTCCACTTGAGTGGAACCTAAGCCAGTTGGGTTTTGAGGATATCCACAATTAATATGCATAAGATATTTGCATACAATGGGGGCAGTGCATCCAAATATGTAGTAAGGTAGTAGATGTCAGCAAGTAAAGATTGTCCCATCCAGTCTGCCCAGTTAATCTGGTCCCCGTTGCCAAGGATACATCCCAGCTGCCAGCCACTTGTAGGATTTCACTCCTTCAACAGAACAGTTTTCGTTGTCTTCCTCTTTGTAGATGAGCCATAAGCAGGGCCAGTGCAAGAGCATTTGGCACCCTAAGCAAACCTTCAGTCATGCCCTCCCGCAAATCCAGCACAAAGCGCTCCTTTCTTTGGCGGGTATTGGCTCTGGTACGGCAGCTCACCCCTCTGGGCCTCGCACTGACTGGATTTTCATGCCCACCTCTTCACCCCACCCCCCAAATTATGGTGGTCTATGGAAACACCAGCCCTGAGCATGCAGTTCCCATTCTTAACCCAGCACTCTGCCTCATGGAAATCCTTTTGATATTTATTCCCCTAAAACGCCAGAGAGTGCAGGTTCAAGTTTGCAAATACAACGGTGCCCACCGTTGGACATTCTTGCACAATAGAACATTGGCCTTTTTATCTGTTGTCTGACTCTGGTCCAGGACCCCCAAGGAAAGTTTTCAATCTGTAAAGAAACCAGGGTCTTCCTGTTCTGGGCTGCGCCAAGAAAGATATAAAGGAACTAGGAAAGGTCTAAAGAAAGGCAACAGAAATGATAAAGAAAGGCTGAACAGGTTGGGCTCTGACAGATCTGCAGGTAAATGGGTCTCCTGCACGGCCGGACCCGGCCTGTATGCTGAGATGGGGGAGGGGACCATTTTTTAAATAAATAATAGAAGCTGACGTTAGAGTATTTTGTGCTGATTATAAATATTCTGTTTCATGCTTTACTTTGGAGCCAAAGGAAGACGTCATTTGAAGGACGAGGGACGCATGTGATGGATTCTGCATTTATTTATTTCCGCTTTTTCCCTTTTCACGACTCAGTTTGCTTTTTCTTGCTTCCCTGCCCCCCTGCTCTGGGATGTCGTTATAGAAGCCTTGCCGAATTTTTTTTGTCTCCAATTATTTTAAACAAATATTTTGCTGGCTGAGGAAGTGGTGACAGAAGACCAGCCCTCCCTGTTCAGTTTCTCTCAGGGATGCAGAAACCTTTTCTTCCACTCTCTGGCCAAGAGGCAGAATATTTCGAGGCAGCGGAACAAATAATGCTTCAGAGTGGCAAGTGCTGGGATGAAGATAGCTCTACACGTCAGCATTGGTCCCCCAGGGCAAACGGGTTTTCTACGGGGGGGGAGAGGTGTCAAGCTGGATTCATCTGAAACTCCAGTGTTGAGTGACTGCAGTCTCATGTTGGGTTATACTGCTCGGAGTGGGAGGGTTTGCTTAAAGCTTTTATGGGTCTGCCTCTGGTCTCCTTAACAAGAGGTGGCTGAAGCCAGCACCACTTTCTGTTGGGGGCTGCAGTAAAATCACAGGCCCATGCATGCCACCTCTCCTAGGCGCGCGATACAATATTTAAATGAGGGGTCGCGCTAAAAAGGAGGCGCTAGGGACAACTGCGCGCCCCTAGCGCCTCCTTGGCAGCGGCCGCCCGGGAGAGGCGGCTGTCAGCGGGTTAGGAAAACAGACGCACAATTTCACAAGCATCGGTTTTCCTAACCTGTGCCCAGCCACGAGTTAGGAACACGGACGTTCAATAACTGAGCGTCCCGTTTCCTAACCTGACTGCCTTTTGGTTCCTCCGACTTAATATCGCTATGATTCTGAGTCGGAGGATTTACAGAAAAGCAGAATTTTCTGCTATTCTGTACACTCTTTTGGGCTGCTCAGAAATGAACACCTGCTCTGGGCTAACATTAATTTCTGAGCATTAAAATGTGCGGCTCGAGCACACATTTTTATTTTGTGTCTGGGGCAAATAGCAAATAGCCTGATCAACATGCAATTGCGTTTGCAGTTTCGAGGGGAGTTGGATGCGCGTTTTGGATGTGCTAAACCCCTTATGGTATAATGGGTTGTGGACGAGCGTCCAACCACAGGTTAAACAGTGCACTCAGCTGAGCGCACTGCATTATATTGGCCTGAGTGTCAGGCCCTTTGAACCATACGTATTCAGTCAGGTTGAGAAAAGACCCAGAGGGTCATTGAATGCAACGCTCTTCCGATTGCCCAGGGGAAAGAGACTGTGCAAGTGTAGCAAGCTCTGCAGTGCGTCAAAAAAAACCCTTTCCCCATCCCAAATATGGCAGTCAGCTCAGAACTGCTGGATTAACACTTTTCCTAGCTCAATATGAGGCGAATTTGTAAAATTGGAAATTATGAGGTCCATATTCAGCAGCATTTAGCTGGATAACTCCTGAGTTATCCGGCCTCATGCCAACTGTGGAATATTTTGGGCACTCATCTGGCTAAACATTAGCCAGATATCTTATTTATCTAGCTAAAATTGAACTGGATAACATAGGGGCATTCCAGGGCAGAGTTAGGTGAGCCGGATAAGTAATCCAGCTAATTCCGATATTCAGACTTAGGAAGATAATATATCTGGATAACTTGGGTCATGCTGCAGTGCAGTTCAAAAGTTAGCCGGATAAACTTATCCAGCCATTTTTGATGGTCGGCTATATTCAATAGTATACTCAGCTAACTCTGCAGTCTGACCAGTGATTGAGGTAATTTTCAAAAGGAGTCATGTGGGTAAAAGTAGCAAATCTCGTAGCAATTTACAAAAGCCCCTTTAGGCACGTAAAATCTTTTGAAAATGGCTTCCTGTGTGTGAAAGCAGCATACACGCTCACATGTAGTATTGTGCAAAAACTGGCATTATGTGTGTACCAGCAGTGTCGCCTGTATAAATGTTAAAGGAGAGAAAAAGTAGCGGCCTGGGGCAGGGTTCGGTAGCTGGCGCCCAAGTTAGTGTTTTTTAAGCGCTGAAACGTGCATTGCTCTCCCAAACCTAGATGTGCAACTTTTGCACCCGCTTATTGAGGCACGGAAATGAAGTTGTGCTTGTCTTTCTTGTATGCCGTTTTCAGGTTAAGCAGTGAAGGCGTCGGTGAACGGGTGATTAAACGCACGTGCAAATGCATTTTCTCAAGCGGAGCGCGCACACAATTTATGAAATACCTGCCTGCGTGCAAAGACTGCGTTGCTGGCGTGCGCAACATAAAGCATCTGTAAAATAGGTTTGGAAAGTATGATGCTACCTGCATTAAAAAAAAACAAAAAACGCATGTGGACTGAAACATATGTGTGTATTTTTGGGGGCTACTGCCACACAGTTTATAAAACACTGCACGAGATTTACCTCCATATGCTGACTTTCACACACACAGTTGAAAATTACTCTATGCGTATCTCTCTAAAGGGTTGTGTACGTCTGAGGTGCGCTAAACAAATCGTGGTGATGATGGTGATGATGTAGTAGTGCAGCTATATTGTCAGGCCATTAACGGATTCAGTAATCTGTGGCATCCTGCAGCACCTCATGACTTGCTCCACTGAAGTCAACAGAGCTACAAAAATCCCTAGAGAATCTCCAGGATGACTGTGAATGACCAGAAGCTTTAAAGGAGCCAGCGCTGCATTAAAAAGGACAACGATCAACCTTACTGTGTGTCTATCTGTATGAGGGGAAGCAGGGCAGGGGAGAGCAAACAAGAAATAAAAGTCAAACCAGGACTACCTTACCTCTTCCTTATGTCTAGAGCCTGGTGGCCAGCATACAGAAGCCTCGGGTAATTTGCAAATGTGACCCCTCTTCCAGTGGTGGGCTTGGAAGGCAGGAGTCGTTCGTATGGGGTCCCGGGGCTAACTCCTCTCTCCCCGTCCCACAGCCCCAGTGTGTTGGGTTTGGGAGAAGGCGTTCTCCTCCAAGGCCCAATGAATGCAGGTTACGTTTTCTCTCTCCTGGAGAGCTCTTTCTTGAATGAGAATGCAAAGGATGTGAGTGCCAACAAAATACTCTGGACCTCTCAGGATGTGTGTGCAAATCAAACTTGACTGCATAAGTTCTTCAGAACAGGTTTGTGGCACTTTGTACATTAGCCAATTGATATCTCAGCTCTCCAACGTTTCTTTATCTGTGCAAGTGTCCCTCTGTAGATGGACCAGGGAAGAACTCACCATCCCACTGCATGGCGTCCTTTTTTGGGCAGAAAACCCCCTTCCAAAAACGTCTGACAAACTAAAAGCGCTATTCACACTGCACGATTCCCAACGGTACCTCTTCTTTCAGTTGGGAGTCTCCCGTTACATCAAAAGGGTCTTACTCCCAAGTTCTCTTACTCCAGATGAGGCACGGGATCTTTCAGATGAAAGGTTCAGGCAGCAAGGAACGATCAGCACTTCCAATGTTCCCAACTCTAGGGCAGGAAGGGTGGTGGCAGCAAAAATCTTCCAGACGCACAAAAAGCGAAGTCTTTAACAAATGTCCAAAATCTGGAACTTTCCTGCAGCAGTTCAGCAACCATGGAGTCTTCCCCAATACCGGCCACCCCAGAGAAGGGACTTCCCTGTAATCTTATCCTGGGTCAAGAACGAAGGATCTCGCCACTAGGTCCCAAAAAAATTCAGCAAAATTTCAGGAGCACAAACCTGGAAATAACCCAACCAGACAGGCGGTGCACTAGAAGGAGTTAAAGTCGCCCTCCTATCCGAGATCACAGACCACGAGGCCTGGTCCCAGGAGTAGGAAAAAGTTTGAAAAATATAAAGCTCCTACTCCACACAGAATCTGCACTGCAGTGCCACACAGGTCCAAGATGCAGGCAGAAGGGCTGACCACTCCAGCAGCCTCCTCCCTCTACTGCCTACACCCCAACACCTAGACCAGGGTCGGGACCTGGCAACATTCAGTGGCCATCTCAAAGGGTGATCACATCACCCAGCTTAACCCAGTCCTGCTTTTTGTTCAGTTGCGTGTAGGGAGTGCCAGTTTCTGCTTCTCTAAAGGAAATCCAGCTCCATGACCCTCTGCATGCAATAGTGCAAAACCAGGCCTGCATCAGCCTCTTTGGGCCTGCCTTGGGTGAGGTGGCATCCCACGGTCTTATTTGTTCGTTAATGGCGTTTATTGGTGAAAGTCCTTAAGCCAAACTAGTGTGAACAACAGGAAAAGGAGACACATTATTCCACTTCCACATGGAATGACGGTATATAAAACACTCAAATAAAAACAAATAAATAAGTATACTGATTTGGTGCTCCTCGTTTACATATTTAGGGTGCGCTAAATGTGTTAACATTTCTCAACGTGGAATGCTAAAGGAACATACGCTAGCTTAATCCCACTGAAAAAGCACTGATTTACCAAAGGAGCATGCGCTGTTCTCATAGCACTACATAAGCACCGAATTAGAACTGCTTTACCATGAAATCCATCCTAGCACAGTAAAGGAGAATTTTCTAGACTTTCCAGATTTGTCTTAACCCCCTGGATGCATTGCTCAGCCCCCTTCCCAAACCTGCCAGGGAGAAGCCCAGCAGCTGAAGGAAGAATTTGGGCTGATCTTGCCTTTCTGGACAGCCATTTCTGCTGCTTCAGTGGCATAGCCGTGACATGAAGGGAGCAGGACCAGAATCCACCCCAGTTCACTGGGGTTGTAAATTTGATAAACCGGCACTGGCCTAGCGGTTAGAGCAGCAGAGCCGATAGCCAGGGAAGCCAAATCTGAAATCCTGCTTCTCTCCCTGCCGCTCCTTGTGACCCTGGGCAAGTCACTTCACCCTCCATTGCCTCAGAGACAAATTTATAGACTGTGAGCCCTCTGGGGAAGGAGCAGCCTCCCGAACCTGAAATGTAATTTACCTTGAGCTCAGCCTTGGGAAAGATGAGAAATTTAAATCTAAACTCCAAAGACTCCCTTTGGAAACCTGGTCAGTTGGCAGCTCTGCCCTTCCCACGCATCACAGCGAGCCATTCAGTAACATCCTGGCCAGATAAGACTCCGCTCTCATGGAACTGGCCACGTTCTAAGGGGCCACTGCAAACAGCTGAACACAACACACGGTTTCTTAACACACAAGCTCTTTTTTTTTTTTTTTTTTTAACTCCCAGTGCAATAAGCTAATGGTATGCTAATGAATCAGGAGTTTTAAAAAAATGCACACAAACCAGAAAATGTGCACAAAGAAAACCTGGTTTATGTGCAAGATAATGTTTTCCATGTATAAAGAGTGATTTATGTGTACAAAAAAATGCTTTCTGCACAGAGGTTGGAAATGACGAAAAGGGTGTATGGAGGTAAACCGCGGGGAACGGCAGTTACTACCCTTAACAGAAGGCATGGGGGTAACCTGCACAGAGTGGCAGTTATTACCCTTAACAGAAGGCATGGGGGTAACCTGCACACAGCAGCAGTTACCATCCTTAACAGAAGCATGGGATTACTACCCTTAACAGAAGGCATGAAGGTAACCCGCAGGGAGCAGCAGTTACTACCTTTAACAGAAGGCACAGGGATAACCTGCACAGAGAGGCAGTTACTACCCTTAACAGAAGGCATGGGGGTAACTTGCATGGAGAGGTAGTTACTACACTTAACAGAAGGCCTGGGGGGTAACTTTCACAGAGTGGCAGTTATTACCCTTAACAGAAGGCATGGGGGTAACTAGCTCAGAGAGGCAGTTACTATCCTTAACAGGAAGGATGGGGGTAACCTGCATGGAGAGGCAGTTACAACCATAAGCATCTTGCTGGGTAGCCTGGATAGACCATTTGATCGTTATCTGCTGTCATTACTATGTTACTATATGGATCCCTTTATCAGGTTAGAGTTTATCGTGCACCTCCCCACTGGTCAGTTCCCATGGATGGCACTTTTGGCAGTCTTGAGAAGTTACAGCAGAAGACCCAGATCTGAAAACCAGGAAACCACAGATACAAGACTAATCCGAGACTGAGACTGAAGCAACAGCTTCTTGTACCCTAATGGTAAATTAAGCAGGATCATTGGTCTGTGCTAAAACATTGAGTCCTTTAACTAAATTGCCTTGGGGTGGGAAGAAAAAAAATTGAAAGAACACCCTTTCCCAGTAGCTAATTATTTACTCGGCAGTATGTCCGAATCCTGGGCAATTGCCTAGAAGTTGGGCATGCTTTGTAGTTTCCTGGCCTGCTGTTTTAAGGCTAATTAGACCATTTGAACTGATTCTCTTTGCCAAAATTGAATTTCCAGAGCTGCAGGAGTTGTACTGTTGTGGGGGGTTTTGGGTTGTTTTATTTATTTTTTTTGAAAAGTGAAATCTAATTCAGAGGAGCTCAAACTGGTCCTCAGGCCCCCCCCCCCCCCCCTTACCCCAGCCGGTCAAGTTTTCAGACTATCCCTAATGAATATGCATAAGAAATATTTGCATTAATAGGCAGTAGTACATATAAATACATCTCATGCATATTCATTATTCTGAAAACGCGACTGGCTGGGGGCCAAGACCCGGTTTGAGCACGTTTTTCCTAAGGAAGGAGGACAATGAGGGAGCCGGGAAGGGGTTGGCTTGTAAGAAGGCGAGGTGACTGGAGATATTTGCAAACCCTTCCTGTTGGTCTGTGACGGGTGCCATAACATGGTGAAAGCACACAAAACTCAAGTGCAGAGTGCAAAGTTTGCTTCCTTCCAGCCTGCTGATACCTGACTTCCGTATGGTCTCTGGGATCTTTTGGAAGGAGGAACACAAAGAAGGCTCTATCTTGATATCCACAAAATTAATCCTGCATCTACAATGAGTGGCATATCATCATCGTCAAGGGTTAAGAAAAACTACAAGAATGTAAGATATATATATGTGAAAAAGAGCTCGTTGAAAAGAAATAGCGAAAGGTACCCAAACGTTGTCTCATCCATTGATTGAGACTATCAAGGCTGGTTTGGCTAATACCTTTGTAGGCGACCCCATGTTCCTTCCTGACATTCTCACATGAGGCATCTTTCAACCTCACCCCACAGCTTTCATGGATGCATTTCTACAATTTGTTTTCCCATTGTACGCGTTAAATGCGTTTGCTATGAAGAAGCGATGTCCACGGTTGGTCTTGATTTCTTCATCAGAATACTGATTTGCGCACCGAGTCTGGAAGCAGCCCACTATTGAGCTGTAAATACTTTTTTGGGGGGGAAAGATAAAACAGTTCCCGGAAAATGAAAGGGTTTTAAAATGTGGATACAAAGGATGGCATGGGGCTGGTTGCCAGCTTGGGTTGAGGCTCATCCCAGCTCTGGGTGTGCTGTAGGAAAGCTTCAGGTGCCCACCAGTGCCACAGGTATTTCCCTATGGCTGGAGAGCTTACAATCCACATTGGAACCTGAGGTGATGGAGTGGGACGTGACTTGCCCAAGGTCACAAGGAGAAGCAGTGGGATTTGAATGCTGGTTTCCCTGGTTCAGGGCCTGCTGCTCTAACTCCTAGGCTACTCCTCCCGTCCCACCTATACAACCCTTCAATATGTGTGGGTCATGAATTTTTCTAAGTTCTGGTTTTGGACAAGAATGGAAGCCTCTAAGGAGACCTTTGCGACTTTTTTTTTTGACACATCAGATTCCTACTTTTCCTAGAGGCTTTCCACCTCAATTAGAAACAGGGATAGGATCTGGCATACATGAGCCGTCATTTGCAATTACCCGGGAATGTTTTGCTCCATTTTATGTCCCTTCCCAAATTATTCTAAGCAGTGATTACAGCAGCAGACCTTGGCCCTGGGCCCATGCATCAGGAATTCCCTCCAGATCCCTGTCATGATGAGCCTCGGATCCGATCACCAGGTGGCGCCACTGCGCAGCAACAGACTCCCTTCCTTCCCTGGCCCCAGCCCAACCCAGGGAGCCAGGAATTGAACCCAAGTCCCTCCACATGGCAAAGCCGCCATGTGCCGCTGGGTTGGCCTAGGATGCATTTTCTAGAATTTGAGGCTGAAAGGTGTGTTGACTCAGAAATAACATTTGAGAAAACAGTTTACAGGTAATAAATAGTCTTCCCCTGGAGATCTTGGGGGGGCAAAAACCGTGCCAGAATTGCACAAGGTACAGTACAAGCGTAGAGGACCCTAAGTGATGAGTACAGCGAAGGGAAGGCCAGAGATGAAGGGGCTATGCACTCTTGCAGTAGACGAGGGGAAGAATGCAGATGGTCTTCGTCTGCATTAAAACGTGTTTTGTATGTTTCTAATAGTCCCCCAGGGATACGATGCAAACTGTATTCACCCTCTCTACCTGGGAACCTTATAAAGCCAGGACATGGCAGAAAGGCGCTTTCAGGTTTGCAGGCGGACCAGCTAAACTAAACTAAAGGCTTGCAGTAATTTACAACTGGTATCAGTCGGAAAAAGAAGCAAAATTCAATTTAAAGGACTACAAATGAACAGGGCGCCACAGCAGCTACCACTGCCTCTGATTTAATCCCCAACAAAGGGGGAATAAAAAAAGAGATTTATTTTCTTATCTAGCAGAGGGTTCACCTTAGGAATTGCATAGGTCAGAGGTATCTGTAGCTATTATCTAACAGCTGCTTCCACCTAGATTCAGGTTAGAGATTTGTTTAGTAAATTAACTAGGGGGCGCTGATAATGGCTTAATGCCTGAACTCCTGCAGAGACCTCCGGCTTGTAGATAACTTTGCTGATACTTGTTCAAGCTCAAAGGCAGCGAGATGTGAATTAAAGGCAAAAGATGCCAACAGCGCTAAAGCACAGGTTCCCGGGTATATTTTATCAGAGCCTGTGTGCATGAGGTGAGGTCATGGCATGACCTGTGCTACCTTTCCTGGCCAAACCAGTTTAAGCGAGGATACTGTAGTGGTCATTCATTGATTCTGAAGAAAGCCCATGCAGATGGCAATGATCAATGTAAGCCATTAATCATATCCCAGATAATTTCAGTACAAGGAAGAACCATACCCAGGGCCGGATTTAAGATTAAGGCGCCTACTGACAGAGGATTAGGGATGAGGGGTTTGACCCCTGGAAATCAGAAATCAGCACAGAGATTTCTAGTTTTTGGGCGAATTCAGAAATTTGGCACCCTAGGCAGTTACCTATGTCTAAATCTGGCCCTCACTATACCCCTCTCTGGCTCTTAGCAATGAAATGGAGAAAATTGTGGTGTATCCTGCATGGTGTTTTGTTTTTTTTTATAACTCTTTAAGCAGATTTTCAACATATTAAATAATGGTGACAGCATGCATTGTTCTCTGTTACAATAACTAAAAAAAACAGATATGGGAGAATACAGAAGTTAAAATAATAAAAAGCAAGATTAAATAGGCTGTGCTTCCAAAATATGTCGGCTTTTACAGAACTTATCATAAAGCCCCCATATATGCGTAAATTTGTAACGGGCATTTTTTTGGTCAAAATACAGTCGCTCAATATTGGCAGTATCCTGAACTTGGGCATGCCAATAATCCAAATTTGGACTGGTCTTCCAAAACTTAGCAATCGTGAATCAAACAGCTAGCAACAGCTGCCCGACCAGTGGTCTGTGTTTGACAGGTATCAAAGAACCAGACCATCTGCCCAATAGCCCAAGACCTGGCCCAATAAAAACGGGATACCTAAGAACATCGGCCATAACCTGTGACTTGGGTCCAAAAGAAATGGATACTTTGACATTGCCACCATGTATGCAGGAAAGAGCCAGTTTCACCACATCCCCGCCAGCATAAACTTCCGGCATACGGATATATTTTTGAATAAAACAAAGGTGTCTGATAAATTCTGTGCAGCAATTGAAACATCAAAGCAACTTTTTTTGCATAAATTGAGATATGGTGGGCAGAGGTTCAAATAGTTTTCCAATTTCTACTGGTCAGATCCAAATCCAGGTCCGCATTCCAGGTCTCTATGAGACTAGAGAAAGTTACAGTGCTGTATTTACTAGACAAGATACCACGGTAGACCATCATTATACCCCTACGTCTTGCCTTCGGATCGCTCAAGAACAATTCCATTCCGTTCATAGGCTGGCGAGGGGTAACCAAGTATTTACGACCCCGCAAAGCCTGACGCAACTGCAAGTAATGGGTCTCCAAATTAACATCAAGGCCAAAATCCTCAACCAGAGTGGAGAAAAGTACCATACCTTCCCCCTCTCCTTCACCCCAGAGATGCACCAGGGACCAAGCCATACTCTCGCCATGCCCTGAAGACTGGGGAGAAAGTGCAACTAGACAAAAGTGAGTTACAATGTAACAGAAACAGGGGAGAAATTTCTTCCCCATCCAAGCGGAGGAAATGAGTAACTTGGTCTCAGACCCAAACTGTGTGTGCTAAAATCTGACTCCTCCGACAGACTTTCCTCAAAATCAAAGAATCACACAGCAAGAAAGGCAATAAAGCCAGCCCAGCAGCAACAGCCTGTTCCCGTTCCAGAGGCACCCAGTACGCATCTGAACCACAAATCCAGGCCTGTAAGCATTTCACTCATGCCGCCCAACAATAAAACCTAAGACTAGGCAAGGCCATTCCACCCTGCATCTTATTTAACCAGAATTGGCTCAATGGAATCTGAGCCAGTTTACAGCACCAAATAAACTTGCTCATCAGCCCATGCAAATCTGAGAAGATTCTGCAGGGTACATGGCAGAGGACTTGTTGAAAATGATACAGCAGACTAAGCAGGCTATTCATCTTGAGCAGGTTAATTCTGCCCACCCATGAAACAGGCATATCATTCCAGGTCTGCATTTTTCTTTTAATGTCACCAGTAAGGCCCTTGTAATTTTTAACAAACAAGTCGTGAAAATCACATGGGAAATGCACACCAAAGTACTGAAACCCCTCATGCACAGCACGAAAATTCGCCAAGCAGGCCGGAATCAGCATTTGCCTATCAATTAGGAAAATTTCAGACTTGTCAAAGTTAACTTGGTAGCCAGATAGAGTGCCGTACTCGTTCAAAAGACATAAAAGAGAAGGACCCGACACCCGCGGAACTGAAATCAGAACATCATCCGCATATAAGGATATCTTCAGCTCCCTACCACCCAACTTGATACCACTAATGCAATTGTGCTGCTGGATGGCCACCTCCAGAGGTTCGATTGCTATATCAAAAAGCAGGGGGAACAAGGGACAGCCTTGACGAGTGCCTCTGGACAAAGATCCATTAATTAAAACACGCGCCTGAGGATTATGATACATGTCTGAGCGTCAGAAACAGGAAAGGCCAGCCTATCCTGTGAAAGGCCTTTTCTGCATCTAGAGACATAACAAGAGCCGGCCGGCCCCCACACTTGGCCATGTGCAAGATATTGAATAAACGCCTTGTATTGGCTATTGACACCTTTCCCTTAACAAATCCAGTTTGATCTTTATAGACCAAGCTGGGAAGACAACCTATAGATGCATCTGCAACACTTTCGTGAAAATCTTCAAGTCCGAATTTAACAGAGAACTAGGCTGATAAGAACCTCACGCCTGAGCATCTTTGCCCTTTTTAAGGATAAGAGTAATAGTGGCATCAGCTATATCATGCAACGCCTCAGAGGATTCTTCCTGCATGGTGTTTGATATATCTTATAGCATAGACCTACAACAATGATGTATTGTAATTCTACAGGGCACGAGGTCAAAGACACGACACACCAAATCTGGTCTTATTATTAATATTCTGATTAAGCTTTTTAAGTACAAGCTGCATGTCTAAATTAACAGATGTTAACCTGTGTAAGCTGTGAGAAGGCATGGTCTAGTCTAGTGGTTAGCGGAGTTTATCCCAAGTTAGGAGAGCTTTTGAGATTACGTGATGTCCAATTCTACCTTTAAATTTACTTTCCACGACCTTGAATAATTCATCATCTTTTTCTTTGCCCTTTTGGCCACCTGTTTTAATCGAATAACAATATCATCCTTTTTCTTTGGAAGCTTCCATGAAGATATTGGATCACAATTCAGATGTCTCGCCCATGAACTGGCCTGCATGTTTGGATTATAGTTTCACAGATGTATCAGTTGTTACAGTTGAAGAAAGACCAATGATCTGCTGAGTCCAAGTTTCTTTGATTGCCCGACCAATATCTCCATGTGATAGTCTTTCCACCCCAGTAACTCCTACAGTCATCCAAACATTTGTAAATCTGTTCTTTTTTCTTATATACTGGATTACAATCCAAGCTTCTGCAGGTACTCCTGCTTTCTTCCAGAAGGTTCTATAAATTTAGGTTCATTGGGAGGGCAGAACGAGGTTGAATTCAAAATGTCTTGTGCATGGTCTCAGGATTGAGCAAATGGCATGAATCCATATTAAGGGCAATTTTCAAAGCCATTTGCCTGGGTAAAGTAGCCTGGCTCATAATTGCCCTCCTTTACCCAGATATAAGTACACGCAGGCTTCTGTACACTTTTATCATTCATGTTTTTCACTATTTGTATTTCACAGTGAAATTACTTGAGTGTGAGGGAAGCCTGCACTGCTGCTGCCTGTGCTGTACCTGTTCTGTGAAGCAGCTGTGTGTGTGTGTGTGTATGTGTGAGAGAGAGAGAGAGAAGGAAGCCTGCACTGCTGCTGCCTGTGCTATACCTGTTCTGTGAAGGGGCTGTGTGTGTGTGTGTGTGTGTGTGTGTGTGTGTGTGTGTGTGTGAGAGAGAGAGAGAGAGAGAGAGTGAGGGAAGCCTGCACTGCTGCTGCCTGTGCTATACCTGTTCTGCAGTGGGGCAGTGTGTGTTGTTTGTGAGGGAACTTGCGCTGCTGATGCCTGTGCTGAATATCTCCTGGGTATGGGTGTGTGAGGGAAACTTGCACTTATGATGTCTGTGCTGCACCTGTTGTGAATGTTTGTGAATGTGTGAGAGAGAGAGAGAGGGAAGCTTGCACCGCTGCTGTGCTGCACCTCTTATGTGTGTGTGTGTGTGTGAGAGAGAGAGAGAGAGAGAGAGGGAAGCTTGCACCGCTGCTGTCTGTGCTGTACATGTCCTGCTGGGGGAGGGACATGTTTGAGGGAAGCTGTGATGGAGCCACTGCAGTTTCTGCTTTGTTTATAATGCAGTATTTCAGTATCAGCCACATTTCACGACTAATAATTACTTTACTACAAATATTCACCACATCAATTTTAAGAAAAGTGTTTAGCATCGTGTGAAGGATTTTGTGGTGTTCTTTTTATGTGTGCCTTGCCTTTTCAAATTTTTGTTTGTTTTTTGTTTTTTAAGTATCAGGTGTGATACTTTCTGTGTGATTATGGTCAAGAGATCACAGCAAAAATAAAAATATTGCTGCCTTTGTTGCAAGATCTTCCAAATAACTTTTGGATAGAAGACACTCACGACATTTATGAGCTTCGGCAAGGCTGACAGTTGCACAGAAGGCTTCCGCCTTGGCACCCGCAGGATCCACCGTACATCTCGGTGCCCAGAAGGTGCTCCTGGGAGCCAGCACAAAAACTGCTGAGCAAGTGCTAGCTCCCGCCATGTTTTAATTCAAACCGGTGAATTAAGGCACACTTTGCCAGCAGAAGCAATCATGGATACAACACTAAATCAATTCCAGAGTAAATTGGACAGATGTTTCAGAGGGAAACAAATGTTGATGGGTGCGATGATAAAGCTCCACTCTAGGAAAATACGCTAACCCAGCAGTTTTTAAGTTGCTAGTCATATTTCGGGTGGGCAAGGAATATTTATATTTTCACCCTGCCTTGGATGGTCAGGTAGAACAGGCCGCTCTCAACCTTATGCCACGCTGAGCCCTCTCCCCCTCCCACCCCCCATCATAGCCTTCATGTGGGCTTTGGATTCTTCCCTACCCTATTTGATATTTTTATTGTTTTAATCGCCCCAAATGAACTGATCTTACCCACTGAAAGGAAAAGAAGATAGATGAATACAGAACGTCTGTCTGGCTCTGCTGTCTAGGTGCAGGGGGAGCCGAGCCGCGTCCCGCAGTGCCGTTACTGGGACCGGGGACTGAGCGGATGGGTCTCGCATCCCTGCGGGCCACGCCACCCAGACCGTTCATCAGAAGAAGGCTGGACTCCACCGAAAGCCCATGCTCTTCTTTACAGTCTGACCAAGTGTGCAGCGGTGGGAAAGGGGACACTGTACGTCGGCTGTAAAACTCTTCCCGGTGGGCACTGAACTTGTGTCTTATTCCTAGGACTCTTTGTGCTGAGCTTGGTTTTGCTCAGCCCCCCAGGATTTGGGTCCATGAGGCTTGCGCGTTTCTGAGTGGAATTATGCGGGGGGACAGGCCTGGGAGACTCTGGTTAGACCCCTGGACGTGCATGGATGCTCCTGGTGCTTGCCAGCGGCAGAATCCGGGATATAATAATATAAAAACTGAGGGAACCCTGGTACACAAGAATTTCACAAAACATTAAAGAAGCAGAGGCATGCTTTCAGGGCCTGATCTTCCAAAGCCAATTTAGGTATAAACAGCTCAGTGCGCGAACCTCTGCGCGTAACCTGGTTTTGCGCGTGTTTTTACGTAGCACGGAGAGAGATGTTACGAGGGGCGGCATTGGAACTTGCACACATAGTTTTCGTTTTTAAGAAGTATATGCCTAAGTTTACTGGTGCAACTTACTCGCTCTATATAGAGCAGGAGTGAGTCTATACGTGTACCACAGCACTTGCACATGAATTTTCTAAGCAAATGCGTGGCATATTTTTACTTTGAAAATCTAGGAGTGCAGTCTGCACATGAAAGGTAAACGCATAGACTTTACCCCACCACCACCACCAAGCACAGTGATAAAAGTGTATCCTCTGTGTTCACTGTACAATCATGTAAAAGTACCCTCCGCGTGCATTTATATGCACCCTGTAATAACTCCAGGTTTGAAGCTATTAATTGCTACTTTTTGAAATGTCCCAGAATCCTTGGGTGCTTCCAGTTTTGGGACATGTGGCCCTGTGTACAATGGCATCCGATTGGCTCATGCAGAGTATGTGTGTGCGTGTGTACCAATAAGGATCAGTTTTACACTGGCTTTTAGCAGTGGATGCTTTGGGTTGGTATCTCCCATTCTGTGTCTTTGGTGGAAATAAAAATAGCTTTATAGGTCTAAGTTGTCTTCAGTGTCCTACACTTTAATCAAGGATGGTTTTCAATGGCACCTTGATTGTTTAATTAAGAATCTTTAATTGCACTTTGCTTTAGGGAACAGGATGTGAAAAATGCACTTCCGAGGGTGTTGGCGCTCACCTTACAGATCTAGGTCTAGTAATTAGAAGCAAGCACGAGGTGAGAAAAGACCCGTTATTAACCACTCAGTAAAGAGAAGCTGTCAAAGACAGTGACATCAAATAAGGACTATTTCTACTTGAGCATCAAATATATATATTTTTTTTCTTAAGGATGAGCCACCTGGCCACAGCACCATTGTATACCAGCTAAGAGAGATTTCTCCTTAATATGTTCCCTTAATGCTATGACCTATATACTATGGGGGCAGTTTTCCAAGCTTTTCCCACAGGTATACAGCTGTTTTCCAGTGGAAAAAGCACCCGGAAAATTGTCCATACCGCCCCAGCGTCCATCATGGGTAAAAGTACCCATCTTAGTCACAATGAGGGTATATGGGTGCTTTTATGCGTGTCAAAAAAGGGCCAGACTCCTAGCAGGGGACGGTTTGCATGGGGCGTTCATGTGTACAAATGTGCGTGTTCATACTGTAGTCCTGTGTTCACTGCTGGCCCATGTTTTCTCAGAGAAACCTGTCTGAGGGGGTTCCCTTTTGAAAGTGTGTGCCTGTAATCTCGTGAGTCCCACACAGCTGGACCCTGGGGCTTGAAAAGGGATCTCTTAGAACAAGCTTTTTGTTGTCAGCAGTTCGAGAGCTGCTTAGCTATGAGAAGATCTGTGGCCCTTGAAGTTAAGCTGAAGTGAAGCAATCGATGTGCGACCCTGTATGAGTATAGGTGGAAGTAAACATGGCTTCCTGGACCTTGCAGCTGGACCAGTTGTGTGAGCTCCATGAACAGATTTCATCTTGTCGTATTTGAACTTGTTACTGGGGGGACTGTGGACTGACCCTGTGCCATACTATGGTGCGGTCTCTGAAAGTGAAGAATAAACGCTGTGTTAAAACCAAGAAGAGAGAAATGTAGATTAATTAACCTGGGCTCTTAAGGAAGATCAAGAAGAAAGCAGAGCCTACCAGAAGTGAGTGATTCCTTCTGTGAGGTCTTGCTTGGGATTGACTCATATCAAAAACACCAAAAACAGGCCGAGCCGGTCCTGGCTTTACCCCACTGCGTGCACGAAGCTGTAATGCCTCTTTAAATCAGAACTGCAGCTTCATGCAGGACTGGCTCACCACTTCCTTGCTGGCATGGAGTTCTCTGGTAGGTTGTTAGCAATGTTGGGAATGAAGCAGCAGGGCTTTGGGAGATGTAGACCAGCTCCCTGTCTGAGAAGCACACCACAAAAAAAAAGAAAAAAAAGAAAAAGTTACTAGGTTTTCAAGGCATACTGTTTTAATGTATCAAGCTCTTTGCATCAAAAACACAAAATGTGTGAAAAGTGGAGTTTTTGCAGTGATTCTGCAAGGTGGTGTCGTATTTTCACCTTTCGGAGTTAGCGTTGAATCCCATGGCAACCATTTTTGCAAACAGGTGAAAAGCAGCAAATCCCCAGGAAACACTGGGTGTGAGGGGGGGAAATTGGCTTTTCACACCTCTTTGGATGCTAAGAAACATCTCCCCTCCACACCCCAGAGAGGACTCCTTATTCCATAGCAGTGCTAGAGCTGATCAGACTGCCCTGTCATGCCTCAGCCTGGCTTCTCTCTACCACACATACAAGTACTTTCCCCCTCTTTTCTTCTTCTGTGAACTTGGGTTTGGTGTAGCTTGGACTTCCTGAGCTGGTATTCTCACTTTTGCTAAGATGAAGTATACGCTGCTTAGTTCGGGACACAGATAACAGGGCCAAGCGCTTAGTTTTAAGATGCTGTTTCATGCGCCTCGTTCGTAGGGGGCTACGCACCACGGCCTTAGATTGCTGTGCAGTTTCTCCTGGTTTTCTGTGTCCGGGGGAAATTGCTCGGTAAACCAGGCTCAGGAAAGATGTACGCTGGTGTTGGAATTCACTCGGCAACACGGAAATCTCCAACGAGAATCTCCGCCAAACAGTGATTCCGGGGTTTTTTTTGGCTGATGCAGCCTGAGGCCACCATCTTGTTTCTGCACAAGCCACCCGCTGGGCTTTCAGATGGGAGAGCATTTTTGGCCACGATGCGCCCGAGGCAGGTTTGAGCGGGTGGCCCAGAGCCTGCCTTTGCCGCGTACCTTTCGGGGGGATCCGGGGATTCTGTGCACCAGGCACGCGATTCCCCCCCCCCCCCCCCCCCCCACGCTGTTTATTTATTTATTTATTTATTTGATAACTTTTTAATATACCGACATTCGTAGGGCACATCCCCGAAAGCCCAACCTGCGTCGGTTTGCTTCCGATGTTGCAAACGGCAGTCACGTGGCTGTAATGAGTCAAAATAAATCTCTCTGGGGAGAATTAAGCCTGAAATTGGATGGGTTGTCACTAAGCAGATTTATCACACTTTTCACAAACTGCAGCGAAATGCCAATTTATAAGCAGGGAAGTCTATCCCCCCCCCCCCTCCCCCACCACCGCCGCTAACCAGATTTTGCAATCCTTAGCTTAAAGTTCAGTGCTCAGTTTATGGCAAATTAAGCCCAGGATAATTATGCGTGTTGATTCATGATTAGATAGTGTAGGTAAGTCAGTATTTATACACCTGAATGTTAATGTAATTACTTATGTCTCGGAATATACATTGTTTGAAGAGCTCTGGGAGGTCTCAAAAGCTGAGGCGCTACAATAGGGGTTTGGCAAAACGACCCCCAAAAAAAAAAAAAAGGCCAGCAGCTCCACCCCAGGGTGGGGGAGGGTTCCTCCTCCGACTGACGGGATAGCCACGGGGATGTACAGAACAAAAATGAGCAATGCCTGCTATAACGAAGAGGCCAGCGTGCCAGTCCCCAGTCGCCACTAGCAGTGTAAAACGCCGGGGGCGTTGTGCATCGCAGGATCGGCACAGTCTGCGTAGGAATTTAAAAAAACAAACAAACCAAAAACCACCCCCGGCTGCAGGTATCCGTACTATAACCGGGGATTGCCGACACCTCTACTACGGCATCTTTTTTTTTGTTGTTGACCTTTACCTTGCTCTTGCAATCCGCTTTGAGCTGCTTTTATGGAAAAGAGAGATGTAAATGAATACGGGAAATGAAAAGTTAAATGGATGTGATATTGCTGAAGCTGTGCAAGCCGACTCGCAGCCTCTGTGCGTAAAATTTATTTTTTTTTTTGCTCCACTTTTGCCTGAAACTTAATTCAGATCTTTAATTTCCTTGTATCGATAGGAATAGGACACAGGTTTATAAGGTCATGAGTGGAATGGATGAAGTTAATAGGCCACGGGTTTTTTGCTTTCACCCTTTCAGACGGTTTCTTGTAATGCCACTGGTATTTTTTTAGATCATGCACAGCTAAGCTGTGGAATTTGGTGACTGCAGAATGCGGTCAAAGTTTACAGGATAGCTGGGTTTAAAAAAAAAAAAGTATGGACAGGTTTCCAGAGGACAGATCCATTAGCACTTATTAGCCAGGCAGGCACAGGGATCGCCACCTCCTATATCTGGAAATGAGCAACGGGCAGGGGCATTGCTAAGGTATTTCACAGATCCGAGGCACAGGCCCTAGATCCTTTTCTTCTCTTTCCACCCCCCCCCCCCCCCCCCAATCCCAGGTTGCCAACGTTTGCACAAGCCAGGACTGCACACGAGGACCAGGGAGAGGAGAGACCCTTGACCTGACCTTCATTTGTATAAATGTGCATAAATGTGCCACCTCTGCCCCTGAACCTGCCTTCTCTCTCTCTCTCATCCCTCTGTTCTTTCTATTCTAGCATCCCCAGGACAGTCGCAGTGGACAATCTTTGTCTCTCTTTCACTCTCATGTTCTTTTTCACACACACGCACGCATGCTCTCTGTGTCTTTCCCCAGAGCGTGCTGGCAGGAGTGGCCTTCTTTCTTTGGCCCCCATGGGCCTGCCGACACAGCAGTCTCCTCCTCAGGTGCGTGGGCCCGGCTGATACAGCAGCCACTACCGCCAACTCCTCAGGCCACGCGGGCCCGGCCAACACAGCTGCAGCTGCCACCTCCTCGGGCCAAGCAGACACAGCTGCAGCCCTTCCTCCTCAGGGTGTGCAGGCCTGGCAGACACAGCAGCTGCCTCCTCCTCTTTAGCGGGAACTGAGATTTGGGGCACAGACCCCCTGTGGCCAGGTGCTAATGACTCCCTGGCAACAAAGAAGGGAACTTCCGTGTGCCTCTATGTGGCCTGGGTTGGCCACTGCCAGAGACTGGATGCTGGGACCATTGGATCATTGGTCTTCAGCCAGCATGGCCGCTTATGTTTTCAAGCAAACGTTCCTAGCTGTCAGAGTCGTTCCTCAAAGGCGGTTTTATATCAGACCGCACACCATGGAAAAGTCCAATTCTATGTGTCTGTAATGTTATTCACCCCCTGAAAGAACGGCCTAACTGTGCCCTGCTTCCATGGTGTTTGGTTTCTTATTCTGCTGGTATCCTCAGAGCAGAGGAGAGAAGATTCAGGAAACATGCGTTTTCCACAGAGATATCAACTCCATTAGCCAGCAAATGAAAAGAAAAAAAGGGAACAGGCTGTTCCAGAAGCATTTCTTCTATTTTCTGAGGCTAATTTTGAATCAACTTAAACGATCAGCTATTGAGCAAACTTTGTATTTAATCTGAAAATCAATTCCAGGCTTAAATCGTTTGCGCTCTTGACATGAGGCATTCTAGGATACCTCTTGTGCTAAAAGAGCTTGGGGGAGGTAGTTGCCTTATTCATGCTCAGACTGAGTTGCACGTGAAAGTTAAGCCAGCGCTGGGCCTTATTTATTGCAATTTTTCTTCCATCCTTTGTCCCTGGGTGGGGCAGGGAATCTTTGGCCAGGTCAGGCTCTTTATCTAAAGAAAATAATGCTGCGTGTTGAGAGGCCCATGAGTCTGCTACTCCTCCTGTATGGCAGGCGTGCTGTAGGGTTAAGGCTGCTGTTGTTATCCCGGTTCCTCTAAAAAAAAAAAAAAAAAAAAGGCTCAGAGTGAACATCTTTATGTGTTGTAAAGAAAGTTTGCACCAGCTGAATTTTATGATTGTAATAAATATTGAGCAATAATTAATTTGGGGGGCTGAAACTTCAGCTTGTCATTATTACTGAAGACCATCATCAAGTGTAGAGGAGCTTATTGTCTGGCGCAGGGTTTTCTCGCATTCTCTTTTATTTGGCTACGTGTCCCGCTCTCTTAGTGAGCAAAACTCGGGGGACAGTGGAGAAGGGAAAGAGATAACCGGTTGTATCTGCTTCACGTACAGAGGTGCCAGGACGTCTAAATTCATGGGCTGCTGACCAATGGGGTGTGTTGAATCTAATGAAGAGGCCAATTACCAGGGGCACATTGGAACGTATCTGTGGAGTTCCTGCTGCTCATCCATAATCGGCTGCGTCCATGGATCTTCTTCAGATCCACATTGGATCTCCTCAGATATTGCCGAGATTGGTGGGAACGATGATGATAGCTACGTGCAAGGGAAATGCGCCAGTGATTCTAAGCTGACTGCCACATTACCGTTACAGACCTGGCCACAAAATGCAGAGTGTTTTGCCGTCCTCCCACGCATTACCACCTCAGTCAAGCTGTTAGGCAGTCAGAAGAAGGTTGGGCTCAGTAATGATATAATCGTGAATACCCTGATTTTAAGCTTCCTGTGATTTTTATTATCCCTTGCTTACAGTCATTCTTCTTCTCCTCAAATTCTTTAACCCACACGGAGTGCCGGCAACAACCCTAACAGCGTTGGTCTGATTTGTAATAAGGCCCTGGTGTAACCTGCAAGGAGCAGTGCTTATGGCCTAGCAGCAGCAGTATTGACTGCATTGGGCTTTTAAGAAAGCTGAGGGTAACCTGTAAGAATCAGAGAAGTCGGTAAGGCCTGAAAGCCCCACCAACGGAAGGTGTAGGAGGCCAGCACATTAACAGGTTCTGGGTATGCATGATATGGGGGGTAGTGGTAGGAAAAAGAGTTGAAAGTTCAGCTGAAAGACAAGGTGGAGCAGAGGGAACAACTGGCTTGGGCTGCATATGGGTCTTGTATGTTTCTCAAACCAAAGTGGAAGAATCTTAACACCGCAGCCTGGATGAGCCAATATGGTCTTTTTCTGCTGTCATTGACGAGGTCATTCATGGAGGAGGGTTTCTTCTCTCCTTTACTTTGAATGCCATAACTTTTATTAATAATAATAATAATAATATTTTTATTTATATTCCTTACAATGAAGAGTCTCCCTTTTAAAATAATCTCTATCTTCCCTAGCACATCTTTCCCTAGATTCCTTTTAGGCAATGGAACCGTTTTATTGAACCCAAATTAATGTGGTTTCAAAACAAGGTTGCATGAAAGCCTCACCAGCCAGCTGCCTTCTTCAGATGGGAAGTGGGCACCAGCTCTATAGTTTTCAAGTTGACTCAATTAATGTTATCGCAACCTGCAAAGAATGATGTTTGCACTGAAGAGACATGGAGTGCATGGCACCAATGACATTGCTGCGACATCACAATGAGCATCGCGTTCATTAGGCGAACTTAGGCGGTCACCTATGGCGCCAACCCTTGGGGGGGGGGGGCGCCAAAGAGCATCCAGATGGTACTGCAAGCAGAGCTGCTCGCAGCCCTGAAAAGCATATAGTGGGCGGCGCAAACAAGGGGGTGGAGGGTTGGAAGCAAGGCAGAAGTCGCCTAGGGTACCCACTACCCTTGCACCGGCCCTGAGTGTGGGTTAGGAGCTGGGTGGCAAGTCTGGAAACTCACAGGGAATGTGCCAAGGCAGCTAGGATCTGATCCAGGTCATTTTGGGTCAGTTGGAACTTCGCGGATGACCCATTGTGAGCCAGACCCATTCCAGTTCCAGAGGGTCTCTGGATCTGGTCAGAACCCAGTGACCCATCAGGTCTTCCTAGTATGCTGCACACTGTATTACATACCCCACCGAGTATGGGTCATTGGACAGTAGATATTTTTTCTGCAGTTGTGTTGTCTGCTGGGATGCTTTTTGAAAAACTAAAGAATGAGCAAAGTTCAGTGTTTACTTTTTGGCTCCTCTTTGGGCTTCTCATTTCAATCAGAACTGGCCTCCCTGATATCTATAGGAAGCTTCCTTTTGAGTTTTTATTTTATTTTTTCTAGGAATTTATCAATGTTTATTACAAGAACAAAAATTATATTTCATTGTAAAAATGCAGAGTCATTTTTTTCCCATTGATTTCTCCCGTTGGAATAAACACTGAACTTCTTGGGAAAAATCAAACAAAAACTGAAAACGAAGGCCGCTAGGTATATAATATAGCATCACACTAGGTATATAATAACATAGCATCATTAGCCTTCATTCGCCACTGCCGGAGATATTTCCCCTATTTTTATAAAATTAAATTAACTCATTCAGCTCATTGAAATGACAGTCCTTGACTGGAAGGTCACAGATCTTAGCCCTGTCTAGAACACGGCAGACACGGACCCGCTGTCTGCTCGCCAGATGTCTCCATTGAGCAATGGGCTAGAGTTGTTCTCATTAAGGGACTCTTGATGCAACCTCCACAATGTCCCCAGTCCCAGCTGGCTCAGGAACTCTTACCAAGGTCTCCCGCATGCCAGCCTGAAGCATCACCACCAAGTTTCTTTGTTGACCCTAAAGGGAGTTGACTGCTAAAATAATAACTTGACCCTGAAAACACATTTCTTTATTTGTGTGTGTATCTGGCTGACTCCTGGTGCATGATAGGTCTCTCTCTCTTTTATTTTTAAGAAATCTTGACTCTGAACACTCAGAAAATAACGGTGAGGCTGATTTTCAAAGGTTTTAGGCTCTTAACTCTGAGTTAGGCTCCTAAATTGGCCCTTTTGCAGATTTAACAGGGGCGAGTGCCAAAGTTTAGGATTCTAGCTTCACTGGTCTCCTAAATTTGGATTCCTAAAAAGTGGGTGGCTATAGGAGTGGGGCTAAGGCAGGGGAAAAGAAAGTTGGTGCTTAGCACTGATTTTCAGCATTAGGCATCCAACCTAGCAATCCTAAATTTAGATTAATATTTAGATAAGTATGACTGAAAATAGACATCTAAATGTAAGCACTCATTTATTTATTTAATATTGTCCTCTGTATGTTTACATATGTGTCATATGATGTCACAATCCTCAGATATAAAATCATCATCATAGGCCTTACAAGTTTTCAAGGGAACCAAAAGTTTTATGGCAACATAGTCTTGGAGATTTAAGGACTGGAAGATCTGGGAGGTAACTACACAGAGGCTACCAAATAGCTGAAGGTTTCTGTGGGAATCCGTGGTCATGACTAATCCGGGGACGACTCCTGGTAAGAGGCGCAAAAGAGATGCCCGTGAATTTCCCACCGCCCAGGACTGTTTTTGAGAGGAAACCTCAACGCCCTCGTAAGGCCCGCCAGGCCTAGGCGCTATTTCTGTCTTGCAGTCTGCGTCTGAGCTCTGGTGGCTCACTGTGATGTGCTCTGCCCCAGCCTGGATTAGCACAATAATTCCTAAAGACCAAGAAGAGACTGTGCAGGTCACCTGCAACAAAGCAGCGCTTCTGTCTGCCTGACATCATTAGCGGCCTTTTGGGGCGCGTTCCTAGCCGATAGCTGCGGTCTGGGGACTTGGAATTCATAAGTGATCCCTCCAGAAGGGGCCAGAGCGAGAGCCTCGCTGGCACATCAGGATTAGTTATTGAAATGCAAAGTCTTTATTTTAAGCAGCTTTAGGCCGTCTCTTTCTCTGGCGTAAGACATCCAGCAGCTCTGGGTCAGGAGAAGAAAGGCCTGGGGAACTGGAAACTAGTACGTTTCATTTGGACTCTGTTCACAAGGCACAAACTCTGGCAATCTTTTCATCTTGTGTCACGATGATGAAGGGAAAGACTTTAGCCCACAGCAGAACTGCCGACTCAGTGACCCAGTTTCTGGAGAGCGGATTTTTTTCTTTGAATTTACATCCTGCTGCATGATGGGATTTGTAGTCCTGCTGTTTCACACACCCAAAATGTATCAGGTGGGAAAACTGAGGATTGCTAGTTGAAACTTTTCCCAAAATGTATCAGGTGGGCGTGTCAAAAAAAAAAAAAAAAAAGCTAGGGCCGGCCTGGCGTCTGGAGGGAATCTGCTGGCGAAAACAGGAAGGGCTTTCAACCGTGGTTGCCACCAATTCTCCAGGAAAATATTCTGATGACCAAGAGCTGCTTCTGACTCAGCAGGTGCTCTTTACTGGCTTAGAGCCACAGGCTCCACAGATTAAAGACCTTGTTATTTTTTAACAGCAGATAATTTCCCCTCCTTCATTTATCATAACGAATTGATAAAGCTCCAGGGCCCTTATTTATCATTTTAACATGGATGCAAATGGTAAAGAAATGTTATTTACCTCAGGGATGGGGGGGGGGGGGGGGAGGAGGACATCTGAAGCAGCCCTCACTTACTGTTTCATTGCGCAGCATTCGCCTCTGTAAATGCACAAAAGAGGCTTTTGTCATCCCTAAGCCACGAAGGGTGGCCGATGGCTTGCAGTGGGGTGGAGGAGAAGCTTGAAGGTGTTGGAAGCCGCTGCAGCTCGTGGCCTACCGGAGGCTAGGAAGGACTTGAGCAGGCCTCTGCCTGCCATGCGGAGATGGGGGGAGGGCGCTCAGGATGAGTCCTTGGCAATGCCGCCCAAACGCCTTGAAAGCTGCCACGCGATGGTTTGTAGAAGAGCTGGTTGTGGGAGGGAGAGGCTGGGGATCAACACGTGTTTAGACTTGCTTTATTCCCTTTTCTGTCACCAGTGCAGCCAGAGCAGCGTGCAGCCATCAATCTACAGCTGGTGAAGCATGGCGGGGGGGGTGTGTGAGATAGGGTAACGTGCCTAAAGCTGCATGTCCCAGCCCACTCCACTGCCTCCTGCACACATACAGGGGCAGGGCCGGATTTAGGCACAAGCTGTAAGAAATAAGCCCTCTTCGATGTCTGGATATTAGTGTGATACTCTGGCTTTGGGGTAAAGTCCGTCACCTGGGCCTACGTGGCTCTGCGAGGCGCACCTCGTGCGTTCACGAAGAAGCTCTCGTTATATCAGAGATAGCAGCTGGATACCGATTAGCCCGTGGAAATGAAGCAACCAGCAAGACCATGGTACATCAGGGCTGGTTGCTAAGAAGGGCTGTTCTGTTCTATTTGAGATGCAAATTTCTCAGCCAGCACAGCAATAAAACTCTGGCGGAGTGAATGAATATTTTGCCTTTTGTCCTCCCTCCCTTCTTTAGTTCCATTTTGAGGACTCAGTCAGCGCAGCTTTTTTTTTTCTTTTTAATAGATGGGATACCGGGCACTGTTTATGTGATTGGGGGCAAAGAAGCTTATCACAGGAGTCCTGTGTAGGAAGGGGAGACCATGTTAATCTGCCAGATTGTTAAGAAAGCCATGATGGAAGTTGGGTAGAGAGGATGCTGGATTAGGCTCCTGAATATTTTTTGAGATTTAAGCTTTCTGGACTACCAAGGTCCTTTCCTCCGATGCCATTTGCAGTCCAGTGCCAGCCTGAAAGATTGATTTTCCTTATTAGGATGCAAAAGCGGGTCGTGTTCTAGTTTCCATGTAAATACAGCACAGACCACTGAAAAAGGCTCCAGATTGCCACAGGCTTTCCTGGTGCAGCCCAGATGGTAATGGATGGCTCAGAATTAACAGGACAGACGTTTCCATGTCATAAAAAAGCCAGGTCCAACGGGACTGGAAGCTGGAGCGTGGCGGAAGGCACACCAGTGCACAGTGCTGAGCGTTTTGTGTCTCCCCGAGTAAGATGACCGGATATAGCTCCCTGTCATTCGAGACGGGCTGAACCAGGTAGGGTTGCATCTGCAGACCTGTAGTTCCCTTTCTCAAGAACAGCTGGATGTAATTGGGCAGAAATTCAGGCCTGACGCAGCCTGGCTCATTGAGCTGTCTTGTTATCACAGAGATTTACACATTAATCTCAATAGATTGCATGGGGGGGAGGGGAGGGAAGGGGAAGAGGGCATTTCCCCGACTTGTTTTCCTCCCCATTTGAGCTTCCAGGCCCCTGCGAACCTGCCCCAGCTGCACCTACTACCATTCGTGATGGATGAGGTCTGAAGCCAAAGCCCCATTCACGTTTATTTGTTGATACCTGGAACATTTCTCTCCAATTAACCATGGCTCCCTCCGGAGCTCAGCCACGTGGGCTCCGAGCTTGACTACTAAGGTGTCCCCACCGAGCCATGACAGATTCTCCCTCTCCTCAGGGGCTGTTTTTAATGTTGCCTGATAGCACGCGTGTTGTGAACAGGGATGGATCTGAGAATGTTACGACATAGGCCTAGGCTGCCAAATTCTGAAGGGACTCCTCTGGCTGCCGCTCTGATTTCTGAGGGCAAAACCCACCACCTCCCTGGTCCTTTGCCTTTTGGCTTCATAATCTTACATCCAGCCTTGGTTTTGAATACTTTTATATCTATTCTGAGGAGAGTGATTTTCAGACAGGCCAATTTACCTGGCTCAGTAGTTTTGAGAATTACCCTCTCACGGGGTTGGGGTCTTTGCCAAGCCTTTTCAGCTTTTATTTCCTTCAGCTTCACAGGGATCTCCCTAGGTAGTTGAAGCATAGCAGGCTCCAAAGAAAATGGGAAGACTTGGGGTGGACACCTAGAAGAGACTTCCAGCAGAGGTTATAAGAGCCAAAACGATGACCCAATTCAAGCCTGCCTGGGACAGACCCAAAGGGACCTCAGTGGCAGGATAGGGGAGGGAGAAGCCCAAAGCTGCAGTAGGGTCTGTGATGGCACAGCAGGCAGGTACAAATGGGCAAACCGGGGGAGCAAATGCTCCATTTCTGCAGACATCTTCGGTTTCTATTCTCACTATTTCTCTCTCAGCTCCATTTTCAAAGGGGTTTGGATATTGCCTCAAAATGGGAGGGGAACCCTGTAAAGATGGTAGGGGATGCTCCCTGTCTTTGTGTGAGGACTTGTGAGGAGATCGAACAGCAGTTTTAGACCTGGAGAGAGCTAGACTTGTTAAAGGCTGTAATGGCATTTTATTGGACCAGCCGACTCCTGGGGGAATTCTGCACTACTGCAGAATGAGGAATTTGCGTAGAATTCCTCCTTCGCGCAATTTCCTCCCTCACCTCGCAGATTTCCTCCCTCATCGCAGTTCGTGCAGATTTCATCGCCACCCCACAGATTTCCGCCCTCACGATTTCCGCCTGTGCCGGAAAAGGATTAAAAAAAACAACCCAGAAGCATGCCACGCACGGACAGCGGCCAATCTGGGACAGCGACATCAGGTGGCGCACGGAGAGTGGGGGCATCGCATCACAGCACGGCACCGGCGGCTCGAGGAGCAAGCAGCAAGGAGGAGAAGCGGGAGAGAGAGAAGGGAGGGGAACAGAGGGGAGGGGAAGGAGAAAGAGAGAAGGGGGAAGAGAGAAAGAAGGGGGAGAAAGGAGAAGAGGAACAGAGAAGGGAGGGGAACAGAGGGGAGGGGGAAGGGAGAAAGAAGGGAAAGGAGAAGAGTGGAAAAGAGAGAAGAGGGAGAGAGAGAGAAGGGAGGGGAAGTCAGGTGGCGCACGGAGAGTGGAGGCATCGCAGCACGGCACTGGCGGCTCGAGGTAAGCAAGGAGGAGAAGAGGGAGAACAGAGGGGAAGGGGGACAGAGAAAAAGAGTTTGTTGTGAGCCAGGGGGTAGGTGTCTACCTGGGAGAGTGTGTGTGTGTGTGAGAGAGAGAGAGAGAGCTGTATGTGGGGAGACAGAACATGTGTGTGACAGATGGCATGTGAGAGAAAGCACATGTCTGATATCATGTAAGAGCGACAGTGAGCAGGGATACTCAGGTGGAGAGGTTAGCAACAACACAACTGCAGCAGTCCTTCCAGCTTGGCTCATCTGCCAGCAACTGGGAATTGTGGAACTGCTGCAGGAATGGAGCTGAGGAGACTTAAGCTTTACTCTGTAATCCTTATCTGACATCACATTCCATGCATCTATCATAAGAACATAAGAAAATGCCATACTGGGTCAGACCAAGGGTCCATCAAGCCCAGCATCCTGTTTCCAACAGTGGCCAATCCAGGCCACAAGAACCTGGCAAGTACCCAAAAACTAAGTCTATCAGGTTGGGCATCATAAGCTGTCAGCAATCCATGCAATGTACGCAAATAATAGCAAGGCAGACCGAAGCTTTAATGAATATGAATGTAAGGTTAATTACAGCAATGAGTTTTTTTTTTTAAATGAAAGCACAGAGCATTACACAGTAGCAATGTGGGTAAATTGACAAGTACTGCTGCATGGTGTCCTCCAGCAAATCAGGTTGCACTGAGTTAAGTGAAAGTTGCAGGGTTTTTTTTACAGCACTCATTGACCTCTGACGTTGACTTGGGCAACACCAGATGGTCACAGCTGTCATGACAAATTTGCATTTAACCTGCATTGCTTCTATCCATGGCAACTCAAACGGCCACTGTTTCTGGGTGTCAATCTCAGTTTGAGCGCAGCGAGGTTAAATGAGATGCCCAGGGTTACACAGTTGAGTGGTGGATAGAGGAATCCAGCTGATGACTGTAGCATGGTGCTTTTGACCCATGCATGGCTCTGCACTGAACTTTCCTACATTTCCCTGCCTCAAGCTTGTTGAAACAAGTGCAGCTGGGCACTGGATTTCAGGTGTTAAAAGTTTTGCTTTTCTCTGTGATCTTTGAGTTTTTAAATGCAAGATTATATGAAGCACTTGTGGATTTAACATTGGCAGGTACTTTATGATAAGCTGAAAGGTACTCTTGTTTTGTCTTCATTGTGCTCTTATCTAGCCAGCTTGAGTTGGCATCATGCCATAACATGCCATTTGTAGTGCATTACTGACTTGCAAAATGTGATAAGCGATGGCTGTACCTGTCACTGAACCTCATGGAGGGACAGAAAATTGAGCTGGCCTTTTGGAGCACCTGTTTGGGATGCCGTGTCAGTCACTCTTGGGTAAGTATTAATCACATCTCCTGCTTTCTGTGTTGCTCAAGGCCTTTATTTGAAATTGACAGAAGGAGGCATATGAAGCTGACCGAGGACAGTGGGAATACGTGCATGGATTCTCTACTATGTACACAGCCAAACTATAACAAAATGCACACGCCATCCCCATGGTGCGCAAGAAGGATTCAGTGGCTTGAGAGCAGTTTAGTCGTGGTCAATTATATCTGCAAGTAGGAATAGTATCATGGAGTTAAATTCCTGCCCCCACCTCTATGATGCATGATTTCCACCCAGATCCTCAACATCTGCTGCATTAATGGATCCAGTGGAACTCTTTCAAGAGTTCCAGCTGGTCCAGTCTCTGCTAAAGATAATACTCCCTTGCCAGCTGGGACTAACACTTGCCATCTAAGGTGCCATCTCGTTCCGCATTTGGGAAACCCTGCACCGACATGGCTGTGCCTTCACAGAAGCATGAGAGAGATTTAATGAACGAAATCCCAGCTTCCATTCAAGCGGGGAGGATGAGTTCATTGCGCACAAGAGAATCCAGATGTGCTAGCCGAGCGGCATCCAGTTTGCCACTGCACAAGTTTAGTTTATCGGGAGATAATGAGCGACCAGCCTGAGCAGGGGAGGTTGGTAATGAGCTCTGAGGCCAGAAGATGCTCAAAAGCCTGAACACATTCCTCCAGCCCCTAGGGATAATTATGAAATAATCTTCTCTGTGTTTGTCAGGTCCACACACGAGCTGCTGGCTGTCCACTGCAAGAGAACTAATTAGTGACTATGTGGCAATTGCCAAGGGCTTAAGGCAAGAAAAGGAAAGTTTGTAAAACGTAAAGCAAGCGTGGAGAAGCTGTGATTGGAACGACTCGTGGCATCTTGAAAACCCTGGAAAAAAAAAAAAAGATCCGCTCCTGAGGTTTCTTTCTATGCCAGTGTTTAATAAGAATGCATGTTGTGCCTGTAATATAGGGGGAGCAGGGCCAGAAAGGAGGAAGCACGAGGGAATGGCAGTGGCTGGGCTGAAGAGCAGGCCGACGTGGTGCAGAAAGCAGTGGGATGAGAACATAGAGCAATCAGGGTTGGGGGGGACTAGACAGCTCTTTGGCATAGGGGACAGGACCATCCAGGCCTCGCTTTGGCCCATCGCCTGCACGAGGTTGTAGCTGTGAGAGGCAGGCAGGGTGCAGAGCAGGGTTTGCTCCAAAAGGCCTATGAGATGAGACGTAAGGACTTAAATGTGAATACCCAAGAGCAGGGGAGAGACAGAGGTGCGATAAGAGAGATTTAAATTCCTGGAAAGTAGTCATGATAACGCAGACCTTTTCCCAATGGAAAGGCAGTTGTAGAAATTAAGAGGCAATGATATGAAGCTCCAGAGGGGCAGACTCAGGGATGTCAGGGGTGGTGATGCCTGTAATGCCTTCCCAGTACAAGTGCTATAGACTAAAATGGTATTAAAAAAAAATATGGAAGTTTGTGGAATAAACACAGAGAAGCCCTTACTTGCAATAAGTAAAGCGATAGTGTACGTATGACCTAGGGTCAGCACAGGCCATGGGGGTAGCCAAAGGTTAAGCTGCACAGAGCCGCAGTTATGACCATAATCATAGTGGTATGATAGCAAAGGGCTTTTAAGAAAGTATTAGCAGTGATAGGGCTGTCTTGGGCTTCCACGAACAGCACTTAGTTAACCTGCACAGAGGGGTAGTTAGCACCTGACAGCAATGCTTTGGCTACTTCGGGACTTTTGGATACCCTGCACGGAGTGTTGATGGTTAAAAAAAAACCAAACAAAAACCCTTGAGTGAGCAAAGGGAAGGTGGATGGTTTGCACAATGGCTTCACTGGTTCTGTGGATTACGGGGAAGCCTGGTAATAAGATTTGGAAGGGGACCCGGGTGTTGCATTTAATAGAGAAAGATGACAAGGGCCTGACCTGGCCTACCGGTGGGGCTGGTGGAGGCCTTCACCATGACTGATTTTGGTAGGAAAAGATGCGGGACAGGGGAAGCTGGTGTTGGATTGAGTGTGGGAGTTCAGATGCTCATCTACCCTAAGTGAAAGAAAAACCACTAGGCCAACGGGAGGGGCCAGTTTTGTCCTCTTTTCTGCCACCGTTTCTATTCAGCAGGCTGGTAAGCAGAGAGCTGACTGCACCCTGTTGTTCAGCAGAACCTACGCAGGCAAGCATTCAGCTGAATGGACCCGGCTAACGTTAGGATCACTGATTTTCTGAGCAGACTTACCCAGCTACCCTTACCCTAGCAGTGCTTCCCGGCTAAAATGTAGGCACGCCCCATGAAGATGTGTGCCGTTGATGTCTTTATTTCACTCTCTAGCAATAACTGAAAGAGCATAAGATCAATTAAATCATAATAACAAACCCAGTTTGCCCCTAATAAGTATATTAAATATATTACCCCTTACAAAGGGCTTTCTTGCCTACATGGTGGAGGGCCCATGGCTCCAGGGCATCAGAAGTGATGTCAGGCCTGTTTTATTTTGGGAGGGGGGTATTTGTTTTTGGTTCAATTCTTGTTACAAACTTTTTCATGCTAAGAAACTCCCAGCATGCTTTGCCACAAGATTTTGGGAGGGGGTGGGGGAGGGAGAAGGCATGAAACAGGGAAACCAGGGTGGCTTGTCTATTGGCTTCCATGGTGGTCACTTTTACCGTGTGAAGGTTCTTGCAGTTTTTGGGTTTTTTTCCCAGACACTACATCTATGAATGGAACCCGGAGGCGCCAGAGTTGCTTTGAATGAGGTGGGCGGTTCAGTAGGTTTTAATGCTCTGGGTGCAGATAACAGCAGTCTGAAAGGGCTGCAAACACAGAAGACTGGAATAGATGCCAAATTGGGTACATTACAGCTGCAGTAACCACAACAAAGAAAACCCAATGCATCATCCCTCACACAGGCCGTCTCGACTGTATAAATACAGGGAGCACGGTGTTATCATGGTCAACAGTTTGCAAGCAGGCCCAGCAGGTGTAATAAAGCAAGCGGGCTACACTGCTTGGACCCCTGGTGATAATTGTTCAGGCAATCCAATCTGTCTCATAACAGCAGAAAGGGGGGATGAATGCTGTTCACCCGAGGGGCTCAGCCGTGGTGCTATGCACTACCCTGCAAAAGGTCCCCAGGTCGATCCTCACGTTGTCGGGGCTTCCATTCCCTGGGTCAGCCAGGGCAGGGGTGCTGCGGGGGCAGCTTTCACAGGCCCTGGCAGTGGGAGGGTCGTGGTCATGGCTTAAGGATAACGCCTAATGGGCAAGAGTCAGGGTCTGTGACTGCAGGTTTAGGGTGGGATTGGTGGTGCATGGCCCCCAGCCCAGGACCATTCCTGCAGTAACCAGACTAAGGATGTTGGGCTAGGGACGTAAAACAGGGCTCACAGCTGGAAAATGCAGCTCTTTACTAAAAGCTCTTAAAGAGGGAAATTTGAGGAGGGGAGCAGTACTATAGTGAGTTTTGGTTTTGGATAATTCACGGGCTGATACAGTAAAAATCGCGGGAGAGCGGGCGAACAGGCCACTCTCCTGTGCCCGCGATACAGTAAATTAATTTATTTAAATTAGGGTCCACGGCAAAAAGAGGCGCTAGGGACACTAGCGCGTCCCTAGCGCCTCTTTTTGGACAGGAGCGGTGGCTGTCAGCGGGTTTGACAGCCGATGCTCAATTGTGCCGGCGTCAGTTCTCGAGCCCGCTGACAGCCACGGGTTCGGAAATCGGACGCCGGCAAAATTGAGCGTCCGGTTTTCAACCCGCGGACCCATTTAACATTTTTTTTTTATTTTTTTTTTTTTAACTTTTGGGGCCTCCGACTTAATATCGCCATGATATTAAGCTCATCTGTCCCCGAGATTTAACAGAACAGGATGCGATCGGTTACGTACAGGGCAAGGAGGGAGGAGGGCAATCTTATGGGCTTCAGGGAGCAATGGCCAGAACCTTAAGGGAAAAAATGGGTTGGAGCTGTTAGAGGTTGCAAGAAACAAAATCAAAGACACAACTGCAACATCGCGCTCGGCTTTGACAGAATTGGATTCAGACGACAAACAACACTGGGCTCCCACCTTTACGGTCAGAGGAGGTACTGATACACAGAGATTAGGGATAAGGACAGGACTGCTTTGATGGCCGTCCAAAAACAAGTTCAAGCAGCGTTTCAAGGTGGCGGCTCAGTTCACCCCCTAAATATGCTGCTAGCAGTAATTTTGGGTTAGGTTTGTCAGTTGCTTGATTTTGCTTGCAAATATTGCTTCCCTTAACAAAAGGCAAGGGGCTAACTTACACAGAGCGGCAGTTACTACCCTTAATAGAAACATTGGAGTAACCTGCATGGAGCGGCAGTTACTGCCATCAGAAACTTGCTGGGCAGACTGGATGGGCCATTTGGTCATTTTCTACCATTGTTACTATGTTAAGAAAACATATTCTGAGGATTGCAGTGGGCAAGTGTTTGCCACTTGTGCCTTGACCCATTGTATTCTCAAGTTAGCCAAAGCTTTGGGACAGGTTTGGAAGCTGTGAGTGAGGAATCTTTTGGGAAAATGAAGCTTGCGAACTCCAGGCAAGCGTAACTTTTGTTGGATCATGTGCCCCTTTGCTGATATATCAGTTTGCCTTCACTTTCATTACTTTTGGTGACTAGCTAGCCATAGGCCATAGGGGGCAACTGGAGTCCTGTTGCACTAATGCGGCCCATGGTCCCTGAGAGAAGTTGGAACTACAAGTCCATAGATGCAGTGGGAGTAAAACCAGGACCGGCTCGACCTGTCCCTGATGACCTGGAGTTACTGCATGCAGCATAATAATGAAAGGAAAAAGTGATATATATATATATAGATATTGAGTGCTGAAGATATTTCCCCTCAGGCAAATAGAACTTACATTTTCTTAAATTTCTACTGCATTAATGATGTCATTACTCATTATGTTATTTTTTTTTAGTGGAAGTCTGTTTTATTATTGTAATTGTGTATGATTTTATTGTACATTGCTGAGATCTTTAGATTGAGCGTTTTCTAAATTCTTAGAAATAATAAAAATAATAATTCGTCATCCATCCCATAGCTTTTAAATTGGAAAAAAAAAAAAAAAGAGAGACACATCTCTTCTGTTCACCTGTTCCCGGAGTGATTAAGAGTCCCATGGTTAATGGACCTATTTATAATAGCAGCTGTGTGTGTGTGTTAACTTGAGCCTTTCAATTTGTATTCTGCAAAAAGCACAAACCCTCTCACTCTCTGGGTGGCATCCACCAGGAAAAAGGATTTGGAATTTTAGTCCTGAGGAAGCCGTGTGGCACAGGCTTTGCAGAAGCAGGTGGCAGCAGCTGTGGACGCCTGCATCAGACGTGGAGATGAAATATCCTGGGCTCCATCGGATGGCAGTGCTGAGCTTCCCTGGGCCAGAAAGCCATCGAGCTGGCAAGAGGCTAGCCATGGTCCAACAACATGCAACGCGTGGCTTGCGCGTGCCAGGCCTTCGCAATGCCATCCTGTTGAAACGGTGCCCTTTTTTCCTGATGAACAGATGCAGCCGCAGACTGCACCACTTACGGGACCGTTGATCCTGATTTTTGGGTATGCCAGAGGCTGTGAGAGCCTCTTTACTGGCCCAATGAAAAGTAATTATGCGTAGGATGATGCTGGCTGTCCTCTCTTCAGCTGTGTCCGCAGCTCCGAGAAAGACTGCAGCTTTTATACTCCTAGAAACCCATTCCTTGAATAAGTAACTTTAGTCCTAGCTTACTAGGAACGGGAATTTAACTAGGTATTGAGGTGATATACTGCGATTCCATTGAGAAGTATCAGGCACTTTGGTGGGTTTTAATTGAAGCAGGGCATGGCAAGTGCAATAAATAATAATCCATGGCCTGCCAGAAACCCCGTGTTTGCTGACATGGAAGCAGCCCTGGATAAGGCTTCGCGTTCCAGAGGGAGGGTGCTGCTCCAGAGAATGCCTGCCGGCAGCTGCTCCAGAGAATTTCCTTTGGTTGAGGGTGCTGAGCTGACTGGGGAGGATCTGAGGGGGCAGAAAGCAGGAGACTGCAGGTCAAGGAGCTGGACCTGTTGCCTCCAAGGGCTCTGAAGGCAAGAGAGAGAGGGTTTTAAATCTGGCCCTGAAGGTCACTGGAAACCACAGAGACGTCTGCACGATGGGTGCAATGTGGTTGTGTCACGTGGCCACATTCTGGATTAACTGACAATGCAAATCTTTTTCTGCATGGACCATTGTGCAGTGCATTACAGGAGGTCACCTGTGACATTATCACGACATGGACTACTGCTGTCAGCTTGAAGCTCTCAGTGTAAAGATGGAGTTTGCATAGTCATAGATGATAGAAGCAGCTTTTAAAGGTTGTAATTTGGGGGGTGGCATGGGTAGAGTGTAACATGATCCCCAGTCTCCTGTAATTTTAGGGGGGGGGGGGGGAAATCCCTTTATTCCTAAAATCTGGAACTTGGCTGCTTGCCCTATGAACCAACAGCAGCTCCATTTCACTTGCATTCAGGCAGAGTTTATTTTTAGGTCATCCGTGAAAAGCTGTGAGACATGACGACAGCTGCCGCACTGCTGTTGGTAGGTTTGGTTCTATGGGCATGAGAAGCTGTACATTTTCTGCATGATAAGAGAATTTGAGTCCATAGCCTGGACGAGTTGTGCTAGTGGCTTGAGGTTGATAATGAACAGGATAGGTGACAGTAAAGTCTGGCAGTACCCTAAACGTCAGGGCCTGTGATGGGGAATGTGGGGCTGTTAAACTGTATGAATTGCTGTCTGCTAGGAAAGATTTGAACTAGGCTAATACCCGCCCCCGTGCCTGTCTCTGGGAATGTGACAGCATAATCGTATGAGCAGCAGTAGCAAAAACGCCCGTAGCACCAAGACTGAGGCAAAAACTCCTGGCAAGGGTGTTGTGGAGGTCATGGAGCAGGGAGATGAGGACTGGCTTTGTCCTAACCCTGGACTGCTAGAACGCTAACCAGTTTCTCTAATCCAGCTAGTGACTGACTTGTGTGCATACTTACCACGCTGAACCAAATCCTTGGGTGGCAGCCTTATCATAGTTTTGAGGCTGTCCCAAATAAATCTGCATGAGACGTACTTGCATGCACAGGATGCAAGTACATGTAAACAAGTCATTTTTTTCCCCCACTGATTTGCTCCTGTTTTTGTTCATTATAACAAACACTGATAAATTCCTAGGAAAAAAAATAAAAACTGCAACCCACGGTCCCTGCCTACTGATTAAGGACAGCTTAGACATGAGATTGTCTAGGGCAGTGTTTCTCACCCTTGCCTAGAGGCAGATCCCATCAGATTTGCAGGATGAAGGCAGCTGGGCCCAAGAGGGGGATGGGAAATACTGATCTAGGGTGCTCCCAGCAATTCAGCTGAGAACCACTGAGGAGGGGGGGGGGGGGGGGGGGGGGGGGGAGCACCTGTGCCTGCTGGCACTGAACTGAATCCATAGCGGCCTAGCATGGGAGTAGCACAGCACCAAAAGCCCCCTTTTTTTTTTGTTTTCTGAAAGTATGGAGACGGCGCCCCCTCATCCATCACTGCCTCCTTGGCAGCCCACCCCAGCAAGTGAAGACAACCTTTCACCCCGGCTCCGGCCATGCACCCAAGCTGAAAAGGGGCAGGGTTGAGAGGAGGAGAGAGGGAGGGAAGCACACTGCAAGCTTTGGATATTATTCAAACAAACAGTCGAGGTTCAGTTGATTTGGGAAAAATAACAAAGAAGCCTCCACCCCTGAGAGGGGCTAGCGCGGTCTTCCTCGGGAAGGGATCGCTCCCCAAAAGTACCAGCCCTTTAACCAGCTAACCTGCTCTGCCTCGCTAGGAGTAGGAGGAGGGCTGCGACAGTGCGTGCAGGTTAGGACGCGGTAGGGAGGGGGCAGGACAGTAAAGCGGGGAGCGCACTGCGCCTGCGGATTAGGCACGCAAGGACGAGAGGCCACGCCCATCCATTCTCCGAAAGCCGGGTGCATAGATAACCTGCATCCTTGCAAAGTATGGCGATATTTGGAAACTGCACCCTGCTCACGTCTAGTACAAGTACAAGACTGAGAGGGGTGGGGGATAAGGCAATCCTCCTCTCCCCCGTGATTGCAGAAGGTGGCATCCTCTGAAATGGCTATGAAACGTTTTAGGATAATAGCCGCGTAGTTCGCACTAGCCGCATAGGGGGAGTCCCTAGAGACATTTATCGAAGGAAACTAAAACAGCAGCAGTCAGCATTCAGTAAACAGTAGGTGGGGTAGAGAGAAAGCACGCGCCAGCTTTATCCCAGCTTGGGACCTGCACCATTTGTTCCTGCTTTTTTCGGGGGGGGGGGGGGGGGGGGGGGGGGGGGCGTCCTTTGAAAATTACATCCCCATGTGCAATTTTAAAGCTACATGTATTATTTCCTTCTACTGCCACAGACACAGCTCCAGGTCCATCTTTAGAACATAAGAACATGCCATACTGGGTCAGACCAAGGGTCCATCAAGCCCAGCATCCTGTTTCCAACAGAGGCCAAAACCAGGCCACAAGAACCTGGCAATTACCCAAAACACTAAGAAGATCCCATGCTACTGATGCAATTAATAGCAGTGGCTATTACCTCAGTAGTTATAGTTATATTCCATAGCATCTACCCATTGATGCCTGTTATATGTAAGGGCTCCTCCCATAAATTATTTATATGTTGCCTAGTTCATCATATTATATTATATTATCTGTTATATGTACGGGCACTGCCCAATGGTTTTTTGTTCACTGTGAACCGATACGATGTGCGAACGGATATCGGTATAAAAGAAATGTTAAATAAATAATTTTTTTATTTAACATTTATTTAACATTTCTTTTATACTTTTATAAATAAATTTTTTATTTATTTATTTATTTAAAATTTTTATATACCGACATTCATCCAGGATATCACATCGGTTTACAGTGTAACACAACCAAACGCCAAGCATAACCAAAATAAATAAATAAATAAACAAACAAACTTGATTAATAGCCGTTAAAGGACTTCTCCTCCAAGAACTTATCCAAACCTTTTTTGAACCCAGCTACCCTATTTTATCTCACTGGAAAGCTGCAGGTACGGTAGTTGATCCCCACACCTAGATTTTGGGTGAGGAAAGGTTGGGGCAATTCTTAGCTGAATTACCAGGTTACATGAACTATTAATCCATGGAAGTGGCTCTCATACTGTGTATGTATATATATATATGAAACATGTTCACACATACACACACTCTAGCCCAAGGGTCAGCCTTATCAACCCCCCCCCCCCCCCCCCCCCAATTTAAGATGGATGTAACTGCACTGGCAAAGTTTATCAGAACCATGGGAGTGAAATTAAAAGGTTATGCTGACAGGATTTAGTTAATATTTCCAACAAAAGATCCAAATGAAGAGATAACTAAGGCAGATCCAAGAGTGGATGGCTCCAATAAGATGATATTAAATAGAGCCAAAACAGAGCTGCTGTGCGAGAGTCGTAATATCAGAATGGAAAGAGCACCTGCTATTCAGCTAAAGGATCAGTTCTACCTCTGCAGTCCAAGATGAAAGATCTGGGGGTGGCAGTGAGTACAGAGTTATCATTTAAACACTAGATTAAAAAAAAAAAAAAGTGCTGAAAGGTTAGTGTAAGTTAAGACATACGACCACTCTGCTATATTTTGTACAAAAATAATTTTAGAGCAGTTGTGCAGAGGCTGGTTCATTCAATGCTAGAGTATTAGGGATGTGCATTTATTAATTCCCTTTCAGCAGTATGCATGCACCTCACCACCTTTATGATACAGAAAAAAAAATAGATGGTATGCCTATTATCTCATTTAAAAAAGTGCATGCATACTATGTTTTTTACGTGTACTATAAAGTGAGCGAGGTACACACATACCGCCGCAACAGATATAATAAGCGATAAGGATGTGCATTTCTTACATAATCTTGTCTAATAGATTACCTTTAAAAAGCCTATGTGTGGTGCAAATCTTCCCAAACTCAACGGCTAGAAAGTTGCTCTGAGAGCCTCTCTCACTCCTACTTTACCAAACCTCCATTGGTTTCCTATACTGCAGACAGCAAAATTTAAATACCTAATGACAGGATTTAAAGCTCGTCAAGATGCTGGTCCCAAATACCTGCCGTATCAATCCCCTATAAGCCTGGAAGATCACTAGGTGCGTTAGAACAAGATATGTTAACTTTATCTTCTGTAAAAATGTGTCAGATATCCAGTACTCTGAAAAGGGCCTTTTCTGCCCTCAGAACATTTTGGAACAGCATTCTAGGTGTTTTGTAAAAGGAAACACACAAAGCATCTCTTCCAAGAAGCTTTTCAGATTTAACTAAAGCTAATGTGGGCCGGTTGCTGTCCTTTCAAGGTACATTACAGTGAATTTTAGGGCTTGTTATTTTTGTTACATTTATGTTGTCCTATTAAGTTTATGTATGTTTTATATGTATTAGACATTTTTTTGATTACTGTTATGTACTCTGCATCGGACAGCATTACTGAGAGATTGCAGAATATATATTTTATAAATTCATGAAGGGAGAGAATATATTTCTGAATTGAAAAGTTTTGTACACATTTGTCAAGAGCACATTCTCGAGAAGGCATTAAGATGGCAGTAATTGTGTATAAAAATGAACAAGAGTGTCACACAATTACAAAGTGACCACTGTCTATGTCCAAGAAAACAAAATTAAAAAAAAAACCTTTTATTAATATAGAGGCCAACTTTATCAAAAGTTTGACGCTACACTGCTTTAAGTGTCATAGCCAAGGCCAATCACTCAGTTTGTCATTTTTTTGTTGACAGCTTGATGCGTGATACAGAAACCGTATTTCTTTGTTGGTCACATGTAAGAATTTGACAAAAAAAATTGCATTTCCAGTCCATAAGCAGCCTTTAATGCACATGTTGCATACTAGCATAACAGTAGCACATACTTTGAACTTAAGCTGTGGAGGAGGTAGACCAGATGATATCAAAGTTGACAAATATTCAGAATGGCAACATATGATAATGGTTTGTTCATGTTAACAGCTGTTATGTTGCTGTCCACAGATGTTGCATAAAATTGAAGACTTTATAAATAGCCTCTTCTGTGGGTAGATTTTATAGAATTTGCTCATTTAATAATATATTTGCTTCCTCATTTCTTGGTATTAATAAGACACTGGAATGAAGAGTAAGAGGTCAGAATTTGTAGAACATATCATCCAGTATGGTTATAGTTAGAAACATTTTAAATTACCAATAATAGTTTAGCGTATTTATTTGTAATGTGGGTTGTTTGAATAGTGGCCATAGTATTGGATGTGTTGTGTTTGATTTGTATTTTGCCTCTTTTTTTAAAGATAGGACTTGGTAAAGGTTACCACTGAGGAATCTGAATTTTCTGCCAAATGCTAGGTTATTGTTCATTAGGTTGTTTAATTCTTATTGATCAATTCCAGTGCTACTAAAGGAATCATAGATGCTTCATCCCAAATGCGTTCATCAATAGCTTTCAAGAATTCTTTGTCAGTATTTAAATAGATTAATTTGCCTTTACATCTGGAATCCAAGTCAAACATGTTGTGTGCTATTTGTCCAGCAGTTAACAGAATTCCTGCTATACCTGTCCAAGCCACTGAGACAATATTTTTACCTGAGTTTTTGAGATAAGTATTTATATTAAAAAAAAAAAGTCTTCCCTGTTTACCAGGTCCATCAATAAAGAAAAGACAGTGAGAATAGTCAGTTTTGGCATTGGGTTTGATGGTGTCAAAAACATTCCACTGATTAGGAGTGAAGAAATGAATTTTTTCAGTTTTCTATGTTCATTATTTAGAATAAATGTTTTTAAATCATAAATATTGTAATCTACGCGTTGTCGTCCTAAGTCTAAATGATTTTCCATTTCATCATTCCTCTGCACGTGTTCTTTGAACATCTGCCATAAATCACATCAGTGGTGAGCAGTAGGTAAGCTAAGAACCTTTGCATTGCTTAAGGCCTCATGGATGCCTATCTCCTGCATAATAGTGATTTTACTAGAGTTATTACCAAATCCTTTAAATACTGCCTATGATTCTTTTGTGTACTTCTAAAGAATTATAATTTGTTACACCTTTTGCATCTTCAGGGAGTGTTTAAGAAGAAACATTCAGTGTCTGCAGGGGAAACAGCAAACGTAGCCTATGATGATTTCTTTGCAGTGCTGTATATTCCATTGTCTCTATCATTGCAAGGATAGCGCAGTGGTAACTGTAAACAGGTATGCTATCTGGTTTAATTCAGAAAAGGCTGCCTGCATTGTCCTTCCTCTCCTTGTTGCTGTACATTCCTGTTCTTTTTCTTCAGTAAACAGAACACGTGGCAAGACAGCATGATTTAGACCATGGATTGGCATTTCCAATAAGCTCCAAATGGCTTCCACAGAACTGACATAATGGGTATTTACTTAATCAATTTCATTTGTAGAGCTGCTGGCCAGTATACTGTGTTCTGCTTTATTATCTGACTTCTAGTTCTGTCATGAACTTTTATTTGTGCATTAGAAAATGGTATTTAAAAGCCATGACTGAAGCACAGGATTCAACAGGGATGTATATTCAACACATGCCTACCTCGCCGACTTCTAGTACATGTGGGGAAATGGAGAGCATGTGTGTATTTTTAATGAGACACATGTATACTCTGTTTTTCTGTGTGTCCCAGTGAAACAGATGTAACGAATGCACAACCCTAGTACTCAACATTCATGTAGAATATCATTTTTGAGTAATAAATATCCATGGTATGGTACCACCATTGAATTGTTGACAAATTGAACCTGGAATGCCCCTGACCACATAATATAAAATATCTGCTGCTATAAAGCCTTTGGTCAGAGTTATGAAAATAGCATATTAGGATTAGCTGTAAAAGTAATGAGAAGATCTAATCTTACTTTCTCACGTGCGATCCTGGTAAAAGTGCTGCATTAAATGGGGCAACTGTGAAAAGAAGGCTGAAGGCACTGCCAGCTCTCGTTTTATCTCTTCCAGTAGTTCATTGGTTAAACCATGAAAACTGTGTGAAATAATCCCTGATCCTGTTTAAAATAATTCAGGATCTGCCAGAAGATGTTTAGAGCTATACAGGCCAATATTTAAAAAAAAAAATCCGGGCTCCTAATTTCAGCTAAATTCAGGAGCATCATTTTTCAGCTGAAAATGTATCTAAATGCAGGTGCCTAGTGCTGAAAAGCAGTGCAAAATTCCTAACATCTCCCCTCACTAGCACCCACCCCTGTAGCCACTCACTTTTTAGGAGCCAAATGTAGATATTCAGTCCTACTAAATTTTCAGAAGATCATTAGCCTCCTAGCTAATTAATGTCCCTAATATTGTCCAGCATTATGAGTTTCTTAGTTTTATAGGATACGAGATCAAAGAACTAGCTGCATTCTCCAAAGGGGAATAGCAGTGCAAACATCATTGGCTCGCCGTGCGCATCAGTACCTTTATATTGATGTTGGGGATAGACAACTCCATCAACTCTTCAGGACTAACGCTGCTCTTTCCCGTCACAATATCAGCAGCCACCTCGTAAATCACCTTTTAGCATCTCTCCAATAAATAAATGAAGATGCATTTATGATCGTGTTGTCCGATAAAGTTTGTACACGTTGAAGTCTTGCTGGATAAAGATTGTTGCTCATTTTTCCTGTTGTGGTTTGAAGCAAAGGTTGACAATTTTTCACATTCAAAAGTTCAACATAGTTGGAGTATTATAAATATACACCTGGCCATGGGGGATACCTTTGCAGCTAGAATGCTTGTAGCAGCAGGTGCATAGTAGCCACACCTCCCTCGAGCGTCTTGTCTTGCATGGAAGGATGCCATAGCAAATCCATCATCATGTAGATTATGTTCCTTTGATAATGTTTTGCATTTGCATTTTGTTTAGGAAATGTTTTACTTGTTCAGAATATGGTAAAGGTATGACTCATGTCATCAACTGTATGTAATGGTTTTCCTCAATATTAACATGAAACATCACTTAGGGCTCTGTTTCATTTGGACATTCTTTTATTAAGCAAGCTTACTGCTATTATGTATGCTGCACTTATTGTGGTATCATATTGTATTCATTGACAGAGAAAATACTGAGGGATCGCAAGAGGCACACCGGTATATCTAGGGGGTGCCTTTCAGCTTTTCTCTGACTCCATCTGCTGGAGGGGAGGCACAACCCAGCAGTCTGGACTGATCCTGGTACGTACAGGGAATGGTTTTCCTCAATATTAACATGAAACATCACTTAGGGCTCTGTTTCATTTGGACATTCTTTTATTAAGCAAACTTACTGCTATTATGTATGCTACACTTATTGTGCTATCATATTGTATTCATTGATTAGAGGACCTGCATTTCAGTCATGTCTTGAACTCTTTTTCATTCAATGGCCTCTGAATGCCAGAGAAAATATAACAATGTATTTTAATAGTCTGAAATATTATAGGTTGTTTTTTTTTGTTGCTCATTGACAAGCAAGTCAATTAATATTGAACTTTATTTATGAATAATCTGTATGGGTAAACCAAAAGGAAAATAAAAATGTACAATTATTGCCTACAGTTGGTGTCTGTGCATCTGGCTTGGTGAAAACGCATGCCGAGATGTTCTTTTAGTTTTGCAGGGGTGTTGGTGGGAGTAGTTATATGTGATGGGATATCAGGATGTATAGGGGGTATTGGGAGGTGGGTTTTTGGGATGGTGCATGACAATGTGGGTATTAAGAGTGGTTTGGTTTGAGGTTGGGAGAGTTTATGGGTAGGATTGGTGTGGAGGTTTGGGTGTGGTTACCAGCATATGTGCAGATGACCGTTGACTGTTTTTGGTGGAGTGGGGGGGGGGGGGTGAGGGGTTAGTTGCAGTGGGGGCAGCATGGGAATGTGTGGGGCTACCTTTATTCTTGCTTTGTGTATTGTCTCTCTTCGGCAGCTCTGCTTTGCACAAATCCATTTTCTCATTTGGCTGGAGTTTGTGCTCCTTGGCTGCAGCTCTCCTCATGGGTATAGCAGAGCCGCTGAAGTGTGCGTTTTCCTCCTGTCCTAAGACAGTAATTGGCTCCCTCCCCTGAATCATTGGTTGACAGACAGGTACTTCTCTGTTTAAGAACTCCCTTAGAAACAGACCTTGCTTTTGATCTTTATTCCATGAATGTCTTGGCATCTTACGAGTAGAACCAAAATTGTGATGATCTCAACATAACTCAAGCTAACGCATGTGTTGCTGTTTCAGTTCTAAATCGGTCAGTTTATCAGAAATATACAACATACAAAGTTCAACTGTATTAAAACTGCCATTTCCTTCTCATCAACATAAATGAAACCCTATTGTACAGCTGAGATTCCATTACCTTGAATTTTTTGCCCGAGCATTAGCATCCTATTGTGTTGGCACTGGGCAGGGGTCCATGGATACACCCCACCCACTAAGGAATTATTATTCATTTAAGTGCTCCTCCAATAATGTACGACACAGGCTTGCAAACCTTTAACATGACAGGCATCTTAACTCAAGCTAAGCCAGTTTCTATCCCAAACGCTTTCCTCCCCAACATTAGGCCTCCGTTCCCAAACCCGAAGAGTTTCCAGCCCTTTGTGGGTTCCCCAGTCTTACAATAAATAAATAAATAATGCCTGGGGCAGCTAAGCTTTCTGCCCTCCTCCCTGCTCCCTTCCCTAGGCACTGGCAGCAGAAGCGCTAATAGTGGAGGGGTAAGACCAAGCCATGTTGCAGAGACTCAGCTCTGCCCAGCTTCCGAACGTGATCTTCCAACGCTCACTGCAATTTTCAAGCACCTTTAAGAAGGCCTGGGAAAGCTGCAGTGAGCAGTGCGGACTTGTCAGTTTCGTTTTCTCCAGAGGTTTGTTCAGACTTCTCTCTTAGGAAAATGGCAATAAATGCAGCAAGGTTGTGATTTTGTCCCCACATCACCCGAGGATCAGGTTTAACATTTTCTCCATAGACAAGGAATGGGAGGGACCCTAAATGTTCTCTCCTGGCACCACTTGTGCTCAGCTCTTTCGAGTCTGAACTTGAATACACATCTTGGCATTTTCGTTCCTGTGCCTAGGGATATTAAGACTTGCCACGACCCTCACTTCACGGCGGTGGCTAGGATCTATAAAAGGCCATCATTCCCAGCTGGTACTGGTAACCCATGCCACCGTCTGTACCCCCCTTACGGGGCAGTCTTCTGGAAGATGAAAAACAGCAGAAGCTCCTCCGCATGGGGTTTCCGGCAGAATGCTCTACTCGCGCTGATATCGTCTGGATATTTACAGCTACTGCTGAGCGAAACAGGTTTCCAGCTTTGCTTTGTAAAACCCCCAAGCTGCTCACCACTGCGGCAGCATCGGTCACCATCTTCTCCTGCGGGGCTGCACAGGGCACATCAGCAAGGCTCCAAGTCGCCCCCCCCCAGACCACAAAGGACCCTTTTGTGCGCAGGTCTTGAAAGAGCAGACTGGGCAGCGTAGAGACGGCTGGGGTAGTGGGGGTGTTCTGTTTTGGCAATGCTGGTCAGCAAGTCAGCAGGCACGGGGGCGGAGGAGCCGGCAGTCGCACAACCCCTGTACAAACCCCTCCGCCATAGCCACTGCAGAAGGCAAGATGGAGGCAGGAAAAAGAATACTGAGAACCACGGCGACGCCATCAGATGCTTGGCACTGTGTTCTTTTTTTTGTTTTTTTTTTGCTGTAGTTGCGTTTTTATAGTTTTAGTTTTCTTGAGTAGTAATTGTTTTATTATCCACAGATAGCTTTAAGCTCACAGTTCAGGTGCACGAGGCAGGTTTGGCACGACCGTACAAATGCGTTGTTCTGACCAGCTGGGCCGATGCTATCTCGTCTCCAGGGCTTCCAGGTATTCCAAGGCTGTGTCATAGCAGAAGTGATACTGTTCCTAGAGAGAGAGAGCAAAAAGAAAGCATCACTGCTGTGCCACACCCACTAGATACTGGCAGCCGAGCATGCCCCGTGGGCCAGTGAGGAGGGGCTGCATGTAAGACATAATGGGAGAAGACAAGACATGCCTTGGCCTGTTGTAAGCATGTTGTAATGGCTGGGTCACTGCAGTTGTGTGTTGGCAAAATGAATACGGGAAAAAAAAAAATCACGTCATGGGAAGAAAATTTGTAAAAACATTACTACTTATAATTCTATAATTCTTAGGGCACTGCTAGTCATATGCATCTTCCAACACTCACTGCAATTTTCAAGCACCTTTAAGAAGGCCTGGGAAAGCTGCAGTGAGCAATGTGGACTTGTCAGTTTCGTTTTCTCCAGAGGTTTGTTCAGACTTCTCTCTTAGGAAAATGGCAATAAATGCAGCAAGGCTGTGATTTTGTCCCCACATCACATTCTTAAGGCACTGCTAGTCATATGCAGCAATGTACAAAATAGCATCTACACACACATTCCCCCCCCCCCCCCAAAGAGCTTACAATCCAATTGGGTGCCTGAGGCAATGGGAAATACTTAGCCAAGGTCACAGGGAACATCAGTGCGAGAAATAGGATTTGAACTCTGGCTTCCCTGGTTCTCAGCCCACTGCTCTCTGCCTTTACCCATTATAACATCATTACAGTGCTACAGGCTGTAATGTTCCCAGGCACTGCAGCACTTCTCGGGCGCTGGCAACATCAAGACGCCGCCATTGGCTCTGTCCCCAGAAATCACCTCACATCTGTTGCAACGGCTGGGAATCCAGCCCTCTGCCATGTCTTAATGCTGCATTAGAAGCAGGAGCTTTGCCAGGTGGCTCCATTTTTCAGGGCAAGGCTGCTCCAGTCCTGGTTTAACTCCACTGCATGTAGGGACATATAGTTCTGGTTTCACTAAGACAAGGAGGATGATCATGTTGAAAGCGGGAGACAGAGGAAGGGACAAAAGGGCACACAAAACAGAAAGACTGGATGCCACTTACCAAGCTCTCCACCATATTTGGCTTGTAGTTCCGGAGAGTTTTAACGGCGAAGAAAACATCCACCAAGTTGTGGCACTTGATCATCTCCAGGATCATGGCACAGGCACAGAATGTGCCACTGCGGCCACCTCCATTCCTGGCAAGAGAGGGGAAAAAAAACCCAAAAAACACAGACCTCAGAAAGGGAGGGGGCAGGCAGAAAGATCCGGATGCCCCCACTGAATGCAGCCGTGGTCCCCCTTTCCTTCTGCCCTCCAGAACCCAGGAGGCAACAGCACGTCGGCTCTGTTTCAGGTTCAGACATTGCTGGCCCCCTCTTAGGTAAAGCACCCACCCGTTGTCACCTCTATCAGCCCACTTCCCATTGGTATCCGCTGGAATCCTTCCAATTTCACAGAACCATTTCAGAACCTGTGCATCACTGCTAACATTGTTTGCAAATTTCAAATCAACCTAACCTAAAAAATGAAGGGTGTTTTTTTTTTTTTTTTACATGCAATGCAAAGATATTCAAATGAGCGTGGCTATAAAACTATTTCAGGAGCTATTTTACTCTTCACAAAAAAGAAAAAAAAAAGAAAAACCATGTTGCTTTTGCAGCTAGAGAGAGAAGCACGCTACTACCTGCCCTGAAACTGGAGCCAGCTGTTCAGCCATTAATTTTCAGGCACGGCACTGGCTTTGCTTCCTCTGCTGTGTCCAGCTTATGCACTGCCTCAGACACCCTCAGTTCAACCCTGTCAGTGCACTTACCCTTCCCTTGGAGCAGAGCGAGAGGAGGGGAAAAATTTGCATCAAAAGGATGATCTCAAATTATCCTTGAAGTAATTAAGACAGACAGGACTGTAATTAATTTTTTGATTTACAGAGATGCCCTGCTGTCCTGGAAGAGTTGACATCTCATTATGCTGTTGGGTGGGGGAGCGTATGAGTGGGTTGGGGGGTAGGGCTTGCATAGTTATTAAGATGGCTCTTAAGAATGAGGCCTGGCATAGACTTTACAGAACTTTCCATCTCAGCACACCTTGGATGTGCACATCCTATAAGCACACTCAGGCCTATCCTGTAAAGTGCGGCCGTGTTTACCCTGCTCCTAAGCCGCTTCTAACTCACGTTTCGGCCGCGTTAGCCCTTCCTGCGATCCCGAATCCCCTTTAACCTACTCCTACCGCGTCCTAAATTCCCCGGGTAACCCCTTCCGCCCGCGGCATGCATACTGCATGCAAACGAGCGAATTAGCGCGATATGGCATGCAAACGAGCCAATTAGCTATTCCCCTAGCATCCCGTAACCCGCGCCCCGACTAACGCTACCTTTCCCTGCCGTTTTGTCGCGCGTTTAACCTGCAAACTTACCGCCTACCCTGACCCAGGCGGTAGAGGCATGGGTAAGGGTAGGTGGCAAGCTTTCCCCCAGCCCCCGCTCACCTGCCCCGGCCGCGATCATGGGTGCTGGTCTCCGTGGCAGCCCCAGTCCTCTCCCCTCCTCCAGAAGCCAAAAAAAAAGCGAAAAAAACGTTGCAGCCCCCCTCCGATGTCCGGACTGGGGCTGCCACGGAGACTGCAACGGCAAAGCGAGTTTTCAGTGTCCCCCCCCCCTCTCGGAGCAGGGCGCGAAAAGCAGCCTTGCTCCGGGAGGGGGGGGGACACTGACGGCGGCGAAGCAACGCAGAAGCCACGGCGAAACGACTTTTCAGTGCCCCCCCCCCCTCTCGGAGCAGGGCGCGAAAAGCAGCCTTGCTCCGGGAGGGGGGGGGGACACTGACAGCGGCGAAGCTTTCCCCCAGCCCGGACACCGGCAAAACTTGCTGTTTTGCAGCCATGAGCCACGAGCAGGAACGCGAAGATCTGGCTCCGATAGCTCCTCCCGACAAGATGGCCGCCTACACGGGGAAAGGGTACAATTGGCCGCTCAAGACGTGATGTCGTGATGTCACGTCTTCAGCGGCCAATTGTACTCTTTCCCCGTGCAGGCGGCCATCTTGTCGGGAGGAGCTATCGGAGCCAGATCTTCGCGTTCCTGCTCGTGGCTCATGGCTGCAAAACAGCAAGTTTTGCCGGTGTCCGGGCTGGGGGAAAGCTTCGCCGCTGTCAGTGTCCCCCCCTCCCGGAGCAAGGCTGCTTTTCGCGCTCTGCTCCGAGAGGGGGGGGGGACACTGAAAAGTCGTTTCGCCGTTGCTTCTGCGTTGCTTCGCCGCCGTCAGTGTCCCCCCCCCCCCCCTCCCGGAGCAAGGCTGCTTTTCGCTCCCTGCTCCGAGAGGAGGGGGGGGGACGACACTGACAGCGGCGAAGCAACTTACTTTTGCACCGATCGGACCAGACTTCCTGGTATCTGTCATTTCAAATGACATTTGAAATGACAGATACCAGCGTGGCGTGAAGCCTTAGGCCCGCGCACCCAGGATCCTGTATAGGCGCTCTATCCAGTATCCTGGGTTGCGCGGGACTAAGGCTTTTCGGACGCGGCTTACATTTACATATAATTAGGCTTCAGGATCGAGCGGTAGGTGAGCTGCACTGTGCGGGCGGTAACCGTGGGTGCCGTAGGCACTAACGCAGCTCTTCCTACCGCTCGGTACTGGATCACCCTGACTGGGAGATACCGTTGAAGCTTCTGTTTGTGAAATTACAAAAAAAAATCTCACACTGCCATTGACTATGCAGAATTGGATGTGAGTAGACTGATCTGACCTCTCTGACTTTTGGGGTTTTTTTTTTTTTTGCTTTTTTTTCCTGCTCCTTCGGACTTCCCCATAAACCTTTATTCACAAATATCCAGAACAAGTCTCCTGCCTAGCCTAGATGTAGGCATCTTCACTTAGGATGCACAGGACTGCTTCCACAGCCAGGGAGCATGCACTCTGAGCTTAACAGGTAGTGTGGTTGGGACTCTCCCCTCCGGGGCCACTCAGAATCTCCCAACCCACTTTGCCATTAGGCAGGGTCCATGCCAGTGCTGCCGTACAAAGGTCCTGGGTCTGAGCCCCAGGCGAGCCAAGAATGGGGCTGCTGCAGTGACTAGACTCTGCAGATTGGAGGGGAATATAAAAATAGGGGATAGGACATCAGCTACTTATAAATGAAAGCTCATAGTGGCATGGCCTAAAAGAGGCTAAGTCCAATTGAGCTGGAAAACACAGGAAGAAGTTGCAGGGCCAAACTTTTTTTTTTTTTTTTTTTTTTTTTTTTTTTTTTTTTTTAAATTGAGCTGACCTCAGTTCTATTTTTTTAACCCAGAAATTTCCGAGATTTATCAGATCTCACTGTTTGATGTTCAGAAGTAACGTCCCATTTAAAAAAAAAAAAAAACCCACAAAGTATGTCTGTGATGTCACTAAAGCAGTGTCTCCCAACCCTCTCCTGGACGCAGACCAAACCAGTAGGGTTTTCTGGATTGCCACAATGAATATGCACGAGAGGTTTGCATACATGGGAGACCCAGGGTATGCAAATCTCTCATTCATATTCATTATGGATATCCTGAAAACCGAACTGGTTAGGTTTGCCTACAGGAGAGGGCTGGAAAAGGCTGCACTAAAGGTCTTGACCACAGGGAGAAAGTGAAAAATAAAACAGAAAGTGTGCAAGCTGCACAGTAAATTTCCTTCAACACGGCTGCAAAATAAAACATTCAAAAACAAGGAGCTTTACACAAAGAAAGTGGTAGAGTGATATTCTATGAATTGCAGCATCAACTTAAAAATAATGTTTTTTAAATTGAAAATGCTGTTACCAACTCGTAAAGGCAAAGCATCTTATTGAGTGGTGCAAAATTAAGATGTATTACATGTGCCGAACTGTGGCATATTCAGCTGCTCATGAGTCAAACCTGAAGAAAGGAAATCAATCTTAAATCCTGGCTACGGTAGGAGTGTCATCTACTGAACCTTAGCAACATCTTTGTTTTTGAAAAGAATGTGACTATCACTTGGGGGACCTTTGTTGTCCTGAAAGCTCAAGAATTCACACCATCTTTTCTGTTCCAAGAAAAAAATATTTTGCAGCCTACAACAGGAGTTAATACTTTAGCTGTTTAAATTTTGAGTCAAGCTCCATCTGGAATATGGGAAAGTCACCACCTATGGAGCAGAGGAATCCAAGAGATCTTTGAAGAGAAATGGAACGTAACGAGAGAAATTATAGACAGGATTGCTAATAGGGTTCGCAACCTTCATGAGCAAAAAAATAAATAAATAGTAAAAACGTCACAAGCGATAGGGCCTCTTTCCTGGGAGTGGCGGCAGGGCTATGTGAACACATGGTGAGGAGGAGCAGGCCTACCCAAGAGTGACAGAACCTCACGCACAGCTGCAAGAAACCAGATATGAATTAGCTGACTTGCAAAAAAAAAAAAAAAAATCCAATGAAAAGAAGGAAAAATTGTTAAACATATAAGCTGCACAAAAGCTTAAAAGCCACATAGCGATTCATTGTATGATGACCCACAAGATAGACTTCTATCAACATTTTGTTAATGATGGTTCCAAAGCCTAATCAGTCCAACAATGTCCCATCTATTATCCATCAAAAATCTTTTTAAATTTTATAGCACAAAGAGCACCATACGCTTAAACCATTGCAATTCATCTGCCTTTATGATTCAATTAGCTGAAACATACTCCCGAAGACTCTTAGTGCAGGCAGAGAGAATCCTGCAGCATAGAAAGGGGTGCATTGCTATGCGGGTAGTCCAGTTTTGCACAAAATGCTGCTAGCAATGTGTCTCCATTAAGAAAAAAAATAATAATTTCAGTAAAAATCAGGTTAAAAAAAAAAAGAAAAAAAATTCATAGTGGAAAAGCTATAGCTAAGGGGAAATTCGATCACCTTGTTCATAACTTAAGTGCATGTTACAAAGCTTTGCATCAGGGACTGTTCAAGAGAAGATACCTTGTGAGTGGTGGAACCGGGGAGGGAGAGGAGTGCACAGGTCCCATTGTAGCCTGGACACAAGAGCAACCCCTTCGGTCAAACGATCATCCTTGGCAGGTGTTCGCCACTACTTACAGACAGTGTACGATCGTTCTTCCTTCTCCACTCTCCTCCTGCCACTTTTCAACTTGTGCCAGCAGATGAAGGAACGACTTCTTGGAGTCCGGCGCGTCCCTGTATGCCGACCACCTCAGGTACTGAAAATGGCGGACCACCAGATGCCCTTCCTGCAACTACAAGATGGCTTGGTTTGAGAGTTCTCGTTGGGCGGGCACACCGGCAAAGGCTCTTGCCCTCTGGGGATTTGTCTGTCTGCCTGTCATGTTAACCTTTATTTCCATGCATTCAAATGGACTAACAAAGAACTAGGGATAAGCATTCATGACATCTGTTTCAGCGGGCATGTGTCTACCTCACCGACTTCCCAGTACATGCGGAAAAATGGATAGCATGTGTGTATCTCATTAAAAAAAACAACCACACACACATACTCTGTTTCCCGCGCGTACCTGCTAAATTGATGTGACGAATGCACATTCCTAATGAAAACAAAAGAAAAATATAAAAGGTGATACCTTTATATTCCTAATATTTCCTTGACTAGCTTTTGAGAGCTAATACGCTCTTCCTCAGGTCAGAACAGATAGGCCGGTACAGTATAGTGCGCTCCGGTCGAGCGCACTGCTATCCTGCATTTGGACACGCGTTTTGGGCACGCTAGCTTTACCCCTTATTCAGTAAGGGGTCGAAAACACGCGTCCAACCCCCCCGAAACTAATAGCGCCCGCAACATGCAAATGCATGTTGATGGCCCTATTAGTTATTCCTGCGCGATTCAGTAAGTAAAATATGCAGCCAAGCCGCACATTTTACTTTCAGAAATTAAATGCCTGCCCAAAGGTAGGCGTTAATTTCTGCCGGCGCCGGGAAGTGCACAGAAAAGCAGTAAAAACTGCTTTTCTGTACACCCTCCGACTTAATATCATGGCGATATTAAGTCTGAGGTCCCAAAAGTTAAAAATATTTTTAAAAAAAGTAAAATCAGCCTGCGGCTTGAAAACTGGACGCTCAATTTTGCCTGCGTCCAGTTTCCGAAACCATGGCTGTCAGCGGGTTTGAGAACAGACGCCGGCAAAATTGAGCGTCGGCTGCCAAACTCGCTGACAGCCGCCTCTTTTTACCGTGGGCCCTAATTTGAATAATTTTAGTTACTGAATCACGCGCATAGGAGAGTGGCCTGTGCGCTCTCCCGCGATTTTTACTGTATCGGCCTGAGAATGAGCAAAAGATGACATTACCAGGAATCGACGTAGGAAGAGAGCATTAGCTCTCAAAAGCCGGTCAAGAAACATTAAGTCCAATAAAAAAAATATTGCCTTCTCTTTTTTTTTTTATGCTTTTAGCTAACATTCCTTGGATCAATATTCTGGTGGTTTCACCGAGATGAGCATGGTAAGTGTTGAGTCTCCTCATAAGTGAGTGAATTTTTAAGTTTTGAATAACCACCCTTTGGTTTTCCTGTAAATGAGTCTGCAGCATATCAGACATTTTCTGTTAAGAATACATTCAGAGGAATACCAAACACTAATTAAATAAGCATAACTCTTCTTGGAGGGTGAAGGATGTGAAGAGTTCCACTATTTTTTTTTTTTTTTAATAAAGGCATGACCTGTTCAGATGCAGGTATTGAAAGCTTACCTCTAAAGCACAGACAATGAATTTATTTTTGAGGGTCTGGTATTTATACTCCATTAAATATATATTGGTTAGTTTGCACTGGACTGCAGGGGGGAGGGGAGAGGACCGGCCAGGTGAGACACCGGGGTTACAGCAGGGTAAAACTAGACTGAAGGCCTGAGCAAAACAGTGCCAAAGGACTCCGTTTATATCAAAGAAAAGAGGGAGGAATAAGATGCTCTGAATGATTCATTAATTTGCCGCAAGGCTGATTTTAAGCCGAAAATCGAGGCAGGGAGGGGAATCAATTGTTTGCTAAGAGATAAACGGCATACAACGCCCTACCGATAGCATCTAACGATTTCGTCCCCCTTTTAGCACAGAATCATTGAAAGTCAAGCTTCCACGCCCACATAATTTATTTGTTAAAGAACCCAGGGTAGACATTAATTCAAAGTAGCAACCTCTTTGACCAGCTCTATTTGTCTTATTTTCTAATTTTCCTTTTCTTACTTTGCCCCAAACCTATTTTATTTCATTATGTTTTTATTTTTAAAAAATTAAATAATAATAATGGAGTTGTTTACTTTAAAACCGACACGAGGCGGATGGCTCCTTATAGACTAACCAATTTACTGAACCACGAGCTTTCCAGGCCAGAGTCCGCTCCCGTCAGTCGCATGCCTCAATAAATTGGTCAGTCCTCAAGGTCCCACCCACCGCGCGCCTCGTGGCATTTCTGCTATAGCAGACTAAGATGGCTATCCCTCTGAGTCACTTTAAAATTATGGCCACATACTTAGCAGAGAGTCAGCCTCCTCTGCTTGTAAGCAATTCGATGTCACTGGCTCTCCCCTCTCCCCCAAAACATCACTTTACTTGGGAAGATCACAGCTAATTCAGAAGGCTGGGTAACGTGCGTGGAGTGGAATGAGCAAGGCGATGACCCCGACATCAACGAACAGCCGCGGAGGGCAGGGTAGGAAAAGATTTGCATAAAAGTCAGGAAGGAGGAGCCAGGCGTTGGTTTGCAACCATCTCACTTTCTGGGGCCCTGCAAATATAGTTACGGCCCAGTCTGCTGCAAGCCATGCACATGCTCTCTCTCACTCACTCACCCTTGTGATATTCTGGACCTGGAAGAGGCGAGTAACGATGTCCTCGTCCGCTGATCCTGAAACAAACTCTACCTCCATGGGGCCGTACTGCTGAAGTCCCGTGTCAGGCCAGTACTGTGCACAGGGCTAAAGCAGAAAGAGAGAGAGCGAGAGACTCTTGTTACATTCACTAAACTCTACATAACAGATGTGGCATAATGTATTTCCCCCCCCCCCCCCCCCCCCCCCCAAAGACTATATTCCACTACATCTCATCTCCTGTAATAACCCTCTCAATACGATGGGAGCTACAGTAATTGGACCAGACATACTAAGAACATTTGCCCATTTAGGGTCTGCTAAAGCAAGGTCTTTCCCAACAGAAACAGAACAGTAGTGAATCGGGTCCTTCATATCTAGAGAAAAAACGGTCCATTGTAACTCGCCCAAGTGAAAGATGGTTGTGAATTTCTCGTTGATACTTTTGCTGTCATGGTTTCTTTCTGCACCAAAAGCTTGCTTATATAACCAGGTTTTCATTTTTTTCTTAAATTGGGTCACATTGGTTTCTAATCTTAATTCTATAGGGAGTTTGTTCCAAATTGTTGGTCCAGCTAGTGACAGTGCTCTTTCCCTTACAGATGTTAACTTTGCTGATACCAAAGATTGAATCGATAGAAGTCCTTTATTGGCGGATCTTAAATTTCTCTGCGGCATATGTAATCTTATTACCGTGTTTAACCATTCGACATTTTCATTGTGGATTGCTTTATGTAAAATTCATAACGCCTTATATTGGACTCTCTGCTCTATTGGTAGCCAATGGAGTTCCAAATGGCAACGCAGTGCTGTCTCTGAGCCACCGGGTTGGCTCAGATTTTGGCCTCGCCAGGCTGTTCTTGGCCTTTAGCAGTTTCAGGATATGCTGAAGTCCCCCCCCCCCCCCCCTTGCTGCCTGCGGAGTGGGCCGTGCAATTTGGGTTTTTTTCCGGTACGTTTAAGATGAGGCGGTGCGGCGACTCAGGCGAGCGATTTCGGTGCCTTGCCCTTAGAAGACATCACGGGAGCACTGCTCAGTGCTGCCTCCTCTGCCCAGCTCCAGACATCGGCGACATCAACAAAACGGCTCTGTGCCTCCGAAAAAAGGGGCAGTGGCGTGCGTTAGGATGAAGCCAATAATTAACTGCATGAGCCCAAGCAGGGCCAACTTAAAACTGGGAGGGAGGGGGGGGATCCCGTTTATTCGGCTCTCCGAAACGTAGGACAGGCCTCCCCCCCCCCCCGCCCCTCTAATCCGCGTGATGGAGTGAGAGAGAGAGAGAATCACAGGCCTGTGTTTTCATAGAAACGGACAGCAGGTGATGTATAGGAGCAATTTATGGGTCACATGGTTATTTGCCTTAATACAATGACAGGCGAGGAAACCTGAGCAAGACTAAATAGATGATGTTTGTCTTTGCCCTTTTAACAGAACATTTAACATTTCTGGTCATCCAGAGGGTCTGAACAGGACTGGGTGACAAATGTATTTGAGGAATAATTGCTTATTAATAGGAGCCATAAATCTTGGCACGCCGTACAGAGCCACGCTACTCGCTGCTGTAATCTGAAGATGAAAATTTCCCTTCCGCCAGGCAAAGGGTCAAGTGGTGAAGCCCCCTTCAAGTCACCTCCACCGCTGCAGGGAGGGGGGATGGGAAGGAGATAGGTGCGCATGATTGATGAACCCTTTGGGCTAAAACCTACAGACATCTTGCACAGAGCTAAACATTCCACAGCATCGCTGTGGAATGTTTTTTGGGAAGGGGGGGTGGGGGGTGGCAGTGTGCACGTGTGAAGGAGACGCATTACATCTGAAATAGACAAATGGGGATTTTTCTGCAATTAATGTGCAGAGTCTACTGGGACTGCGTTCGTGCTGCGGTATTCCTTCTGCAATGCCTCCACTTTTTACACACACCTCGGGGCCAAGACTGCGTTTGGGGGATGCAGAAATCACAACTGAATTTGCTTGCTTCTGCAGAAACCTCTCCTCTTATAACATTTCCAGTGGAAGAGCTATTTTGAGATTAATATTTAACCGGAGTTGAAATCAGTAATTGTCTGCATTCTTCTGCAAGACCAAGCTTGGCATTCTTGCACTGGCCCCCTGGCTCACTTCATAGCCCCACAGCAGATTGCTACCAGAGGGGGAAGAGTCAAGGAGAAGATGCCTCTTTGGCTAGTGAGGCTGGCTAAGGGAGGGAATTTGAGAAATGATGAAAAATGGGAAAGGGGAGAGATGATTTTAAAAGCCTAGTGAACGAAGCTGAGCATTCTCAAAAGTTTCTCCAGGCTGATTTAGCATAAACATTAACAATGATCAGGCAGAGCAAGTGTAATCACCTTGACAAGGTGCAAAATCATGGTCTTCTGTAATAGAAGTAGTGACCACGAAGACTCAAGTACCACTGCATGGCAGAAAGCAAACAAATGGAAAATGGGAGTGAAAAATAGGCACAAGTGTGGATGGATAGGACAATCTGCTTTTTTTCAAAATTTGTATTTAAATAACTAAGTTAAGCAAACTTACTGCTGAAGCAAAGAGGGCAATTAAAGCTAGATGAATGAGATTCAACTGTTAAATTACCTGTATGGAGTTAACTAGCTAAGACAACTTAATTTTGGTATTTAAATAAACAAAATTAAAAAAAATGTGTCTCTTTCCCTTTGCATTAATTTTCCATATTTACAGGTCAGCATACCATATAGATCACCACATTTTAAATGCCACAGAGCGTTTGTTCTTTTATTCAATTAAAAAAAGAATTTAATATCCCAAATGCATACTTTTATGCTTATCTGCAAGTAAGACACTATTTCCTAATTACGACAACAGTGTCCACTGAGATTTCATGCTGACTCTTTGGTGCCTGGAGCTAAGAGAAATTAATAAATAAATAAATAAATAAAATGCTCTCTCTAGCCTCAGGCTGTTCCATAATGCCAGCTTTAATTTTTATTTCTTCACATAGGAATGGCACAAAACAGAACACACGACGACAAACATAGTGCATAGAAATAAGGCCACAGACCTGAAAAGCCTTGTTAAAGATAATCATCAACTTGGCTAATGACACAAATAAATGACAAAAGTCTCCAATAAAGGCGTCACTCCTACATTTTGTAATTTTCATCCCCAACCATAACATTCATACTATTCGCACCCATGCACACGTACCATTCAACCCGTAGTGAAGTTCCCATGGTCCCCTAGTGAACATACCAAGGACATGCGGAGGAGCACGACAACCAAGCAACCTTCCCAGAAAAATCGCAAGTCTTGAAACCCAAACTCTTTCACCATACAGCCGCTCATATTTAAAGAATGTTGCAATTTTTGGGGTACACAACCTGAGGGCATCCGTTCATAGGTGAACATGGTCCACATGTACCTTCTCACGAAGATGCTCCACCTGCACCCCGTCAGCTCACCTTTGATGCCACATCAAGCTGAAGGGACCCTTAGGTCTAATCCAATTAGTGAAAATACATGCTTTTGCCGGTAAGATTAAGATTCTAACATATTTAATGCAGAAATACCAGAGAGCACATTCATAGATCCCAAAAACAAAAAAAAAATCACCACAAGAAGGCGGTTTACACTTAATTATCTTTTCAAGCATACAAAAGCCATTTCCCAAAAGGGGAAAAGGACAGGGCAAAAAAGAAAATTATGTAAGAATGAACCTTTATGAATGTGGCTTTTAGTGCAAGTATCCAAGTCTATGAGGCTCATTTTATGCGCCAGAATTGCACCTATGTATTTCCTATGCAGCGCCTTGAACTGCATTCTCTTGAGGTTTAGCATCAACGGTTGCCGAGAACCCCATTTCAAAATAATGACATCTGTTTCTCTGTGACTACAGTTCCTAAGGCTGACGACCAGGAGCTGGCAAGAACTGAGAGAAGGGAGGGAGTTTCCAACGTAAAATGCAGAGTGTACCAATAAAATAAAGTATTATTGTATGGCTTGGAATTTTTAATTATGTTATTAAAGGAATCTTGAGAAAATATATTTGAGGCTTGAGAGATGACCTCAGTTGCATAGTGTCTGATTTGTAAATAGAGATAAAATTACTTGGTGCTAATAGAGCATCAAGATACTAATTGCTCACAAGAGAACAAAGCCCCCTGACCCATGCTGTACACACACATCAATATTAACCACCCCACACTGTTTTCCACAATTTAAAGTTTGCATTTTGTAGACTGGGACAAAATTCCAGGCTGCCTACGAACCCCATAAGGATTAACACCCCACCATTTACACAAAAACCTCCAGGTCTAATTAAAACATGTCTTCTGACTTTAGGGGAGAGGGACATGTTTAGAATGAAAGTAGCTTGATTGCTGAAATCGGATAGATGTCAATTACCAGAACTTCAAATTTATACCTCCCTCTGCACCATTCCCAACCAAAACAAAATTGACAGGCAGTATTGTAATATTGGAAATGGGGGGCTTCAAACCTACATATTTTTGGAGCATATAAGAATAGCAAAGCTAAATTTTGAAGCTTTACCCCACCAAATAAGAGAGCCCACAATGGAACGTAAACAGACTAGATCTTTGGTTTTTAGCCAAATGGGCATCATTTGCACTTATAACACAACTTAGGTAAGAGACATTTTAAAGAGCGCACAACACCCAAACAAGGACAGGGGAAGATCCTGCCATAGCAAAAGCTGTTCTTTTAAAGAAAGAATTAATTTGGTAATATTTCATACACAGCAGACAAGTCCCTAGGTACACTGATACCTAAGTATTTAAGTCTGCCCATTGACCAAGTTAAAGGAAAATCTCCCTTCCACAAATGTTGCATGGTGGGCGAGATTGGCAGAGCTTCTCATTTAGAAAAACTGATTTTCAAACCCATAAAACTGGCAGAATCCCCCATCATCATCATCATAAGTTTAAGGAGAAATGTATAAAGTTGCTAAGAAATGAGAGCATGTGATCAGCAGACAGACTTATTTTGTGCTCCTTATGACCCTCAATCTCAGATGCACCCCGAATAATAATGACCAGAGGTTCAACCGTCAAAATATAGAGCAGAGGTGACATAGGACATTCCTGTCTAGTCCCACATCTCAACGAAAAGGCCTTGGCCATCACACCATTTATCAAAATAGTGGCAGAGGGTTGAGCATATAAAATTCATATCCATGAAATAAAATTTGGGAGAATACCATAGTTTTGCAGTACCCAGAACATAAGGCCATTGAACATTATCAAACGCTTTTTCTGCGTCTAGACTCACAATTAAGCCTTGCTTGTTAGATTAGTCCCCCGATTCTATAGCCTCCAAAAGCTTGCGTATGTTGGTAACTCCATGTCTATTCTTAACAAATCCTATCTGATCATCATTCAGATGAGAAATGACTAAACTAAGGTGTTTACCAGGATCGCTGCTAAGATTTTTATATATTTTTATATATAGGACTCCGGTTTAGACAAATGTTTACCTGGTTTAGGGAATACGACAATCATGATTCATTTCCTCAACAAATGCCCCATGATCCAAACAATTATACATTTGGAGCAATAGATCCACCAGCCTTTCATATAAGATCTTATAAAATTCAAAACCATCCAATCTGGCTAGCTTTAGTGAGGCAATGACAAAGAATTTCAGAAACTGAAATAGGTTTATCTTGCAATTACTTATGTAATTCAGATACTTGAGAAAGACTAAGATTTTCCAAAAATCTTTTCATGAGCTCTCTCTCCACTGAATCGCCCAGCATACAATTGACGATAAAAGTCTAACATTATCCCAGTAATCCCCTTATTTGAGGTGTATGCGATACCCTGACCACCAGTCAATGCAGTGATATGATGATTAGACTTGGTATTCTTCACCAAGCATGCTAGTAATTTACCAGCTTTATTACCATACCTAAATAAGAGACTTTTAAACATAGAAATGATGGCAGATCCATCCAGTCTGCCCAGTAAGCCTGTGCCTGTAGGTTACCCCCCATTTCCCAGAGCATAAAAAAGTCAGGTCCCTCGTTGGTTGCTGTTTGAATCCAATTCCCTTTTATGCCTTGCTGCTGAAGCAGAGAGCAATGTTTGAGTTGCATTACAATGACAGCCTTGTTGTTTAAGGGTAGTAACCGCTGCATCAACATTGTTTTCCCAGTCTATAAAAGTCGGGCCCTCGGGTGCAGAACGAATCCAATTCCCCTTCTCCCCCTGACGTTGAAGCAGAGAGCAATAATGGAGTAATGCACCCACAGTATCAAGGCTTATTGGTTAAGGGTAACAACTGCCGCACCATCAAGTTACTGCATGCACTCTTTTCTTCATTTCCATCCTCTAGCCTTTAGGGATCCACAGTATTTATCCCACGCCCTTTTGAATTCTTTCATTGTTTTGGTATTCAGCACGTCCTCCAGAAGGGTATTCCAGGCATCCAACCACCCTCTCCCTGAAGAAATATTTCCTGACGTTGGTTCTGAGTTGTCCTCTCTTGAGTTTCATTACCCGACACTAGTTCTACTGATTTCTTTCCAACAGAGAAGGTTTGACATTCTGCACCTACTCTCTTCCAGGGTATACATATTCATTTCCTTCACTCTCTCCTCATAGGTTACTTGATCTTAGCCAAAAGGCAGAGAAGGGATCCTCATAGGTTTTCCGATACTGACCCCACACCATTTTGGAAGCACTGTGTTGTACAATATGCTGTACTTTCCTTTGATAAAGCAAATGATTTCATGATGTTCTAATACAGTCAATTTGCTGTTGGGTATCTGTTTGTGGAGAATAAGCTGTTTCTTGAGTGACCTCAATTAAGCATGCAATCTCAATTTCTTTGTCTCTAGATCTGTTTTTGTGAGCCACATATGCTCCCTCATTACTGCTTTCCCTGCGTTCCAAAAAAACATCATCAGCAATGTCAGGCAAAGCACTGAAATTCACATAATCATCCCATTTATCTTTTATGTAGTTGTAAAACTCATCTTGATATAACTTAGATGAGAACCACCATCGAAAAGCAGAAGACCCCCTGGAACCCAAAGTTAGCTCAAGCAAGACTAGGGCATGATCAAAGATGGCAGGAGTATCAAATAGATGCGGTTAGTATTTTTGGAAATGACTTAGAGACCCAAAAAATAATCTATTCTGGAAAAGGAGTTATGACCCTTTGAATAAAAAGTCCGACTCAGTGAGATGCAGAATACACCAAATATCTATCAGTTGAAGCTCTTTTTGGAGGAAAAACAAAACTCCTTCCTGGGGCTTTTGAGACACTTAGACCATAACAAAGCAAGCCAACGAAGCAAAGGGCGATGTCAGTCCAACGAGGTAGCGAACCCCATACCATTTCCTCTGGTTCCATCTTTGGAGGTGTTTGTGCAGAGTGAAAGAAAAGAAGGAGAAAATTCCTTAGACAGTCCCACAACTAAGGCCACCTGATGACTGTAACCCACCTCCTGCTGAGCGATATTGGGATCCCCACAGATCCAGTACAGACTGTGCACCATCAAATAGAAAGTACCGCTATCACGGCATCATGTGGTGCACAAATTACAGCTAATTTCAGGTCAGTTGAGCTCTAGCTCTGGAAGGAAACGAAAAGATAAAACAATGGTCCGGGCCTCTCTCCACAGCCAAAAAAGTAGGGAAGCCTGCCCCATACATTCCAATGGAATCAAAACAGAAGATCACTGCCATAAACCAACTTTTGCGGTTAAAAAAAAAAATAAATAAAAAAAAAAAAATATATATATATATATATATTCCACTAGAGTCGTGAAACAGTCTCTTCAGCATTTTGCCTTGCTAGCTCACGCCACAAAAAACCAAAATATTTTAGTGCATCAGTGCTATTACAGACTCAACGCCTGATTCGTATCGCCATCAGTAATCATATTTATTTATTTAGAACTTTTCTATACCGACGTTCATGAATAGACATATCACATCGGTTTACGTGGAACCAAGGTTAGAAAATATGTCCTGATCCTAACACTGGTTAAATTGCTCCAATGCCTGTACAACAACGACTTTGCCTTTGTGAAATATTTTTAAAGTTGCCGAGGACTGCAAGGCTAATTTTATGCCTTTACAAAACAGTTCCGAGCAGATAGGGGAGAATGCCCCCCCTGTTTTTGGATACTCTAGCTGAGTAGTCATTAAAACGTAACAGCCTCGAGCCTTCATATTTTAAAGGATTAGATCCATATCTTTTCTTAAATGCCGTTAATATTCTTAATTTGTCATCAAAATTTAGTATGTTTGCTACAACTAGCCTCGGCTTATTTTGCTGCATCGGGGGCGCCCAACCCTATGCACATGTTCTATCCCAGTAGGTTCTGTTACCAGAGAGAGGCCCAACTCCTCGGGCAGCCATACCTGGAGCGAGTGCATGAGATCAGGATCCTTGACCGATTCAGGTACCCCAATTAAGTAGAGATTATCGTGCCTATTTCTGTTCTCTTGCTCCTCAAGTCGTTCCAGAAAATTTGCATTTTCTCTTTTTAGCTGCTATTTCAGCTTCCAAACAGTGCGTCGTCATTTCCTGGGAGGCCACCCGGATTCTCCAGGCCAACCACTCGGCGAACATTTGACTCCATGCCATCCTTAAACTCGTCAATGGAAGCTTGCAATTTTCTTAATTTATCTTCTAACACCGCTGAACCATTCTTAGAGATCTCCTTGATCGGCTCTTCCCTTCAGATCATGAAGCGCCAGCTCAAACTCTGACGCCATCTTGAATTGCCCCATTTTTCCTTTGTCTCTGGCTACTCTGGGCATCTCTGTAGTCATCCTGAAAGTTCCCCCCTTAACAGAGGATCAATTGCCACTAATAAAGTACCACTGCCAGTTATTAACAAGTAATTAACACAGGAAGGCGGAAAACTATTTAAAATGAGTGTGCCCTAGAGGACCTCCTCTCCTGTACGACTTCTCAGCTGTGGAGCATGACCGGCATTCAAACTCTTTTCTAAAAGCATTAACATTGTGGGTGGATAAATGGTCCCAGGATCTTGGTGCATCTATTTCTGTAGAACGCTTAGGGAAGTTATTTGTTCTATTGATACTAAATTATGGGAAATGCAATATAAAAATACTCCATAGAAGTTTCTATGACATAGCTAAAGTTTTTCGCATGGGATTGAGAGATTCAGATGAATGTTTGAAATGTTTTCTGAATGGGACATTTATTCTAGTTTGTTTTTCTTATTATGTGTTAGACTTCACAATTATTGGGACACAAGACATGAGAACAGAACAAGTTGTGGCAAAAAACCCTCTTTTTACTGGTGAGAGTCTATTGCTGGGCTCTATGGATTGGCAGTAGGAATGCTGAAGGGCTTTTTCCAATTTGCTCAAATAGCTTTGTTGGTGCCTCTCTTCTGCTATCCAGTACTTCAAGCTTCTACCTGTAAAAAAAATGTTTTTTTAAACAAATGGACGATGTCTTTGGAAAATGTAGATGCCAAATTTATGCAAATACCCTTGAATAAAACAGAGTGCCTGGGGAAAGTTATGAGGCAATACCACCATCTTATAAAAAAGCATAGCAGGTAATAGTTTCATTATGGCTGACTTCTGTCGTGTCGGGGTATGAGTGAGGGTTGTGTCTTTGTAATGGCTGCTGTTCAGGCAATTTTTTGGCATAATTAAAAAATGATGTACCTCAGTTTCTGTTTGTTAATTTGGATGTCCTCCTAGCAATAATGTACAATTGTGCTGTAGTAGCATCAATAAAATTAAAAAAGGAAAAAAAAAAAAGAGAGAAAAATGCCCCAGAGACTTAGGCCTGGATTCACTATTCTCGCAGAGAATAGTGAATCGCGCGGTACCGGGAAGGTGGGGGCGGGCCTGCGAAAGCCGGCAGCCATCGCACGAAACTGGCGGCAATAAGGGTCCTTATACCTTTCACCGCCAGCGATGTCTCCGCAGCGACGACCCCGGTGCCGCCCCGACTCCTCCTCTTCCGGGGCAGACTCCGCCCCGATCACACTATCACACGCCAAGAGGGACTTTTCACGTGCGAAAGCTATTGAAAATGACCCCCTTAGTGTAGGGGCTTCCGGATATCCACAAGGAATATGCATGAGAGGAGACAGTATGCACTTCTCTTAAACTGTTTAAATGTAAGGAAAATAAATGGAGGCACTGCAAACAGAGTCCACCCACAGAGCTATGCATGATATGCCCTAACTATCCAACACAGTTTCATTTTCTTTCCCCGAGATCACTGCGGCACCTCTATTTGCATTGTCGGTATCAGATGGAGGTAAGTCTGAACTATGCTCCATTCTTGGGATTTTTACTTTCCTGTTCTTTTATAGGGGCTATATTTTTCTGTACTATTCACATTTTCTTGTAGTCTCCTTATTTTGGATATTTAATTAATATGATACTTCAGCTTAACTTGTTTATTATAATTGGTTTTTTGTTTTACTACGCTGTCTTATTTGATGTTATATGCTACTTTACTGTGATGTTTACCACTGAGCAATTTTTTTTTTTAATTGGGAATACAAGTGGTGATGAATTTGTATATAAAAGTCTGTTTATTTATTTCATACATGTTGGGGGGTATCTTGAAAACTTGACTGGTTGTGAGGTCACCCACACAGGGTTTTGGAAGTTTTGACCTTGCAGCCTTGGTTGTATGGCATCCTTATGGCAACACCGTAGCTCTGAACTAATATTATTGTAGCCATACCATGGAACAGAGTTGCCATGTGCTTGCCGTATTAGCCAGTGGCACAGCAATAGTAGACATACTGCTATGGCGATAGCTTTTGTGCCTTAAGTCACATCTCCATCCTGTTGTGCTAATTAGTGAAAAAGTAGCACGGTGGAATAGCTTGAAGCCTGGTAAGGTTAGAGATGGCTCTTGGCCCTTGTCCCTTATTACAGAATTGTACTACATTTTTTCATTTACATATAAGCAATTTCAATCCATAAAATAATGCAATTAATGCTGGCTTCTTCAGACATCCATTAAGAGCTAGTAATGCTAATTTAATGTACAAATCCAAAAAAGCATGCCTTATGTTCACAATATAGATTTCTAACGGATTCTTAGCTGCATTCCAGAATCGCGTGGCAATTGCCATGTGCCCCATCTGTTACCCCAGCTTCACACACCAATGTCCTCGCATCTCATTAGGATGGGCTGCTGACTTGCATGCACTCTCTGGCTGGTGTTACACAACTGGAGGCTACTGGGCAGAGAGAGACTATACCATGCTGTCTGCTGCATGATGGTGGGAAGTTTGCACTGGATCTACAGCCAGCTATGGATTTTTGCTCCAATCACACCGCTTTCTGCAGTGCTGCTGGCAGGCTGCCATAGCTGGCTGCAGATTTCCACCATCTTGTAGCAGGCAGCATTGAAACAAAAGAGCAAGTCTCAGATACAGTGGTAGAGCCTTTAGAAACACGATGGCAGAAAAAGACCATCCGGCCCATCCACACCAACTATGGGCAGACAGGATGGTCCAAAATGGACTTTTTCAGCCATCATGTTTCTACATTTTCAAATAAATGTGCAGGTCTTGTATTTGCTATTACACCTTTTATTTTAAAGTTCCTTGCGTCCCCTTGCTGGTGGCCTTGCTGGGCCAAACACATACCCAGGCTGAGTTGGACTGGTTGAGCTGATTCAACATGACGATGGAGGTGCAGCCATAGTCATACACCAGCCTCCAGAAATCCGTGGTGGTGTTCTGCAGGGGATGGAGCGTGACTACCAAGGCAGAGCTCTTTGCGTAGCTCTAGGGAAGAAAGAGAAAGGCAGTAAACAGAAGAGCAAACAGAAGAGTAAAGTGAATAACAAATCTCAACTAATATCTCATAAGGAGTCCAGGAAAAGCAATAACCTTAAAGAGAGTACCTGGAAGGCTATGACCACAAATGCTCATAGTTTGGGAAATAAAATCCCAGATCTGCAGGCCCTAATGGCTGAGGCAGAATTGGACATTGTTGCTATCACAGAAACATGGTTCACAGAATCTCATGAATGGGATACAACAATACCAGGCTATAACTTGTTAAGGAAGGACAGAGAGGATAGAAAAGGGGGAGGTGTGGCTCTTTATGTCAGAAACAACATCCAAGCATCTGAGCTACAAGGAAGTTGGGGTAAAGAAGAAGCTCTATGGGTCGACCTAAAAAAGATGACGGAGTGTCCATTTATATTGGAGTGGTTTACAGGCCTCCAAACCAAAAGGAAGAGCTGGACAGAGATCTGATTGAAGACATCCATAAGATAGGTAAGAAGGGAGAAGTGGTGATCGTGGGTGACTTTAATATGCCAGATGTAGACTGGAAAATCCCCTCTGCAGAAACTAAAAATAGTAGAGCAATAATGGATGCCATGCAAGTATCTTTGTTCAAACAAATGGTGTTGGAACCCACGAGAGAAGGTGCTATACTCGACTTATTGCTCAATAATGCAGATAATGTCTCAGATGTCCAGGTGGGCGCCCACCTCAGCAGCAGTGATCATCGAACGGTATGGTTTAATATCACTAATAGAATAGGGAAAAGAACCACAAAGACCCGAGTTTTACAGTTCAAAAACACAGACTTTGAGGAAATGGGAAAGTACCTGGAGGAAGAACTTAAAGGATGGGAGAACGAGAGAGATGTGGATCAGCAGTGGACCAATCTAAAAGGAGCAATCACCAAGGCAACTGCTCTATATGTTAGAAACATAAAGAAAAGCAAAAGAAAATTGAAACCTATCTGGTTCTCAAAGGAGGTGGCTGACAAAATTAAAGCTAAAAGAACAGCATTCAAGAAATATAAAGGATCCCAAAGGGAGGAGCACAAAGAAGAATATTTGTATCAACTGAGGGAGACGAAGAAAACAATCAAGTTGGCAAAAAATCAAGCAGAAGAGAGGATTGCCAAGGAGATAAAAAATGGTGACAAAACATTTTTCAGATACATCAGCGAAAAGAGAAAGGTCCAAAGTGGTATAGTGAAATTGAAAGGTGGTAATGATCAATGTGTGGAGACAGACGAAGAAATGGCAGAAATATTAAACGAATACTTCAGCTCTGTGTTCACTAAAGAAGACCCTGGAGAAGGACCATCTCTACACAACAAGAAACTGGAGGGAAGTGGAATAGATGAAAATCCTTTTACAGTAGAAAATGTGTGGGAAGAGCTAAAGAACCTGAAAGTGGACAAAGCCATGGGGCCTGATGGGATTCATCCAAGGATATTGAGGGAGCTCAGAGATGTTCTGGCGGGTCCGCTGTGTGACCTGTTCAATAGATCCCTAGAAACGGGAGTGGTGCCGAGAGACTGGAGAAGAGCGGTGGTGGTCCCGCTTCACAAGAGTGGGAACAGGGAGGAGGCTGGCAACTACAGGCCGGTTAGCCTCACTTCAGTGGTGGGAAAAGTAATGGAGTCTCTGCTGAAAGAGAGAATAGTGAACTATCTACAGTCCGGAGAATTGATGGACCAGAGGCAACATGGATTCACCAGGGGAAGATCCTGTCAGACAAATCTGATTGACTTTTTTGACTGGGTAACCAAGGAATTGGACCAAGGAAGAGCGCTCGATGTCATATACTTGGATTTCAGCAAAGCTTTTGATACGGTTCCGCACAGGAGACTGGTGAATAAAACGAGAAGCTTGGGAGTGAGTGACAAGGTGGTGACCTGGATTGCAAATTGGTTGACGGACAGAAGACAATGTGTGATGGTAAACGGAACCTTCTCTGAAGAGAGAGCGGTTTTAAGCGGTGTACCGCAAGGATCGGTGTTGGGACCGGTCCTGTTCAATATCTTTGTGAGCGACATTGCGGACGGGATAGAAGGTAAGGTTTGTCTTTTTGCGGATGACACTAAGATCTGCAACAGAGTGGACACGCCGGAAGGAGTGGAGAGAATGAGACGGGATCTAAGGAAACTGGAAGAGTGGTCGAAGATATGGCAGCTGAGATTCAATGCCAAGAAGTGCAAAGTCATGCATATGGGGAGCGGAAATCCGAATGAACTGTATTCGATGGGGGGGGAAAGGCTGACGTGCACGGAGCAGGAGAGGGACCTTGGGGTGATAGTGTCTAATGATATGAAGTCTGCGAAACAATGCGACAAGGCGATAGCAAAAGCCAGAAGAATGCTGGGCTGCATAGAGAGAGGAATATCGAGTAAGAAAAGGGAAGTGATTATTCCCTTGTACAGGTCCTTGGTGAGGCCTCACCTGGAGTACTGTGTTCAGTTCTGGAGACCGTATCTACAAAAAGACAAAGACAAGATGGAAGCGGTACAGAGAAGGGCGACCAGGAAGGTGGAGGATCTTCATCGCATGACGTACGAGGAGAGATTGAAGAATCTAAATATGTACACCCTGGAGGAAAGGAGGAGCAGAGGTGATATGATACAGACTTTCAGATACTTGAAAGGTTTTAATGATCCAAAGGCAACGACAAACCTTTACCATAAGAAAAAAATCAGCAGAACCAGGGGTCACGATTTGAAGCTCCAGGGAGGAAGATTCAGAACCAATGTCAGGAAGTATTTCTTCACGGAGAGGGTGGTGGATGCCTGGAATGCCCTTCCGGAGGAAGTGGTGAAGACCAGAACTGTGAAGGACTTCAAAGGGGCGTGGGATAAACACTGTGGATCCATAAAGTCAAGAGGCCGCCAATGAAGAGTGGGTGACTCGCCAGAATGATGGCTACTGCCTGGAGACAATACCCTTAGTCAATAAACATACACATGGTTACTGTGACTCCAACATCACTCTAAGATTCAACAGCATGAGGAAATGTGGAAAAAAGGATTTGCACTCACAATGACGGGAGTAGCTGGCTTGTTACGGCGGTTACTACCCCAAACCAAATATCCAGATTACTACCTCCACCTTCCTCTATTCCTGATGCCTTTCAACTAGCTTGATCACTCCATTCTTATACTTCACTTTCAATGCATATCCAGCATAGTTCTCTGCTTCAACAGCAGGGGAAAAGAAAAACTGTTACTTCACACATCCAGCAGAGCTCTCTGCTTAAACGGCAGGGGAGAAGAAAAAAGGGTTCGCACTCACAAAGCGGGGAGTAGCTGGCTTGTTACGGCGGTTACTACCCCAAACCAAATGTACCTGATACTTCACTCTCGACGCATATCCAGCATGGCTCTCTACTTCAACGGCATCGGAGAAAGACTGATACATCACGAATTTCCAGCATAGCTCTCTGCTTCAACGGCAGGGGAAAAGAAAAACTGATACTTCACGCATATCCAGCATAACTTCAACGGCAGGGGAGAAGAAAAAAGGATTCACACTCACAAAGCGGGGAGTAGCTGGCTTGTCACGGCGGTTACTACCCCAAACCAAATGTGCCTGATACTTCACTTTCGATGCATATCCAGCATAGCTCTCTGCTTCAACAGCAGGGGAGAAGATAAACAACCAATAAGGGCTGTATAACATAATCTGGGTAAAAACAAATAAGCATGGGTGTAGCTTGCTTACTGCGGCGGTTACTACTCCTACTACCTCTAACTAATCAAGCTAGATATTTCACTTGGATGCAGCTCCTCCACCGCTCTCTACATTAATGGCGGGGGTGGAAGGGAATTAGAACCAAGAGCTAAGAGAAACAGATAAGTATGGGAGAAGAAATGAGGGAAGCTTGCTGGGCAGACTGGATGGGCCATTTGGTCTTCTTCTGCCGTCATTTCTATGTTTCTATGTTTCTATAAGAGCAGAGTTTATTAAACCGGTACCGTTGTCCTCCGAAGGCACTACTCAAAAGAAGAATTACCGAGAGAGAGAGATTTAGGCACATGAGCAGCTGTGCACAGATATTTTGCAGGAACTGCTGTTTCATGACCACAGGTTTTCAAGCGTACATTAAAGACAGTTCTCTGGTTAAGCAAGTACTGAATGACTGGAAATGTCGAACAGCTCTATATAGCCTGGAGTGTAGATGCCGAAGAAGAGAATGGGTTCCATTCTTCAAAACAATGGAGACATCCCAAGACATTCATTTAATGGAAACATTTTTTTTAAATTAGCAGTTACAGGAGTCCGGAGATGAGTTAGCTCTTCAGCACAACCTAAAGAAAACACTTTTTTTCACACAAACAATAGACAGCATTTAAAATAAGGTTAAAATACAGACAAGCCAGTTTACTGCTTTTTCTTGGACTGGCAACATTTGCACCGGGAAACGAGATGACAGGATACAGATAGTGCTGGTAAAACTTTCTGAACTGAAGCATGGCACTAGCCACCAATACTTGTGCGTGTAATGGATTTTCCCAAAATTTGTGAAATTTAGTTATTAAAAAACCTTATTCACCTTACAAACTTAGATTGTAAGCCTTCTGAGAGGGAAATATTTTTATTTATTCATTCAGCCATTTTATATAACCATCATTCCAAATGAAGACCACAACAGTTTACAACATTATACCTAAATATAATTTGCTTTGAAGTGCTGAAAAATGGAATATAAAAATCAAATAAATCAAAATATCCTTACCTATGACCTCCTAAAGCAAGCTTTTGACTCGGGGAAAGAACACCTCCACTTCCTGACTTCCCGCTTAAAGCAATGTTGCTCCCTTCCATTTCTAACCATGCATTTAATATTTAATATACAGATAATGGCCAAAGGCAGTCTTGGGTATGGAACATGGTCCGGTTTCCAACTAGGGATATTTCGCTTCACCAATCCGCGGGGTCTATTTGGATCACTCTCTCCCATGCCTGTGAAGTGAGGACTGCTTGCCAGTGCTCCTCATCTGACTTTAATATTCTCATTATTTTTTTACATTCTCTTCTAATTGAAATGTGCTGTTGGCTTATGCCTCGTATCGCTTTAAAGTTCTCCATTACACATCAAGCAGCCATCCTAGGAATTACATTTTAGGTAATTCAATTGGCAGTTAAACTGAACCATTAAGCTTCCATTTTTCGTTCTGAGTTTTATTTCATTCCTGGAGTGATATTTTTTTGCTTCAGGTTACTGAGAGCTCTCATTACATTGCCATTCTGTTATGCATGTAAGTAAATCGGGGCACTGCAGAGCTTCTCCTGTGCTGAATTTCAGGCAGGGAGAGCATGAATACATCCCTGACAACTGGACTCTGGGAAGAAGGCTGTTTAAAATTAAGGGGGACTTGGTAAGAAAACAGAAGCAGACTGATAAAAAAAAAAAAAAAAAGACTAAGATATAAAGAACCCTAGGAACAAGATAGAGATAGCAACAAGACCACAAAAACAGGCAAGTTGATATTTTAAGGAGCTCAGTAAATACTGAAGTATTAGCAGGTTATAATCAATGGTTCTTAACCCAATTCTTTGGACACTCAGGCACTCTGGTTTTCAGGATGCCCACAATAAATATGCATGAGAAGATTTGTATGCACTGCCTCCATTTTTAAATCTGTACTAAATGCAGCACGAGCTTCATAAGAACAAAAGAAGTTGCCATACTGGGTTAGACTGGGGTCCATCAAGCCCAGCATCCTGTTTCCATCAGTGGCCAATCCAGGATACAAGTACCTAGCAAGTACCCTAACATTATATAAATCCCATGCTACTAATGCGAGTAATAAGCAGTGACTATTGCCTAAGTCAACTTGATTAATAGCAGTTTATGGACTCCAGGAACCTGTCCAAACCTTTTTTAAACCCAGCTACAACTGCCTTTACCACATCCTCTGGCATTGAATTCCAGAGCTTAAGTGTGCATTGAGTGTAAACAATTTCTCCAATTTGTTTTAAACATGTTGCTTGCTAACTTCATAGAGTGCCCCCTAATCCTTGTATTATCTGAAGGAGTACTTTGTCTGGTCATGGTCATAGGAAGAGATTCAGTGGTTACAGCGCAAGCTCTGATGCCAAATGCAAAAACTGACTCTCCCATGTTCTTGACAACCAGATTAGCGGATGCACGGATGAGGAAAATACTTTTGTACTGTATATTTAGAGAGAGACAGAGAAACAGAATAGATACACCCTGCAAAAATATACACCTAGCGTCTAGGCTGCAAACCTACGATCTTATAACAGCACTAAATGTCCAGAAGTCAAACCATCACCCTACTGATGAAAAGGAAGCACTGCAAATATTACAACAGGCACTGAAATATCAATACACGTCCCAGTGGGAGTTGTAGATGGGAAAACACACATCAGGCTGCCAAAAAAATCCCTACAGAGAAACTACATGCTAGCAAAATCCCTCACCTCAGTGCACACACAGAACCCTCTTCAAATGCAGAATAAGTAACCAGAAATAGAAATGCAGAGACAAAAATCCAAGTGGGAACCTTAAGAAGCCAGACTGAGCACACAGGGCAATGCTGGAGGAATAAAACCAGAAATGCATGCCTCCTGTGCAAAATACAAAGACAGGAAAGATGCACATTGCCCAAAGCTGCCAGAAATAAAAATGAAAAAAAAAAAAAAAAAGACTTCCCACCAGAAAGTGAGCAGGAAATAACTCTGTATAATGCTGGGAGGAAACGGGAACCAACAGCGAGAGCTGGGAAATATTCTGTATCCTGTAACCAGGCCAGAAACGGAATGGAGGCATATTTAAATCAGGGGAGAAAACCATGCAGATATATTTTCTAATACATGCACATCGTTTTTCCTAATTGAGGTCCAGCTGCAGAAACAACTGGTGCTTTAGGGAGATCATCAAGATAAATTTATCTTGCCCCCCTTGCCAAGTACCCATGATTTTAAACAACCTTCTTCCCAGAGTCCAGTTTTCAGCCGTCTATGCTGTCTTCGTGCTCTCCCTGCATGAAGCTCAGCACAGGAGCAGCTCTGCAGTGCCCCTATTTACTTACAGCACCATTATAGCATGAATTCAACGGGAGCTCTCAGTAACCTGAAGCACAAATATCACGCCAGGAAGGAAATAAACATCGGAACGAAAAATGAGGGCTTAATGATTCAGTTTAACTGCCTACTGAATTACCTAAAATGTAATTCCTAGGACGGCTGCTTGATGTGTAATGGAGAACCTTAAAGCGATACGAGGCATAAGCCAACAGCACATTTCAATTAGAAGAGAATGTTAAAAAAAAACAAAAAAACAAGCCACACACACAAATATTAAAGTCCGAGGTAGCAAGGAGTCCTCAAGTCACAGGCACGGCAGAGAGTGATCCAATTAGACCCTGTGTTGGTGAAGCTAAATATCCCATGCAGGAGACCAGACCACAACCCTTACGGAGAACCTGCGTCCGTGGCCACTAAGTGGCTTTACTCAAACTTGCCCCACCTAAGACCAGCATCAGAGCCCATCAAATGTGCTTTTTCCTCTTCCATATCTTGTTTTTTTTTTTTTAAAGAAAAAATAATTATTCAGAGTATTTTGGCCAAATGTGTCTAGACTGTCATGACTTTTGAGAAAGAGAAACAGAGCGTGAAATGAGAGGGAGCATGGATGGAGCCGTTTTTTTCCTCTCTTTGTGAGAAGCTGTTTGGTTGGTCCAAGCAAAGATTTGGACCAACCAAACAGCATACACCAAACTATAAAAAATCGAACTACTGGGGATTTTTTTTTTTTTTTAAATTACATACACTTACAGTACTAATGTCATTTCAGTTTGCATAGCTTTCAGAACATCTATAGAGGATACGAGTTCCACCCCACACGCTGGAAATGACATTTGGCAGCTGAAAGCTGTTTTGTTTTATTGCAAGCTTGTCCTATGCATGGTATATATTTAGTTGTAGCCCTGGCCTAGTACTTGGTGCCGAGCTGATAGGTTCAGTGGTCCCCAAACCTGTCCTGGAGGGCCACCAGCCAGTCGGGTTTTTGGAATATCCTCAATGAATATGCATGAGAGAAAATTTGCATGCACTGCCTCCATAACATGCAAATTTTCTCTCATGCATATTAATTGTGGATATCCCCAAAACCCGACTGGCTGGTGGCCCTCCAGGACAGGTTTGGGGACCACTGGTTCAGAATATGAGGCCTCACCCTGTTCTCCTCAGTGTTTTGCTGCTTGGGCATCTGGGTTGGATACAATCGAAAAAAATCTTTGCTCTCTGTCTTATACTCAACCTGTCTCGTTCCGAGAGTCACTGTAGGAGCAAACCAGGACTCTCAATGACCTCCTCAGGCCAGTTTAAAGCTCCAGTGGTTATCTCCAGTTGAGTCCCTAAAAGGAGCCCCAGGTTACAGGGTTTAGTCAAAAGACCAGAAGGTTTACGGAGTCCAACTTTCTTCCAACAGTCCAGGGAGATGGGGGGAGGCGGAGAAACACCAGGAACCCATAGCCAGTTCTACAGCTGTGAAAAAATTCCTTCCCAGATGTGGTGATCCGTTCAGAATCACAGGATTATTCCTTTACCCCGAAAATATCTTTCTCCAAAAACAAAAAAAACACAAAAAAAAAACTTGTCTAACCTGGGGTTTACTACCCTTAATAAGCCTTCACACGGTTAATGCAACTCCAACATTGCTCTCTGCTTCAACGGCAAGGGGAAATGTCTGAATGCAAATCCTCTTTTCCACAACAACCAACAAGGACGGAACTGCACAGTCTGGGTAAACAAATAAGCGTGGGGGTAGCTTGCTTATTGTGGTGGTTACTACCGTAAACCAATTAAGCCTGAGACATCACTTTGAATGCATATAGAGCATTGCTCTCTGCTTCAACGGCAGGGGGAAATGTGGAAAAGAGGATTTACATTCAGACAACATCCAAAAGGGCATTGATCTGTGCAGTCTGGGTAAACAAGCATCGGGGTAACTTGCTTGATGTGGCGGTTACTACCCTTAACCATTAAGCCTTATGCTCACCTTTGAGGCAGCTCCAACATTACTCTCTGCATCAGTGACGGGGGATGGCAGGAAATTTGAATCAAACAGTTACGAACAAGGACCCTGAACTTGGTGGTCGGTGAAACAGATAAGTATGGGAAAATAAGAGTGGGAGCTTGCTGGGCAGACTGGATGGGCCGACTGGTCTTTTTCTGCCGTCATTTCTGTATTAAGTCACTTTGAATTGATTTAGTGTTGCAGCCATAACTACTCTTCTGCTGGCAAAATGTTCCATCATTTTACCACGTTGAGTAAAATAATCCCTTTCTGGAAGATGATGAAATCTACACCTTTTAGAATCTAAGAAAAACCTTCTGTGGTAAAAAGATGGTTAGAGTCCTGTTGATACATCTGTATAGAGGAATTCAATGCTAATTTTTCCTCCTGTAAATGGCCCCAGCTGGACAATCTTTTGGCATAGCTAAGGTCCTGTGCTCCCTCCTCCCTCAGCTGGACTGGAACTTTCACCTCTAACAATATTCCTGCACACACAATCAAATGAGAACGGGCCCTCCTTAAACATTTGAAATAGCCAGAGATAACTGTGATAGCCCAATGGCAATACTGCATTCTTCACTGCAGGAACCCAAATCTGAACCTGTTTGTACACAACTGGATGTTCTGGTGGGGTGCGCTATGGAAAGGTTCCACATATCCATGCAGATGGTTTGGGAATAGAACATGAATCATCGTGTACGGAAGGCTCGTCGTTCTACCCCATAACCTGGCAGCGTCAGGAGCAAGTACTGATGCTGAAAGAGCATGGGAAAAGGGACAGAGGGGACCATGGGGAATGGTCTACCATCAGCTATAATAGCCCTGTCCGCTAGGGGAGGGGTGGGGGGGGGGGCAGTAGGGCTCAGGAAGAGGAGACTGATAAGGAGCAGGAACTCACATCGGTTAAGGCCGCGTTAATATAATTATTGCTGTCCCCATCCACGGAAATGAGGAAGGGAAGACAGCGGTCAGGAGGCAGGACGTCCATGCTGCGGTTCTTCTCTCGGTTCCTGGGCAGCAGGGCAATGCTGCATTCCTCCACATCCAGGTGCGTCGTAACAGAGTTCAGCGTCTGCGAGAGAGAGAGAGAGAGAGAGAGAGAGAAAGTTACAACTCCGCTCACCCCCTAACTAAATGCTAAAGCCCCAATTCCCTAGAGCAGTGGCTCACAAGGCCTGGACACACACCTAAGGTGGTCTTGCTTGTCAGGATATCCATAATGAACATAGACGAGGCTGCGGGGCCTCCAGGACAGGGCTGGAACATATGAATGTGGCGTGCATCGATTTCTGTACAGGATGCATGCCAAGAACAAATGGAAAAGGCCAAACACTTCTGCTTGTTTTTGTTTTTTCTATAACTGCAGTATTTTTGTTTTGATTTGCCAACAATTTTTCTTGTCAGTCTTTATTGCCAGTAACTGACTTTGGGATGCAGGCTGACCAAAATATGCAAATTAACCCGTAAATGTGCACCATGAATCTTCATTATGGTTATCCTGAAAACCAGGCTGGTCTGCGGGCCTCCAGGAACGGATCTGAGCCTTAAGCAAAAGCTTGCGCTCCTGTTTTCTGCAGGATAATGTCAAATGATTTGCCTGCATGACTGGCAGCGTAATGCCCGCCCCACTGAAGGATTGGGGATGGCACCACAAGGGGCAGCTCTCGGGCTGCATCCAAGCTGGCACATGGTTATTCAGTCGACGCGAATCGCACGATACGCAGCAAGAACCGGACACCACCGTGTGCGATGTCGTTCGTGGTGCCAGGGATGGCTGCTAAGGCTGACAAGATGTACTGCCGGGGGGGGGGGGGGGGTGGAGGGTCAGCCCAGTGACAGTGTGTGCGGTGGAGAGACATGGGTTTGACTCCCGGCCAGCCAGAACAGAGGTCGCGGTTCACTGCCCGGGGCAGGCCAGATTTAGGGCTCATGATTGCAGGTTTTCAGGCCGAGGACGGGGGTCGCTGCAACGACCGGCCTAAAGTTAGTCGGGAGAGGATACAAAACTGGAGGGGTGGGGGAGAGGGAAATCAGATCCCAACCCCGGTTCCAACTGAGCCGGATGTCCAAAGGAACCCGGGTCCAAAAAAAAAATAAAACAGCTTAAAAGTAAAAAGTGTTGTCACGTGGAATTCTGAAACCTTAAAGTGCACGCCGGGGGGGGGGGGGGGGGGGGCAATTTCTCTTTTATAAACTAGAAAGAAAAAAAAAAAGCGCCGTCACTCTCCATCATTCGGGAGGGGAAAGCAACCTAAAGATGTCCCAAGGGAACCCGTACCAGCACTCACCTGAAATTCCTCCCTCAGCTGGGAGGAGTTGCTTTGCGGGTCTATTTTGAGCATTTCCTTGTACGTCGGCTTGAATTCGCCGACTGGGATGGCGGTGTCGCCACAGAGGCAGGCTTCCAAGATGGCGTCGTGGATGAAGACATACTGCTCCTTGGACAGGACACAAGAAACAAAATGCTTTACACTTTAAATTTATCATCATCATCACGGGAGTTGGTATTCATGAAATTCCTTTCTTAGATGATTCTCAATGGTGGTGTAGGGCGGGAAGGAAACGCCTGCTGTGCACAACAGGACATGAAGGCTCGCTCCTGCCCCACTTCATCACTTCCTCAGCACGAGCACGGAAAGGCAGGCTACTCTGTGAAGGCAAGATGGCCGCATCGCCTGCTCCCCATGACTTGCATGCTGTACCCGACTCTGTATCCGTACACAGAAAACGGATTATATAGCTCAACCCTTGTGGCGATGTCAGATCTCAGAGAAAAGGAAACAAAAATTCCACGCTGACCAATCTGGGAACTTTAGGGTTATCACCACCCTGAGATTGTTGTTGATTAAGGCCCAAGGTGTGTGGGGGGGGGGGCAGGGGGAGGGTTGCGTATCAGCTTCCTCTCCTTCATGCTCTCTCCCCATCTCCCTGCTAATCCACACTCACTCCCCCCCCACCCCAAGCACTATCCTTACCTCCAATCCCCTATTATCTCCCTTGATTTGTACTCCCTCACTGTACCCTCAGCTGAATCCCAAGTCCTGGAAGCACAGTTGCAGGCTTACACAGGAAGAGGAGGGGGTGAAGTTGGAGCAGACACTGCAAAGCAGAAAGCTATTGCTCTCTTCACATCTCCTGCGGCTGGAGCAGTATAAACAGACAGGCCTGCAGCTTTCCGGTGTTTTCCTGTAATTTGGATATTTTTTTTCTTTTTTTTTTTTTATGGAGAGCATACATATGGAACCCAAGTGTCTGAAATGTTAATAAACCAGCTTTATCCAGGTAGAGACACTTAGAATTATACAGGCTTCAGGCCAGTTTTAATTTACAGAAATTCATTCACGATACCACATCAGCCCTTATGGGGAAACGGTAATAAACTACATGAAGGTCAGGGAAAACCACATGCATCTCACATCAATGCCATCAATGTGTGTGCTGGTCAACAGACTGTGGCCATTTTAATCAGTACGGTAGATATGGTCAGCTAATGACAAGCATGTCAGAAGTCAGTCAGACTGTGCGGTATTTGATCTACCAAAACCCTTTCCAGCATCCAGAAACAGTTGTGCTGCCCACTTAAAATAATGATGGGCTGCCCGCAGGAAGCCACAGGTGGTAGTGGAACTCCCACAAAAATCCATGACTGCCTGCCAGGGGTTAAGCAGAAGGCACGGGAAGTAACTTCTAATTGTAACGGTGCTGAACCCTATGACCCCAAACTGGAGTGGGGTTTTGCTATCATGTAAATAAACGTTTAAGTCTTCATTAAATGCACAGTTAAATAATTATATTTGTGACAATGGGAGAGATCAGACTTACGCCATTGGCATCCACTAGTATCACCTACTGTCATCTGATCCTGGAGACGGGAAGCCCAGCAGCTCCTTCTCCAGGGAGAGAGGGCGAAGAACTGAATTGTAGGGAGCAAACAGGCAGACATGGCTGGAATATTCACCGAGTGAAGGCGATACTAAGGGGTCGTGCATTTTGAGGCCTGTTTTATCTCAATATACACAGAAAGAAGAGAAGCTTGCACGTGAAGTCATCAGACTTTCATCAGGAGTTTTGGTAAACTTTAAAGCTTTGATGCTTTAACATTCCTGCTTCCACTTAGCCCAGACAATATATTTTACCATCTGGCATCAGCTGCAAGGGCGAGAAACGCATGACTGCGAGATCAGACATGTTGGGTGCCTACAAGAAGGGTCTGGAACACAATTTAAAAAGCACTTTTCAAAAGGCAATAATTCATGCCTGCGTGATAACCCCCGTCTAATTCATTCCAGAAACACCTTCAGGGCGTGCAGATTTTGAAAGCGAGATTCTTGCACCAAGTTGGAAAGCCCACTGGCTCCATTAGTAGGGCTGCTCTTGGACATCGAAGACGCTTTCAGATGAGGAAGGCTTCTGTCGGTCTTTGGAGATTACACGGAAGCTATAAACATTCTGGCTGACAAAACCCAGGATCTTTCTCCTGCTTGTTGTCCCTCCTTAGTTCTTCAAAGTAGAGCGAGAGTGCCCACCCTGCCAGATAACAGTTTTTGAACAAGCAGGTCTTCGGTTATTCTGTCTTGCAACCAAAGCTCTACTTATCGAGGGGTAGCATCCGTTTTATGCAAGTAGCGATGGCAGCTTGCCCCCAACCATAATTAAAATGGCCACTGGGGACCGGACACTTAAATGCTATTCTGAAAGTCATCTAGGGGCAAATGCATTAGGAATGAGGAACAAGTCAGACAGTCCCATTTCAATGTGTTAGACTGGATGACATTTATTTTACCTGACAGTGTGAATAAAAGGGCATTTACAAAATGACATTTTAAAGGATTTTTTTGCACAAATACAAGCCAGTTGGCCATCCTGGCCAGGACCAAATCAGAGCCTTTGAGATGCTGCCAGGTACTTGTATCTACTGGAAGCCGGATGCTGGGCTTGATGGACCCTCGGTCTGATCCAGTATGGCAATTCTTATCTTCTTATGCTTTTAATGTGAAACTGCTCCAGTCTAAAAGGTTTTATCCAGCAAAGCTTGAATTCTGAAGGTGTGTGAAATGTAGATACTGTGGCGGGGGATGGGGGGAGGGGGGAGCACTACTCCTGCTTCCGACCTATGCTAACCCAGCTAATATCCAAAGTATACCAATATTCAGTGTATTTATTCGTCAGAGACTTTCATTCATCATCCCAGGATTTACAAAATTACCACACCACCTAAATTCAATAGCATCTGGAATTCTGCACTTTATCCAAATTCAGTTCCTGCACCACAGCCTTGAAGGAATGCCTGTGTCACCACATCTGGCAACATCCCTTGCCCTTAAATATCTAACCCTTTGTGTCTACACAACCACCAAGGCAACAGCCGAGAGCCCGTGCTTCTCCTCTCCCTCCCTACTTCAGGAGATCAACTGCAAAAGAGAGGGCAAAAATAATATAATGTTGTTCTCTCTAGTAAAACCACCAAGAGATAGGCATTTGAAAGTCTGTTGGTGCCAACAGCCCATGGCGACTGCCTTCCATTTAGTTAATTAACTCATTAGTCATGAGTAATTGTTCAATACGTGAGCCAAGAACACTAACCCCTTCAGCAAAGGCTGTGTACATTAGCACCCACAACCCGCTATCATCTGTCATTAGCTGGGCTCAATTTAATGGATTTTGCTGTGATTTGGTTTATGAAGTGCTCTCATTCTCTCACCCTTTCTTGTAAACTGGTATTTTATTATTACTTCTTAAATGGAGAACTGCAAATCTGTTAAGGAGCACATTAAGACGAATTTCAAGTGAGCCCTACAGCAAAAATAAAAGTAGGTAATCACCCGCCAAGGAAAGTGTGCACCCCCAGATCCCCGGAACAACTGCTTTACACGACAGCCCCCAGTCCGGGGGAATAATACCATGGGATTCACAAAGCTTTGTGGCTTGTGAATACTGTGGCTTTAGAGAATAATTCACCCCAAATTCTAAGAAACCGGTGAATCAGCATGGCATTTTCAGAAATCTGTCCTTGTGACTTCTGGTCGTGGCTGCCTGCTGCCCACAGAGAGAGCTCCCGGTTGCTTCGCGCTGCCAATAAATCTCCACAGTGTGGGCAAAAGAACGGTTGGTGAAACCCGTACTAAGTGATCCGCCAGGAGACGACCTCAAACATTTTTTTGTGATTGAGGTACGAATACAAAACCGCAGCGTGGTCTGAAAGAGAAAGTGGGTTATATTGGTTACGGGTTTCCCAGCACATCTGCATGCATGGAGACATTTTTCAGGAAGTCTAGCTCCTAGTTTCTGTGACCTTCCCTAGGCTCACTAAAGAGTTTTCTAGAAGACTTGAGGAGGGTTCCTGCTCTCCAGGATCAGCGAGTCCTGTTACGTGCAGAGCTGTTGCAATTCGCAAGCATCCTTCCTGCGAGGAGTGTAAAGGGGCCTGGAAAAGTCTGTCCCGTACAGCGAAGAATGTCCCGAGCTGCTTAAGGAGGTTCATGCCCCCCAAAGGGGATGGGTTAGAGTGAGAGGTTATTTAAGACCCTTCCTCGGACGAGGCTTGGGAGTCTGAGTTTGAGCAGATTTCTGAGGCTTCTGCAGTAAAGGATTTAGGGTGAGATTTCTCTGCGTCGTCCAGAGGGATAAAACCCTGTAGGTTAAGGGGAGCTTTTTCTCAGCTGGGGAAGCTCCAGGAAAAAGGATTTTTGACAACATGCTGCCCCGAAGGCCTTAGGGCTGAAAGGTGATTTTTGGAGGTTTACTCTCAAAGAAGGTAATTTGAGAAGTGCTAAATTTCCAACTGCGTTTTACCGGAGTGGACCCTATTACTCACTGGAAGATTTAATTTGCTGAAGATTCTACTTGTGGTTTTGGAAATACCAATAAGCGTTTGATTTTGGAACCAGCGTCAGGTGTGGACTTTGTTCCCGTGGGGTAAGTCTTCCCGACGGGCCTCCCAGACACATTTCTGGTCCCCAGGGGTGATCCCTGGGTGACTGTTCCCGGGGCTGTAGCAAAAGTCCCTGCCCCTGCAGCCACCAAAGGTGACCCCAGCAAAAAGGGGTTAACATTTGCCTTTGCCTCCCTATGGGTTTCGGGGACTACTAAGGCCTATAAAATCTGAACACAGTGTAACCCGAACAGCGTGTCCCGCCCTCGGCAGTGACAACATACCTCATGCATTTCTGGAAATCTGAGGTGCGACTTGAAAGAATTAGTAAGGAATCTCTCACACTGGCACCCTTTCCCCTCCCTCAGTATCCCAAATACTGGCCCAGTTAAGTAACGCCCAAACACTACCGCCGCTAGCCAGCCAACCAACCCACAATGCTTATGATATGGGCCCAGACTCTGGCCCCCAATGAGGAGTTCAAAACTGGTTCCCTCCACCACAACGGCAGAAAACTCTACCACCAATTCACAGATGTGACCTTAGCCATATCTATTGAAGAATATGCAAGAAAGAGAAATTACAGCAAATATCTAATAGAGCATAACAGATGGAAGGTGTCAGGTTTTCAAAGAGCAATTTTCAATAACATGTACTTTTATAAAAAAAACTTTCAAAAAGAAAAATTTGGATAGTTCCTGTTTAAAGATTAAATAAGTCTAAAGTGTGCATATATTTAAAACAATTTTTAAAATATTTTAGACCACCTATACCAAATTCAAGGTGGTTTACAGTTTAAACAATCATAAAATCACACTAACACAAGCTACAAAATAAACACAAAATAAAAAGAATAAGAACTCAAAGATTAAAAAAACATAGTACAACTAAAATCTAAAACTAAAAACAGAAGGTGCTATTTGTGTGGGTAGCAAAGCCAGGGTAAAACAGCACGTGTACATTTGAAAATAGAACATACACGTGCTTTTTTATTTTTTCCCCTCCCCTTCCTTCTCTGGGAATGCCTCATTTTAATCCGGCTATAAGGATGAACCGAGCCAAGGAAGCTGAGCAAGGCAGTTTTTTAGCCAGTCCAGTTTTCCCGAGCATATGGCTTTGAAAAACGCCCTCTAAATGAGCCAGATTCTGGGGTGGGACAGGGTTTAAGACCACAGCTCCCTCTTCTGGCTGTTCTAGCTCCCCCTGGCTAAGGAAGCCTTTATATTAGCACTCCCCACGCATTCCAGAGAGAATGAAAGCAGTTTATAGTGCAAACCTCATGCAATCTTTTGCCTCTTCATAAAACAACCATTAGTGCTTGCCAATTGGCGTGTGATATCACAGCAAACTTTGAATGTTTCATGGCATTCACATCCTAATTCATGCACTAGGAATCATGAATTGTCAACAGAAGGATCAAAAGCACCAATCCTACATGACCACTGACCTTAGAGAACAAACTTATGGTCAACACTGCGGCTGAGGGTGAAGGGAATTTGGAAATGTAATTCTTGGCACAAGTTGGTCTCATTGCATTGAGGAAGATGACTCACCCTCCACATATAATTTAGGCAATACCAATAGTTATTTCAAGAGCATGGTGAAAGATGTTGACTGACCTCGGTTTGGATCATGTTGATTCTTCGTGAGCACAAGGTCTTCACACAGTTGTAAATGTCAACCACACCCTCACATTCGGCCATGTCGAGCATCACATCCAAGACTATGTAACAGCCTGTTCTTCCGGTCCCAGCACTAAGGAGAGAAAAAAAAAAAAAAAGTAAGCCCTGTGCTTAATTTCTCTTCATTACTATTTCAGCTAAGGAGACCAACTATCAAGACACTGCCTAGCGCATGGCTTCATAGCCAAGAAAGCCAGGGGCATGGTCCGTCTTTGGCCAGCAGGCTTCATTTTGTAATGACTTCGCAGGGTGAGGACTTCATGAAATTCGCAGAACGAAGTCAAAACGTTTTGAAAACAAAAAGGGAGAGCAAGCAGAGCCACTGAATTTCCAGGCAGCACACAGTCTGAAAGACTTGCTGCCTGGGGCTCGTCGCACCTATCCTCAAACATGAGGTATTTGTAGGACCGGGGGAGGAGGGGGGGGGGGGCATGCGGGCTGACTGCAGAGTCCTTCCAGCGGGACCCGCTGATGACCATGTGGGACTAGGTCACTGAATGTGGCACTAATTCCAGCCAATCTCCTAGAATAATCACAAGAAAATTAATTCCCAAACAAACAGCATTAGCAAACACCTGTCTTATCTGTCACTGTAGCAACATGTCGTCCTGTCACTGCTCAGTTTGAACCAGTCACGTAAAAAAAAAAAAAGAGCGAGGAGGAATGAGAGCAGAATTCTACCATATCAACTCTTCCTCCAGGGACTGTGTGCGCTGACTGAAAGCTCCCATATTCTAATGGATTTGCATTTCTTGGCCACCCTGTGCTCCCCCCACTCTGTTCCCTTGAAGGCTTCTGTATCTACACACAGATTTCTTGGGCTGATGAATCCCTCCTCATGATTAGTGGTGATTACGGGCTATGGGAACTAATCACACTCGTTGTCACCGGTGAATGAATGCTGATTAGGTAATCGAGAAAAAGAAGGGGGGGAAAAAAAAAAAAAAAGCATGCATCTTCATCAGCTGGTTCTTGCTTATCCAAGCGGAAACATGTCTTTTTTTTTTTTTTTGCCTGTTGCAAAGTTTTTTTTGGCGATTGGTGTCCCCCCAAGAGTGACTTCCAGGATTGAGTCGGAAATGCCTGGCTCTCGAATATCATTACAGATAGCCCAAGGAACCCAAAAAAAAAAAAAAAATCCAGGTACAAATCAGTCAGGGACCCCAACGTACCTCGCCGTTAATTAAACAAAGTCCCAGCTATTTCACAGCACACACGTTACAAGAACACTTAAGCCTACTAAAAAAAAAAAAAAAAGTCCTTGGCGTTTCATGGTACGAATGTCATAGCAACACTGGAATACCAGAAGCACCACAGAGCTTAGAATGGCAGTCCCCGGTGGCCAGGAGCCCTCCTCTGGTAACGTCACAACCTAGGGCGCGCGTCTCTCACCTGCAATGGACCACTACGGGCCCAGCATCCGGGGGAGTTGAGGCTTTCACTCTGCGGATGAAGGCTAGGAGGCCGGTGGCATGGTAAGGCACGCCGTGCTCTGGCCAGGAAGTTAAGTGAAACTGTTTCACCTCGTGCCTGGCTGAATAGCCTCTCTGTAAAATGGAGGGAAGAGGGAGAAAAATTAGCTTGCAGCTAACCCTCTTTGTCCTTGACAATCCCTGCTAATCTATGCTGCTATCTGAGGCTTTGGTGTGCAGTAAAGAAAGGGTGACAGGGTAGGGATTGGGTTATGAAGGGGAGGTTAACAGGTAACAAGGTATAACCAACTGCAATTTGACTTTGGAAATTTTGCACTGTACAATGAAAATATGGTTTCCTTTCAAAGACAGAATCGGTGCATAGGTAATTAAATCACAATGAAATTAGCCTTTATCTGGCTTTTAAATATTTACAAACCCTTCCTCCCAGCAAAAATGTAAGTTTATTAAATCAAAAACAACCTCCCTCTTATTTCAGTGTCTGAGCCAGCAAGAATATACAGTCTTGGTTTATAGCATTATACTGTGCAGTGAGTGACAAGAAAGGAAACCCGAGCACACGCTATTTAGCACTCAGGCAGACATAGCATTGCAGACACTATACTTTTTTGTGTTAGTATTCATGCTAATTATACATCGTATGGACTCTATATTTTAGCAGGCATGTTAGAAATAAAGTTAGGTGCTCCTCCCGTTAGGTGCTATTTTAACTTGCAAACTAACATTCATAATCACTTGCATGCTAAAAAAAAAACAAAAAAAAACCCCGAACACAAAACCCGTTTTAGTGTGCATTTTCTTGCATAGGCCCCCATGTCCTTACGTGAGCCATAAAGCCCTGTAAGTAATGTTTCCAGGGAATGTAACCATGCCACTTTTTGGGAGGCAATTCCTAGCGAAAGAGGCCTTGTCCTCATACCCTCTCGAGCGTTAAAGTCCTCACTGTGTACTCGGCCAAATTCTCCGTTTTCACCAGCGTGATCTTGATGTCACCATAAAGCTCCGAGTCCTCGGGCCAGTACTTGCAACACTTAACCTAGCAGCACAGACAGTAAAATCATGTCAACGAGCCTCCGTCATGCACTGAACCAGCTCTACAAGTACCGCCTCCGACTTTCAAAGGCTCTACCTGGGCTTCTCCCTCTCCACTCAACCACATTTAACCGCAAGCAAATAAAGGACTGGAAATTAGAGAACATGGTAGTCAATACACTAAAATTCCTGCAAGGGCACAGGGGCTGATAATTCTGAATGAGACCATTTTTAATGTATTTTGTTTACTTTGAATTACAGATCATTAATGATGTCACACCTGTTCCCTGCAGACAATGGATAATGTTATTCCTTAGATCATTAATGACATCACATCCATAGCAATGCAGGCAATGGATGATGTCATTCCTTAGATCATTAATGACATCACATCCATAGCAATGCAGGCAATGGACGATGTCATTCCTTAGATCATTAATGACATCATACCCGCACACTGCAGGTAATGGATGATGATATTCCTTAGATCATTAATGACATCATACCCACACACTGCAGGTAATGGATGATGGTATTCCTTAGATCATTAATGACATCATACCCGCACACTGCAGGTAATGGATGATGATATTCCTTAGATCATTAATGACATCATACCCGCACACTGCAGGTAATGGACGATGTCATTCCTTAGATCAATAATGACATCATACCCGCACACTGCAGGTAATGGATGATGATATTCCTTAGATCATTAATGACATCACATCCATAGCAATGCAGGCAATGGACAATGTCATTCCTTAGATCATTAATGACATCATACCCATGCACTGCACCCAGTGGACAATATCATTCCTTTTTCATTATAAGCTGTTGATGATGTTATGTATATAAAATGAAGATCAAGAGAATTCTCCCCCAAATTAGAGTATTTGTGATATGTACCCTACTTCTCATCTATTCACTTGCAATCTACCCCCTATCTGTACACCATGTCTGTATGTATCCATTACTTATGTTCTTAATGCTTTGTCACTATGTAATCTGCCTTGGGCTTACCTTTAGGAATAGACAGAATATCAAATGCTTATAAACAAAGATCATTCATGAAATACAAGGTCACTAATCAGTAATGGGTACTCTTCTAATCAAAGCCTGGCACTCTCACAAAGCAGTCTCTCTTTCTATGAAGGCACGGTATCCTTCCCACATCTGTACGCCCAGGAGCGAGCGCACTATGCTGATTTCAGGCAGCACTGGCCTCCACCACGTACTTACCCTTCCCACCTCTACCAGTTTGGTTATCATGACTATACTGGAGCAATGTTCCTGCCACACCATCCTCCAGAAATCATACACAGTCTCCTGCTTGGGACCTGCAACATGAAGAAGATGGAGACTGCTTCAAATGCTTCCCTTTTGGAAACAGGTCTGCTTTTGTAATGAAACCTCAGTTTCCCACAACACACACACCCCCACAATCACCTTACCCCACACCTTTCTTTGGCCAGTGAAAACCTCCTAGTAAGATGTCTCCTCTTCTCTTCCTTTGCCCTCCTCAAGCTGTCTCCCCTACCGTCAAACTCATCTCACCAGTGTTAAAAGATAAAGTTCACCATGAAAGAGCAGGTTATTAATTCAGACAAGTTCCCATCCTTAACATGCTGCTCTAGAAGCTTACTGTACCCTAGATCAGCTCTTTTAAAACTGCACTTCGGGGATAATTATGGGAGAGGTCCAAATAGACCAGTGCAGCAGGCGGGGAAGCTACCCAGTCAAGTTTATCTGCCTAGTGCTCAATATTGGCTACCCAGATACATTTAGGCCATGCCCCAGGCCTCCTGTCTTCTTATCCTGCTAAATTTTACTCGGGTCCAAGGTCACCTGGATAAAGTTTGCAAACCCTTTTCAGTATTTACCTTTGAAATTCTAATGTTAAAAACCCCAAATTTGTGGCCTAATGTTGCATTATTTGTTAGACTGAAAAGAGGCTAGAGGTGCAATACAGAGAAAAACCCAAAATAAAAAGAACCTACTGCTCTGTTTATAGCTGAAGGTGTGCATTCGTTTTCTGTTTTTGTTTTGGGATCTTTGTTTCATTTTGCTTTTGAGGCATGCTAATCTGTCACTAGCACACATTCAAAAGGTTTAACACTGACTAAAACCATTTAGTGCGCACTAAAAACGACAAACCACATTAAATGACATTTTGTTGCTTTTCGTCTCATTTTGAACAGAAGCAGGACACAATGAAACAAATGAACATTTTTATTGTCCCATCATTTAAAAATGAGCAGATCTCTACCTATAGCTGGTTCACTTGCACAGCAAATAAATAAATAAACACGCTGATCCTTCTGAGCTGCTCCCATCTCTCCCACAGTAACGTAGAAAGGGCCATGCTTACCTAGAGTGGCAATGAAGTGGTTTGACCTGTGATAACCCTGAAAAAGACAACAAGCAGAGTCTGAGCCATTGACACTTTTGCCGGTCTCCCTAACTCCTGGAGGAGGCCATGCAGTGGCTCGTGGCAGAAAGATAAGGGGGCCAGGTACTTACTTCTCGATTTATTCGGATCTTTTAAGGATTCCCAAGTCAGGTGCGGTTTGAAAAGTAAAAGGGTTGAAAAAAGAAAGAGACAAGAGCAGAGATGGGCAGGTTAGTGAAAAGGAAATAAGTCAGAAATTGCTAGTAAAGAAAGCAGATAGTAACAGGAAGCGATTAAGGGCATTTTGTCCGAGGGGAGCGCAAGGCAGCAGAAGCAGGTCATTGACATTTGGTCAGCTTGGCTGCATTTTAGTAAATCCATTTTTTTTTTTTTTTTTAGGATTATCCCTCCCATATAGCAACCTTCTACACTGGGGAAGATGAAGATGAAATGAGCATTGTGATCTTTAAGAAGTAGGTGCCATGAGCATTACAAACCCAAAGGGGGCCAGGGCTAGCAGAGGGTACCATAGTGGCCACCACAAGGAATGATGGGATGGTGGCTTGCACCAGCCAGAGGACAGATTTGCAAATTTTATTAAATACATGCATTGGGGCTGCCTTTTCATTGGACACCGCTCCCCCCCATCTTTATCTTTTATTTGGATTTATTAAATTGCCCATATCCTAGGCGATGTACATAAGCACAATCACATTGTTTACTTAAATCAGTAGTCATAGTTAAAGATGGTACAAAGACAAAATAAGGCAAGAAACCATCTGCAGACTTAATAAAAGGCTTGTCCGAACAGCCATGCTTTTAGTAGGGGCTTAAAGGACTTTGTACTGCCTGCCATCCATAAAGCTTCCGAAAATGAGCTCCAGATCACTGGGGCGGCTACCGAGAAGGCACACTCTCTGGTGGCAATTGGCCTGGCATGAAGTGGCGAGGGCACGAGGAGCCCTTGCTGTGCCGAACGAAACCGTCGGGTTATAGCCGTAATAGGACATCGGAAGAGATCAGGTTGAACGTGATGGTTGCTATCTTATATTTAATTCGTTCCGCAGCCTAGAGCCAACGTAACTCAAACAGCACTGGCGTGATGTGCGCCCTTCTATTTGGGCTGGTAAATCAGTCGCTCCGCGGCATTCAACAAAGCTGGAGAGATCCCAACTAACTACAATTTGAGATAAGTCATATGAGTTAGTGAAGTGAGCAAAGCAGCAACAGAACATTGCCTACTTCGGAAATATAATTCTGATCATGACGACAGAGGAGCTTGGCAGGAGAAGCAGGGAAAGTGCAGTACAAGGGTGACAGGCTGTCACGGGAGGAGGAGGAGGAGGAGGAGATGCAGCTCAGGCCAGGTGTGTAATGGGGTCAGCCAGTGAGGCAACTGAGGCTTGGGATCAAAATCAGGCACAAGACCCAGAAAAGAGGCGAAGCAGTATATCAATCTGACTACAAGATGTGAGAGAGAGTGCGATTTTGTAAGAGAAGAAAAAACTGCAGTAAACTCTTCAAACTTTAAGACTAATTTTTCGCTACAAATGTTTAACACTAGATGCTGCTCTACAAATAGATGAAATACCGATGAATCATAACTGCGATCTTAGAGATGTCTCAAGAAATCATAATAGACTCTCGAGCTACACTCTTGGTAACATTTACTTTTACTACAGAGAGAGATGCGGTGTTAAGGATGGCATTCCGAAACCAAGCTCAGGAAATGAGTATTTCCAGATATAACGAAAGCCACCCAAGAAAGAAGAAAAAAATTCTTAACAATGAGGAATGGGCAACATCAAGAGGGGCTAGAATCCATCTACGGTTCCCATCAAAATGTACAATTATATATCAGAACTCAAAATATGTCTTTACAGAACTGGATCAATTGCGCTTCTATCCGGACTCCCATTCCTAATATGACTCTGTTGGGGTTTAATAAGTAATAGTATGGGCAAAATACTGTGTAGAATTTATTGAAAATTTCCTTTGAGTCTGCTCTTTGAAGATTATTGGACTCCCAATATTCTTATAATTTATGTCAGGTTACTTGCTTGTGTTTTTCAAAGTTTCTTTATATTTGTATTTCTTCTGACATATTATGTAATGAGCCTGAAATATTTCAGAACAGTTCTACTGTATATTTGGAAATTTAATAAAAATAAAATAATTTAAAAAAAAGAAACACTAGATGCTGCTATTCTTTATCTATAAATCAGAAGATAACACATGGGTTTTTCAGATCCAAAGGCAGCTTAAATCCTGCTGCTGCAAAATCCTGCAGAACGAGGGGACAAAACCTCCATTACTGAACAATCAATCAGAAGGAACCTTACCAAGAGCCTGGGCAGCTGAAGTGTTTCAGAGGAAGACAGATGTAAAGCCAATTACTCCTATCCACGGACTGGAGAACCGACGTCAACATAGCAGGGATGAAGAGAGGAGGCGGGAGAAGCAAAAAGCAGAACACAGATACACAGAGAACTAGTGGGCACTGACTGACAGAGGCTAAATACCAGCCCCTATGTAACGCACTGGGACAAAAACGGAAGGAGGTGTAGGAGTAAGACCAAAAGGAAAGACAACAGAAGCGAGAACCGGGCAGACTGACGTCTGGAGGTATCCATGTCACCCGCCGTTTGCATATGAAGCAAGAAGATATTTTTTTGTTTTTAATTGACCTGTCGTAACCATTTTTCTTTTTCCTAACTCACAGAGCCCTCTCTACCGTGCATAGTTATTGAACGAGCTAGGTGCCCTTGTCAGAAATGCCAGCAAGTCCTATGCTTTCTCTCTTACGCATTTTAATTTTTCAGCATTGTATGCTCAGTATTCAGTGATTTAAAAGTCATGGTGCAGACGGGACAGGGGTGGGAGGGTAGGTGACACTCACATCAATGTAGTTGGCGTTGATGTAATCAGCATTGGGGTCCCCTTGCAGCGGGTGCAGTTTGACTCTATGGCGATCATCTGGAAGTACAAACCACACAAATAAGTCTCGGTACACTAACCCAAGGCGGCAAACGAGATTTTAGCAAGAAGGAACCAGAGTGAAGACCACCATCTTTACATTGCTCTGGCTGCAGACTCTCACGCTTGCTCGCTATTTTTCATCTTTAAATCAAAAGGTAACAGGTTTCTAGCGAGAGATATTACAGAATATCCCATATGATGGTTGGGGTTGAGAAGACTTTTCAGATTATTTGTGCAGATGAACTGATTTAGCCATGGAAAAACAGCCTTGCTTTGAACTACCCTCTGCCCAGTTAAACGTGCAGGCGGGCTTCCATGGCAGGAGCACGTTTAGCCAGGCTGCGAGAAGGCATTCCCAGAGTCCTTTTTAAGTCAGGGGGAGTGAAGTCAGTACACGTGCATGACATCTTCGCAAGCACATGCGCTATTTTACCCCTGTCTGCGCCTACTGATTCATGCAGTCAGCCAAGTACGCGGACACTTAACACGCGTGTGTTCCAACTATACATGTGTTTTGAAAGAGAAAGTACACATGCATACTTTTGTCTTTGAAAATTAACAAAGGATGCACGCTGAAAGCACCCATGTACTTTACAAGCACAGGTCATATTTAAAAACTGCCCTCAAAATGAATGATATATCCAGCCCTAGAATTATCTCCCGCCCCATTGCCAGACCATGAAATGCTGCATGATAGAGAAGAAACTTTTTTTCTATAGCCGGTCGCTGTAATATTGCCTCAGGGAGACCATTTTCCCAAGAGACAGATGCTATGTTACGTAGTAGGGATGTGCATTCCTTTACTCCAAATCGGCATAGCCCTAACTTTCTAGAACACAGGTAAAACGGGTAGTACGCATGTACCTCATTATTAAAAATACCTGCATACTAATCCGTTTTTCTGCGAGTACTATAAAATCAGAGAGGTACATGCCTACCGCCGATTTGGGGGAAACAAATGCGCATGCCTATTACATAGTGTGTGTGAGGGGGGGTGAGATGATCATTTTCCCCAGAACTGGCCTCTACAAGGATCCTTCACCAGAAATTCTCAAGAACTGGGACATCAAAAGCCAAGGAATAAGCATGCACAGTATATCTGCATCGAGCTAAACCCCTGCAAACTCTGGAATACAAATCTAGCACCTTTTTCATCCTGAGTGTGAGATAAATACATTTAATTTGTCTCCTGGAGTGTATTTTGCATGTTGATGTGTCTCGTTACTGGTTCGTGTCTCTACAAGCAAATAAGAGATGAGTTTCACACATGTCAAATGAAATCAATGCAAGTGATCACTTAACTAGTCAATAACTCATTTTAGAAGATCACTTGACATTTTACAGTGCTGGTCAATGAAAATTCAGAGTGTCCTAGGGCTGAATTAGAATGCATTAGCCCTGTCCCGTCTTCCTAACTCTCTCCCCCCCCTCCCCCCAAGCTAATAAACAAACCGCCCCGGCACACATTAGAACTGGCTATTAATGCAATGTGTCTTCCAGTTCAGGCTCTTGTTTTGGACAGATTTAATGCCGAGGGGAGCTGTCCAGTCTCCATCTACTAAAGGGAGCTCAGCATTATTACTGATTTCTGAATAAAATAATAAAAGATTAAATATGGCCAAATTAGCCTTGTACTGTGTCCCTAAATCACTTTCACTCATCTATTCAACAAGGCTTAGTCCATTAGTTATTAAGCAAACTGCAAGCCTTCGAGTGGAGCCAGCATAAAGCTGTCAGCCAGGGGATTTAGGGGTTTCTCTCAGACACCTTGCTCTTGATCTGGTTTGCACTCTGTTAAAATGAGATCTTTGGGTTTCTCTGTGTGGGGCTGCTCTGTGATCTTCTGCTAGTGGCAGCTACGTTTATTGGTTAAAGCACTTTTCTTCATACAAGTCCCATAGTAGGCTTTAGCTCTGCACCACCCAAGGTTGATCCTATCCTTTACATTACTTGCAAAAAAGATTTGCACATCGTATTATGGATGCACATTCAGTTTTGCAAAAATCACTTATTATAATTCAGAAACTAGGGCTGTGTTTATATTTTAGGATGTTTAGATTTATCAGTAGGGCTGCCACCTGCCCCAGAGCAATCCCAACAAGTTGGTCCAGTGCTGGTTGAACCTGCATGGTCCCTATGTATAGACTTGTAATTAAATAATGGTACGATCCAGGGCACCCCTGAAGTGAGAGCCAGCATGGTTGGGTCTAGGGTATAACTGGGCAGCCTGCGAAAAAGATCCAGAGTCTCCTCAGAGAGAGGAGGAGAGACAGGAAAGGAGAACAAGTTGGCATGGAGATGACCGGGGGAACGAGACATGAGTTCCAGATAAAGCAGCTCAGGCTACTGCGAGTAGGGGAGAGCTCTTCCCAGGATTTAGTTACTCGGTAAAGGGCCCGGATATTGAAACAAATCCCAGGTGAGACAAAGCAACCATAAACTTTATATCGGGGCCAAATGCTAAGTGATCTGCTGCTCGCAGTGTTCTGGATGGGAACAGTGCCCCTTGTAGGGGTTTGGCCAGTGGGAGAAAGCATCCTTCCGCAAGTCCTGGAGGACGACTCTGTGTCAATCTTGTAAAATAGTTACCAGCGTTACCATGTGGAAGGGAGCATGAAAAGTCCAAACAAAAGCAGCTGAATGGTTGTCTCTTGACAAAGTGTCCAAGATTCTGGAGACCATCTTCCCTAAGGTCTTCTTTGCCTGCATGGTTATGTAGCCGATTATCACCGGATAAATTGCTACTTAGCTGGGTAAGTCTTATCCGTCTACGTTTAGACCTGCTATTGAGCAAGTCTTAACTAAGGGCCTCATTTACTAAGCATCTTTCCCCATAGACAGAGCATGGAGAAAAAAAGCCTTAGAAACTCAGGCCCTTAGACTGATAACTTATCTTGCTAAGTCTGAATATCACTACTTATCCAGATAAGTTATCCAGCTAAGAGGTGCCGCCTCATTAAACCCATTGCCCGCCCACCATTTATCCAGCTAAAATCTTAGATAAATGCCTGATCTGTCTAAGCAGCAGCCTGAGCATAGCTGAATATTCTGCTTCTGCTACTTATCCGGCTAAGTAGCTTTTCAGTATCAATCTGAACAAGTCTCTGCCCCAAACAGCTTACAATTTAAGTCAGTGTTTCTCAAGCCAGTCCTGCAGTACCTCCTAGCCAGTCTGGTTTTCAGGATATCCACAATGAACATGCATGAGATTGTTTCTCAAAGTTGCATGAATATCTGACTGGCTTAATAATTCTCTAGTGGGGAGAATGGGCTGATGCATAGGTCTCAAAAGTTAATGCCACCTGAGCATCTCATTTTAATCCAGCTAAAAAGCATGTGTGTTTTTAGCTACTACCTAGGGTGCAATTTTCTCCCAAAGAATCTAGCCAGGTATTAGCAAAGTTACCCAGCCAGATCCCTTACCCTCCCAATCTATTGCACTGCCGGTCGATCTCTGGCTTTTCCTTCAGAGCTAGCTCAGAAATGCACCAACCATGGCCTCTATTGTTTTGCTCTGTCTGTGATCTGAAATTAAGGGGTCAAACAGTCTACAAGAGTACAGGGACAATGCTCCGACAGGCTTCATCTCTGCCACCTTCCTACATGACAAAGCTAGAGTTATTTTGCTTAGGTTATTTTTTTTCCCCCTCATACTGCAAAGACAACACTCAGGCAAGCCTGAAGGGTCCCATGCTCTTTCCTGCACTGAAATGCTCCCATGCATCAGATTCTGTGAACCTCTATGTTTTGCGGACAGATGGAAAATAAGTCACAGCAGCTCTTTATTTGATCATGCAACTTTTGCCATTTTATAATAGCGTCAGCTCAGTTTCTCTGCACCCACGCTGTCTGCCTCCAGTCACTTACAGTTCTGTAAATGTTCTGGTCTCCCTTTGGTCTTCTCCTTCTTCTTGGAGACATCCCATCCTTCAAAGAAACTCTACAACATGAAAGAAAGACCATCAACGTGTGACCATGACGACCTAACAGCATTGAACCACCCTCTTCTGGGCTCCAGGTCAGGAAAGGGATCACATGGGAATATCTGAAAACTATTTAAGAGGGAAATTTAGTACGGGATGGAGAAGTCAATCTTCCACTGAAGAGCACCGGAATGACGAAACATTAAGGGGGGGGGGGGGGGGGGGGGTCAGCAGAGCATACGAGATCCCTACTGGGGACAAAGCCTGAACTGAGATAATCCTTGTGTGCAGAAAGAGAAACTGAGACTGGACCTAGCACTTTACAATGTGCAGGCAACAGGACTTTGTGCTTCTGCCTCATGCCGCTGCCTCTAGCAAAATACCGCATGGTACAGCATCTTAAGCGGTCATAGCTGATTAACTGGATGCACAGCATCTCTGCAAGCAGCAGGGTGCCGACATAAGTGATTACTCCAGCAACGGATCCTGAATTGGGATCAGAACACGTTAGCATTTATTACACACCAGAGTATATCAATCATTAGACAAGGCTGGGTGTTTGCTTCTTTTTGTTAAAAGATTTCAGGATGGAGGCGAGTCGCTGGCACCTTCTCTTAAAACAACTTATGTTGGGAGGTGGCAGGGACCAGTGGAGAAATCTTCAACTAATATTGTGATAAATTTGGCCTGTGCGCCTTTTGATACGCCTTGCAGCTTTGCACGAGGAAATCCCGTGGGTTAGCCCCCGCCGTCCTCACCTCGTACTCCTGCTTGAAGCCGTAGCCTTCTGCCGTCTTCATCTGGTTGATGTGCTGCAAGAGGTCGGCCACCCGCACCGCAGGGTGCAGCTGCCCCGTATGATAGGGAGACCCCTTACGACCGCACTGACGGCGGGGAGACCCCCCCAGCAAGCTGCTCGATTCATTGACCATGCTGCTGCGTTGGTCTCCTGAGGAAAGATGGGACACAGGTCAGCAAAGGTAAAAAAATAAAATAAAATAATCCAATTAACATTCCCCAATCGGCATTACAGATTCTGATAAGCACGTGAGGACCGTGGATGCTCAGTCTGGAGCATGCAGGGATGGAGGGGTGTAGAATTAGCAGAATTCATATTACTTCATGGAGATTTTGGGGGACTTGTCTTTAAATACAGCTCTCCATTCCAGCTTGCAAGAAGGGTCATAAACTAATTATGACAAATAACTATGGGAACCCTGCCCCGAGTGCTGAGCTGCGTTAGGCAGCAGACTGGATTTCACTATTTGGGCTTCTGGCAACCAAAACACCACTACTACTGTTCAGAAGATGAAATATAAATCCCTCCTCCCTCTCACACATAGGCAATCAGATAACTAGTGACAATTAAAAGACTGAGCATTTATGCGGCTTTGTAACGCCAGCTTGCCAGGTGGCCCTGGTTCATCAGAGACAGGTGGCAGTGACTTCTGCAAACTGACAAAACACATTATGGGCTTTCAGACTGTTACCCTTTTCCCACCTCACACTTCACCCTGAAGATGCCTAACCATCCTGCATTTCGAGGGTTAGGCCCACATTTTATACACAAGAATGTCATAGATAACAGTAGAGAGAAACCAGCGGGCCCATCCAGAATGCTCATCTATTCCTGTCTAACTGCTAAGGATATATCCCAGCTGCCAAGTCATAGAAGCTTGAACGATTGTAGGATATCAAAGTCAGCTTTTGTTGTCTTCCTCTTGGGATCTCTACCATCCTGAGTAGATACACGGTCCCAGATTTAATCCAACACCCCTCCATTGTCCTACCACCAGGCCTTAATTAAAAATAAATCCCTTTTATTGGCTACATCTTCCAAAAATACCTAATTTACCCAATGAATCTGAAGATGGATACCCCAAATGTCATAAAGTATTCCTTATATGGAAGCTGCCCAGTTTACGACGAGTTTTACTTATTCTCACGGAGTACCATAACCACCTTCAAGGTACCCTTACCCATTTTACACAATATTCCAAAGGCTTCCTGACATCGCTGCTCCTTATTTCTTTAATGGAAGACCAGCTGTGTTAGGGGCGCAGAGCCTTTCATAAGAACATAAGTAGTGCCCTGCTGGGTCAGACCAAAGGTCCATCGAGCACAGTACCTGGAAAATCCAAAAGAGTAGATCCATTCTTTGTCACTCACTCCCTGGGATAATCGGTGGCTTTCTGCAAGTCTACCAGGCTAATGATTGTCTATGGACTTTTCCTCTAGGTACTTGCTCAAAACCCCTTTTAAACCCCACTAGACTAGATCCTCTGGCAACAAATTCCACAGCTTGTGCATTGTACAAAAAAAATATTTTCTCCAATTTATTTTAAATCTGCTGCTTGCTGGATTCATGGAGAGTCCCGTAGCCTTTAATACCATTTCATCTTTAGGCTGCAAATTCCAGTGCAAACCCTCTCTTGTGACACCAGTCTTGTTTGCATGAAATGAGCTGGTCGTCTCGAGTTCAGTTTCCAGTGGACAGGCGCCCATATCACATCGCTAAAATACACCATCGTAGCCGATATTAATTCTGGTTGATTGTAATTTGTACACCGCTTTGGGCCATTCCTTTTGAACTGGGAAAGCAGAATATCAAAATATTAAAAAATTAATTTGCACCCCGATCGTCAGAGTCAGAAGAGCAGTCAAAGACCGAGTGGGTACGGAGATTAAACTCCCCTCTCACACTTAAAGGGGGACCTGAAGAAGAAGATAGTGGAGAGATGTTGGCGGATCAGTATGGGGAAGGCTTGCACTAGTGTTGCCCATGCTAAAGGAAATTTTCTGATTTTCAGGGTTGTTAGATGATCTTAAGCAGCAGAATGAGCAACCATGACCACAATGTCACACATAGGCAGCGTGAAGTTCTCACTTTTACACTTTGCTTTTTGTCACCACAGGGACGCATTTAGTAGCGAAGCTACAGCTTGAAGGCAGCTTTTGTCTTAGAGAAGAGCCAGACAGAAATGACTAAAGAACCACCACCAAATAACCAACTGGTGCTGGACCGGCCAGCACCTGCCTCCTCCACCCAGCTTGTGACCAACAAAGACCTAATGACAGGAAAGCCAGAGATCAACTCAAGTCTCTGCAGAAGGAAGCAAACTGGGCAGGACCTTGGCAGAGGCAGGTGGGAGATTAACACTGTCACCTGGGGACACCCTTACAAGCAGCAGGATTAAACCTCCAGTTAAAAATAAACAAAAGCAGCAGCTCCGGTAGCCTCTTCTTTCCAGCAGTTACATCTTTTCCTCCTGTTGAGGTCTTCTGGTTCTTTGCTTGTGCAGTTAAAAATTAGTCCCTCAGTAGTAATTCCATAAAATGAATGGCAGGCCTCAGAATTCAACAGGCCCCAGTGGGTCGAATGAATGGTTTGAAGCTCAGATGTTTCTTGGGAGGTTAATAGTATGGTAAAAAGTCCTGCAAGATCTCGTGACCTCAGAAAAGTCACCCCTCTAAGCTTTGAGGGCCATTTCAGAGCAATTTACCTCTGTACATTGACCATCTGAAAATGTCCCTCCCTCATTACGGCTAAAAGTACCTGGAGACTGTCCCAAAACCCCCAGCTTGGGAAACTGCCTCTCCCCACCCCCCATGGGCTGCTCTTTCCGATTTTGTTTTGTACTTTTCTCACCCACACTGCAAAGAAAGATTTTCCCTACACCTGTCACCCATTTTTAAAGGGCGCACTGCCACAGACTGTGCCACACACATGGGCACCGCAGAGAACCTGGGTTCCGTGCCCAGTCCCCAGGCCGTGGATGCTGCTTTCATAGCACCCCACCAGGGGAAGACGTCTTGGCCAGCACACAATGGCAACGCTTAGTGATCAGACTTGGGGGATCATGCTGGCCATGTTCCATGACAGTGAGCTGTATTTTTAGCCTCCCCGCCCCCGTCTGCAACAGCTGGGCTGGGTGGACGAATATAACAGAAGAAAATTCCCAGGTAGTTATATGTGAAGGCTCAGGCACCATAGCCTAATACAGGCTATTCCCAATTCAACTGAGAGTCTAAACAATCAGGAGGAAAATGCAAGCCCCACCCTACACCCTTCCCCAGTCATAAATTGTATCGCAGGCTGATAAGACTGGAATGTGCATTATGTCATCTATTACACTGAAAATATTGTTGTCAGGACCCCACGATATCATATGTTAACATAACTAACATCTATATTCTATATCTGTTATACATGAGAAATGTATACAGAACTAAAGATTTGGAAAGAGTGAAAATACACCTATGACCCAATACAATATGGGTAGCATTAGACAATTAAAACCACTCACACTCAAAAATCATAATACATGCGAACAGAGATCAACTAACTAGCCCATTCTTTTTAAACACCAACTTTATAGAGATTTACAGAAATTACACATTATAATCAAGACCTAGAAATATGTGACCTCTGTCCTTCAATATATTATACTTCTATAATAATTCACACTGTACACAATTTTATCTCATACGCGCATAATTGCGCGCACATTACAACACAGCCTGAATGCAAGCACGAGCAGCTTTAAGTGGACGCGCGCCTATGCGTGCAAATACCGTTTCTAACGCATAAGTGGGGGGATTTTAATAGACACGTGTGCTGCCGTTACCAGTTTTCCCGGTTCACCGGATAAGGGATAGGACTTCCAAACTCCCTTCATTCTGGTTAACCCCGACCCTTAAAACCCCGCCAATATATCCATTTATCTTTAATTTATTGCTTACGCATCCTCCATACAAGTAAAGTTAGGCGGCAGGGGATCCCGACACGCACCTGTGGGTCTAAGTATTTATGCGCCAATTTGAAGTTGAAAGCCAGGAGCACCTATGCCCTCCCAGACCCTACCCCTTGTTTGGACACTTAATTCGTGCACACAGCGGGAGACATGCGCGTACTTGGGCAGTTTTTAACGTCTACTCGGCACGCGCCGGCCCGACATATCCGTGTTATCTCCTAGTTTTGGCCCGCGTCTGGCTTTTAAAATTCACCTTTCAGTGAATCAGGCAGTAAGGCAGCCAAGTGAATTTCATCAAAGCTAAAAGTAGGGATGGTAAGGAAATAGACATACAGCAAGTGGTAGGAAAAACACATCTGAGTTTGCCCTCTAGGCTTCCAGGGTTACTTGCAAAACAATGGATGTAACCAGATTACTTGGGAATGTGCAAGGAAAAGATGAGATAAAGCTTCCTTGGGAAGTTAGAGAAACAGATGGCATTAGCATATGGTTTAAGCAGGACCTGGCAGGAATTATTTTACAGTGCATTCAGCAGGATCTCAGTCTATCCTACTGCAAAACGTTAACCCTTCCCTGCCACCTAGCCTAATGTCCCATTCTCCCCCTTCTCACTGTGGCCTTGCCACAAAAATCAGTGGGGCAAGGTTTGCAGCAGAAGTCACAAATCCAAAGGAATCTGACCTTTAAGGTCCACCTTCTGCTGCGTCTCCGGCAGTGTCACTGCTACTGGTGCAGGTGAAGGTTTAAAAAAAACAAAAAAAACAACCAGGAAGACTTCCACAGCCAATGAAAATTGTCTTCATGATAAAGTTTTCCCTGAATGGGAAGTTGAGCTATAAGCTGTTCATTCAACCCCATGATCTTTGGATCCTCTAGGAGCTCATCCAACTGCCCCTTCCACGTCTCCCAAGATGACGGCAGGACAACCTGTCCCGAGGCGAACCACTCATGTAAACGGCACTCCTTCCTTCCCCCTCAGGGATGGTGAAACCTACAGTTTCAGTGCCAATAGTTCCCCTATGAAACTGACCTCCTCTCTGTCCTGTTATGCTGCCAGTCATCAGTTAGGGTTGGGGTTTTTGGTTTTTTTTTTTTACTTAGGGGCAACAAACGGATGTTGAGCATAGTTCCCTCTAAGCTGAGCGTGTGAGCGATTGCTCATACATTTTGGAGCATTGCTCACATAAATTTTTCTGTGTGCTATATACAGAAATGCAACGCTAATACCGACACTCAAAAAAAGCCAAAAAAACGTGCACACCCCTAGTCATTCCTGGGAGGGAGCACCGATGCTGAGGTGGAGTAAAAAGGCCTCTTTGGAGGGATATCTAATTTAAATACGATGGCTCTCTCTGGTCTGCAAGGCTAGCATACTGCTAATGAGCCCTTTCCTTTTAGGTACCTGGAGCCTGCTTTCACACTTACTGTGTGTGTTTGAATTCAACAGAGAATGCCCTATCCCCGATTTTTTTTTTAATGCCATTAGTACCAAGGCAACCTCTGACTCCTTGCTTTCCGCTCTGCCGTGCTGAGGAGCATGCGTTGATAGGAACACCCACAGCTGCCCTAATGATTGGCCAGGAGGGATATTTTCCAGAGAAGAAAAGAATTCACCTGACCTGCTTCAGCCTACCCCCTCCCCACCTGCTACCCACCTCATCCCTCCTTTCTATTCCTGGGCCCACCACAGTGTCAGCTCGTGTGCAAGTAGCATCAGCTACCAAAATTAGCTTCAGACAACTGCAGAGCCCATCTGCTGTCCCCCACCACAGTCACTGGAAGCCTTGCTCCTGTGCTGCTCCCTCTGACGCAGGGAGGGGGGAGGGGAGAGCGGCAGCTGGATCACCCAGAAGCAACCGCCTTGGTCGCTCCAACATATAATCCCAGGTTAAGGAGGTAGTGGGAAGGGGGAAGGCAGAGACACCTAGCAGCTGCCACTGGCCCATCAACCCTGGCTTTCAGTTCCTGACCCTTCCGTCCCAGGTAGCTCACACCATCCCTCTGCCATCTCCTTTTGGAGACACTTGATATTCCTAAACCAATCCTTATCTTTCTCTTTGCTTCCAGTTCAAGCCCCTCTCTCTCTCTCTCTCTATTCATGGCACCTTCCCCCTGCACCCATTTCCCACCTTGATCGTTTTAATGTTTACATTACACCTCTTTCCACTGCAGATGGTAGACACTCTGGTCTGAAATTATTCTCCCTTCCTGAGGCTTTGAGCCTGCTTCTCCCCTTCGAGGCTATTGGTTCCCCCAAACTCAGAATCTTGCTCCTGACACTGTTCTTCAAAGCCCTGTAACTCTACTCTTCTGCCCTGTGTCTGAACACCTCTTTTCCTTGCCCACCTATGCACTCTGTCAGGCCTTACTCGTAGCCTCTTTATTTCCTCTACCTACTCTCTCCTCCACCTTTACTCCCAATATTGAACCGTGCTACACGTCTACAATTCAGCATTCTCTGTCAAGCCCAGCTCCGTTTTCAAATCATCTCTCATCCCAGTTCTCTTCTCTGTCATCCAGTGATGGCATCTGGAAGACCCTTGTGTCTAACAACAGAGGAGGGGGATCATCACAGCCATGGCAAAACACCACTGCCTGCATTTAGGATTCAAGATGCATGCATACAAAATTTTAAATGTCTGTGGCCCCCTACCAAGTAGTGTTGCCATGAAAGCAGGGTTATACAGGGAGGAAAACAGAAGCAGGGTAAAACATCTCCTGATGGCTGGGAATAACAGAGCTTCAGTTTCAGGCACCCCCCACATCATAAACAACAGTGAGTGGGACTGGCCTGGATTCTGACCAGACTGGAAGCTCAGCCGTGCAGGAAGGTGAGCCAAAGCAAAACAATAAAAAAAAAAAAAAAAATATGGCTTAAAGAGTTATAATAATCTTTTTAAAAATCTCTTCAGTATATCCTTGGCCAGGATCAATACTGTCCCACTATGCATCTCTCTCTCTATACACACACACACACACACACCATACCCTGTTAGAGACTGCCAGCAGGAATCTGCAACTTTTCACCAGTCTTCACCATAGATTGATAGATGGATAGAAAGCGTGAGTGTATGATACATAAATAGATGAGAGAGAGAGAGAGAGAGAGAGAAAGAGGAAATGCACACCGAGAATAGCCTATGCTATATCAAGCACTAGGACACAGAGAAAACCCGCTGACAGGGTGCAAATAATGGGACAGAAATTGGCAAATTTCCCCATCAATATTTCCTTGGGAATCTGGCGCCCGAACTCAAAGCTCCCTTCAGTCTTCCCTGATATCAATAGCAGGCCAACTAGAAGACTTCAATGTTACTATAACACTTCCTGTACTTCTTTCAAAAGACCATCTCTTTCAGCATCAGAAGAATAAAGAGCTCTTTAAACAGAGTCAATAAAGGCACTGTGTGTGTCACACACCCATTCATAGTATGTCTAGGAGATCAAAGAGTTTTTATTTTCCCTGCTGCCTCCTCAGGTTCCCCTTGCAGATTTCCCACCTGATACTAGCAGTTTAAGGCAGAACTGCCTGTAGCTGGGAGGGGATGCTTAACCCACTGCTACTGCATTAGAAAAAAAAAATAGTAGAATTATATGGACTGCAAGGGGAAAACGCCGGTCCCCTTTTCAATGTGCACTCCAGCTTGATGCTAGATTTCCAATGCCAAAGGCCCTGGTTTTCAACTCCAGTCCTTGTAACATGCAAAGGGATCTAAAAACCAGGATAACCAGAGTGGATATGCATGAATGGATACTGCAGACGTTTTCTTCTAAAAGCTAGATTTGCTCATGTTGGTAACTTTGAAAACCAGACTTCTGAGGGTCATATGGGTTGGTTGTAAGAACCATTGGTTTGGGGTAAGAAAGAACAGGGCCAGTGGGCTGAGCACATGAGCCAACTGCCTTAAGTATTCAAAGGCTCGAGCAAGCAGACAATGGACTTCACCGAGCTGGTCATCTTACCCCTGGTGTTGTAGTTGTGGGAGTCCATGAAGGAGAGGCCAAGACGTTCGTCCTCCTGTAGCGTGCTCTGATCCGTGAAACTGCGATCAATGGCGCTCATCATGTGCGTCTTCTCATGCCGGTAGTTAATCGTGGCCTTGGTCATGTTGACGGGTTTTCTGAAGCAGAAAAGAAAAGACGCGCATAGAAGTGCGTTACCTCTACCTGTGCATCCTGACAGGCTGCTTTCATTGTTCAAAAACTAAACACACTCTCTCAGCTCCTTGCACAGATCAAGGCCTCAGACTGCTGCAGATGCTACCCCCAACTCCCCCGAGCAAGACTGAAAAACTCTCTCGTCTAGAGGGATTCCCTGTGGTTATTTGGACTACTGTTGGGATCAACTTGGAAGGGACTGGAATATCTCGTGTATAAATGTTCAGAGTAAAACCTAAATAACAGCTCTTTTGGGGAAGGAGGAAAAGAATCATAACAGAGTCCGGTTAACAAGTACAGTGGTAGCTAACACTACAGATCATACCTAACTACTGAACCATGATGAAACATAATGGGTGCCATTTTATCTATAACCAGTTTCTGAATCATGCATCAAAGAACAGTCACTATAATGCTGCATCGTGCGGGTCATTTCCTTTGTAGCCACTCACTGTATTAATGCAGCATAAATGTCGATATCCTCCAAAGCCACTCACTGCAATCCTGCTTCAGTGGGGGGGGAGGAAGGGGGAAGGTAGGCATCCCCAAAGCCGGCTACTATAACACCACATCACGCAGGTCATTTACCCCAGCGTCATTCACTGTAACACTGAATTATGGCCATGATATTTCCCAGAGCCAGCTCCTGTAATGTTCCATCACGGGGGTCATTATCCCCAGAGCCAGTCACTAACATGTTCCATTACAGACATTTTTTTCCATGCTGTGTGGCAGTTTATCATGGGAGATGTGACAGCAATAGGCATCACAAAGGCTGCTGATTGCCTCCCCTGAAACAGGTTGTTCAGGGATACTCATTGCAGAGTGTTCACAGATGCAAAATGCTACCCCTACCCTCCGGTGGGTTTCTCAGGAGATCAAGCCAAAAATCCATACAGCAGGTGTGTAGAATTTAGGAAGCTTTGGTCTGAACATAAAGTCAACAAGACACATGTATCCCATCTGCTCAGGTGCTCCATATCAAGCAAAATCATTTCTTTTGCTACCCATCTCAGTTGTATATTAGCGAGATTCCACTAAGTCACCCCTGCCCTCCTATACTGTCTTGCCCCATACATTATCATGGGGCTGGGAAGGTGCAAAATGCCTTTGCCAAGTGTCTCCTATATCCCATCATCCTCTGGGTAGCCCAAGGGAGGTTTAGTCTGGCAGTCAACTATGGCATTACCCACCTGCAGATCCAAGTTCAACCAAACTTTTCAAAAACGGGTGACCGCAGCTACCAGAGAGAGGAGCTTAGAATGACTGTGCTTGCTGGCGCTATCTTTCAAGAAGGAGACAGGGAAGCTTTTAAACTAGAACATTTTAGTGTCGCTCAGCAGTAGGGATGTGCATTCGTTTTGAACGTATGCGCAATCCACAACGGATAGGTCCCTATTCGTTGCAATCGTGGGTATGCAAAATGTATCGAACCCCCACGAATGCAACATATCATTATCGAATTTACCCCCACCCTCCTGACCCCCCCCCCCCCCAAGACTTGCCAAAAGTACCTGGTGGTCCAGCGGGGGTCCGGGAGCGATCTCCTGCACTTGGGCAGTCGGCTGCCAGTATTCAAAATGGCGCCGATAGCCTTTGCCCTTACTATGTCACAGGGGCTACCGGTGCCATTGGCTGGCCCGTCACATGGTAGGAGCACAAGATGGCGCCGGCAGTCCATTGCTCCTACCATGTGACAGGGTCCGACCAATGGCGCCGGTAGCCCCTGTGACATAGTAAGGGCAAAGGGCTGTTGGCGCCGTTTTGATTACTGGCAGCCGATGGCCCAAGTGCAGGAGATCGCTCCCGGACCACCGCTGGACCACCAGGGACTTTTGGCAAGTCTTGGGGGGGGGGTCAGGAGGGGGGGGGGTTGTAGTTAATTAAATTTAAAGGGTTGGGATGGGGTTTTGTTTTGTTTTTCCAACTTTAATGGAAAACGAATACTGAATGTAACTAATGGATGAATCGGGTTTCCCCCTATGAAAACGGATGCAACGGATTTGGGTCCCGGCACAACAAATACCGAATAGCAATGTATCATTTCCTTCTGCACATCCCTACTCAGCAGCACATGGTTCGGAGGGAGGTATCTGCAAACAGCGCAGCCCAACTGAGAGGTTCCAATAAAAGTAGCAGCAGCCCATGTGCCTATAAGTAAAGAACCACCTAAGCTAAGAGATTCCAAATTACCTCTGTCAACTGATAAGCAGATTGTTAATACAAACATATACTTTAAAATGCCAGCAGTCTAAAAGGTAAGATGGGAGAATTAGAATGTATAGCACTGAATGAAAAAGTAGACATAATTGGCATCTCAGAGACCTGGACAAGTGACAGTGCTGCATCAGAGTACAAATTATATTGCAATGATAGGGTGGATCAGCTTAGTGGGTGTGGGGGGCCTCTTTATCAGGCCGATAGAGTAAAGCGCGGCTGCAGTTACCCTGTTTTTAACCCGCTTTGGACGCACATTTTGGATGCGTATGGCTAACCCGCGATTCAGTATCCGGTTTTACGTGTCCTTACCGCTTACTGAAACGGACGCGGATCAGTTTCCGCCCGCATGTATATATGTTAAGTTAATGATCCATTTAGCTATTCCCTCCGATACAGTAACGTGCGCCCAGATTATCGCCTTTTTAACCAGCTATTATGCCGCGTCTTTAACCTGCAAATTTACCACCTACCTTGACCCTGGCGTTAGTGTTGTGTTCAGTCAGCTTCCCGCTGCCTTGAGCTGTATCTTCGCCCCCTCTGGATCTCCCTCCTTCAACCTTCTCTGCACAAAAGTCATTTAAAACATGTTCCTTTCACTCTAGTGCCGGGCAGCTGGGAAGGCCCGATCCTGGCCCGCTTGCCCTGCCACTGCAGGCATAGAATCAGAGTTCTAATTCATGGTGGGAGTCAGGGAGGGGGGGGGGGATAACCCTTTCCTCTCCGCGGGGACGCCCTAAAGAGGCAGGCGAAAACCTCCCGCTGCTCCAGCTTTCCGGAAAGTTCACCCTGCAAGGAGAGGGGAGCTGGAGACCCCGAAAGCCTTCCCTTCTCCTCCCCGAGCGTGACGGAGAAGTTTAGCAGGGAGGTCGCGGCGTCCGTTCATGGACCTTCCCGCTGCCTTGAGCGCCCAAGCTGGACGCCCAAGCCGCGCGCATCATAACTTTACGGCATGCTCCAGGCACATCCCTCACCCCTAGTGCATTAGCCCCCATGTCCCTTCCTTGTGCCCTGCACCAAACCGGGATCCCCTCCTCGCCCCTCTCACCGCCTGCAGCAGCGCCTGCTGACTCGCCGCCAGCAACTCATGTCGGGCTTTCTTTGTCGGCACCAGCACCAGCTCCTGCCCCTTCCTCTTGTTCTGCTTGATCATGGCTGACAAGCCCCACTCCTACCGCAGGCTTCCTTCCCTTCGGACCTGCGAGCAGGCCGCGACGTACGCGCCTATGACCTCAGCGGAACCCGCCAGCACGCGGGCTGTGTCTGACAACGGCTGGACGCCCAAGCCCAGCTCGACGCCGTGGCTTGGGCGTCCAGCTGGGCGCTCAAGGCAGCGGGAGGTCGCGGCGTCCATTCATGGACACGTTCATGGGGAGGGAATCACTGCCTGGGAGGCACTCGGGTCACGTTAACCTTTGGGATCTGGGATCTCCTTCTTCAGTCCTCCCCGCCTGGAGATGGCTCCCGACCTGCGAGAGACTGAAGGCAGAGCCCAAGCTCGTAAGTAGAGTCTCTCTCTCTCTCACTCACACACACGAGGAAGAGTTAACAAATAAGAGCTAATGGGAAAGGAAAGCCTGGGGTCTGCATTCGCCTCCTGTGCAGAGCTGTAGATTCACTGTCTGGAGAGATTTCAGAGGAAGTGGCAGTTTGGTAAAGGACATCAGCAATACATGGAGGAACGATGTTATTCCACAAGAGTCGCAGCATCCGTTCAGGTATATAAAAAGGTTGCGGTTTGGACATCCAGCCAAGTGCTCAAGGCAGCGGGGTCTGTAGAAAAGAACTTACCTGGTGGAATGACATTTGAAATGACAGGTACCAGCACACCCAGGATACCGTATAGGCGCTGTATACTGCTCAATACAGTAAAATGGATTGCGCACGCCTACCGCTTCATGGATGCGCTTTGGACGCCGCTTGCATTTGCATCTCATTTGAATATTGTATCGAGCGGTATGTGAACCAAATTGTGCGTGCGGCAAACGAGGGTGCGCCCGGCACTGCCGCACTCTTACGCGTCCTTACTGTATCGGCCTATGTGTTAGGGATGGCATAGAGTGCAACAGGATAACGATCCTGCAGGAAACTAAACACACAGAAGAATCTTTCTGGGTGGAAATTCTGTGCGCGATGGGGAAGGGTACAGCAGTATGACTATATTACCATCCACTAGGGATGTGCATTCATCACATCCGTTTCGGCGCACACCTCACAGACTTTCTAGTAGCTCACAGGAAACAGTGTGTGTATTTTAAATAATGAGATACATGCATAATATCTGTTTTTTCGTGTGTACTAGAAAGTCTGCGAGGTACACGGGTACCTGCTGAAACAGAAGAAATGAATGCACATCTCTACCATACACCTTGCCAAAATGAACAGACTGACAATGAAACACTAACAAAAATTGAGGCGGCTAAATTTGGTAGCACAACAATAATGGGAGATTTCAATTACCCCGATGTTGACTGGGTAAATATAACATCAGGACATGCTAGGAAGGTAAAGTTTCCAGGTGAAATAAATGACTGTTTCATGCAGAGGGTGGTTAAGGAAGTGAAGAGAGGTGGAGCCATTTTAGACCTAATTCTTAGTGAAACAAAGGATTTGGTGCAAGAGGTAATGCAATCAAATTTGACTTAATGACTGGAGGGAGATGACAGAGGGGATACGATAAAGGTCTACAAAATCATGAAGAGACTTGAACAAGTTAATGTAAATCGGTTATTTATTGCCAGAGGATGTGGTAACAGCAGTTAGTGTAACTGGGTTTAAAAAAAGGCTTGGATAAATTCCTAGAAGAAAAATCCATAAACTGCTATAATCAATAAGGAATAGCAGCTAGAGATCTATTTAATGTTTGGGTACTTGCCAGGTACTTGTTACTTGGATTGGCCAACAGGATGCTGGGCTTGATGGGGGAAGAGTTACCCGCACTGTAGTTAAACAATGTTAGGCTCCATATTTCAAGTTACCATCCAGGAAAAGGACACTGGCATAACAGTGGACAATACTTTGAAATCCTTGGCTGTGTGTGTGGCAGCAGTGGTCAAAAAAAAGCAAACAATGCTAGCAATCGTTAGGAAAGAAATGAAGATAGTTGCTTTGGGAAAGGTACAGAGAAGGGCAACTAAAACGAGAGAGAGGATGGAATGGTTCCCCTACCAGAAAAGGATTGTTCAGATTGAAGAAGGGATGGCTGAGGGAGTACATGATAGAGGTATATAAAAATCATGAGTGGAATAGGACGGGTAGATGAGTGGAATAGGACGGGTAGATGAGTGGAATAGGACGGGTAGATGGGTAGAAAACCACCCATCTAGAAAATAAATAAGCAAGGGAAGCCAACGATGCACCAGATTCTGCTGGTAACGTAGTCTGGCAATAAATCTAGGAGCATGGCACAGTTGTCATATAATGGCTTTATGCATCCTGGGGTGAGGTTACGAGCATTTCTTGCATTTTGCAGGGTATATTTTAGCAGGATTATCCCAGGTAGGGGGTTGAGGTGCTCTTGGCACACAGCACAGGCAGACAGTGATAAGCTGCATCGATTTCGAAACATTGCATGATTTCTTTTAACCAAATATGGGAGGCCCGTATGATTATGCAGGACGGAAGTGATGAATGCTGGCAGTGCTTCATGACCCTTTAAGCCCAGTAAACTGAAGACGAGACATGAAAGTCCCTGCGAGCACCAGAAGGAATGTACTGTGCATGGAGACTTCCCGTTGGCGCTGCAGTCCAAGTGTTACATTGGTACTTAATGTCGAGAAATCTCTTTATCCCATCACCAAGGAGTTAACATGACTAAGATGAGAAACTATCCTAATTAGATGCAATTAGTGCCTAAATGAGGCCTAATCAGCATATTCCAACAGTCCGTTATTTCTAAACCCAAACAAGTCAATTCAGGCATAAAGAGGCAGAGTGTATTGAGTTACCACCATGACATCTGCACAACAATCATTAAGAAATCTGCTGACATCTGAATGATAATCAGAGAAAAGTTGTTTTTTTTTATCATCATCACTTGAAAGAGATACAGAACTCTTAGCTATTTTGAGGGTCCCACCTGGCAGAAAAGGATGAAAGAACTGTGTTCCCCCCTCATAAATCTTGTGACATGTTTCTTTAGATATTTTTCAACTGCATCTCTCTCTGCTCTGGTACAGCCGCTCCGCAGCGGGTGCAGAAACCCAAGCCATGTACATTTCCCCATATAAAAGTTATCACTAACTGAGAAGGCCCCACCAAGAGAATCTCTGCTCCATGATGCGTGAAGAAAGAGGAATTCTGGGAAGGGGAAAGCTGAAAGCAATTGCGTTTTTTTTTTGGGGGGGGGGGGCGATGGGGAAGAAATATTGTGAAGGGCTTGGAGTCGAGGAATGAGAGAGGGAGAAAAGCTCAAATATCATTGGGCGAAAATGGTACGATGCTCCGAACTTGGAATAAGGAGACTCCAAGCAGGTGTAAAGGCAAGAGAACAGCACAGCCTTGAGAGATGTCAGAGGGCAAAACAAGGAAATTGAATCAGAAACCAGTGCCACAGAAGAGCCAGATGAGGAACAGAATACGAGCCAAGCAAAATGGGGACAAAGAGTCCAAGGGATAACCGAGCTGGTAAAAAAAAAAAAAAAAAAAAAATGTCTACAACTGTCTTTGCAACATGTTAATCTGTTGGATCCAAGCCAATCCCAATCACATATTTCTCATACACAGCCTCCCAGCCCTTTACAACAGCACAGCATGAGATAAATTCAGCAATGTTTTCCCAAACTGCAACGTATGCAACTGAGAGCACGGGCGAGCCGTGCTCACACATTGAGTGTTGGAGGCAGAATACGAGTCTGGGTCTCCATGTCTCTCAATTCTGTGCCCTCAGCTGCTAGGAAGAGCTCTCCGTTAATGGAAACGGCCTTTCATCCTAACTATACATCCAGCCAATTCAACTCGTTCCTTCAGAGCCACATTCTGGATAAATAAGAAAAAACTCGTTTTGGGCCAAATGGCCAGTTGGTTACTTCTTTGCATTGCCAAACGTGACACTTGGGTTTCAGTCTTGGTTTGGGCTCTCTCTCCACTGGGGTTGGCTGCAGATGTTACCCTCACAGGAACCTATTTTCAAAGAAGTGCCATAGATGCACAATGGGAGAAAATTTATTGAAAATACAACAGACAGTCCCTGGACCTGAACCAAAGCGGCAGGATGCCCGGGACCATAAGGACAGGTTGAACCTGTCCTAGTTTTACTCCATTGCTCCCTACAGACCTGAAGCTCCAATTTCTCTGAGAAAATAAAAGGCAGGATCAGGAAGGTCATAAATGCAATGGACTATGGGCAAAAATGAAAAATACTGCAAAGCGTGTTTGATGGCTCGCCGTTGACAGCTGGATAGGCAGGAATAACGAAGAAGCCTTGCATGGGAGGGTTAACACGTTTCAGTTCCGTCCAACACGCTTCCCTTCATTTGTGCGTGCTGGGCATCACGTTGTTGCTCAAGTCGCACAGCCTTCCGGGAGTATCAGCCGAGGATGGGACGCTCTTTTCAGGTGCCTTGGCTGGTTTAAGAAATGCTACCCCCATACTTACACTCCAATACCCTAGGGGGGGGGGGAGGAGGGGGGATCCATCCGAATTAAAAGCAGCAGCTTTACATGAGCTGGAAAATGCCTTGCAGCCAGTACGGAACTGAAAAGATTCTGCTTCACGAATCATCTCTGCTACTGAAAAGCTTAAGGGATCATAACGCTCCGGCAGCTGGGAAAACAGGGCAAAACCCTTCCGCCCCCAGTGTCTCCCCTAAAACAAGAATGACAAAATCTTCACAAAGGGCCAGACACAGAGGTGTCACCGGATACGTCAAAGATCCAAAAAGCCCGGTGGAGAGGGGGGAGGGAAGGGCGATGTGGGGGGCTCTATTTCTCCAACTGTGGTAGTCCAGAGCAAAACCAGAACTGGACCAGCTCCCTGGTGCATCAGGTGTCAACATAAGGACCTTGGTTTTCAGGGTTTTTTTTCCTGAATTTATTACAACAAGAACAAAAATGAACGGTAAACGTCCAAGAAAAACAAAATTAAAAACTGAAAACCAAAGTCCTTACCTCAACACCAGCAACAATTACAAATAACTCACTGCAGTTAAGAAACTGTGTCAGGTTACAGCCAACTCAGCCCTACAAATAGGACCTTGCAAATGGGAACATCAAAAAGTGAATATAAAAAAAAAAAAAGCATTTAAAATGAAAGAAGGGGGGGGATTTGTACCTTTACAATTCAGGTAAACTTCTGAAGTGCTACCTGTGTGCAACATTTCATCCTATTTTCCACAGGAAAACAAGGCTCAATCATTTGGTCAGTTTGACTTGTATCCCCGCTAGATCATTACAATGTGCTCCTAAGTAAGGAGCAAGAATAATAAACTGTCAGAAGCATAAAACTCTTTATATATATATATATATATAAAAAAAACACAGTAAAAACCAGCGAACACAAACATAGGAATACAATCATTGCAATCAGAAAATAAATAAAAATAAATAAAAGCAATTCATAACCATTACCGTATGTAACAATGGCAGAACCCTGAATCTGTACTGCATCAGGCCGTTCAACATTAAGCACCTGCAAACCCTTCTGGGATCTTCTTAAGAGGGAGTCAAAGGTTTATGAGATTGGTTCCTAACTCCCCCACCCTCTTTAATAGCTTTTGTGCTAAGTGTCCTAGCCACATCAGTGAGGGGTGCAAAGGTATCCTGACACGGGTGGATTCCCCCCAGTTCCATGCATGCCCTGCAAAAATTAGGCTCCTTTAGTTCTCAGGAGGACCTTCTCGCTGACGAGCTAAAGAAAAACTGGGAGAAAGAGAAGCGTGCGTGTGTGTTTGTGCCTGGATGTAAGCGAAAAGCCAAGAACCTAATTCAATAAACAGGTTTTGCCACGGGGGGGGGGGGGGGGGGGGGGGGGGGGAGCTCTTTCTGACCAAGGCCGAAGCAGAGAAAGAGTGTGAGGGGGGCAGAGCTGGAAGCAGGAGACTTAGGAGGCAAGAAAGAGTAAAGGAAACGAGAAAAGGCAGGAAAAGAAGAGCAAGACAGCGAGAAATAAACAAGGGGACGAGACGGATGGAGGTAAAAATGCAGAGAGCGAGTTACTTACAGGTAACAGGAATAAGAATAGCGCTGGCTCCTCCTGGGTAAGCGTGGAAAGAAGGAGAATAGCAGAAAGTGCATGAGCGGCACCAGACAGGGCAAAGGGCGGGAAGCAGTCTCGACCCGCAGCCTACACCGGACCCTAAACTCATCCTCAGTCAGGGAGAGCGAAGAGCGGTTCTTCTGTTCCAGAAAAACTCTCACGCTTTCCAGGCCACTCATTTCTCTGTTCTTACTCTCATACGGCCACTGGTGCCGCCCATGCGAGGATGTTCAGAGTGCAACTCCGGATTAAGGAAAGCGGGGGCTGGAAGTAACCACAGAGGAATGGAAAGCTCCAGAGGATTTTTTTCAGCAGACCTCCTCAGACAAGGTGGCGCTGTATTCAGATGTTGCTAAAAAAGACCTTGATTACTTTTGTCAGCTCATGAAAGAATCCGCTCAGGCCCTAACGTAATTCACTTTGCAGTAAACGATCATGTAAAAGAAAAAAAAAAGTACTATACAAGTCATAGAAACATCATCTCGCAGGCGCAACACAATGGAGTCATTTTTGAAAGCAACATTAATCTCAGGTGAACTGCTTTAATATAAAGTCCTAGTAGTACGGTGCCAATGCATGCAAAAAAAAAAATATATATATATATATATATCTGAAAAATCTTCTTAGCTAGCCTTTAACAAATGAAGTCTGGCTCAGTATTCAGCAAAACAAGAGTCTCCCTTCTCTCGCACTTTCAGGCCTGCTCTCCTAACGCGCGCCGATCCCTCACTCCCGGGCGCCCAGTTTAATATTTAAATCGGCTGCCGCGGTAAAAAGGAGGAGCTAGGGGAAATTTCTGCATCCCTAGCGCCTGCTTGGCATCGGGCACCCAGGAGAGGTGGCTGTCAGTTGGGGGTTAGGAAAACGGACGCACAATTTTACAAGCGTCCATCTTCCTAACCCGTGCACAGCACAGATGAGTAATAGCCTCACCAACATGAATGTACACATGATGGGCGCTATTAGCTACGCGCTAATCAATCCTCTCATTGCATAAGGGGTTTTGGACGCGCGTAAAGCCGTGCGTTCGACTGAGTACACTGTATTGCATCGGCCGTAGGTGAGTGAGCAGCAGATCAGTCTGTGCTGGGGGTTGGGAGGAGGCTGCTCCTGTCTGGGACCTGCCTTTAGCAGCAATTCAGATATTCCCCAGCCCCTTTACGCTCTGCTAAATGGCCAGAGGTACCAAGCATTTTTTCCCCAGTTTGATTCATTGGAAAAAATACTTTGCACATTTGGGCTTTTATAAGGGACACTTTTCCCAAAATGTTCGCAGGGCTTGCAAGTGAATTTTCATCGGAAAACTCCCCAAGGAGCAGGGCTGCCTGGTGTCCCGGGTGCTCAGTTCCTGTGCATTTCGCACCCTCGCTTTTCTTTTTGGAAAATGAAATCCCAAGGCATTGCCTGCTGGCTCCACCCCCCTCCCACAACTCATCCCTTTGATGCATGAGTATTTCTCCTCCGGTAAGGGTAGGGGGCAAATTCCAACTGGTGATTTACTGGGGTAAGTACTTAAAAATCTTTTAATAATTTCTCCCTGCAGGGAGTACCCGCAGGCCCTGCAAGCACATTTTCAAAGGGAAACTCCCCAGTGTTTCCCTTTGAAAATATGGTGCCAGCTGGTGCTGCAAGTACTTTAGTACCTATGCACTACTGTACCTGCTGCGTTGTAATCAGGCGCGGGAATTTCAAAATGAAATCCCCACACACTGTGTCGGGTGCTGCATCTCCCCCACCCTTCGCGATGTGCACTATATAAACACAAGGGCGGCACTTTTTACCCGAGATGGGGATACGTTTCCTCAGGTTCAGCTGTACACACATCCCTTGCCAACTTTATAATACACGGGGGGGAAAAACAGATAGCATGCGTGTATTTTTTTTAATGACGAGTTATGCGCACAATATCCATTTTTCTCTGTTTACTATAAAATTGGCCAGGTACACACATACCCGCCAATTCGGAGGAAACAAACTCATTTCCCTACTTTTTACTCACAAACGGGGAGGGAAATTTTAAGCCTCCGATTTTACCCACGTAGCTGCTTAGTTAATTTGGATAAAATCTTTTCATAATAAATCATTCAAAAAAGAACTGAAAACCTGGATCTTCAGCCAGACTTTCAATGATGATTTAAGCAAATTACAATTGTGATGCCTTAAGCCTCCCCTCCTTCTCCCCTCTTCTCTTTTCCACAGATATTTACCCCTTCCTCCTCCCTCTGCCTCCCCCTCTATCCCCCCGACCCCTATCTCCCACCCAATCTCCCCCCCCCTTCTTTCCTTCATTTCCCACTCATACTTTCTTGTATTTAGAGCACGAGTTTGTATATACCTTCCTCGTTTTTCGTTTGTATATTCATTTTCGTTATTTGGCTTAAGTTATTTTAGTTATTTCCTGTTACAACCTGCTCCATGACCTGTTATATGCATATACTTTTGTTTCACTACTTGTTCTATGTACCATTGTTTCGTTTCAATGTAAACCGGGGTGAAGGCATGCGCTAAACCTCGGTATATAAAAGCTTCAAATAAATAAATAAATAAATAAAAATAAATTGCCCTCCCCATGTGTAAATGTTGAGTCACCGAGCGTGACACATACATTCCCCCCCACGAGGAGATCATAGCTCCCCGCAACCTCACTCTTCCCTCATGTCACTGGCATCTGGAGTTGCCACCTACCCAAGTCTAGCAGTCGTTGCTGATCCAGTCCTGCTTTTCGCTCCGCTGCATGCACTGGAGCTGCAATCCTAAGCTTCCCTAAGAAAAGGGCACAAGTAGTGCCATGCTGGCTCAGACTAGTGGCCCATCGAGTCCATCATCCTGCCTCCAACACTGGCCAATCTGGACCACTCGAAAGCTCCCGGCAGATCCTAATGGAGAGATCCCTCACACACGAGCTGGCTAATTGTTAATGGACCCTAGGCTCCAGAAGCTGGCCTAAATCCTTTTTAAAATCCAGTTATGCTACTAGCCTTGATGACATCCTCTGGCAACAAATTCCGCAGCTGAATTGTGTACTACCTGAAAAAAATGCTTTATTAGATTGTGAAACTATCTGGTAGCAGATTTAAAACCAGAGTGTAAGCAGTGTGGAGTGGGACACACAGTGAGGCACAGGCAGGACCCTGTTCAGTCTCTTCGGGCTGACATGTGTGAGGTGACAACTCATACGCTTCATCGGCGTCTCATTCATTCCCCTACATCACTGGACTCGCACACTACAACAGTCCATTAGACATGAAACCAATTGTTTATTAAGGTTTTACACACTATTTTTTTTTATTTTTACTTATTCCTGCGGTCAGTATTTTAAAACTCGCACAGATTCTCTCGCTCGAACGACAGGAGAATGTTCCGAATAAAAGTATCTTGGATCACAGATTACATAGATTCTCATGAGCACGCGTCTGTGGCCATGATCCAACTGGTATCCTGGACCCAGTCTGGTCACCCAGCAAAATGCCAAAGTACAGTTCTTAAAACCATGAAAACAAATGCAAGTTTATGCAGAAAATAACCCTGCTCCGCCCCCACCCAGACAAGACATCTGCTGGCAATTAACGCCTTTGTCAGGAAGAGTTTTTGCCTAGATAGGGCATGAACTCCTAAGAAAATGCTATTACAAGCTAAAATGTGGCTTTTTGTAGGACATTCCCCCATGAGAATTCACACACTGAAGCAACCGGATATATTTCAGGAAGTTAATTCCATGCACCAGGGCATGTCTGGGGGGATTCATGCTCTGGAATTCAACCAAACCCTAAAACCTTCCGTTACAATTCTGATCCCCGGGTATTATCATTCTTCCTAGCCCCGTGGATCCCCACCGTTTCACAGCCAGCTTATTTGCGTCTCTTCTCATTAGTCCCTTTGCTGTTTATCGCATCCAACGACTTCTCTACTCAGAAGTGCACGAAATCATGGGCAGAAGATGCTGGTGCTGCACCAGGGGAGGGGGGCATATCACAAGCCTAAGGGTAAACATGGACACATCCCCTTCATTTTAACAAATGACTAATAATTACATCCCAGATTTGTCTTGCAAAAACAGACTCGCAGACTAAAACAATCGCAGGGGCTGCCATTTACTACAATTCAAATGCTGGTAAAAAAAAACAAAACACACTGTGATGGATCTCTCTCTACAGACACACACATGGATTCTTTTGCCTCAAGAACAAAATCTAGATGACACAAGGAAGCTGAAATTCTCAGAATTCCTGCAGTACTGTGCATTTGGTCCTGGGAGAAACAATTAGAGAGATGTTAAGCTTCATTTATCAAGTAATATTTTTCACAACTATAGAATTGGAAAAATATATTTGATAAATGGGGCTCTTTATTACTTAAATATGTGCTGGGATTTTCATTAAAAAAAAAAAAAAAGCACCTTTACTTAGCTGCTCATTACAGTAATTAAACATTGACCTCCCTTGCCTCCCCTCTCTGCATACGCACACTTAATGGTGATTTAGCACGTCAGGCGGCTGACTGTGTTTTCAGGCTAAGAAGAGAAATCCTTAAAGGTCCGATAAACTGTACAAATCAGAGATGTTGCAAGATATAAAAAAAAAACACTACCACTGCTCATCCAAATCAATTTTTAGGTGACACCACTCCAGCAACAAAAAGAAAAAATATTTAAATTTTTATATTCCACTTTTCGGCACTTCAAAGTGGATTACATTCAGGTGCTGTAGGTATTTCCCTATCCCCACAGGGCTCACAATCTAATTTTGTACCTGAGGCAACGGAGGGGAAAGCGACTTGCCCAAGATCACAAGGAGTGACTACGGGATTTGAACCCTGGTTTCCCTGGGTCGTAGCCCGCTGCTCTAACCACTAGGCCACTTCTCCAAGGTTTCGCTCCTTCCAGTTCTTGCTACTGAGATACAGCGAAACGAAGACCAGGGTTCCGAAAAATTATTCACCCTCTAGAAAGGGTTCACCATAGTGGCGTTCGCTACGGGATCACAGCTGCACCACACCGACCCTTCAAGGCCTGCCTAGTCTGCATTTCCCCTCAGGACTGCAATACCGTACACCCCTGCTTTATTTCTGGCTTTGAAAATCGATCCTGGGTCCTTATTCCAGGCTTTGAGTTCAGTTACTGCTTCGCCTTCACCTCTTCCACAGGGAGGTCATTCCACGCATCCACCACCCTCTCCAAAGAAATGCTTCCTTGCGTTACCCACTTTCAGCCTCCTAGCATGACCTCTTGCTCTAGATCTGCCCAAAAAAAAAAAACTTGCCTCCTGTATTCTTTATACCTTGAGCAGGCTGAATGTCTCCATCGTTTTGAGGTACAACAAAGCTGAAAGCTGGCAGAAGACAGTGAGACAACTGCAGATGTGGATTTTGCTTGCTCCCATTAAAGCCCAGGAGCAATGAGGTAAAACTCCTCTTAAAATCTTAATTTCAATAAGAAGAGTTTCTCAATGGATTAAGGGAGGAGTTTTTCCTAGGGGTCAAGGAGAGCTGAACTGCGACTCTACAAGAAGCATCCTCTACCATAACTCAGTCATAGAGGAAATATGGGGCGCCTTGTTAACCCATTTCTACACCAGGCTCAGACAGAGGCGTATAATTTAGGGAGGTGGGACATAGACCACGCATAGTTTTCACCCACCGGTTTTGCCTCAATTCTCAAAGCCAAAGTACACTTTTAAAATTGCCATGGGTACAACGCCTGCACAGTCAGTTGCACCTGCATTTTGCGTGGGCAGACATTTGCTTGAAAAGTACACGGGTAGAGTTAAAAATGCCATCTACATACTTTTCCCCCTCCCCCAAACACCTCCCCAGGAATGCCTCCCATCAATGTGGCTAAAAGTCCACGTGCTGCGGCCACGCTGAGGGAGGGAAATGGTCAAGTTGGCCGACTTATGCAGATTAAACACTTTTTTTACCCCACAGAAAATCGCTCCTATAAATTGGGCCTCTGCACGACGACCGAGGATTTGTGGTTCTACCACGCTCTTCTGCAGCGTTAGGGACTGTGACTGCCATTTTGAATATAGTTAAGCAGGAAGGAACGACCGGTGCTGAAGTCTGTGCTCAGATCACGCTTTGCTTTCGTTTCAGTTCTCTTTTCGCTCGCAGACCTGCTTCACTTTCAGCTTCCTGCAATTTAAGACCACCTTCTTCCCTTCACCCTCCAAAGTCTTTTCAAAATATACGCATCTATATATTTCTGGAAATTCTCAGCCCGATTAAATTGTGTGTGCCTGAAAAGCTCTCATCCTTTCAACGGGGGAACGATTTAAACAGAAAATCACCAGAAATGCAGATTTGCACAAACATAAGCCTCCTGCCTCCTTTATTCATGTTGTCACACAGTGCGCTATTTTCTCCTTGCCTCACAGCTGGAACTGACAGCTGTGCTGACAAAGTCACTGGCTACTGTTTACCGAGCCACAATAGAAGGTAGCTATAGACAACGCTTTTTTTTTTTTTTTTTTTTTTTTAATCATTTGCTGTCTCTTGCTGGATTCCTTCCTCATTCCCCAAACTTTCACTTAGCAGAAATTTAAAAAAATAAATAAATAAATAAAGTCACCCAAGAAAATTTTTTTAATTTTTTTTTTTTTTTATTTAAATGCCCAAATCCTAAAATCCTAGACACACATAATGGTAAATGAGGACCGTAAGGTGCATCTAATCTGCCCTGCTTCTTGTGTGCAATGAGCTTTGTTGATTTCTGGCCTTCCCGTCACTCCTTTGCCACTATCGATCCTCTGTGCTCATCCCATGCTTTCTGTTTCTGCCTCAGTTGCATACATCCACCACCCTTTCTATGAGGAAATATTTTCTAACGTTAGCCCTAAATATGCACTCTTGGAGCTTCTTGCTCTAGAACGTCCTTTCTGCTGGATTATGTCTGGAGTTGAACTGTAAGCATGAAACAGGTTCTCATTTTGTCACAGATTATTTATTTATTTATACATTTTTATATACCGACATTAGATCAATGATATCACATCGGTTTACAGATAACAAAATGGAAATAAGCAGGAGGGGCACTTATTTCTTACAGTGAAACATATCTTTAACAATGCAACAAAATGAAATGAAGTTTAGCAACAAGATAAGGAAAAAATGGGAATATAAAAAGAATGGAAGTTGATAAGCAAACTCTTCTAAGGCAACTTAAAGGGATTGGTTAGCCTTAAAATGACACGTGGTGAAAGTGAACGGCATGCGACCAGGGTCGGACAACATGATAACAGGGGCAGGGCTAACAAGGAAGAGTGGTAGGGCGGTTGGGGGTATGATCATTGGGGGAAGGCTAGCATGAAAAGCCAGGTTTTTAGGTGTTTTTTGAAGAGCTGTGTTGAGAGTTCGGATCTTAGTTGTTTACGCTGAAGGCAGTCAATCAGATGCTTCCATCACCCTCACATCTTCTGAGCAGGCAAGTGTCTCATGTACAAAGCTCAGCAGGTCACAATAAAGTGCAATTTTGCTATTGCTTTTAAGCTCGCCTTGTCTAAATTAAGAACGATGTTACATTGCCAGTCATGGACAATACGGGGGCGCACCATTCGTTTTAATGGCGCTGCCTGAGCGGGGGGGGGGGGGGGAGAGAAGGGCGAGGGAGTCGGAGGCACATCCCATAGCTTCCGGCGTGGGCGCTGCGACAACAGTCTCGCACGTCATTTCCGTGCCAGAATTACTCCCGTGATCCAGAACCTGTTCCATTTGCCAACAAAAACCACAATGGCCTTATTTATTTTAAAAGATTTATATCCCGCTTCTTCAAATATTCAAAGTGGGTTACAAGAGAAAACGGCCATAAAGTTCAAAACAAACCAAATTCACAAAATAAAAAACAAAAACAAACAAACAAAAAAGATATTGGCTTTGACTTCAAATGCCGCAGTAACTCAAATCTCAGCTCTGATTCATCCAAGCCGCCCCCCCCCCTCCTCCTCCAGAAGATTCTTGAGCACCAAGAGATGTAATCAGAGGCCAAGAAAACGTGACTGAAGGAAACACTGGCCTGATTAAGAACAATTTGCAAGCGCCACTTGCCACGCTGCCTATACAGATTACACCCTAGGAACTCCAGAAGGAACAATGCAAGCACTAGGAAGGGCATTAGCCAGAAAGAGGAGAGATGGAGATCATTCCTAACATACAATAAAAAGGAAACCAGCCTCGCCCATTGTAATTCTGGTGTAAGGCCTCATCATGCAGCAATCTGGGCACCAGCTACGAAGGAATACGCTCACATTTTCAAAACCGTTTCCCTGGGTAGAGCGGCCGGTCTGAAATTGCCTTCCGAACAGCCGAAAGCATTTATACACATAAAATAGCTTTTTTTTTTTTAAAGTCCATCAGGGTAATGGGAAAGGGGTGTGCTGTGCGGCTAAAATTATGCTTGAAACCCATGTCCACCTTTACTTGGGATTTTCTTATAAAAAAAAACACTGCGGTAGCTGCAGCTCGCACCGAAGCAGTCTGTGCCAGACTTAGAAAGTGGTAAGAAGAGAGCCCAGGCATGATGGGTCCCTGATGAGGAAAGAAGTCACGCAAAGAGGAAGCAACCAGAAAAGGGAAAAAAAAAAAAAAAAAAAAAGGTTCTCCTGCAAGACCAGAGGAGGATGAGGAAGGGCCCCCTATCCCCATGGAGAGTACATGCAGGACAATGCATTGTTTGTTCTCCGCCTCACCAGGCTACAGCTGGATTTATGGAGATGTGCCTGGCACTGCTTCCCTCCCCTGCTGAGCACAAGATCCCCCCTTCCTCCCCTCCATCCCTGTATCTAGGATTAGCCCTCTTTAGCAGCTCTTTGCTAAAGGACCCTGAAAATGGGAGAGCGAGCACACACCCTGCCTTTTGAACAGCAGCGCAGCACTTCATGAAGCTCCTCAGTCAGGGCCCATCACTGTTTCCAATAAAAATCCCAGCGAAGAGAGGGAAAGGTCGGAGGGAAGAGCAGATACCCAGGGCCCGTAGCCCCGCAGTTAATATACATACACACAGTCAGCTGCTCACAGGCGGTTCCTGCCATAGCCTCATCAGGGGCTTACATACATAAACTCACAGTTTAGCAGCCTAATTCCCAGTTATCGCCTCTTTTACTCTGCTGGTTATGCCCCTCTCCCTCTGACCAGCACCTTTGCCACACCATTTCGCTACCTGAGATCCCTGGACACGATCGCCCCCACCCCAGCTCTATCTTCCGGTTGGGGCACATCAGTATCTCACACTCCCCACCTCCTGGCTCCCCCGCTGTGTGGATTTCCACACTGCAAATGACAGGTCCTGTGTTTTTTTGCACTGAGTCTTAAACGTCAAACTGTGATACTTTTTACACTTTTTCAAAGTTCAGCCAGCACTCGGGTACTTGACCCAGCAGCACATCCATGGTGTGTGGAAAGGGCGTGGGTAGTAAGAGAAATGTTTATTGCTATAGGCAGTCCAATACACAACTGAATGGACCGAGGCACAGGGAGGTAAGAGTGACCTGCCCAAGGTCGCACAGGAGGGAAGAGTTGCCCGGAGACTTCACCAGGTTTGGAGTTCAGTGCACTAATCACTAGTGCCAAGCTTCCTCCTGCAACTGGCAGTAGCATCAAGCCAGTACACGCAGAGGACGTACAGGAAGCCCGTATAGACAGTCAATGATGCCCCATCCACCTGGAGGGGGCAGATGCGCACACAAATTCCCACGTGCAACCCGACATCCACGCCTCTTTCCCCCATTGTCCCTCACTCAAGCCTCTCCAGTTGTACCACTGCCATTTTTTTGAGCTGAACCTGCAGCTCCTCGCAGGTTACCCCCCAGTGCCTCCTTACCATCCTCTGGCGCAAGGGATCCTCTGCGTTTACTCCACGCCTTTTTGAATTCCTGTACCGTTTTTGTCTTCACCACCTCTACTGAGAGGCCTTTCCAAGTATCCACCACCCTTTAGTGGTCCTGAATCTACCTCCTTGGGCACTCTGATTTCTCTCCTAGCTCTAGAACTTCCTTTCCATTGGAAAAGGTTTGCTTCTTGCGCATTATTTATAACATGCAGGTATTTAAATGTCTGTATTTTATCCTCAGCTGTCCTCTCCTCTAGGCTGCAGGTCTCATCTCATGTGGCTTCTGATGCAGGTCCCACTCCATTTTGGTTGCCTCTCTCTACGTTGTTTGAGATGTATCCTCCAGAACTGAACAGAGAATTCCAGGCAAAGACTCAGCAATGACTTGTACAGGGGCATTATCTCTGCCTTTTTCTGCTAGCTATGCCTCATCCTATACATCACAGTGTTCTTCTGGCTCTAGGCACCACCTTATCACGCCGTATCGCTGTCTTGAGATCAGACACCATCACCCCAAGGTCTCTCTCTGGTTGGTGCACATTCACCCACCATCTCATACAAGTTCTTCACGATTTCTACACCTTAAATGCATGACTTGCACTTTCTTGCATTGAATCTCAACTGCCAAGACACTCCCAAGTTTTATTAGATCACTTTTCATTTTGGCTACTCCCTCAGGGTGTGCGCACTTTGTTGCAAATCTTGGTGACAGCCTAAAAAAAGACAGACGTTTTCCTTCTAACCTTTCTGCAATATTGCTCACAAGATTACTGAACAACTAGCCCCAGGAATGAAATGCTGGCCATCACATTAGTGCATCGTCCATTACTTGGCACCTCGGAAACTTTCTAAAAGGGCTGCTAAGAAGAAAAAAAAAAAAAAAAAAAAGAGGTCGGGAATAAATAGGGAGGAAGGGACAGATGGATGGACGAAACCATCATGGACATCGCTACCAATTAACAGACCAATACATTTAGGCCCTTTTCAAGCCACAGAGAATGAAGTAACCCAGCCTGGAATTAGCTGCTCCCTCCGATATATGTTCCTCAACCAAGTAACACTTCTGCTCGGAGTACCCGACTTTCTACTAAAAAACTACAATTACAAAATGCCACTGCTAGACTTTTAACAGGATCAAGGAAATTCGATTGTTATCTCATACTCTCTGATAGCTCTTCACTGGCTACCTGTACAGTCCTGAATCAACCACAAGGTCCTAACATTAATAATACACTCCACCATCCACTCTAGCAACTCTGGTTTGGTAGGTGTAGCTCTACAACCATACAAGCCGCAGAGATCATTAAGATCTCAAAACAAAGGATTACTAGCTGTGTCATCTTTACAGAATACTCATCTAACAAAAATAAGAGGCCGCATGTTCTCAATAGCAGGCTCAAAACTATGGAACTCTCTACCTGAATCTCTACAACTGAGCCCAGGAAACAAAAATTCAAACGTGACCTAAAAACATGGTTACTTCAAAAGGCCTAACCTATTTAAAATCATCTGAACTCAGATCAGGCACCCTCAAGGACAAAGCCATTTAAAATGTATGTGTCGATCTATAACATGTACATCATGTTGTAAATCGCTGTAATCTTTTATTTTGGAACGACGGCATATAAAATGGCTAAATAAAAATGAAAAAGTCACTGTTATGCACCTGAGAAAGGTACTCTAGCAGTCTGGGTAGCATGGATAACCTTAGAAGCTTAAGAAGTGTGTAAAGTTGCAAGCTTTCCAAACACTTGCTGGTTTTCTTTCAATTAATTTCTTTCCCAGTGATCTCTCTCCCTCTTCATCTTTCATTTTTTACTCATTTAATTCATTTATTTGGCTTTTCATTGGTAGCTCAAGGCATGTTACATTCAGATACTGTATGGATTTTCCCTATCCCCAGAGGGTTTACAATTTAAGGGCCCTATTTACTAAGCATGTTTCCCATAAACACAGAATGGGAGAAAAGCCTTAGTAAAATTAAGCCCTAAGCCAACAGAGGGTGACAAGAATGTCTGTGGGATTCGTATCCTGGCTTACCTTGTTCCTAGTCTGCTGCTCTAACCACAAGGCCATGCCTCCAAGTCTCTAAGTGAAGAGTCATTTTTAAAATCAAATGGAGGAGGTGGCTGGTCTTAGGGGAATGAGAGGAATGCAATAAAAATAGAGAACAGGAAAGAAAAAAAAGTTTACAAAAAATAAAAAAAAGTGTGCATTTGGACAAATGTGCCAATGCTAATGGAAACAAATTAATTAAAGTTTGGTCTCAGCATCATTAACCTCTAAAAGTGAACTTGGAACAAGTCTGCCCTCAGTTTGATCTAGTAAGGATTTGTACAAAATTAACTCTGCAGGCTAATGGAGTAAAAATCAAATATATAGATTTTATATTCTGGATGCATTGGCCTCCCCTTTATGATAAAAAAGCAGGGAATCAATGGATGGGCTGTCCTGACAAGGTTTGCCCGGCATGCAACTAGATTTATGTCAAAGACTTGATGTCAGCGTGTTATAGCCAAGGCTTATTTTAAGGAGGGACCCCTGCACAGAAACATGGAAGTCACAATCTTGTTTGCAGGCCAGCAGTTTCCAAATTCTGTCCATGGGTACTCCCAGCAGGGTGGGTTTCACAATATCCACTGTGAGTATTGCTGGCACATAATCTGCCCGACTTTGGTGTACCAACCAAAGGAGGGAGAAAGAGTATATTTCCCTTCGTGCATTACTTTGCACCTGTACACATTAAATCGCAGCTGCCATGTAGAAGCCCAGTCTCCTAGTCTCACAAGGTCCTTCTGCAGTTTTTCACAATCCGCTACAGTTTGACTTAACTCAAGATTGTTTCATCTGTAAATTTGGCCACTTCATACATTACTCATTTCTCCAGATCATTTATGAATATGCTAAATAGTACAGGTCCCAATACAGACCCTTAGGGTACTCCACTAACAACCTTTGTCCATTTGGAAAACTGAGTCCTACCCTCTGTTTCTTGTCTTTATCCAGTTACCAACCCACAGTAGGACACTGCCTCTGTTATCCCAATTTCCTGAGTAGTCTCTTTGTCAAATACCATCTGAAAATCCAAATATAAATCAGACTCATGTTTGTCCGCATATTTATTTATACCCTCAAAAATATCTAGTAATTTAAGGCAAGACTTCCCTTTGCAAAACTGTGGAAAAATTATTTAAGGAGTGATTTAGTTTACATGAAAAACTTTGTAACGCGCTAGAAATTAGTGGAACAAAGAAAATCACTAACGTTGCTAGTGTAATTGCTTAACATAAGGCCCATAAGTTCCGATAATACATGTCATTTTTCTTAGCTTGTTTGTAACAAACAAGTCATGAGATCAGATATATTAATGAGCAGTTACTCATGAGGCTAACAGTGCAGATATCAGGGAAAACAGGACAGTAGCAACTTAGCCACACCCAACTGTTGCTCATATGATTAGATGGTTGAGGCCTCAGCAGACAGGAAAAGAACACATGTGAGTAGCCTAAAGAAACTTGGACATAGGTCAGAAGAATTAACATAAAAAGACCAACTTCAGACAGATCAGTAATCAATCAGAAAAAAAGCTTGTTGGATATTAAAGTGTCTGTTAAACTGTTCCTGATTTCCCAGCGCTGTGTTTCCGATTTTCCAAGATATATAAGACTCACAGTGGAAACTGTGAGGGGGAAGTATCTTTGTATAGAGCTTTGTATTAAGAACTTAATCTTGTATGCTTTTATTGCTTATTCTCAGACTTGTAAGTAAAACGTCTATACTTGTAAATAAGTGTTATATATTCTGTGACACAATAACCTACCACTCAGCCCACCTTTTACAAGAACCCATGTTGACTTCCCCACCATTAAACCATGTCTGTCTATGTGGTAATTTTGTTTTTCAGGAATAACTGACAATTTTGCCCAGAACAGATATTAAGCTTGCCAGTCTATTGTTTGCCAGATCACCCCCCTAAAGCCCTTTTTAAAAATTAGCATCACACTGGCCACCTGCCAGTCTTCTGATACTATGACTATTTTAAATGATAGGTTGCATTATCACTAGAAACAGGTCTGCGATTTCATTTTTTAGTTCCTTCAGAACCCTAGGATGAATACCATCCGGTCCCATTGATTTATTCTTTAGTCTGTCAATCTTATTGCATCTACCAGTTTCACAGTGATTTCATCTAGTCATTCAAAGACATAATTAAAAAAAATATTTCTGGTGTGGGTATGACCCAGACATCCTCCTCAGTAAAGACAGAAGCAAAGAATTCATTTAGTTTTTCTATTTCTTTGTCCTCCCTGACCACCCCCCTTTTACCCCTCTGTCATCTAGCAGTCCAAATGACTCCCTCACAGGCTTTTTGCTTCAAAATGCACTTGAAAAGTTTGTGTGTTACTTATTTTTACTTCTATGGCAAGCTTATTTTCAAATTCTCTTAGCCTACTTAAATTTATTTATTTATTTACTGATTTTAGGTTTTACATATTAAAAGCATTACACTTTGCCAGAGAAATAAATGGATTACTATTTAAGAAATACACAGGGTAAATCTTAAATGAGGAAATAAACTCAAAACATATCCAAATCTAGCAGCAAAATTGAGAGAAGCAGAAAAACAAGAAATAAAACAGAAACACATTTAACATGTTGCAAACCGCAGTATTCTATGCCCTTTTAAGCAGTTACTGGAGATAATGTTAAAGGTCTTCTGGATTCCAAAAAATCTCAATTGCTCAGGAAAAAGAATATAAAAATTATTCAGTTTGATAACACACTTATAAGGATAGCAAATCATAAAGGAACAACCTAAAGCAAGGCTTCTTGTTTAAGAGCAAGAAAGCCGCTATGACACATACTTTTCTAGAAATTTCTAAGTAATCCCGTAAATTCAGCTTCAGCCTAGTCTTCAGGAGCAAATGATTATGCTTGTTCATTGTGGACAGTCGAAAAACCCAACTGGTGAGGGCGCTCCTAAAGACTGGGTTGAAAAACACTGCTTAAATTAATAAACTATTACTTGATAATCTGTCTTTAAATTGAAAAGCAGCAAAGTGCATAACAATACAAAACCACAATAAAAATAACATAAAATTAACACATACTGTATAAAGATATTCCAAACAATTCAACCTTAAAAAGTTAACCCCCACTTCAATCTCGTAACTACCCAGCACCAAACATAGTCGTAAACATTGGAATCTTAAAATAATCAGTTTCTAACCTATATTCTAATGGCAGATTATTTCACATATAAAGAGCACAGTAGCTAAAGGCTCATTGACAAGTTACTTCTAACCTAGTTACCACTTTCATAGGCAAAGCTGTTGGTATGGGGCTAGCCATATTGGGTTATTTTCTATCCCTTGCAATGCAAATTACAAAATTTCTGTATGATAAATACATCAATTGTCTAAAGAAAATTTTATGTAACTCATTCAATTGAATACTGAGAACATTTATTGCTTTTATTGAAAAAAGATAAGGTAAGAATAAAAAAGGTAAGGAACCACGAGACTAAATTCTGTGAGTCAAGACTGGTCACTCACTCACTTTTGTCCTTCTTTCCACCAATGAGCAATTTGAGATTGTTAAGTAATGAAGCACAGAGTAGCATTTCGCAAGACGGTAAGGATAGGCAAATCCCTGAGAAGGTCTACGATCACCGCATCGGTCTCACTACCCATACTGTCGTGCTTCTGTTCTCCGAAATGACTCTGCCTTTGCAACCTTCCATGCAAAGCTGTTTACTTTGAATTTTTTTGAAAAATGTTTTTAGGTTTTTAAAAAAAGAAAAAAAAGTGGGCTATGATTTCCAGCAAATATGGAAATAAGCTGACAAACATTTGGAAAAGGGAAATATTTTTTCTACTCTTCCAATTTTCAGACAGATGCAGAATAGAATTTCTACTTCCGTCCGAACTATCCCACAGACAGCGAGCTCATCAGGAGACAGCTAGCCTCAGTGGACCTCTGGTCACCTTTCAGTCTAATGATTTCTGAATACTAGGTAAAACTGCATGAGAAATACAACATAGCTATTAAGGATGTGCATTTGTTTCTTCCATTTCAGCGAGTATGCGCATACCTTGCCGACTTTATAATACATGCGAAAAAATGGATACAATGCGTATATCTTGAGGTCCATATTCAGACAGTCTAGCTAGCAAAGTTAGCCGGATAAAGCAGAGTTGCTTACCTGTAACAGATGTTCTCAGAGGACAGCAGGATGGTAGTCCTCACACATGGGTGACATCAGATGGAGCCCCGATCTGGAAAACTTATGTCAAAGTTTCTAGAACTTTGACTAGGCACACTGAGCATGCCCTATACCACACATCCACGCAGGGTCTCTCTCAAATCTTGTACCATAGAATTATAATTAAAATAAAAAATAGGAGAAACCCAACTCCGCGGGGTTTGGGCGGGTTTCGTGAGGATAAACATCCTCCTGTTCTCGGAGAACACCTGTTACAGATAAGCAACTCTTTCTCCAAGGACAAACAGGATGGTAGTCTTCATACATGGGTGAATCCCTAGCTACAGGATGCTTCCCAACACAAAAGGGGACAGATATCCAGCCAGGCGCCAACTGGCACAACACCAGTACTGTTGGTAATAGAGGGGGAGACAGCCTGAACCCAAACAGGTCCTAGGTGGGAGAGTTGGGTTCTACATCTCAAACAGATTCCGAAAGCTAGACTGGCTGAACCTACTGTCACGTCGGTGCTCCAGCTCTTCTTCAAATGTTGCTGATGCCAACACCAACTGGGAGGAAGGAGGGGTGACCTTTCTTCTTCGGACCTGCGAGTCAGATCAGTGACTGGCATCAGGATTGGTGGAGACCGTCGTGGACCCCCAGCGCCGATGGAGGATTGGCACTCCTCACCATAGGGATATCGCAGCATGAGTCAGTGCGTGTACCTGTGCATCGACAGGGGCTGGTACTGATGCTTCTATGGCTTCCCTCTATGCTCGGCCCAATCCTTCCCGGTGCCGATGCTCGGCCTGGAGGAAATCGATGGTGGTCAGTCTCTGGCGCTCCTATCTGCCGGCGGCATTGATGGAATCGAAGGTCCCCTTGATGTCGATGGCATGGTATCCATCAGTACAACTCCCAGGTCCACTGAAGCCAATGGCTTGGACTTTTTCCACCTAAAAAAGGTGCTCCATCTTGTTGATCAAAGTAGACATTCTTTCAGGGTCCTCTGGGCACATAAGCTGCTACCTCGGACATCATGCGATGCCCCTAGGCAGAATATACATATCTCAAGATGATCAGTGATGGACATGATCCTCAGGCACTGGGAGCATCGGCGAGAACCGGAGGTGGCCATGAGGGACAAAACAAAAGGGCTGCAAAGTTGAAAGCGATAGTGGTAAGTGTTCATGGCCGGCGGGCACAGGGGCACCACCATCATGGGGGAAATGACTGTGAAAGGAATCTCATTCAATTTGCCAAAAACCCTGAAGAAGAATTCTACGGGAAGGCACGAAGAGAGACCCGGCGATGGAATCTAGTAGAAAAACCATGAAAACTCTGGCTCATCCAGGTTAAAGCACCTTCAAGCTTTAACCCGCTCTCACTATCGTATTCATTTATTATTATTACTTACCTTCATCTTCCTTCCAGCTTATTATAAGCTTCCAAGTTCTCGATTCCAGTTGATTGTAACTTTGACTTATTCATATCTATTGTTATCTATTGTTTACCTGAATTGTTTCCTTCAGTTATACCCCCTGTTAAATGTAAACCGATCCGATATGGTTATTTACTATGAAGGTCGGTATAAAAAACTGTTAAATAAATAAATAAATAAATAAATAAATAAAAAAAAATAAAACAAAACCACGAAGAGAAAAAAAAGTTTTCCAGAAGGCTAAAAACAGCCAAAGTCAGCTCACTTACACCGCGAGGTTCACAGCTCCATGGAAAATGAGATGGGAGAGAGACCCTGTGTGGACAAGTGATATAGGGCATGCTGGGCATGCTCAGTGTGCCTAGACAAAGTTCTAGAAACTCTGACATAAGTTTTCCGCAGCGGGACTCCATCTAGTGATGTCACCCATGTAAGGACTACCATGTCCTCGGAGAAACTTATCCAGCTAACTTTGGAGGTATATAGTGAAACTGCACTATGGAATGTAGCCAATTATCTTAAAGGTAGCTGGCCAACTATAGCCACCAAACTTTAGGACAGTTCTTTGGTCCAACCAGACTTGGCCAGCTGAATATTAGAAGAAGCTGGTTCAATGAGCTGGCTAACTCTTCCTCTCAGTTAAGCCCCTAACTTATTTGGTGGCTAGAATTTAGTCATATATGTGCCCAAATATTTATTTAGCTGGCTAACTTTTGAGTTAGCCGGCTAAATGCTTTTGAATATGGACCTCCTCATTATTAAAAATATATGCAAACTATGCATTTTTTTGCGTGTACTAGAAAAGTACACACGTACCCACCAAAATAGAAGAAATGCACATCCCTAATAGCTGCAGTACTAGATATGATGCCAAAAGGGTCCATGTGTATTAAATGTATTTATTAAAGTGTATTTATTCAATCAGCTGTACTTCAATAACTAGCAGAATGTCATATAATCACGTTATAATGCTAGAGTTATTCTCCTGAGGTTGGCTTCAAGCCCCTTCTCTCTGTTATATCTCTCTACTTTGATTATCTGTCTCTTCATTTCCAACTCCAAGTTATTCACCCTTGTTATAATGTAACTTTTACCTTCTGCTCCCAATCTGTCTCCTCTTTTGAGGTTTGACTAGTTACTGTTAATGTACTATCGTTCTATGTAAACCGAGTTGATTTGATCTGTATCAAGAAAATCGGTATATAAAATCCCTAAATAAATAAATAAATGCCAAAATAGCACTGTGAGGATAAGATACAGTTCATAAATTTAAAATGTATAAAAATTGTTTTGCATCACCTTTAAGGTCTAAAAGCTTTAAAGAAAAAATCATTTTTTTGTTACCTAGAATTTCAGCTTTTCTGCATACCAGGCAACGGCTTCTGGTGCTCTACAAAATCAGAAGCTCAATTTTTAGCTATTTAGCTCTGTGGCACTGTGCCTTAAAATTGGCAGTGTGCAGAGGAAGGGAGAAATTCCAGAGAAGAGGATGGATGCTCTATGTAATTGTTGCTATTCACAATCCATTAGCCACCTTTGGCCTCTTCCAATGGTGAGCGGAGACAATAAAATGATATCCAGCAGCAACACAAATCAAAGGCTGCATCTTAGATATACAGTACAAGCATGTGAGCCAACTACAATGCATGCATGGCGTCTAGGGCCAGTGTTTCCCAAGCCTCCCCTGGAAGCACGCCTGTCCAGTCGGATCTTCGGGACTGCCACAATGAATATCCAGTGTATGCAAATCTCTCTCATGTGTATTCATTATGGATATCCTAAACTAGTTAGGTGTGCCTCCAGGAGAGGGTGGGGAAACGCTGGTCTAGATGGCTGCAGGAGAGATCAGGTGGTTTTCTGACTTCCAAATTTAGGAAGCTCATTTTGGTCCAGCCTAGTTTTGGGGGGGGGGGGGGGAGGGAGGGTACAGCCAAGGTTATAGGAAAAAGAAATGTCTCTAGCTGGTGCTGTTTTAGACCAAAACACACGGAAGGAATGCATGCTCTCGTATGTTGATTGCTTTGCAGGCATTTTTTGAAAGGGATTTCTGAAGATAAAAAGCATTTTATCCGTGCAATTGGGCCATCTGAAAACTGCCCAAACTATAGGTGGGAAAAAGGGCGTGTATAGCTGAACGGTGCTCACGCTTGTACCCGCGGCTTCTCAGGGCGCAGTCAGGTCGGGGGAGAAAACCGCATGCATAGTTTTGGTCCGAAAAAGCAGATGCAAATTGACAATTTTCAAAGTAAAAATGTGCGCATGCTTTTCCTTTGAAAACTGATGCAGAGACCTGGGGAAAGAGACTTTCCAGCTGTATGGAGAAGTATGAAAACCTCTCTGCCATGACAGTTATATTTCTTATCTGGACTTAGGGAGAAAAATAATCCATTTCAGAACAGAACCCAACTTTGGGAGATGTCATCATGTGTTGGGTGGGATTTTTGGGAACCGACAAGTACTAGGCTTTCTATTTGGGTCTGGCCTGGTGGCTCTGGGTCATTTGCCATGGTGGAAAGGGGCTTGGGATTGAGGCCAAGTTCTGTTCCTTGGGCTGGCCAGGAGGTTGGGATGTCATGGAGGCAGAGTTCATAGCCTGGGAATCTCAACCATCCCACAAGAGCGACTTCCAGTGTCCAGGCTCACAGCGTGCGAGTCCTGGCCCTGTGACAAGAACCCAGAAGGGAGGGAAATTAAAAATAAGGAAAATATGGCACTCAGGTAGCTGAGAATGCATCTAATTTGCATTTACTTTTCATTTTTCTTCCTTGGGGCCATTTGGAGGTAGGCAATGAAGAACTGGAAAGCAATGGGATACAAATTTTCTAGAAAATAAGAAAAAAAGTAAGCGGGGAAATTTAAAGCATATTCCCAGGGATTACCAGTGTAGCAGAAGATAGTACCATAGAGAGAAGGGAAAACATTCCCTATCCCTATAAGAGAGTGATCTCAGCAGGGCACTGGGAAGAGAAAGACACCAATACAATTGCAATACAAAGCAGATCTCTTTAGCTCTGCCACGTTTTCCTTTCCATTCCTAAGGAGATGTAATATAGGCACCCTCAAGAAACTCAATTTTTCAGCTGTCTTCGCATGCAGGCCATTTAATCCAGAATTATAAGGAGTTTACAGAACACATCAAATCTTTTTACTTTACCCAAGCTTTTAGTAGACTGATTTGATAGAAACTATTACTTTTGACTGATTATGCACAAACATCTAGTTTACTATCTTGTGTTTTATATAAATAATAAAACGATAAGATAAAATCTGCGTATGCATTGGTTTATTACCCGCTTAGAACAAGATTTGCAGGCTATAAATATTTTAAGTACAACTGGAAACCCAGCGCAATCAAATTTCTCTCATGTATATTAATTGTGGTTATCCTGAAAACCCAACTGGCCCTGGCACCAGCAGATCAGGTTTGGACACCAATGTACTAGGGAGAGCAACTGCTGCTTTCAGTAGTGATGGCAGGGTCTTGTATATTTTTTTTTATTCTCCTATTTTGTATCCTCTCAGTTTAGCTTAGTTCAGTCATTACAGTAACAATCCTTCGGCCGGTGGCCATGCACCAAGGCAGCTTCAAACCCTGAAGTCATGGGCCCTGAATCCAGCCACTAGGTGTCGCCATTGCACAATGACTGTGACTCCTCTCCCCTCAAGGGCTACATCCTTAGCCCTGGCCTCAGTGGAAGAACCAAGCAGGCAATCTAACCCACGTTTTCTCCTCATGCTAGTAACAGCACTGCTGCTAAGCTAGGAAGCAAGCCCCAGGGTCTGATTTTTCACAGCAAATGTTTAAGAACGCTTCAAGATTTCATCAAATATTCCCACGTATGTCTCTTACATCTGCCACAATTTCCAGCATCTCCCCTCTGTCATATGAGGGTGCGCTCTTGGGTGAGAACAGGCACTACTTTGTCCACATTCCTGTACGCCATTGGCCAACTCCTCCTCTCCCCCAAAACTCGCTTTTAAAAGTTGGCACATGGGCCAGGACCAAATGCATACCCCCTCGTCAAGAAAGTCCCTCTCCCAGCCAAGTCATTCAGGTTTACAGATGTCAACCTGGTCAGCCGCTTAAACATCAGAAATAAGGCAGAAAACGTCCAGAGAGGTCCATCCGGTCTGCTGAGTTGAGATTATTCCAAGTTGCCTATTTAAGCATAGAGCACCCATACACAACCCTGCATCAATCCCCCAAGCCCAGTGGTACCACCTGCTCCTTCAGCCTCCATACTGGTCTCATCTGTTTACGCAGGGTCGGTGTTGCCTATGTCTTAGTGCTGCACACATTTGGTAGTAATGCAGGCATGCGTGTGAGAGATCAGGGGCTTAGCACGCCAGTGTTTGGGGAGCTGAGTGGATACACCTGTGTTTTACAGGTGCATGAATGTGACCTTTCTGCAGATACCACATTTCTGGAGGTTTTTAATTCTAAAATGCACAATCATTTGTAAGCGGAGGAATAATCAAAATGTCTCGGTTCCTACTTTACTCCAGTGGGGAATCCGTAAGGCAGCAGCCAGCCTACTGCTAATTCCAACTTGCAGGGAAGGCTGAAAGAGTTACAGCCCTGTAGGCACCCCCTCCTGTCCCTTTCACCTCCCTTTCCTGCTGACAGCCCTCAGGCACCTCCTCGGGCACTCTGCTCTGGAGGCAATTTTTAACCCCTTCATAGCAGGAGTAAAAGGAGGTTATGGAGATCACCGATGCAGTAAGATGCATCCAGCTGAGCACACAGTTTTACTTGCGGGTGAATGCACGTACTGTGCACATAAAATTAGCCAGCAATGCAGCAAAGCGATTAGTTAGCACATCCAAAACATGTGCCCCAAAAAACATGTACCGGATAGTGCCCAATGCACGTAAACTGAATGGAAACGAAGACATTAGGAATTACCACCCGACGCAGGAAAGCAACGCTCAAAGGCTGGCCACCCACAAGGGAAAATTAACTCCAGCTCGGAAGGTGGAGTAACGTTTGCTGGTAGTCAAGGGCTCATGAGAAACTAAAAATGTGGACCTCTGGGTTGCAATGAATGTGCCCCTCGTAGGGTAGGGTTGTTTAGAGAGACTAGTAGAAGATTTAGTTATTTGGGCTTAGAACAAAAAATTAGAAAATATATAGGAAGTCGCTTGCTGATTAGTGAAAGGACACCTTAAAAAACCATGGGCAATTCCTTTTCCTTTTGGTACACAGGCATTGCAGTTTCTGTAACTTCATGCACAAGTTAGACATCCGCACACTCGATGCAATAAATGTTTGAGTGGCAGAAGCGCACATTTCTCCCTAACGCACCCTTTTTGTACGCCGCTCCGACTTCTCTCTCATCTGAATATTGCATCGGGCGCACAGGGGATGTGGCTGCGCGTCTGTTAGGATAGGAGCGCCCATCTTACTGCATTGGCCTGTCAGAGCAGGAGTGACCGCATGAACGCTCACAGCTGCGAGCGCTTTGTATAAGTAAGTCAGGGAGGAGATGCCATTAGGCTGTTACAGCTCACAACACTTGTGTGAACCTGGGTAAGTTACACTACTGATATGAAATAGACAGCAGGTAAGAGTGTCCCCGTTCCCCCTGGTCTTATCGAGAGTCGCCTCACCCAAACTTTCATAGGGTAACGTTCCTCCAATATAAGACTTACTACAAGGCAAATAAAGCAGACGCTAATTAATAAACGCCATCCCTCATGGTTTGCTCTGTACCCCATGTGACTTGCTGCCCTTCACTGGTTCCTATCACCATGGAAGGAAAGGGCTGCCTGGACCAGCTCTACTACGTGAGGTATGATTTGGTCTTGGTGTTTCTAGGACGGCGATTGAGATGAAGCCGGAAGACAGGGGGGGGGGGGGGGCCTGGAGCGCACACAATTGAAAATCCACATTCCACCATAACCTCTGCAGCATCCCCTGCCCTCCCCGAGACGTTTGCTACTCTCAGGAATGACAGTGCACCAAGTTTAATGAAATGATAGCTATGTTCTCCCCAACTCACCAAAAGAAGCCTAGCAGGATGAGTATTAGCCACAGAAGTACACCTCCTCCCTCCTCTACTCTCTCCTGTTCTTGCTGTGGATCTTCCAGTGTAATATACGAAGGAAAAAAAAAAAAACAACCAACCCAAAAGTGACTTACCCTTTGCGTATGGCCACAATGATGGCTCCAAGGAGTATGATTAGGACCACTAGCCCTCCGGCACAGATACCCAGGATCAGACCCATCTCCTCGGAGTGCTGGGTCACCTCCATGCTACGCTTGCTCTCTTTGCAGGCAGCTATGGGGAGGGGTGGGGGGAGGAGGAGGGTAAAAAAAAATAAAAAAAAATTAATAAAACAGCAGTGCCCACGGTATTTAACTCTGCCATCAGCCAAGCAGCAGCGAGTTTGCTCAAAAGGCCGCATGTGTTGCTGCTGCTTCAGAATTGGGAGTCATTCCAACCGCCCCCCCTGCTCCCAAAACACATCCCTTGCCCCCAACACCTTATTACCTTGAGCCTTTGACTTTCATGACAGGCAATGAACTTTCCCCTGTGGCTTAACTGTGCAGCTGTTTTACGAAGCCCAGAATACGTTGGCACACGATCGCCGGATGCCCGGGCAAATCCCTGTGTATGCGTAGCCTGAAGGCACGAGCAGGCTTCCTGTGAGAAACCCGGGGGGGGGGGGGGCCCTGGAATAGCAGCATGCTCGCTGGCGCGCCCCCACCCTCCTCAGATAATGCAGCTGGCCTGTGTTTGCAGGCAGACAGACGTCTGAAGCCCCTGCCAAAATCTCTTTTGCAAACCTAGGCAAAACGCATTGTGTCATCCCTCCATTTAAAAGCCTACGGGCAAGTGACAGGACTGTAGCCGATATTTTCCAAGTTTTGGGACTGAATTTCTCCTTCTGGCCAGGGTGCAAACGGGTTCTCGGTTAATATTTAGCTTGCACTTATGAGTCACGTATTAATTTCCCAGGATTTATCAAATTTTGAAATCAATGACTGGAGGGGATTCTAGGGTTACTGTTCACACAGATGGTCCCATGAACCCGCCGTTTCTTGCCGTCTTGGGGGGGGCCCAGTATTGGTGTTCCTGTTTAAACCAGTCCGGCCCATTATGCACAGCCTTAAAGCCCCAGAAGTACAAGGAATGAACACTCCCTGGGGGTTTTTTATGGACTCTTTCCATGAACATGGCCAATTCATTTGATCCCAGTCTCTCCATATTTCATGGGACCTGACAGAGTGAAGATTTGTGTTACGCAAATGAGGATAATTTGAAGTGTGTTAAACTGTCTGAACTAACGCCTCTTTTGCTCAAACTCAGTGAAGTACAGTATTAAGAATAAATGAGACTGTGTGCCAAGACTGCAAATCCTGCAATGCAGAAGGAATAGATACAGGAAAAGGATACTGAAAGCCATCATTAACAGTGCTCACTGCTACTTGTGCTTTTTACATTTTTTTTTTCTTTTTAAAGATTTGTGCATCCAATTTTGGGTCCAACATATCAGGAAGAACAAAGACGGATGATCCGGCTTCTGCTCTCCTTCGTGAAGCTTTGGATGTTGTACAGCAGGGATGGCCACCTCCAGTCATCAAGAGCCACAGAACAGGCTTGCTTTTCAGGATTCCCCATGATGAATATATTTGCATATAATGGTGACAGTGCATGCAAAGCTCTCTCATGCATATTCACTGTGGATATCCTGAAAACCAGGATTGCCTGTGGCTCTTGAGGACTGGAATTGGCCACCCCTGCTGTAGAGCAACAGTCCCCAAACTCAAACTCTGAAGGACCACAAGCCAGTTGGGATTTCAGGATTTGCACAATATACATGAGATCTATCTGCGTGCAATACCCCCATTCACTGAGGAAACTCTGAAAAGCCAACTGCCTTGTGGCCTTCAAGGACAGAGATTTGGGACCACCACTGTAGGGGCACAAGTAAGGACCCCCAGCTATCGCTCAGTGACATCTGCTGGCTGGACTCAGGGTGCACGAGACTGAAAAGGGAGCCATGGGGTCCGCAGTCCCTGCTCAAGATCTGGCACCGTGATGACTGGGCGACGACCCCCAGGCAACTGCTAATGAAAGCTCGCGGCGTTAAAACCAGGAGGCAACTGCCAGGCTAAAATATCAAACAAACAGATGGGTGTGCAGAAAATGCATGAAATCCCAGAGGACTGCAACCAAAATAATTTGAGCTTTAATGCTTGATAATATGGCCTATGAGAAGACTGAGGGGTGACTTGATAGCATTCTTCTAACACGTAAGTTGAGGGAGGCAGCATGAGATACACTATGGACAACAAACACTAAGGAAGGAAGGACCAGTAATAGGCTAAAATCACAGCAGAAGAGAACCAGGTTAAGACATTAGGAAGAACTTTCCAACCGCGAAGGCAGTCGGGCAATGGGGCATGGGGAAGGAACACGTGGGAGCTGGTTCAGGTAGAAATGCATCCTGCCTGCAGGTAGGGGATGGACCAGATGACCTCTTCAGCTCCCCCTTCTAGCCCTGCCTCTCCGATTCCGTGCTCCCCATTAATTTTTTTTTTTTCCCTCACATTCAGTTATGTAATTGCTCGGCTGAACAAAACCCCTCCGAGCTCTGATCTGCAACGCAGTTCCATGCTGTGATTTCCCCTCAGCAAAATCCCAGGCAACCAGAACATAATGAACTTGTAAATGAGATGTTCTGGTTAATTTTCTTTCAGAACAGTAATAATTAATAACGACCTCGCTGCTATTTTCTTCTTTCACCCTCTTATGCTGGAAGCAGGTGGAAGAGACCGGGCCCTGTGATTATAAATCTTTCAGTAATTAGTAAAACTGCTTCGACGCCCTCTCTTCTTGTTAACATTTTAACCTGGCTGTTCCCTCTCCGCTCGGAGAGGGGAGTCGCTCCTGCTGGGCACGTGCTAATCCACTCGAGCTGCGGACCAATTCATTACGGACACAACGGGTCTTTACAGAAGATATTAAAGAAATGCTAACAAGACACTTCCTCCAGCATCCATCAGTGCTAGAAAGGTATTTAAAGCAGGAGTAGCAGCCAGAGGCTTAAGCTCGCCTGTTGGTTGCCTCTGTTACCTTCCTCTCTCGGGTCTTATTCCTGGGTGCCCTAACATTTTATTTCTTAGAACAGGAGGCGTGGGACCTTTTGCCACCTTGGCTTTACCCCACGGCATACGTGGCGTTGTAGCTCCTGCTTTCCATAGGAGCTTCTCGTACCTTTTTCCTCGGGACACCCTCCCTCCCAGACCACCTGGGGGTTTCAGGATATCTGCTATGAGTATGCATGAAATAAATTTGCATATCGAAGTTCTCCGATGCATGCAGATTTGCCTCCTGCATATTCGTAGCAGATATCCTGAAGTCTCCCACTGGTTGAGAGGGTCCTCGGCACAGGTTTGAGAAGCAATTCCCAAATCTGGTCCTCTGTTTGGGGGGGACGGGGGGACGGGACCTGCTTTACAGGATAGGTGTAATGAGATGGCATTTCCCCCTCTGCTGGCTCTAATAAATAAAATGTTTCTCTGATAAACAAAAGGAAGAAAAAAAACACAAAAAAGTGTCAGCCACAGGGGAGTAATGAGGGCTGTGCTTGGGGGTCGCCACCGTACCTAGGTCAAGCTGCAGAGACTGAACCCGCCCTGGTTTTACCCCATTGGGCACAAGGAAAAGTATCCCTGGTTTCTCTCTTAGGGGAAACCTGGACTACAGTTCCATGCATGCCACTGGCATGCAAAAACGGGCAAAGAGCCGGAGTGCCCTGGAACTAGAAGCCAAAAGGAAACTGCCAGGCCCTAATTAGCCGGCTTTTTAACATTAAAAAAAAAAAAAATTCATTTTTAATCCTGTATCTATTGTATGCTCAACTGACTCCTCTGAAATTTTGATGGGGCGCTACTGCACGCTGCGGTGACATCAAACGCTGCTTTGCCAGCGCTTACTGCCACAAGATCAGCCGAGGAATTAATCAGGTTGCCTGCATCTTCTCTGCTGTTTTAGAAGTCTTTGCGTGAGCCGACATAAAATGTACAAGCACATGCTATTTACTCGTACAGGCCAGGTCTCCCTTTTAAACCAACAGAAAGAAAAAAAAAAAGCCTGCAGAGATCTATCTTGGCTTGTGACACGTGCTAGGATTGCTGCCTTCCCCCACTCCCCCCCAACCGGACCACGGAAACAAAGTACTCTGGCCTAATTCACTTCCCCCGAGACCTCCCAACACAGCGTGCGCACACAGCCACGCACCTAGCTGAGACCACACGGCAAGAGAAAGGGGCAAGGCTTACCTTTCCGGGCAACTCGGACGCAGTTCAGTCGCGTTTCCTGGGGAGGGAGAGAGACAGATTTAGAGCGCACAGAATGAAACCCTGCCAGAACGCGAGCCAGTTCCCGAAAACTCCCATTCCATCCTTTTCCGCTGTCTCTCTCTCTCTCTCTCTCCCCACAACCCCTTAAAGAGACGGGGGAACGGGCACGCTGAGACACACGGTTTCCAGACTGGTTTTTTCCCCCCTCTATGTAGCGCTGTCCCTCCGGATTTGCTGCAGCCCAACAGCCGGGGGGGGGGAATGCTGCAGGTGTGGATTGTGAGGGCTTAACCCCCATGCAACACACACTTCTCCCTAAAAATTTAAAAAGTCTAAATTTAAATACTTTTTTTTTTTTTTTTTTTTAAGTTTCAAGATCTCCCAGTTTTTTCTAAATAGGAAACGGTGTCTCTCGCAGTAGGAAAGGAAATAAATGGGGGTTCACAGAAGCTCTTTTACTATGTTGTGTCTGCTTATGAGAATCACGGCAACAAAAGGAGGTGGCCAGATTATTCGGAGAGGAAAATAACTCAGTTCAATACAGGGATGGAAACTGCTTCCCCACTGTAGAAAGGGGGGGGGGGGGGGGGGGGAGAGGGTCGACCCACCGACTCAGATGCCCTTCCTAGAAAAAACAAAAGGTGTCCTACATCAGCCCCACCACCAGCCTGCGCCCTCCGAGGGTCGGCTAAGAAACACCGACCAGCTGCAAAAAAGCTCCGCAGACTGCCGCGGGACTCCACGCGCGACGCCCACAGGACGACAGGGCCAGCCCCGCGCACGAGCTGAGTCACGCTGCTTAGGCATCACGTCTTATTTATATAAAACAAGTTTATTTCCCAGGTTTTCGCTATGCATAAAGCAGCTTAATACTGAAGCCCAGAAAGACTCAGGGCCTGATGCGCGTGGTGGTGGGGGGGGTGATGCTCTGGCAGGCCAGCGGGCAGGTAAAACTTGCCCCAGTTATATCTGTGACGCACCTGCTCTGTGAATTTATTTTCTAGTACTATCAATGATGCAGCACTTACCGACACTAAACTCTCTTGTAACGTACGCACTAGGGATGTGCGTTCGTTCCCTCTGAATCGGCGGCGGATGCGTACCTCCCCCAACTTTACAGTGCATGTGGAAAACACGGATATTATTTGAAACGCACGCATACCGATTCGTTTTCCCGCGTGTACCATGAAGTCGGCAGGTTGCGTGTGACGCCGATCCAGGAGGAGACGAACGCACATCCCTTGTACGTAGCAACAAGTGTGGCCCTTGCGTGGGTGCTTACCCCTTTCAGGTTACTCATGGCCTGGAAGTAAATCAGATAGGCCTTCTTGGGCTCCAGAAGTGGGTTCCAGTAGCCGTGGTACGTCTGGTTGTCGCCCACGGTGAACGGCGTGGCTTCGGGGAGGCTGCTAGGTGGGAGCTCGGCACCGAAGTAATGGACAGAGCCCCGGGTCATGGCATCGTCATAGGTCAGGGGCACCGGAAAGCACTCCTGAGCGCCCAGCTCCCTCTTAATCTTCTTGGGCTTATCTTCTTCCACAATCACTTGGTAAGTACTGCAGAAAGACAAGGGGTGGGGGAAGGGAGGGAAGAATGGAAGAAAACGGAAGGTAGATAAGTGCACAATTTACGCCATCTTTCATCACAGCGGGATCGATCCCCGAACACCTCCTACTCCTGTTCACATCACCTACGTGCCTTTCTTTAGGGGGGGGCTTTTGACTAATACATGCAGCAAGCCACCTTGGAGGGTAGATGACCCAACTGCACATTTGTGGTACTTGGCCCCCAAAGGTTCTTGGCTTTTGGTCCTTGAGGGCCACAAGCAGATCCGGTTTTGAGGGTAACCTTGCTATGCACATTAGCCTAGTCCGACCGACCACACGCATGGGAATCCATCTGATGAATATTCGTCGTGGATACCCTGAAAGCCAGGCTTGTTACGTTCCCTCGTCGAGAGCCTTGGAGACTTGGACTGCCTGACAGCAACCTGCAAAGCGGAATGAGCGTGGCTATTGGTGGTACCCAATGACAGCTTGGTGAATTGAGGGCACCTGGCGAGTGAAGGGTGGTGGGTAGCCACCTCCCTTAGAACTGAATGAGAACGCACGTGAGCCCGCCTGTCCAGTCGGGCTACAAAGGCGAGAATCAATGCCTGGGGGTTTAGAGAGCCTGCTCCTCCATTCACTGCTCGTGGGTATATTTATTATATAATCCTCCCTCCACCCCCTCTGTATTAAGCTCGTTACTGTATATTATGTTCTCCGTCCCTTCTGCCCTGCACATGTAAGCCTCTCATCCACTTTTCTATTTTGTAACATTCCCTTAGCTTATTTACCCATACCTCCCCCTCCCTTCACCCTCTATATATCATGTTATCTAGTTCTCTGCCTTACGGATGTAACTCACCGAGTAATCCTGTACTTTGTTCAGAGGGTTAGCAAGTAATAGATCCTTGGAATAAATCAAGAAAATAAAGAGTAAGGGATTTCTGTAGCGTACACAAGCCCAGGCTGCTCAGCAGTTGCAAATACCCGCCTCGGGTAATCTGCGGCTACTCTGGTGCCAAGCTGGACAAGAACAGTTCACAGCTTCTCGCAGGAAATTTGCATCTTTTGAGCAGTCTAAACCGTATTATTCCTGATACACAGAAAAGGGACTCCATCAGGTCACACAGAAGAGACGAGAGGGGTTTTTGATATGCTAGTTTGCATGAAGTCTTGCTTTCGGACATAAAAAAGCTCAATGCTGTAGAAACTCGCTGAGCCAGACTACAGCACTTGTGGTTTAAAAGTGCTAGGGGGAGCCTGGGAGGAACCAAGCCAATCCTGAGGCTTCAATTTGCATCTCTTTGCTGTGGCACCACGGACCATGACAGATGAAAGACTGGCAGAAGCCAACGCAACCCGTGTTAAAAAAAAACCAACAACAACAAAAAAAAAAACCGCACTCAATTTTGTTACATTTCCGTGCATGTTCTGAGGCAAGGAAGGAACACGCGGAGTCTGACCTCGCATTGCTTATCAATCCTCTCCTTTTGGGCGCAGAAAATGTCCTGCAAAGTGAAGCAGCAAGGGAAGAACTGCTCCATGAAGGAGCAACCATCAGGGGGGTCACTGCATCCTTCCGGCTGGAGATGACACTCTCTCACCTCTCACAGTGACCCTCTGGAAAGGAAAACGGAAGTGAACCCAGCAGGATTCCTGCCAAGCTCCCTTCTTCTTCCTGAGGGCTGTCACTTGGGGGTAACTCCTGGGATAGAGGCCCAGGGCAGCAGCAAAAGCTGCCCGCCTAGCCATCCACTCTCTTCTTTTCCTAAACTTTTATGAAACATTTGCTGAACAACAGAAATTGTACTTTGACAGGTCTCATTATACATTTTGTTCTATTGACATGACACCCCTCCCCGCCACCCAAAACCCCAACATTGGCTCTTAACCTTCGGTCATTTTATGTCACGGGGTTGCATGTACTGATTTTGGCGGTGGCCTGGCCCTGATTGATTTTTGGGAGGGAGCAGAGGGTGAAGGTGTAGGACTATCTTCTTGTTTTATTTTGTAATCTTGGAGATTTTATCAAATGCTTTACACCACTTTGGGTGGTCTTTTGAGATTAAGAATACTTCTAGACCGCCTTCCCAAACAAATAAACATCACTAGGTTGCAGGATCAGCAACAACCGAGTAGCAGACGGTTAGGGATGCAACAAAATTTAAAAAAATCAGGCAGATATAAGCCTTGTTCAGTTCCGCAAAAAGACACCTGTGGATTTCACCAAAATGTACGGCAAGTTTGCATTTCTACACATCCACTCAGCGTTTTTAGAGCGACCACCACCATTTCTTCACAAAACAAATACTTCCATGAAGAACTAAACAGATCCTTTCCAGAACGCACATAAGAATAAAAAAAAACAAAAAAAAAATACAAAAAACCTACCCAGCAGGATTTCCTCGGATGCCCAGACCTGTCTGGAAAATTTGGTGTGGTCAGGACACTAAATAGAAAAGTTATTTGGGGCAGGGGGATGAGGGTGTGCACATGTGAAGGAGGGGGACTGACTGACACGATGCTCTATTTCCCGTTCAGAAAGTAAGTTAAAATATGCTTGAAAAATAATTCAGTTCATGCACCTATTTTTCCTAAAATTCGTACATCCCTAGATATGAGGAGAGTGGGGTTTCTAGCTGCACACCCCCCAAAAACTTCAATCTGGTTTTCACTAGCATAAAAAAAACACAAAAAAAAAAACACTGGCATCTGACCTCGCTGCTCACCCTGGTTATTCCTCCGATATAAGCAGAGGGTGGCAGATCAAAATAGGCCACCCACTGGCACCACCCTATACCAGACACAGAAACCACCCAGCCGAAGCCTCTGCAGATGATCGCTTGGACAGATAGCTGATTTTTATTTATATCCTACAAGCCCACAAGCTCTCAAGAGGCGTACGAGGTGACATACATAATTAGCAAGCGAGACAGCACACCTCGGACAAGACTATTTAAAATCTGAGGCAACTGAAGAGGCTGCCTAATACAAAAATCAAAATAAAACTAGATAAGCGGAAAAAATAAATCAGCAAAGGCTTGCTGAAATTTTTTTAAAAGTCTTTAACGGCTTCTTGAAAGATTCTGTGCACTCAATGGGGCTTAATCCAACTGGCGGAGAATTCCAGAGGATAGGACCAGCAACTAGGGTTGGATCGAGCAGACCAGTTTTTAACCTTACAGGACAATGTCTGGTTACAAAGTAAACTGGACACTAATGTCCAGTCAGTCAGCCACAAGGACTCATGCCCAACCCAGCATCCAGAAGGAGAGGGGATGATCAGCAGGACTCCAATCAGCCCCGTCAAGGTGGCCAAAGGAGGAAGGCTCCCGTCACTCTAAATTCCTGCCAATCACAACACTCCCCTGGGTGTGAGGGGCGTTTACGTCAGCCAATCAAGCAGGGTGCCACGCAGCCAATGGCAGGAGGTACAAACCGGGACTGGGAGATCATGTGCCCGACTGTCAATGAGATTAATGGAGTGGGGATGCCGTGGAGGAACGTCTGCATGGCGGGAAGGGGAAGAAACACGGAGGCAGGCTATGAAGACGCAGGGCGATGCTGCAGACTCGTGGACTCCGTCTCTCTGGCTCGTCGCTGGGTGCAAGTGAATCTGGTATGGGGCCTAAACGAGAGGGAGCGAGGGAGGGAGCGAGCATGTGCTTGTCTGGGTGTGAGAGAGAGGGAAAATGTGTGAGCACGTACTTAATATGGATGCAGGAACAAGGGCAGTGGGAGCAAACATATGCAAATGAGGGGGAGGGGCCCTCTCCCCTCAAGTGTCCAGTCCAGGTCTGTGGAAACCTTGGCCACCCTACCAGCAACAGAAAATGCCCGCTCCCGTACCTGGGACAAACAGACAGATCAAACAGAAGGTTACCTCAAGGAGACCTCTCTGTTGATTCCATACAGCGCGCGTGTATAGATGTGAAGCATTCGACTGATCCATGGGAGGGAATCCATTCTTAACATTTTGTGAGCAATTAAAGCGATTTTAAAATGAGCCCTCTGCTCAGCTGGGAGCCAATAAAGGCTTCTTTAAAACCAGAGCAATAGAAGCCACCCTATTTGACCGAGATATCAAGCGGGCGGCGGAGTTCTGCCTGCTGATGTTCCGAATGCCAGCAAAAACTCTGCCGGATGCTGGATCGGCCTATCCCACCACCTCCCACCCCCACAGAGAAGTCATCCTAGATCTGAAAAGCTTAGGGGGAGGAGGAGATGGGAGGAGGAGGGGAAGGTGCTTATTTTCCAGTCAAAGAAATGTGATGGCCATAAAGAGAATTAAAATGCACATTTGGTTGTGATGAAAGCAGATACTCAGTTGTTTATCACAGACTGTGCCTGAAACTCTCCCTCATTACTGCCAGTGCCCCAGGGCTTGTGCATTCAGTTACCATCGCTCTGTCTAATGTATGCTAGGTTCTTTCCTCTGTAATTACAATTGCGCATATTTTGCAAACACACTAAGGAGACACTCTACAGCTTAGAGGATTATGGGCTTCTTTTAATGCACGCCACCACTCTGCTGTGAGGTTCAGCTGAATGCAGTTTTAAATGGCTGGACAGTCAAATCCTAGACATTTGTATGGGAAAATGTAGTGCAACATTCTTCTTTTCTCTAGGACCAATACGAACATGAGAATTACCTTTTATTGGTCCCAGAAATCCCCTTTTTATGCTTTCCAACATAAGTCATGTTGGAAAGAATTATGAAAACGAAGGGATCCATGTCTTGTCTGTCCACAGACAAATGGAAGGACGTTCACCAGATTTGGCATGCAGGAAGACCATGGGAAGATCTCAAAAAACTAGAAATCTTGGGGGCAGTATTTTTTTTTTTTTTTTGGTGAACGGAGCCTCCAAAAGTGATCCCTGTTGGAAACAGAGGCTGCAGAATGTTGGCCAAGGCTCCATTCCAAAAGCCCCCTCTCACCCTTCTAGCACTTAGGCCCATAGCAACAGCAGCAGAAAGACAGGAAAAACATAACTAAAGCAGCTGGCAAGCTGCAAAGCTAACTCGTCCACATTTCCACCCCACCCCCTGTACACACACCCCACTCTACCTCCAGCACAGACACATCAAGTCAGCCTCCATTTCCTCAGGTACTAATTTAGATTTTAAGTACTTTGTAGTAGGGAATGCTCTACCGTACCTGAACGTAACTCATCTTGATCGAGTTTAAAAAAGGCAAGCCATTAAATCTAAAAAAAACAACAATTTGAAATCCAAAGCTATGTTGGGACAGCAGGAGGTGCTCCTGACAAGGTTCTTTGCAGAGCCATGTGCTCTAGTGCCAGGAGTCCCATCTTCCCAGGAGTTCAGACAGTCCTGAAGATTTGTTTTAGGAAAATGTCAGTCTGTTCTTGTCACAATAGTGACACTCACTGTGGTCCAGAGAGAGCATATAAATCAGAGGTAGACTGATGGGCCTCAGACTAAGTGGCAGAATGGGCATCGCCTGTAGCTCTGTCCCACTTTGCATCCCAGTCATGTAGCCAGATGTGGACCTGCAAGCACCGCCAGCTCTCAACACTAATTCAAAGCAAAAGACCAAGCCCCCACCCCCCACAAAACCACCCTCAGCTGGTGAGACACTATTTGCTTTTCATGGTAAAGACCTGCCTGAGCTTCTCGAAATTTCATTCATCATCAATCTGTCAAAGAAGGTGGTCTTTGGTTCTCATCCCCCCTATCTTCAAGAATTAAGCATTAATCATTTTTTACTCTGATTCACACAAAACTCATGGATGAGAAAAATATATAGCTCACATTTTTTCAATGAGATTCTTTAAAAAAAAAAAAAAATAAATAAATAATGCAGTTTTTTTTTCTGAAGACAAGAAAAATAATTGTGTCTTCTTGTAGCTTGTCAGATACCCAAATCATAAATGAGTTAGAGTTTGTGACTTTCAGTAGCTACAATGACATTTAACGGCATGATGCCACTGTAGCCTATGGAGGTGAAAGATATGGGGAGCAGATAACGAGACCATTTATCTATATGACAGAAAAATAATCATTTTCTGTTTTGCAGCCAACTGCAACGCAGGCAGCCTGGATGCAATGTTAATTTATTTAGTTTCAAGTTTTTACTCTCTTTTTATCTGTGCTTTAGAGTTGACTGGTCTAGGTTCCCGATGTCAACATCGCCCAAACAGAATCTCTCACTCTGAAAGCAGCGGGTGCCGGTGCTGCTATCTGCCTGCATACTGGGAGTCCACAGTCTACAACTACAAAACGTAAATTAGAAATATATGCACACGGAGACTAAGTAAACTAAATATGGGGGACAAAATTTCTACCCTTGGAGCTCGGCTTTATGAAGGCAATGGCAGAGAGGTCATCACTGACATATAGACAGATACGACAGTTAATAACCAAGTTTTCGGTCTGTCTGCTCACTTTCTGCAGACCCTACTTCATCTTTACTCCTCACTTCCCCTTTGCTAAGGATCCTCTATACTTGTTGCGGATTTTCTTGAATTCATATTTTTTTTTAAATTTTGTTTTCCACCCATTAGCTTTATAGCAGAACTGTCCCATGCATCTTCTCTAGCCTTCTGACGCTGAAGAAATGCTCTCTTACACTGCTCGGGTGAGTCTGCCCCCCTTCCAATGGAGGAGAGGAGAGACCTTTGCAGCACTGCTAGTAGCTAGGAATGAGAAATACCCAATGCTGCTCATGGTAGTAGGCCTGTACCTGGCTTTGCAGAAACGTCTGGTAGCCAGTTATGTAGAAAGTGTTCATATCATGTGTGTGTGGATTTTGCCAAAGTATTTTAGTCAGTTTCTTGAAGAACCTACTGGGCTCTGTAGCTCACTGGTCAGAGTACTGGCCTTGCAAACCAGGGGGTCGTGAGTTCAGTTCTCAGATCCTTGACCTGTCCATGGGGATGACAAAGATGTTATCAAGTAGAATCTTCCTGAAATTCTTCAACCTGCTGTCACAGCTACCAAGCTATTCTGAAGTGATGAGAATTATGATACATTAATTGGACGGATGGGCCATATGGTCTTTTTCTGCCGTCACGTTTCTTCTATGAATCTCGTTGAAAAGGTTAGATGCACAGTAGCATGTGGGCAGAAATATGCTAGCGATATAAACAGCAAGTGATTATAGCCAACTGGACAGATGCAAGACATGGAGTGGGTTAGTAGTGAGGGTTTATTCTTTATAATATTTATAGATGACCCAAAAATACATATTGAAAATAATTAGATAGGTTTTCAGATGATGCAGGACTTACCACTTTCCTGCTGTAACAACGATCATGTGCATAAAGGGACTGAGGCAGACTGGCAGCCTGAGTAAGTAGAGGGTAAACGCCCCTAAGCGATAGTATCAAACGTGCTGTAAGGGTGGGAAGCTTTTAATCCAGCTTGCTGCTGGCGAGTTGGGGGCTGGCCTGCTGCGGCGAGAGCAGGGGGCACACGGCCGGAAGCGACAGCGTCAGTCCGAACCTCCAGAAGATCCGAACCTCCAGACTTACAGGAGAGTCCCTCCCCCCATCCCCTCCACTCACCAAGACTCCCACTGCCCCCGCTCTCTCCCAGACACAGCCGCCAGTGTATCGTCAGACTAAAAAATTTGCCGTCCCTTGATGTGAAAAGGACGCAGATGGGCGAGGTCATGTGAACATTCACCTTATGTTTGGACTTGCAGTTAGAGGAGGATTTTACACTTAGAAGGTGAAAGCATTTTTTTTTCTCCCAGGCCTTTTGGTCTCAATAGGATTCTGGGTTATATTTTATTTCATTTTTGTTTAATGGTTGCTGTATTTTATGTATCTTTGCTCATTTATCATTGCCGCTTGATCTAGATGTTTATATTTGTTTTAATTTGTGGATGTTATAGCGCACCTCGCAAGGAGCAGGACTTGCAAATTGTAAACATTTTTTTTTTTAAATAAATGACAAACCAGAACAAGGCAGGCACCAGGTGTCATTGGCTGTATATTTTTTTTAAAAAGCTACAAGCAGAATCACAATGTACGAGCCCTTTTGAAAGATGGTGTTCAGCTTTGGTCCTATTTTACAAAGGATATTATAGAGCTAGAAAAAAAAAAAAGTACAATGATGAATAACTTGGTTACATAAGGCTGAAGAGTATTTACCAAGTAAGGAAAGGCTTCCTAGGAGAGAAGATGACTAACAAGAGACAATTACTGGATCTAAATGCCTGGCAGGTCAGTATAGGATTTGATCTCAAGGAGGGGGTGGAGATAAAAAAAATACTTTGAAAGCTGTCACATCTTTTATTGGACCACAAAAGTTAGACAGCACAGATCTGGAACTTTTTTTTTTTTTTTTTTTTTTTTTTTAACTTGCTTATGGGAAAATATATTTGGAATAGGCGATATGTACCTTTTGACGGAAGTATTTTGCATTGTGTGGTCAAAATATGGAAAGTTCTGCCGGATGAGTCTTCTGTGCACAATCACTGGCCATTTTGGAGAACGTAAGAGGCCCCTGGGCACTTCCAGGAGCCTCCATGGCCACACATGATATTTATTTATTTATTTTTTTGTTTTTTTATACCGATCTTCCTACATTAGATGCAAATATACCTCATCGCCGAGCAGGACCGGACGCATTCGAGAACTAACAAAGGGGAGGAAGGCGACGGAGCCGGGCCTCAAGCCCTGCAGAGGCACAGAATATGCAGATAGCAGCCGCCGTCGGGCCCTTCCAGTCTGCCCAATCTGCAGTGCCAATCTCTGGCTTTAATCTCACTTCTTTTCGACCACCGCCTTAAAACCTTGTGGAAGCACGAGATCTCCCTTTGCATTAGCAGAGGCCCGATTTCCAGCCCCGGCTGTGCAAGAGGCTGCCAGGGGGGCTAGGAGATTCTGTTCATTGAATAGAGCAAAGTGAGCTCGGAACACGGAAAGGAGCAGACAATGAAGATCTGAAGATGTTCTTTAAATTTGCCTTAACAAGAGTTACAACCTCAGAGAGAAGCTCCAATCACTTCCCTGCCACATTCAGAAATTCAAGAGAGCAATCTCGTAGCTTTTCACAGTGCTGGCGGTGTTCCTACATAGCAGAGGATAATTCACAATGACAGTCTTTAATCATATCAAAAAGGTCCAATTCACCCTCAGATCATGTTTGAGGGCTCTGCTTGCTTTCAAAGTGTTTTGGTTTTGGGATGTACGACTTTACTTTGAGATGGACATCTCGCACCATTGTGTTTCATTGTGCAAATGCGTTTAACATTTAGTACCTCTGGGGAGAGATTTTTTTTTTTTTTTTTTTTTTTTTTTTTTTTAACTATTAATAACCATTTTCATATAATCACAAAAGCATTCAGCACAGTCATATTCTTCAAAATCATTGTATATATATTTTTTTAAATAAAATTATCTCCTGCTATGCCTACAGTGCTTTCAAGTATACAAGCTGCGATGAGGGGCATTTTAAAGAGAAAAAAAACCATGTTTTATTCTTTGTTTGCAGTGAACTGGTGGAATTTTTTTTTTTTTTTTTTATAAGGGAAACAAGCAAAAACTGTACAAAATAAGGAATTGTACCCTCCCCCTACATGGGACAGGTGGCAGCACTGGTAGAGCATGCTTCACTTTGCTCCGGGCAAAGCGAGTTGAAGGCAATAGCCCAGCAGGTACCGGCACCAGAAAGGGCTCACTGTGGGTTTTGCCACATGCTGCCCCTGTTATCATCAAGCGTACACAGAACCCTCACAGAAAGGGTTTGGGGGGGGGGAATGAGTGAGGGCCTTTGAAAGTTTGCTGGAAGCGTTTTAGGACATCCTGTTGAAGCCTCGGCAGTTGGCTGGACATGAACCAAGCCATAGCAGTTGGTTCGTGCCCAGCGAGCATGACCAGCTTACTGTCCCTGTGATAGCTCCCTAGGCATGCCTGGGGCAGATTGCCAGGTAGTTGTGTCAGTCTGTTCGCTCCCTTGTTTGCTCATTGTATTCTAACAGCTTTCACCTTGAATGGCCTGTTAGGCACCCGCTGGACCAGCACCTGATGGAATTTAGCAGCCAAGGATCGTTCCTAGGAGGCGTCCAAACTGTTCATTCACTGTAGCAATCACTATGTAGCTTTGAAAGCAACATGGGATGTGTAGCCAGTTAAATTGCTTGTTGAGAGGAAATGATTTGTTAGAAAAGGTCTTGTGCAATGGGCATGTGCGCACCCCAGGAAAAGCTGCTGCTTTCGTGTATGTATCACAGTATATCGTGGATAAGATTGACAATCTCAAGGGATCCATCATGCAGCATTCTATGGCACATCTGGCTGAACATGGGGAAGAGGAAACGCTGGTCTCAAAATCCAGGAAAAAACATCATGGAATGACACCAGCCTCGCTGCCCTACTGAAAAGGGGGACTTGTGTGGTCTTTGAAGTTCTCATTTGTATAATCACAAGAAATGCCATTTTGGGTCAGACCAAGGGTCCATCAAGCCCAGTATCCTGTTGCCAGCAGTGGCCAATCCAGGTCACAAGTACCCAAAACATTTGATAGATCATAAGTCCCTATTGCTTCTTAGTTACCGTAATAGCAGTTTATGGATTTATCCTCTAGGAACTTATCCAAACCTTTTTTAAATTGAGTTACACTAAACTGTTGTAACCACATCCTCTGGCAATAAATTCCAGAGCTTAACTTGCGCCGAGTGAAAAAGAATTTTCTTCGATTTTTTTTAAATGAGCTACTTGCTAACTTCATGGCATGCCCCCTGACCCTTCTATTATCTGAGAGAGTTAATAACTGATTTACATTAACTTGTTCAAGTCCTTTCATGATTTTGTACACTTCTATCATTTATTTAACTTCTTTTACTATACCGATACTCAAGACGAGGTCTTATCGTACCGGTTTACAATAGAACAGGGGGAAACCAATTTAACAACTAAGTAGAAGGTAAAGTTACATTAAACAGGGAATGAAAAACCTGGGAGATGGAAGACAGGAAAGATTTTAAATGATAACAACTGGAGAGTGATAAAATTAACGAAAAACAATATAGTAGCGAGACAAACAGAGATTTATCCTAGGCGATTGTTAACATAATATATCCTGTGGGAGGAGGAGACATGGGGAGGTGAGCAGTGGGGGGGGGTGTCAGGGCAGGTACTGGAAATGGGGAGGGACTGGAGACGGGGAGGGGGGGGATAGGGATAGGGAAAGAGGTCGAAAGGTGAGAGTCTATGTTGGAGTAGAGGTTCCTTCAACGGTAGGCTTGTGTGAACAGCCAGGTTTTCAGTTTCTTTCTGAAGGAGAGATGGCATTGCTCCTGGCGTATATCTGGGGGAAGCGAATTCCAATGGAGCGGACCTGGTGTCGAAAGTGCTCGCTTGTGAATAGAGTTGTGGATCGAGGATTTGTTGGGGGGGCCTTGAGAGAACCTTTGTAGGCGTTTCTGACCGGCCTTGTAGAAGTGTGTAGTTCGAGAGGGATGGCGAGTTGGAGTGTGGATTGCTGGTAGACGGATTTGTGGATGATGGTGAGAGCCTTGAAGAGTATTCTATATTGGATGGGTAGCCAGTGTAGGATTTTAAGGATTGGTGTGATGTGGTCCTTACGACGTGTGTTTGTAAGGATCCTGGTCGCTGCGTTTTGCAGCATCTGAAGAGGTTTAGTAGAAGAGGCGGGGGGACCGAGTAGTAGAGCGTTACAATAGTCGATCTTTGAAAAGAGTATGGCTTGAAGCACTGAACGGAAATCCTGGAAGTGTAAGAGCAGTCTTAGCTGCTTCAAGACCTGTAGTTTAAAGAAGCATTCTTTGGTTGTAGCGTTAATGAACTTTTTGAAATTCATTCTAGAGTCAAGGGTGGCCCCAAGGTCTCTAACCTGACTAGTGATTTAAGAGTGAGGTAAAAGAACTGGAAGGGGGAAGAGAACTAATGGGAGAACAACTGAACCAAATTGGGAAGGGGCACTTGGGAAGCAGAGGGTGAATAGGGGAAAGTCTATTGAAATGGCCGAGGCATTGAGGAGTTTAGGTGAAGGCCTGCTGAAACAGCCATAAATGTTTCAGTGCGGAGTTTGTGCGGCAGAGAGTTCCAGAGGGAAGGGCTGGCCAGAGTTAAGGCTCTTTTTGTAGTAGAGGTAAGTTTGATGAGTTTCAGGGAGGTTAAGGTAGGAGCAACGTTCCTTGAAGGATAGTCCGAATTGGTCTCCTTGAGACGTGAGGAAGGAAGGGGGGGATTGAGCCAGTGCGTGTTTTCAATTACAATAGATTTGTGAATGAGGGAGAGAACTTTGTAATGTATTCTTGAAGTGATTGGTAGCCAATCACTATCATATTCCTCCCTCAATCATCTTTGTCTGGTGTTCAACCAAAGATCATCCCAGCCTACAAAAAACAAAAATAATCCAGTTTTGTCCAGGGACGATAACTCTGCACACTCAAAAGAAATGTCTGCTTGTGTTTAAACTTCATCTTTGTCCATTTGTAATATTCCTGTTTTAGCGTATGCTCATTGGTTTTGATTTGCGGTCAACATGACTACAGCAGTGTTGGCTCTGTGAGGTCATCCAACCTTAGCAAAGCAACCTTTGCATGGTTTAGTGCTATATTACAGTGCAGTTCGCAAACCAGCAAGAGGGAAAGAAACAAAATTGTACTGCCATGACTCATTTGCTCTGAACTTATGCAGAATTCCTATTTTGATTCATCCTTCTTGGAGACACTTTCTGGCTGGCTCAGGAGAATTTTTTTTTTTTTTTTTTTTATAGAACCTTTTTGCCTGTAGGTCATCAGTTCAAATTCAGCTCAGGACTGTAGGGAGCTAAACATGTGGCCTGAGTGAAATACGTTGGTGGTCTCTGTCCAGTTCCAAGGACCATGGCAGCGCCCATCAGATTCTTACAAATCTGCAAAATCTGCTGCATCGACTCATGGAAATTCTGTGTAGCAGAATCTGACAAGGACACAGCAGGAGATTGATCCTGATATTTTTCCTTCTATAGACATCAGGCCAATAGGTCAAAGCTTTCCCAGATTCAGATCACGTTGCTACTTTTGGACAGAGCCAGAGGTTGCTCATCATACTAGTAAGTGAATTAAAAATGAAGAGGTTGATATTTAAAGGGTTGCCCAGGTAAAACTAAGTTACCTGGCCAAAACCAGATCTAAATATTTCCCCCTCCTCCCTGGATAACGTTTGTTCATGTAACTCATTACCAGGACAAAATTTAGCAGAGTAAAGAGTGGTACTGGGGGTATTGCAAGGGTAGGGCTAAACTTTAGCCAGCAAAGGCCAACATTCAACAATTTCTGGCTAAAGTTAGCTGGACGAGTCTGGTCAGAAAACAGTTGTCCTAGTCACCCAGGTAACGTCAGCTGGGCATATTCAGCAAAACACTTATCTGGGTTCTGTTCTACAGAACATCCAGGTAAAGTTACCCAGCAAACCCTCCCCCCACCCTTTACCAGCCTGATGAATATCGACCTTGAAGCTTCTAACATGGCACTGCGTGGCCCTGCCATCCTTTTATCTTCTCAAATGTAGTTCTGGCTTCCTGCCACAGGACCCTCGCCTCCTCATACTCCATGGGAGATCCCAGGGGCCTCTCTCAGCTCCCACTTAACTGAGGATGAGCCGCATCATTTAAAAAAAAAAAAAAAAAAAAGGCACCTCTTCAGAAAAAGCAATCTTCACCCTTGCTGCAGTTAAAATTTTTTGTCTTACTCCGGGTGAATTTGGAGTTGAAGACCCTGCTGCTTTAAATTGCTTTGAAAGTCAGAAAAAAAAAAATTAAGTAGAAAAGGTTTCTCGTAACTCAGCGTTATGCTTATTACAAGCGAGAAATGTTTTCTATAATTGGATTTGTTTCAGAAGGTAATTTTACTCTGCTGCCTATTTATTTGTTCCATCTGCCTCTGACTGAAAAAGCAGAGAGCACAGAGGGGCAGGCGTGTAGTACTGCAGACAGACATACGGACTGCAATGCCCGGGCCTCCAGACCCAGGAAGCCCCCCTGCTGCTCGGATCGGAGAGACACGCAGCGGGCTGTTTGCGAGATGTCTCCAACAAACCTAGAGGGGAGGACTTCACCCCCACCAGTCTATGGCGCTATTAAATGAAGTGAGGTTGGCACGGCTATCCGGCATTTAAGATGATACCACAGAGGTCCACGGAGGCGAATGATGCTAAAATGAGATATTTAGCAGAGCAGTGACATTGAAGAGGTTAGGAAGATGACTTTTTTTCTTGAGGAAGCTGCCACCAAGGCAGGAAGCGTGAATGGAGAGATGGGAGCTCCTGTGTCTAGGGGGGGCTGTGCCCCTGCTTAGGGACAGTGATCTCACACTTAAGCCCATCTTGATTACTGACCAATTTAATCGCCCCGCAAGCTTTTCAAAATCTTGCAGCTCCTACTGTGACAAGATATTGTCCATAGGAAAAATGGCGGGACTGTGCCTGTTGCACCGTATTGGCTGCCTTTGAAGCTTCATGGTAAATTTAAGCTACTTTGTACGAGTTTTCATGCTATTAACCCATCAGGTCCGCGTTTTTTTTGCTGTGCTTCGCTTTCTACAGGTAGTTCCCAAGCAGGCGGATTATTCATTTTGTAAATTATTAGGTTAGGTGGCTATTTTCAAGATATAATTTAGGAGCCCAGGTTCAGCTGAAAACAGACTCCTAAATTTGGCCTCCTGGTTCTTCGCCTGCATTTAGGTGGCTAAATCTGGAAATCAACACGTTACTTCCCCTGATGTAACCCCCACTTCTAACCACTCTTTTTTTTTTTTTTTTTTTAGGAGCGTAGCAGTGGGAGGGAGGGGTGCAGATCTGGGACCCTAACTCCAAGAGGCTTAGATCTTTTGCATATCTGCCTTACGAGACTTGAACAGCATCTCTCTCTGCATAAACTTCCTGCATCCATGCTTTTTGCTTTTCGTCCACTAGGGAAATGTTAATGATTGGGTTGTGCTGGGGGAGGGCAGCAGTTTCCAAGCTCCTTGAAGACTTGGGGGGCGGAAGATCTTCCTGACACCAAGCTGGTGCACCACAGCGCTCGATAACGGTCGGTGAGGCTTCAAGATCCTTCGGCGTGAAGCAATGTGGCTCTTCCCACGGTGCCGCCAGAGGACATCCACCGTTCACTGCGTCCTTTGCTAACTCTGTTGGCGAGAGCACAATGGGGATCGGCTTCTTCCCTCAGAATCAGCAGACACTAGTTAAAAAAAAAAAAAACACGCTTCTACATGCTTCTTTAACAGTGGCTGGAGCTCACAGTAGGGATGTGGCTTAGAAGTACAATTATGCATCATATTCCAGTTATAATGGATGTGGTTACAAAAGCCCATCGGGGCATGCTGGAGTGAGGCAGTGAACTCAACATACTTTTCATTCTTTGGTTAAATTAAATTACTCAGGGATGGGCAGCTTCCATAACATTTCCACATGCCCGCACTCTCCCCCACCCTCCGGTAAGTTGCCCCCATCTGAAAACATCTCTTGTCCTGGCAAAGTACACACACGTGACCTTTTCACAAGCGGGTGTACTATTAACCCCCTTCCTCAGCTGCCCACACGAAAGAGCGAATGCCAAGTGCTTGGCGGCTTCTAACAGTTACTTTCAAAGAGAAACCGGTCCGCGGTGTTTTTGCGTAACACACACACACGTGCTAAAACCACCCATCTCCTTCAAAAACAACGCAGGCTCTTTTGTAACCTGCCCCGATAGCAAAGGTTTTCCGGGAACTCAGCAGTACGTTCGCAGAAGGAGAGCGTAGGGTGGCACCCACACAGGTTAATCTGAAGAGATCGATCCAGTCCTGGCGTTTGCCCCGTTACATGCAGAGAGTAGTAACACTGACCCCCCCCCCCGACCCCCCCCCCATAAAGGAAGGAAGTACATTCTCATGCAAGCAAAACCAGGAGCAGATCAGCCCCCCCTCCCCCCAGGTGAGGTGATGACCCCCCGTTGGTGAAGAGTTGACCAGAGCAGATTCAAGGATGAGCACCCGCTTTTTAACTCCAGTGCCAGCTGTCGCTGAGGAATGCAAAGGAGACATGGCTGAGTGACTACAGCAAAGGGCTGGTGGGGAATCGGGGAATGCTTCTCCCACGGACAGTCCCTTCTGACACACGGGTGCATGCATCGTTGCTCTCCTTGTTGCCTAAGGTATTTGGCTAAGCGGTTTGTTTGTTTTTTCCCCCTCACCAGAAGGATGAAAAAGCCTTAGTAGATCAGGCCCTGAGACTGTAAGCTCTCTGGGGCAGAGGACTTATTGTAGCTGAATAATTAGCACCATTGTACAACATTGCATTACATACGTATGGTAATGGTTATCAAAATGACAAATATTACAGGGAAGACGGCCTTCCATATGCGAATGACAGCTACTGGCGAGGTCAAGAGTGGGGAACTGTATCTGTTTCCAAAGGGACAACCAGACTATTGCACCAATCAGACCTAACGAGAGCAGGGGGAAGGGGGACAGATAAAGAGCAGCTACACTTCGGTGCGGCCCCAAATTGCAAGAATATATTTAGAACATTTTTGGTAAAGAAATAATCACAAGAAAGTTCTGTGAGATGGGTTTTACAATTTAACATTCGTGTTACGAATACGAGTGATTAAGTGGGATGACGCTTTCAGAGTGCAAGAAGGAATTCAGTAGGGAAGCCAGGAAAATTTAAAAAAATATATTCACGTGGTTTGTCTTAAGATTTTTTAAGTGAAGGAGAGCACGTGTTCCCCTCCCTCTGCCCTAGGGTGTGCGTGGGGGGGTCTCACTGTCATAGCGTGAGGTGCATCGGAAGAGCCCTGGGTGTAGATCTTAGCACTGCGATAGGAAGGGGTGCTACGGGGCAGGACTGAGGTACAGTAATGACAAAGCAGGACCGAGATCCACTGGTAGAGCTGTATATGGGAACAGCAGGAAGTACTGCAGGGAAGGGGCGAGATTCGTAGACAGAACTGTGAGGGGGGAGCTGCAGGGAAGGACAGAGGCGCGCTGGCAGAGCTGTGCGTTATCTCAGGGCTGGAAGAGCTGAGAATGTAATGATCAGGAATGAACTGCCAGAACCGTGGGCAGGAGGTAAGATGGGTCAAAGCCTGCCCAGCACTGCCAGTCCCTCAAAGAAAACCCTTCATGTGCTTTCCTTGCCTCGTGAGGCACCATACAGCAGACCTGGAATTAGATCCTCTATCAGCAGCAATGAGATTGAATTAGACAATTGACCTTTTGCAGGTTTTTTTTTTAATCTATTGTTGGTTAAGAGCAATTTGGAGTGTGTCCTGCATGTGTCACAAACTGCCAAATAGAGGTTTTAATTATCTCCTGCCTAATGACTGAGTTGCTCCCTCCTGGCCTGATCAACTGAAGTGAAGAAACCAGTGCTGCTCCATTTTGATGGCAGCCACACCCCCCCCCCCCCCCCCCCCCATCTCCAGTACTAGAAGGTCAAACACCCTAACCTTGAGAGAGCCACAGGGCAGCAGGATCGCGATCTCTCTAGACGCACACACATTATTCAGTCAATGAGGTAAACCCTTCAGAGATCCACACCGACCGCTTCTTCTGTTCGCACCACCATCTCGCCAACTTCTCTTTCAAAAAAATCACGCAGGAATGCAATAACCGAAACGATTTCCAAGACAGCTCGCGGAGCCGCAAAGCATCCACAGACTTTTGCAGCAGTTCCCAACAGGGAAATAAGCGCCTGCTTTCTCTTCTGAAAATTGCCTCCCCAACGGCACAGATTTTCACCGGATTTTCCGTGGTTACGTTTTCCCCTTCAGCAACGCACTCGGTTTGGAAGATTCAGAACCGCATGCGTTACTGCCTGCCCCCAACTAAAAACCCCCCACCTCCGAGCCCTCCTACCTTTCTCCCCGCACAGGTATAAGACGACCAGCGTCGTTGAGCCCCCCCCCCCCCCCCGTGCAATACTTTTACAGGAAGAGAGAGTGAGCATGTTTCAGAAGGCCCCCCCCGTATACCCATGTAAAAAGGGAGGGGGGGCACTTGAAAATTGCTTACCCTCCCCACACAGGGAAAAATATGCATACGGACCACCACATGCTTCAGCGAGCGAGAGAGGGGATTGCAACGGCACCCGTCATGCCTGCGCGCCGTTCGGAAGGGGGGAAACTCCCCACGGCCATTTTCGAAGAGAAAGCAGGCAACCATCCCCCAGACGCTGAGCTTGCCCCGACACACATCGTTAGGAAAGGGTAAGGAAAAACACGCAAGATTTACCAAAAATAACTCTTGCTGCAAGGAGAAATGCTAACTGCACCGATTGAGCAAAAGAGACAAAGAAAACAACAGAGAAAGGGAAAAGTCATTAGCAGTTCTGAGAATTATAAAGTTACTTAATTACATTAAAAAAAGTCTCCCTCCAACACTGCATAAAGGTTTTGGAAATTTCTCAGATTAATGAAACCAGGGCAGGCAATGGCGAGCGGAGGGATTAGAAGGACGGCTCCACCACTGGCATTCCTGCTAAACGCGCTCGGAAACTGGGTCATTAACCGCCTCTCCCTCGCTTGCAGCGCGAGCTTCGACAAACTTCACCCGACCGCCCTCATATACCAGACCTAGGACGTTATCTCCCAGGAAGCATAAGACCCGGGTTATCTTGTAAGCAGTTACCCCCCAGGCCATAAACCCGGAGAAAGACTCTGTGCATGCTTCCTACCTGATAGGTGCCCCCCTGCCCTGGGCAGGCCTCAGCAGCACAGTGATGGTGTTCTCCGACTCTCCCAGGGGGGCTGGCATGTCCGCGTAATCAAAGGAGGGAGCTGCAAATAAAAGAAGAGAATGTGTGTGGTCTCTCTCACTGTGTCGGGGATTGCCCTGGCTAGGCCCCCTCTCCAGGCACCCAGAGAAGCTGGGAGGATTTCATGGGATGTAGCCTTAGCCGTGTTCCCTTTATAAAACAACTCACAGCGTGGCCACTTGAGTAATGAGCTGCCCTTTCTTCAGGCCTAGCCTTCGGTACAATACCCAAGTATGCACAGTCTAAAATATACACAGAGTCCAGCAAGTGATAGGATGTCACCGGTGTACAGGCTTTCACCATCTAATGCTTTGCACCCGGCTACTGCTAGAAGGGGCTCCACCTTTCAGAGCCTCAAATTCAGATTGTGCCCTAAACAAAAAACAGCCCACCATGCACATGCTCCCGACCTGCTGAGCCACTGAAAAGGTTTTTCCACCTTTTGGTAAATCTATCATTAAAGAGGGCAGTACCATATTGATGTCTACGGAGGTCACATAGTAGAGGCGGCAGAAAAAGACCAAATGCTACATCTACTCTGCCCAGCAAGTTTCCTATGGTAGTAGCTGCCGCTCCATGCAGGTTACCCCCCATGTCTCTGTTAAGGCTAAACAGCGTGGGGCTGGCTAGGCCTTCCCACAGGGTGTACACAAAGGAACATTCCAGCCAAAGGGAGGTTTCAAGGGGACCTAGCGGCTCGTTTAAGCGAGGGCCCATCCCCTAAAGGCTGGGTCAGTTCCAGCAGGTCATGCAGGTGGGCTCAGTAAGTAGGGAGCCGGTGTTGGCGAAGAGGCATCTTTTAGAATGCACAGGAGAAGCAACGAAGGGGCGGGGAAGGACACAGCTGCCTTACCTGTCTGAGCAGGAAAGGGGGTGCCTCCCTCTTGTCGAGGTGAGGAGTGCAATCCAGGAAGGTTCTGAACCCAAGTGTTGGGGAGAGGGAATTGTCTCTTCTATATACAATACCTTCGTTGAGGTTTCTAGAGAAGTGGAGGGTCCCAGCCTTTACCCTACTACTAAACTTGTTTAAGAAGATACTGGGCTCTATCTTTCATGTCAGGAAACTTTACTTTGCAACAGAACACTCGCTGCAGGCTTTTGTTTTTTCAATCATCCGAGCGTGATCCCTTGAGCCTGCCAGGTTAACCTGTCCCGTCCCCCCCCTTAGGAGAATCCAAGCTCTGGGCCGAGGTGAGGAGTGCGCTGCGGTGTCTGAAACATGTCGTCTTGTGAACAGTTTGGGGGGGGGGGGGGGAGAGAGAGGGGAGCTAGCGTCAAATAGGGCGGCTCTTTCCACGAGGGCACGCAAGTTGAGACATGCACGTGTTTGCGCATAGCAAGCCGCTCGTTCCTCCTTCCACGGCAGGAGGTTGCCGCCTAACAGCACAGAGCAACAGACCGGCTCTCCGAAAGAGGCTGCGCGCCAGACTCATTATGGTTCGTTCCCAGCTGCTTTTTCAGAGCGCTGCAGGGAAACACAAACCCGGGGGCAACAATGTGCTCTAGGACTCTGCTGGTTTACTGATAAACAACGTTACCGGAACAGCTTCCTAAAGCCTCTCAGGTCCTGAGTATGCCACTCCACATCACGCCGTTTTGTTTGGCTGATTGCAGGCGCTGGTAATGTGTGTATTGTTATTACTTCAGCTCCTGATTAATTAAGAGACAGGGGGCCGAATTGTCCCAGTGTGCAATTCCCAGAAGGCCATTAGGCAACTTTTCAACTAAGTCAGGGCTATTAGCCGACACTTCACAAAAGGTTAGCAAATTAAGCTTCGAGCAACGTGGTGCTCACCGCTTATTCATAAAACCCCCCTGCTTATCATTTCTGAACAATTAACGCCAAGCAAGTGGTTTTCAACAGAAACCTGCCACATCATTGCCTACGATAACTGCACTGCTCCGCTGTGTGATCAATCCCGTTCATCGCAATCCAGTGGATCCATGGACGCCGCTATGACCTACTTCTTGTTCATTTGAGTTCTGACAAAAATCTGGGGGGGGACTGCCTTTAAGGCGGGAGCAGAGCCCCATAGCAGGCATTTCATAGCCCCATTTCCCCCGCAGCTCACCGACAACCCCCTGGCTCTCTGTTTTCCTAGCACCTGGGCCCACAAACACCCCCAGCTGATCTCCCTGAGGGGAAGCGGTGGGGGCCCATGCACCTGACCCAGCTTCCTCCCCCCACCCACGCCGGTCTTTGGACCTGTGCAGTCGTCACTGCAGGGGGGCCTGGCACATTTGCCTGAAGACCTCCTTGCCAAAAGCATTTTATTTTTCCCTACCTGCTAAATTCAAAGCTCAAGCAGTTGTTTTGGAATATCCCTAGCACAGTGCAAAGGCTGAAATCCTCAACTCTTGTGTCATTAATGCTTTTTTAATGCCTCCCGAGACCCATCTCACAGCACAGCAAGCTTTGACATGAGAAACATTTCCGTTAACTGGAGAGCCCAGCCTGAAGTTGATGATATGAACACTGGGTAGGAATTTACATAAAAAGAAATAATGAAGGGCCATAAAACAAAACATTTTTATCCTTACTGCTTACTTATGGGGAAAGGGAGATGAGTCTTTAAGACGCCATGAAATCTCCCCCCCCCCCATGGCTTACAATCGATTTCCATTACTCTTAGCCATCATGATATATACTGTATATACATATACATACATACATACACACACACATACATATATATATATATATGACGTTTCCAGAAGGATACCTCACAGGCAATGCATGCCCGTGTCCACAAACCCGCTCAGGCCCAAATAAAAAATAGTTGCCCTTACTGCATTTGGATAGCAGCTTATGTGGCTAAAGGGAAACGCATCCTCTTATACACACGAAACTGAACAATGGCATAGAGTATGCACATTAGCAGTAGGAATGTGCATTCGTGACATTTGTTTCAGTGGCACACACGTACCTCACAGACTTTATAGTACACGGGTAAAAACGGATAGAATGCATGTATTTTTAATAACGAGTTATGTGCATACTATCCGTTTTCACCCGTGTACTATATAGTCCATTGAAACGGATGCAATGAATGGAGATCCCTAGTTGGCAGCACGTCTGCTGGTGCCATACATTAAAGCGCACTGTTTCCAAATGCTCCTGAAATACCATTTCTGTCCCCAAGCACAGATCTGACTTCAGAAGACAGTTTCCCAAAATAAATCGTTCTGAACATATCGATAACTTTTTTTTACCAGATATATTGGTGGTGATTTCGGTGAGCGCTGTCTGACCAAATCCCTTGCCGGTGCGGGCCCGGACAGAGAACAGATAGGTGGTCCCTGGATGCAGGTTGGAGAAGACGTGATATGTCTCGTTTCGCAGCTTGGAGACGGTACGGCGGGGGCCGGGCACGTTCACCGCCGGGTCCGATGACTCGATGCTCTGGTAGCTGATCTGGGGGGGGGGGGAGAAACCATTGAGCGAAAAACAGATGAGTGGGGGGCAGGGAACACTGATAGGCACAGGTGGTGGGGGGGGGGGGAGGGGGAACCACGGGATGGTGTATTATCTTGACCTGCTCTATTGACTGTATTCAAAACTGGCTTAGGTTACAATAGAAACAAATTTTGAATGAATGTGTGATACACAGCAGCCTCCAAAACACCAACCTTTGGGACAGGCATCAAAAGCTACCCCAAGGAAAGAAGGTGGGGAGAGTAGGAGTGGGAGAGAAAATACAGTAAGTGATAGGATAAAGAAGAAAGGGAGGGGGTGGAGAGAGTACAGAACAGAGGTTTGATGGGGAAAGTAGATGGCAAACAGACGAGGAGTTTGGTATTGCATATTGCTTGTCACTCAGGTATTCTGTACTGAGCTGCACCTACCTCATACTGAGTGATTAGGCCATTGGGCTCCACTGGTTCTTCCCATTTCAGAAAGATCATATCTTCCAGCAGTGTGAAGGTGAGAGACTCGGAGGCAATTCCTCCAGGCACTAAAAACACCGGAAAGAAGGGGGAAAACCACTTTAATGAATCCATCTTTAAAATAAAGGTCATGACATTGCCATTCCATGTTTCCTACATTACTTTTTTATACACGTTTACTGCACTTAGAGCTGGATTGTCAGTAGCTGAAACTCAAGTGCTTCATGCATCCACAGAACAAGTACAGCACAGGCAGCAGCCGTGCAAGCTTCCCTCTCGCACGCTGCCTCGCCAGAGGACAGGCACAGCACAGGCGGCAGCCGTGCAAGCTTCCCTCTCACACGCTGCCTTGCCAGAGGACAGGCATGGCACAGACGGCAGCCGTGCAAGCTTCCCTCTCGCACGCTGCCTTGCCAGGGGACAGGTACAGCACAGACAGCAGCCGTGCAAGCTTCCCTCTCGCACGCTGCCTTGCCAGGGGACAGGTACAGCACTGGCGGCAGCCGTGCAAGCTTACACACACACACTGCACCATCACAGAACATGTACAGCAGGACAACCGCAGTGCAGACTAGCCTGAATTTCACCTTATAGCCTATTAAGACTAAGATCTTCAGGTTAGAAATTCATTCCAGCTGTATGTGGTTTGCTGAAGGGTATCCAGAAATATATGCTCAGGTGGTCCCTGGTCTCTTGCCTTACAGCTTCGCCCAAAGGGTACAACGTTGTGGATGACAGCAGAAAAAGACCCATTGGCTCATCCTGTCTGCCCATTTATTCTTCTCCTCACAAACACCCCATCCAATTCAAATTATCCCGTTGCTTAAATAGTCTGAGAAAAATCCCAAGTTTAATTTTGATAGCATTTGATGAACCACCCAACATCAAACGCATCCGAGCGGTTTACAAAACATAAAACAAAGTAGTTGCTTGCAAATGCATCCTGATTAAATAGACAAAGGAAGACGCATCCATCCCGAGGCTAGGGCAATGTCGAATGTCTGATTATATGATATTAGAGCAGAGGGATGTAAAGAGTGCTAAGTGGAAGCTTGGAATATGGGTTTTTTTAATCACCTGTCAGCTAACTCAGTGCGCAGGGCTTGTTAAAAGCATAAGGAGAGGAAGGTTACTTAAATGGGGGGTGGGGTCTCTCTCTTGGGCCGGGAGGTGGGGCTGTGCAAATGTGTATGAAGGTGGGGAATGTAAGATGAGAAATGAGGATGAATGACAGCTGATAAGGAAAGGCAGATGGATGTGTGTTAGGTAATAAAGACAAATGGCTATGATGCAGAATACACAAAAAGGGGAAATAGTAAAATAAAGTTATCATCACATAGTAATCTATTGAGTTTTACAAGGTAGTACCTGTATGCACTACCAATTGGCTTATGTACTGAGTTTGCTTCTGTTTCATAACCGTGCTCTGTGTTGGGTGCTGTATTTGTTCATCTGGCTGAATAAAAGATGACTTTCAAAAAACAAAACAAAAAAAAAAGACCACGCATCAAAACCTAAACAGAATTAATTGTGATTGGACTCCAGCATCGCATGCTGGTTCATTTCTGTTTACTCAGAAGCCCATTTGTGTTTGAGAGCAGTGCTTTTTTTTTTTTTAATAAAGCAGGATAGAAATTGCAGCAGCAACCTGGCTTCATCCAAGCACAGGGCGACAAAGCCAGCCAGTTAGGTCAGGAGGCTTGAATTCTGGCCTGGACCTGATTGCTCTGAGCTCCCACACTGGGTCGGATTTATTTATTTAATATACTGCTAGGGGGCCAACGTTTCCAGCCCAAGGTGGAACCACTTCTGCTTGCTTTAGGGCCATGCACCGGTCAGCAGAGAGACATGCTGCATTTAAAACCCCAGTCCCGTACTTAGCTGGACAAACCATTTTGAATTTTGATCTCAGAATAAAAAAAAAAAAAATTATGACAACAAATTGCCATTTTATGCATTATGCTCTATATAATGCATACAATATCAAAATGCTATTAATCAGGGGGGGGGGGAAAAACCCCAAACTTAAAATGGGAAAAGCATTACTGCCACCCCCATGCCCACATCTTCAGCCATACGCTCCATCTCACAATGAAAACTCCAGCACTCAAACATACAATGCAGCTCGCTCTGGGCCCGGGTGCACAGGTTAGAAGAATGAGCAGCTGTGGATTTCTAGTTTCCTAAAGCTACGCGCGTTCTGAATCTGCATGCATAACCGAAATACCAATAACCCGGGTGATTTTCAAAGACATTTCCACAGAGAGATTGCTCTGTTTTTCTTCATCCAACGCTTTACCTGCGGAAACGGGTTTTTAATAGACTGCAAGTCTGCCCGAGTGGGGCCTCTGTTCTTTGCCAGCGGCTGGGGGAGGCATCCCCCTGGGGGGGGATGCCTCCCCCAGGGGGAGAGTGGATTTGCACTTTCACACTTCATGGCCTAATTTTCAAAAGCATTTGCACGCATAAAACCCAGTTTTACGTGCGTAAATTGGATTCTGATAATTGCCTTTTACGCACACTAGAAAGACGTTTGGGGGTGGGGTGAACTTGGGGCCTAACAACGAGCTGGGGCAAATGCATGCACCTATTCGGCGCTGGGTTCCACCTACACCTGCTAAAATTTTCAAACACACGTGCATAGAAGTCCACTTTAACCATTTGGGCTAAAATATGTGGAAGGCTTGTACACACACACACACAAACTTTCTCCCCGTGTTGTCTGCTGAAAATTAACCTCCTGCAACGCCTGTGTGCCATCTTTCTGAGGAAAAACCACCCATACAAAGTAAGAAGTGAAAGTGTGTGCAGGGAGCTTTTCCGTGATAATTCTCCAAGGGAAAGTACATGCAAACTTCCCCTTCGAAAATCACTACAAAGTCCCTGGGTAAAAAACTACTGGCAGACTTTTCCAATGTTTTGGAAAATATTGCAGCACCGTGCTTCAGGATACCACTGGAGAAATATTCTGCTTGTCACTACCACACACAGCTGCATACTGGGCATAAGGTATACTGCATATGCACGGCATGAAGTTGGAAGGAACCTTTCAGCAGCATGGCAGAAATCCGCAGCTGGCTGCAGCACGGGTGCGTCGCATGCATCGATGTAGCCAATATGAACGGACATTAAAGTTCCAGTGAGGTAGCAATGTGCCCAGTGGGAAGGCGCATGGCCAACGCAGGATCATGTTTCACAAAACCTTAGCCTGAGGAAGTCACTGTCCCCCTTCTGAGGCCAGCTGGTTATATGGGAAATAAATAAATAAATAAAATGGCAGACTTTGCCCTGTGTGTGTCGTGTAGTACTATAGAAATGTGTTAAGTAGCAGCAGCAGCACTTTGCACCCGTGACCGAGATCTTGCACTTGGTCATTGAGAGCTGACAGACGTGTAAGTTGGCACAAGTGGTATTGACCTGATGCCACAAAGCATCGGGAGGGTCGGGGCGAGTTCACTATGACAGAATCTGCACAACTCTCTCTGCAGCTAAGGGCTCGATACATTGATCAGGATTAGCCCCGGCTGCTTGCGGTGAATATTTACAGAGACAATAACTAAGGTCACTCAACATGGACCAACGGAAACGTGAAATCGTTTTTTCACGTGGTTTGGAAGCATACACGGACTTGCAGCCACCCACTTTTAATGCTGCTCTTAAAATTTATCAGCATCTTAGGGATTATTGTGTGCACTGTCATTCAAGCAGAGAAGAAAATGGATCACAGGAGCGCCTCTTATGGTGCAGGCCCAGCCCTATGGAATGCGTTGCCAGGATCAATTAAGGGCAAACCATCACTTTTGAAAGTTGGGTAAAGCATCTTTTTCAACAGGCTTTTGATGTTTGAAGTGCTGCCAGGGCTTTTCCTTGTGATGTTTTAGGCCACCAATATCTGCTGTTTTTGCTGGTTTGTTTTTTTGGGGGTTTTTTTGTTTTGTTTTGTTTTTTTTACAGGTTATGTTTTGGCCTCGTTTTATGATTTTAGGTTTTTAGTTTGATGTTTTATCAAGAGTTCGCCTGTGATGTTTTATCAACCAAGGGCTCTTAAGTTGCGAGTTGTGTTTATGTTTTTCTGTTCTATTTATCTGTTTTAAAATTAAGCATGTTCCTTGTAAGTCACCTAGTAATGCTGCTAAGTGCGGTCTACACATTTTTAAACAAATAGCAGCCGACTGCATCTGGGGAGAGTTAAGTTGCAAAGCAATGTATGTGGGTAACAATTGTTTTACCTGTGTTATTTGACTGGCTGAAAAATGCACTCCCTCAATGTGGCTGCTTGAAAGGAGTCCTTTCCGGGGCGGAGTTTGGCAGGGGGAGGAAAGAATGTACCTAGAATTGCATTTTCAACTCTTCACACTATTTTTCACATACACAACAAAAAACAAAAAAAAACCCTACATTCCTGCTCAGAAAACAGCAGGTGCAAACGTGTGCTGGCACCATATACCCACGGTGAAGAGGGACGCACGTGCATTCCTCTTGAGAATCTGTGCAGAGCACCCACTCCCCCACCAAGACTGTACCCCAATGTGGGCAGCTGTAAAAACAGCCCTCCAGGATCAGTCAGTGGCTGGGTGCCTTCTGGACGCGATGCTTCTCAGCAGCTGCTCTTAGCATCATCCTTGCCTCCCTCAGCCAGCAACCCCCCCCCCCCCCAAGCACAATACAAATGTACCTCTCTTTTGTGCCAAGAGTCAGCTAGAAGGTGTTACACAATAAATGGAAGCACAAATCTTATCTTAGCCATACATAAATAGATTTGTCAGATTACAGCAGCTACAGTGAAAACATGTATCCAATTAAATACAATAATCATGAGAATTGATGCCACGAGAATCAATATTCACTCATTTAGAGTAGATATTTCATAAGCTGGGGTGATTACGCAGAAAAACAGAATAGGCGATTGCTTCTGAAAAGGCTCCTGCTCGAGAGCCAAGCCACAGAGTCTAGTCTATACACGGACCCTCTCATTTCAAGCAATTACATCCACTTAAAAAAAAAAAGCCTGCATTTAACAGTGAGGAAAGATGACGATGGGAATTAAAGTTTCAAAGACGCTAGCGGCAGCCACCGTGTGTGTGTGTGTGTGTGTGTGTGTGTGTGTGTGTGTGTGTGTGTGTGTGTGAACAACTTGTACGCTCCAGCGCCTCACGTTTCAAACTCTCTCTGGAGTATCATCTCGCTTCTAAAGGGAGGGCTGAGCCGCTTAGGGTCAGGAGTGGAGTGGCACCGGCTCCGGTCTTCTCATTGAGACCAGGTGAGCATTCTGGGGGCTTTTGTCCTCTCTCCATCCTCCCTTCCCTCCACCCCTCCCCCCCGGCTTAGTGAACACGGTTATTGTTTAGGGTGAAAAGTATCCTCCATCTTTTCTCTCCCCTCCATCCACCTTTACCAACCACAGCAGGGAGATGTCCCCAGTTTAAAGTGCATTTGCAACCGGATTCTTGTTGTCCTGCTTCAGAGATACATTACTGCGGCACACCAGCGGCCTAGGCCGATTGCCACCCTGACCCGATAATCTGTAAGAGGAGTGCCACAATCAAGTCTCCGTTCCTGCACGAGCACTGGTTTCCAGTTAGCTTTACGCCTTGTGTCGCAGACTCTTGTGTCATGTCAGCCTTTGACACTGCTGCCCATCTCTCAGAGGACCATATTAACTGGAGGAATATGCTCTGTTGTCCAAGGCTTCTTGCCTATATCACCCTCAGCAAACGTGCGGTTCACATACTCCAATTCAATCAAGGCTGGACTCTGTCATTCACCCTCCTCAGGCAGATAAAAGGGAGGTTTGCTTAAGCAGGCACTAATTATGCTCAGTCTCTGTAAAGTGCTTTGGCCAACAGAGCCTTATAAGAAGTATAATATTGTTAGACAGTTGGTATTAATTCTCTTTGTATAAATAATAGTAAAGGTGGGAATATTATATCACTTTTTATTTTTGCGATTGTTGTGAGTGTGAGATATATATAGATTTGCCGCATTTTTTGAAGTATACAGCCCTGCTGCCATTCTTGTATCATCCTCTTGGTATTTGCCCCCACAACATTTGTCAAAAGTTGTGATTTACCCAATACAAAGTATCCCCCTCCTCTATCTACTCATGCCAAACCCTGAGCAAGTCCTTCATGTGGTGATACCACATTATTTTGAAAGGCTGACGCAAAGCATATTACACACTGCAGAGGCGATAGCACAGACCCTGTCGGACCTCTAAGGTTACCCTCACTTTCCCCATTCCCCTCCTCCCTCCCTATTGCTTTAGTTTAGTAGTGACCCCCTGCTTCGGGGACACTTAAGTGGGTCTGATCCAGTCACCCCGTTTTCCAGAATACGTGCTGCACATCTCTAGAGAAAGCAGCGCCGTTCCCGTCACGTGCGCACAATAATTATTCACATTGGGATTTGCAAGTTAATTTAACAGCAGGCACAGCATAGTACACATGTAAATAAGACACTTACTGAATTTGTGAATCACTAAAAAAAAAACCAACCTCTGGGGCTTCTGTGTTTTATGATAAATATGACAGAAGGTGTGACTGCGAATCACTTTTAACCGTACACAGATTAGGGGTTTATTGTGCATTCCTCAGGCTCTTCCGCACGTCGGTCGTAGCAGCTTGAAGGTCAGCCTTCTGCAAATGCTTGGAAGGCTCCCAAGCTTCCCCCACAGATAAATCATAGGGTGTCTTACGAGTTATTCCAGGAAACAGAACCTTTAACTGACACAGAGTTCCTTTACCCTGGCCTGGCACGCGAAACCCTGGGCAGCGAGCACGTGCATTATAAAAACCTCCTTCTGGCTTCCCTGGCTACCTTATTTTAATTTAGAAACACACAGCACCCCCCCCTTCCTTACTGGCAGTTGCAATACATTTTATTTTGGGGGGGGGGGGGGGGGGGGGGTCATTGTTGCAGACATGGTGCATTGTGCGAGGCACCCAGCTTGCAGAATTACATGCAAGATAGCCAAGTGCCCCCTTCTCCACCGCCGCAGCAGGACCACATGAGCTGGGAGCAGCTTCCCCACCAGTCGGCGCTAGGAACGGGCCCATGAGGACAGCACGCACCTGTCGTGATCGAGAAGTGCCTTCTTTTTGTAACCTTGGGGGCCCTATTTAGTAAAATGCGTTAAAATGGCCATTAAAGTGCATTGACCGGTTACTTTAAGCTTGGGATTATCTGCTGACTGAACACCGTTTACTGAACCTGGCATCAAATCCAGGTATTTTTGGTTGAAGAAAGAACGGGTCCCCTGCCAGCTTTAAGTAGCCCCTCGCCACTCCCCAGAGTCAAGGGTAAGAATGGGTCCCCTGCCAGCACTAAGTAGCCCCTCGCCACTCCCCCAGAGTCAAGGGTAAGAACCCTTGCTGCAACGCAGGTGCAAAATCCAGGGGGTAATTTTGTACTCACGGTGCGCACATCAGCTTTTTCTAAAGAAAACTCCACAGGGTACTTCAGCACCTTGCAACAGCTGCAAACAGCTCGGGGACTCCCCCCCCCCCCCCCCCCCGACGTTTAATCAAACCTAGTGCTCTGTCCCCTGTGTGAATTATGAACCTTTATTCACTTCTGGTGTATTTTAAGCATTGTGAGGAGCCTTGGATACAGTAAGGAAATGAAACAAAACCCACTTTGACCTGATTTAAGAATGAAGTACTGAGTTAGTCTGAGCAGCACAGAAACGTCAGCTTTGGATGCTTTCGTTCCCCCTCTTCTTCTTTTGTTCCAGGACACCCCTGGAATTTCCTATGAATTCCCCCTTATTCACTGCGGGGCACTAGGAAGGTCTCAGGTTGGATGTAATCTCACCACCTTTACGGTCTTATTTTCTGATTAATTCTAATCCCGCGTGCGTCATTTCTCATTCAAGATCTTGATAAATTGGTTACATAAAAAAGAAACGAAATAAAAACAAAAAAAGGAGGTTGCAGGCGACAGCTGTTTACCGGACTCGCTTAACACACACCCACACGCGTGACCAGCGGAGAACAAAGCTCCCTTCATCGGGTCACTGCCGAAAGGATGAAAAAGTAGTGATCAATGGAGGAAGAGCTCTCGGAAGCTGCTCACACATGTATTAAAGTTAAATCCAGTAAATAGGTCTCACCCACTATTTGCTTGACCACCTTTATTTAACTGACCTAATTTACAGAAGCAATACAATGGTCATTAAAATGTTAAATTATTTGATTTTTATTTGATTTATATTCCGCCTTTCAGCCACTTCAATTCCCCTCCCTGCCTTTAGACAACTTTAATATGCACAGAAACAGTTCTGTCTAAGTCACCTACGTGATTTCTGGGCAGTCTGACGAAACAAATCCATACCCACCATGCTTGCTGGCCGTACGGACCTTTCAGCGCAATTTGCCGATCAATACCCCATATCTGCCTGGATATTCTGCGACTTTCTGCTGATACTGGAGGAAGGGGAGGGGGGAGAGACGAGGAGGTAATGGGAATCTCAAGCTGGGGTCTTTGGGGGGGGGGGAGGGGCAGCCTCCAACTCAGTAACAATACGGCCTTGTGATGGGTGGTGAGGAGGCGGGGGAGAAAGGGGTGGAAGCAGGTGGAGGTGGGTAAGAGCCCCGCTATCTGATTGAGACGTGCTCCAGCCGGCAGCTCGGCCTGTGCGATAACGAGGCGTCCTGTCTCTTACTGGGCTGCCTCGTCTCTTAACGCCCTGGAAAGAGCCTATTAGGGCACAGATCAGATCCAGCTAAACTTCCCCCCCCCCCCACCATGCCATTGACCTCTGTACGAGAGGGACCTAAATGAGGAGGCCGTCCCTCGAAGCCGCCCAGCACGAGCCTCCGCAGACTGCCAAAGGTTTTACACATCTACAGTCAGTTTGTCGTTTAAGAGAAAAGGAAATAAAGAGAGACACCCCCTGCTATTTATTTTGTTATTTTCCTCTTTGCGGTGTCTTGGCTTTTGAAAGAGAGGGGGGATGCTGTTCACCCAGGCACGCGTTTGCGTCGCGCAGGACGATGTCTGTAATCACTGTGCAATCAGAAGGGACCCAAAATGTCTCAACACTTAAAAGTTAGGAAAACAATTTTTTGGGGTTTTTTGGCGTTTGTTTTTTTTTAATATTCCTCTTTTTGGCACTTCAGAGTGTACATCAGAGTGGATTACATTCCGGTACTGTGGGTATTTCCCTATCCCCAGAGGTCTTACGATCTAATTTTGTACCTGAGGCAACGGAGGGTAAAGTGACCTGCCCAAGGTCACAAGGAGCGACAGCTGCTCTAACCACTAGGCTACTACCTTTCAAAGGAGTGCAACTGTTACTGGATCCTTCTCCGTGAACTAACACACACCCACACCCATGTTTTCAGAAGCCACAGAAAGGTTGTTCTGGCTTGTTAGGCTCTTCCTACGTTTATTTATTTGTATGTTTTTAAATACTGAAACCTGGTGCAGACCTTCACTCCAGTTTACAGGTATAGCAACAGATTACAAGAGCATTCAAAAAATGTACATTGATAACTGTGGGATCACAGGTATAACAACAGTTTACATGAACAGTGGAACGGATTACATTAAAAAAAACTATGGGAGGAGTTATAACAGATTATTTGAACAGATGTATTATTTACATTAATAACAGTCGTATTATTTACATTAATAATGAATGGAGAATGGTTTAGTAGTTGTATCAGCTAATTTTAGAGGTTTAACAGAGAAATGTTTCATCATATTGAGAATATTATGCTAGTGAAAAATTACTGGTTACTGTGAGGTAGGAAGGGTAGGTAGAGTTATCAGGAAAATAAGGTGTTAAGGATGATAATTTTGTAGGGTAGGGTTGGGTAGCATTGAATTGTTTACCCTATCCCGTCTTTGTATGCTTTTCGGAATAACCATGTTTTGAGTAGTTTTCTAAATATTTTTGTGTTGTTTTGTAGTCTTAGGCTTTCTGGTAGGGTATTCCAGAGCTGTGGTCTGGCAATTGAGATTGCTCTTTTTCTTACAGTGGTAAATGTTTCTTGCATTCTGTTCAATTAAGAGGGGACCTAGGCAGCCCTACATTCACATAATTACAAGTCATGAGACATCAGAACATCATCCTTACAGCTTCGCAAAACACGAATGTGGTAAACATTTTATTATTCCCCACGAGGGGTCAACTGCTAGATTCGATGCAGCGCTCTAGAACCAGCCATGCTGGGTACTGGAGAAAAACCGGAACCTTTGAAGGTCATGACCCTTTTCAATGTGTCATCTTTTATTTCTGACCCACCTTTTCCATTTGACAATGCTCAAGGCAAAAAAAAAATAATTGACAGTTATAAAATAAAATTAACCAAATATCAATAATACAAAACAACCATCTAAAGAAAATCAACAGAAATCACAAATCAGAAGCATAAAGGCATAAGCTTTCAACTATGTAAGCTACATCTTGACATCTGAGGAAGGGAACCATGAAGTCTTGAAAGCTCATGGGCAATGACATTTGAAGTATTCTTACATAGTTTCAAGAAAAGTTCTCATCCTGCAAAGAATCTTAAAGGAGGGAAAAAAAAAAAAAGGCTCTTAAAAGGTGGGGGGTTTTTTCCACCTGGATAGGCGTTGCCTCTACTTACCATCCTCGTCGGTTTGGAAGATCACCTCCCTGCCTTCCTTCCGCCCCTCGGGGTTAGACAGGACCAGCTTCACGTGCACGTTCTTGTAAGGCAGCAGGTTCTTGATGGTGTACCGGTTCAGGAGCCGTTCCATCTTCACGCACTCCCGGAAGGTCTGGTTCTGGCCGCTCCCCACGGAGTAGCGGTAGCAGAGGGAGACCGTGTAGGTGTGGCAGCGGGTCAGATTGTAGCCCAGGGGCTCCCACTGCAGTGTCAGCTGCCGTGGCTGGATCTCCGAGAAGGCAAGGCCTTTGGGGGCCCTCATTGGCTCTTTTGGAGAAAACCCAGAAATAAGAGAGAGAAGAAACAAGGTCATACTGGAAAATCAGATAAAGAAAAAAACAAGCAAACCAACAAAAAAAAAAAAAAAAAAAAAAGCACACATTTTCATTCAGCTGAAGCTATTAAAACAAATGCATGAAATGAATAAATCAAGTTGGCAACTTGGGCATAATCACACCTAATTTCAGGGCAGCTATAAAAAAGGGAGGGGGGGGGAGTGCATTTTACTATAATCCCTTAACCCACACCACCACCACCACACAAGACAAAGCACCACACCAGCAACTAAGCTTCAAGATTTTGAAGTAGGTTCAATGGTCAGGCCTTTTTATTTTGGACTGGTAGCTTTCTCCTGCTCCTTGGGGTTTTCCAGCTCAGTCTAAACCAAAACTTATTGGGCAATGTTACCAGGAGTGTTCATTTGCAAGTAGCTGGGGAATCTTCCTCTGTTTTCTAAACATCCTTACCCTCTCTCTCTCCCCCCACCCACCCCTCAGCCCAGCTTTTATGTGACAGTCCTTGCCCAGGAGGCAGAGAGTGCAACTCCCTCCAGAACCTATTGCATGTGCAACCTGACCCTGGCCAATAGGTGTCACAACTGCAACTTTTTCCAGCCAGAGCTGTGAACACAGGCCAGGCTGGGGAGCAGAGCTGGGAATCTCACCTGGATCCTCTCGCCCTAACTTTTTTTTTTTTTTTTAATTGCGGCATTTATTTATGAAGATTCACGCCTTGCTTGGCTCTAGTGTTGCCCTTCAATCACACGTTTCCCTTACATTCACATATAGAGCATGTTTGCTAGGAGACACGATGGAGTACTGTAAGCGGACTGCTCGCGGGAGGGGGGTATCAGATTACATAATGACCTGCCATCCAGAAGCAGCTGTTGAATAATTATTTTTAAAAAGTATTTCAAAGTGTTCATCACCGAATGAGCAGAGCAACACATCAGCAGCTATGTTTGAAATGCATTAACAAGAAAATTCACAATTGTGCAGAACTTTTATGAACTAAAAACATAAGAACAAGACATAAAAAACAGTAGGGTGGGAGAACAAAAAAAACACAAAAACAAAGCAAAAATTAAGAAGCTCCGCTCATGCATGTCGGAACACAGTCCCAGCTCCTCATTATTTTAAAAGGCCCAGCAAAGGAAAGGAAGTTGATGAAATTAATTTAAGAATCATCAACCTGAAACCCTGCGGCTCAGTTGATAAGCAGTGTCAAGAGGAGAGCTCACATTTGCCCTGCTCTCCAGGAGCTACACTGGCCTTCTGTGAGCTGGGGTCTAACGCAAAGGAGCTTGTCTTGTTCAGGTGGTGATACCATGGACAGAATCCACGCCCCATCCTGCATTTGCACCCCGCCCTCTCCCCTTTTCCTACCCTGTCAGTAATATGGCAGGGATTCAGAGAGTGGCCCCCTACTGAAGTGTTTTATAGGTCTCTCTATCTCCTCTCCCCCCCAAACCTTGCACTCATTAAGGGGTTAGAGGTGCTGGAGAGGAGGTAAGCTATTGTTTAAGCACCCCGATTCTCCAATATCTGATCAAAGACTAGGTCATGACCCCCCCCCCCCCCAGAATTAATAGCCACTCAGCTGTGAGTCCATGTGTCAAACTCTAAGACCCGATTATCTCCTCCTTCCGTTCTCAAACCCTCCAGTGTAACGACTCGCACACACACACGCGGGCGGATCTATTTTACTAGTGTCCTGCATTCACGTGAAACCTTAATGCCCTCTACAAATGGCCCTTCAGAATCGCACGTGCAGCCTTACTTTACTTGCCCTTGCAGCACACACGTGACCCCTCCTCGCCTGAGGCTGAGAAGCACCGGGCAGTGGACAGCGGGTCACTTTATTCACCTGACTATGGTTTGTTTTTTTAAGCTGTGTAATAGAAAGTGCATTCCTCTTCTTTCCTATTGCTGGTAACTCAGTTTCTCCTCGGATTAAACAAACCAGAGTATTGCTCTTAGCTTCCTTTGGGTTAGGACCCTAGTGCAGGGTTTGAGTGCTGAGCTGCGGACGGTCCCTCCTTGACCTTTGGACTGAAATGAAGGACCTGTACAATATTTGGGGGAATGCGGATGCCTTGGCTATTCGACCCTGCTGGGGACATGGATTACCGTACGACCATTGCCAGATCAGGAGGATTAAAATCTGCTGCAAAAAGAATAAAATCCCATCGACCTCTAAGTTTTGAAGATCCCTGGGCTGCAGACTCCACTTGCGCTGTGTCTGGCTTGCATTAGTGAGATACTGGTGAGGGGGGAGGGGGATTCTGATGAGCATCGGGCACAGTGGGACCCTGATTTACTCTGCTTCCTTATGGGCTTGGAGTACATAAAACAGGAGGAGCTTTCAAAACCTTCAACACTTAAGGATGCCTCAGAAACTGATTAAAAAAAAGGAATAGAAGCCTTAATGAATTTGTGTTCAGTATATTCTCTTCAGTACTATGGTTTAACCTGACTTTTTTTTTTTTGCAATATAATATTGGCACAATTGGAAATAAGGAGCAAGCCAACTGAGAGCGTGTAAGATTTCGGTGATCTCTTCTCACGTCTCGTTTCCTGCCTCAAGCTCCGCACACTTCCATCATCTTGATTTATCGAGCTGCCTGCACTTGCGCGCTCCTTTTCCCACCCCAGACGCGGCTGGCACCGCCACGCTGCACGCTAAACCCCCCTCCCCCCTTGCCTGATCCGTGGGGGAAGTGGTGGCAGAAACGCGCTAACCTGACACTCTCAAGTTGGATTGTTCACTTTTTTTTTTCCTTCCCACAGCATTGTCCGTGAGGAGGTGTAGTCAGGGTAGAAGACACGAAAGATAAGAGGAATGGCTTTGTCGGGTGAGCTGGAGGCGCGATAACCTTCAGACAACTTTGTGACAAGTGTTTCTGGTTGAAAACCCATTTTCCTTCTCTCTTGCCTCGCAAAGCCTTTGCTTGAATTTTGTCCTGTCTTCTCGTCTACACAAGTGCTGCTGCCTGTTTTAAGAGGACATTTGTGTTGCATGTCCTAAATTTCGTGTGCTTTTTTTTCTCACTCTTGGTCAAAAGAACTATATTGCAGCCTTCCTCTGTTTACTGAATAACTTGTGCCAGAAACACAGAAAGAACAAGAGATTTTATTCTGCCCTTACACGTATACACTGCCTTCTTCTCCAAAAAGGACTCAAAGCAGTTAAGATATATATCAATAACATTTTGTAATTACAATAATAAAATTCCCTAATGCAAACCTACTACATCCTTCCTCTAAGGAAGTGACCAGCCAGATCACACAACCCTCCCTCCCAATCAATACAATAAAAGCCCCACCATATCAATATAATAAATTTCTAAACATACAATGTTAATACAGCATCATGTCAAACATACCAAAAAGCAGCAATATATAAAATAATAATTATGCCCAACAGTCCTTACGTAGCCTCCACATCAGATAACCCATCCTCAGCAAGCCCCTATGTATCGTGTGCCATAAACGTACACTCCAGGAGGGTCTTCCTGGGAGCTTTGCTTTGAGAGAGTATTTGTAACCTATTTGAGACTCTGCTCATGAGCGTCTACTTTTCATGGACAAATTTCACCATGTGTTTGCGGTCTCGTGCTTGCAGCAGTGAGATGAGCATTTAAGCTCCTATCCTACCCTTTCACGGACTCTGTGCCACCCTGGGCAAAATTGCTTTCTCTGTCTGTGTCTCAGATCATCCAAACGTAATTGGGCAACAACAAAATGCTACACAACTTTCATCATCCCTCGCCTCTTTGGGAGCTGTCACGTGTTCCGCATGACACCAGAATCAGTAACCAGACTTTCCACCCTGGTCGTGGCTGCATACAAGCCTCTGAAATACTATAATTGTACAGCACGTTGGTATGAATAAACAGTACTACATGTAAGCACGAGTAACGTAATACTGTCGGGAGTTTTACTCAAGAGGACAGTTTTTCCATCAGAAACACGGGAAGAACCCAACAGATGGCCAACGCACTGCCTGGAGTAAACAGTCCGCTCCAGGAGGATTTTACCATCAGCCTTACTTTCTGAGTATTTGTGAATTATGTAGTTTATTCTCCCCCCGTTTCATCAGAATGTAAAATGGGCAATAAATCCGTATTCATGAGAGTAACCCATACTAGAACAGTGACACGTAGGGTAGGTTGGAGTTGGAAGACTGAAGTTCATCATCCAGTCCATCCTCCTCCTGTGCAACTTAGCCAATTCTGCAGTGGTTAGAGATTTCTCCATCCCAGCCCCCCATGCCAGAATACCATTCGCTAGGACAGAAGTTTCTCTTGGAAAAAATATTTCATCGTATGGTGTTTTGAATCTGAAAACTGAGCTGCAGGATATTGCTCCTTATCCAGGACAGTTTTGTCATGTCCCCCTCCACCTCCACCAGTACTGCTCTGGGTAGATGAGGGTACAAAGTTCCCATACTTAAAACACTCTGTGTGTCTTTTACCCAAACCTCTCAACTCCTGTTCTTACCACCGCCCTCTATATCTGTCCTGGGCAGATTTTGATTCTATCACAGCAATGGCTTCTGCCACCTGTAGTGGTCAGTTACTAGAGGCATCTACCACCCTCCCAGTAAAAGATGTTATTTCTATGTTTCCTCAAGGGTGCGGTGCCCTTCTTGGTTGCATTTCTGGCCTCCTTAGGGTCACCATCTGACTCCATGTCAAAAGGAATAGGCTAATCTAGTCCTGGTTTTACCCCATTGCATGCAGGGACTTGTAGTTCCAAATGCCCCATTGATTTACCTAAGAAAATCATTACTAGAAATCCCTCCACACAGAGTAAAACCAGGACAGATTAGCCTGTTCATTACGTCATGGAGCCAGGAGGCAACCTCTCCGTGATTCATCCACTGAGTTCTTCTGGAGAACAGAGGAGGAAATAGATTGGCTGCTTTCCATGCGGCCTCCAGTATTAACTGAATCTGCCTCTGGACGGGCCTTATGGCCTTTATCTGCTGTCATGTTCTACGTTTCCATGATTCTGTCATGGCTGTGCTCTACTTTTCATCAAAGCAGTGTCAAGCTCTCGAAAGGACAAAGACTGAACATTCTCATTGGGGAAAAGTTTAATTACTTATCATAATTGGCATCAATAGCAGATGTCAGATTTAATGAGGATTCGCGGTCCTTTTGCCAGTAACAAAGGCACAGCTCGTTTATCTCGGCAGAGAAAAGGTCCCTAGATTGGGTAACAGAGGTTCATTCTACATAGCGGTGGCGAAGGCGGTTACAGTACTCTTGCTATTTTCCTGCGTAGACTCTAAAATGTTTTCCCACATGTCTGGCAGAGTTTGGTCGTCAGATTGTGGACACTGGTCAAAATGCAACGCTAGTGAAAGTCTATGGAAAGTGAAAGATGAGGCGGAGAAGCGGACTCTCTGGCAGCAATCCAAGTGATACAGGGGGAGCAGCCGGGGGGGGGGGGGGGGGGTTCGTTTTCTAATAGCCTACATATTACCGAAGAATGCTGGAACAGTCGCTGCACGTATTCTTCGAAAATGATCTAATGTGAACACGTGCACTAATAGCGCCCATGAACTTTGCACAGACAGTAAAGCAGCACAGGTACTTCTGGAAATTCCATGCACGCATGCCGATTTCCTCCGAGAAGCGCGTCTTTAACCCAGCTAAAAGCAATAATATAAAAAATAATAAAGGTGCACATGCTATAGAAGCCTGCCCACACGTTCAGCCAGGCAGGAGGGAGCCAGTTTTTTCCCCCAGACAGATCTTCTTACTCAAGTAAATCCATATTTATCAAGGGTCAAACTTAATACCCCATGTAAAGGCCAATTTACATTACGAAATCAGTTAAAAATCCATCCGCAATACAACCCCCCCTCTCCACTCCTTCCAAACATGACAGAATATAAAACTAAGCACATCGTAAATCAGATTACAAAATAAAATCAAAAGAGCTAAATAAATATAAAAATCAATTCACCTCAAATATTCCCCGGACAAATAACCATCCACCCTCACAAAATACACCTGCTCTAGCATCAAATCAAGTAACTTCAAATAATGCCAATATTCCCACCCCCTCCCCCAACCATCAATGTATCGCCCACTCCCATACAGTAACGCATGAGATTCAGAACGTCGTAAGGAATACATATAATCGGTCTATTTCGACAGCCCATGGCTAACCAAGGCCATATCTAGCAGTGTGGATAGTGCGGTGACACAGGTGCATCTTTGAGAGAGGAATAAACCGAGCTGCCAAAGTTGGCATGTGCTAGCAGAACTTTTATTGCCCACTTGATGAAAAAGAGGGTGCTTCCTGCTGTTTCAACACGGGGGGGAGCAAAACTGTCTAGCTACGGCACTGACCAGACCAAATCACTGAAACCAGCCGCATTTCTGGAAGACAAAGGGCCAGGCCATGCTAGCAGCATTTTTGCCACTCCTTTGAGAAGCCGATAGTGTGACAGATTCGTGAAATGCAAGTCAAGGGTGAATGCTATCCAGCCCTAAGAGACAGCACATGTTGCACAGTCTAAGAATATTCTGCATGAAATGAGACAGTTCAGGAAACACAGTACTTATTTCTGTCTCCTCTTTCCACCTCTTCCACACATATAGCTGAGAAATGTTTTATATATATACATACACAAACACGTGGTGAAAGTATCAATACTGAAGGAGGGGACAGGGTCCAATATAGGCTCACGCTGGCTGAACCTGAAGAACACATTTTAAAAATTTACATTTGCTGAATGCAGTTACCCTAATTTTTTTTTTTTTCTCTAGAACAGGGCTTGTGCTGTCATTACGTCAGCTACTGGCGGCAGAGAGAACGGCTGACAGGACCGACGTGTCTCTTCAGTCTTCTTTTGCATTGCTGCTGCTTGTGCAACACATCTTTGCACAGTGTCACTACTCGTGCTTCTCTCTCCCCACACCCACTATATTCATTAGTCAGAAAAATGTTCCTTTTCTATGTCAAAACCGTCATCTTAGCCAGATAAGTTTTCAGTCATTAATCTGCCAACACAAGTTGAGTTTGTGCTCCTTGAGCTGGATCCTCTCCCAGTCTTGAGGAAAAGCAATTTATCCCTTCCTGACAGAAACTGGATTTTAAGGATTAATCGTCAATTTTTATGCTCTGTGACATCAGCAATGAATGGAACAAGTCTGCATTTCCTACCTTCTTCCTTCTGTTTTTGAAGCCACTTCAGTTGGTCACTTGCCAGAAGTTCAAGGTTATAAACGAACTTCTTCTCAGCCCCCTCTGCTAGAATTGATCCTAGCTCAGCATGCGAGAGACCCTGCCTAGCTGTCAAAGGATCTAAAGCGAGGGTACGTAGGCGACTCCGGTTCTCGAGTGTCTCAAGTTCAGCCAGGTTTTAAGGATATCCACAAGATGTAAGTGCATGCAATGGAGGTAAGTGCATGGAAATGCATATTCCGTGTGGCAGTGCGGCAATGCTGCACATGCCCACAGGGGCTCAAATCTAGAAACTCTGAGATAAAAGTTGTGTGCTGGGCTCCATCTGAGGTCATCCACTTGTGAAGACTGTCATCCTACTCATTTTCAGAAAAAGATCTGCACTAACCAGTTAAGCTGGGAATGGGCCCCCCCCCCCCCCCCGGCCACCTATTTTTTTAACCAGCTAAATTTATGTGCCTTCTGCACGTCAGCGTGTAAATTTAGTCGATGTAGGGGTGAGGAATTGTCAAGAACAGTGGTTTAACCAGCTAACCTTCTTGAAAATTGATCCCATGGGGCACGGCCATTATGGGGAAAAAAAAAAAAAAAGAGTATAAATACAAAAGCTAACACATAGCATGGAGCAAGAAAGAGGAGAACCCTTGAAGATGACCCAAAGAGAACAGAAGTAAAAGCATATCTTTAAAGGCTGCTTGAAATGGAAAAATAAACAAACAGTGATTTCGCTAATACGCTATGTATTCTGAGCACTTATACAAGAGACCTGGAGGACAATTTGCGTCTATCACAGGCTCGGGAAATGAGGTCTATTTAAACATCTGGAGGAGAAAATTGCTGGCAATGGCCTAAGACGGCAGTAAGTACAAATATTAGACCCATTACAAGCAATTTTGCTACGTGGTTTAGATGAGGAAGACTGGAAAACCGTGGTCCAAAGGGGGAGCAAGTGAATGATCCGTGGGCTGATTCACTTTGGGTCATTAGTTCCTTTTACAGAGCAGACTGCTGATGCTGGGAGAGCAGCCAAAAAAAAACAGGCACTTTGGTCACAGACAGCCCTCCCAGTTGTATTTTATCTCTCTGTCAAGAAGGCCTACATTAACCCATGCAGTCACCATCGACCCGGCTCGGCGGCCAACTGCACAAAGCAGCACGATAAAGTTCAAGAGAGCCCACACGCTCACTGTCTTTTTAGTTTAACCCGCAGGCATCGCTTTCTGAAAAACACTTGGTTGTATGAAAAGTCGCAGAAGATTCCCCTTCCTCCCGACTGTAAGTCGAGAAGGCGGCATCCATTCCCGATACAACATTTCCAGGTCAAAACACAGTTGAGACGGAGAGCCTGCGATCTTTGAAGATCCCATCCGTCTTAGGCGCTGCCTCGAGAGCCCAAGCGGCGAGCGAACGGACGCCTCCATCTTTGCCTCCATGTTCATCACATTCCTTCGGCTCAGCCGAGCTAAGCACAGATTCTCCTGGCTCCATCTTAGCTGCCCTTGAACTGGGCATGGCTGCTTTCAAGCCAACGTGTCTTAGATGCCTCGTCTACCTCTATCGCCTATGAATGTGATGCCCCGGCACAGACTGAAACCACACTGTTACCTAGCGCTCTGATTTCCATTGCCCCGGCAATATCCTTGCACTTCATGCTCTGCCTCAAACTTAGCTTCAAGCCATCTCTTGTGAAAAATGACTGGAGTTTGTGTCGTACAAATCCTTGAATTTATTATACAGAAGGGACTTGAGTTCTCTTAGCACTGTGCTAAGTCAGGAGGGGAGAACCCATACCTCCCCTCACCACTGTGCCAGGTAGCGATGCACCTTACCCCTATAGGCATTGGCATCCCATGTGCGATGCTGATCATCATTCCAACCCCCCACTCCCAAAAAAAAAAAATCCGTGAGGTACCAGTCACACCTGAACGCAGCTGTCGCCACCCCGACCCGGTGACCTCAGAGCCAGTCTATTTTCAGTCCATCTACCCCCCCCCCCCCCCACCCTCTACAATTCCTATAGTTCAATAATGCAAGCAGCAGCTCCCGTCAGAACCTTTGGCACTTTGGTCATCCAATAAGCATCGCCATTGAGATCCCCATTCCCATCTTCCAAAAGGGTCCCCGAGTGCTGCCTCTGCAGCACTCACACCCCGGATGACCGAAGTAACAGAAGATACTAATTTCAGGAAACAGTTTAGTTTCTTTAGTGGCTGCATTTTTCTTGGAGACTGAAGTATAGAAAGTTTGCATTATGCCGGAATTTAATCTTCCTCCTCACCCCCTACATTCACAATTATTATTGTTCCAGTGTTCAGCAGGAACACAAGCTACCACCCCCCAGGCAACACTAAGCATATTCCAAGCGTAGTTCAGTGTAGGATCGCCAAGCAAGGCTGCCTACAGGCAATAATATTGTTGAATATATCCATACAATTAGCGCCACTACACGGCCTGCTCTGCCTACAACGGCTGATACACGTGTGATATACACAGAGCTAACAACATTAGCCATGTCAATCATGACCGGTGGCATATTAAAGCAATCGGGGACTCTGCAGCCACAGCAGGAGCATGGGATGCAACATCACTTTACTGTTTGGTGAAGAAACTGTTTCCTGAAATTAGTATCTTCTGTTACTTCGGTCATCCGGGGTGTGAGTGCTGCAGAGAAAGCACTCGGGGACCCTTTTGGAAGATGGGAATGGGGATCTCAATGGCGATGCCTATTGGATGACTAAAGCGCGCACGTGCAGAAGGTTCTGACAGGAGCTGCTGCTTCCATTAATGTAATACGGGAATTGCGGAGGATGTGGGGGAGGGGGAGGGGGGGAGGCGGGGAGGATGAGGGGAGGCAGGGGGTAGACTGAGTGAAAACCAGCTGGCTCCAAGGTCACCAGGTCAGTGTGGTGATTGCTGTGTTCAGGCGTTACCTGCACCTCACCCATGTTCGACTGGGGAGGAGTATGACAATCAGCATCGAATGTGGGATGCCGACGATTTAAAAAAATTATAAAATTTAAAAAAAAGGGTAAGGTGCATCTCTGCCTGGCACAGTGATGAGGCGAGGCAAGGTATGGATTCTCCCCACCCAACTCAGCATGGTGCTAAGAGAACTCGCGTCCCTTCTGTACAATACATGTAAGGATTCAGTTTCCGAGAGCTCCTGCTATTGAGGGTAATTATTAAACCACCCACGGAAGTGCAAAAGGCCATGAGCACTTTTTTTTTTTTTTTTTACACACACCCGTTGACTGCAGCAATTTCCAAAAGGGAAAACATTGCTTTGGTTGTGGAAATGGCTTTGAAAGCTGACCCCCATGCTACTTTATGCACATAACAGTATGTACTTCACGTATAGTCACCGGTCTAGATGTGATGTCCCAGTTATAAGGGTCCCCTTAACAGGTGGGACCAGAAATGGTGTCCTGAGTAAAAGGTGCCCTTTGGGGGCCAGGCTGGTGCCACAGGGCAGAATTGCGCATTGCCACGCAGTGGATCTGGGCTTTATTCCTGGATCAAGTCTTCTGATCCTTGAGCCGGCCAGGTCTAGGGACAATGCAGAGTTAGCATTTACAACCCCCACTCCCATTAGGGGCTGGGAGGAAGTAAACCCCCCATCATCATGCAGGAGCCACACCGCGTGGCTAGAATTAGATATCACATTGCTCTACAATGACTAGACTAGGTTGGGATGGGTTTGTATAAAACCGTCAAAACCCCCCAGAAGGTTATGAACGAAGGCTTAGGGTCCCAACGACATTGCCATGTCAACTGGAAGTCGACAAGGGCAGAAGGAATCCGCCAGGCCTGCCTTCCCTATACCAAAACAAAGATGCCCTTAATGCTCAGGATCTGTTCTAGATTAGCTAAATCCACAATATTCTTCTGCCATGTCCTTTCCATCTTTCCTCCTAGAGAATTAGCATCTGTTGCGATCTGGAGCAGACTGCGATGAGAATTCATGGCTCTGACCTCTATCTCTCGACAACCCTTTCCCCCTAATGGAGACAATCCTTATTTAAAAAAACGTTTTACTTGGGAAATGTTAACAAAACACCAAGAACCACCTGAGGCAGCAAATGAAACAGGCATATAAGGGAAATACAAGTAGATGAAATACAAGCCGGAAAAAAAAATCTGTTCATATTCATGCTTCTTCTACAGCCCACAATTAAGGAGGTCCAAGGCACAAAGCCCAGGAGACAGGCATGTTAAACAGGAATAAAAAGGTAACTTTAATGAGCACAGCTACTAGCGTATAATATTTTAAAGTCAGAACAGCTCATTGAATACCTTTCATAATTGATGTCAACTACCCACAACTAAAACCAACAATACATCAAAAACACCAACATAATTGCAGTGTGTGCTTAGATGATAAGTTTATTAGTTATGGGATTTTTCAGCATTTTCACATGAAAAAAATAATATCAATTAGAAAGGTCTATACTGTGATTTATTACTACATGAAAAAGCTGCAATTCATATTTGAAGTCTGAAAATAATGTCATATTTGTATTCTATAATAAAAGTATTTAAATGTAAATATATATATATATGGAGGGACTCTACCATCCCTGCTACTTTCACTAGATGATATTTAAGAGTCAAGAAAAACTCCACCTGAGAGAGCACCCAAAGAAAACGTAATTCTGCATTCTCAATTTCATTAAGCATTTGCCAAAGGAGATATCCTGGCGTATGCCCGTATCTTGCATATTTTTACAAAGGTCTGGAAACAGCCAGAAGCTATGCCAAAAGCTTAGAACGAAAGGAGACGTGCAAAATTGAGTTATCTTGCTCAAAAATGGAAGTTGCCCTCCCCCAGAATGGCCCTACTCGTTTCTTCAGCTGTGGATGTCTGCGGAAATCTAGTAAGATCCAAACCGTTAACGGAGAAGGCCATCTCTAGCATCTTCCCTTTGGGGGCTCCTTTGTTGGCCATGCAGTAAATAATAAATGCTTATCTATGGGAGGCGTAGCTTCTGTAGATAAAAAAAAAAATACTTCCTGGAAGTGCTTGTTAATAGGTCTATTAAAAACACAGTGATGGCTCTGGCAAAGCTTCCCAAAGTGCAGAGTCAGATATAGGCCTGATTCTTCCACCACGCCAACAAATGGTAAACCACAACCTTGTGCTGGAGGCTTCCTGTGCACCTGCTATCTTCTCCTTATGCGCTACTAAAATCATTTCTTGGTTTTGGACCTACATTTGTAATTCAGAAGAGAAAGCTGCTGTGCCCTGGGAATACTGAGCTACCAAACTACTGTAAGAGTTGTAAAGGCCTTCAAAATTCCTGCAAGCAGAGTGAAGCCAGGCAGAAAGATGGAGAGCAGGGAAAGATTTCCGTACAAAAACCAAAACCAAACATTTTACAGAAACAGGGCACATCCGGCAGATTACGGAGAGGGAGTGCAAAGTCTCTCCTAGGCTTCAGGAACAGTACAAAAACTAATTCCAGCCTGCTGCCCTAGGGGAGCCTGCAGCTTTTCTGCTGGAAAGTGTTGTTAAAAGGGGCTTATTGTTCAGTAAGGTAGACATGAGTGGAACCTGATTGTGTTTCATAACGAGAACAAAGTCAAAACTGGTTCCTTCAGTGGTAACTTCAACTCAAGGACAAAGTGCCGGCCTCTGCAACTCCTAATCCACTATCTTCAAACTGGTGGACACCATAATCCTTTGGTTTTGGTGTGTGCTACCTTGCAACATTGTTTTAGATTTGGTATACCACACTGCAGTATTTCTACATATCTGGTACATGCTATGCTTGCATCATTTATTTAGTAATTAACATAGTAACATAACAAATTGCAGAAAGAGACCATTGAGCTCATCCAGTCTGTCCTGTTACGCTGCCTATAAATCTGTTGTATTATTTCTAGAATATTCACATGGTATCATAGCTCTGTTATTGCTAATAGGTGGAGTAACACTATAGTCCTAACATTGCCCATACAACCCATTCTCAAGTTGCTGTGATCCCAAGAACAGCTACGTAAATATGCAAGAAGGGATTTTGTCTACTACTCTGCTCTGCCTCCAAAGCAGAGAGATACTATGAAAGGATAATGGGTATGTGGTCTGGATGGAGGTGGGTGAGGGGAGGGGAGAGCAGGAAGAATCAGAAGATGTCACAGGATACGTTTTTATAAATTATCTCGGTACTTTCCACTGAAGAGATGGATCTCGATAACCATTTGGCCATAAGCGTACCAAAATAGGCCACCATAGCCAGTAGGTGTAAGCTTCCTACCAGGACATGCACATCCTCAGCAAGCCCTTATCTGTGCAAGATCAAAGCAGAGAGGGCAAGCCAAAAGAGATAATATCCCTTTAATTCTTCTCCTTCCAACCACCAAACACTTTTACAAGCTTCCTTTAATGCTCTTTCCCTGGCTTTGCTTTACCTTTTATGGGAAAAAAAAAATTAAAGAATATCAGCATCTTCTTGCCCTTCCTTTTGTTCACAGAGATATTTTGGGCGATTTTTCCCTGCGCGTACAAAAAGCAACACAGCTGGTTCTGAAACAGATTCCTGCACTCCAGTCCCAATTACCTGGAAGACCCACCAGGCTCAACTCACTCCTACCCTTAAGCAAAAATAGCTTCCAAAGTTTGGCTTTAAGCCGCACAGCAAACTCTCTTAAACCATTGCGGAACATGTTATAAAACCAATTTCAACTGTGTTTTGAGAAAATTATTAAGGAAAAAAAAAAGCCAGTCCTGTGCAAAGTATTAAGAGTATTGTAAGTATTTATTAAGCCATGCTCGGCTACGTATTATATCAGCAAATAGTTCTTAAATCTGACGACACAAACCGCATTCTCTTATTTATTAAATGAAAAAATGGCCCTTTTTGGTGAATCTATCCCTAAACTGGGCGAACCAGGATTGGCGTTGGCGTGCGTCCCTTCTAAAATTCTCCCTCTTACGCAGCAGACACGGCATTTGCACGCACCCATTTAAAGTTGTGTGCACACGTACGCGCGTTCAGGCTATTTTATAACATGCGCGCATTTACACGCATATGTTATAAAACGGTCGCTTCTCTGGATGCGAGCCGGCAGACGCGCACACGCGCGTGCCCACACGGCCGTTTCAAGGTTACCGCCCCTAATTCTACCAGCAGCCATGCTGAAAATGTCGAGGAATGAATAAGGTCCCAGATAATTCGGGATCGGTCTGTTCCCCACCCTAATGAAATGAGCTGCTTTCAGGGTACAGAGGAGTTTTAGTGGCCATAACCGGTCATAGCAGGAAACTGGATTCTTTGCGGGCTATGAAACGGTTGATTGGACCAACATAAGAAGAGCCCAAAGATGCCAAACAACATGAGCTCTTGAGACCATCTAAAAGAGAGCAATGCCAAGCTCTGCATAGTAGGACTCTTATCTTGATTCAATAAATCAGCATCACAGCCTCAAGAGAATCTTACTTTCAAAATTGGGTTCCCCACAATATTTTATTTCTTTTTATTACCGAGTACAAAATAAAACCAGCAGGACAAATAAAAGCAGCAGAAAAAAAACACATCGAAGAAACTGGTTCTAACTTTATCAGGAACATGAAATGAAGGATAACTAATTTCTTTCGCCACCCTGCCTTTTAGGAGCCACCGGGGAGGACCTGCCAGCGGCTGCTCAGGCCGGACTGGCCCAGGTGGTCAGCAGAAACGCACAGTTTCAGGTCACTGCTGCCGCTGCAAAATACTAAGAGAATCAAGACTATCAAGGCCCCCTCGTTTTTCAGAGAAAGCTGAAAACTAATTTGCTATAAAATGTGATTTTTTTTTTTTTTTACGGCCCTTTATATATTTCCTGTGCGTATCACAACATCGCTCTGCTTTTGATCTCTGCACTATTTGTAGCATCACCAACAGCAAGAAAACGTTTAACATTAACAAGAACGGCCAACATAGCTGGAGGCTTACTGAAGTGCGCCACTTTGCTGTTCAGCACCATGGGGTCTGGACAGCTCCTGTGACAAGACAGGCGGCTGCACCACATTTAGTAGCAGGCTTCACAGGGGGGGGGGGGGGGGGGGAACTATTAGCAAAGGAAAGCGATGCATTAAAGGAACATGTTTAGTTTATACTGAAAATACAGACTCTGCTTCTTTTAGGTGCACTGAGCGTTGTAACAACTGGACCATAGCTCCTCTTCTTTTTGCAATCTGCAGTAAGTGATGGCAACCAGTATACATTTAATACTGCTTTATGGAGTCCTGAGGGCTCAGGCGGCACAACCCAGCACCCTCAGCCTGGAAGAGATGAAAAGCACTTGAAGTAGGCCCTGCGCTTCCTTCCCAGCTGTGCCACCATCACTCAGCACAGCCAAATCAGTTTACTTTTCCAGGAGCTGAAGCAATAACCATTGATTAGTCAACAAATGTAGTTCCAGGCCCCTGCCTGGCCCCTGCCATCCAATAAACTGCTGTTTATTTGAATTATCGGGCGAGCACTCGGATGCTGAACCTTACAATGCACGGGGATGCCATTTATATTCTGCCACAGCCAGCAGGCTTCGACTGGTCTTCTACTTTCACCTAGGGATACTTCATCAGCTTAATGTGCCCTTTGTTAGCGTGCTAGATCGTGAATACTCAGCCCCCTTTCTCCATCTTCAATGGCTTTTCTCTCTGTTCTTTTTGCACTGCTTTGTATATTTTGTCAGAGTCATGCGATTTTCCTCTCTGCCAAAAACCAACCAACCTATCGCCCAAGTGCGAAAGCTAAGCTTCTTTACCTTGTAAACTCCCCCAAGAATTTAAAACCGCAATGGGACTACCCAGGCCCAGAACGTTGATGCCGCTTTGTTTTTTCTTCCAGGAATTAAAACCCATAATTTTAGGACTGTTTAAGCCAGGCCTTCCCAAATCTTTCTTGGGGACCCCACAATCAGTCACAAATTTCAGGAAATCCAGTGAATATGCATGAGATCAATGCGCATCCTTAGTCTCCAGTGCACGCAGGTATCTCTCACGTGACTGGATTGGGAAGACCCTGGCTTAAGAAGTCCCTCTGCTGCTAGAAGGATGCTTGCTTACGATGACATCTGCATTCACCCCAAGCAGGGGTTTTTTTTCCCCCATAGAAATAAATGTCAGCAAACAAGCAGGAGTTGACATGGTTTTGCTAGACTAACTGAATAGGCCATCGCTAGCCTTTTAGAGCTATGCACCCTTCCATTGGGTCTGTGCAAATATAGAGCAAGTCAAAAATGTGTTCAGTCCAATAAAAAGGTCGCACTTGCAACTTGCTGGTTGACCTTTCTTTCCGTATACCTAAATGGCCCAACCTGGCAAGGACACGGCTTCATTTTTTTCAGTATTTATCTTCACCAACTAGCTTACTCCTCCTCATCCAGCTCTTATCAAGGAGCCATCACACACACTGCCCCCCCTCCCTGCCTCCTTCCATTCAGCTCTCATCAGATGTGTGACCTGTCTCCTTTCCACGGAGTGGTCTGCAATAATCCATTTTTAGCTTCCCAGCACACTTAGATCGCAGGCCCTCTGGGGATAGGCAAATACCTGCGTATTATTGAAGTGCCTGAAAAAGCAGAATAAATTTAAAAAACAAAACAAAGCCCACACACGACACAGGTGTTTGTGAAAAAGGGGGGGGGGGAGGGAGGGAGGGCAGCCAATATCACTGTTCCTCATGTCCCGCCCCATTGGGGCGGAGGGGAGGAGTTACAAGACAGCATGGTAGGCAGCACAACTTTCAATTCATTTCACTTCTGACTGGCTCAGGGGTGGCCGACTCTGATCCTCAAGAGACACACACAGGTCCGATTTCAAAATATCCACAATGAATATGCAGGAGATAGATTTGCATGCACGGCCTCCATTGCAGGACTGGAGTTGGCCACCCTTGCTCTAGCTGGTAGCAGTGACTCATCCCTTTCAGGAGGTCTTGCACTTCAAAGATGCAATAGCAAGTAGCTGGGTAATCCCCCCCCAGTTCCTTACCTGCGCACTTGGTTCTGCTTATGAGAGGGGGTCCTGGCTTCCCCGTGCCTCCGTCCCCCGGCCTGGTCAGCAGCACGCTGATCTCGTACTCTGAATCTGGATCCAGGTGCCAGAGTTTGTAGGTCTGCATGTTAACCACGTGTATCTCCGACCAGGCTCCAGAAGTCAGCCGGTATTCAATCTCTTTGCGGACAATGGGACCGTCCCCGATGATGGAGTTGGCGTTCAGATGTATTATCAGGTAGGTTGAACCAGCTCGAAGCAGCTGCGGGGGAGCAATGGGTGTTGGGGGCTCTGTAAAGAATTACATTAAAAAAAAAAAGAAGAATTCGTCAAATGCGTCAGAGCTTTCCCCCGAGTAGGAATGCAGAGGGAGGGTAATATCCAAAGTGATTTCCACAGGTAAAGAAATATTTTAAACACGTTAAATAGATTGCCTTGAAATTTCCGTTCATCAAGTCTGCATGTTCTTTCACAATGTACAGACCTTCCACTGCGCTGAGTCTCAGCTTCTCAGGGGAGGAAAGGTACACGCAGAGGTGCCATTTCCAACTCTTCCCACAGAAAATAAAAACCAGGTGCAAGTGACCGCCATGCGTACGAAGTACGTGCGAAGTTTTGAAAACACCAAGTACATGTGCACTTTTTTGCTTTGAGAGCCGGCGCAGAACCCACGAGTAGGCACACGTGTGGCCTTTGACCAATGCGGACAGTTTGGAAACTGCACCTCGATAAGGAGGGACCGTAGGTGACCACACTTAGACGCCACAGTGGTCAATGGTAACCGCGGCACTGGGAAGTAGTAGTGCATGACGCTATAACTTCTCCATTGCCTGTAACATCCAGAAAAGCATGCGGCTTGGCCTGGGTCTTCACAGACGTTTGTTGCACTTTGCCCGCTCCTCTGAAAAAGCCCTGGCCTGGAATTTGAGAGAAGTCTGTTGAGACCTAGCCCTGCGATTTTACAAGCTTGTGCTGGGATTTGGTCTTGACTTTCGGGTAAGTCATTTTAGACTCCTTCCCAACTTACCCTTTTTCAGGGGGGCAACGACGAAACGGCTCGTGCAAACGAGCTTGCAAAACACTCAAAAAGGAAACCCCCTGAGGAGTTTCCCGTTGAAAGGTCAGGCAGCTGCAAGAATTCTCCCTCCCTCCTCTTAACTTAACCCACCCTGACCTTTTCTTGCCATGGATAAAAGTACCTGCAATACTTTTACCTGCAATGGGGATGGGGTGTTGTGTGTGAGGGGGCGGGGGGGGGGGCAGTTGTCAAACACCCCAATTTCCACAGGTTTAAAAAAAAAACCCAGACGACTTTGAAAATTACTCTTTCAAGGAAGGAGATGCACATTTACTAAAAACAGAAGTTGCCCCCTGTGCCACATTCTCCTTCCCCCAAGACGCCCCAATTTCGGTGCACTGCAGAGGCAGCACCAAAACCTCTCTCTTCTCCCCCTGACAAAGTTCAAGAGGCATCAGGCCAGCCTGGCTTCTCTTACCCCCCCCTCAGGCTACTGCAGGGCTCCCCTCAAGCTCTGAGACCTCAAGCCACGAGGTGCTTAGTGCCCCTGCCCCACACCCTCCACCATTCCTCTTCCCCCAGTCCTACAAATGCACTTGAACTGCGACAGACAGGAGAGGCTGGACCTCCATGAACCTGTTACCAAATCGCAGTAGAGGTCCGGTTTAGGCTTTCTTTAAAATTACAAAAGTTTGATGCTCAACTTCTCATTCCCATCTCCCAAAAAAAAATATTGTTACGCCACAACCAGATTTAGCAAACCCCCAATGCAAGAAGAAGAAAAAAAAAAGGGATACAATGCTAGCTGTGTTGAACTGTTGCCTTAACGAGACATTAGCAAGTTAAATTAAAATCATTGGATTTTCTAAACAAGAGAAAGCAAGAGAAATCTTTCTAATGCCTTTTAATCTATCCGAAACTTAATCCCGCACCCTGTGGGAGAGCCCATTCAAGCCTCAGTAATTGTCTCTCACTGATTAACATTCTCGGTTCAGAGGGGTCTGTCCGTCAAAGCGTATTAATTCCCACTGCCTTTGTTTTTCACTAGTTCTTTACTTGTTTCACCCCCTCCCCCTACATCTTTGCTTTAGCTTTCTGAAGTGAATCAAATTAATCTTTTATGGAGGAAGAAGTTGGGGGGGGATTACAGAGAGAATGAAGCCAAAAAGAGGAAAGAGAATGCTATATCAAGTGAGGCGAAGGCAGACATGGAACGAGAGCAGCTGGTTTGTGTCACTTAGACGGGCCCAAGTCTGTGGATCCCATTACACATCCTGACACTACATCATAAGATAAAAAACTTATACAGGCCAATGCGTCACTTACAAAGACTGCACTTCCATTCTAGCAGGTAAATGCAGCCTAACACCTCCCACCCACCCCACATACAAATGGTGAAAGGTGGAAAGTGACGCCTCCTAGCTAAGGAAAAGGAGCAACCTCCTGCAGGCGGTCAAACCCGGACAGCTCACAACTGGGAGACCACCTTAGTGCAGCGGAGGCTGGAGGGATGGAAAAAGGCGCAACAAAGCGTTTTCCAACGCAATTATGGGAAGCGGGTGCATCTATCACGCGACTCTCAGTCCGAGGGCCCGCCACTCACCCCTACCTTTCACTATCAACTCGGCAAAATTGGAGACCCCCGAGCCTCTCAGGGACTGGGTCACACAGCGGTACAGGTCCTGCTCGCTTCTGCTTGCCTCGTCCAGTCGAAAGGTGGCCACAAACCTCCTGTGGCTTATGTGCTTGACCGATACAGCCGGGACGACGGCACCGTCCTGCCGCTGAGAAAAAAAAAAAAAAAAAAAAGAGGAGAGAAGTTGCAGGAAGGATCCCAGATCCTGAGGCAGACGCTGCCTCACAAACCGCTCTGACAGCAAACAATTCTTTGACTTGATGCCACAATCTCTTGCATAAACAGTGGAAACGTGCAAGAAAGCCAGGAAAAGGACCAGATTGTTTATATATATATTTCCTTTGTGTAGTATAAGTAATGTGCTGCCACAGAAATATCTGTTTTTATATCTATAAACCATAAAACACATGTTATGGAAACAAAAGAAACCACCTATATCTGCAAATTGATTTGTGCTGAATTGGTGCATCTGCCACATTTATCATCCCCTCTATCATCCTTGGGATGTCAGGGCTGTGCACGGCCAAGCAGGAGATCCAGAGAGGATTCTCAGAGGCAGCTCCAGCTAACTTGGGCTTCCCCCCTGGGCTGGGGATGCTGCAGAGGCAGTGCTCACGACCCATGAGTCCAAGCCGTGGCACAAGAGAGGTGCCTACTGGCAGGGTTATGGGTGCACTCGTTTCGGGGCCCCTGCACAGACCCGGTGTAAAATCCAGGGCCCTCTAGGGCTGACAAATTGATTGGTTTTTCAGAATATCCAGTGGTCCATTTTCAAAAGGATCTAAGTCGGTACGATCCACGCAGGTGAAAACCGGCACGTGTGTTTAGCTGGAATAAAATGAGGCGTTTCTGGTGGGGAAAATAATCTATGTCTGTTTTCCCCTGTTCCACCCACCCACTTCTGTATCCATGCATCTTGTGGCTCATTTCAAACACAAACTACCCAGGTAGTAGTCATTTAAGAGCAGGCCACAAGGTCTGTGGGTAGTACCCACAGATCTAGCACCTGAAATTTCTACTTGTTCTGAATATGCACGAGTTAGATTTTTGTATACAGCGGAAGCAGTGTATGCAACTCTCTCATGTGCATATTCATTGGGGATACAAGGAAAAATCAGACTGGCCACTGAGAACTGGAAATGCCAACCAAAGCTCCTGAGGGACCTCAGCCAGAGAACAGTTATTGTAATTAATGGCCTAGATGGGTGTGTGTTGGGGGAGGTGGGGGGGAGGGGAGAAAGGGATAAGCTCCCCAGAGTACCCAGGAGTGTTTTAAACAAAATGAATACATAAATACACAAATCAAGGCTAATCGTTGGCCTCCTCTTCCCTGCCATAAATGGCAGGAAGAGAGATCGGCAAACAAAGCTGAGAAGGATGGGCTTCCACTGTGCTGCCCTGTAGTCCGAATCGGAACAGGGGGAGCGTTTCCCTTTGGATTCTACTGCTCTACCAGCCTCAGATTTCAGTACCATGGACACTTCCCTTCCTCCTTCCATCCCTCCATCCAAAAGCACAATCCCAAACCAGGCCAGCAATGAAGCAGCAGCAGTCCATAACCTGCCATGAGGTGCATTATCTGCAGTCTTCTCTTCCGGCATGGCCCTAGTTACCTGTAAGAGGAACCTCTCAGCCTCCGACGCCCTCCCCGCCGCCACGCACTGGAAGGTAGCGTTCTGACCAGCGTTGACTTCTACCTCACCCAGGCGGGAAAAGTGAGGTGCTCTGGCTGCGAGAAACAGAAGACAAAAGGGGAGGTGACTGCAGGACCCTTCTTGGAAAAGTCAGACATGACATCACGTTTACCAAACCATTCCTGCACCACGATGGGTCTGATCACGGTGATGCTGCCGCACAGCATCGCATGATTAAAAAAAACCAAAAAACAGGCACTGTGTACTTTGTTTCCAGAACCCTAATCTCAGGAACAGGGATGCAGGTTCTGGTTCTACAATTAAACTTAGCTACCAGGTGTGCAATCTGACACCTGTTGAAAGTCTCCAAGCAAAAATCAGATCAAAAAGCAAAGTGTACACCAACTTCAGACTGGTACCATCCCAGATGTACATCTATAGAACACTTTTGGGTATAATTTTCAAAGATTTACGAGGGGATACAGCATGTATAGGTAGCCTCTGTAAAGACTTTTCAGAAGGGCTAGAGTGTATGCATACTATCAATGTCATGCGGAAAATTATGCACACAAAGAGGGCATTTCAAGAGCATTCTAAGGCATAATTCGGTAGAACCATATATTTACATATTTTTTAAACAAAGCATGAGCATACATCAAACATGCGCGCATGTGTTTCCATTGCTAATCAAATCATGGATATTAAATCAGATTTCTTTTTTTTTATATTGAAAATTGTTATTGGATATTGTACAGAAATAATATAAAATAGTTGAGAATAACAGAACACAAACAAACATCTAAGGAATTTGTTCAATACAACCCCCAATCCCATCCCGTATCTCAAACAAAATAAAATAAAATAAAAATAACCACATGAACAGAGAAAGGTAGATATTTGTATGCATATCTGTGAGGGAGAAGAGCTACTCAGGTGCAATAACATATTAAATAGTACAAGTAAAAGATTTCAATAGAACTCAATGACCAAAAGAGCAGGGGTATTATGATAAGAAGGAGAAAGCTCCCAGTAGTGACTCTCCTTCCCCTGAAGTCGTCTCCACTGCACAAAAGGACCCCATATAACCCTGAAGGCCTTAAGGCCATATTACGCAGTGCTGTAATATGTGATAAGTGATAGTTTTTATATAAAAGAGAGGGGATATCAGAGCTCTTCCATAGCAAGCTAATCTCACTCTTAGTTGCTCTACAAATCTGTTGATAAAAACGGTGTTGAGGCTTAGAAACCCCCACCACTGGTGTTCCCAACAAAACATGTCAGGCAGTGAAACTTATCAATTTCCAACATTACAGATAACCAGTCAATGACTTGGCACCAGAAAGGCTGTATTAACGGGCATTCCCAAACACGGATATAAATACCTATATGTCCACAATTTCTCCAGCACAAGTCACTCACCATAGGGAATATACCATGTAATTTTGATGGAGTAAGATGCCAATGGAACAACATCTTATAGCAGTTTTCTTGAAGATTAGCCGATATGGAGCATTTGCTAGCATTAGAATAAACGCCAACCCATGCCTCTGTCTCCATCGCTCCCTTCAAATCCAACTCCCAGGTCTAGAGATGTGAAAATGTTTCATCTTTCCAATAACTGAGAATATCATACACCTTAGACACTAGGCCCTTTAACTTATCTGCTTGCTCACAGATATTTTCGAACATCGATTTACTTGGCCTAATGGCTAAAGCCTTCTGCTGCGCAAAGAGAAAGTGTCTAACTTGCACATATTCCAAAACATTTAGGGTTGTCATATGGTATTGAGAAAACTACAGTGTTGATTTTATAACCTCACCACCCTCTAATAAATGGCAAAGTCTGGATATGCCATGGGATTTCCAATCCGTAAAGGCACTGATAGGCCTGCAGATAGGAAAAGCCATATTGTGGAAAAGATGTGAAAGATAAAAATAGTAAGTATTACCCACAACCTTACGTCTTCATCGTGACCACAGCCGCACGGTAGTTGCTAGAGATATAGGCAGGGTGTGCAAGGGACGCCAAGTGGAACGGGGGCTGCCAAGGAAGAGCCGCCAAGGGCATCGGTCCCACCATATTCTGCTCCAATAAGATCCATTGTTACCCTCCACAGAACGGTGGAAGTCTATGAGCACCCGAAATTGTGCTGCTGCAAAATACCAGGAGAGATTTGGTGTGCCCAAACCTCCTCTTTTCTTAGGCTGATATAGAATCGCTCTAGCTACTCGAGGTGGGTACCTTCTCCAAATGAAATCAAAAATTCTCTTGACACAGACGTAGAAGGGTAGTAGACAGAAAATGGGGAGAGTAATAAACAGAGAGAAATCTGGGCAAAATATTCATCTTGATAATAGCTATTTAACCTAACCAAGAAAAAAATATTCTGTTCCACTTGGCTAGATCCCTGCACACCACCCTTATTAATGGATTATAATTCAAATCATATAAATCGTCTACATGAGGGCTGATATGGATTCCTAGATACTTCAGGGAAAATTTAACCCAACGGAAGGGAAAGGTCTTACTGAGATTAGACTGAGTAATTATATCTAGATTAACATTCAAGAGTTCAGATTTTTCCAGATTGACTTTAAATCCCAAAACCTTGCTGAAATATTGTAATTCTTATGTAATTCCTGGTAATGAAAAAGCGGGATTGGATACAGTGAAGAGTATGTCATCAGCGAACAATGAAATTTTATACTGATGACTACCAACCTCCACCCCCCTAATCTGATGGGAAAGTAATTCGGGTGGTAAAGGGTTCCAAAAAAATGAGTAAATAACAGAGGGGATACTGGGCAACCCTGCCTGGTTCCTCGACCTATTGCAAAACACCCACCGTTTACTTTCATCCTGGCTTCAGGGGAGTCATAATTAAATCCAACGTAAGAAGAAGGGGCCAAATTGCATTTTACAAAGAGTTTTAAATAGGAAGGGCCAGCGGACCACGTCAAATGCCTTTTCGGCATCAACAGACAATAACACTGTTAGTACCTTCTCCTTACAAACCCACCAGAGCAAATCAGCAGCAGACAATGTACAAAAGATTGTTGATTGGTGTGGAATAAAGCCCACTTGGTCATAGGAGGTAGGATCTTATTTAAGCACGCCACCAAAAAACTTTAATCTGGATCTTAAAATTTTAGCTAATTAGAGAAATCGGCTGATAAGAGCCGCATAGAGCAGGATCTCTTCCGGATTTCGCCAGGACAGATATGCCTGCAATGTTGGAATTTGCTGCAAATGATCCCCCATCCCTCAGGGCATTAAACATATCAGTCAAAGGGGCCACTAACTCCTGTGAGAGCTTTTTACAATAGCCACTAGTTAGCCCATGCAACCCCGGTGATTTACCCACTTTCAAGGTCTTAAAGACCTGCAGTACCTCAGGTGTGCTAATGGGGCTATCTGGAAAATTCTGCTCTGGCGTCAAGCATGGAAGAGGTAAAGAGAAGAGATATTCATCAATATAAAAAACTGAAATAGATGAGTCAGCACTATAAAGGGTTTTATAAAACTGTGAAAAGCATTCCCAAATATCTACCAATTTAGTCAGCAGTTTTATTTTTGGAAATGGAATTTCAAAATTGTAAGGCCTTCAAACGCCATGCCAAACAAAATTTAGCCTTATTTCCCCCCCCCCCCCCCAAATTACTCCTGCTTAGTCAATTCAAGCTGGTAAGCAATACTGGCATCATCCAAGGAGTGCAATTCTGAACAAATTGAGGATAGTTTACGGAACACAGACCTGGATAGTGTACGCACATGCTCCCTAGATAACTGCTCCACTTCTGTTAAGAGGCAAGAACATTTAGAATCTTGCTCCCTCTTACTATACGGGGCATATTTATTTGATTTGATTGTTTTTATATACCGACATTCATTGGAATATGATATTAAAAGACCCCTTGCCATTGCTTTAGAGTACTCTCAAATCACAGGTTTAGAGGTAGAAGTAGAAGCATATAGAAGAAAATACTCCCGCATCCTCTAACTCAAAAAGTTTCAACAAAGGTATCGTCCCTTCAGTAAGTTTTCATTTAGATGCCAGAATTGCTGACCACAATCCAGATCAATGAAGGAAATATTGAGGTGCATGATTAGACCAAGTGATGCTTCCTATTTCTGCACCACTCGATTTTGCAGAAGCTTATCGACAAGGAAATAGTCGATGCACGAGTAGACCCATGAGCGAGGGTGTCTCTGTTGCCAGATATCCACAACATTCCATTGAGAAATCAGAGAACCAAGCTATTTCCTCACCCCTTGCGTCTGAAGGTGAGCCTGTTGTGTGTTATCTAATTTAGGACTTCTAGTAAGATTAAAATCCCCACCCACCAATGATCAGCAACCCTTTCATATGAGAAAGCAAAACTCCATCTAGCCTCTGAAAAAATATGGAGGCTTGGGAGAAAAAAAGATTATCTAATATTAGGGTCAGGAAGCTGGAAAAGTACCTCATGAGTAAAAGAATTAGAGATTAAGATAGCAACACCCGAATATTTATTACCTACTGAATTTGCTAGAAAGAATTGGTGAGGATAATGTTTATGAAAAAGTAGGCATTCGTACTTTGTTCCATAGGCGAGTCTCCTGAAGAAATGCAATGGCTCTTTTATACTGTGTGAATTCTGCAAATAAAAGCTGACGTTTCCGAAAGACATTAAGACCCTTAACATTCAGGGAAAATAGTTTATCCGTCATTGTGCTACATTCAGGTCAAACAATAAGGTATGATGTGTTGCATCCAGATGTCCTATGAAATAAATGCGAGCAACCCTCTCCAACAAAATAAAGAGACAAATGAAACAAATACCCTACCCATAAATTTCCAATGTTCTGTATTTGATCTACCCAACCACCCTGGCAGATCCATCAACTCCTCGGGGACATCAGAGACCAACCAATATGGAGAAAGAGCCAAGCCCCCCCCCCCGACCATTCAAATAAAACACTATGCAAGATCAACCAGCACGATTTCACCGCAAACTAATTGTGAACTACAAAAAGATAATGCTCTCAAAACATTGCGCTATAAAACTAAAGGGGCATACCAGTACATGCAAAAAGTTAGAGTCTATGAGTAATATTTAAGACTCCAAAAATAGCCCACATCAACTGTCGTTGCAGAAGGCCCACAAAGTCCATCATCCCTGATCAGACATAACGGAGCAGGAAGTCTCCTGCCACCTCGGAATGTTATCTGCCCTTACCACCTCAGCCACCATCTTCGGAACTGGAAAAGTGAAGGAGATATTGGCTTGTTTAAATGCAGTTACCGTTTCAGTCACTGTTTTCACTCGAAACGTGGTTCCCTTAGCTACAAAAAGCATACCAAAAGGAAAGGTCCATCTGTAGTGAAGATGTGCATCCCACAGCTCAAAATGCTTACAGAGAGTAGAAGGCGCCAAATTTTTAAAAAAGGAGATAGAATGGCCTTCCCAGGACAAATCAGACTGGTTCCTCACCAGGTCAAAAATTAGGGATTTTTGAGCATGGCTATGCAAGCACAATACAATATTCTAGATCTTATTTTCAGATCTAGATCCAAAAGCTCTATGAGCCCTTTCAATCTTAACCAGGTTAAGATGGCTGCCATCAGTCCTCCTCTGCATTGGCCTGAAGCGAGAGAACATAAGCGCAGATGTTTTTTGCCATTAGTGCTGCATCTTTACAATCGTTTCAAGGATTCCCCTAATCCTTAAATTATAGTGTCTAGAGTGATTCTCAATGTCCTCTAATTTTTCTGCTAGCACCACCTTTTCATTTGATAAAAGTTTCTGCCATATCAAATCCTTGCCTATGGCACTGGGCATGAGATTCTAAAGGAATACCATATTGAAGGGCCTATACAAGAAAATTCTTGCTAAAAATTTAACATGCATGGTGGAACACCATTTAAAGTGGTATGTAATTTTTTTTTTCCCCCAATCAATCACATTAACTTTTCAGCCATGGTAGTAGCATGCACGATAACCAAAACCACCTAGCTGGCTAACAAAATACCCGTACTAAACTCAAAAGAAAGGGATGGTTAGCACCACCCATCACACAACATTTTGGCAATTCTTCCAATGATTATAAGTCACAGAAAGCAATGAGACCAAGGTTTAAGAAAAAATAGGGACTTGAGCTTGTAAGACAGTGACTTTCACTCTATTCCTCAAATCTTCTACCAACAGCTCTGGTTTGCAGGCTTCTCTGCAAAGGATATTCATGAGATATATTTGCATGCTTTGATGGGGGGGGAGGGGGCGGGATGGTATAAGAATCTGGTTAGTCTGCATATTTTAGTGACCCCAAAAACCAGAGCTGTTGGTGGCGAGGGAAAGGGAAGCTCCTTGAGGACTGGGTTGAGAACCACTGCTCTAGGTTTTGACCTGCACCATAATGACAAACTGCCAGAGTTGAGTTTTCCATTCAGCCAACTCACCAATTGCTGGACTGGTACATTAAGAAAAAAAAACATTTTTGGTAATCCCACTATATTTTTAATATTTTGTTTGAGCATCCAAACAAATGGGATCAAAGCTTGCGAGCGTCCTATGGGCCAAAGAGACTCCCGTTTTCTTGACTGCTTGTAAATATGACCTTGGAAGGCTACTCTAGACCAGGTTTGCCTGCCATTTTAACTGCGGTTAGCTTTAGTTAGTTTACTGTCTACCTTTGACAGGACATCATTAAAGCTGCCTAGAAGAGACTGACTGGTTAACAACATGGTATCGCACCCAGCCATTAAGTTGACATGTAATTGCCGGTGTATGCTTAGCAATGATTATGCGGCCTTCCCTTGTCTGACAGCTCACATCAGAAGGAAGGCATCAGGATGCCTCAGACACACACGATTCAATGCTAAACACAAGAAAATGAGCCAGGGTCACAAGCAATGGAAGAGATGCATTGTGCATTACAAATCAGAGCTGAAGACTCAATCTACACAGTGCCCACTCCCCAACGTGCTACAGAATCAATAACTCCAAGGCAGCACCATCCTGGGTGAGGAAAGATTACTTTAGTGCATATGGCAAGGTAATATTTCACACAAAAACTGTTACTGCGACCAACATGGCGCAGTGATGTTTTGCTTAGGGTTTGATATTTTACGTCTAAAACCTAAAAGAAGATGCTGGGAGCTTGCCAGGCCACATAAAATAAATGTCCAGTTCCCCCCCCAATTTCAATCTAAGCTGGGCAAAGTTGCCATCTACCATGTAGCCACACAAAACATGGAAGCTGATCACAGAGAATCATAGTGGTCATTTCTTTCACAGCCAATCCTTCTAATGCTGAGTGAAAAAAATGCGTTTTCAGGGCCGTCAAACTGTTTTGGTACTTTTATGAAACATAATTCAACGGTAGAGAATTCCAGAGTATGGGACCTGCTATCCAGGATGCTCTCTTCCATGTTAGCACAAGACGTGCTGGATGAGCTGATGGGATATGGAATAGTGATGGCAAGGATGAATGTAAACTTCTGGAGGGTGTACACATTTTAAGTATAATCCAGGGTGAACTAAGGTTGTTTAGTAAATTATGAATCATCCCAGCGGGTTTATAATGAATACGTTGCTGAATTGGGAGCCAGTGCAAATTATGGAGAAAAAGGTGAGATGTGGTCCTAGTGTGCCATTGCCTGTAAGTAGCCGAGCTGCTGCATTTTGAACCAGTTGCAATGATTTTGTTAAATGTAAAGTGAGCTGCAGTAATTGAGAGTAGAGTGAGTGAGTGATTGGAGAACTGTTTGAAAGTCAGTAGGTACGAGTAAAGGTTTTAGGTTCTGCATTAGGAGTCACCACTCAGGAAAGAGACCTTGGAATCCTTATGGACCATATATTGAAATCGTTGGCCGACAGTGAGATTAAAAACATCAATCTGCGAAGGTGACAGTTTGACAGTGAAGACCAGCCTTGATCTCAAATCACAGAGCAATCAGGTTTGAAGGACAGTAGCAGGCACCACCACTGCTCTGGAACAATTTTTACTAAAGCTGCCTAACAGCAGGATACATAGGTACTTCTGCAGCCGTACAACTTGAGTGAAATTTAAAAAAAAATGGTGGCCTTTTCATCACCACACTTTATCTTCCTCATATGAAGCACCTACAGTACATCAGTTGTACCCGGAGATGTCAACCGCTACAGAACCTGAGTCTACTGCCTTTGGGATGAGTTCTTGATGGTGGGGGGTTTTTTTCCTTTAAAGTCTAAAGCCGTGGTATTCACTTCCAGGCATCAAAGACTGCGAACTAGTCTGCCTTTCGCGTGCATGTGAGCTAATGATCAGGTTACTTTCTCACACCAGAACCGGACTTAGCCCTGGACCTCGAGGGACTGTAGTGAAAACTCCTAGTTTAAAGCTTGGCTTCAAGGGGTCTGTGAGGAGATGTATTTTGGGATGATTCTCAATGTGGTGTTGGACCTTATCTACGTTCTATGGAGCCCAGTGTTCCAAGTTTTCTCTTCTTGTGTCCTTTTTACGAGGATAGGGCTGGGAGAGTGGGGAAGGGAGGGAGGTCGGTCACGGGGTTTATATAAAAGTTGTGGGTTTCAAGCAACGTACCAAAGCTATGGTGCTGTTATATGTGATACCTATTAATTGAAGAAAATATATAAAAAACATTTAAAAATAAGGTGCCAGATATAACAAGGACAGGTATGCGTATTTACAAAATCAGGCATTTTCTGTCTGATAAATAGATTCCAGTGGAGGTTATCAGACCCAGATCTAACAACTCAACCTAAGTCTGTACGAGACTGGGAAACTGATTTGGGTAGGAAATTACAGGAGGAATTGTGGGACCAATGTTATCATCACACAGCTAAGGGGTCAATATCAGCACGGACAGTAGAAAATGGGTACAAAAATCCTATTATTACTGGTGCTCAACACCAAGCAAATTAAACAAATGTATCCAGCAGTACCAGATGATTGCTGGTGAAAATGTGGACACGTTGGTACTTTTTGGCATGTATGGTGGGATTTGTGAGAAGACCATGTTTTTTTGGAAAACTAATGAATTTGATGGATGAAATGTTGAATACAGTGGATCCCAAGTTTTTTGGGGCTTTTTTATTGTTAATTATACCATACGAATGGTCTCCAAAAATGATGAAACTGAGTTTATATGTTAATACGGCAGCTAGATGTGAAGTAGCTGTTAGTTCTAATGCTCCAACTTTTGATTCTATTAGGGAGATTCAAGACTGTTCATTATGTGGATAAACTGACAGCGCTATGTAATGATACTTTGAAAAGATTTAAGGCAATCTGGGAGCCATATGAGAAGTGAGTTACCAATAAGAATTGTATGGGGACTGACTCCAGGGCTTTTTCTTTCATTTTTGATATTCATAGGTTTGAATCAGATTGTACATGAGATGCTGCTTTGTGTTTTATGCTTAATGTTGTATTCTTTTATTAAGGAAGGGATGGGGGATAAGGATGGAAAAGTAAAATATGTACAGATTCATTATATTATATAGCTTTTGCATGCTCTGATATTTTCATGGCTTAGTGTATTGTGTTGGTGCATTAATAAACTTTAAATATATAAATAAATAAATAAATAAATAAAGCTTGGCTTCACGGCACTTACAACAAGGGTAGTTCAAGAGCAGAATGTCATCCAATCCAAGATACCCTCTCCGATCAGCCGAGACCACAGCCTCAAACAGGACCTGGAAGGCAAAGGGAAATGCTCTCATGAGTTACCCTATGTAATTGGTTAGCTTGGAAGACAATCAGGAGGTCTAGCAAGTCCAACCAGCTTTTACGATTGCCTAACACATCAGCTGTTTCCATATGGCTTCAAGTTAGGGTAAAGGTAAGACTGAGTTAGCCAATCACGTGTATGGGCTCAGTTCTCATTATCTTGGGGAATTCAATGGGGAACTATAAGAACTGCAAGGGATATGGTGAAAGCCAGGACTGGATTTTTTATGCCAATGGGAGGAAATATTTTAAAGCAATATCATCACAAACTTTCCTTAGAATAGGGCTCTTGTCCTGGCACATGTAGATATGGAGATTAGAGAACAGCATACCTGGTGCATGCTTCCCTTCTCCGATCTAACCCTGCCCTATTTTGGGGGGGGGGGGTTAAGTGCAGGTGCTATTGACAGCATGGGTACTTTTACCCACGAGTCGGGGCAATTCTTCAGAAGCACTTGTTACACAGGTGAACAGCTGTTCACCCATGCCAAACGTGCTCCCCCCCTCTCTGGCATCTCAACCATCTTCCCCTCCATCTCCTACAAGGGAAAGAACAACCTGAGAACACACATTAACACACTATTGTTCAGCAATTAGCAGATTTTATTTTTATAGCTTTGTGTGATGCCGCCTGAAAAATCTGTGAACAGTATACAGCAGGAGCCGAGGCTTGGATAATTGTTTCCTCTAAATACTGCTGCTCTGGGGGTAATTTTCAAGTACCACAAACGGCTTGTGGGTCTGTGGGCCTGCAAGCCTTGCGAACAAAATCTTCAAAAGGGAACTACACCCCCCCCCCCCCCAACAGCAGGGGCTGATCGGAGCAGCAGGTGCAAAGTCCACATTATAAGTCGCACGCGGGAGTTTCAAAATGAAATCTCTGCACGTTGCCTGCCGGGCTCAGCCCTTCACCCTCGCAGCGCCCTCCTGGACTCGCTACCATGCAATGCGGGTAAAAGCATCTGTGCCACAAGACTATGCACGTGCTTTTCCCACCTGCAGAGGGGCAGGAATTTTTCAGCCAAAGATTTTGGCGGCTGACTGCTTTGTTGCCCCCATTAAAATCGGCTAAGATGTGTCTTACAGTATATTAATGCTTTCCCTTTGCAGCAGGAGGGTGTGAGCTTGGCATCTGGAGGGATAAGGAGGAGAGAGAAGCTGCTTCCAGAGACAATCTTATCTTTCCTACTAACTACAGGTATCCCTAGGCTAATCCTCTTCATCTTCCCCAAAGCTCCCATCCATTAAGTTGCAATTTGCTCCTAACACCACCAGCATGCTGCTTATCCCCTTCAGAAGCAATCAGCAGGACCATCCAGAGGTGGCTGGAGGAGGATCCTGATGGGCTGCAGATCCGCACTTGGATACAGCTTGCAGTGAACAGCCAAAACCCTCAGACTAGGAGGAAATTAAATCCTGCCTATTTTAGATAAGACGTTTGAAGATGAAACCTTTCATTTCTGCAATTTCTATTTATTTATTTAGAGTTCATCTTTTATTGATTGAGGCACCAAAAAGCAACAGGGAGCTAATCTTTTTTTTTTTTTTTTTTTTTTTTTTTTAAAACAGGACCTTCAAGGAAACCATTGAGAGATGAATCCTTGGTTGTGGGTCTCCAGTAATTAACAGTAGACGAAGAGTTCTCGCGCCCCCCCCCCCCCTGCATTCTCTGTCACTGCAGGCTCTGGTCACACCCCCCCCCCCTCCCCCCTGGTCCTTTCCAACCTGCTCAGAGCCCATTTATAATTCTCTCGCCGTTTTAAATCGCTCCCACGTACGCCGGTTTGGGAACCGTGGCATCCGTCGCCCTCTCCACAGAGCAGAATTTCGCCTTTCCTCTGAGCCCCTCTCTCGTGGGGTGACCCCCACCTTCGCACTTAAGCTTCTCCTTCTGGGGGGGGGGGGGGGGGGTGGGGACACGCCAGCAGCTTCTCCAGCTTTACCGACGCCTGTTTACATCGGCATCCGCTGCTCCGCTCCGGGACTTCGCCACCATAACGGGGTGGAACAAGTACGAGAAAATCCGAAGCGCAATTCCTATTGGAGTCTCCCCCCTATCCCCGATTTAATGGGATTGCATCGTGCTTGCCGACGTCGGGCTGCATGCATCAAGTTTCCTGGGAAAGGTTTCTAGCTCGCACACAGCCCGAATGCTCGGTGGCTGCGGGTTAAACGGTTCAGGAGATCCTTTGTACGCAGATAAACTGAATACAGGAGAGATTTTGTTTTTCATTCAAAGGGGAAAAAAATAAAAAGTGCTAAAAAAATATATTTCCAAAGAAATAAGAGCGATGGGTGCAGCCCCTGAGCTGCCTCCCCGCCACGGATCCATGGTGAAGAACGGGCAATCACGCCATGTCGCTGCGCGAGCTCCCAGGCCTGCCAGGGACTTTCCAGTTAATGCGGTTTCCCTCCCCCTGGCTCCCTAGCCCAGTGCCGTTTGGGACGCTGCTTCAAAATGGCCCAAGCCGCCCAAGTTTACTTTCTCTCCCTGCTATGGAGAAGGAGGGGGGCTTGGTTTTCCTCCTCTTCTCTCGCTATGCATGCATTCAGGACTAGAAATTGCTCCCCGAGCTGCATTCAGCACAGCAGGGGTTGCTATGCTTTCAGCTTCAGGAGTCGATAAAACATCAAAAGTAATTATTTTCCTTTGTGAGAACTCTGCCTTTCCCTTCCTCTCCCAGACCCCGACGCCCAACTTCACAAATGCCTTTGATTTCTGAAGACGTAATTAAGAATGGGAAAAATATGAACAGAAAGTGGGGGTTCGTGGGGAGGAGGGCGGGCAGGAGATTTGGAAACCTGACTTGGGTCACAAGTGTAAATAAGGTTGGTTGCTTTTCATTGAGAGGGCAATATGAAAGTTTAGCCAGGTCTGCCTGAAACACAGAAAATGTGACAGAAGAAAGGGACCATAGGGCCTGTCTAGTCTGCCCATCCCCGGAAACTATTCAGCTTCACAACCCCTACCAGATACCATCTGTGTTTAACCCATGCTTTCTTGAATTCAGATTCTGTCCTAGTCTTCCCCAACTGTCATTTACTATATTACTATGAAATCACAAAGAGCAAAATGACTTACCTGTCCTACGCGCTCCAATCTCAGCAGTTCAGTGGAGTCTCATACATGGGTCATGTGTCACATGTGTTGGAGGAGGAGGAAGAAGAAAAGGAGAAGCATCTCCAGATTTTCCTGGAAACGTTTGCACATGTACAAGAACGAACCCCTGCACGACCCCCTTCGGTTTAAGAAGGAGCCAAAAACAGAAAAAGCGTAACAGAATAACCCAAAAGGGTCAATGAGTGGGTTATGCGAGGAGTTGAGCTGCTATTAGCGAACAAAACGTTACAGGTAAGTAATTTCACTTTCACAAACACGCAGCCTCGGTGGAGGCAAATGGATGGGACCTGCTAGCCAAGGGTTATCTTCAAATAAAAAGGAATGGAGAGCATCATCGATTCCAAATGGGTTTTGTGTTTTGTCATTCTTTGCTCATTTTTCTTTTTCGCTTCTGTGTTTTCAAGGAAAGCGTGAAACAGCCTTCCAGTGGAATTGGTTGAGAGAAGAACAGTAACAAAATTCGAGCTGTGGGATAAGTGCAAAGGATCGCAAATAGTGAAGACGTGACAGAGAAGACAAATCAAATGGGGCCCTATGGCAGTACAACAGAACGAAACGAGGCAGAGAAATGGGCCTTATCCTTATCTAATGCCATATTCTATGTTTCAAACATAGGAAGATAAGCCTGGAAACAGAGGAAAGGGTTTCAGAAGGCTGGGAGCTGGGCTTTATCCTGAGAGGGGGGGGGGGGGGGGGGGGAAATCTAGCACGGATAAGCCAAACCTAAAATCCCAATAAGAGGCAGTATCAAGGCGGTAATACTTGGTAAATGTATGAACTGAATGTTATGTTATAGTCTTGCAAATTTCTACTAAGAAGGTTGTCCTGAGATTGGCCACCATCACTGCCAAAAAGCAGAGACCTGAGACCTAGTCCATGTTCTTATGCCTCAATCTGAGCTTTCAAACCCTTGCGAGTGTTTGAGTGGTGAAAGCAAGATGAATCCAAGCTCCTAATTTTGTATCAATAGCTGAGGTTGGTTGAACAAGGTCTGACCCCCCAGTGGACTTTGGCATGGCTCCCCAGGCTTTTTTTCCCCCTGCCCCCCTGCTTCAGGGTCCCATGTCACTTGTGGCATGTCCAAACTGCTCAGGACAAGGGTCCTGGAGCAGATGTCACGCCCTCACACTGTGGTCACATTCGTAGTGGTCATCTATGATTTTGCGGGTGCCTCATGAACATCTGCTGAAGCCACTTGGCCTGTTTTGTGTAAATCTTCAGGTGGAAAAGAATCAAGGCAAGTTGAGAAGAAGAAATCTTTAGAAATATAACTTCAGCAGAACCAAAAAAAACCTCAAATCAGGCCATGGGCCAGCTGAGCATAGCACAGGCCCTACCTGCTACCAATGCAAAGTGGTCATGGCAACAATGAAGAAATTTTCACAAAGAACCAAAATGAAAAAAGATACAGGAAAAACTGAGAAAAGTCAGGGAAGAGAAAAAGCTCAAAACAGTACAAATAAAGAGCATAACTATCAGGATGATCCTTAGACAGATCCATAGGAAACAAAATGGAGGGGCAGGGGATGCAGCATGCTGAGCAGCTTTACAAAGCTCTGGTTGTTCCTTCGATGATACACATGACGCTATTCACATAACCTATTGGTCACTGTGCATCAGCAGATACTATTGGAACAGCCCGAGGTGCTGTGCACGGGCCTCGGTACTGGAACAGCAGGGGGTGCTGTGGGTCAGGACTGAGACATACTGACAGAGCTGTGTGCACGGGCCTTGGTACTGGAACGGCAGGGGGTGCTGTGGATCAGGACTGAGATATACTGACGGAGCTGTGTGCACGGGCCTCGGTACTGGAACGGCAGGGGGTGCTGGTGGTCAGGACTGATATTTACTGACAGAGCTGTGTGCACGGCCCTCGGTACTGGAACGGCAGGGGGTGCTGTGGGTCAGGACTGAGGTGTATTAGCAGAGCTGGAATAGCTGTGGCTGCTGCAGGGCAGGATTCAGGTAGAGATCCCAGCAGTTAGAACAGAAAGTAAAGCTTTCAGGCTGGCTCTTCTCCAGGTTTACCCTGCACTCCTTAGAACTAAGGGATCCGCCTTCCGATGACGCAGTCTCTAGACACAAAGGTTTCACCTTTTCAGTAGTCTGGATTTGGGTAATGCTGTCATTCTAGTGGAGCCAAAACAGGCCCTCCCCACTCTTATCTTGCTACCTGTAGCTGCATACCTGGTAGTCATTTGGCCAAAACGTGCTGACTGCCAGCTCCACCTGGTGCCACTGGCGCCCGTGAGATCCCGAAATGTTCCAGACCACGCTGCCCCGCGGACCGCTGTTCACCTTGGCGTAAACGTTGAGGGAGCCGGGGCTGTGGCCGTCCCGGCTGTACAGAAAGTAGCTGAACTGCAAGCAGTGTGTGTCGTTCTCGCTCAGGGCCTGGAAGAGGATGTGAGCCACCTGCCCCGCAACGTGCTGAGAGGAGTTCACCATCAGGTAAGCACCTAAGCCAAGGACAAAAAGGAGAAACAAGACAAAGGGTGATGCCACTGCTTTTTTTTTTTTCTACAATTTAAGTTTTACACATATGTGTATATGATTATTTATATATTTAGCACAAACACACAGTATCTAAAATAGAGCAGAATGCAAAATTAGTACCTAACCTGTGGGGGGGGGGTTTACTGGGTCACGATTATAAGATCTCAATAGCAGAGACTCCTTCAAAATGAGGGAGAACAAAAACTACAGGCTTGGCCGCTGCAGACGGTAAATAAAGGCCTTTCATGGCCTCTGCAGGACCACAGCTTAATTATTCAGCCAGCGGCCTTAGGACCTAAACCCCTTCAACCTTCTGGCTCCACGCTAGAACCACTCCGGCTGTGCTACAGGAGGCGCTCCCCAATCTCTAGTCTTTCCTTGCATCAGCTCACCCTGATCGTAAGGCTTGCTAGTGGCAGGTCTTCTGCCCCCCCCCAACAGTGAGAAATTTAAGATTATGCATCTTTCTCATATCCAAACATGAAATTATTTTTTTCCCCAGGACAAAAGGATGTAAAAAGACCACGCAGAACCTGTTAACTTGTACACTAATAGCCAATAGAAACATAGCAGGGCAGCCACCCCCACCAGTACAAACCCATAGATACTACCCCCTAAGAAAACCTCCAGCTTTGCACTTTCCAACCATACCAGCGATTCCCTCCCCATACAGAGGACAGCGAGTTTAGCTTTACTACCCCAGCTGGTTCCTTATTATGTATTACTAGTTGTAGCATCGATAATTTGCGTATATCGGACAGACCGGAGCAGTGCACAGCACACATACCACATTTAATAAAGTCATGTACTGCCAACAGTGTCATTTTACATAGAAAAGTATTATTTCAGCATTTCTAAGAAGTGTGCGGCAAATAAACAACTAAACATGGATTAAGATGCCCTTTTTTTTTTTTTTTTTTTTTAATTCTGGTTTGCATTTGGCTCCCGAAAAGATTAGCAGCAGCTTAAAGTTTGGGGGTTTATTTTAAACTCCACCTTCTTTCTAATGCCAGCCATTATAAACCAGGGCACTGTCGGCAGAGCATCCCACAGACACACATAAAAGCATGAATACAGCACGGACAGCTGAAGAGCGGATCTTCATCAACACGTGAAGTATGAATGTAAGCAAGAACAGAATCTGGGAACAGGGGTCACTGCCAAATAAAAGCAGCACACTTTTTTTTTTTTTTTTTTTAAAGCATGAAAAATAAAATACAACAGGACAAAACAGAAAAGAAACCCAAGCAGAGAAGAGAGGAAAACAAGGAGGTAAGAAGCTGAGGACCCTGAAGACTTGGGGGTTAGTGCTGCATCTTTAAAATCCAGTGCAGGACTAGAGTAAAGGAGAAGACCAAATCACGCAAGGAAACCAGAACGGCGATGTATTTGCAGCCCCCTCCTTTTGCAATGGGTTTCTGCCTGTGGAACGGCAGAAATTTTCCACTTCAACTTCCACAGTGAATGTGTTTTGCCAACACGACAAATTCCGCAAAATGCATACCAAACGGTCCAAACAGACGTCCCTACTCCCCCCGCCAAAGTGGACGGAGAGTTCCAACCAGAAAGTAAAGAAGGTTTGGGTGCATGCCCCAGAAAATCTTGCAATAGCAAAATCCTGAAAGAGGATGAAAAATAAGATTGAAGTTCAAGTTTCTTTTTGTTTAAAACGTTTTCACTAGACGATCCTCCTGACACGGAGAAAGCTGTTTCGCTTGCCTTGGTGGTTGCTGACACAAAGGCCTCGTCGTCACCTGGGAGCACTGTGACCAGATCTGGAGACCACGCCTCAAGTGACACGGAGATGGAAGAGAACCGGTTCGGAGAAACGCACCAAAGTAGTACAGGGTGCGCCCCCCCCCCCCAAGAGACACAAAGGGTGGTGGGAATGGAACGCCCTCCCGGAGGAGGCGGTACAGAAACGGTGACGGAACTCAAAAGGCCGAAGGATAAACACAGGGCCAACCCTCGTGGCAAGAGAATGAAATAATCTCATGGGGGGGGGGGGGGGGCAGGGAATCCTGCACAGAGCAGCAATTACAGCCCTCAACACCTCGCTGGACCATTCTGGTCTTTGTCTGCCGTCATTTACTATGTTAACGAGGTCCACATTCAGCGAGCTGAACAGTTACCCAGATAACTTTATCCATTGGGACTTACCCGGATGATTTTAGGACAAGCCTTCACCGCAATCTGAACATCAACACTGACCAGATAAAGTTATGCAGTAACGTTTTGTGCAGGGGGAGGGGGGGGGGGAGATTCGCCCAGCTAACACTCAAAAGTTAGCCGAACAAATCTTTTGAATACCGACCTCATTGTTTCTACTGGAACTACTTTCAGGCCTACGGATGGAACAGGGAAAAACCCAAGCCGAGTGCTGCCTGTCCCTGCTAAGTACAGTTTACTGCTCAAGGGAAGTCACACATTGAAAAATAGGAGGGAATTTAGTGCCGAATAGCAGGCGTGAGGGCCAAATAAACCCAAGAAAGCAGAGGGCAGTTTTGAGGCAAGGGTGGTTCGGGGAGGGGGGGGGGAGATGGAAGACTGGGGGGAAGTAGAGAGGAAAACCAAGCACGGAGAGAGCTGGTGCACCACTGTCATACCCAAGACGGCACCTGATGGTGACCATCAAATGAGAATGTATGTTATCAATGACAACCACCAGGAAACAAAATAGCTCTCTCCATAGCAGCGAATACAGAATGGAATCCCCATATCACATCCTGAACAACTGGAGAATAATTGCATGGCTTTGCTGCTGCTGTTCTTACTCTACATACCGCCGACCCCCTGAGAAAAACAACAGTTCTCCTGGGAGATACCCCTTCAGGTATTTCTTGCCCAATCACTAACAATGCCACAGATTACTATGCTGAAAATGAAAGTGCCATGTTGGGTTAAAGCAATGCTCCATCGAATCCAGCATCCCGTCTCTGACAGGGGCCAATCCATATCGCTTGGAAATACCCAGATCCATCCTAGCTCGGATTTCCACTCCCTGTGGCACAGGCTCCGAGGTAAGATGGCAATCTCCCCCCCCCCCCCCCCCCCAAGACCAGTTGGTTAGCAATTTTCAATAGATCTGTCCTCTAGAAACTTGCCCACAGCTTTTCTAAATCCAGGTATAACCAGGATGAGAACATTTGAACACCATGAAAACACCCTAAAATTCAAGGCACACAACACATTAAGGCTAACGTTTTCAGTCTTTACGATGCATAAGCGTCTAAGTGATTTTTAAAATCCTCATTTTCCGGCACATTATTCAAAGCATGCCAGAGAAGTCATTGTTCCGCTGCAGATAGAATGGCTTGACACTAGCATTAATTAAAGCGGAGAAGACAGAGAGAGAGAGAGAGAGAGAGAGAGAGAGAGAGAGAGATATCACAACCTACAAAAACTACAATGTGAATATCGTACCAATCCGAACGTTTTTTCAGCCAGCCGCATTTGAGAATTAATCCTCCTGCTTTGACAATGGTTGTAATGTAATCGCATCTCCATTAGGACTGGCTGTCAGGGGGTTAACCTGCCTCTCCGCTTGCCCCCACCTCTAGCACACACCATAAATCTTAGCCCAAAGTCTAAAGAGGGACCCCACCTTAGCTCAGACCCAGTGCTTGGATCATAACCAAAAAGAGGCATTTAGAATGGCGACTATTGGCTCCACGATTACACCCAAGCCTCCCAGGACCCCCCCAAGTTAAGATTATTTAATTGAGAGCACAAGAGATTGCTGCAGCCTTAATGGCCCAGACTCAGATGAACATTATGTAAATTCCCCAGTGCAGAAATACACAAACCAAGTCAAAAACGTAAAGAGAACATAAGCAAGTGGCCAATTTTAGTGTACGCATCCGTGGGACACACCTGGAGTATGCTTGCAAAGCCTGGGGGTTAGCTTCCCTAAACATGCGCACAACGGAGGAAGGATTCCCCAGAGATGACCATCACCACCCCCCGGTCAGTGAAGCAGAGCAAATATTCTGCAAGCTAACGAACCCCCAAAAAGGTAAAGAATTTTCTGAAGGAATACGGTAGGCACCAGCCACAGATAATCCAAGCTGCGTCCAAAGTCTAGTAGGGCTGGATTAGCCCGACCCCCAGACACATCCGCCCCCGGTGCAGCTTTCAAAGAATCACGGCTGGCTTGGTTCAGCTCCCCAGAATCACTGTGTGTTCTTCCGCTCAGCGACTCTTCCAAGGGCCGCTCGTCTGCCTGGCCTGCCGTTAAGATCACTGGCAAAGAGATACAGGTTTGTGGCTAGAGGTGGAGGTAGAGAATGGTTTAGATCATTAGAAGTTTTTCAGCTCGTCTCCCCCTTCCTGCTATATTAATGTAAGCTAAGGTTAAGCAGGAAAATCACGAGAGTATCTCTCTATATCTCTAGTCACAAGGACACAAGAGCCTGTCGTCGCTCCTCCTGTCAAGTAGCTGGAGTGCTACTCCTATTCACCATTCCTAGCCAGTCCACCAGTCTGAATGGGTGAATTGAAAAGAATTTCATCCAGACAGTCCTAGAGGTGAAAGGACCTGCACTCCCCGAGGCATCCAATCTTCAAGGAGACAGGCTGTCACATCCCCTGAGCCTTCCCGTGCCAGAGGAGACAGGCTCTGCATCTTTTGTGCCCACATCCCCTGGGCCATTCAGTCCCCCCTCTCACTTACTGTAACTTTTAATGACTTGGTAAACAACTTTGGAGGGAAATGCAGGGGGTGGATTCCTTTGTGCAGCCTCCTTTGCTGAGCTGGTAGGGCTCAATCGGCCAACGCAGGGAACACCAGTCCCCAATCTGTTCATTCCAAATGAATTATTACTTTCCTGGGGCTTCCAGTCAGCGCTGGGGATTTCCTTTGGGATGTAATCCATCACACTCAAATTCTTCTGTCTGTACCGTGCGGCAAGAAGCCAAGAGAGACAGTGCAATTTACAGCTGTCAAAATCATTTCCTCCTTTGCTCAGCTTGCTCCCCGTTAACGTGATAGAGATGGACACGATGAAGCATTCGAAGGTACAGTACATGCCAAGGATTGGGCTGTCTCTTATTATGCCAAGAGGACACGAATTTCTGCTGTCACCTGTAATCAGTGGTACATGGACCACAGACTGTGCCCTCCTCTTTAACCTACGATACCACAGGATTGTGCTGTAATCCTTTAACTTAATTTTGAATTACTTGGATTTTTAACCCCTCTTTTCAGATGTACTCAGGGCAGCTTACGGCAGTGTTAGACTTCAGCTACAAAAGAAAAAAAAAAAGTCTCCATCCCTAATGACTTTAGAATCTAGGGGGGTACCTGAAGCAATGGGAGATAAAGTGGTCACAATGAGTGTCGGTAGGGGGAGTGGGATTTGAACCTTGGTTTCCCCCTGGTTGCCAGCCCATTGCTCTAACCCCTTGCCATTCCCTCCTCTTTCAAGCTATGGTGCACATGCGACAGATTCACTGCCCCCTGTGTAACCCACAGTACACGTGTTCCATGGATTATCTTTGGGAACGATACTGCAGAAGGGTCAGAAGGAAAAAAAAAAGTTTGCAATCTAAGGAAGCGTGGGGAGTGGTCGAAGATTCAGTGCCAAGAATTGCAACGTCATGCATTTGGGGTTATGGAACGCCAAAGGAGCCCTGTGTGATGGGGGACAAAGACCGACGTGCACGGACAGGGAGAGAGTCCTTGGGGTGACGGCGTCCGACAATCTGAAGGCAGAGAAGCAATGAGACAGAGCAGTGGCCAAGGTCAAAGGGATGCCAGGTTGCATAGAGAGAAGCGTAGCCAGCAGTGGGATGGGGGGGGGGGGGACCCAAGAGGTGATACTGCCCCCGTGAGGGGTCCTTGGTGAGACCTCACCCGGAGTGCGCTGTATTCAGTGCTGGAGCCCGTGCCTCAAAAAGGCTAAGGACTGAGGCAGTCCAGAGAGAGGGCAACTAAAATGGTGTGGGGTCTGCATCAAAAGCCAAGAGATGAGACTGAAGGACGTGCATACCCCGGAGGAGAGGAGGGACAGGGGCCATGTAATGCACGAAGGTATCAATGAGGCACAAGAATCAAACCTTTTCCGACTGGAAACAGACCGTAGAACCAGGGGTCACGATACGTAACGACTCAGGAACAACGCCAGGAAATATTTCCTGACAGAAATGGAGGATGCATGGAATGCCCTCCCGGAAGAGGGGGTGAAGGCAAGAAGGGTGATGGAGAAACAGAGGAGCCCTAGTGGCTAAAGGATGGAAGTGAAGAAAAAGAGGGTAACCTAAAAAAAACCAAAACCTTAAGCTTGCTGGGCAGATGTACCATTTGGGTCTTTTTCTGCCAACCCTTACTATGCATTCACTGGCCCCTTTAAAATTGAGAGTACACAATGCACTATATGATACCCCCTCCACTTAAGAGATTTACATTTAACCTGCCTTTCCAAAGGATGCTCAAGGAATTCAGGGAAAAGTCCCTGCTCAGAAGAGCTTACAATACAAGCAGGCACCTGTCACTTGTCCAAGGTCGCAAGGAGCGTCTGTGGAGGCAACGGGATTCGAACCCTGGGCTTCTCAGCTCCTTGCTTTAACCACTAGACCACTCCTCTTACCATCTCATCGAGGAAAAGCAGATGCCATTCACCCATTGCTTACTTCTGGTGACTGCTGGTAACGGGGAAAAAGAGCGGCAGGAACACTGCACAAGGAGTCAGGCAAACACCGTGACTTATAACTTACTAAGATGAAAGCCTTTGAACAGCCGAATAGAAATATCCTCAGCTGTGGGGGTGTGCAACATGTTCATGGCTTCCATTCTCATATTCTTATTGCCTCCCAAATGGAAGACATTTAATTTTGACTTGCAGTGGCTCATTTAATGCACAGTTTGATGTAATTTTAATATGAAGCTTTGTTCCCATAAGGAACTGTTAATGTGCTTTTTTTTTTTTTTTTTTTTTAAACCATCGTCTGGACAAATCCATTAGGAGGTCTTGTCTGTAAAATAAAAAAAAAATCTTTTTAATACGTGAAGTAATTTAATTTTTACTTTTATGACACTGTAACAGATTAACATTTAAATAACTGAAGAACTGCATAGAGTCAATGGACCTTGGTAAGGGCTCTCTAAGTGACTACAGGCCATTGGCATGAATGAATATTTAAAATTTTGGTGGAATTAAAAATGTTAGTAAATATTCTGGTCTACAATAAATACAGACAAGTCTTTCCGTGTGAGTGGAGAAAATGTCCATTTGCTACGGTTTATGAATTTGTACTGAATAAGACAGAATGCATGATGGGGGTGGAAGGGTCCTGCCAAATCATCACCAACTGAGTGTTTCCCCCTCTTTCCAATTATACCCATATCCAGAAATGCATTCACAATATCTTTTTTTTATATACATTGTGGAAGGAAAGGTTTTCCTAAATGTTTGGTTAAACCAGTGATTACAGATTGGAGCCCTTTCAAGAAGCTGCTACAGCCTTGTGATGCCTGTCCCAAGCTCAGAGTCCCCCTCTGCTCAAGGGCCGGCAGTGGTCTGGATGTCGGGGTGCAAACCCAGATGCCACACCTCGATTCTCCTAGCCAAAAATTACTCTACTGCTCCTAAGTGAATCACTCAGCTTCTCCTGTGGCACAAAACAGACTCAGATCTCTTGAGCATGAAATCGGCCACTATGACAACGAGGTCCAGTGCCATTCCGTGCACGGCTAGCACGACATGTACAGACAGCAAACGCTATCCCCCTCTTGCTTCTCTACTCCAGTATTCAACTGTGACTGTTGCAATTTTAAGAAGCCTCAGATCTTTGAAAAATGGAGCTAGAAAACCAACAGTTTCTACAGAAGTGGACTGTGTGATCTTAAAAGTTGATGTACAAAGATCATCTTTGGAGAAATGTTTATCTTGAACCAATAAAAAAGTTACAACTCCCGTAAAATCCATATTTTCTCCTGAACCAGTTTGATTACTAGAACGCTTTCCTATATAAGAGTTTTCTTTGAGTTAGCTTTCAATCAGAGAATTTTAAGTCTCAGAATATTGCATTTTAACACTACCTGTCCATCCCCTTTCCTAAACAAATAGTATGCACAACAGACAAAAACGGAAGACTGTGCTTTCTCTCTTACTAATCAATGCCACGAATGTTTTGAGAAATCCTTGAGAACCTTTGGAGTTCCAACCCCAATATCGGTGGGATGGTTGAATCAGGCTTCCAACAAGGTAGAGATAACCTGCATAGAGCAGCCATGGTTATAACACTGGCAATCAAGAGCAGGATTTTGGATAGATACGAAGGGCAGTAGTGGGGGCAAGGTTGAGGCGGCCAGGTGGAAGACACAGAAGGGGCAGCTGGTGTTGGCTTTTGGATATTGGGAATCTGCGTGCTCATCCACTCAGACTTGTAGACAGCAGGTGGGGAAGACAACTGGACAGACTCCATGGACCCAATGAGTCTTTATCTTCCTTCATTTTATCATAAGTCAATATTCCAGGATCAGAAATGTCCTGTAAAAGGCTGCATCAAACTGATGGACAGATAGGTGATGCTGCACACATCCCCATGGTGGGGCACCAAAATTTGTGAGCATCATAGAGGGAACCAAGAGCAAGGGAAACTGTCTCTAGCCAATGTAATTCTAAACCTCTTGAACTGCCATCTCCTAGGGCCATGATCACTGGTACTCAGAGAGCCACATGAGATGCCAACATCCAACCATTCATTCCAATAAAATCCATTTGAGCCTTACATGTGCCACGCTTCGACTGCTGTCAAGAGTCTGAATTATGGAGACGTCTGAGAACCTATGATAAATTTCACAGTTTATGCAGCCTGAAAAACATTAGCACAGACGCACCATGGCCACAGCTGCTGAATCACAGTAGCATCTGAGCCTGAGCCTCAGGTTGCACGATCTGTGAGTTTTGCTGCAACTGCTCAAGTTAAGTTCATATGATTCATATTCAGCCTGGCAGTGAGATATGAGGCTTCAAGAACTTGTTCAAATTAGGTATCAATCATCTGCATTACATCTAGAACAAAGGCAGAGATTTCTGTGATCTGTACCAGGAGGAGATGGTAGAAAGCAGGTGAAGAAAAAATGGTACGAACAGAGGGTTAAGCCCCCTTCACAGGCCTGGAATGATGCAGATTCTTCAGCTGACATTAACCTGTACCTAACTTAACCTTTCTGTAAGAGGGTTAGCCACAGGGATGATAGTGTGGAAGTTACAGAGCTGAACAACACTGGGCAGCAAAGCTAGTGGGAGTCAAAAATGTCAGACAAAAGTGGCCGGATTTTAAAAGGGTTACGCGCATAAGTTATGCGCATAACCCTTAAAAAAGCCCCTTGCGCGCGCTGAGCCTATTTTGCATAGGCTCGGCGGCGCGCACAAGCCCCGGGGCTTCGCAAAGGGCGTGTCGGGGGCGTGTCAAACATGCGGTGCGAATTTCAGGGCGGGGCAGGAGGCATGTTGCTGGCCTGGGGGCGTGGTCGAGGCCTCCAGCCCAGGCCCCGGATCTGGTGATGGCGCGCCAGCAGCGCGCTGGCGCGCGCACAGTTACACCTGCTTCGGGCAGGCGTAACTGTGCCGACAATGGTAGGGGGGGTTAGATAGGGCCGGGGGGGGTGGAAAGAAAGTTCCCTCCGAGGCTGCTCCGATTTCGGGGAGCGGCCTCGGAGGAAACGGGCAGCGCGCGTAGGGTTCGGCGCGCGCAAGGTGCACAAATGTGCACCCCCTTGCGCGCACCGACCCCGGATTTTATAAGATACGCGTGGCTACGGGCGTATCTTATAAAATCCGGCGTACTTTTCTTCGCGCCGGGTGTGTGAAGAAAAGTGCGCACGCGCGTAAGTTTATAAAATCTACCCCAAAGGGTTAAAGGAAGCCAAGACCCAAAGTTAACCTCTGATTATTACCATGCTGATATCCCCCAACAGCCCACCAGTTTTCACCACACACCAGTCTGTTCCACTGACAGCAAAAAAAAAAAAACAAAAAAACCGGCGAGTTGATTGTCCCCAGAAAAAAATAACCAAAGGCAAGCGATATTTCCTATTGCTCCACTGTGTCAACAAACCTTATATATTGCACACAAAAAGGTCCGGCTTTATTCCAGTACCTATTATTGTAAAAGGACTCCGTTCAAGCAGCCTTCTCGTGGGACAAACCCCTGGCAGGGACTTGATCCATGTTCAGCTGCAGACCTGAATCAAGGATATGCAGCAAAGAGAGCTGTTTCAGTTACCCCTAGGGCCACCCCTCTAGTCAATAGAGACTGTCTGTGGGTCAAAAAGGGTTGTTTGAAACAGGAAGGCAGGCTGACTCACCCTCATGCAATTGACTTGGAACCTCGACTTTCTAGATTGTGTGCCTCAAATCTTAAGGCCTGTAGTTCTAGTCTCTCTGTCCCATCCTGTAGTTCTACCAGTACAAGCTTTCATTAGTGCTGATATAGCCGGTGACCTGCTCCCTGACTCTGGTTCCTAGCCTGCAGCTTCCAGGCCTTGTAACCAGCCTTCTCATTCCACTTCCTGCAGCCAAGCTCCGGATCATGTTACCTGCACGTTCCAGGATCCGGGCCTCCCTCCAAGCGAACCCCGTCAGCCCTGTAACTGCCTAAGGGCAATAACCTGACACCTCATTCCTGCAGCCATTCCCTATTGCAAAATGTTGAGGGTTTAAACAAAAAAAAAGGAGAAGTATGAACATTTCCCGATGCTTTCCCTGCAGGAAAGTAGGCAAGAAATAGAGTCAACGGGGACCTACAGTAAGACATCCTTTAAAAATGCTCAGTGTCGGGGCTCAATGACATGAGCTCAGCTGAACTGAGCTGCTCCATTTACCCGTAGGAAAGTATTCTAAGTGTCCGGAGCATTTCAGGCACATGAAAAGCATGAGAGCGCGGTCATGAGTGGCTCTGCTGTCTGTGGCACGAGGGTGAAGGAAACTGGATGACCAGTCGTAAGTTATTAGCGGGGGAGGGAGAGGAGGCGGCAGACCTGATCTTGCAAGGCCAATTTTCCTATAAGGAAAAGGCGGGGGGAACCTTCCCCCCACCAATGACGAAAAGAAAAAACCACAGCTAATAGGGGTGTGCATTTGTTTCTTCCTTTTAGATGAGAACGCGCGTACTTCGCAAGTACACGCGAAAAGACGGATATTATTTATTTAACTCATTCAAAATTCACATTAAGTATCTATTTTTACGCACGCCGAATCAGAAGAAACGAATGCACATCCCTAGCAGTTAGAAAAAATAAGAGTCCCCAAACTCTGATGTGCGTATTTTCCTTGGCGTGGACTCATCAGCCAATGCAGATTGCAATCTGCATCCAAGACCTGCATTACATGAACATGTTAACATATTCATGGGCACTACAAGATAAAGCATCTGGTGGGCTTAATCGTAAAGGATCTACGATGTACATGGAGTATAAAGAGGCTAAGGGATTTCTTGCAGGTCATTTGGTGGTAGGTAGAGATGGGACTGGGACTGGAACTGGAAGCTGCTTTCAGGGTGTTGCTTCTCTATCAGCATCCACCACCATCACATCCCACGATTCAGACTACTTTGTGACGAGGGCAGGTTAAAGGATCCCCAGGAGCATGGATTAATTTTCAGTATCTCTGGTTCCAAACAAGAGAATATTTACTGCCTCCAAAATAATTTAAAAAATGAAGATACTTATTTTTAAAATACATACCATAGAGAATACGCATGACTAGCTGTGATGAGCTGATATATTATATTAATATCCCAGAAGAGGCCATAGTTGGTCAATTCACATTTCATGGTGTAGTAAATCATGTTACCGCAGGCAAAAGAAACTTATCCCTTCAGCAGCATGAGGTTTATGGCAGTAAAGCATCAGAGCTCAACTGAAACATCTTATATTAATCAAAACCATGATCCAAAAACACTTTCTATTAACCAGAACCACGACCCAAGGACTATTGGATGCAACTGCCAAACAATACCGAAAATTAATCGTGGCTCTCAGATTGGGAGATTCCCCACCTACGATCCTTGGATCAAAAATTTCAAGTTCACCTTTACTGAGAAGCTGAAATGCACCAGAAAGGGCTTTGTCTCCCGCATATCTGTTGTGTGTTTAGTTGACCAATGGTCTGCTTCAATGGTGCAGCCACAGGTGGGCCATGGCTCACGTACTTTTCAACTCAGGCCCATACGGTTTTGGGGGTTTTTTGGCCATTAAGATTCCCCTCATTGCGGGGTCAATAGCAAGCAGCCTTCTTGCGGTAGCAGCACCAGCATAAACAGACTGGTAGTGGTGGTGGTGGTAGGGAAATAATCATCAGGACTGGGAACGGAAGGGAGTCTGCGCACTGCATAGGCCAAGGGCTGGTTCTCCCCGTCCAAGCTTCTGCCTCAGACATATGGGGGAAGGGTGTGGCCTCGCGCCCACCAGCCAACCAAGGAAAAGGAACGCCAGGCTAGAGCTGATGGGCGAGCTGCCCCAGCCCCCCCGCTTCCCCTGGGAAGACCCTCCGCTCATGGGGCTCCACTGTGCTTGCTTGTGAGTGGGCAGGGGCTTAAGGCACTCACCCTCCTGTAGAGGTTCTGCCACCAGAGGAGCAGTCTGGCGCCTCCCTGCTGCCCCCGCAAATCCAAGGCTACCTTTAGGCGAGGCGTAGGAGCTGGAAGTGTGCGTGATGGGGGGTGTGGGATCGGATATGTACGTGATGAGGCGAGGGGGCCGGGAGTGGGCTGGGGCTGGCCTGTGCGGAGCGAGCAGTGATGTGCTACTGATTTCTTATCCAGATATGCACTCTAACTAGCTGTGCCCCCCCCCCCGCTGGTGGAGCTCACTTTGAATTTATGAAACAAGGGCTCCAGATCATCCCCCTTCTATGGGGGTGGAGGGGGCAGGCACGACCACACGTTGAGAAATTACAATCAATTGTTCCGAATTAAAAAAAATATATATATATTCTTTTCTGGGGCTTTGGAATTTTCCCATCGCACTTTAAAACAATATTCTGCAAAATGGCTAGCGCTAGGGTGGCAGCTCAGCGGTGGTGAATGAACATGAGGCTCCGGGGATGAGTGTGAAGCTGCAGGGGGTGAAAGCGAGACTGTATGGGATGAGACACTTTCCCCAGCAGCCTCTCAACCTTCATCTGACCAGCACCCCCGGGGGGGGGGTGGGGGGGGGGATGAGAGAGGCTGGGGAGTGACAGCGATATTGATGGTGGTGGAGGCCGTGAAAGTGTTTTGGATAGGGCAGGGTATAGGGAAGTAATATTCATCCCCCATGCTCCTCCCTGTCCCCAGCAGTCTCTCCATTTCAAAACATTACATAGGTAAAACCTGGCATATACATGCATAAATAGCCTGTACTTGAGAAATCTGGATTTTATAAACTTCGAAAGCACATGCGTAATTTAGGGTTTATTTTTGTGCATAAAATATACATGCATGTATTTTTAAAATAGGAAAAGTACACATTTTCAATATATTGAATGAATTCACGCGGGTTATAAAATACTATTGGAAATCTCTGCACAGCCACATATAGTTTGTAAATTATCCTCATCATGTAACATAAAAGATATCTGTGAAAAGATTACCTAAGTGAGAACAGTATAATAAAATTACAGATTAAAGAAAGGAGAATGAGAACAATTCCCAGGTTCTGGTCCATATTGCATCAAATCAAGCCAGGTTTATGGCCTAGTGGCAGGATGCAGCATATTTTGTTCTATAATTGCTTTTTCTCCTAGTTTAGTAATAGAGCATGGGTGCACTTTTGGAATAAAAGATGGTATTTTTTTTTCTTATTTGCTGATGCATTTTTAGATATTCTATGATTATTGCACTTATATGCTTGTTGTAAACTGCCTTGGGTCTCCTTCAGGTGAGAAAGGCGGTATGCAAATGTTAGGTGCTCCCAGGAGTTTTTCCTGCTCATTCTTCGGTGGGAAGTGTTTTGTTTTCGCTGTCAGTTTTGGAAAGTGCGCATCTCTCATAACTTTGCATTTGGAATAGTACAGATGGAAATGCATTTCTCTTTCTCCGGTGTTGCACTGCTGGCAGATTTTTCCTTTTGGGGTTTCCAGTTCAGCTGTGGTCTGCATACTTCTATTTCTAATTTGTGATCACTTATTTGGTAGGGTCCATCTGAGTTTTGCACGCGAGGCCAAGGTTAGGTAACTTGCTGGCACGTTTCTGTGCAGGGCTCCGTAGCAGTCCAGTTTGTTCTGTTTTCCAATCTGCACCTCCCAGTAGGCAGGTCTATTTTGTTCTAGGGCGGTGGTTCTCATTCTTTCATGACTGCTGTATCCCTTTCAAGAGTTTTAGATGTCTTGTGTACCCCTAGAGCAGGGGTCCTCGAGAGCCACAAACAGGCCTGGTTTTCAAGATAGCCACAAGTATGGATATGAGAGGTTCATACACTGCCTTCATCGTATGAAAATCTATCCCATGCATATTTATTGTGAATACCCTGAAAAACAGGCCTGGAGTGGCTCTTGAGGACTGGAGTAGGCCATCCCTGCCCTAGAGTCACAAAAATTTAAAATTCACAGCAAATACTACAGCTTCTAGTTAAAAAAAAAAAAGTGCATTGTTAACATGCCAAAACAGACACTATTTAAGTGCAGACCGACTTGTTTTCAGTGGGGTCTATTCGTTTTCTCTCCCACTACAGCTGAGATGGAGTAGACAAAACCACCGCCACACGAAACAGAACTCAGAGGCAGCGGCAGGTACAGCGGGGTTCACTGAAAACCCTGCAAGTCCTATCTCCACAGCTGAGAAAGGCCATTCTAGGGCACACTGCGGTATTCACGGTACTGCTTTTGCATAGGCAAGGTTGTTTCTATGACAGTCCTAAGAATTAATGCCATTTTTGGGGTATGACTGGTTTGCTACATCAATAGGCGTATAACTACCATGGGTCAAACCTGTATGCCTAGTGCCCATCCATGTTAATCTTGGGCCCAGCCAAAGAAGTTAAAAAAAAACAACCAACCCACACCCACAAGTTCTGGCTATGCCATTGGTCCAATTAGTAAAGAAGTCACACGGCATCTACCAAAATAATTTGTGACCCATGAACCGTAAATCAAAACCCCTTAAGTCAGCAAGTCAGGATCCATGACTCACAAAAAGCACAAAAGCCCGTACCTTGTGGATCACAGTGTGTGGCTCGTCTCTCTCCATACAGCATGTCACGTCTGTGGGCTGGCCACTGTCAGTCATGCTTCCAAATCCATATTCACGCTGAGTTTAAGGCATTTACTGCTCGATTTCATTTCACTGGGATCTGCTCTTGATGTCCCACCAAAAAACTGTCCCTCAGCAACCTTAATTGACCACGAAAATACAATAAATATAAAATTCTGTCATGGGGGCCGAGAGACGGCCTTTGGAGCATCGCCCAGACAGAAGCATTCAGGCTGTTACTTTTATCTGCCGGGCGAAGGGCTCGCTCGCGCTGCTGCCTCACAGCACATGTGGGAAAGATAAATGCTAACCGCGCACACGCTTTCAAGCACCGAGAAAAAGGGGTGCTCCTGCGCACAGAGGAGAGTGAATGTAGGGGGGTATAACAATGCCTAATGAAGACGCAATACCTGTCAATCCCTCAGGGAAAACGCAGCAGCAGCAGCAGCCCACAGCCATACCAGCAGCTCAGGCTCCGATCTTTGTACTGCAGACAAGTAAAGGGCCTGCCTCACATCACAAACGCTAACACCTGAACCTCCCCAAAAAATAAACAAACTAAAGCCAGCCGCCATGCTGTATGCCGAGCAATATGCAGCAGTGAACTAATCTCCATTAAATGACCTTACAACACTGTGAAGATATGAGAACGTTTTTACAAGGGTCTTTTTTTTAGTGTTAGGAAACACACCTGGTCAACCTTTTGCCCACTTTAAAAGTCAACAGATCCACTATATATGAATATTCAAACAAAAGATGTCAAAAATTCAATGAACCCAAATGCCTGGCCCAATGAGCTTTGACCTAGACACATCTGTATCAAGGGCAATCCATCTTAACTGCACAAATGTCTCGATGGGAATCCCAACTGGAGAAAACGGTAGCTATCTCAAGCTCAAAAAAAAGGTGACAGACTGACCGACCTAACTGATCAATAAAGGAGTCCTCAGTCTTCAGCTCAACGTGCTGACATATTAAGATCCTACTGCAAACGCACACACTTTTTTTTGTTCGCCAATGACTTTCAGACTGTGCTTCAAGCTTTAATTCTCTCTGGATTGGGTTTTTGTTTTGGTTTTTTTTTAATTCTGGTATTTTTATTTGGCCGCAGCACGCATGCATTTTAACTGGAACTCATATACGAGAACACAACTCCACTTCTCTTTGCCTTTACATTGGCTGCCAGTACTTTGGTGTGTGAGCTATTAAATTATTATGCTTATTCGTAAGTTATTAATGTTAAAGTTGTCCACCTGGGTAAATGCAATTTTACAAAATACATAAACCCCTCCCCCATCAGTTACGGCCTGCACCATGCCCTCTCCATGTCAGATTCGTTTGGAAGAGACCCATGAGAAGGCATTTGCAGGTGCTGGCTCTTCTTTGTGCAATGTACTCGCTCCTTTAAGAAGCCTCTGAAAACTATTTGACAGAGAGCTTTCAAGATGGCATCCTGCATAGACGCATTCGCGAGGGCTCCTGACTTTTTTCTTTGTAATTATTGCCAGTATGCCCCATGCTAAACAGAAAGCCCGGGTCCGGTGTGGAGAAAGTTCCTCCACACCGATGGAAGCATCTCAACCCCGGATAGGTAGTTTCTTCGTGACGCTTCCCCCACTAACGCCGGGAGACCTGGTCGCAGAGGGGTCAGCCGAGGAGAGAGGGCTTTCCCCTCAGACCGAAATATCTCTAAGCCCCGGATCACCCAGGAGACCGATGGCGCCGGGCCGTGGTGAAGGACAGGGCAGCAGGACGTCATTAGCCCCTCGGGGGATATCCAAGGTGAGGCAGAAGCGGCGGTGCAAGTGAAAACATCTTGTGGACTTACCATCTTGCAGCAAGTGAATACAGACCCCAGGGGAGGTAATGAAGGAGTGGGGCTGGACTTTGCTGCAATGCTTGGGCCGCCGGGCATTCGCAATGGCGTCAGTGTAGCAGCGAGTGGGGGAAGGGAGCTTGAGAACCAAGACATTTTCAAGCAAGTTTCTTTGCTCCCTAAAGAGGAAATAACTCTTTCTACGATTTGGTTGGCTCTTCAATCCCTTGAGAAGGCTATACTGGAGTTAACACAAGAAGCGCGAGATGTTAAAAGCCAAGTTAAACAAAACTGGTTCTCCAAAATGCTAAAAATTGGGAAAAATAGAAGATCGGATTACTGAAGTGGAGAAAATTCAGTCAAACTTAGTTCAGAGTGAAAGTGAGACGACTAAGAGACTGGAAAAGATTGAAAATGGCCTGAGGGCACCCAAGCTAAGATTTATAAATTTTCCAGTGCTTAGAAATATTCCACCTGTGGATTTGTTTAAATTGCATGTCTCTCAGGTTTTAAAGATACCCGAGGAAATTAAACCTGTTATTACATAGGCGTACTATTTGTACCCCAGAGAAGCAAATCAAGAAATACAGAAGATCAGGTATTGCCGGATTTAACCACTCTACTTGAATTCTCCCAGGAGATGGTAGTCTCTCAACGGAGACCGCTATTAATCTCATTTGCCTTCTTAATGGACAAGAACAATGTCTTCAAGCAATATTTCCGAAATAACCAAGTTTTATTTTTCAGTCAGAAAATATGGTGTTACCCGGGCTTGGTAAAACACAATTGAGAAGAAAATCATTTCTAAATATGAGGGAGGAAGTTCTTCAAAAAAGGAGCAACTTTCAAATTACAATTTCCTTGTAAATGTTGTGTATCTCTTGGGGAGCAGAGATATGTGTTTGACCATTAAGATCATTTTTGGACACTCACTCCAACCCCAGTTAAACTTGCTGTGCTGGTGGGGGATTAACTCAGTATGTTTAAAGAAATTTGCAAACATTTCTGATAAGAATAATTGCTCCTTATTTCCATCGCGCTCCCATATTTCCTTTATGGTTATTAAGTACAGATTATTTTGTAGTGATATTGAATTGTAGGGAGGAGGAATAGCCTAGTGGTTAGAGCAGTGGACTATGAACCAGGAGACCAGGGTTCGAGCTCCTTTGTGACCTTGGGCAAGTCACTCTACCCTCCATTGCCTCAGGTACAAAAACTTAGATTGTAAGCCCTAAACTGGTGTGATATCTTGATTGAGATTGAATGTCGGTATATAAAAATAAATAAATTGCTAATGTTTAAGTATATTATTTCTTTACTGTACTTAAGAGATTTCTTAAACAAGTGGATCCTTATATTATGTTTAAAAGCAATAAATAAAAAATTTTTAAAAAGAAAAAAAAAGAAAACTATTTGAACAGGCATTTGGAACGGTTAGATAATCCACTGAATGTAGTTTGGTTAACCAGCATCCACTTTTTTTTTTTTTTTTTTTTTAAATATAAGGACGAGACCAAGCTACTTTTATTTTTATTATTGTAGGAGACTTCTTTTACAGGTCACTGTTTCAGTCTAATGTGTTGTAATAAAGGTGACAAAACAACAAAAGGAATGATATATATAAGAGTGGCGTATTAAAGCCGATTAATTATAAGGCAAAAGGCAGCAAGCATTGCCCATAGTGCCTATTATGACTGGCTTATAGCACACTTGGATGTGTTATATTTTTGGAAGAGGGCTACCTGTGTATTATATGGTAATACAAAAATCATTACATAGGAAATACAAGATACACATGTAGACATCACCAACATACAACACTACATAAAACATACTGAACACACATGATAAAGTCCAGACTGCAAAACTCCACATACAATCAAAGAATTGTCCCCAGTTCCCAACATGTTACATCAGACCAGCTTCTTCAGAGAAAGGTCCAAAGTATCATAAGATGATCAAATCTCAACGTAAACTACATCCCTCGATGGAGAGTGCAGCAAAAACACACTGGGTTATGCATAGCTCTTCTTGCAGATGTTTGTTTCATGTTATAAGAAGTCCAAGCACACAAAAATCACAGTCCCCGAGAGTAAATATACTCTCATGTAATCTTGCAAAGGCAATGTCAATCAAACTTGTATTACACTATATCTACAATAAATCAAAATGTCATACATAATGCTAAATTACACGCAATGCAAGTTATACAAATCAGAAAAATAAAATACAAAAAAACCCCAAAAAACCGAATACTCGCCCCACCGCATCTCAAAGGCCTCACAAAACTGCTGAACAGTCAAGTCAAGAGCCCATTATTCACAAGAGGAGCATGTGACCCAGTCCTCCAATCACAGCATTATTTATAACAAAGCTTTCAAAATGGAGAATACTTAACATTTCAATAAATACCGCCCAGCTTTCTCATTTAAAACCAAAAGTTTTTTAAAATCCACCACTGCTCGGCACACAACAAGAACTGGTTTAAATTCTCACCACATTTATTGGTAACATGTTGAAAAACAAAAAAAATGAAGATCAACTGAATGACCACTCTCAATCCAATGCTGGACAAGTGGGGCATCAACATAACTCCCATAAACCTTACTACAATGTTCAATAATTTGTACCTTGTGTTTTCTTTGATTATGTATGTTTTGCTTGTAGCCCGCTGGAATATGTGGGATAAAACCTTTTTAAATGAATAAATTAAACCAGTACCTTTACAATTTGGGTACCTGCATAAAAATCTGTGGGTTATTAAATAATCAAATCAATTGCACTGTGCTGAGTGATGCTTGCCAACAGTTTGCTAACAGCTCTGCTTGTACATGTATTCTCAATTGAAAACATTCAAGGAAACACTGCTGTAACTATAACACCAAGTATTCTGAGAACAGGCAAGCACACACAAGCATACTAAAATATCCAAAACGAACGGTCACCTAATATTAGTCTCTGCTGAATCAGATGCATCTCGAACCATCCGATTACAAATCATAGGAAGTTTTCCCACATAAAAACCACCATCCTAGGATATGACTCCCACCCCCCAACAATCATCAAAAAGAACAATCAGCCAATCACAGACAAGAGCGTAGCATTCGTGCATAAAACCCAGCCATGTGCTATAACACTTCTGGTTTTTGCATTTCCGGACTCTGGCTTAAACCAACACAAACCTCTAGTTTGTATCTCTGAGCACAGAAATCAATAAACAGAGAAAAAGAAAAATAAAACCCTGTAGAGAGATCTATCAGGTTAAACACAATCTTTTAGGTTTCGTTTGCCTGCTGCTGTTGGTGACTAGACTTCAAAACTAAACTCTCTCGTCAGGCGCTCATCAAAAAACCATGAGGGCATGTGAACGCCGACAAGAACATGCAATTGATCGGCGAGCTGGCAGCAAGCTGTCCTGGGAGGCACAAGCAGCGTACTCTGGGTAGCAGCGATCACACCTCATTCAGGCCAAGGATTGCTGCTCTCTGCTATTGGTCCTCAGGGGCAATATAAGCTCGATGCTGCGGTTTACAGCCAGGACGTGCTGCCCTTTGCATGAAGGCAATTATCTGAAGGCTCACGAAGGGGGTTAGAGATTTTAAAGCAAATGCACCGCACCAAAGACAGCCCGAAATGGTCACCTTGCCTGCTTCAAATTGCTTCTCTCATTGGTCTTCTACCTAGAGTGTCTCCCTTTCTTTTTTTGGCCTAGTCCAGATAAAAGAACCAGGCAAAAAAAGAAAAACCAGCAAGACACTTGCCCAATCTTGAAATTCAATTCTTTGGGAGTAAAAGTTCCACTTCTGCAATATTATGTGGAATTTTTTTCCCTAACCTGAAATCTAAGCAGCCCCCACCAGACTGTTCCTATGTGCAATTTAAAGAGCCCACTGTCTGTAGTTGACCCAGTATAGACAATACTTCAGCAGAGCAGAGACCTAAAAGCCCCTCTGAATGCAGTGTTTACAACACCACCACCCACATACACACAGATATTCCTAATCCTAGAACCAGTCTGTTCTCAAAAACAATGCAAGAGCAGAATTAGATCTTTAGATTTTATTTTTTTTGCATTTACAGTCGATGGCCTGAAAAGTAACAGAATTCCTCCAAAAGACAGCCCTGGTTCTCCTCAGAACTAAGAAAGCTCAAACTCCAACTAAGGCAAAATGAGGCTAAATGGCGCAAAAACCCAGGAACCAACACCCTTTCAATCTACAAATCATCTCTGCATCTATACAAATCAAGCACATTAAGATCCAAGAGGGACTATTACGCCTCGAAGATACACGACCTTGTATTCGATGCCAAAGCCCTCTTCAGCTATGTAGCCAACCTCACACAATTAAACCAACCAGAGATTGCACATGACCAAGCTCAATCGAAAGCGGAAGAATTAGCTCTATTCTTCAGCAACAAAATCAACACTCTTCTATCTCAGCTCCCCACTAACCCCACTGTGCCACTAACCACTCCTCAACCCTCAATCAACTGCACCCAGCTAGAAGAACTTGACACAACTTCATCCATGGAGATCCAAGGAATTCTAAGGAAAATGAAACCTTCCTCCCACCCTTCAGACCACATCCCAGCCAAACTACTACTATCAATTCCGGATTCGATCTCCAAAACCCTGGCAGATATCATAAATTGTTCCCTCTCACAAGGACTCTACCCTGACAACCTTAAACTAGCATCACTCAAACCCCTTCTCAAAAAACCAAATCTTGACCCAAACGATGCTAACAATTTTAGACCGATAGCCAACCTCCCCTTCATAGCCAAGATAATGGAAAAATTGGTAAACTCTCGACTCTCAAACTTCCTTGAAGACAATAACCTACTATTCCCATCTCAATACGGATTCCGTAAAACCTTAAGCACGGAAGCCCTCCTCATCTCTATGACCGACCACATCATCTTAGGCTTAGACAAAGGACAATCCTTCCTTCTGATCCTACTCGACCTTTCATCTGCATTTGACACGGTCAATCACGCTCTTCTCATCAACCAACTAACAACCATAGGTATCTCTGGCACTGCCCTATCTTGGTTTAGAACCTTCCTCAGCAACAGAGGATATAAGGTTAAGATCCATAATAAAGAATCCTCTCTTCACCCCGCGTCAGTAGGAGTCCCTCAGGGCTCGTCCCTGTCTCCAACCTTGTTTAACATTTATCTGTTACCCTTATGTGAACTTCTCTCTGACCTCAATCTCAAACACTTCCTCTACGCTGACGATATTCAGGTACTGATCCCCATCAAGGAGTCACTCGCAAAAACACTATCTCACTGGGAAACCTGCCTCCAAAATATCAAACAGCTTCTCACAAGTCTCAACCTGATACTAAATTCATCAAAAACGGAACTTCTAATCATCACACCAGAAAACAGCTCCCTCACACACACTCATCCAACCTTACCAAACACCACACAAGTGAGAGACCTAGGAGTTCTAATTGATAATCACCTAAACCTGAAAGCGAACATCAACAAAACCACTAGAGACTGCTTTTATAAGCTCCAAGTGCTGAAAAGAATACGACCTCTCTTCCACACACATGACTTTAGAACAATTCTACAATCAATCATTTTCGCAAAGCTGGACTATTGTAACACCATCATGCTTGGTCTACCTTCATCACACACCAAACCATTACAAATGGTCCAAAATGCCTCCGCCCGTATACTCACTAACACCAGGAGAAGAGAACACATAACCCCTATCCTGATGGGCCTCCACTGGCTACCCATCCACTTCAGAATAATCTACAAGGCCATTCTCACCATTTTCAAAAACATCCATCAATTAGCCCCAATCGACCTCCATATCCCCCTCCGATTACACCACTCAACAAGACCGACAAGAGATGCTTACAAAGGTTCACTTCAAGTTCCTCCAGCCAAAACGACCAGACACATCACGCTCAGAGATCGGGCCTTCTCCACAGCCGGTCCAACTTTATGGAACTCCATTCCCCCGGATCTCAGAATGGAACTCAGCATCTCAACTTTCAAGAAAAGACTCAAGACGTGGCTGTTCACGCAGGCCTTTCCTAACTCAAACATTACTTAACTCCCTTAAATCATCAATCATTAATAGCCACCTCTTATAATGTTTTTGTATATATATATATATATCTGATCTTCATTTTCCTTCTTACCCCAAGTTATTGATTCCCTGTTACATGTAACTGCTTTTCTGCACCATTGTTCAAATTGTAAAGTTTATTTGAGTTTCACCCCTGTTTCTTGTGAACCAGCATGATGGGACTACCGTCTTGAATGTTGGTATATAAAAAAAACTTAAATAAATAAAATAAATAATGATGTGAATTTGTCACACACCCTTTATAGTATTTTACAGGAAAATTAGAGGTAAGATTCAGTCAAGTCTGGTGGATGTTATGAGCAACGAGACTCTACAGCCTCCTCTAACTTAAAACTTATGTCCAAAGGCTTAGTCCTGCCTTTCCAACTGCTGCATCAAAAGGGATTTGCGTGCAAGGAAGAGCCTAATTACCTTATCCACTGCTTTGGCATGTGTATCGCTTTTTCCCCCCACAGAGGATTTGTGATGTCAGAATAATGCGAATCCTCTCCACGGACTTTTAACATCATCCTGTTTACTTAAGGATCCCTTTCCCGATTCGCCTAATGGCAGACATCTCCAGCGCTGCACTAACAGGTACCCATCCATTCTGCAAGCTTCCTTCATCCCTGAATATAAGCTCAATGCACAGTTTAACCATTTGCCCAGTATTTCTGAAGATCCATGTGCACAGCTATCCGATGGAGGTCTATAGATTTCTGGGTGCAGAGTGCGCCTATAAAGAGGATCCATGATATTAAGGGAATGTTTCTGGGATACAATCAGGAGTCTCAGTGCCCTCAGTTCTCTTCTGGACACCTCCCACCAAATGCACTCTCAGTGAGCCGTGCCCCAGCCCATGCCAGAGCTGCAATAGCCCAACACTCTCCACCAATCTTTACACTCAATATATTCCAAACACTGATCCATGAATAAATTTGGTTGTGTTTGTTCTAACCAGCATCTGTTGGTATTGTTGCTTTAACATGGGCCAGAAGATCCACAAATTCCGCCACTCATTCACAAGTTCTTAGCTTCCTCCTAGTGATACCTGAGGGATACAAGGGTTTGTGTCTGGCCTTCTGCAGTACCGAGTGAAAATCAGGCCGGAGTCACCGGTGGAAGGCGATTAATCATTCTCCCACCTCAACCCTAGCAGAAATTTGTCATTACCACAAAATCCCACATAAGACTATTTCTGCCAGCTCATACATCATCCTAAGTAACCCTCAAAATGAGCAGGAGTTCAGGCCTTTCGCTTATTATATCTTAAGAGCTCTGTCCCTACAGCTAAAATACAGCAGGTGGTCCGTGCCTGCACCTACACTGGAGGGGTTAGGGTACCTTCAGAGGAAGGCTGCAGAATCTCGTTTTGTCTGTCTGGTTGCCAAACTCTCTGTCAGACTCTGAATACTCCCGAAAAAGGCCTTCCTCCCTATTTATAAAATTTACTTACATTCACCAACTGCCCCATGACCTCACATGTATCGTTTCATAGCCCATTCCTCCAAAATTATCTAAAACCCCCTGCAGCCTTAAAATTAAGTAATTTATTGGAAATTGAAGCTGCTCATTCTGTTACATTGCACTACTTTATATAGATGGTTTACAAGCATAATTAAAAGAAGACATGTCAGGTCAGATACTGATGGCACGCCTCCATAAACCTTACAGTAAGAAAATCAGAGCCAGAGTCATTAATCCACACCCTTTGTGTCCCACCACCCAACCACTTTCACTGCAACCTCCGTGCAGTCGGCACCAATGCTCTTAGCAATATTAAGAGCATCTTCACAGTTCATCCCACTTGAGTACTCTAACCCAATGGTCCCCAACTTGAACTTCAAGCCTCACTAAACAGGTATGGTTTTCAAGAACTTCACAATGAATATGGCTGAGATTTTGGGGACAAGGTTGCAAACCACTATCTACACAACACGAGGTCAGTTACCCAATACATGGGAGAGCTGCCGTGGCAAGGCTCCCATTCTAGTTTAGCACAGCCTTGCTTTATTTACGATACCTTAATGCATTAGTTTTAAGCTAAGCCTTGGGGGCACCTTCATCCATGTGGTTTTAGGCAATCCATCAGGAACATGAGTGACATACTGGAATATGCCAGGTCTCCGAGGTATGAAAATATATTTCAAACACACTCACAGTAAATGGCCTGAAGGCTGAACTGGCAAAGACGTTCCTGAGAGCTGGGTTGAGCACCACTGCCATATGGGATCAGTCCAAAGTGGTGAGGCTGCAAGAGGCAGCATGGGAAGAACAAAAAACAAAAAAAACAGGAGATCTCCTTTAAGAAAATCCATCTCACTAGACTGAAGGGAAGAAAAAAAAAAACTTGTAACAAAAAAAAATTATTCTGTTTAAACACAGGTGTCTTTGATAACGTTCTGGGAAAAGATATTAGAAGCCAAGCGTGGAAATGAATTCAGGTTTAGTAAAACAAAACCCGCTATGGGAGTTTTATCAGACGAGTAATCTTTTATTTATTAAACATGTGCCGTTCTGTCCTGGCTTTCTCCATACTGCTTATTGTTTCCTTCTTAAAAGAGATATCTGATTTTGGAAGGCAATTAAAAACTAAAGGATTCCAGGCAGAGATGCTGCCTTCGGAGGCTCGTTCACCTGACAGGTCCGTGTTGCTGGCAACGGCTGAGGCTCATCAGCACTAAACCATTACTTACTGCTAGCCAAGGGAAATAAAATAATGCCTATTATTTTCCGCTCTTAAAAATAAAATTGTGACAAAACGTCACGCCTGGAAGGATGAAGCGTCCCAGACCATTCAACAAATCCAAATGCAAGATGTTTACCTTCCTTGCTAATGGTGTTCTTGAATGCTGAAAAAAGAAAGAAAAAAAAAATTGGTCCTAGTGAAGAGTCAAGTATGGCAATGTGAGGGATTTCACATAGCAGGTTCACTTAAAGTCAGCAAATAGGACCACGCTAGCTGCAGCCATGCTTTCAGCCTGCAAGTGCACATAACCCTCCCACACACACTTAAGGACTGGAAAATCCTATTCCTACATGAAGACTGAAGAGGCTCTTCCATGAGCTACAGCGGGATCAGTAATGTTGAGCACACTCCCACTTTTTTTTTTTTACACTGTAGCTACCCAAAGATGAAGCATTACAGATTCTGGACCCTTCAACAAGTACTTAAGTAAGAGCAGGTTGCTGCAGCGTGTTATGCACCGAGCCTCTGACGGACATTTAATTGCTGACGGATTTTCCAACAGATATATGGTGCAGCAGCTCAACTTGAAGATAATTTTTGGAAAGACTCCAGGGTGCAATGGTAGTGCCGGGCACTGCCATGCAAAAGACCTAAGTCCCATCCCCAAGCCTGGCTCCTGCTCCTTGGACCAGCCAGGGTTGGGGGTAGATGCCACAGAGGGAGTCCGCCATCGCACAATGGCAACATCTAGTGGCCAAACTCAGAATGCAAGCAGACTGAGATCAAGAGAGCACCAGCACTGCAATGAGCTAAGCAGAAGTGGGAAAGAGCTGAAAATGGAGAAAATGCCGCTTATAGTTTTCAAAGAAGGCTCAGGGCAATTGAGTTCTAGTAGATGTCGAGTCCAATTTTGCTGGAAGCCCAAACAAGCAAGAGGAATTCTGCTGGGCCAAACAAAACAAAAGTATTTTTAGTAAGAATGGAGGAGAGGAAAAAAGGGAGACTGGAACACATATTCAGTGAGTAGGACTGTGGCATTTTCCCCACAGCTACTTCCAGCACTGCTCTTTTACTGGCACTAGAAGAGCAGAACTTGATGGCTCCCCTCCTTTCGGGGCTTTAATTATTATTTTGGCTGCATTTCCACTCGTCGTCATCAAAATTGAATCAATATAAAGGGTGGCAGCTAGGGTATCCCAGTTCTCACCATACTCAGCTTTCCCTTGTGTTTTGTCCACGTTTCCAGATCTTGACCATATTTTTTTTTTTTTGTGCCTTTGTCCAGTTGGCTCCCTCCTTTCCCATCGATCATCTTCTCCAGTACCAGATTAGCTAATTTCCTGCCCGAGGCTTTTGGCCAGGTCTTCCTCTCAGGGTTCCTCCACCTCCCATCATCTCTGCCCTTCTTTCACCCGAGATTGCATCCTTCCAGCTCATCAGCAGAATTCTTCTACCACACATTCCAAACGACTAATTTTCTTCAAGATCTCTTTACTAGAGTCCATGCTTCATTGCTGTCTCTTGTCACTGAGGTGTCTATACTTTCATTACTTTGAAGTCTTTCTTTCGATCCCTTAAAAAAAAAAAAAAAAAAAAGCCACATCTCTGAACCAGAACTCAAACCCAAGTCAAAAGTTCAGCAGTGATAGGCATTAAATGCTAGGTCATTCAAACCAAAATATAAAAAATGTAAATTAAATCATTAGAGCTTGAACACTTTTTTTTTTAAAGCAACTTTTAAAAGAACACTCAGAGGTTTAGCCGCAATCTCAGACACCGGGAGAAAGCGCCATAAAACCTGATGCAGGAGCAGAAGTATGAGACGGATAGGTGGAATGACTCCGATTTCGTTCCAGAGACTAGACATATGGATCGATAAGCTGGCAGCCAAACACCCACAGAATTTTAAGATGAAGATGATAACCCCATCTGGGAACCAAAGCAGACCCGTTTCAAAGACACGTGCAAAAAAACATCAATATTTTTGGTCAGACTGGTAGTAAATATTTGTCTATTTGCCTGATTGCCAGGGAAGATCTCTTTAATCCTCAGTACTTTAATCAACTCCTGAAGTTTGCTGGACAGCGCCCGCCTCTCTTGCTTTGGACAATTTTTCCTTCAACAGTGGGAGCGACCAGAGCCTTTCTTAGGACAAAACTGCTATAGCAAGGCACTATACCTACTTGTTTCCTTGCCTCTCTAAATCGAGAACCAGGTGTTGGCAAGACCTGAACAGGTCACAAAAAGATCATCATCAATGAGCTGAAAGTTGCAATCTGTTTGCTCTTCCAATACGGTCTCCCCTGACCCAAGGTGATGCACTGGTTTATTCATATCTGGTACAGGCCCAGTACTCTTAATGATGGAAACTGGTGTTTGACAGCCAGCATCTGGTCCGAGCTCTGCCAAATACATTTGTACCATCCAAACAGCTTTCCTCCCCCCCCCCCCCTTAACAGCTGGAAAATAAATTAGAAACAAACTTAGAAAGGAGAATCGTGCTTTTCCTCAGGAAATCACCACCTGTGCGGCGCAAGACAACTGCAACAGAATTAAGCAATCAAATTCACTTCCATTAACCAAAGCTTTATAGTAGTTTGTAACTGAGACATTTCCCTTGGAATCTGATTACCAATATCCTCAGCCATATCACCACAATGAAGGTGCCTTTCTTCTAGGGATCAAACCCCTGGCACCCCTAATCCTTGACATGCAACTGTAAACTAATTAAAATGCATCAGTCTGTTCATTATTCCATTCATGATGCCAACTACTCTCTCATCACTGCTTTACCTGAAGCTGATGATAGACAGAAATCCAAAACTTCCAGCGTTCTGCACTGCAGCATGATATAGCGAGAAAGGTGGGAACAGAAATGCCTGGGGACGGCCTTTACTGCCCACAGCGAGTGATACAGTAAGACAGAAGGGATAGACATGCCTGAGGATGGCCCTGTACTGCCTACACCGAGTAACACGGAGATAAAAAGGATGCGAATGCCTGGTGGTCATTATTCCCTGCAGCGTGCTCCTGGAAACTGCTGATGGCCCGGTATAATGGAGGGCAGTACTAAGGTACACCACGCACTTTTAAATCAGCTGTTCTCACTGGATTCGTCAAAATAAAGTCAGCTTAGCTGTTTTTTTTGTTTTTTTTAACTCTACAACTTCCTCTTGTGTTTTGCTCCTGAATCCCATCAGTTTGTCCTAATGCATTTTATTTTATATATATTTTTACACACTTAATACCACATGTGAATCTTACTTATCAAACCTTGGCCCTTAATTGTTCTTTGGTTTTACAAATCTATTTAAAAATTACTTGTTTCCTACATCTTCCAATATTCGGAGCGGTGTACATCACTGCATTTCATCTGACCTATGTATGTAACAATAAATCACTTTTTCCCATTCTAGTTGGAAAGACTAAAGAGGTTAGGACTTTTCAGCTTGGAAAAGAGACGGCTGAGGGGGGATATGATAGAGGTGTTTAAAATCATGACAGGTCTAGAACGGGTTAATGTGAATCGGTTATTTACTCTTTCGGATAGTAGAAAGACTAGGGGGCACTCCATGAAGTTAGCATGGGGCACATTTAAAACTAATCTGAGAAAGTTCTTTTTCACTCAACGCACAATTAAACTCTGGAATTTGTTGCCAGAGGATGTGGTCAGTGCAGTTAGTATAGCTGTGTTTAAAAAAGGATTGGATAAGTTCTTGGAGGAGAAGTCCATTACCTGCTATTAATTAAGCTGACTTAGAAAATAGCCACTGCTATTACTAGCAACGGTAACATGGAATATGCTTAGTTTTTGGGTACTTGTCAGGTTCTTAAGGCCTGGATTGGCCACTGTTGGAAACAGGGTGCTGGGCTTGATGGACCCTTGGTCTGACCCAGTATGGCATGTTCTTATGTCGTTTCTACTCTATTCTATTTTTGCTCTTATATATTACTTTATTTCTCCCTAACAAGGAGACCCAAGGTGATATGCATACAACAATACAACAAAATAAAAAACATGCAATAATAAATGAAACAGCCCTAATCCCGACCCAGCCCTCTCCTACTCTCACTAGGTAAGTGCAGGGCTGCATCACAAAGAAAAAAAAAAGCATATTTTATATTCCTCACACATACAGTAATACAATTTTTATCTGTTTATGTTTTATTGATCCTTTATATGCATTAGCAGAAGGCTTACATGAGGCTCCGAAGAGGGCTGGCAGAGCAGAGCTCGGATTAGTTTACATTCTTAATGCTGGGAGTGGCTAATCTGGATGCAAAAAAGTATAAATCTTTAAACACTATCTCCTCAAGAAGGAAATAAAGATAGGAAAAAGGAGAAACTCCAAATAGTTTGGGTTTATTTTAAAGTCTTAGTTGTAAGGAACCATATAGCACCATGAGAGAAGCGACAGGCAAATCCATTCTTGGTTTTACCCCATTGCATGCAGGGAAATGTAGCACTCCTGTCTTTATATTTGCCCAGATGTCTCCACTGGTTCCTGTGGGCTTCCCAGCTGGATCCAGAACCAACGTCTATTAAGCAATGGTGCCGCAAGCCTTCATTCACAGCTATTCAGAGCCAGGTTCCCTCCTGTTTTATAACCTCTTCACCTCCCCACTCAGCCCAGCCATTTCAGTGAACTTCCTTGACCAGAGGCCACAGACTACATCCACCTTCGAAAATCCTTCCAGCAAGGTATCACCATTGCCTTTACGTGTCACAGATGAGCAATGGCTGAGACTTCCTCCCTCCCCATGGCGGGAGGGGGGGGGGGGGGGGGAGGCTCTACAGTCCCCCATCTCTGGTCCCACCCCTGGCTGACCCAGTGGCCGTGGCTGGGAATCAAACCCAGGGCGTCACATGGCCAGTCTGGGCGCTGCTAATGAGCCACCAGGCTAGTCCTGGTCCTATTTTTCTTAGGGAAATCAGTAAGAATTATGCATGCGTGCGATGGGATAAAACCCAGACTGCACCAGTCTGTCCCTTTTGACATGCAACTGCCTAACAGTGATTCAAGAAGAGTTCTGCCAAGGACCGCAACACGGCAAAGATTAGATTTGGTACCATGGACAGTTCCCCGTGACAGGTGGTGGTGGCCAGGGCCTCCAAGCACGTCTATTACATATATCGTAATAAATATTTAGAAGACGAGAGTGCTGAACAAAAAAGTCAAATCCTGAACTATACTGGGGACACATTATTCTACTTGTAATTGCACTGGCATCAATACACCAAAAGAAGATTTTTTGTTTTCTTATATGGAATCTCAATGGAGGATGGACAGGGTGAAAGTATGATGGGAAGCAAAGTTGTTATTTCTATTTTGGTTCTAACAAAGAAAAAACACCAAGAGAGCATGAAAATTTAAGTTGTTCTGAGCAGTTGTATAAAAGGGCAGCAACCGAGACCTCAATAACACAGAGGAGCTAAACATGGCCACTGCCCGTCTTCCCATGACACTGGAGATGATGCTTACAGAGGGGGATCTGCACTGCCTACCCGTTTCTGGCGTGCTGCCGTCGGTGAATGTGGAGAAGAAATGCCTAAAACCTACCGCACTGCATTGTGATGTTATAAAAAAAAAAAAGCAAAATTTAAAAATATATATCATTAAGCCATCTTGAGGATTTCTCAAAAAGGCAGTGCAGAAACGTAAATAAGTAAATAATTAGTAACCCACTGTTAACAGTGCCTCACCAATGGCAAGCACTAGGAGATCAATGTTCAGTAGTGCGGAAGACAGGCAGTTTATCCAGATAACTTGTCTGGGATATTCTGTGCAGCACTGAATATAGCCGGGTAAAAGTTCTAGCTAGATGGATAAACTTATCCACAGAAGTGTTCTCCAGCACAACCAGCCTTAGATAAGTTATCTGGCACCTGGAACGTCACCAACTCACCCGGTTATCCTTTCCCACGCTTTTGCTTGCTGTTTTTGTCCTTTCAGCCTGTGTTTCTGTTGTGTCCAACAGGTTACTAAGCCATCTAATGGGATAACAGGATTTATTTCTTTTTCCTGGTCAAGATCTTTCCTTTCCCTCTTCCCCTCTGATCAGTACCATGCCCTTGGATTCAAGCCATTTCTCTTCCCACGCCTAATATCGCGTCTGTGATTTTTTTGCTTTTTGTTTTGTTTTTTTAACTCTTGATCCACCAGCTTTGCTCTCCTTAGCAAAGCCTGTGGCAGCTCATGGCTTCTCGCTGTGACTTGTCCACATCTGTAGTTTTGCTTCAGGTTCTTCTCAGGAATGGATTACAAGAGAGCGTCGCACTCCCTGGTCTCGCTCATCATAGTCTTCCCCCACCCCCCCCCAGCTCATGCTGACCTCCGCTGGTCTGGCTCACCTCGGGCTCTTCTCGTTTTCCACCCCTGCCGGACTCGCTGTGCCGACTTCCCTATGGAATTCCAGATCACATTCAGGTCCCTCAGCCCTTCCCCGGTTCTGCATTCCATGCCTCACCTTCAGAATCCGATCAAACCATTTATTCCCCCCCCCCCCTCCCCTTTTTCTCAGTCACTTATCTCCTTGTGCCCAATCTCTTTCATACCTTCTGGCTTTGCGAAATTCCCTTCCACTCCCCGTCCAACCTCTCCTTGATCACCTTTTTCATTTGCTATTACTGAACCAATATCTTCAAATTCCCAGCATGCGATCTTGCCACTTATCTACAGGCTGGCCTCTGCACTTTATCCATTGTTTTGTTAATGGCGCCTTGGTCAGAGATGCTACATTAGTTAAATATCTAAATCCCCATTCCCACAGAACTACCACTGCAAAAGAAAAAAAAACCACCACCATATGCAAAGCAGCTGACAAATGATAAGCTGCCTTTACAAGTTTTGTTGGGTTGGATCCAAGATAAAACAAAATCAACTGTTTACGTATCGATATGCACTCCAAATTCAGTTTGCTTAGCTCCTGTCTAAAAACTGGCATGAGCCACTATTTTCCACTCTGATCTAACTCACAGAATTGCCAAACATCAGATGCCGGACCAGTTAGAATCATAATGAAACCAGGTTATACATTTTGAAAGAAAGAACTTGTACAAAAAAAACCAAAAAAAAAAAACCACACACATGAAAACTGGCAGAGAGCCAGCGTCTCCTGGACTGTGTTTCTTTGCTGGCCGAAACTGGCAGCTGTCCAATGAAAACTCTTTTTAGTCCAAGACCATAAGGCATCTCAATCCAAAACCATCCCTGGAGAGAGAATGCAGATGTGATACGCCATGCAGCTGTGGAGCTTCCAAAGCAAGCTGGCGGCTGGCGATAAGATTATAGCACAAGTTGTACCGCCGATTGATAAACTAGCTTCTGCACAATAAACAGTTGCTTTTACCTTCTCCTCTATCCTCCCCCCACCACCGCCGCCCCTCCTGAGATTAGTCTTCCAAGCCCTGATAAATAATCCCTGGAAGGGCCTATGTCCAGAATTGTAGCCTAACAGAAATGCATGGGGTGTCCTTTTATTGAGGGGAAGCAGCTTGTGAAGAGTAAAACCTTCCTAGTACTTGAGATGCTGAAGTCTTAACCGTGCATTCATTTAACAGGGAGCCAGTGCGGTTGGTTGCCAAGATGCTGCTTTTTTTTTTTTTTAATATTTTAACTTATTTACTGGCACTTAAGACATTTTCCAGGAGAATTAGTCTTGTAATAAAACGTGATAGAACTTGAAGTCAATGAATATGCAAAAATCAAAAAAAATTTGAAAACTTCAATCAATCATCATCAGGGGTGGATATTCCAAAAATAACAATGCAAAACGTTAGCAAGAGCCAGAGTACCCCATCAAATGATGCTCATACTGCTCATCTTAGGAGGCAGGGACAGAATAGAACAGTTGTCCCATGATATCATTAACCCCAGGGGTATTCATGGAACTGGGGCCTAAAACCATTTTATTCCTGCAAAAAAAAAAAAAAAAAGTTGTATTTTTTGAACCTACACATTTCTTAACGTACAAACAAATATATATGAAAATCTGAGAAGAAACAGGGTCCCAATCTTAATCACTCTAGCGTGCATCTACAAAAATTGCCTTTATTGGGGGGGGGAGGGGAGTAGCCTTTGCAAGATCAGGAAATATTTTTTCAAATAATGTTTCCTTACACTGGAAAAAGTAATCTCAGTATCCAGTCTCAATCCGGCTCAAGAACAAAATTCACCATTAGGGCTGCTGGGATTACAAGATCCTCTCGGGAACTCTCCAGAGAAGCTGTAAGGTCCAAACCACCTGAGGAGACTGGAGGCAATGCAATTTTTCCCTCAGTATCACGGATTCTGTCACTGATAGATCGAAAGCCCTAGAGACCAGAGGACCATCTCTGGAGTCATTTTCAAAATTTCCAGCATGGAATTTTTTTCTAATATTTCCCCAGGAGAGATTTTTTTTCCAACCTGGGAAAAATAATCAGATGCAAGTTCTTACACTTCAGAACGTTCTCCATATTCTCCAGCTTATTGTGCAGGAATGTACTGCCTTTAACCAAAAAGGTTTCATCCTATTGGAGTTTTTGTACAGTGGTTTCAACAGTCTCTCGTCTTCTCTTAATGCAATCTGTTATTGCAGCTTGTGTGAAAACCTCTGCAGCAAGAAGATTAACCTGAGCAGACAGACGCAAGAACTGCCCAGACAAGGAATCACCCAACCACACAGCCTCTAAGGTAAATACCTCTGGCCTGGGCACTACAAACTTCCAGGAGTCCAAGTTTCTCCAATTCCAACACTGCCAATAACCCGAGTGTGCACACTGGGCTCCAGCATCAAACAACTGCGGCTGGGGGAAGCGATAGAGCCATGTCCTGCTGTGCTGGATGGAGACAGCCGCGGCTGCTCCTGAAGTTCCTCGTCAATGTCATCCGCTCCGCATTTGAGCTACCGGCTCTTCAGATCATCCTCTGGGATGAAGGAAACCTCCGTAGCCGGAGAAGGTTGCGGCACCTCCTGTCCTCTGCTTCGGAGGTCAGATGTAGGATCGCCCCCCCCCCATGAGGCAAACACTCCATCGGCTCAGGCTCAGCAGCTGCTCCACGAAATGCTGGGAGAGTTCCCCATCGTGAAAACAAAATCAATAAAAAAAACTTGACATAGGAAAAAGAAATCAGGAGCTCGGCAGCACATGTCCACCATGAGCGGCTGAAGTCTTTTACGGAGAGAGACAGTAAGGCCAAGAACGCACCGGAGTGGAAGTAGGAAACGGTAACTGGACCAGGTCCTGCCTCATTGCTCCCTTTTATGGCAGTTATCTTCTGCTTTCATCACCTTTTTGGCCCTCTCTCAGCTCCTTGCTTGTATTCCCCCCCCCCTCCTCGCTGAGACACTGGTTTTGAGTAAGTGTCGGTCCCGACCTCCTGTTGCTTCCTACTGAACAGGTTTGTTGATCACTTCAATGCCTTTTTTCTCCATTAATGCAGCTAACCTGACAGTCAAGGTGTGAAAAGTGGTGCCAATGCCAGTTACGCTCATGGTCCCTGAGTAATGTAAAGTAGGCGGGGGAAGGGGTGGGGAGAATTGGCCAAGCAAGGGCAGCTCGGGGTTTGTTTGTTTTTTTGTTTTGTTTTTTTTAGCATTTTGTTAATTTTATTTATTGATGTGTATTGGCGAGGATAAGAAAATACAGACAGAAAAAAAAAAAGTTACCTTTACCAGAGGGGGGGGTCCTATGAAATGTGTTTCCCTTTGACCATACTTAAAAAGAAGGCACCTTACAGAAGGAGGTAAGATGTGCCAAATTGGGTCAGACCAAGGGGCCAACAAGCCCAGTATCCTGTTTCCAGCAGTGGCCAAGCCAAGTTACAAGTACCCACACGTTAAGTAGATGTCATCAGGTTTTCTGTAACCGGCCGTGCCAAAGGGTCAGCCTCACGTTTGTTTGCGCGTCTCTGATTGTACAGATACATACAGCAGATAGGACATTACACAGCTCAGTGCAGTGCTTGCTGTCCATTGCCTTTTCATTCTCCTCAAAACAACAAGATCTGAGATGAAGTGGCACAGACATTGCTCTAGCCATGCACATTAGAGATAACAGCAAAAATCAATGGTTTTTACCTCGACAAGAATCTCATGTCAAGTTACCAGCCTCGAAGAGCGGCATCAAGCTGTTGAAAACTGGCAAAAAAAAAAAAAAAAAAGCCATTCATACTGTTTATCCATGTTAACTGTTTTTATGGGCTCTTTGTGCAATACACAAAGAGAACGCAAACAGAGGACACCGTGCTTGTTCATCTCGGCGCATACCTAAATTCGGCCGCTGTGCTGACAAACTCTGGCACGGCCAGGCTGACTCGCACGTGCACCGGGAGAAACCCATGATCCAGGGTCCAGGTCGGAGAAGACACAACCTACAGCATCAGACAAAGAATGCATTTGGACCACCTCTGTATTCCCAAAGAGTGTGCACAACGCATATTTCTTCACCAACACTATACAAACAACAGTAATTAACAGAGCGCCATGAAACCACTCTATCACTTAACAAGTGCCTGATTTGCATTTCTTTTTCATACCAAACCATTCAGGTTAACTAACTCTGGCGATCAAGGCCATTCTTTATCTTTTATTTGCATGGGAGAACCTGTCTCTTTCTCTAAGGGAAGGTCCCTCACCTTCTGACTTTGCAGAATTACAGGAGATAGCAGACCCTTCCAATGCTAATCCAGACTGCTTGTATTCTCATCACTATTAGATTTGGATATTTAATTTTTCTTTTTTTTTGCCTTTACTTATAAATTCTCAGCAAGGAAGAACTAGTTTCCAGGCTTCTTTTTTTTTTTTCGTCTTTCACCTTCTCCATTCTCCTGTCTAGCCCACGATTGTAACAGCCTTCAGGCAGAGAGCAAAGACTGCTGCTCCCTCCAGGACTTGGGCCTATGTGCACCACGAGGCTGACCACTAGATGCCGCTATTCTGTGATGGCTGGGGGACCCCTTTCCCCCTTCTCCCCCACCCCCTTTCCTGCCTGGCATTTGTCAGTGCACCTGAGAAGAAGCCAGCTATGTTTTCCTTCTGCGACAAGTTTAGCTCAGCGGGAGGAACTGAAAAAAACAAAACAAAAAAATGCTTAGGCTCTGCTTCAGATCTAATCCGACTGCAGTAAGATAAGGTTAACATTTTAAAGTGCTGAAATTCTCCCTTTTCAACACAGTGGCAAGAAACTGGTTCTTTAAGAAAAAAAAAAAATCAACTTGTCTGTTTCTTGGCTTTATTCCTTCTTTTAATCTGACTCCTAAGTCTCCTTTCCATTTCATCTCAATGCAATTCTTCCTTGCACGCTTCATGAAGCCAATTTTTCCTGAAAATCAAGTTTTCCAGTGGAAGCCCTCTAGAGTTTCCCTTTGAAAATTCCTTTCCTGGCAGGGGCTGCAGATAACACAAGATAACCCCGCATTTGCAGGTCCAAGGGTGGAAGGTTTCGAGCGCCCCCCTCCACCCTGGAAATGAGATATCAGTAGAGGGGATCCGCCCTGTTACCAACGCCTAAATCCAGCCCTGTTGAGTCACCTTCAAACACGGTTACCAGCCTGATGTTTGGTACAATGAATTAGACCCCGACAAACCGGACATGCAAATAAGGGGAAGAGAGAAAGTGCTTTTGATCATCAGGAAAAGCCCAGTTCATAACGAGTCGAGTCTCTCTCTCTCCTCCTTTTGCCCCACTGTAGGTCTGATTTATATTAAAAGGTCTTCAAGCCCACACATGCGATAGGGTAAAATCAGAATGGATTCAGATTGTTCCTTTTGTCCTGGTGGCATCTGGTTACCATGTGGAAACCTTTCTATTCGTGTGAGATTTGAAGGATGCCGAACCACCAAGTGATCCCGTTTCTAGTAAAAAAAAAAATAATAATAAATAAATAAATTCAAGCTGCTCCTAGTTTTTCTATTCCATACCTCCCCCCCCCTCATAAAGTATTCTGGTACCAGCAGTGTTTTCAAAGCAGCGAGACTATAAATCCAAATGCACTTAAAAATTATATATATATATTTTAAAAAATTACAGAAAGCCATAAATAGGGTCACTTCTTCCTAAACTTTGTGTAGGGCTGTGGGCAAGGGTGGGGTAATCATAGGGGGAAAAAAAAAAAAACACCCACACTAAACACAGCCATAACACTCAGACTCCTTTGCACTGCCAGTTCCTGAAGGGGGAAAAAAAAAAAAAAAAAAAGTCATTGCATGCCCGACCTGGAGCGATTTAACATTCTGTAGATGGCACAGCGCCTGCAAAGCCCTTGCTTCGTATTCTCCTGTCATCTCCCCTTCTTTGGTACAGCTGCCTTTATCCGGCAAAAAAAAAAATATAAAATAAAATAATAATGGAGCACATCGGGTCCTGGAACGTACAGATGTCAGCATTTCAAGGGCAGCTGGATCTGCTTCATCCTTTATACTTCATTTGCTGGCTGTCTTTTTTTCTCCCCTCATTTTCTGGTAGCTTTGTGGTTCTGATTGATCTTATATAGCTACAAGCCTTCCCCTTTTTCACTTTTCTTTACTTTCCTGGTGTATTTAGGTGTCTCTGCCAACGTGCCATAACTCCTGCTCCACGGGAGGGAGGCGCGGCAGGGAGCTCTTAAGACTCTCTCAGGCCATTCAGTCCTTAACGCCACTGAAGGCCCAAGCAGCACTCCTGGTGTGGCTTTGGCCTTTATAGCCAGGTGTTCTCCTGGGAACAGAGGCCATCAAAGGACCTTCAAATGGAAAGATTTATGCTATGCCAGGGGGACTTGTACTGCCACGGTTAGAACAGATTTAAACAGTTACCCCTGAAAATATTCCTAGTAGCTGACCAATGAAGTCTTCCTCATCGTTTTACAATTTTTGCCAAGCATAGGGAGGGTCAGGCTGAGCTAATGCTTCGGTGGGAGGCATCAGAGGAATGCTGGATGCCGTGGAGAATGGCGCTGGTTATTCTGCGGGTCAGGGCTTCTCAAAACCTGTCCTGGTGACCCAACAGCCAGTCAGATTTCCAGGATATCCACAGCGCGCACATGAATACGATAAAACCGTATGCACTGGAGACCCAAAGAGGTCCACGTTTTACATGGGTTGTTCAGCTAAATTCTGGACTTTGTGGGTTTTGAAAATCCCACAGATTTCACCATCCCCGATTTATCTGGCTAAAAACTTAGCTGGGTCAGTCAGGAGTAGTCCAAGAGCACAGCAAAGTTATCTGGCTAACTTTTAGCTAGCCAGGCTAATTTAGCCAGACTCCCCACAGCTGAATACTGAAAACCAATATTTGCTAATTTAACTTATATATATGGATTATGCACACCCAGAAAACCAGACTGGTTGTGATGTCACCAGGACAAGTTTGGGAAGCCCTGTTGTCTGTAGTCCTCTCTGAGCTAGTACTGTCCAGAGCAAGCCATAATATTAAAGTTCTCAAAACCAAGCCAATAACCCATCATATACCAGACCTACAGTCTAGAATAGTGGTATTCACTCCCAGCCCACAAGGGCTGCCAGAAGGTTAGGTTTTTCAGGATACCCCTAATGAATATGCATGAGAGAGATTTGCATTCAATGGCAGCAGTATGCCTGCAAATCTCTCTCATGCATTTTCATTAGGGGTATCCTGAAAACCCAACCTTGGTGGCCCTCGTGGGCTGGGAGTGAATACCACTGCTCTATGAAGATGCCCGTAAAATGAGCAATATTGACTACGAATCAAGTAGGTGGGTTTAGAACTTGCTGGAAAAGAGCTAAGAGTGGTTTTACTGTTTTCGTTGGGTAATTCTATAATGTATAATTTGATTGTTTTAAGACAGCAAAATCATCTTTGTGTAATTCAGCAGGATGGAAGATCTGTTCTATCAAGGTTTATACTTGGGTCTTATGCACTCTGTCAACAATAAAACTCCAATGATAGTTTTCTTTTTTAAAAGAATACAGATGTAAAATCCTAATGTCCTGGCCAAACGCAGGCGCTTGTTGTGCAATCTGCCACCTAACTCTCTCCTAATCAAAGCACCTATAGTAATGTCTACGAAAAGTCTCAGTGTCACAAAGCTGTGGTCGGACGAGATCCACAGTTTGTCGCACATTTAAAGAGATTCACCCTGTAATCAAGCTCACAAAAAATCAACAAAGGCCTTCTGAAAATCCCACCTGCGCACTCCAAACAACTAACCTCAACCCATGAAAAAGCCATATGCCTCGGCAGCCCCAAACTATGGAACACCCTCCCAACAGAACTAAGAACTCAACCAAACCTAAAAACCTTCAAAAAGGAACTTAAAACCTGGATGTTCACCAAAGCCTACCAAAACACCCAATGACTCATACACATCCTCCTCAAAATATAACACAAATCTGGACTGAAACCTCCTTGCCCCTGCCCCGTTAACCTTCATACATAACCCCACCATATACCCCTTGCTGCACTAAGAATAACACTCTCAATCTTAATAGTGCTATAAACGAATGCTATATATATATATAAATGAAAGCTGTATGTCAATTCATCTACTAACCTAACACTTTATCCATCGAAAACTTGTTAACCAATATGAAAATCGATGTTATTGCCCATCCTAACATCTCATCCATTGAAACTTGTAAACCGTTGTGATGGCGAAACCGAATGACGGTATATAAAACTCGATAAATAATGTATCCCTTCAATAAGAAATGCCACCAGCCCAGACTGTAATCCTGGATGTTGCTATGGAAGGCAATCACCAGCACAACCACCACACACACACACACACAAGTATTTTCTGTTTTCAAGATTTAACACTGCATTTAAAATACTTCTATCCTGCAACTTCCGAATTACAATTCACACAGAGCGGATAAACTCATAACACATTAAAATTACAAACAAAATTAAAATACACTGATTTACATACATAATAGGGATGTGCATTCATTTCATCTATTTTGGCAGTACCCTTGTACCTGGCCTACTTTATAGTACACAGGTAAAAAGAAGATAGTATGTGTGTATTTTTAATGATAACTTAATTGTGACCCCAAACCCTGTTTTAAACCTTTTTTTTTTTGAGACGCTGTTATTATCTGTTGACCATCATAATAGGCATCATTGTGTGGTGTTATACAGCCATTATCACGCTGCCTTTATGTTTAATCATTGGTCAGTCCGTTATTACAATTTTTTCAATTTTTTATGTGTATCTCACCCGTGCTTTAAAAGTTCCTTATAATTCCATAATCACTTGGATATACTTTACTTATCTTATGACACGCGTTCTTGTCTTTCCTTTGTTATTTCCACTGCTGTAAACCAACCATGAATTTTCTGCCCCAATGAGGACGATTAGCTCACTGCTTTCTTCATGCCCGACACTGTACTGTGTTTCAGACTCTGTGTCGTCCTTCATCAAGGGCTACGTATCTGCGTTTTCAAAGCGGCATGGCGTTTCTCAGCGTGTTCAACTATTCATCAATTCCTGTTTAAAACAGGAATTGGGGTCACAATTAAGTTATCGTATTTCGTTTGACCTCTTCCATTCTAATCGGGTCGCTCTAAGTTTAAATATAGTGACTGTATTTTTAATGAGACCTATGCATATTGTTTTTACCCATGCACTATAAAGTCTGTGGGGTACATGGGTGGGTACCACCGCAACAGATGAAACAAATGAACATCCCTAATACATAAAAGTCAAAAGGATCTCTGTATTAAACAGAGATAACCAGGAGGAAGCCATTTTGTTTCCTAGTGATGTCATCAATGGCTTATATTGTGTCACTTCAGCATAAGGTCATGGAAGTAACAGCATTTTACTTTTTGTTTTTGGTATCTACTTCCCTCTGAGATGCAAATACGCACCAAACATACACAAAATTAAACATTTAAGTAAAACACTGGATACATTTTATGTTGGTCCAATAAAAGGTACATGGCCTGTGGAGAATCCCAATACATTATTCGAAATGTCCTTGCCAACATGGCAGCTGCCGGAAGATGCAGAAAAGTTATCTTAAAAACACATTTTTTTTTAAGCCAACTTCAAGTGAAATCTGCAGTTTTAGACAGGATGGAGAAGTACTGCTTACACTGTAATTTCTACAAAATGCATTTGGGTGTAGTTTGTTTTATAGCAATTGAGTAGCAGATAAAAGTTCCAGCTATGCAGAGGTAATCCATCACAGCCTTTCTAAAAAATCTCTATAAAAATGTAACAATTCCATGTTCGCCATTCATAGCTCTCTCGTTATTTCTAATTTCCACTGCTACTGCGAGTCTGTTCTTAAAGGGTCCAGTCAGGCATTCTTAGATCTCTCTTCCATCCACCAAGACACAATTTTCTTGAAATTAAAACCACTTCGAGAAAATAAAGAGAAAATAAATCCTCACGTCATTTGCCCTTGGCGAGGGCCTTTAGGGATAATTGCTTCCTTGCTTTTTCTCTTCCTTGACGGTATGAGGGGGTGAAGCTGCACTGGAGGACGACAGCGATTCACCGGCCTGCATTGAGTACCTTCACTTCCACCCCTGTAACCCTCCCCACACTGGTCCATCAACCCAGAGTGGTTTTGGAGAGCACACAGTCACCGTATCCCCGTCAATTCAGTTCACACCACTGTGAATTTGTTTATGTATTTTGGCCACATTAACATTTCTACAAAAAAGATTTTAACCACATAAAGAAGGACCTATGGTTGTGATTCAGGGCAGTTCAGAGCGGAAGACTATCAGAGACAAAGCAGGAGTGTGGCGATATTTGTAGTTAAGAACCAATCAATCTTTTACCTCAGTGAAGATCTTCCCACATTTTTTTTTGTTCTTACAATTCTTTAACAGGTTTAAGGATAAATGGAAACCATGAGGTTATGGGGTTTGTTTGTTTTTTTATTGTTGTATTTTTCCTCCGCGATTCTAATGAATTCTTTGCAACACTTTTATCAGATTAATCTAAGTAAGACTTCCCAGGGATGCAGTCTATGAGCTGCAGTCCCTTCTTCAGATGTGACCTGACTAATTAACAGATACTCCTGATCGTAAATAACCACATCAGAATAATGCAGATGATCCACGAAGCTGTGCTTATATTCTCTCAAAGAATGAAACTCATCTATTTATAAATTAATGCCAAGAGAGACTTTACTTCTAATCAGTAAGAAGCAAATTGTAATGACCCATTCCGCAAACTCATGACAGCCTGCCGGGGGCTCTTCCCCAGGGCAAATCTCCTCAGGTGGTCACTGGGCCACTTTTCCTCCCAAACTCTGCCTCTGGGGAGCCGATAAGAACACCAATGTTGTATAATGCAGGATTTTCCAGGCAGTAAAAGGATTTTGTTTTTGTTGGCCCCAGCACCTTTTAACCCCTCTCTTTTGAAACCAAAGGACTACAGTGAGGAGAGAAGCCTTTTAAAAAGAGAGAAGGGCATGGACACCATTAGAGTAATATCTAATGGATGGTTGGAGGGCAACAATAGATGCAACTCTTGGCTGAGTTGCATGAAGACATGCTAATGGCCACAGGATGCCAAGTGGAGCATTAGAGACCTACAGGTAGAAGAGAATGAGGAGAATACTAAAGCCTGTCCGTGATGATTCCCCGGATGGGTGTCTCTGCAGGGGTTGATAAAGGGTGGATTTACAAATTACTTTTCTCTGTTCTTTCTTTTTTAGTGGGATAAAATAGGGATCAGCTCCACTGGTGGTAAGACAGATGGGTAGAACAGACCTATGGGAGTATTTCAGCTTCACTTCATAGCAGAGAGAGGCAGATACACAAGGGATGGCAGCCGGCGCAGGGAGAATTAAACACCTCGCATTCACCCTTTTCTGCTGCACAAAAAGGGCGTAAAATAAGCATGACCAGGCAGCTCCATGTTATTGGGGTTGGTCCTAAATCAATCCTGGTTTTGCCCCATTGCATTGATGAACTTTTATTTCCTGCTATTCTTCAAGAAATTGGACATCCAAAGACGCAATTCAGGTAAGATTCAGTCTCCCCAGTGTGACATGGAGCCATCAAGTCATCTTAGTTTAAAAGAAAACGAAGTCACAACGTACAAAGATACCAAACAGACGAGACAGAGCTAGAGAGAGGCTGGATCAGGCCTGGCTTTTGCAGAAACAGGTAGATCCACGGATTCTGAGATGCTAAACATGGAAATAGGGCCTACAAATACGTTGCAGGCGAGGACCTTTTTACAGGGCTGGCTAACTAACTTTGGAGAGTTTACAGTCCCCCTCACCAGATCCATGAAGAAGATTTAAGCGTACATAACGCCAGGAAGTGGGTTGCTGGTGGTGGGAGGATGGGGAAGAACCATTCATTTAGCAATGGCGACACCTAAATTGTGAGATTCAGGGTGCACATGTACCAGGTTCCAAAAGGAGCCATGATCTGTGGCCCCTGGACAAAAAGATGGTCCCCCCTCAATAGTTGGGCTATATAGGAGACGGGAAATGTGCAAAACTATTTTATTTATTTTACAGTTTGCATTTGGTACCCTGGCCCAATGTGCTTCCAAACAGAAGATACCAGAACGAGCATGAGTAACAGCACATGGTAAAAACTGGGAGTAAACCTCAAAGTAGATGTAAATGAAGGCTCGTGGTGGTACCATGGTCTGAAACCATCAACCTGTTTTTATGGAAACTACCTGTCACAGTGGGGGTAGTCAGCCCTACAGCCACTGTTAAGTTTATACAACCTTACCTTATACAAGCACAAGATAGGCCTTAACCAGCGGCAGCTAATACATCACAAGACTAGATCTTCTGACGAAGTTAAACCCGCAGGTTATGTCGGCAGGCAGGACATGAGGAAGCTAGAAGTACACAAGGTCAGTGGCCGGACTGAGATAGAGGCAGACAGAGAACAAAGCAAAGTCAAGATCTAGGCTGAGGTTTAGGGAATGAGAAAATCAGGCCCAGGGGGGGAGAACACAGAAGAGAGGAGACAGCAAGGCAAGGCAGAAACAAATCAGGAACAAGGCAAGAGCACGTGTAGCAACTAGCACTGCAGAACAAGCAGGAGACCTGTCGCAAAGACGGCTCTGAGCTTCCCTTTATACTAGGCAGGATGTGATGTCATAGGAAGTCCAGCTGGCAGGCTCTGTAAAAGGGGCACAGGAACAGCAGGAAGTTCAGCCATGTTCCCAGGACGCAGCATGCCGGAGATGCTTCAGACCAGAGGTATAAGCTGTTATACCACCAGACAACTTTCAGATGGCCCAACAGCTTCCTCCGAATAATTTGGGGCTTGCAGCTCAATCAGTCAGCCCTACACGGGCCAAAATACAACTTAAATATATAATAAAACCATTTGAAAGCTTTTTGGTAGTTTCCATTGAGAGGTGTTTGTTTCAGTCACATGCTGACTTCACTAAAGCTACAATCCACTGACTGAAGTATAGTAGAGAACCCAAAGACTGAAGAGGCATGGAATGCATTCTCCTGCACCCCAAGGTGGTGGTGGTGGCCGTGTATGGAAGCTTGCGCTGCCTCCCCCTATGTTGCATCTATCCCAGAGAATTTCCTATTCCAATGCTGTCGGCAAAACTATTTTTAAGCCTTCAAAACTCGGTAAGAATTTAAAAATGAGTAAAAGCCCAGTCAAAAATTTCTCCTCAAGTGTCTATCAATATCATCACTGATCCATTACACTGTAGCAACAAAATGTTTATCCCCTCTGCCCTAAAGAACACAAAACTCCCCTCCCCCAATGAATCTGCAGGTGAAAGCTGCAAGCCTGTGGATGCACCAGACTTAGGGCAACCCAATCAGCGGAAGGTCCTGGACGCCTGCTTGGTGCAGTCTAAGGAAACAGAGAACTCACCATGTGGAAGGTCAGAGGGCGCATGAGGGGCAATGTAAGTCCGCACCAGCTCCCAATCAAAGTCGTCACCCTCACCTTGGCTGTACTCGCACTGGCTCAGGTCGCCGTCCTCCTCAAAGGTGCAGCCAGCTGTGGATGAAAGCAACAAAGATGAGGTTATAGAGCAGTCCAAGGAATATGGGTGACCTCTGCAAAAAGTCATCAGCCGTACAACGACAACACACAGGACCAAAATCACCTAATCTCTGCGCAGTTCAGAAATTCCAGTCTGTCTTGAGAAACAGCAAGTGATGTGATCCTATATTTTCGATGGGGCAGTTCTTTACAATAGCTGTATTGGATGCAGCTCTACAGTGTCGTGGTATGGGGAAAAAATAACCCTTACGATGCAGCATTGCAGGAACTGGCTATGGGGGAGAATGACTTGCATGGTACAACATTACAGGGAGGCTCAGGATATAACACTAGTTAGCCTGGTCCCGGTGAAACCCAGATTCTATGTAGGCTTAATATCTTCTACCGTGTTCACGTTAGCTCAATAAAAAGTGGTCAATAAGACCCCAAGTTAGTCACACACCTGTCATGATATTTTCAAGGTAATATTCAGCTGTGGGGCATACAATTAAGTTAGCTGGGAAAAAAAACCTATCCAACTAACTTATACCGGATATTCAGCTGCGCAGTCCCAAAGTTATCCGGCTAACTTAGCTGGATAACGCTGAATATCAGCATTCATCCAGCTAAGTTAACTGGATCACTCACTCTGCCCCAAAATGCCAGCACACCCAATTTATCCAGCTTACTTTTTAGCCAGATAAAAAGTTAGCCGGCTAAGTCCCGGAAGGTGAGCGCAGCCGCATATTTGAACGGAGCCATTTGTCTGGCTAAGTCCAAACTTAGCCAGACAAATGGCGCTGAATTAGGACTTTTGTGACCCGGCTGCTGCAGGAATTTATTTATTTATTTATTTATAGTTTTTATATACCGATCTTCTTACATCATATGCAAATCAAATCGGTTTACAGAGAACAGTTGAATAAAGCTTGCTTGGGGGCAATTACATATAACGAGGAACTTTTTGAATAACATTTTGAAGAACTTTTTGAGTAACAGTTAAACATAAGAGAAAAAATATATACATAAGAGAAGAAATATATACATGACAAATTAAGTCCGTACAAAGACATCTACTGCATCAATGATCTCCTGGCAACTCCATTTAACACGATATAAAACAGAAAATTCTACACATTACATAGCATTCGACTGCCAACTTAGCCTGTGATGTTCCTGTAAATCAGGTCCCAAGTTCTACCAATGTATTTGGGCGCAGATGACTTAGCATTTGAGATTACTGCTTATCTGATTTCAGAGCACCACAACTCAGACTGGGAACCTCTAGGGAGCAAGGTGAAGTGTGAAAGCTTTGCTGTTTCTCCGTGAGCAGAAGTAATGAAATTCCCGAGCCACTATCAAGTCCTCTAAAAGACTGCTCTACCCCCGGCTCTCACTGGCGGAGCTGCTCAGACAGTAATACGGCGAGACGTTTCCAAAGTGTTTTCTTTAATAAGAAATGCTTTCTCGTTCTGAAGGGGGAAAGGTGCGGGCTCTGGGGGCCCCAACACTGCCGAAACACAATTTAAATGGAAAGCAGAAGTCAGACGGGGTGGCGAGGTCCATCTGAGCAACAGCGCTCTGTCTGGGTACCGGAGAGAGGTCCTTGGAACGGAAGTGGCGACGGCCGAGCACAAAAGTCCAAACGCTTCCCAAGCTGAGAGCACAGAACAGCGGCTGAGCAGAGCAAAACCCACAGTCCGCGCCCAGGCTGCGAGGCCACAACACCGGCCATCACGGGGGGGGGGGGGCAATTTTCAAAAGGTGAGAAGTTAGAGAGGACATTTACCAATGAATTCTGTGGCACTTTCAGGAGAGAAAAGATGCATGGGCTTTCCCTTTGAAAGCAGTCATAGAATTAAAAAAAAAAGGTTCACGCAGAGATCTGCACCTCCTTTTTCTGACCACACTGCACTTAGTTTTGAAAATCCAAAAAGGATGCACATTGCTTTCTCCCTCAACCTAATCCCGACCCAGAACACCTAGGAAACACACCTTACCCTCCATATAAAAACGAAGACTGGAGGTTGCTAACGCATGCTTTGGCAGTTTGGGGTCACAAACAGGCAGTCCTTTTGGCTTGGCCTCCTCTCCCAGCAATTTATCTGTCCAGATTTCAAAAAGGACAGCAACACTGGGCAGCAGCAGTAACAATGAGGTTGGTAAAGTGGATGGGGAAATCCCAGGGAACAGAGTGCTGCTGGTGGCAGTGAGATTCTGCGATTGCAGAATCCTCTCCCCCTTCAAGCCAAGGGCGTGGAGACACTGACACTGCCGATTCCACAGCTAGACAAAAACAAACACGATTTTCCCAGCAGGACTTTCAAGCCAGTATGCAAACATTTATTAATTAAAAACAAAAAAAAAAAAAAAAAAGAATTTATCTTGCACCTAGCAAGGGAGATTTTCTCCCACCTGGCTGGACGCCAGTCACTAGGACTGCCTGTGCAAAGGATGTGACGGCTGTATTGTTTTAGGTCTAGCTGTGCAATCTCAACTTTGAGCCACAGTTACCTGCGCCAGTGACCTTGGTAAGTTGGAAAAGTTTCTGTAAGCAGCAACCAAGCATTCGAGTTTTCCTGCTTGGAGCCCGGGGCATTCTGGCTTTACCACGTTTTCTCCTCCCCTACGCCCAACCATCCTTCAAATCGGGGACTGAACGCCTAACTCAGGGCTTTCCAGGTGATGAGAAACCTTTGAGGTTCCTAAATGAAGCTACACATGCAGGGGAAGAGGGGTTTCCGGCTATGGAGTCTGGGCGTTACATGCAGCAAGCAGCGGGCGTATTCGTGAACGCATAGTTTAGCCAGAATAATTTTCAAATTCATCCACGCTAGTCCACGCTGAAATTCTGTTTAACCTGTGTCTGTATTTGCTAGCTACCACAGGCTCAATGTTACAAAATTATCCCCATAATGGTCAGCTAAAGTCCACTACTAAAAAAAAAAAAAAAAGACAGTGCACAATTAAAACTAAATTCAATAAACCTCAAGAGAACATAACCCATGGGGCTTTTCCTTTTATTGATAACGTTTGTTTGTTTACGCTGTGCCATATGCAGTAGAGAGGAATGACTCACAGATATGACAAGTGCTGTACCAGAGGGGAGCTTTAATGCTTGTAATGTTTCTCATCACTGCTGGCAATACAAATATTTTTGAGTGGGCGGCTTCAGAGTTTAAACAGGACTGGAGGTAAATAAAAACCAAAATGAATTTTCTACCCATCCTCATTCTTGTGCCAGTCCCTACATGTAGCTAAGAGAGGTGTCCTGGATCCCACCGGTAAGGGCTTCGGGAATCGGCAGAACGCTTATCCCGCAGTTCTAAAACCGCTTTTAAAAACGACACCCTCAGTTTCCACGGGAAGCTCAAGGGCATTAATGGACTGCAGGGTGAGGCATTTCCTGTCAAAGGTCAAGGCTCCTGCTCCTTCCTACCCTCCCTTTCACTTGGTTCTTACTGTTAGTAAGACCACAGTCAATTTACACTGCCACATGCCTCCACACTTTTACAGGTCAATGCTGTGCGCACGCACGCACACACACACACAGCTTGCCCAGGGCTTCCTTCCAGCCTACGAGGTGCACTCGTAGGCTGGAAGGCCTGCGAGTGCACCTCTGATGCAGAGGCTGCGTACAGCATGAAGGAAGACCGGGGCAACCAGAGAACACCGAGAGAAATAAAGACTAAATACCCATTGGTACCCTAGGCCCAGAACTTACCTGATTCAAAGGCCAACGCTCTAACCCCAACAGCAAGTCTGCCCTCCCCCCCATACCACCACTCCCCAATAAGAGAGAAGAGTCCATTCCATATCTAGATCAACCCTGCACTCAAACCCTTTTACCTCCTTTCCATATGAAATCAGTAAATGCCTGCACGATGCAGACAGGACTCATATGATCTGTACACATTTAAAGCCGAAAAACCTCCTGCTTTTCTCTCTTCTGCAACACCTGCAGACAGAGTCTCAGTGTGGCACAGGACACCTTTCCTGTTACTTCTTTAAATCTGCCAGGAAACAGGCTAGGACTGTAAATCAGATCGCGATTTTCCAATGCTGTGCGTTCACGAGGCCCTGAGACTTTGAACTCTTTCACAGGAAGGGTTATATATTAGGGGATGGCGAGCTGCGTAAAGGGACAGGTACACAGGAGCTTCCCAAAGTTAGCCTGAAATTAAATACCTGTAGGGAACAGTGCAAAGAAACAGCCGCAGGGGGGTCAAATGATATGGCATGGGATTAAAAGAGGTGCAAGAGAGAGAGCACGCCAAGGAGGGTGGTCTTTGAAGGAATTTACCCGTGTAATTTGGCTGTCTGAAAAATCACCCTCCCTCAGAACAGCTAAAGCTAGGTGTATTTACTTTCGGGATATGCAGTCACATTCAGTTCGACCAGAGATAGTATGCTTAGTTTAGTAACGCGTTATGTGCATATCTGGTTTTTTTCGCATGTACTAGAAAGTCTGCGAGGTATGTGCGTACCCTCCGAGGCGCATGTGATCAATGCTCATCCCTAATTTATTTTTAGCCATACAAGGAGAGGCGTTCGAGGGCCCATTTTGGGTAAGATTAAAAAAAAAAAAAAAAAAAAAAGCATGTTGGTTGCATTTTCAAGTCTACGCATGTTATTTTCTTGCAAAATCCACCCGAAAACAAAGTGGCTGCAGACGTCCTACATGTGTGTCATATTCATGCATGGAACAAGCAAAGGGAGGGGGAGAATTATTGGAAGGGGCATGTAAAACACTGGTTATCTTAAAAGGAAAAAAAAAAAAATCCACCACTGCAGACTCAACCTTAATTATGGGGCTTCTGGGAGAGCAGGCCCTTCGTATGGTCCATATTATGTAACTTTTACCATGCAACCCTGATAATACAGAAAGAGCCAGGGCCAAGCAAAGGGATCTGGGTTTCATCTCTGGCTCAGATCTTCCGGTCCCCAGCTCAGCCAGAGCTGGCAATGCCGAGAAGGGGAGGGGAGCCCCAGTCGTTGCGCAATGGCGACCCCCAGTGGTCGCTTTAGAAGCCATGACTGCAGGCTTCCGGAAGGAGCCGCAGTGGGAGACACCCATCCTAGGAGAGAACCTGAAATGATAATTAAAATCATATTTGGGGGGGGGGGGGGGGGGGGGAAGAGATATAGAACAGGGGGAAAAAATCCCAGGGTAACAGCAAATGAAGACTCATGAGGTCGGGAACTCAGGACAGATTCCAACTGAGCAGCAGGAAACTGTCAGGCCATCATGGCCCCCGTTAATAAAAAAAAAAAAAAAAAAGACCACCAAGTACAGCATCATCCAACTGTGCTACAGCTCTGGAAAAGCAGTATGGAAACTGAAATAAATACAAATACATTCATTTTCCAGCTAAGTATTTGCATTTGCAGTGTACATTAACTGCAATGACCCCCCTCCCCCATGGTCTCTAACGCTAGCACAGACCTGATTGTGCCATATGGTGTGGGGGCTCCCATTTCACCACCTGCTGTGAGCCACCGTGTACTGCCGCTTCCACTAAAACGCCACGGCGTTCTCAAGTTCTGTCACCTGCTGTGGGCGATTACTGGCCTGGCCTGGCAGCATCCGCAGGGTGCAGCATTCCAGTATACTGTTGTTCGTAAACATGATAGTTACCAGTCTACAGTCTGGCAAGGAGGGAAAAAAACAACAAAACACAACTTGGCTGTACTGCCAAACTGAGGAAGCTTCCCAACAAAAAAAAAAAAAAATCAATCTGTCACTTCTCCAAGTTGCATGGAGTGGATAAACAGAGTCTAACCCGAAGCCACCTACCACCATCCGTAATCTGAAAGGGAAAAGCTTGAGCTTCAACTGCATTCAGAGAAGAATACAGAGGGGACAATCCTCTAAAGTATGCGGCATTGTCTCTCCACGGGTATACAATGGGTCAGCTCTGGCATGCCCAGTGGTGAAGGCTGGATAGAGAGGCGCACAGTCCCCTAGGGCCACCCTACAGCTCCATTTCCAAGGGAGGTCGAGCAAAGTCCACCCCGGCTTTGCCCCACTGCACGCAGAGACACCCTAGGGAAATCAATGGGGAAATCTGAACTACCCACTCCCTGCATGCATGGGAGGGTACGGCCAGGATTCTCTTAGCTTGTGCCCCTGGACGCGGAGCTATATGATCCAAGGCTATCACAAGTAGTGCGCTATCCCAGGTACCGAGGTGGGGGCACATTTAAGCTAGGCTAGAAATATAGACAAATAGTGAATGGGCAAAGCAAGGCGACCACTCTGGGCACCAAAAAGCCCTTTCAGCCAGTCTACGTCTTCAAGTACGCAAGCCCGAAAGGCACAAAGAATGCACAAAACAATTAGCAAACATTAAATTTAATGGGGGGAGGGAGGGGAAATCACACAAGAGAAGTGTATATGGTGAAGAAGAGGAAAAGAGGTTTGGGGTACAGACTCCAGTGGCAGAAACCGAGCGTTAAGATAACACGCGTAGGAGTGTGGAGTCTTCAGCAGGGAACATGCTGTGCTGAAATCATTTGAATAGAGAAGGAAAAAAAAAAAAAAAAGACAGGCAGGTGAATTCATGCAGGCTGTAATGATTTAGATCGTACGTGTGAGCTGTGGCACAGAGAAGCAGTGGGAGACACCTTCAGTGGAAGAGGAGTGAAACCTCAAGAGAACAGGAAGTGCCTTAACAGCAACCTAGGAGATGGGGGTCACTGATACCTTATTAGACACGTACCATGAATCAAAAGCATTAGCATATCACAGAGAGGCACCTCTGCCAACAGACGGACCAACAAAATCATGGCAACTGCTGAAGACGCCATACTCCTACGCGTGTTATCCTAACGCCCAGTAGCATACTTGAAGTCTGAGAACGATGCATCAATGATTAGTCTATTGGACTGAGGCCCACGAAGCCAAGGCTCCAAGTTAAAACCATATTAGGAGAAAGATTTCCAGGAGGAGGGACCTGTGTCACCTGTTGAAGTGGAACCTATGGTGTCCAGCGCACAAACTTAAAACCTATGTACTCTCGAATTGTGCCTGTGGAACCACTTGTGAACCAGAGTCAGAACTACAGCTAACTGGAGTTGTCTGCAGTTGTTTCAGGACTTGGCTAACATTCTTGGTCACCTCTGTCTTTGAGTGCTTTCACTCTGTGCTCTACACCACAACCGACCCCCCCCTGAGAGAAAAAAAAGCAGCTAACCCGGACGATACAAAGCCAGGAGGTAACACCATCAGCCAGTCCCTACAGAACACAGAAAACCATCTCGCATACAAGCAGACTGGGCCCACTTAGCAGCTGAAGTAAAGCACAAGATACCCCTCCCTTGGTTAAATGTCGAGGGGGGCGGGGGAGGTTTCCAACATATTTTATGGATAATCCTGGTTCTACTTTTGGCTTCGCTCTGCTGCCAGGTAAATATGGAAATCCACTCCTAATTACGTTCGCCTCTCTTGCCAAGGAATTCTGGAGTGTCTACTCTCATTGTTTCAACAGAAGTCAGAACTCAAATCCACTTCCTTCTTCCCCCTCTCCTAGCTTCATTTCATGTACTGTAGCTTTAAAAGAAAACTTGCGGGGAGGGGGTCACCATAGGGTTTGTCTCGCTCTCAGGTGGGGCTCTTCCACCCTTACCACCACCCGAAACGTGTTTCCAGCTGAGGGCCTGATTTATGAAGGACGTTCTCCCATTCTGGGTCCGTGGGAAACGGGGCCTCATTTACTCAGCATGAGTTTGAAACCCATCTTGATCTCCTTGTATAATCAACTTAATTCCAGTTAGGTATAATTTGGCATGTTTGCATTAGAAAATCTCTCTACAGGCTGAACAACGAATTCCTTGCAAGTAAAGGCTGTTCCTTTACAGCTGGAGTTATCTGAGATGCATTTTAATTGAAACGGTCTCTGCTAAAATCCTAGATGCAATCGGCCAAGTTTTATACATCTGTACAAGAGACTGGGGCAAGATCTGGGCCCGTTAATTCTTCCTGTAAAGTGTGCACCAGAAGCTCTCCCTATATACAGGGTATATTATATATAATTTCCCCCCACTTTGTTTATGCTATCCAGCTAGAATACAATTTGCGCCCCTTTTTCCCAGAATGCAATACACATTTTATTTTTAGATTCTGCTTTTTGGTGGATTACATTCAGGTGCTGTGGGTATTTCCCCGTCCCCACAGGGCTTACAATCTAATTTTGTACCTGAGGCAACGGAGGGGAAAGTGACTCGCTCAAGGTCACAAGGAGCTAGATTTTGCTTCCATTCCCCTTTTCTGCCTGAGATTCTCTTTGTTTGGGGTTTTTTTTTTTAATAAAAGGGAACAAGTGAATTAACATTCTTGAGGGGCTTGCGGCTGTTGCAATAACAGAAGGTTAAAGCCTCAGCAAAGGGATGGTATCCAAGAGTTTTGAACCTGCACAAATCTATTTCTGTGTACTGTTGTTGTGACCAAGGCACATTGGGTGGTTTATTCATTTATTCGACTTCTATACAGCAATCCCAGCCAACACAGGATCCACCCAACGCAGCTTACAATTTAGGACCATTAAGCCATCAGCCCGTGATAGATATATAGAATATATCATATATTGTTTCGCAAGTTATTCTAAGACTAGTAGTAAAAGCCCAGGCAAGAAGTGTGCAACTCAGAGGGACAGGGAGAATTCAACAAGAGAGAAAGGTGCAGAGTGCAGCGAGAGAAAGGGGCGGTGTTCAGCCTCCATATGCGTTATAGCAGAGAGTGGATTGGTCAAAAACAGTGAGGGGGTGGGGCAGAGCTGGAGCTCAATTTGCATACTTGTGATCTAGGCCCAGAGCAACTTTCCTCTTTATTGCAGTTCAAACTGCAGCAGGATGGGAAAAGCTGACCCTGCGACTCAACGGCAGCGCTCCACACTGCCGTGCGGAAAACCTAGGTTTGATTCCCCAGGCAGAGTCTTCTGCTCCCCAGGCTGGCCAGAGGGAGTCCCAGTCATCGTGCAACTGTGACACCTCGTGGCCAGACTTAGTGCCTGCAATTGCAGGGTACCAGAAGCAGCACTGGTGCATGACCCCTCGGAAAGGCAACCTGCCACAGGAACGACTTGGCCAACGAGAAGGGGAAAAACTCCCCTGGTAGTTGCTAACTGAGGTTCATGACATCTTATCCTTGCCTGGTTCTGACTGAGCTAGAAGCCTAAAGGAGCAGGAGGAAATAGTTATGCTCAAAAATAGGAAAAAAGTGTGAAGACCTGGATGAGAATACAGCTGCTAAGATTTAATTTCAACAATTTTTTATTGGCAAAAATAACATCCCGATGGACTTGGATTCGGAGTCCAGTACGGGGCACATCAACACAAATTATTTTCTTTGACAAGACCTACTATAGTAGGATTATGAACCTTTTCTCCCGAAACCCCCCCCTCCCTTTTGATTGTTCCCCTCCCTAACCCCTCTCCAAGAACCCAAACCCCATGGATCAGTGTCTTTGTGCAATGCGTTCAATCATTCAGTGTGAGACTCCTGGCACGTGGAGGCAGAGATTGTATGTAGCTATTCCAGGTCGATAAGAATTTCCTTCTCGGATGCGGGGAAGTCCGAGAAATCATTTTCTCCAATTGCAACATGTGATGGAGACTATTTCTCCATTGCCAAAAGCACGGTGAAGTCGCTACTGTCCAGTAGTGAAGAATAAGTCGTTTTCCCGACCAGACTCGCCTTTTTTTATGAAAAGGCGATGTCCAGGATCCTGAAGTGACGTGCTGGCAAAACAATCGAATAGAAGCAACAAAGGAGAAAGGGATTCAGGAGCTTCATGGCGGCAGCCAAGTAGATGACAATTCTATTCTAAAAATTGCGTAATTACAGGACAAGCCCAAAACAAATGGGAAAGGGACCCCCTTTCCGCATGGCATTTAATATGGCTTGCTGAATCAGAAATCCTGGAAACAAATCTAACCTGCGGAGAAACAAAGGCCCGGCATATTAATTTATATTGCATCTCTCGAAAATATATATTTGTAGATGAGCTGGATATCTGACCAAACCCCCAGCTGCTAAGATTTAATGCAAAGAAAGGACAGTGCATGATGGGCCAGTGAGGTACTGACAGCCAACGAACAGAAGAAATACTTGGGGGGGGAGGGGGGGAAGGCCATAGCCGATGGGATTTTTCTCCGTATCCAGAGCCAAGAAGGGACGGTGCAGGTCAGGTCCTATATCTGCAAGGACTCATTCCTGCAATTAAAAAAACAGGGATAATAAATATTTATTGCCTTGACTTACAACCTTAGACAAGTTGTAGCCCAAACAACTATTCGCCAAACTGCACGACAGTGGCAGAGCTGGTTAGGCTTCATGGCAGGCATAGCCTCGCCACAGATGACTCTTTCCTCTTTGACAGGATTAACGGCTAAGCCTTTGCACTATGGCTTCTGCACTATATCCAAAATACATTCAGTGGTACGGCCTCTCTTGTTAAACACTCACCCATTGTTCACCAGAGCTCCAGCAATAATTAACGCTGGCCCCCCCCAAAGGCAGGCGACAGGAAACAAATTAAATGGGAAGCCCTGAACCAGCAGAATGAACACTCCTCGCCTTTATACACACAGCTATTGTTTCAGTAGCATTATTTCATTTAATTTCAGTTATTTAGTTAATTAGTCATCCCCCTCTGAGAGGAATTCTATCTTTTGCTGATGCAGCCAAGATTGCAAGGCCGGGTACAAGGTCTTTTGGTAATTTCGATACCAATCTGACCACAGATTGTCAGGCAGGCCTAGGGGCATTGCATGGGCCCTGCTGAATGAGCCACAAACACAAGGATTTAGGGTCCCCTTAGAGGCAGAAAGCACTCTGCCTTCATCAAACAGATGGCGCTCCTGAGCTGATACAATAGGTAATCAGTATTCAGTTTGCTGTGCTCCACTGCTCCATGTGACTAGGGAGCTTGCATAAAGACCAAACTGTTCTATAAAACAAGATAACAAAAAAGATGAAAAAAAAATACAAACTAGTACAGGTGGTGATAGAACCCACCCATGAAGGGCTTGCAATCCAGTAGGGATAATAAAGATGAACAAAATATCTGGGAAGGGATGTCTGCGATGGCAGTCGCATGACCTATGGCTGGTAGCACACTTCTGCTGGGGGGGAAACGTGCAGGGTTATTACTATTCCAATACATTGGCATCAACGAAAGGCAAAGGAAGAGAAAGTGGCATACAGAGTCAGTGTAAATGAGGATTCAATTATTCTTAGACACCCTACAGTAACTGTTTCCATATAATAACCAAAACTATCACAGGTCAACAATTACATCTATTGGAAGTACACACTAAAGCAAAAGTACGCAATATAAAAAAAAAATACATATCAATGACATATCAAAAGTTTTAAAACAAAAAATAAAACTAAGTACAATATCAAAATAAATCAATCAAAATATACAAATCAACATATGGGAACACAGAAGGGCCAACAAACACCAAGCACCAAAGACAGACATACAAAGAATTTATCCATTACACTCAAACCCATCCATTTTAAAAACCCAGTACATCATCACATAACTGCAGTGAACTGAAGAGGATGAAGTCAGATAATTCCTGAAACAGTCCAGAATTTAAACTTGACGACCTTCAAGACAAACGTCCAATCTGAAATTTAGAAATCCACATGCAGCAGCAGTTAATAATCCATAAAACATAAACCCAGTGGTAAATTCCAAAGAGGAAATGAATAGCAGGTAAAACACTTCAAGCAGCCACCTAACTCAACCCAATAAAAATACCTGCTAAGCTTCTTCTGGGGAACTTGAGGAAATATCCAAGAAAATACAGAAGAGCTATGAAGATGACGCAATGGAAGCATGAAAATTGCACTATTTATACATTTACTGTGCCTGCAGTTTTCCTATAGCCACTTGTAACTCTTGACACTGGGTCAAGAGTTACATAGTCAGTCAAGGGGCCACAACTCAACTCATGGCGGCACAGAGTTAGCTTGCCTCGCAAACAAATGCAGCAATCAAGGTCCAAGATCAAACTGTGACTAATACTTCTATTTTCTCCATGCTGCCATATAAAGCAAGCTTCCAACCTTTAAACATACCTCACCAACTTTATAGTACATATGAAAAAAAAAATATATGCACATAACTCATTATTAAAAATACTTGCATATTACCTGTTTTTCGCATGTACTATATAAAAGGCATTGAGGTACACATGTATCACCTAAAATGGATGAAACGAATGCACATCTCTATAACATGCGGCATCGACAAACAAAAACAAGAACATAAAAATATATGACTCTGCAAAGTCACCATCGGCAAGCAGTAATGCTGTAGAACTCTTCAGCAGGCCACCACCAGAAATCCAACTTCCTGATATGGTGGAAATGGCCAGACTTAACTGATATCTATCGCAAAACAGTTTTGAAGTGTGAAAGTCTAACTATGCTCACCCTATCGAACAAGAACATAACACTGAGTCATCAATATTTTCTGCTTTGAGTTTTACCTATTGTAAAATGTATTTAAATATGTTTTGGGGGCTTTTTTCTAGGAAACATCTGGGTTCCCCCTCGGGTTAGCTATGAGGGTTGAAACACCTGTGCAGATGACAGATTTAAGGACTCCTGCAGCTGGTGGTTTTCTATTCTAAGCAGCTAAGCATCTTTGCCAAGAAAAACCATAAAGCTAAGGAAAGAGTTCTGTTGTGATGTGAACTACCTGAGAAATAAATATTTCCCTTGAAGAAAGAACTTTTCAGGGGTGAAGAAATCAGTTCTTTTTTACTTTAAAAACATCACCCAAAAAGCACATTAAATTTCCAGACAGCTGCTAATCACCTTGTGCAAATGCTTTAACCCATATCAGGAACCACTTGAGAACACTTTTCCAGCTCAATATTAAAAAAAAAAAAAAAAAAAAAGTGAAGAACAGCAGCAATAAAGTAAGAATTTGTGTTATAAGAAGTAGGTTTCAATCTTCAAGCCCTATGAAGAGAGATTTCAGGCCAGATTCAAGTTTCAAGCAAAAGATGTACCAAAAGTCAGCAAACCAATTTCAGAAACTTTTAAAACGGGGAAAAAATATTGCAAAAATAAATAAATAAAGGCAAGCAAAAACAATTTTTTTCCACCCCTCAAATAAAGTATTTTGGAGCTTTCTTCCTCTCCCCCTCCAATAATTAAGTTTAGCTCTTTCAAGCCAAAGCTCCCCAACACCAATCCACCATTCCTAGCCACCGAGGCTCTAGGACTCGCGTTCGCCGTCAGACCTCGTCTTCCTGTGCTTTGGCCTACTCAGCGGAATACAGCAAAGCCCTAACCACAGAAGGCAAGCCTGCGGCACGGAGGGGCCTCCCTTCTCCCGCCATTTAATATCGTGCGTGCAAACCTCCGGCCCCAGAAGCAGTAAACACAGAGACCCCCCCGCCCCTTGACACTACAAATGCCCATCCCTGGACGGGCCAGGCTGCTCAGAAACCCGCTGCCGAGGGAGGTTGTAGCGCGAGACCAGAGCAGGGTACACACATTGCACGTGGGCGGGAGGAAGGACGCCCCTAGCTTTCTCTCGCTTAAGCTCAACGAAGTCAGAGCCAGAAAACGAAAAATGGCTTTTTCTCAGCCGGGCAAGTAGTACCTGCTTATTTCCAAGTACACGGCAAGTTAATTACTGAATTAGGAGCTGGCATTTTTTATTTTTTTTTAATGAAGGATGGAGACCGACGGGCCTTTGAAGTAAGATCCAAACAAGTTTAAAAAAAAACCCTAAACTAAACCACAGAATGGTTATTTGTACCCTTGGCAATCGAACCAAAGAAACTGTCTCTGAATCTAAGGAGTGAGCCAGATTCACAGACTCGAGCAGGCCTGCCAAGTCTCCTTCCTTAGGAGGGAAGAGGATTCCTCATTTCAGACAAAAAAAAAACAAACCCGTTACCCCGCTTTCTGCACAGGGAACCTTTTCTTTTGTTTATCACATTTCGGTGACGACGTTCCTGCAAGTCCCCGCTCATTGCCCGAGGGTAGGCAGGAAGGATTCCTACCCTGGGCGCCACGCCAGGAGTTTGGGTGGACGGGGAGGGGGGGTTACCCCATCCCGGGACCTCTCACCGTTTTGGGCAGCCACTGCCCTAGCCAGAGGCTCGCCAGCTCGAGCCATGCCTCGCCGTGGGACCTCCCTCACCTTCCGGTTTCCGGTCATTGCGCCTCTCTCCTCACTGTACATGTTTTGGCACCGGAAGTGTTAAGTATGAAACTCCGAAGTGAACCTGGATGACCTGTTAGTTCCAGCCGCTTCTGGTGTGGCCTTCACGGTCCCACCGTTTCCAACACGCCGAGTCTAACTCCAGCTTTGGTCCCTTTCTCGTACCTATCTCAGCGCATTCAGTGTGGCCCGGGTTTAGGCTTTGCTGAGTAGAAAGTGAAATGGAGCAGACAAGAGTTAGAAGTTATGGTAAAGAAGCAATGGTAGCACATGCTTTAAATAGGATTCCTTCCAACTGGAAACTGCCACAAGTTCTTATAAAGAACCGTGATGCTTCGTTATAGATACAATTATTTTATTGACTCACAGTGCTAGTAAAAATTTGGGAAGGTTGAGGCTTCCAGTGCAATACATAATTTGCTTGCAGGGCTGACCTCAGGAGGGTGCAGGGGCCAGGCTGAATCCAACTACAATAGGCCCTGGAATGCTGCAAATTACAGTGTTGGGGGATGGGGCTAGCATAGGCATGCAGGTCTGCCCAAAGTACAGGGCCCAAGGCGGTCACCTCTATGCACCCCTGTCCCCACCACCCCCAAGGACGGCCCTGGTGCCTCGACAGTACCTTCCAGATACGTTTCTACAGCCATTGCAGAAAATGAGTTGGGCCTTGTTAAAAGGTCTTTGTTTTCATGTACAGTACTAAAGATTGTTCTAAGACCCTTCAGTGTGTCTTCTAGACAAGATTAAAGCAGCAGAAAAGTACTTTAGTACATCCCAGAAATTTTGTACTGCTGGCTCTCGTTTATTCTTTTTTGCCTCCCTTCAGCCTTCTCTACCCCCTACACCAGCTTCTTTGCCCAAACGGGTGAATGGTAGCTTTCCTTCCTGGAATTCTTTGTAGGATAATTTTAAACAATTCAAGTAGCTTTCTTCATCCTGAAAAAAAAGGAACATACTAGGAGAACCAGTCTTTATCTAAACACTACAGGATAAGCCTTCATTTGCAGCTATTTTATAAGGTGGAGCTACTTTAATTAGCCCCACCTTAGCCGGCCACTGGTTTGCAATTCCACCCTAAATCTGATGCATGTGTAGCCTAGGTCCAGGCCATGGGCGTCGCTGTTATGGAGTGGCTGAGACTCAGTCCCGCGCCCCACCAATAGATGGACAGCAGGACGCCTGGGAATCAAACGCCGGTCCCCCAGCACTGCGGCAAGCAGCAGAAGTACTGAGCCACCAGGCTGCGCCCAAGTGCAACATACTTTAAGAGGATCTTATCACTTAAAAATTTAGCTGCCCCACTTACGTCAAGCAAGCTAAGCAGCAGGGTAGAAACAGTTAAGCATTAGCAGTACCCTCTTCCACCCCAGGATCCCCTCAGAAAGTGCATCCCCCACCCTATGCATACTTTCTCCCCTTCTGGAAAGTCACTAGAATCTTATTCTTATTGAGAACATTGTTTACGTTTATTGAGAACATTGTTTACGTTACGTTATGCTTTACACACTCTGTTAATTGTAAACCGGGTTGATGTGATGCATGTCATGAAACTCGGTATAACAAAAACAATAAATAAATAAATAAATCTATCTATTGATGGAGTCTCTTCATTTGTGATACAAATAACTTACTACTGAGAGGATGGGAGCTGCAAGGACTCACCTAAAGAGAAGTTTTATTGTGTCAGCTATTGTACTTTCACTCCCAAAGATGTGGGAGGGGGGAAGTAGTGGGGGCTGCAGGACGAGATGAGGCTGCACACAGGAGACAACTTCAAAGCCAGGGCCCACTTGACTTGGTCTGTGTTTCTCTGCTCCCCCACCTCCCTCTCCCAAAAGAAAGCCAGCTACGGCAATCTTAAGTGCTAACAAAGGGCTGCACTAGCCCGCAGGAGCTAGGCGACTTGGTACAAGAAATGGAAAAGGTAAGTAGGGGTGCGGTCAGCAGAGACAGCTGGTAAATAGAGCGGCTGTCTGCGCCAGGGCGCCCGGCTAAAGCTGCTAAAATCCCAATTCCAGAGGCTGCCCGGAGAGGTACAGCCAAGCCAGGCGTCTCACCATAAATCTCGCTGTCAGGCAGCTGAAGCTGCACCATTCATTTCTCCTAGCCAGGGAACAAAATAATAATTAAGTTTTTAAAGCATAAATTCTGCCCTAGCAGAGTATAGAATTTGGGTGGAGGGAGAGTGAGGGCTTGGAGCTAGGGTGCCTGACACTCGTAATAAGTTAATGTTTAAAAGCTGCCACTCTGCCAACATTGGGGAAAAAAAAATAAAGCGTGCACTGGCAAGTTCTCTTAGGAAATTTATAGGCGATTTCAAATTTATCCTCTTTCAGTAAAGCCTACTGCTAGGACTGAGACGCATCCACTAACAGCAATTCCTAAACACTCTGCATTTGCTAGATCCCTGTCACTCTGGCTTCAAACGAGGTCACAATAGGCAGGATGGCTCTAGCAACACTGAAGGATAAGCTAATATTGCAATAGCGGAATATTATTATGAATAATGTCCAACGTTAAGGCTGGAGCTGTGGCTTCAGACTGCCACCGAGCACACCTGAAATGAGTTTTTATAGTTTAAGGTAGACCCTCCTAAACAAAAAAAGGTGCCCATCACAAATATAGAAAAAAAAAGCATCAGGCTTGCAATAGAAAGGGGGTGCTCCAAGGCAGGACTGAGGTGCCTTAGGCAGAGCTGTGGGTGAGTGCATGAGTGGGCCCTAGGGCAGAACGGAGGAGAATTAGACAGAGCTGAAATGAGGGGGGAGGGGCACTGCAGGATCAGTTTTCCTGTTTCCTCTGCCCTGCTCCCTCTCCCCCCCCCAATTTTACAGGATGCACAATGCAAAAAAAAAAAAAAAAGATATCCAATCCAAATCTTTTAAGACAGTTTAAAGTTCCACTCAAGCCTCTTTCTCACTATCCACCTCCAGGTTCCTACTATGCAAGATCAATGGCAGGGGGGAAAATTACTTATGCTCAGATTAAAGAATCTGGTAGGCTGTAGCTGTGTATGTGTAATTCACACTGTCAGGAAAGAAACAGCAGGAGTACATCAAGATCTATGAAGCTGTCAATGTGGCTCATTGGGGGGGGAGAGGAGGTGCAGATTCTGGGGCTGTGTACATTCAGGTCTGGGTGTTACACTGGCTCAGGATAATGTGCTTACCTGGGTTTTCAAAAGGTCCTTAATTACCATCTCCAACTCGTGAAACCCCCACCTGACCATGTAATCTGTAATTCTTATCCTCACTTCCTGGGTGCCACTTATACAGCACATTAAAATTTAACACACAATACATAGCTTAAGTTGTTTTAGTTCTATGATGTTTGCATTATTCTAAGATGTATTTATTTATTTATTAGCTTTTATATACCGACATTCATGTACACATATATCGATTTACAATTAGGGGCAAATATGTATGTTGCTTTGGGCTATTTATTATATTCTGGAAAGCAATTCATAAATATTTTTAAATAAAATAAGATATGTAACAGGTCATAGTGAGCCACAGGGATGTGCAGAGGGACCGCATACATTACATTCGGTATTCGTCAGGGGACAGATACGTTGCATTCGGCAAGGGGGCCCCCACTCCATTCCAGTCTTATTCGTTTCCTGGCTAAAATTTAATTAACCACAACCCCCCACCCTCCTGACCCCAAGACTTGCCAAAACTCGCTGGTGGTCCAGCGGGGGGTTGGGAGCAATCTACTGCACTCACGCCATCGGCTGCCAGTATTCAAAATGGCGCCAATAGCCTTTGCCCTTACTATGTCACAGGGGCTACCGGTGCCATTGGTCGGCCCCTGTCACATGGTAGGAGCACATAATGCACCTTAGGCATGGACTTGACCCTCAAAGTCATGAGAAAACAGAATTACAATGCAATAAACTTTCTATATCAAATCAGCACTAACTGCCAGCACTCAAACAGCAACAACCCTACCTATGAAAGTTAACACTGCAAATATTACATCAGGTCTAAAACAGCAATACACCCCCTATTAGGAAAACAGAACAAGCCAAGCTGCTAGAGCAGTGGTTCCCAACTCTGTCCTGGAGACTCCCCAGCCGGTCGTGTTTTCAGGATATCCACAATGAATATGCATGTTTTGATAAAGATAGGCCCTCAATTACAAAATAGAGAGACCATATAGTATAAATAGAAATATAGAGAAAAACTGAACGAAACCACAAGCCAAATTCTATATGCCCTGAAATAATGGGAAAACAAACCTTTCCTCAACAAAAAGAATAATTTAAAACTAATGACTAGAACAAAATTCAATAATTTAAAAACTCAAATAAAAATTTTCTAACACCAATAAAATATTCAAAATAGACATCAAACACCCAACAATTAAAACTAATGAGGATTTTTAAAATATCCCCCATTATCCATATCTGGGAACCTTTGATTTCCAGATGCCCTGAAGTTGTCCTGGATTAGCAGACAGAGGAAGTGGGGTTGTTGCACGCACACACATGCTCCCCCCCCCCCTCGAAGCCCCCACAGCCAAGAGAATGACTTCCAGCATCAGGATGGACACGGAGTGCTCTTCCTCCTCCGACGAAGGCCCCGCTAGTCATGCTACTGATTCCAGTGGGGCCACGCTGCCTTTCTGCTTACTAAGGCCTCAACGAACAAGCTGCCAATTTTGGCGGGGCCACGCTTCTTTTTCTCTGAGGCCCCAGCGCCTGCACTGCTCTTGGTGGCACGTGGCAGTGCTGTGGCGCCCATGGCCGTGGCCCTATTGGCTATAAGCGCACTACAGCTCTGGAAGGGAAGCCTTTACACGGGATAGCTTTCCAGGATTCATGTAATGGAAATTCGGGTACAGGATCAGATGGAAGCTTGACGGAGAGGACCACGCAGAACGTGGGAGACAAGAATGCCAGACACACCAGGCAACCTCTGGAGACCCAGAGCTGAAAGCCAGTTCCTGGAAACAACGGGAGGTCTGTAATTTACCCACCAAGTGAAAACACTGCGGGTCCATCTCACCGAGAGGCAAGGCACCACGCATGTCCAGCTCCCTGGGGGGGGACATGCAGCCTGCAGCGGGTCCATCTCGCTGAAGGACAGAGAATCCGATGATGTATCTGCATTCTGTTCCCTCTTGCTGCAGGGCAGATGCTCTCCTGAAATAAACGATTTCTCAGTATGCAAAGAGCGTCTGTGAAATTGTCATAAAGATGAATTTGTGGTAGTCAGAGGACATGGGATCCTGCTGTGAAGCAGTGTGTATGAATCCAGCCTTCTGCCACGCACATGCTGCACCTCCATCCATCTCTCTTCCACTCGGAAATATTTCAGTGCCCTTCACTCCGAAGCTAGAGGCTCCTACCAGCTGCCTCCCCCCACCCTGTTATAGATTTAACACAGCTTTCCCACCCGAACCAGCATCCACCAATTGCTCCCCCATCCAGCAGCTCCTTCACCCTCCACCACTCTCCCATACCTACACCCCCCCCCCCCCCCGACCCAATATCCATCAGCTTCTTTCAGTAGACAAAATGGGGCCCAACGTGGATCCGTTGAAAGCTTTAACACACACAAGGGCAGATGGATAGGCTTCAAGTCCTGCTCTGTCTGAAGAGTCGATTCAGTCGTAGAATCTGACTTTATGGACAGTAAAAATAAAAATTAGAAGCCGCACTACAGTTCAGCGCCTCCCATCCAATTCCTTTTCATGTTAATGGACCAGTTTACTTGGAGCCTATTCACATATGAATTCAGAAGCAGGCACCCGTTCAAACTTTAGGTTTTATATCTGAGCATATATATATTTTAATTAAGCTTCTTCGTTCTCTCCCCCCCCCCCCCCCCAACAAATAAAAACAAATTCACCTACCAGCAAAAACCCCAGTAGCATCAAACGACCTCTCACTTCAACACGTGGCCTCAGTCATTATCAACCCCCAACCCAAAGCCCTCACATTAGAGTGTGAACTTCCAAAAAAAAAAAAAAAAAAAAAAAATCGGTGGGTACTCAAAAATGGCATGAAACCTGCTGCAAACAATGCGCCCACCAGCCATCTTCAGCTGATGGCATTTTATAGAGAAGGAAAGAAATACAAAGGGTAGAGGTAGCCCCCTCTCCACCCCACATTCACCTGACCGAGGCAAGCATGAACCGCTCAGATCCCACCAGCATCACCAGTGCGGGTTAGGAGACTGGGACAAGGCACCTAACTAAGTCAGCCCAATCTCGCTTTTAAAGTCTACCATCCCCGGGCCATTTGGTTCTTCTTGACCTGCCAAGCGAATTGCTGTGGTCAACACTCAGGAACAGAATTAAATCTTGTGGCACAGAGTGAGTAGCAGCAGGAAACTTCCAGGGCCATTAGGCATGCATCTTTCTCAACAGGAAGGCTTGAGGCACAACAAAATTAAAAATCGCAAGAGCAAATTAATCCTACTGCCTGGCTACAGCTGCGGTGCTCATTACTTAAAAGCCAGCACTCCTGGCAGCTATGGAAACCCACAAGGAACGAGCCACCATTAACTCACCGCAGCCCTGATCGGATGATGGTGGCACAACACAAACCCCCTCTTCCGTCACCTTCCTTGGCTAGCTCTACATGTGCGATCCATGCAGTTTACTTCCTACAGGCAATCACTTGCCCAGTGGCACTGGAATGGGGAATCTTCATGCCTTGCCCATTTCCCACGCAGCTCTCATTCAGGAACCATCACAGTGCTGCAGTGCTTCGTGCCCTGGCCCACGTGCACAAAGCACTCCAGTCCTGAAGACCGCATTCGTGAGTTTTATCTGCGTTCTTCGGCACAGGAACCAGGTTAGTGCGCATATTTTGGTTACGCTGAATACCAGACCTATTATGCCATCAGAGCAACTGAAATGCAGACACAAGGTGAGCCATGTGAAAAAGAGGCAATTGCCCTGTCCTCTCTACCTCATTCTCAGGAGGAACTGGACGGGGAGCTGGATAAAGGAAGGGGAGGGACTGTTGATTGGAAACTGCCAGATGTAGACTGGAGAATCCCATCTGCAGAATCAATATAAAAGTAGAGAGATCGGGGATTGCCCTTCAAGAGGCGCTGCTCAAACAAATGGTGATGGAAATCATGAGGGGAGGGGAGGGCAGACGGCATCTCTAACGTCCAGGCAGGTGGCCACTTGAGCACCAGTGGTCAGACAGTGTATATGAGACAACGGACACAGCGGGGGTCACTCGAGCTCAAAATCCTTCAGTAAAATGGGAAGGAGCTGGCAGGAGGTAGGCGACATCAGAGAACAGCGAACCAAACCAAAAGGAGCTGCAATGGCAGCAAATCTTTATGCAAGTAAGAGAAAAGGGAACCAACAGGGTTCTCCAAAGAGGTAGCTGAAGAAAAAACAGCAAAAAAAAAAAAAGACCACCATTCAAAATGTACAAAAGATCAAGGAATTGCAGAGGGAAGAATGTCTAGTAAAGCTGAAAGAGACCAGGAAAGGCATCGGGCTAGCAGAAGGACAAATGGAAGAAAGGACTGGGAAAGAGTTAAAGCAATGTGAGAACATTTTTCAGATGTGTCAGAGAAAAGGAGGTAGGCCAGAGGTAAGAGTTGTCACCTTTCAATCCTACAAGGAGCAACTTGTGGAAAGAGACCTAGGAAAAAAAAAAAGCAGAAATGCCAAGTGTTTCAGATTGGAAGACCTCGGAGGACCAGCGCTGCGGGTCGGTGACGGGTGCCTTCGAGGGCCACCCCGTTTACAGGAGAGAGGGCGTTGAACCAGCAGAACTGAAAGCAGATAAAGCCGGACGAGATACAACCCGGGATGCTGGCAGGCCGATGCAATCATCCGGGCGCTGGCTTTCAGCGCACATTTTTAATGGCCAGCTTTATTTATTTTATTTTAAACTCCCGCTGCAGTGAGCTAATGAAACGCTAAAGGCATAAGGAGTTTAAAAAAAAAAAATCTAACTTAGGAAGGGGAGGGGCGGAGCCGTCCCTGCACCTATGGTGTAATTGGTGACAGCCGCCACCGTGCCGGATAAATACCGATTTGCCCATCTATCTGGCAGCAGGAAGCAGTCAGTACTTATCCAGCTATCTGGCACGGGTCACCACTATTTAAGCGTATAAGTCTGTACTTATCTGCAGCCATTTTGAAACTCCCCCGCCTCTTTTTTTTTTTTTTTTTTAGTAGTTTTAAATGTCAGCGCCGTAGCGCTGGAAACTCGACTTCAGCTCTGACCTGGAGTGAAATTTCCAGCACTAAGAAAGGTGCACTGGCCCAGTGCAGTCTCTCTGCATCGGGGGTAATGCTTAATGCCCTCATTTGCGGGGGGTTTCCATGCGAGGGCACCAAGCGGTACGCCCGTTTTAGAAACGCGCGTTTTCTGCTGCATCGGCAGTAAGTTTTGCACACGGAAAATGAGCACTGAAGCGCAGGCAGGAAGGTGCCTTCGTCTGAACGCAACCTTTCTGCACTGGTCAGTAAGGGAGCTCAAAGGTGCTGGCAGGTCCGCCGAGGGACCCAAAGACGGCGACTGATCCTTGGAGAGGGGAGAGGCGCCGCAAGACTGGAGAAAGGCAGTTGTGGTCCCACTTCATAAAAAAAAGTGGTAGCAGGGAGGAAGCTGGAAACTACAGGCCAGTTAGCCTTACCTCGCTGGTGGGAAAAAGAATGAATGCAGAAAAGGTAGTGAACCATCTATAATCCAGGGTGTTGAGGATGCTGATGCTTTTCTGACTGTGTGACTAGAGAATTACTTGGATTTCTGCAAAGCTTTTGATACAGTCCCACAAAGGCAGCCTATGAGCAGTCTGGAGTTGGATCCCACGGGTGGTGGAATGGATGAGAAACTGGTTTACTGACAGACAACGGCTGGTAGCAGAAAATGCAGTTCACACTGGGGAGAGAAAGGAGATCAGTGGAGTGCCTCAGGGATCAGTTCTGTTCAGTATCTGTCAGTGATACTGCAGAGGAGTCAGAAGGGGGGAAAAAAAAAAAGGTGTGTTCTTTTGCGGATGGCACCAAGATCTGCCACAGAGTGGACATCCCTGAAAGAGTAGAGAGAAAGACGTGATCTAAGAAAGCTTGGCCGTGAAGACAGTGCCGAAAGGTGCAGGACCTTGTGTTTTGGAGTGCGGAAATTCAAAGTTGCGGGGGGAGGGGGGCGTTGAGAGAATGATGTGCATTGGCCACGAGAGACACCTTGGTGGCGATAGCGTCGGATGGTCTAACAGTGGCAAAGCAATGTGACAAGGCAGTGGCGAAGGCCAGAGGGATGCTGGGCTGCACAGGAGGCATAACCAGTGGGGAAAAAGGAGGCAATGATGCCCCTGTGCAGCAGGTCACTGGTGAGGCCTTATCTAGAGTCCTGGGTTCAATTCTGGAGGCCATATCTCAAAAAGGACAGAGATAGGATGGCAGCGGTCCAGAAAAGGGCAACCAAAGTGATGTGGGGTCTGCACTAAAAGGCATTCGAGATGAGACTTGAGGGCCTAAATATGCATGCCCTAAAGGCAAGGAGAGAGAGGGCTAGCATAACTCCTGAACAAGAAACAAACCTTTTCCAATGGAAAGGAAGCTGTATGTTACAGCACCAAATGATACAACATAGTGCATCATACAAGAAATATAACATAAGTTACACATCATAAAAAAAAAAGTAATAAAAACATAACTCACCAAGGCAAAACTCTGCCCACCCACCAGGGAAGCCAAGCAGTAATATAAAAGCCCACCCATAATCTCCTAATAACTAAGACTCCATCTCTAAAGCTAACAAGAACCTCTAAATCTCCTTGGTCCTCCAGCTGCTCCCCAAGGTGTTCCCAAAGGGGCAACCCTGTTAGGTTGCGGAACTTTATATCATGACCCCTAGTTCTAAGGGGGTAGACTCAGGAACGTCAGAAACCGTTTTCACAGAGATGGTGATGGATGCCTGGAATTCCCTCCTAGAGTAGGTGGGAAGACAGGAGCAGCGGTTGCCACAACTCTTCTGCAGGGAGTTACTTGCACAGTGCCGTGGCAGTTGCAATCTTATAAAAGGCAAGGGTATAACCCGCAAGGAGCGGCATTTACGCCCCTAAAGACCTGGCTAAGCAGACTGAATGGACCATTTATTCATTTTATTGCCTTTATCAACTTTATTTAATGACTGTTTTTATAATATTAGCTTTAATTCTTGTATTAATGACTAATTGTTTTGAAGATATATCTGTTGTGCTCTGTTTATTGTTTTGATTAGGAAGTGTAATCTCGTGGTATGATTATGTTCAGTTGTTCATCGCCTAGGCCTGATGTGTTAGGCGATTCATAAATTTTAATAAATGTAAATTTTGGTCTTCACCTGCCATCATGTACAATGTTACCAAGACGAGATATGGGAAATGGACTAACCCTCGCCACGATAATCAATTTTTTTTGCACACATTGTTGCTTTGGCTCCCTCATAGGGGCAGCACAGATTGCCCTCAAGAAAAATGCAAGCGGAGGTAAAAACATTTCAAACTTCACTTCCCACATCCATTTTTTTTTTTTTTTAAAGAGATGTCAGGGATAAAGCTCTACAAAGTTTCTTCATCTGGAGAATTTTCACAGGTGCACAACACATACACATACAGCTTCTCAGTCATCAAAAGTAGCCATACACTGCTGCTTTCCTGAATGAAAACCAGCGCAAAAGAGTGAACTGCGATGTCCTCCGCTGTGAGATCTTTTGCTCCCTTTCTAGAGCGCTGCCAGGGTAGCCCATGTACCAAATGCCCTAAGAGAGGTCATTCTGCAACAAAGGCATTCATAAAGCTTCAAGAAAAAAAACAAACAGCAAGAAAAATACAATAAAAAAAAACAAACAAACATTTTTTTTAAACAAAATGTGGCCCTGTCCTTCTGAATGTCGGAGGATTGGCTGCTCATGCTTTAAATGAAGGAAAACACAAGCACCTCTTGCTGTCCTGTATTGAGTGAAGCTCTTTCCCATCTCTTCTCCCCCCCCCCAAAAAAAAAAAGATTTTGAGCCTGTCCAGTATAATAAAAACTAGGAGCAGGGACACCAAGTACAATCTGACTGGGAATTAGGCGGCAAGAGCGGGTTGTGGAGGTGAATAATCAAGAACAAATCATTTTTAGCTGTACAAGGGCTGATGAGCGGCTCCAGGCCTGGAGACCACACGGGTCATTAAAGCGCTTGACAGCCAATTTCCAGGCCCCTGCTGTGAAGTTCAAACAGAAAAGGAATTATAGCCCCTGATGCCTCCTAGTGCTTGTGCATCTATCCAGCCTATGCCAATACTGACAGAGCACCACATTTAAACACATACTCCTATACACTAGCACAACGTCACACCCATACCAGCAGTCTGACGCCCACAATCATGCACACCCCTCCCTACAGCTTCATACAAACCTTGAACTCATACACACACACCAATGGATACAGTTTTGCCTCCATGTGCATAGAGACAGAGAGGGAACTTTGCCAACACACATATGTAACCGCGCACGCGTGCACAGTCTCCCGTCGATGATAACGTATGAGTTTTCAGCAACTCCTTTTGATTAAGTTGATTACATTTTGCTTTGCACCCCTGCCCTTCCTGTTTTATTCTAACAGATACAATTCAGTACTGAATGTGTGTGTCCTTCGATGTGACAGAAGACCAATCCTTGACTTGCAGATAAGACGGGTGAAACCTGTAGTTAATAGCGCTATAGAGCTGGCTGCTCTTTAAATTTTTCCCTTACTCAGCTGTGTTCGCTTGGTTTCCAAGCTTTGGCCAGTCATGTGATAAAGTTGCCTCCCTGTGACCCTGTCCAAGGCCACATCCTCCCACCCGCTGAGGTCTCTTTCACAAATTCTGAAAAAGTTATGTTCGAGGATATCCTTGAATCTAAGGCATGGTCTTCCCTGGGATCTGAGCCCACTTTTCAGCTGGGAATTCTGGTGTCCTCAATCCTTCTAGCATGGCTTGGCCACCGAAGCTGAACCATTCCTTCCATGCTGGAAGTCTGGCACCTTTGAAGGACTCCTCTGTTGGAGATCCCGTCTTGCCATCTTATATTGCAGACAGATCGAGCACAGACGGTACTGCTGCAGCTGCCAGTTACCTGCAGAATAGCATCCAGGATTCACATCCTCACAGCAGGGAGGACAGCACCACTGCCTGATATAGTCTCACCCTTCTCTCATCCCACAGCTGAGAACGGTCTTCCAAAACAAAAAGGGAAGAGCTTGCCTTGGGAATGAGTTGTATAATCTCACACACAAAAACGCCTGATGTTCTAAAGCCTGCACTGAGGGGAATAAAACGGGACATTCTAGTTACTTCTTAGAGCAAATGTGCAACTCTCTAGGGCATGAGAGCTCAGAGAATATCGCTCTGCCTTGGGGTGCAGAGTAAGGCACAAGGTTAAACAGTGATTGTGGCTGAACGCTGGTCCACAGCAGCAGATGCTATGCCCGAATCAGAAGACAACACGGGAGGCCCGACAATGCCTTCTGCACACATGTGAAATTAAACACGGGCTGGAGAAAGTTCCAGACGAAGGAACGTCATACAAATTGTTTCTCCCTATCCCCCCCCCCCCAGTCCCTCTGCCTATATGTGAGACAGGAAGAGATTTCAGTTGTGTGGTGGGGTCCCGTCCCCCCCGGCGTTAGGGAGGGTGGTCTCTACAGTCATATGCTTCCTGACTGGCAAAACCAGATCCCACGAGAGCTGCCCCTTGACCCAGGTCAGCTCCGACAAGCTGATCCAGTTTTGGTTTGGCCCCCCCATCACCATCTGGGGTTTTGTAGCCACTGGCAAAGCCACAATTAACTTGTGTACTCATAGGCAGTGGGGGGAGGAAGGTTGTATCCCTGCTCCTTTCCTCCCCCCAGATCACCTCCGTCCCACTCCTCCCCCTCTCAGGACGGTGCTGGCCCCGCATCAGGAACTTAAGAAAACTCAGCACAGGGTGTCCTGTGGCCACTGGCAGGCCCCGAGGCACCTCACCCTTTCCTCCTGCATGGGCACCACAGGACCCAAACAGCTGCAGGATGCCCCCGCTGCATTTTCTAAATTTGCAGTTGCTGCGGCTGCAGGGCCAGCAGCGCTGGAGAGGACAAGTGGCGCTGTGACGGCAGGCCCAATCAGAGGCAAGGCGGCAGCATTGACATTCCAACACCTATAAAAAAAAAAATAAAAATCTGCCCCACATTTCCAGGACCTTAAGTGGTGCCTGGCCACCACCTTTTCCTACGGAGGTTAGCACTACCATTCCATAGCTACAAGGGGACAAAATTAGAAGTGGATGCACCAGGAGGGTTGACTTGATCAGGTACCCATCACGTTATGGCAGGATACCGCGAGAGGTACGACCTAGCCTGAACCAAATCAGGAAGCAGTCTTTACTCCCTGCTTCACCAGCAAGGGATGGTTGCAGCTCCAGGATTTTGCAAGGCAACGGAAGACAAGGTTGACTGATGGGACAGCCCTCTCTGCAGCCTTATTAACACCGTGTAAGATGAACTGCTGCTTTCGACACCCAAGGGAGCACTCGTCTCGCCACTCCCCAAGCTGTTGACTTTGCTGAAGTCAATAACTCGTTAAATTGCCCAACCATCCGTCCTGCTGAGTGACCATGGGCACAGCCCCTTGAAGGGAGAGCAGATTTGGTACCTCTAAACCATCCAGCCCTGGCTGCCCCGCACCAGTAGGCACCAAACAGCAAAACATTTTTCTATTCCTTTTCCTGGTTTGTTTTTTTTTTATTCCTGTCAAGCTAAAAAAAAAAAAAATGAAAACATAAAAAATAAACTGCAGTTTATTATGCTCGAGCCGTGGAAGGCAGGTCTCGGCACGCTGAGCTGAAATTGCTCATTCGTATGAATTTTGTAAACCTGTCTGCATCAATTTCACCTAAATGGTGACCGACTGCAAAAGGGCCGCAGCACTTGGAGCCTTCTGTAATTTCCCTGCAGGGTTGCAGCAAAGGACATGGTTATTTAGCTATTTCATGCATTAATTTCACCTCTGCAGTGCAGTTTCTTCACTCAGATTTTATTTTTCTTTCTGGCCATTTCACTTTCGTTTGGTTTAGCTTTTCAGCATGCACATTTAAGTGTTTGAGATGCAAGACGGGTGTAGCGCCAAGGACACAGCTGGCGAGAAGTCCAACTGCATGACCCCCTTGCAGAGGATGGGAGGAGCAGGAGGAAGACTGGGAGAATCCCATGAGCAGTGAGAGTTTTGAGGGGAAGGGGGGAAGGATGCTAACCGAACCCTTCCCTTTTCCTGAGCACAAAGCGGAGACATTTCTTTCCAAGAAACGTCAAATCTGATTATCCTCCCTGGTTCGGTCCCCGAGTTGGGTCGTCCGTTCCCTGGATTGGCTGGGGATGCTGCAAAGACAGCGTACACAAGCCCTGGGGAGGACGAAAAAGTTAGGTGTCACCCTGAGTGATGACCACATGGGCCGGATTTAAGGGCCCATGAGCAGAAGGATCGAGAAGGAGATCCGGTGCATGGTCCCCAGTCCAGTACCATTGCTGAAAATCCTCTTATCGAGATATGGCCGACAGGTTAACTATTCTTACCAGTATAAAAAAGGTGCCAAAGTCTTTAAAAACACAATCCCATCATCCTTGCAAGAGGTTTACAGCAGAGTTATTATTTTTTTTATACTACTAATTTCTAAGTTAATCCTGCATTCACCTACCCTCTGAGACTGACTTTTGGAACAGCATCTGTTTGATTTATTTTAAACCATCTTTTTTCATATCTTTAAATTTAGGACCGCGATAGTGGAAACTTGGCTTGTAATTTTACTGTGGGAATTTCATGCCTGAACCAGCACCACCACTGTTCCACGTCCGAAAGCACCTTCCCGCGGGAACAGGGGCAGCTCATTTCCCACCACTGTGCAACTGCTGGAATCAGTTACAGGCCCCATTCCAAGAAATATTAAAGAGGGAAGCCTGAAAAGCATCTGCTATAAACTAATCAGACACACAGCTTCCTATGGTAAGTTATTACAAGGCTCGTTTATAATAATACTCGCTACAAAAAACAATCACAAAGCCACAGCAGTTGATGCCCAGATGTCGGCAAGAGTATGAATAACCGAATGTTGTCCCTGCTAGGCAAGCACCCCACATGGCTCCTGGTTCTCCCCGTGCCACCTCTTTGTTCCAGTAATTCATTGGCCCCACATGGTTTGACCTGATTCTCATATATTTGTAATAAATTGGACCATCCTAAGTCGTCAAGGTCAAAAAGACAACCCCCATTTTCTACAACATTCATGCCTAATTTCGAAGCATGAAGCCCCTGAGTAGACTGATGCAAGAAGATTGGTTCTCCATCCTCTTGAGTCTGTAGTGAACTGCATCCTCTGGCCCCTACTGAGGGTTCCTGCCTCAGTCTAGATCCAAATTTAGCCACCCACCAAAACTGAAGAATCTCCAACCTCCCGCTTTAGGTTCAGCTGAAATTGTAGATGTAATCTAGGAACGGGCTATTTGCATGCAAGTCGTTATAGGGTTCTCATAGTAAACCTTGGGCACAAACCCATCCCCACGCTAGCCACCATGAGCTCCAGGACCTCTAAACAAAGACCAGCAGATACTTCCTGCATGGAGGAAACTTGTCCTAAATCTCACTCCTAAATGCAACAAATTGTGTGAGGGATGCTGAAATGGGGGGGGGGGGGGGGAACGACGACCTTACTTTATAATCTTGAAACAAGGAAATCACCTTCTTGTAGACCCCACAGCACTCCAGAAGCATCTGTCCCTTTATAAGACAAGACGTCATCCAGGCCCCAAGGCATGCAGGCCCTGCAAACTGATTTCAAGATAGTAGCCAAGGGAAGCATATCCACAGGATAGCCTTCCCTCACCACCAGCAGAACCGACAGCATGACTGGACTTCACAACCATGCGAAGGCCAGGGCACCAAGGTAGCACTCTTAGTAGAGAATGGGTGGAAGAGGAGAAGAGATTAGGTGGAGCTCAGGAGCACAGAAGAGACCCTTCACATGAACTGTAGCAGTCTTCCCTTGCCTGAGACAAGCTGAAGACTGGGAAGGAATAAAGAGACAGGAGGAGAGAATGTGCTGAAAGACCCATTGTAAATCTGTGTGTGTGTGTGTATATATATATATTTATATATTTATTTAATAACTTGAAAATGTATAACTTTAAAAAAAAATAAAGGGTACTGTAGATATTTTTTAATAAAAAGTTAAAGGAAAAATAATCTCTAGCAAATCAATTGTAATAAACTGCTCTCCAGAGTGAGCATGGGAGGCTGCCCAGGAGTCTGCTGTCTCCCTTCTCACGGGTCTGGGGGCGTCCATTTCAAACTTAATTTAAACCCTTTCTATTTAACCTAATGTAGCACGGGAAATGCTGCATGTGGGCTGGAGGTTTTAGTATTAGTTTTACTGCTGAACCGTCGTCAAGAGGCTTTGCCACAAAAGGCAGGCGTTCACCAGTGCATTAAATGAAGCAGCTCTTGCTCGTTTTCTGTAACGTCCACTTCTTTCTCCCACTCCACTCCACCCGAAGCTAGGCAGGCGATTCCTGGTTGGGCTGTTCTTGACATATCATTAGCATTTATCTGTGCACCTAGGACATGCACTGCCAGTTTTGGAGTCCTGAGCTCAACTAAACCTTGCAGACAAGATTCAAGGCCTCTGTAACGTGGCCAAGCATCCCCGTTTCTAGTGGGTGGCAGCTAAGATTTCAGGCCAGGCCCCTGGCTGTTCTGATATCACCTCTCCCAAACACATTTTTGTCTCTGTAGTGCTAATTTCACATGGGAAGAGTCCATAAACCACCATGAAATAGAAGATAAATTAGGAAGAAGAAACTAGACCACTCTTCTTTCATAAACTCGGGCTTATTGGCAGTTCACCACCAAGCAGGAGTAGTATCTAAACTAACTTCCAGACCCATACAATGTTCATTTTGCAGCCTTGTATTCCGTACACTTGGAAGTGGGACTCGTATACATTCTTAAGGCTGCCAGATGCTTCAGCGTTATCCATGCAGCATGCACTCTTCTGGTCAAAAAGTGCCTTTCCCTTCTAAGCCCCAGCTTCACAGTCAATGCTTTGCTCTTCAGCATGAAGAGTTAGGTCAATATGTGCTAAACGTGTACATCCATCTACCCCCACCTTCTTCCCTAGGGAACTCAAAGCAGTTTATGACATTTCAATATAACGTACAATTCAAAAACTACAGCAGTAAAGTTTCACAAAGTACAATTCTAATATACAAGGGTCAATTTAAACTGTCTTGATGTTATATTGTTTCTTGTAAACCGATATATGATTGGTATCATGAATGTCTGTATAAAAAAAGCCATAAATAAATAAATATTTAATTCCCCCTTCATATAAAACGATTCAAAAATGACAAAAATATAAAAACCAGACTACCTCAAAAGCTGAAAATAATTTACAATCCCCCCCTCTCCCAGAAAAGGTCTGGAAACCACTTGACCTAACAAGATCTGTAGGCAACATTAGAAGTCCAGGGCAGGAGACATCATTGCTCTTGAAGGGGCTCCTAAAGAAGAATGCTCCATTAGGATTGCACCTTCGAAGGCGATCCACCACCAGCAGGACTCATTTCAAGCATTGATTGGAGGTGGGGGGGGGGTAGTCTAGGCAGTTGGGTCCTCTGGTGGTCTCAGACCAACTTTTTGATGCAGGGAAGGGCTCCGAACAGGGCAACAGATGTTAACATTGCCCTGCTCCTCTTGAAGTGGCCAGTTGGTGGTCTCTCCATTTCCAGCAGCAGCAGGCCTCACTTCAAGCCATCAGGTTCTGCGGGTCAACAGGAGTGATGAAGATCTCCACTTAAGATCTCCAGAAGAGCTTCTCAGCTAGCAATGAGCTGCGTGAGAGTAACAAATTGAGGGTACGCAGGAGATCCAGGATGCACTTGGGCTGGAGAAGGGCAGGTAAGAAGAGGAAGACCTGCTTACAATTTTGTATTGTATTTCATTTTTTGGAGCTTTCAAAAAAAAAAAAAAAAAAAAAAAGAGCCACAACCCAGCAAATCAGGTTTATAATACCACTGAAATCTGCTGCTAGTTACACTCCAGATCAATTTGAGTTCTGAATGTTATTAGCGCTGTGGACAGCATATGCACACATCGGTCTCTGGATTGGGTAGTTTCACATAATATAAAACCAGCCAACCCTGCTGGCAGATGGCACACCACCATGGCAGAACTAAGCAGACAGTTGTGGCTGTTCTAGAGGGTTACAAAGATGGATGTCAGGCTCCTGTCCCATAACAGCTGTGAATTATTACTCTTTAGATCAGGTGTGATGGAGCTGTCTCCCTGACTGACGGACACGCTGCTGGCTGAATTATGCTCTGGCCCTGTCAGATCTCTCTTTTTATTTAATGTAACAAATGACAGTAAGGGTGACAAAAGGATCCATCAAGCAAGCCTTCTTCTGTGTGACACACACAATATCCTTGAAGGATTGCAATACAGTTGGTAGATGCAACTCAACCATCCATCAACTCAACCTGTAAACAGATTTGGCAATAAGAGGTCATCACAGCAGGGCACAGGGGCACATGGCTCTCTGGTAACCTCCTAAGATGAAATGTTTCTCACGAGTTCCCTTATCTCACCTCACATGCCTATTATGAGAGAAAACCTAGAGAACACAGTATGAGTAGTTAGGCCCAGGCAACCCCAAGACACTTATCTTTTACATTTCCCACATGGTACATGACAATCCTCAAATAGTTTTTAATGCCTAAAGCATCAAGCATACAATATTCTCTAGGGTAAACAGATGGGCAGGGCAGCGCAAACAGGAGCTGAATGCCGTCACGCACTGTGCTGTGTCTAGCCACTGCTGCTCTAGGATAGCAGGGGTCAATAGTATTAATCTGAGAAAATGTCCCAGCAGTATCCCCAAGGAGAGTAGGAGCTTCTGAAATGGAAGAGCGGCAAGCACAGCCAACAAAGCAAATACATTATTTTAACAAAGAAAGCTAAAGCACATTCCAAGTCAAAATACTCACACAAGGACAAACAGAGGAGATCTTATCTCCTCCCATCACCCCCTTTAACATAATGCACCATAAATTACAGAGTATCCCTATAACATCATCACAGAAAGCGCCAGTGTACCTTTAACAACGGAAATCAGAGTCATTAGGGTCTCCATGGGTAACGCATTTTCTTCTATCCCTGGCAAATATTTATTGGATTTCTCTTTGGCCAGACAACCTCCCTTATCACCATGTGAGGCCCATTTGGCCTTATTAGTACAATCTTCCTCCGAGAAGAAGTCTGCAGCCCCTTCCTTAAAGATCAAAATAACGCAACCTAATCCAACAGCATTCACGTTAGCCAATTCATGTTCTTATTCTCACTTTTTACCAGGGAATGGAGGGGGAAGGGTGCTTAACAGAGTTAAGAAACAAAAGATTTCAAGTGGCCTGCTTCCCAATGTGAGTTATCCAAGGCATACTGAAAGCACAGCTTAGGAGCTCCCATGCTGAAAAAAAAAAAACCACGTTTGATGATTAATCTCAATACTTATTGACTTCTTTAATCTGGGATACGATGACCAAGACAGTCTTGGTTTTGTCCCATTGCATGCAGGGAGATGTAGTTTTATTTAATGATTTCTCTAACTAAAGCCGGACTACATCTCCCTGCATGCAACAGGGCCAAACCCAGGATTGGGCCAGCTCCCCTGCCCACCTTTGACATGGAGCTGTATGAACACCCGAGAAGATTGGGGGGGGGACGACACGCCAAGCGTTGCCAGCTGCTTGCCAGCACACGGTGCCTCTCTGGTTCAGCTCTGCCGGTGGATGGAGACAGAACTCCAGCCTAGCACTCGCCAGGTGCGGGCATCCCATGACAGGCCCCCCTCTCTACAAACACATCAATAAGATGTCTTAATTATTGTTTGGGGTTTTTCTTTTCCTCCACTGCTGTCTACAGCAGCACAGCCCTCTTATTAAGCCTGGGAGGATTTTTTTTTTTTGGTTAGCTTTCTAGCCAAGCAAGCTGTCCAAATATAGCACAGGCACCTGCAACAAGCAAGGAAATAACACGGTGCAATCTCGGCGCCGAGCATGCGGAGATACCTGGATCAGCTGCGTCGGAAGCAGCGGTCTTTCCCTCCCCCACCACAGCCACTTCTTTTCCTGTCCCTCTTTCGTGTTTTCCCCCTTCTCTATGCCTTCTGTTATCTGGTTCTCCAAAGCTATTTCTTCTTCAGAATAAACGTTAATAAACCTTTCACATCCTTGCCGTTCTTTTCCTCTGTCCCTTCCTACCCTCTTTTACTTTTTTTCTCCCACCCCAAAACCTTTTTCTTCAACTCCTTTAAAACTAAACACAACCGCACCCATCCCAGTGCTTTCCCAATGTGTCATACTTATTACCGTCCGGCTACTTATTTAACCTCCCTGGGAAGGGTGAGCAGCCGAGTCCACCACATCACCAGGCCGATGCACGAAGGCGCGTTCAGCCTGCTCGCGCTTCAATGCGCGTTTTCCGTGTGCAAAAATTTACTGCCGACGCAGCAAGGAGGGCTGGGTGCAGAAAACGTGTGCATCCAAAACGGAGGTACTGCCCTCGCACGGAAATCCCATGCAAATGAGAACATTAAGCATTGCACCCCCGCCCCCATGCAGAGAGACAGATTGCGGCCAGCGCGCGCCTTTCTTAGCGCTGGAAACTTAACCCCCGGGTTAGGAGGTGGAGTTAGTTTTCCAGCGTTGTATGAAAAAAAGAAAGTAAAAATGTTTTTTTTTAAAAATGGTTTTAAAAAGTCCGACACTGGGTAAATGGCAACAACCAGCACTATCATTTTCCCGGATATATGCTGATTTATCTATCTGCAGGCAGGAAATAAGCCGCCATAGACTGCTAAATCAGTACTCATAAGGCTATCTGGTACCAGTCGCTGCTACTTAGCTGGATAACTACCTGGCTAAAAAGCAGTGACCCACGGCAGATAGCCATACAAGTACTGATTTAGGCACCTATCTGGCGGCTATTGCCTGCTTGCAGATAGACGGATAAATCAGTATTTCTCTGGTTAAGCGGCGATGAAGGCTGCCACCACTTACCCGGATAGCCGGACAGGGATGCCTCCACCCCCTTTCCCTAGTAAACTCCTGATGTGTTAGCATCTCATTAGGTTACTGCATCAGGAGTTTTAAACAAAAAAAAAAAAAAAAACCTTGCCTTTAAAAATGGGCGCCGAAAACCAGCACTCATTTTATTGGTGCCAAGATTATTGTATGGGCCCGCCTGTTTGCAGAAATTCTACATGCAGATGCCTTGGACAGAGCTGTCCTGCAGCTTAGCAGAGAACAAAAACTAAAGCATTTTCTGCTGCAGCAGCCCTGCTTCGGAAGGCTTTTCCTTTGCTTTTCAAACTTCCAAAGCTTGTGAAGGCTTTTGAGGGCAGGCAATCATTGATGTAGGGATGTAAATTTAGTATGATCATTTCTTCTACTGCAGTGTTTGTTTATTACTGTATTGTTTTATTTTATGAACCTCATCTCTGCTGAACTAATTGGATTCAGGGAATAGAAAATGTTAAATAGGTAACTACCATTATCACTTACTGGAAGTGAGAACAGCAGGATCTGGAGTATTTTTAGCAAGTTTTGTCTCTTTCAACTACTAGGACAAGTAAGTTTGTGGGCTCGGGGAGGATTGTGCAGTCGATACTTTAGAACAGATTCCTGTAATCACACTGGCTTCTTCTTGTTTCACATTTAAGACGGCACAAGGCCGCTCTGACCAGACGAGGCTCTCTGTGAATCAATATTTTTTTTTTATATAAACCAACTGTCCCCACTGCCAATGAGAATTTTTACAAATGGAAGGAAAATAAGAGGCAAGTTAGAAGATACATTTCATTTTGAAAAATATAAGCCAAGGGCTCAGATTTTTTTTTTTTTTTAAACAAGCTTCTAAACTACAAGATATTGGCCTTCATTTGATTTTTTAATTTTTACTTCAGTTGTATGTTTTATTGTGCTACTCTGTTGTATTTTATTGTTTTATGTAACAAAAACTGTAATCCACTTAGAACAATGTTTTATTTAATTCGCAGAAAAGAATTTTAAATAAATAGCAAATGAAATTTCTTGATTTCTGTGCAAGTGTTATAAACCATGCTCCTAGTACCCAAGAAAAGTTGACCTGCTACAAGGACAAAAATTAGAGTCTGGGCAAGCAATAGGGTTTATTATTATTGCTCCAATAAATTGAAGTAAAGAATTTTGGCAAGAGGGCAGAGGTCTTCAGATAGGTAACCAGGGCTTGGGGGATCAATAGAGGACAGCACGTTTGCTTACCTGTAAACAGGATTGTCTGTAGACAGTAGAATTACGTATGGGTTAAACCAGAGCATGCAGCTTCCCTACCCTTCATACCAGAGACAGGTCATGAGAGAGAATACTCTCCTCACCAATGCCCACCGATGTGATCACATCACCCAGTCCTCAAACACCTACACTGGTTGCCCATCAACGCCCGGATCATATACAAAGCTCCTGGTTCAAAGAACATCTCCAATTCCGTACCCCTGACAGACCTATCCGATCACAACACTGTGCCACGCTACACACTCCCTCCCCTAAAATGACGAAGCTTAAGTCTACTAAAGAACGTGCCCTCTCCATTGCTGGTCCCACCCTTTGGAACAAGATGCCTCCCAGTCTCCACCAGGAGCCTTGCCCAAAAAGATTTAAACAGAACCTAAAGACCTGGCTCTTTAAGCTCACATATACCTAAACCACCTCAATGCACATCCCCCCCCTGTAATTTCCTTGTAAGTACCTCCCTCATACTCAGTTAATCTATACTATAACTTGTATCCTGTTGTTACATATTATGTGTTGTTTGTAAAGCTTCTTGCTGTATTAAGTTAACTGTAAACCGAGATGATGTTCTCACCGTATTTCGGTATATAAAAACGCTTAAATAAATAAAATACCTCTTGACACTATTCCTGAGTCTACCCCCTTTCTACAGCTTACTTTACATTGAAAACGCTTGGCTTCCTGTGAATTAACATCTTTCAGGTATTTCAATGTTTGTGCCACATCCCTCCCTGTCTCACCTCTCTTCTAGGGTGTACGGATTAAGTTTCTTCAGCCTCATCTCATAGGGCTTCCCGTACAAACTCTGCCCTTCTCTGGATCATCTCCAGCCTCTATATCCCGACACACAGCCTCCAGCAGTAAACAGTGCTCCAAGTGAAGCCTCATCAATGATCCGTAAAGCATAAGTTACCTCTTTTCTTGTAGAGCTGGTAATTTCTGCTCAACTCTTCCACTAACATGATCACAAGGAAAGTATTTATTTTTAATCATGTATGGATAGGTGGTTGCTGTGGCAGATTATTTCTTTGTAATAGTTTGTATTTTTATTGTAGATCTGTTTTTACCTGTAAGCTTAGAACTAGGGATTGCATGGCATATACATATTTTAATAAAAATAAATACAATGCAAGCACTCAGCATGGAACCCCACAAAACCACATTCCAAAACGCATCCAACCCCTTTGGGGCCTTAGCACGCTTCAGTGCTGATCACACCTCCAGAGTGGTGCGGTAATTGAACCACACCAAATCTAGCTTCTGGGCCAGCAGAAAGACACGACATAGGTGTCTGCCATATCATGAAGGCCCTTGGTCCTGGAGACGTTTGTGAACCAAGAGTTTAAGAGGCCGATGAAACTGGAACCCAAAGACATCATTCTTGGGTCCTTTTCTTTCCCTAACAGTGATAGTGTCTTTACCAGCTTATCCAAAAACCTGGATTAGCAAAGCTCCTTCGGAGGGGAGGTAGACTGCAGATAGCATCCCCATGGAATCCTCAACCCTGAGCATAGGGGAATACTAAGTCTTGACATCGATGATCAAGGTGGCTACTGAGGCAAAGACCTCTTCTAGTCTGGAGAGGAAATATCCAGGAAAAAACATTCTGCGGAAAGAGCCTACTTTCTTACCCTCCAATTCATGAAAGGACTCCCCTGGAGAAGGGGACTCCACCTCACCAGCACTGGCATGGAACTCAGATCTTCCTGCATAGCTGGACTGCTCTGTCTTGGGCTTCAAGAGTTCTAAATCTCCCTCTTCTGTCTTCAGGGTTTAAAGGAGGCCAAGAAATTCTTCACTAGCCCTGGTAACTGGGCTCCTACTTATTGGGGGAACCTCTGAGCCGGAGCTGGAGGAGAGACATCCTCATCAAAAACCTAGATCAGCTCATCTTCAGTCGGGGTGCCAGGAACACTGAATTGGAGCCCCCTACTGAAATGGCGACTGGCTTCAAGATGCATCAACTCCCGTTCATTAGCACAGCACTTCATAGATGGTGCCAATAGCTCCTTCTACACCATGAGGTCCACTGTGCAACTCTTGGGCTTACACTCCACAGTGCTCCTTTGCAACATAACTGATGGCGCTATGACCTGCCAAGTACATTGACTGCATCTTGAAATGTAAGCTGTGGGCTGATGATACAGATGGCATCTGGTCAGCCCCTAGTCCAGATGAAACAGATGGCACAATGCCATAGAAATCTTCCACTTCATGAATGAAGACAACACCTGTTCCAATGAGGCTATGTCACATCTCAGAGCCTTGCACCAATGGTGCCGTATTTCTCTTTGGTTCTGAGAGGGACATTTCTGAGATTATCTGTTTGAGGGGCTGCCAAGGTAGCAACAGAAAAATTGAGAAAGCAATGAGACAGAGGCAGAAGGCCCCCCAAAAATAGACAAATTTTAAAGGGAGAGACCTAGATAAATCCATGTGGTAGCCCAGACAAAGACTGAGGGACTCATGAGGCAGTGTGTATACTCAAACTCTAGAGCATGCTCAAAGTCTTTAGCAAGTTCCGAGAATTGTGTCCATGACTATACTATTGGATGATGTCACCCTCACAAAGAAAGGTTCTCACACTCAGCGCACAATTAAGCTTTGGAATTTGTTGCCAGAGGATGTGGTTAAAGCAGCTAATGTAGCTGGGTTTAAAAAAAAAAGTTTTTGATAAGCTCCTGGAGAAGTCCATAAACTGCTATTAATCAATAGGGAATAGCCACAGCTTGTGACCGGATTAGTAGCATAGGATCTATTTCATGTTTGAGTACTTGTCAGTACTTGTGATTAGGCATGTGCATTCATTGGGCTATTTGTTTCATTCATTTTGGCCACGTACACATCTCCCAATGGGAAGGTATGCACACATTCAGGTAGACGCTCACATACCATCTGTTTTGTGCATGTACATTCCGATCAGGAGAGACACAGGAGCCGAAATGAATGGCCAAAAAAAAAAAAACCCTACACAAATACATATTCCTACTCGTGACTTGGATTAGCCACTGTCGGAGATAGGATACTGGGCTTGATAGACCCTTGGTCTGACCCAGTATGACATATCTTACGTTCTTTTGGCTAATTCATGCCTGCTTATTGGCGAAATACAGGAGCATCAATGGAAGTGACACAAACCCTGAGAGAAGAGTAAGGACTGGATAAACTTGATCTTTCCTCAGCAGGCAAAGTGTCAGAACCTAAAGTCCTATTGCCTTCCTTGACTCTTGTAAGCAGTTCACCCTTAGGACAGAGGAAAGGAAAGAGAAAACAAAAAGGAGTAAGAGAAGTTGAGGTGTAGTTCCTCTTAATTGCCTACCTCCAGAGCAATCTTAGAGAGCAACATACTGGGCTAGGATAGTGCTCCTGCCTGGGCACCCACAGAAGGAAACTGCTGAAAATATGCTTGGCTGGCAAGGCGAAAAGGATTCAGATACAAGATGGCAGATCCCCTATTGGAACGTTACTTTGCAAATTCTTGTCTGACTTTAAATAAATGAATACATTTCCTGGGGATTCGTGAGCAAAATTCAATACATATTGATTATCTTAATCACTCCACCTAGTCCCAGTGCATGGCGATTAGAAGAACAGAAACCTTCAACTGCAGTGCCTGCCAGTTTACCCAAGATGCCGTCTGCTTTTCTACTTCCCACATCAAGGAGAGCAGCTTTTCCTATCAAGAAAGTAGAACTACAAGCCCCATAATGCTTTGAATTCAAATGTTGTTAATAGCCCAGGACTGCTGAAAAATCAGCCAGGTGCTCTTTGACTATATGACCCCCACCCACCCCAGTGGAAAGGTCAGCTGGCCAGGAGGGGCCCCGTCTCATGGCCCCCTTCCATTCTCTTCTGGACTACCCAACCGAAGTTCTATTGTTAACAGATTAATACGAAACTAAACACCTCGGTAGCAAACGTCATCAGGAACAAAAATTCATGACAAAAAAGGAGCAGTTATTTTTGGATGAAGGTTTTGACCGCTAAAAGAAACTACAAAACATACGTCAAACCTTTACTGATTAAAAGGGCCTCTCATTGATGGGCTGGGAACAGCGACAACTCCAGGGAACAGGAGTGGGAAGGGTTTCACAATGCGCATTAGAGACCGTGTAATGTAAAGAGAACATCAAGTACGTGCGGTAGGGTTTTCCAAATTCCCCTAGGAAAATCTATGCTGCAAAAAAAAAAAAAAAAAACACACACACCAGAAGCATTCACCAAATTTCCATAGAGGCCACCTCGATTATTCCCCGTTTGTGCAACTACCAGTACTTGCAATTCTAACCCAAAAGGAAAATAGTGCTGCTTGCCATGTTAATCTACCTATCCTGGTCACCTTACAGCCACAGTTGGGTTTTCAGATTATCCACGATGAATGCACAAGAGAAAATTTGCACGTACTGGATCTCCAATGTCTGCAAATTTATCTCATGCGTATTCACTGCGGATCTCTTGAAAACCCAGCTGGCTATATGATCACCAGGACAGGTGCTCAGTGGTGATGCAAAAGGAATGGGTAACGTAAAGGCAAGATAGGCCTGGTGGTCTTTAACCGCCCTCATACTCTATTATAAAGCAAGTTGTGATGATCAGATGGCTCGGAGGTTTAAAACCCCTGCCAGTTATCACATACACTGGCCACAGGATACCACCATCTCAGATAAGGGTTAGAAGTTAACAAAAAGTGTATTCATTTGCTTTGTAGGCACTTCCATACATAAGACCTAAAAGCCACTCTCCTCCCTCACCCACGCACAAAGCACAAGAGCTCGTTAATAGCACTCCGGAACAGTGAAGTGGGTATTCAGCATTTATGTGGACAATTTTTTTGTTTGTTTGTTTTTAAAAAGATGTCTCTGTCTGGCCTGTCTTGCCTACAGATACTCCACAGTCTAAACAGGGAAGGAGGTCATTGCAAATTACATCCAGCGTCCTCAGTGCCAAAATCTCCTTTCTACAGTCTGCGAGAGCTTAGTGGTACGTAACACGCACACATCTGCGGGGGGAGAAAGACCTTCGTTGTACTGCACACTCCCCACTCCTGCAGCCGGGCACAGAGAATAGTGCCTCAGCGTTTTATTCATCAGGAACAATGGAGGGGTTTCAGATCCAGCAGTGCTGGAACGTGCCAAAGAATTCAATTCAGCATTTCTAGAGTCGTAATCCTACCCACAGACCACATTGTTCTGGTCCTCTTGTATTCTTCCAAAGAGAAAATATTTCTTGGGGGAAAAACCACGATTTGTTAACTTCCAAGTGCAGAACACAAGCAAGGAATTCAACGCGATCCACACGCCCACCCCACTGGACCCTCTGGCACCTACTGGAAGGCCTCTGGCACGGCAAACCTTGCGTGAAACCCCCAACACGGCCCCCAAATTACACAAGAAAGCGCTTGCAGCTTAAATGAATTTCACCTTGCTTGAACTGTAGAGCAGCGCACTTCAGCACTGTACAGCACCGATTTTCTAGGTGAGGTGTAGTAAATTAAACGGGCTTCTGGCAATCGAAAAGCCATGCTGCATAAAAACAAGCGCAACGCTTTCTTTGACTGCACTCATTTCTCAGCTGGCCGATTAAAAGTTACTGTTGTGGGGCCAGACCAATGGCTTGGAGTGACAGGGGGGGTGGAGACAGACTCGGTGCAGACGCCGACAGCGAGGGAACCCGCCCGGGTGAGCAGCAGCAAAGTGATTGCTGCAGAGCCTCGAGGGAGTCCGGAGATGGGGGTTCGCCCAGGAGAGGAAACTGGGGGGACATTACCAAACGGACAGAGGGGAGTAATATCACCCGACGCTGATGGTGAGTCTTCTGCTGCAATACTTAGACCGGAGTCAGTGACCTTAGAGTCACTGTGGGACTTAATGGCGGGACAAGGGCAGGCTATGAAGAGACTGGAGAGGAAAATGGATTCCCTGAACTATAACATTCAACAAAAAATTCAGGAAGTGCAAATACAAACTACTGATACTACGGTAAAAGTTTCTGAGGCCGAAAAGAAGATTCAGTCACTCCAAGTAGTAAATGCAGCAGTTATTAGAGAGCAGATGGCCTGTTCTAGGCGTCTGGAAGTTCTAGAAAATAATATACGCCATCTTAATTTACGTATTCTGAACTTCCCCAAAATAGCTGGAGAAATTCCTTTCACTACTTTAAAGAGATTTTTTAAAGAAGGTCTGGGGTATACGGAACAAAATATGCCTTCAATAAATTTTTGCAGGTTTGTGAGTAACAGATCTTCTACTACAAGGCCTACTGCAACTCCAGCTATTCCACTGAATTTGAGCAGTTTTCTGGAGAACTCTGAGACTGATGTTTTGGAAAGAAATACATTGCTAGTGGCATTTATAAATGTGCAAGATCTAAATGGAGTAATGAAGAATTATTTTCGTAAATTTCCCCTATTATTCTATGGTCAGCCTATACGTATTTACCCAGATTTAGCACAGATTACACAAATTAGAAGGAGGGAATTCCTAACGCTAAGACAGGATGTTATTTCTTTAGAGTATTCCTTTACACTTCGTTATCCTAGTAAATGTATTTTGAGGAAAGGAGATGAATGTTTTATTTTCTTCCAGGTTGAACAACTCCGTCAATTTATAGATGCACGTAGACCCACCACTTCGTCCCCGGTTGATTAGCACAGAGCTGTAAAAAGTAAATGATCCAGTTTAGTCCTATGTTATTGCCATGATATTGGTTTTATTTCCTAAATTACTCCCTTTATAATTTCCCTTGCCCCCCCCCAACTGTTCATTTTGAATGCCACAAAAAGGAAAGATTAGATTTATATACAGGTATGATTATGTTTGATGATATCTAATGTTTAAGTTTTAAATTCCACATGAATGGAAACTGGATTTAATATAAGTTTATTGTAACTAGGAGTTACTCTGTTTCTCTTTTTTTTTCTCTTTAATCCAGAGTGAGATATAATCATATCAAAGTATTTTCTTTATGTAAGTTTAAAAATTGGATAAATAAAGTAAAAAAAAAAATCATTCAGTTACAGGCGATTATTCAGCATTTCTTGGGGATTAAGAAAGCTACTTTGTCCAATTTTCAGGCCTTAATCAGATCCTTGAATTTTGCGTGTTTGGTAATACTAATGGAGGGCTTTTCTCAGTTGACAGGGCTACGGCAGAGGTTCACAAGAAATTTCGCTATTCGCATTACTAGCTGTGTTCATACTGATCTCATTTGGCATGACTTTTTGCAGGATTTCAAATGGGATCACTACCTGGCAAAATGACCTTGTGTTGAGCCGTGACTTGGAGTTGTTTACAGTTGCAGCTCGGGGTGGGGGTTTATTGTCAAGGTTTTTGGTGTTCTGCTTCCTGGTCTCAAACTTGGAAAGACTCTGGTCTTATAAAGAAGACAACATTCTTAGAGATGTTCCCCATAGTTGTTGCTCTGGTTATTTAGGGGGAAAACAAACTGCAGACAAAGTGATTTTCTGGTGCGACTATCACAGGGTAGTTTAAGTAATTAATAAACAATTGGCAAAATACACATTAATAGTGGACTTGAGGGAATTTGTCTGTTGTATTCACTTGAACATGACTGTTTGGGCCAGGCAGGTTCCTGTTTATAATTGTATTGCCAATTCTGTCATATTTCCAGTTTCCTTAGTTCCAAGAGTTGGTGCCAGATGTGGATCCTTATTGTTTTCCAGTCCCCCATTGCCTATGGAAGTTCAGGACCCTGAAGCATCACTAGCTCCATTGACTTGGAAGTTCTATATTCAAGGTTACAGCAGGATGTGGGATTTTCTGACAGGAAAAAAAAAGGTTGGACTGAGGGTCTGGTGGCCGACAAGCTACTGTCTGCTTACATTATTTCAGTTCACCGCTCCGCAGTGTGTAAAGCGAGTGTTTCAGCTCACACGACTGGTTTTTCTTTCTTCATGAGGGCTCATGGCTGGAGATTTCCGGCAGGGAGATATTTGCCATCCGCCACATGTTGGCGGGATGGGCTAGGCATACAAGGACTACTCCTGACTAGCAGTGTCAGATCACTTAAACAGTGATACTTGCACTGTGGCAGGTACTGGTTGATAAGTGCCTTTCAGGGCATGACGTTGCTTTTGTAGTAGATTTTTATTGTGTATTGCATATTGGTGAACTGGTTCCAGCCTGAGGAAGGGACTAAAGACAGGATTGCAGGTAGAGCATGTACAATTTCAGGGCCAGCAGGTTATCCTGTTTATCCACTGTTCACAAACAGATCACCTCGGTCATCATTGGCTCTCAGTGCTACTAAAGGTCTCCTGACCTATCTGGTTAGCAACCTTCGTTGCTATTTGAAATGTCGCCTGCCCGGAGGAGTTCAGATTCTGGTACATTCCAGTGGTCCTCCCTTGACTAAATACCAGTTTATTGTGGTTTTGAAATAAAGCATTCTGTAGTTTGTTATGCTGTGGATGAGTACAGAACTTGGCACAGCCACCAGTGCTGCGGAGGCTGGCCTCCCCCCTTTCGTTATTCAGTGAATTGGGAGAGGGTCTTTCATTCCTGGGTTAGGAAGGATGATCATGATGAGTGAGTGGGCTTAACATTTTTTATTTTTTTTTCGCTTTTCAGATAGGCTTTTTGTTGGATCCGTCTGGATAGTTGGCCATTCCTACATTCATTGGGTGGCCAAGTGTGTTCGAGGGCACCCTATGGTTCGCATTTTTTATCTCGATTGTTAAGAAGTCCAGTCGTGCTGGAAGGGGAATCGTGGAATGTGCTGGGACCAGCCGCCACCACTGCTCTCTTCCGCGATTGGCTCTGCGGCTCCTCTCGAGATTCTGATCGTGCACTTGGGTGGCAACGATCTAGGTCAATGGACTCGCAGGAGATTGATCAAATGTAGCGCACAAGGACTTTTGTGTTGCTTTTGCTGAAATGTCAGCACCCGCTTTCCGAGGGGATTATTGCATCAGCCCATTTGACCTTCCAAACACTTGCACTGTGCAGATAAAGAGAGGAGGGGTGCGTGTTGGAGGCTGGTCCAAGGTGTCCTCATATTATCTCTCTCAGCCAAAAGGCCGAGGCGGCACTGTCCTCAGCTCATAGCTCAGACCCTGCCCTTGGATCTTGGCCGAAGAGACGGCGAGCAGCACTGCAGCAGCTCATCCAATCTAAAAGAAATCTTGAGGGAGAGGTAAGCTCAGTGCTGATTTTCTGCCAGGTCGCACCAGGTCACTAAGCTGGTGCCTTTTTGAATGGCAGGAAATGATTTCCTTTTTTTTTTTTTCTTCCCCACTGCAGTCGCAGTTGAAGGTGGAGCCATGACCTGGTTCTTTATTTTATTTATATATATATATATATATATATATATTTTATTTATTTTTTAATGATCACAGTGAATGACAGGGATGCTGACTCCATTAGGCAGTAGTAATGGAGGCCTGAAGAGAACACAACCGTACCCTTTAATTGGGGAAAGCTCCTCCCTCCCCCCCCCCCCAAAAAGGAGCCTGCTGTCTCCCCACGCGCCCTGAATCGTTCATTCACATGCAGAGGCAGAGGCAGTGAGTCAGTCACTGCCTGCGCAGAAAGCAAAACGCATCCCCCCCCCCCCCCCCAGGTGCTCCATTTATTCAACATTACCAGATGATGCGCCATGTACAGGAGATGGGTCCACTGAGCTGGAGAATTTTATGTTATTTTTAAACACCCATAAGACATTTGTTTGCAGCTTTTAATTTTTAAGCAAACAAGCATCATATTTAAAAAGGATAATTAAAGTCGCAAGCCTTCTCTCCTTCCACTGCTCCCCTCTCTTCGCCGCAGCGCACACATTCCCAGTGGCAAATAAACTTTAATTACGGAAGAAGGCAACAGGAGTTGATTAGCTGTTAACCGAGAGCTGGCGGGGGTTGCATTTGCAAGGCTTTCCGCTGGAATCTGAGCTCTCGTGTTCTCTCCAGGGCAAGCCCTGCCACAAACAATGTTCCCACTCGCCTCGGCACACTACAGCGGCGGCGAGCACAGGCAAAGTACGGTTTTCCCTTCAGCCGCATGACCTGCTGTTATCAGAACAGCAGTGGGGGGGGGGGATCAGGCGGGGTGCTGGCGGCAGTGGTGGGAAGGGAGCACACTGCCACCAGCAGGGGGCACTACAGGCAGACTCAAAAAAAAAGTGCTGGAAAAAGGACAAGGACAGGCTTTCATTTGGGTTTGAAATGAAATTTTTTTTTCGCACCGTCCGGCAAAAAAAAAAAAAAAAAAAGTAAAAAGTTCATGCAGTCCACTGCCTTAAATAGAGGCTTAATGAAATGGCCGCCAAACCTGTCTCAACTGCTTTTTGTACGTTGGCAACTGTATGGCAGAGTTGCTTGGAGACAGATTTCGGCAGTGGCAGAGGGTGCTGTAATAGAGGACTGAGTGGCAGTGGCAGAGCAGCGTAGAGACACGGTACTGGCTGCCTAGCCAGCCCCCTCCTCCCCTGGGATCTGGAGGCCAGCAGGGTCTTGCAGCGGGCACTGGTGCATCTTGGTCAATGCAGGCAAGGCCAGGAACTGGGGCTAGAGTGCAGGGAAAAACAGAACAAGCACAGGACCCACAAAACAAGGAACACTGAACATAAAGGCCCAAAGTCTAGCGGGATAAGAAGATATCAAGGAGCCTGAAAGGTTGTAGGCTAGGCAGGAGGGCCAAGAAGGCCACAGGGTCAAGGTCTGGAGGCTGCAAGGCAAGATGAGGGGTTAGGGTAAGGAGCCAAGGCAGACTTGGAAGAGACAGGGTTTTGTAGGGCTGAGTCTCGGGTATGGTGCAGGCAAGGAGGAGCAGCTTGGCAAGGCTGAAGATGAGGTTTGTGGAGGATTTCTGGCGGCTAGGAGGCTGCACCACAGGCTGAAGTGCATGAGCTATGAGGAGATGACGACATGGATAGCAAGGAATGGAGCTCAGAGGAGACCTCTGCTGGCAGAGAGGTGGCAGAGTAGGTAGAGGTTGGCATAGCAGGTGAAATGATAACAGTTTGAAAGCACGGAGCAGGGCATCTTCATACAGGAGCAGTGGGGTGGACTGACAGACAGGTTTGAGGTGCATTGGCAGGACTCTAATGGCAAAGGTTGCAGCAGGTCATGATGGAGGTGCACTTGCAGAGCGATGGGAGGGGGTAGAGGGTCCTCAGTATTGCAATATCAGGCAGTGCTGCAGTCAGGCTGAAGCTACACCTGCAAAGCTGTGAGGTTGAAGAGTCCATACTGGAGTACGGGAATGCTAGATTTATTTATTTTAAAAATGTATAACCTGCTGATCCACATGTCTTGGCAAAGAACAAAAAAACCACACACATGGGGTAACAAAATCCAAAATAGCTGCACAATAAACCATACAGAAAATACATATCACATCACATTAGATTAACTATTACTAATTTCATACTATCCTGATACCATAATAAGTCCTGTACATAAAATCAGCACTACTGGGAGGTCAGCCTGGCATACATTACAGATTCCAGGTGTAGTTTGTGGTACACAGGCTAAAAAGTCCCCTTACTGCTCCTTGAATATCAGGAGACCCACATTCAGTGCCAGTTGTTCAGACTAAGTTGGACAAATAGCAGGCTTTGAAAATCGCAGCATGCTGACTGGCCCCAAAATCGCCTGTTTATCCATCTTTAAAAAAAAAAAATTTAAGTTAGCTAGGTATCTCAGCAGCAGGACAGAGTTCATCCAGCCTGAGCTGTCTATCCTAAGTCAGTCAGATAAACACCAATTTTCAGCATCATTCAGATAACATAGCCAGATAACTCTAGGAATGCCAGAGTGCTAAAATTAGCCAGGATAAGTTTAACATATTCAGTGGCTTTGAATATTCCTACAAAGTTTATCTGGTTTACTTCACTAGCTGTCCAGTGGCAGAATATGCACCTCCAAGCAGCACTAGGCGCCATCTGAAATATCTAAATCAGAGAATAATTCCCCCTTTGCACAAGTTTTATTAAAAAAGTCTAGGTTTCAGCTGCAGCAAACCATGCACAGAGTGCCGCAGTACATGTCCAAATATCCCCTTTATAATGCTATAAAGATTTCAGTCTGTGTGCAGAGATGCTGAAAGCAGCAGAGCAAAATTATACACTTGTATAATTCAGATGCCAAATTGATTTGTATTTCTTTCCTGAGAGATCATCAACTGGAGCCAGGGATGGACAAGGGGACATTTGGCAGAACGAAAAAAAAAAATAATCTCTCCATATTTTTCCTTAGGATGACTACACTGTGTGCAGTAATTCATTAGCTCATGGACTGAGCAGGTTACCCAGCAGAACTCACACCAGATGCATCCTGCACAGATTAACGTGCCGGGCGTGGGTATTTATATTAGCACCGGGTATCTATTTCTGACCGTGTTGCGACCTAGCTGGGAATTACATTCCATCCTCCATTTTTATAAAATTAGACCGTGAGAGAGAGAGAGTCAAAGAGACATAAATATGTCCATTACATTATCTTGTGCTCAGCAGACAGCCTGGCATTCTCCCACCGTACCAGGAAGAGAAGCAGAGATTAGTAAAAAAAAAGTTCAGTCAGGAAATGCGATCCGATTAAAAAAAAAAAACAAACACACCACACACTCACACACACACCCCCAGCAGTTCCTTGTATCTGGGTCCAGAGCGTACGTGAACGAGAGAGAGAGAAGCGAGGGGCCTGTTACGGATCCACCAGGAGTCGGATTTACACTCTGGGAATATTCTCCGGCCCTGCTGCGGGACTCCTGCCGGCCGCTGTGGCAACAGGAATCATTCGAGGGGGGGGGGGCTGCCCTAGCAGAGAGTCAGGTGAAGTCCGGGCCCGTCCCCTGAGAAAGCCAAAGGCTGATCTCTTCAGCTCATCTCCCAGCTCTCTGCAGCCATTAGAACAGAGAGGACTTCATTCAACCTTTTAGGGGGGGGGGGGTTATCCTTTCATTTTCCCCCTTTTCAGATCCCCCCCCCCCCCACCTGGCTTGCAGACACTCTGACCCCCTCATCACCCCGGAGGTGAGAGCTCTCTCTGCTTCACCCTCAGGAATCGGCCCCATAGTTAGATTAAGACGGGTCCTCTTTCTGTGCGGGGAGAAGACGAGCAGGCTTGTAGCGTTCTCAGCTTCCCTCCCCCCCCCCCCCCTTGCAAACGTTTCCTTGGGATCTCTCCATGGACAGAGAATGGGAGCCCGACCCCCCCCCCCCTCTGCGTACAGCAGGCTTCTCGCATTAGGAAAGAATCACATTTTCTGTGCATTTGGCAAGAAGGGGTTGTGGGAGCAAAACCTGGCAAAATTTCTCCAGCATTTCAATGCGAGATTAATGGCCTAATCATGCTTTCCTTAGACCTTTCAGGGATTAAAAACCAGGCAACGAACTAATTCTGAGCCCCAAGAAGAAAGTCTGCGTCATTCCTTTCTGACCAGGTATTTCAATCCTCTGAGCCGAGGGGGGGTTTGAAGCACGTGAATGCCCCTGTTCAGTCACCCCCCCTAAGCTAAGGATCCGCTTAACAAAATCACATTTGTGAGCCAACCGCCCTCAGGAACACTTTTTTTTGGGGGGGGGGGGGGGGGGGGGAACAGGACAGCCTAGTGGCAAAAAACACTGCCACCTGAAGTGGCCCAGGCTTGGCTTCCCAAAACCAAGGGAGATGATGCAGGGGTGGCGGTCACGGCCCCAGAGAGAGTCCCGGCCATTGCCAGGATGGTGACACCCAGTGGCCGAGTGCCCACAATTTTAGGGCTTCTCAAAAAAAAAAAAAAAAAAAGGAGAATCTGATGTACAACCCCCAGGGCCAAGGACCTTCACTTTAATCCGTGAGCTACACCAGTTGTGTGCACATGGGCAATGAAAATAAATAAATAAAAACCACACTTCTGCCACCATAGCCCAATAAAGAGCAGTTCCTGAGAAGCAGAAGGCAATGGTGAGGCGAGGCATTAAAAAAAAAAAAAAAAAAAAAAAGGCATTTGGATCACTGTCCTGGCAAGGAAATGCTCATCTCTGGCCTTTGCTTTAGGGAAAACCTAGTATTGTGGTCAAGGAGGTGGGGGTCATCGCGGCCTATGCTAAACGGCACAAGCAGAATGTGTGAACACTTTAAACAGCTGCAGAGCAACTCTGGAAGGCCAATATCCAAACCCATTTATTGGAGGGGGAGGGGTTTCTCAGTCCATTTAAACGCGCATAAATCAGGGAGCTAAAACCTATCCCACCCGCAGCCTGGCTCACGCGTGTTATTACCCGCTGCACGCACGCTTTCACGGGGAAACCTACTGCAAAGGTTTGCGGGTAAAGAAAAGAAAAAAAAAAAAAGGTACCTGGCCCACTTCATCTCAAAGCAGAGAGTATGAAGTAGGAACAGAGGTGCCCAATTTTTATTCCACAGTAATAGATAAAATAAAGAATAAAGATGATTCAGGAGTCAAAAGAAAGCAGATGTAGCAAAAGGCCCAAGAAACAGGAGAGAAGATTAGATCCAGCTACCAGTGCTTAAGAGAAACATAAGAACATGGGTCCATCAAGCCCAGCATCCTGTTTCCAACAGAGGCCAATCCAGGCCACAAGGACCTGGCAAGTACCCAAAAACTAAGTCTATTCCATGTTACCATTGCTAATGGCAGTGGCTATTCTCTAAGTGAACTTAATAGCAGGTAATGGACTTCTCCTCAAAGAACTTATCCAATCCTTTTTTAAACCCAGCTACACTAACTGCACTAACCACATCCTCTGGCAACAAATTCCAGAGTTTAATGTGCGTTGAGTGAAAAAGAACTTTCTCCGATTAGTTTTAAATGTGCCCCATGCTAACTTCATGGAGTGCCCCCTAGTCTATTATCTGAAAGAGTGAATAACTGATTCACATTTACTCGTTCAAGGATATAGATCGAGACCAATTTACTAAACTGCAGTAGCCACACCTTAATACAGTGTATCATGCACAGACTAATGGCCAATGTTAATGAGATGCTAATGATGCTCAACTATACCTCTCCAAGGCTTTTTAAGGTTTGTGGGGGGGGGGGGGGGGGTTTGCATTAATGCATCTGGAGTTACATATTTCTAGCCCACCCTAATAGGTTAATGAGGTATTTAGCATGCTTCTGCATTTCATTACCTTTAATTTTGCCTCAACGCAACTGTAAGCTCGTCTGCACACATCAAGGCGCAACTCTGCAGGTTGGTCCTCCAACACTGAAAGCTCAGCCTGTATATGGACAAGTGCCCAGCTGTGGCCTTGGACAGGGGAGAGAGGATGGTTAGTAAGGAGGTTGATCCTGCCCCCCCCCCCCCCCCACCAAGGTCAGACAAGACACCCTGGTCCCTTACCTCCAGCAAAAAACAAAACTTTTCAGACCGATTTTACTACCTTTTTTCCCTTCTTTGGGCTTTTAGATCTTTTCAAGATGAAATTATTGCTCAGCGAGAGCCAGGAACAACAGCGAGAGAGAGAATTGTTAGCGGCTGCAGTGTGTGTGTGATTGAACAGAAATAATGCCACTTAGTGTTCTCATCTCTTCCGCTCCCTTCCATGGGCTCGGAGAGTCAGCAGCCAGACTGGAAACTGCCTGCTTCCTGCACAGCCACCATGGGGATGAACCCCAAAACCCCTCACCCTAGGTTCCAGTTGCCATTTTCTTCCCTCAGACCCCCCCCCCCCCCTTCCTTTCCCTAGTCCACAGGCAAGAATATTGCACCATCACTACCCAATGGGGGTTGTGGGGAGGTGGGTCCCTACCTGTGAACTGGACGCAGGATCTATCAAATCAGTTAAATGAGGGCCTGCTGCTGACCCAGAAATTAAAAATGTAGTTCCGGTGCCATTACAGAAAGCAAAACCTGGCCAATAACAGCACACAGAGAATGTCAGAGGACTTAGGTAGGAGAATAGGCCAATGGGAAGAAGTGAGTTTAATCTCATTAGAGAAGTCACAGAGGAAGGGGCCTTGAATGTCAGATGGCAGGGGAGGGGGGGGGGGGTTACTAGAAAAACAAATGGCTGAAGCTTGGTTCCTTTACTTCAGCTGAAAGGGGCATAGTCTTCTCTCTTTAGTGAGGTCTACCCTGACCACACTAATCTGGTGGTCCCTTCTAGACTCTCCCCCCCACCAACAAGACAAACTCAAAAGAGCCTCTCAGCTGTCCACCTCCATACAGAAGAGAATGAGGCATGCCCCTCCCCTCCCCCCCATCTCATTCCTATGCTCGTGTCCGAATTCTTCTAGGATATCAGAATCCAGTGCTTATGTCGTCACAGTAAGCAGCACAGAAGTGCCAGCCAGACTGTACCATCGCTTAATGCAGGATGGAGAAACCTTATTAGGAAAGAGGTTTGCTCTTCAGGAACAAAAGCAAGCCTGCAAAAAATAAATATATATACACACACACACATAAAATGGTATGTGACAGCTAGATGAGGTTTCTGAAAAGTTATAGGTTTTCCTGCATGTGGGTAGAGCTTCTTAAAAGGATTTTAGATTTATGCTTTCTAGAATTTATATCGATAAAAACATTACCCATGTCGAACTGAAGTACTAAATAAAATTTCAAACAAAAAAAACCTGAATAATTTATTCCAGATATATATCTGGCAATTTGTGTTAAAGGCGGGTGGAAAGGAGGAGATGAGAGGCAGTGCTTTCATCGGCATTTAAAATAGTTAGCCTAATGGAGGCGCAGCAGCCGAGAACCAGCATAGGGAGTGTCAGATGAGGGCGGGCAGGCAGAAGGTGCAGTAAAGATTTGAGACAAGAATACTAGGGTAGGAGGCTGGAGACCCAGGGGCAGGCAATGCATCAAAATCCTTTAAACTTGGGTTTCTCCACCCGGATGTCATCTCCTCAGTGGTCCCAGTCCCAGTCCTCAGAGCCTCTAGCAAGACAGATTTTCAGGATATCCACAATGCAAGTCTCTCCTAATCGTACTTCATTGTGGATGTTCTGAAAACCTGTCTGGCTCTTCTAGGACTAGGATGAAGACCACGAAGGCTCCCAGTCAGTCATCAGGGACAAGCCTGGTCTAGTAATCCAGCTTCCTGTTAACAAATGAGTACAAATCCATAAATGCTCTTGCTCATTTCATAACCCTGATAATGATTGTTTAACTATGAAAAGTTAACCTCAAATGTACCAAGTTAGTCCAGTGAAAAGATCTCATGCAATCTGCTTGCTCGCCACTACTTTAAGTTTCCGAACACATTCTTGGGTAAGATGAGAAACTAACTTCATTAGGTCACAGAGGTTTTTATTTCTATTTCTGGCATTTATAAACTGCCTGCCCAATGCTGGCTTCTAGGTGAAGCTTGAACTTGCTTTTCTAAGCTATATAAAAAACTCCCAAGTCTATATACTCAATACACCAAACATAGGATTGACTCCTCCCATGACAGGGATGGACAGCTCGGATCTTTGATAGCTACAAAATCTGGTTTTCAGGATAAAGCATGCAAAAGTACCTGTTCCATAAACCAACTGTATTCAACAATGTATAATGGAATATCCTATCCATTGACAAAACACAACTCATAAGATTGTTCCTATGGAAAGAGCTTCTGTCGAGGGGAGACTAGAGGTAGAGAGTCTGTAGGTAGACATGACCCACAGGGTAAAAGGGTTTTCCAAAACCATCGTTCATAGTGGTGGTGGCACTTTTTCCATTCCCACTGAAAGACCTACCTGAAAACAAGAGCAGCTCAAGCAGGGTAGGTCTGAAATTCTTCCTTCACCCGGCTGCTCACGACCTGCTGCTGCCATACAGCGCTGCCTGGCCTCACCACATGCACCTTAACTATATCTAATGGTGACCTTCCAGCAGCATCAGCTTAACCTTCAACTTCAGGACAAGCAACCCAATCCTCGGGACGCACCCAGCCAGTCAGGTTTTCAGGATATCCACACCCTGAATACACACGAGGGAGATTTACAGACAATGGAAGGAGTACACTGAAATCTCTCATATGCATATTCATTATGAATATCCTGGATACCAGACTGGCTAGGTGCATCCCAAGGAATGGGTTGAGAACCCCCACCTATTTACCAAACTTATTTCATCTTTTCAATGATTCCTGCGACCTGCAGCAAGACGGCAGAGGGTGAATAGTCAGATGTTGTCACTAGAGACTTAATGTCAACTGACCATGTACGTCTATATGGAGAGAGACAGACAAGCATGGTCGTATATTAAAAACTATCAGTGTATGCACAACCACCACTTAATGTTACTTCTCACCTCTGAACGTAAATTTATGTAACGGCAGAATAATTAAACATCCCACACAGAAGTGGGTCAGCAGCAGAAGCATCTCAAAAGTTGCCATGTCACTCTCAACATCTAATTTGCCATATCTGGCGGCTCTGCCGTTTCCACAGCAACCGGCAGACATGTCGCCTGCCACCTTCCTCCCTCCCCCACGCTAGGATACAAGGGAACTGTGCATGGAAGCAGGCCAGACTTTTCAATTTAGAAAAAAAAAAGTTAAAACCTGATTATTTCTGCAGCTGCGTGGAAGCCAATTGTATGTTTTATTTAAAGGGGGCTGGGGGAAGGATTAAAAAAAAAAAAAAAAATAGGTGAGAGCCGCCAGAAGATGCGAACAATAAGAGTGAAGCCTGCTTGGGTATGACTCGGGAGCTCCAACAGAAAATCAAACAGCGCCCCACAAAGAGAAGAATGCGCCTTTGAGGTGTGAAATTAAAGTCACCTCAGAGGATGTGGAAGCGTGGAGCAGGCGTCCAGTCATCAGGGCCTACACAGACCGGGGCACGCACTCTCTCTCCCCCCACTTCATTAAAAAATAGTGGAGGTGGTACTTCTAGGCAGGGAACTTGGGTCCAACTCTGGCTATCAGGTCGATGTGTTACCCGAGGGCCTTCGGAAGGAATGTCCGAGGTTTTCTAGGCATTCCAGTGGACTCCGGCCTTCTTGCTGGAATCTCAGATGCAGAAGGTTGGCTGAAGTCGCCAAAAGGAGTCTAATATATAAAATCAGGGTTTTAAAATACTAGGGACACAAAAAAATAAAATAAAGAAAAATACACCACCTTAGGATCTTGGAGGGTTATGCAGAGGTTTGAGGGAGCCGAGGGCGTTGTGCCGGGAAATCCATAGCATCAAAATAGTTTATGAGCTATTGATGAAAGGCTCCCTGATCAAGATTAAAACAGCTGAAACAGTCAAATTAGAATTTAACATTTTGTTTAGTCGCATTTCAACAAGGTAAAGCGCCTCTTGTTGCTCTGTCCCTCACCGTGCACGAACCAGGGGCCCTTTCTGCAACTCTCTCTTCCCCCAAGGTGGGCAGACACTTGCTAAATTTCAGCCAAACTGACGCATAGGGAGAGCGCCCCAGCCAGTTGCACATTGGTTCATCTGGAGACCCAAGCATGCCCAGTGGCTGCAATTCACACAAAGGAGAGAGAAAGGTGGTTCGGCTCAACCAAGCAACCCCACACTCGACTGCACATTGGTTTCCGAATGCTTGTGTGGTGTGGCAAGCAAACGATGAAGAAACACTAACCAGCGTGCACTTGTCCAAGCTGTTGAACAAATGGTCATTCCTATAACGGCTGCTAGATAAGGACTTCATCTGAGAAATTGGAGCTTTTCTTAGTTCAAGCAGCCTTGGGACAGATGCAGAGGGAGGGAGAAGACTGGAGATGTTACTGGGCAACTCCAGCTTTGGGGGGCAATCCTTCTAGCCTAGTGTTTCACCGGTAAAGAACGATAATGAACAAAGTCAACAGAAGCCCGAAAGGCCATGAGGAGAGCGGGTCAAAATTCTTGCCGCACACTCTACTGCAGCCCAATGGTACAGAGACTGCCAAATCCCAGTTCCCAACCCTGTGAAATGTCATGTAAACCCCACTCCCGACCCCAAGAATAGCACTTTCCCAGCAATTTCATTAGTGTGTGCCTGGAAGCAAGGAAAAGGAAATAACCTGACATAGCAGCATGCTCTAAAATATAGGGTAAAAATGACCTTCAAAGAACACCAGGGTGAAAACGGCATTATTCATCTCTCCGGAGAGCAGGTATTGATCAAGGTAGGCATAACATCTATTAAAAGCTGAGGAGCACCGACACATTCAGGCAATTACAAAAATAAAATAAAATGTTAGATAATCCGACTGGATTTCAGTGAGCAGTAACTGAAGGGGCAATGAAGTGATTCTAACCAGATACTTAAAGTGGGCATAACCTGGAGCACAGGCATCTCATTTAGGGAGTTAGGATCCTAAATCAGTCCCTTTGAAAATAGACTAGGCTCGAGCATCTAAGTTTAGATGTTTATTTGCATTAGGTACCTACATTTATTTGCATTAAAAAAAAAATAAAACCAAGTGACTGACAACTACAAGAAAAGAGTTAAGATGGGGGGGGGTTAGGGGCTTAGCACTGATTTTCAGTATTAGGTCCCCAACATAGGCAACTAAACCTAGGCAAATGAATTCCAGGCCTAAAGGTAAGCGCCTAAGTGAAGCATAGAGCAGATTTTGAAAACTGAACTCAAAATGAATTATAGTAGTGCAAAAGGTTCTTCCCCCCCCAAAAAAAATTAAAGAGGCTTCTAGTGGTTGCAGCATGCAGCTGTGAAGCCTGGAGACCTCCTTACCTAATCCCACAGCTCACTGTGCAACTTTGAGCAAATCACAACTTCTGTGCTCAAACATCCTAATGTAGGCTCCTTGGGACAGGCACAGTCACAGCTGTGCAATTTGACTGTTCAATGATATGCATAACAAGAATTGACCATTCAGCAGCCTAACGAGATCAAATATTTTGTTCTTAATGAAAAAAAAGTGTTATATCTTCCTTGCTAGACATTTCATATCTGTTACTGAGACCAGCACTTGCACCCTTAATCATGGGAATAGAGGTGGACCCATTCAATATTTGAAACCTACGGATTGCTATGCATCTCCACACGCATGGTATCCTAACAACTACTTTCAAATTCTAGTCCTCAACTTGCTTGGCACCCTACAACTCAAACAAATATTCCTCCAGAGCAGCCTTCTAAATGCATGCAGAGACTTCTCAAACACATGGGTTAACAGACAAAGCAGTTCCAATTTGTGTTTACTTATATCCTGTTCGTCACACCTAAAGAAAATCTAGACCCCGGGGACGTCTCTGCCAACACTCGTTCTCTACCAAATCAGCAGCATCGTTCTGCCATTTCTCCATTGCTGAAGCATTTTTATGCTTCTGAACAATTGTTTCACGTGGGTCCGTAAGGTGTAAGGTATCGTTCTGGAGGGAGGAATGCCTGTCCTGGTGGACTATGAATGGCTGCTATTCTCGGCTTCAAACAGAACCGCCAGTAACAAACTTCCATAGGGTGACGCACCACATTCTTCAGTCAGTCACTTTACGTGGAACCACCTGCCAGTTCCCACTGTGCTTTCTAGCACATACTATGTATATATGTTATATGTCCACCATGCTACAGGGAAAGCTAGGGGCAGCCCAGTACTAGATAATGGTGCTGCCTACGGATGTCTACAGCCTGCTGTACACATCCACAGACATGACACGGCAAGGCAAGGCAAATGCAGCCTCCTAACAAGAGAAAATGATTGAACATGAAAGGGGATACCACCATTCACTTTTGAAGTGATACTGGCCAAAGTCAAAAGCAGCAACAGGCATGCTAACCAACCAGTCTGACTAGGAAGGTTATGGGCTCTGATGAGTCCCCAGCCAGTCGTATGCACAGCCAATGCAGGCACAGCTAGAGCACTCGCACAATCATTGAGATGTCTCCGTGCCAAACAGGAATGGAGGATACATTCTGCTCTATTTTATAAAACACTTTACTATGGATTTCTCATTTTGCTTTTTTTTGGGGGGGGGGGGGGGGGGGTCAAACACTGCTCCGGAACAAGACTAGGGATGCTGCGTCAGCCCACCTGACCAATCACCTGTCAGCAGGCACCCTTGGCAGTGAAGAGCAGCTTTTATGAGTGATCAACGACACCACAAAGTCATTATGAAGGGTGCAAGTCAAAACACAAAATATGAGAGATGATGGTCACATGGCACAAAGGGCAACACTGTGTGGCTCCGTGCCTAATAGGGGGTGTGGGAAGGCAGAAAAAAAAAATTGAAAATGAATCCTCGGCCAGCTACAAGATTTTCCCTTGTGCTCTGCCTTGCAGCGGGAAGGAACCCAGCACATTCAAGCAAATACAATTATAAACTTTATTTCTTATCAGCGTGAAGTCTCGGATTGGTCTACCTTGCTAGGACAAACACCCCATTTTGCATAATAATCATGTGTCTAGCTATTAAGAGGATATTGGACATTTTTGTCCCTTAAAATGATGCCATTTGCATAATGTAATTCCACAATTGCTAGTTTTGCACCAAACTGAAGCATGAAAGCAGATATCAAAGCCACAGTGCCTCATATCCTGGATAGCTCCCCAGGAGGTGAATTTGGCTTTATTTATTTATTTTAAGTCACATCTCACAGACAAAACAGGTCAGTCATGGCAGAGTGAAGACAGGAGAGGTGGCACAGAGGCCGGACAACACACCGCTGGGAGACCCAGGTACAAATCCCAGCATCACGGAATGACCTCAAGTGAGAGAAAACCCATCCCCTCCTCAGCCCCCCCAAAACTATCTGCATCAGGGGACAGGTGGGTTATCTTGCATGTGGCTCTTTGCAATGGCATCAGAATTTATTAATGTCAGCCACGTACAGACCAAGACAAAACTAAGGTTATCAATTCCACTAAAAAAACAACCAAAAAAAAAAAACAAACCACCACACACTTCCCAGTGTCAGCATCATCTTGCACGCTGATTCGAGGTTCCAGTTAACAGGTGAGAACGTAGGTAGCAGAGTCTGCCTGCTGCGTGCATCCAATGAAGATGGCTTACATCAGAGCTTCCGAGACCCAACGAAACGAAGATTCACCTCCAAAGTCCCAGGAGCCCAAAAGGAAGAATTAGGAAAACTCTCAGAAGTCAAAACATTTCTGTTCATAGTGCAATCCCATTGGTTGAACATTCCCCCCCAACTCCTCACATTCGTTCTCCCAGTGCTCCTAAGGCTCTCATACAACATGCAGCCCGTTGTGAGGAGAAACCTCACGGACACAGCCATCATCTTGCTTAGGCTCGCCTCCTAAGAAATTCCATCGAGATCCAGTAAACTCCCCACTGCTCGCCCAGGCCTGCCCGCCAGTCTCAGCGCACTTACACAGGATACCAACCCCCCCTACCACCACCACCTCTGGCAAACCTTCTGCACTCTTGAGGAGGGGGGGGGGGGCAATTCTCCATCACTGTTATAATTTAATAAGAGGTTTCCCTCACATAATGACAAGCTCCTTAATTACCTCAGTCCCCAGAGATGGCAAGTTCATCTCGCCTGTAATTAGGTCTGCCGTTGCCACAGCCTCGTAACAGCGACCCTCCAGGCTGCGAACTCGCCGACATCAGAAGTCCGGCGCACTTCTTACCCCCACCGAGCTCCCAGCTGACCCTTAAAGGGGCAAAAATTCTCCAAAGATGCATTTATGTGCTAATTATACTTCATGTGAACAGAAAGGAGGAGGAGAACATTTCCAATTAGTCTTAGAATTTCTACGACTCCCATCTGAATGTCAGATGTAAGGCCTAAGTGGAAGGCCTAGTATGATATTTAAACAATAACTTACGGTCGATTTACACATCTAACATATTGAAAACTGGCTTAAGTCTGTCCAACACGGCCATACCTCAAACATTCCTACATTTTATGCAAATCTATCTTCAGTCACTCAATGTTGCATAAGTGCTCAACATATGCTTAAAAATTTCATAAATATCTAATTTGTGCCTTTCCATGTGGAGCAACCTCCTAATGGTTAGAGCAGTAGACTAAGAACCAGAGGCCAGGGTTCAAATCCCACTTCCCCCACTGATGTTCCTTGTGACCTTGAACAAGTTCGCTGCCGCAGGTGCAAACAGACCCTGATTTACTAAAGCTTCTCTCTCATTCTATGTCTAAGGCATTGTAACTTGATTTGAGCTTGGATTTAGAAAGCTAGAAATGTGGATTTAGTTAGCTATTTTAAACATATAATATAAGCTTTAGAAAACTGAGGTCCAGAGGACATGGGGCGGTCAGAATTCCACGAGCTACGTTGCTGGGTGGCGATGGGAGCAGAGAGGATCCAGGTCCTTACAGCGCTCGCCTGCAAAATTCCCAGACCCAGAAGGAAGCTATGCGCAGGTCTTTTACACAAATATGGCTCGCGGCAGAACGAGTTGCCACACAAGACCTCCTAGCCAACGAGGATCAAGTCGTTCTTGTGCGTGCGAGGTCCTTTATGGACAGTGAGCAGAGCACGGCTGTTCCTGGGACATCAACATAAAAAATGTAATAGGCTCTCTCTCTTCTTGTGAGAACATGCACAGAAGGGGTTCCAGTTTCTGGAAGGTTAAAAAGTACGTGCTGTGCTCATTAAGCCAGCTTGTCTCAGCAGAACTCCTTTTGTTTTCCTATTACTGCGAGAAAGATCCGGCGATTGCTGAAGGACTGGAGACAGAGGACACGCTCAAACAGTTTTTCCCAATGATCTTTAGTATTGCATTTAATATAAAAATAACTTGCTCAGCCGTGAGGCGCATCAATTTGCAGCTGGAAGACTCATCGGTTATCCGAAGAGCTAAAATATGTAAACATTGCAGGCTCATGGAGGCTCCACAGGCCTATCCCTGTGGGTAAACAAGCCACTATTATAAGATCTACATAATAAGTCACTTATCCCAGATAACCTTAAACATTTGCAAGGCAGAATATAGGAGAGAGAGAGAGAGAGAGAGAGCAATCTGCATACACTGGAGACCCACAGTATAATCTGCAAACTGATCTTGTGCTTCTTCATGGCAGGTCTCTTGAAAAACTCGACTGGCTGTGGGGTCCCAGCACAGGTTTGGGAAGCCCTGAGCTATTTTGTCATTTCAGGGTTCGAGAGGCCGGGCTAGTCCTGGAGAAAAACCCAGAGTCTTTGCTGCCTGTGGCCTCTTTGATCGGTCACTGGCAAGAAATACGCCAAGGCGACAGCATGCATGCACTTTCAAGATGAGTGTCATCTGAGGTCAGAGCCGTGGTGGTCCCAAAGGCTCATGTGCAACACTTATGGATTATTCTTACATGAACCTATGCAAGATACAACTGTCCTGCAAAGACTTCTAGGAGATGACTCATGGGTGGTCCAGACTGTTACCCCCTCCTTCCTCCCCTTCTCTCAATGTATTCAGGTACCTGCAATAACAACCTATTTCGGGGCAATATTCCCAACATCTGCAAGGGAGACCATCAAAGGTGGCCTCTGTGCAATACCAACAGCATAAGGGAAGAGAACCACAAATCCCACAATGCATTGTGACCAAAGTTCTGGAGAGCATCTTCTCTCCAGAAACTGAGTTTTTGGCACCTCTCAGCTATATTTCATTTGCAGGCCAATCAAAAAAAAAAAAACAAAACACACACATATCACAACCTACAGAGTATGCTGCACCCAGGAGAATACTGCAGAGCTGCACGGAAAATCTCTTTTAAGAGAGTCACTCTCTCTTTTTGAAGGGGTAAAGTGTTCTAGAAGTTACACCAAGTTGTGTGGGAAGTGTGTCAACCTGCCCGACTTTGAGCGGTGAGCCTGGCAGGCTCCAGTAACATGTAACCACTGCCGGCTTTTGTTCTGTACGCCTTCGTTCTCTCTGCCTGTTTTTATATGGTGTCAGGAAGTGTCTCTATCTGAATCTGATGGAGCTTCAAGTCTCCTAGACTGGAAGGTGTTATTACTGCCTTCCTGAGCCTTCTTTTCTGCATCTTGGGGATTTTTTTTCTTCTTTATTTAAGTAGCCGTCAGATTTTCCTCCTTCCATTGACAGCAGATGGGAGGACAAAATTTCTTATTCAGTTCATCTTTGACTGCTTCTGTAAATGAGTTAAAGAAAAAAAAAATGTAGGATGGCACTAAAAAAAAAAAATAATAAAAAAAAAATATATGAAATATAATCTTTTGCAGTTTAAAGCACCCCAGTTGGTGACCTGGCTACTATTGGCCAGACAGAGCTAACACCTGGAGACTCGGGTTCATCCTGCTCCCTCTGTTACAAGAATCCTTGTGGAGAAAGCTATGGTCTAACATCTGGCGCTACATAATAGGACATAGCAGCTCTCCGACACAGTCTGCCCTGTTGCCCCACTGCATGTCCACAGATCCTGGTCATGCCCCTCCCTCACCGTCTCTCTTCGTATACAACCCCAGCGATAGCCATCTCTCTCCCTCCCTGATTGCAGGAGCTATGAGCATGCTCAGTCCCTGCCTCTTCTTGCCAGGGCCGTTAGAAACAGAAACCATGCAGGAGGTGGGAGTGCAGCACTACAGGGACTGACTCGGGACAGCAGGGAAGAGAAAGAAGTGATGATGCTGATGCCACCGCTGCCACCATAAGGCATATAGAGGTGGAAGCTAGGGACTGGACATGAGACTGCTCCCTCTTCTCCACTGCTTTGCAAGAGCAGGGCGTAAGGCAAGGCAGAGGCAGACAGACGGCAGATGGCAAGAGTAGCAAGAAAGGCAGAGAGGGTTGTCAAAGGTGGTGGCGGGCAGGGGCTGTTTTTGCTGCCTCCTGCAGTTCACTGCTCTAGGCGGCCACCTCTGCTGCCTAACAGGTGAAGAAAAAGGTCAACTTTGTGTATGCCAGCTCCATAATGGAGCCCAAAATGTGTCCATTTGTTAACAGGAACGGCATCAAAAAAAGGACAAAGCTAAAACGAGATGAGAAGTTTGGTTTTTCTTTGGGTTTTGTTTTTTTTTTTTATTTTGGGGCCTCCGACTTAATATCGCTATGATATTAAGTCGGAGAGTGTACAGAAAAGCAGTATAAGAGGTAACAGATGCGCATAGAAAACGCACAGCCAAAAACGGGTGCTAAACGATGCGCTCAGCTGAGCACACCATACTGAATCGGCCTGAATGGTGGCAGTGCCTGCAATTCTCTCATATGCATATTCATTGTGGATATGCAAAAAAAAAAAAAAAACCAGGCCCAAGCATGGCTTTTAGGACTGGAGTTGACCACCCCTTGACTAGGCAATGACGACCCAGTCTGCTCCCCCCACCCAACCCCCAACACAGGAGCTGCACAGCTGGCTGAGGGGAATCACCAGCAGGTGGCCACAGCCAAATTCCCTCCTTTCCATCTGGTCAGCTTTCATTAAATGGATAACCAAACTGGTAAGGAGACTTTAGTTACTGTTTAACCGGTTACAGGACTATTTGGAAATGAATATTTAATTATGCATGCCTCCGCCCTATTACGGTCCCTGTTACGGCCAGCACTATCCAACTGCTTTGAACACCCTGAAGCAAAGCTAACGCAGCCCACTCTGGAGATATGGATTAAAGCTCTTCTTCAAACAGCAAGCTTCATAATCCAAATCAATTCGAACCACTAGAAAATACAACCTCCATTTAGCTGCCAAGATCAACCCTCCCTACCCATGCATTTCTTATAGCGAAATTACCAACTTTGCCTTCCCTCTCCGCTGCCACTCTCTCCCTTCCCCAGTGATCCTCTTTTCCACTTAACTCTGATATCTGCCCAAGGACTTACTTCCACACCAAGTTTGGTAAAACCTATCTCCAGAGGTTTGGCGGGGGCAAGGAAACACAGTCAGTAGGATCTAATAGTAGCGCTTTCTAGGGATTATTATAAATTCGGAAATCCCCACCAACTTCTCGGCCCATAGCTGCTAATGAAACTCAATCCACCTCAGTTAACTTCACCATTAAAAACACTCTCAGTCTGCACGGATGCTGTTGTGGGGATCTCTCGGACAACAATATTTCCTTTTCACACAAGAGAAACAGAGCTGTATCAGTCCAAGGACACAACGAAGGATCAATGCGAGTCATAACTCACGGATTCTTCGCTTACCGCTGGCATCTCTCCTTTTGGTGTCAAGACCACCACTAGCTGCTCACTTCTGAAAATGGTCTCCTCTTGACCATCTAGATCTTGTAACTATTGCCTAACTTCGTTTCTCTCACTTGACCAGTTTTCAGTCAACTTGAGAAAACAATCTACTAGGTCCTTGCCAGCTAAGCTTGAGGAGCTCTCTCTCAGTGCAGTGACATTCTCACCCTTGTTCGCTGCCTCGGTACAGCTGGCCACTCCACTCTTCTCCATAGTCTTTCCATGACTATGATAGTCAGGCAATGTTCTCTCTGAGGCTCTGACTTAACTTTCCGGCCAAAATCTTCAGTCTGTTTGTTCCCTGGCAACTGCTCTTCAACATCCTGCCCCCTTCCAATGTACTTTTCTTGGTCCTCTTTTTTTTCTTCTTCATACACATTCACTGGGCTTATTCATTGTCTCATAACTTATGTGGATGAGAGCCACCTCCATTGGCCATTCTCCTATCCATCGTCCAATATCTCAACAAACTCTGTTTAATGGCCATTTCTAACTGGATGGCCTCATTCTTTTTTCCCCCCACTGTTTTATTTTTATATGTTAGAACAAAGCACTAAGATATAATACAGTACATAATCTACCAACGTGGCATACAGTATTCTGACAATGTGCAATACCTTCTATTGGGAATTACAGAACTTCCAACACAGGTCCCAGATCTTGTCGTACAATTTTACATTATTACGTAGCAAAAGGTAAACGTCTCAAGTAACGCCACAGCATAAAACTGGAGTTCTCCAGTCACCCAGAGTCGGTACCGATTTCCATTTCCATGATATAACAAAACACGAACAGTGTGCAGCATTTGCTGTATCAGCAATCTTTGCACCCTCTACAGCCCCAAGAGGCACAATTCCGGATACACCAAGAGCAACCAGCGATTTGCCCAATGAGATGCCCGGCTCTCTGCCAGAAAGCTGAGATTCAAGGACACCGCCACCATGCACGTAAGTAAGAACTGGGCAGACCACAGCTTCGCCAACAGAGAGGTCGGTGCTGAAAACGTAGAGAAAAATAATGGGCACCTATAGCTACACATAATCAGTCGGTCCATGAGCTCTGCCCTTTTGGCACAAAGAGGATTTGTCTGCTCTGTGCCAAATTCCTTTCCACTCCTTCAGAGTGATATGAAGCCCCAAATCTGCTGCCTTTTCACTTTCAGGATTGGTCATTTATCCAGACCCATCTGACAGATTGCTCGATTCAAGATCGAACAAGTTTTTTTCCCTGCAAAACCTGTGGCAAAAGCAAGTTCTAGCGGCGTAGGAGAAGACCATCACCAGCCCCCCACGCTCTCTCCTAGTTAACTCTGGTTTCAGACAGTCGTAATAAGACTGGGTAGAATCGGTAATTCCAAATTCTTCCTGGAGGTCAGAGAAAGACAGCAACCTGTCCCCTTCATAAAAGGCTATGCAAACATCGTAAATCAGCCTCCCACCACTGTTTAGCCGCCAGACTAAAGGAATGTCATTTTCTTGAACTGGACCCTTCTCCCTCAAAGTCTGAGGTACTCTTCAGGCCCCATCCTTCCTCTAGATTTCAATTTATTTAGAATTTTTATATACAGACATTCTTGACAAAAAATATCAAATCATATCGGTTTCCATATTAACTGAACAATCGCGGCTAAAGCGTTACATTGAAAACAAGTCGTTAGATAACAAATAGTGTGTTAAGGCGTTACATTTAAACAATTTGACAGATAACGAATAACATTGTTCTTGTGGCCTGGTTTTGGCCTCTGTTGGAAACAGGATGCTGGGCTTGATGGACCCTTGGTCTGACCCAGCATGGCAATTTCTTATGTTCTTAGAACAGTCTTCAAAAAAACAAACAAATAGCGAATGTCTTCAAAAAGACAAACAAATAGCAAATCTTGATAAGAAAAAACTAGCGAATATAAATAGGGCAGCAAAGTAGTGGTAATAGGCAATGCATAATTAAGACGTCTAAGGATGATGGGGAGTAGTGGGAGGAGGAAGGATAGATGGCATTAATTTATGCTATTCCCCTTTCTAGCACATCATCATGAAGGTTAGAGATCACTTTGTGTCCTATTTCCTTTAAGCCTTACATATGTGCCCCCACCCCCTAGAGCAAGACATCAGCTGGTCAATATTCAAAAATTCGGAAGTGTATTTTTGTTGGACTCATATTGCACGGGCATATACATCAACTCCTTACTGGATGGAGGTCCAGGATTCCACCAACTCCTTCAGAATTAGGAAGTCAGAATCAAGCATCACAACCCTCACCACACTTGACTGTCCCCTCTCTCAGCCTTTCATGGGCTCCTTAGTAAGCAGTGTATCTTGTGCAAGTGCCTCATTCTGACCTTAAGGCTATTCCCAGCCCAGCCACACCTTACCTGTCCTCTCTGATTTGTTAGTTCTCCTACCCATCCCCATGCACTTACTACTGAGCTATAAACTGAGGAATGGTCCTTTCTTAGCCCTTTGACCAAGACTGACCACTTGACCTCACCAAGGTCATGATTACACTATAGCCATTGTCAAAAGTGGAGTGCTAAACTTACTCTGTCATCCTGTCATTTCTGCCTTCTCTCTCTTGGCTTCCTTCCATTATAACAAATTGATTTGGAAAAAACCTGGTGAAAGTTTACTAACGCCCCCACCCCCCTTCAACCCTACATCTGCATGAAACTTACCAGCTCTCAAACACTCCCACTACATTTCAGAGCCTCAATCTGAGCAGCAGCACCGGCTGATGGGTCCAAAAATAGGCGGCACGGTGAGCAATTTTATCCTCTCCCTCCCCCATCACCTTTGTTCATTACCCATTTACATCTCTGGTCTATTATGGTTTATTTTTGGTGATGCAAAAAAATCGCGCCACTGGAGCTATACATGAGCTGCTACTGCTGGGCCCTGAACCAATCCAGCAAAACTAAAGAGCAGCCGCCAGATCCAGACTCAGATCATAAAATTAACACTTTAGCACTTCTCTTCCAATGCCAGCAAAAAGCAAAAAAAAATAAAATAAACACGCACTCTATAACACAGAAATCAAATATTGCCCACACGTTAGATACTGCCCTCCACACATCAGTTAATGAAATATTTGCAGGTTCAGACATGCATGGTTCCTCATACGGAAGGGGTCTACCACCCCCCTCTTCCGTGGTGTTCACTCCCCCTACTGCTCCCATGACTAATGTCTGAACCCTCTCTTTTGCCTCTGCTGGGTTAGCAGATGTCGTTGCTAATTGGGAAGGGTCATGTTCAATCCCATTAACCTTCCCTCCAGTCAGGGGTGAAATGGACGTTTGGATCTGGGCTGGACTCCCGGAATCACCCGATGAGAAAGATAACTAACATGGACAGGAGACTAATCCAGTCCATGAATCAAGCCACCATCTTTGCAGCAGATACTAAGACTGCCCTGGAGGATCATGAAAAGAGACTAAAAGATCTAGAGGCGACCAATGTGGCTAATGCCACACAAGTTTCCTCAATGCAAGCGTCAGGATCAGCCTTCATAAAAGATACGTTAATAATATATAAGCAGTTAGAGAATATAGACAATGTTTTGAGAAAAAAGAATCTTCGAATATTGAATATTGAATTTTCCTATTACTAGACTTTTGTCGGCTCATGAATTATTTAAGAAATACTCAAAAGAAATTTTGGGTATTTCTGAAGATATAATAATTTCTAACTTGTATTATGTATCTAATATAACAAAAACCTTGGCAAAAAATAATGGAGATATGGATATTCTCCAGCCTGAAAGCCCTAATTTAACATCTTTTTTAGAGGCGTCAGTGGATAATATCCAGATAAGATCAACATTGGTAGTGGTGTTTGCTCTGGAGAGAGTCAGAAAAATCTGGTTCTCCAGAAATATTTTTTGAATAAAAGTTTTGCGTTTTGTGGACAAACTGTGCAAATGTTTCCAGACGTGTCGAGAGCTACTCAGCACAGAAGGAAACAATTTTTGTTAATGAAACAAAGGGTATTGGCCTTAGGGGCTACCTTTTATCTTAAATATCCATGTAAATGTATGATTTCTTTTCAAAAAAATAAGTTTGTTTTCACTGACCCAGGACACTTAGAAGTTTTTCTTCAGGATAAAGGTGGTTAAAAGGGTTACTACCCCAGTTGGAGAAAGAGTTTGGTGAAAAAGTCTCTCTTGATTTATGTTTCATAATTACCTTGGGTTTTTTTTAGACATAAATAGGCTCCCCCATTGATTATGGGGTCTGTATGTGAATTTACAGAATAATGTTTTCTTGAGGTTGTAGTTAAAATTTTGACTTTTGCTGTAAATCCATATTTTCTTTTCTTATTTTACTTGAATGTACTTAAGAAATACTAATAAACTATAAATAAAAAAAAAAAAAAAAAAAAATATTGCCCACACACACCCCCTGCCTCAATATCTGCTTGCTCTCATTTCCACTGATGAATAATTCTGACGTTGCATTTAATCGCAAGGTCTTCTGGAGAAGAGCCAAATTACGAAATGTAATCTAGGAACACTTGGTGAGGGAGTTCCCTGTATTAAAAAAAAAAAAAAAAAAAAGGCTTATGATCGAATTTGGAACAGGATGGATGGATGGTTTGAGGAGCATTTAAGACAAAACGTTGGGTGGGGGAATAGCAAATATTGTCCCAGTAACCTTTATTTCTTTAACTGGACCATTAAAAAACCAAAGCACTTCTATTAGACATTTATGGAGCTTTAATAAATTCAAGAGCTGTTGACAGCCCTATATATGGGATATCAGTAAATGAATAAACATGTCCCCAGGAACTGCCGGCAAAGGACCGACTGGAAGAAAGAATTAAAAGAAACCTATTCCAAGGAAAATGCATTTACAATTTGGGGGGGGGAGGGGGGGGGAGGGGGGAGAACGCAGAGTGATTAAATTTATGAGCGGAAATAATTCTGACCCCTTTAAGTACCTGTACAAAGTTATTCTCAGTCAGTTGTGTTTAACGTAATAATGCATGATGTTAGACTTTTATACAAAGTACTCGCACACATACCTCTCTAATGCATCTCACTCTTCCACCACAGCTCCCCATGCTACAGCAGTTCCAAGAGCGCCACACACTATTCTGCCAGTGCGCCTGGAGAGGTAAGCCAGTCACCCTAAAAAGGAGCGGGCAACTTAAACAGACCTTGCAGGCCCGAGCAACACAAAATGGAAGTCCAGCCACGCGATGACCCCTGCAGATTTAATGCGAATGCCTATGAACTACACCGAGGAGAAGCAGTTGCTTTTGTTCTTTATATCACGCAATCTGTTTTCACCTTTACAATTTTGCTGGTACTGTCGGACACAAACTTGCTGAGTTTGCGGACTTAAACTCTGTATCCAGTCACGAGTCGGCATTTTTCGCTAGATGTCTTCTAACTTAGGCCATCATCTCCATGAAAATACGCATATACGTACCAGCTAAGATGGAAGTCAGATAGGAAGCCCACCAGTCCCTATGCCAGTGCTTTGTGGTAACCTCCAATCAGAGCCGGAGGAACCACTAGGTGAGCTAGGCCTGTGCCTAGGGCACAGAGACTTGGGGGGCGCCGCGGCAGGCGGCAGAATTTTTAAGGGGCAAAAAAAGTGCCCTTTCAAAATTCTGCCAGCCTCCCGACTCGCCCTGCCTCCCCCCCCCCCCCCCCCTCCCAGTGCCACCCTCCCGACGCCCCCCTGGTGGTCCAGCGGAGGGCCCGGGAGTGATCTGCTGCTCCCAGGGCCTCGGCTGCCACTAACCAAAATGGCACCGGTGACCTTTAGCCTCTACCATGTGACAGGGGCCAACCAATGGCACCGGTAGCCCCTGTCACATGGTAGGGGCTGAAGGCCACCGGCGTCAGGGGCGGATTGGGCTTCACCCCGGTGGGCCGGTCTAGCTGATCACGTGGCTGAAGTCTCCGGCTGCACTGATCTTCTTTCTGTGGGTGTATGTGGTGTGTATGTGAGAAAGGAATGGAGCTTCTGTGTATGTGATGTGAGAAAGGAATGGCGCTTCTGTGTATGTGATGTGAGAAAGGAATGGAGCTTCTGTGTATGTGAGAAAGGAATGGAGCTTCTGTGTATGTGATGTGAGAAAGGAACGGCGCTTCTGTGTATGTGATGTGAGAAAGGAACGGCGCTTCTGTGTATGTGATGTGAGAAAGGAACGGCGCTTGTGTGTATGTGATGTGAGAAAGGAACGGCGCTTGTGTGTATGTGATGTGAGAAAGGAACGGAGCTTGTGTGTATGTGATGTGAGAAAGGAACGGCGCTTGTGTGTATGTGATGTGAGAAAGGAACGGCGCTTGTGTGTATGTGATGTGAGAAAGGAACGGCGCTTGTGTGTATGTGATGTGAGAAAGGAACGGCGCTTGTGTGTATGTGAGAAAGGAATGGAGCTTCTGTGTATGTGATGTGAGAAAGGAACGGCGCTTGTGTGTATGTGATGTGAGAAAGGAACGGCGCTTGTGTGTATGTGATGTGAGAAAGGAACGGCGCTTGTGTGTATGTGATGTGAGAAAGGAACGGCGCTTGTGTGTATGTGAGAAAGGAATGGAGCTTCTGTGTATGTGATGTGAGAAAGGAACGGCGCTTCTGTGTATGTGATGTGAGAAAGGAACGGCGCTTGTGTGTATGTGATGTGAGAAAGGAATGGAGCTTCTGTGTATGTGATGTGAGAAAGGAACGGCGCTTCTGTGTATGTGATGTGAGAAAGGAACGGCGCTTCTGTGTATGTGAGAAAGGAATGGAGCTTCTGTGTATGTGATGTGAGAAAGGAACGGCGCTTGTGTGTATGTGATGTGAGAAAGGAATCTGCCAGTTTAAAAAAATGAAGTGTGCTAATACATATACCTCAACTTTTGTGCTGGTGGCGCAACTTTTGAAAAGTGGATGAAAAATGAAATTACTGAATTTTAAGCATCCCTCTTCTGGAAAATAAAGTAACTTAAAGTGGGTAGAGACAAATACTAAAGCAAAAAAAAAATTATTAAAGTATTTAAAGTGTTCATCTCAGCAAAATCACAAATTTAAGATACTGATGCCAGGTGGGGTTTGTTTGTTTGTTGAGACATAATTTAAGCATGAAGACTAGAATATTCCAATCTGAAACGGTTTTGCTTTTTTTTTTTTTTTTTTTTAAAGCCTTTAGAAAATGTATATTTTTAAATGACTAAGACTGGAATCTTCCCATTTAAAAGGGAAGCTAAGGATGTCTTTCTGTTCCATATCTCCCACATGAATAATCATACGACTGAAAGTTTGAAGAAAGACACTTGCTTTATTGCCTGAAAGCGTAAAACAAGAGAAGCTGTACAGTGTGGGTGGCTGTCCCTTGGGAGGACAGAATCTGAAGGAAGGGTGTCATTTCGCCTTCTAATAGGAATGTGGTTTTCTTATTTAAGGGTTGGGAGCACTCACTTTTAGTAAAAGTGAAAAGTCATGCTGCAAGTCTGAAAGCAAGGTGCTTCTGTGAGAGTGTAATGTGTATATGTGAGTCAGGGAGGGTGCGTGTGTGTCAATGCGTGTGTGCGAGAGAGATGGAGCATGCTTTTGGCTGGCTCGTGGCTGTGAGAGATCGCATGTGTGTGATTGAGCCTGTTTGTAAGTAAGAGAGAGCGAGAGCATTGTGTGTTTGAGAGAGAGACAGAGACAGAGACACACACACTCTGGTTGGAGAGATGATTGGTGTGTGAGACAGAAACTGGTCCTGAGGGTGTGACTGGTGTGTGTGAGAGAGAGAGAAGAGACTGGTTGTGGTCCCTAAGGAAGAGGACTGTGCGGACAGCTTCAGCAGCTACTGCTGCTTCTGGTATGGCTTGCAAGGGAAAGGAGTTGGAGAACTGCTGGAGAGGGTAAGTAAAGGTGGCTTTTTAAGTTCATTTTTCTTGATTTTCTACCATTTTAATTATTGGGTAGTATGTAATGTGTCTGCTGTTTGAAATATTTTATTGGTGTTTGGTAAAGCTTTCAAAATTTGCATGAGTCTAATTATTGGATATTCTATTCATCAGCTGTTTTGAAATTATTTTATGTGTATGATTTTATAATTATGATGATTTATATATCTTGATTTTATTGATTTGTTTCATAAGGAATGGTGACATTTTTGTTTTTCCATTGTTACACTGTATAGAGTCTGGTGTGATGGGTTTTACGGTTCAGTTTTTGTCTGCACATTTCTATTTATACTTTATGTGGCTTTATTCTGTATTTGGTGAGGGTTTGTGTTCTGCATGCAAAGACTGAGATGAAGCATTCTTTTAGCATGTGGTTTCTCTGTAGGGATCTGTTCTGTTTTCCTGATAGGAGGTGTATTGATATTTTAGATTCTGGTGTAATAGTTGTGGTATTCTTTTTCATAGGTGGGGTTGTTATTCTTTGAGTGTTGGCAGATAGTACTGTGTTGATACGGGACGACCATGCCGAAATATATCACAATAGGTATGATGCCATATGAATTCTAAGATGCAAAGTTTTCTTGTTGGCATCACATCAGTGAATGAAATTATCACAATAACTTGTATATTAATTTTACCTCAGAATGTCATTTATGTTATAAATGCATAATTTAAAGTTGTGTACGGGGCCACCTGACTATAAGGTTTGCCTAGGGTGCCTAATACCCTTGCGCCGGCCCTGCCTCCAAATCAATATAAACGTTTGGATCCTATGCATTTGTATGAAGTCCTGAGATTACAGATTCAGGACCGTACTGCGCTGCTTGCTGCTATTCATGCAAACTTCAGAAACTTCAAAGCAGCTCCAAGACTTGTCTCTCTGCTCAGCATAGCCCTGCACCATTAACTTTAGAGAACTTGCCAAACTCACCAATCTTTGCTTCTGTTCCCTGCCTGTATAAGCTTACAGAGCTGTCCAAGTTCTGGGACTGGGTCTGAGTCTGCCACCTTGCTAGGGGGCCAGCTGGCTACCATCTGTGCTGAGACAGGACCCAAATTCTCCGGAAGGACAACCCGACCGCAGTGGAAAGTGGGAGAGCCAGAGACTCTTCATGCGCTCCTCAGCTTAAGAAGTACTGGCTAAACTGGGACATCAATTTGCAATGTTTTGAGAAGTGCCAAGTTAACTTTGGGCTAGCCATTGGTGTTTTCATAACCACTGCAACAAGAGTGATTTGCTCCGTTAAAGCACAAACGTTAAACAATCTTGCTCATAAATAAACCATTTTATGCTGCTAAAAGGTGTAGACCCTCTTTTCCCTTTATAGAACTTGGACCTTAATTTTATCCAATTTAAAATGTCAGATAAACTATGCAAGGCTAAAATCCTTCACACCCCATTCTTGCCCTGCAGAATCCCCTGCTTCTCCAGCACTGAACTCTGCCTCTCCCACAAGGGCAACTGCTGATGGCAAGAAAAAAAACAAAACAAGCAAAGAGGAAAAGGAGGGGGTGGGGGGGAACTTGGCAAGAGACAGCTCTACTCGCAAGAGATCCATCAAGACGTTATTGGAAGAAGAAATCAGCTCGGATGGGAGACATCCATCACGTGTCCCTCGGCCCCTCTCAAACATGTGTCGACAGGTCTTCAACACGATATGCGCTCCCTCCCCCAGCGCCGTGTGTATGAACTGAGCTCACGGCTCTCCTATAACCGAGGAGGACAAGGACTCTCCATATCTCCCAGGACTTCATACGAGACAGTCCTCCTCCATGGGGGACTGGGGAAAGCGACAGGGAACTCTGGCAAGGCCATCAGTCATGCTGTGGGAAACAAGCGTGCCGTCTCTCCTCTGTTAAAAGGAGAGGTTTGAGAGGCTGATGTTTATTGAGCGGGTAACTGACCAGCCTCCCTGCTGACTACGGGATTTCCTCTCCTCCTCAGATCACAAAATGCTTCCTCGTCCTCCTCCACGAGTCCACCCGCCCCGCTCCCCAAAGCTCAGAACAAAGGAACATTTCCTATATAGCACCTCCCTTGCAGTAATGCATGCATGCATGGATGGAAAATATTGCAAATTGAGGTTTAAAGTTGGATTGACTGCAAGCTGCGATACTTTGTGCAGCTTTGCTTATAGTTCTCACACTTAAGATGCCTTAGAACCCCGATTCTGGAATCGCCTGCGGATTCTCCTTACATTGCTTCAATGCAAGGCATCGGGGAACGCAGAGAATCCGGCGGGGCCCCAGAACGCAGAGTACGGCACGTGACGCTGCAGGAAGAGCGGGGGGGGGGGGGGGGGTTACCCGACCCCCACTCGTGGTGGCGGGAAAGGCAAAAAGGCCACCTCCCTCCCTTCCACCACGGGACTAACATGACAGGTGCTAGAATACATTACAGCGCAACGGCAGGAAAGCAGATCCTACAGCAAACAGACCTGCTGCGGCTATGGGTCGTGGGGGGGAGGTGGATGGCTAAAAGTATTAGAGAAAAAAAGATTGCGGTGCGTGACCTAACACTCGGAAACAGATAAGTGCAGAGAAGAGGGAGCTCAGTGCTAGATAAGCACAAAGAATTTAGTGCAGGTAAAAACACTGCAGAATGATTTTACGTGCCCGTGCATCCAGGCAGGGAATGGGAAACGAGTTTTCAGTTACCTCGGCAGCTACGGTGAACATCTGCAGCCTGTTGGAAAATCTTAAAGCTTTAACCCCATGAAGTGCTGCTTCTCCCACTGCACGCCCACTCGACTTCCCCTCCCTCCCTTCTATCTGCGTTTGTTTCTTTCTCCCTCGCTCCAGCTCGCTTTTCTCTCTTCTCTCTGAGGGTCTTTGTAAAATGAAAAATATCCCACCCCAGAAACGAATAAACAATTGTTCTAAAAACCATGACTGTTCCATTTCCAGTGGAACAAAGCCAGATTGTGTACAGGTTTGGCAACAATCGGGGGTTTTCTGTTTTTAAGTAAACTAAGGGCCCCTAACAGTTGCATGATGAACAGCCATGGAAACTGAAGTCTTCTGCTTACCACAAAACAGGAGTTCAGACAGGTTTCCCCTCACCCGCACACACTGCCCCTCCCCTGAACAGGCACAGCACAGGCAGGAGCAGCAGTACAAACTTCCCTCACCCGCACACACTGCCCCGCCCCTGAACAGGCAAAGCACAGGCAGGAGCAGCAGTACAAACTTCCCTCACACAGGTACAGGGCCCCACCCCTGAACAGGCACAGCACAGGCAGGAGCAGCAGTACAAACTTCCCTCACACAGACACAGGGCCCCGCCACTGAACAGGCAAAGCACAGGCAGGAGCAGCAGTACAAACTTCCCTCACACAGGTACAGGGCCCCACCCCTGAACAGGCACAGCACAGGCAGGAGCAGCAGCAGTACAAGCTTCCCTCACCCGCACCCACTGCCCCACCCCTGAACAGGCACAGCCCAGGCAGGAGCAGCAGTACAAGCTTCCCACAAACACAGGTACAGGGCCCCGCCCCTGAACAGGCACAGCACAGGCAGGAGCAGCAGTACAAACTTCCCTCACACAGACACAGGGCCCTGCCACTGAACAGGCAATGCAAGCCTTCCTAACACACACAACCCCCAAAGGCACAGCACTCCCATGCAGGACGGACCTGGTCATCCTCCTGGTCTCCTAGGAGTCATCTTGGACTCCTCTCTCTCCTTCTCTACACATATCCAAAACCACTAAAATATGCAGGTTTTTTTCTCTATCCCCACCAAAATCTGTCCCTTCCTTTCTGAAGACACTGCCAGAAACCTTACTCACTCTCATCTGTTCCCGCTTACACTATTACAACCTGCTCCTCACAGGTCTCCCCAGTGCAATCTGTCCTAAATGCGGCTGGTGACGTATCCTTTCCCCAAAGTTTCTATGCTCACATAACCCCTCTTCTGAAGTCATTGCATTGGCTCCCTATCCGTTCCCACATGCAGATCAAGCTCCTCTTTCTCACCTACAAATGCCTTCACTCTGCAGCACCTCACTACCTCTCCTCTCTTATCTCTCTCTCTACACCCCATCTTATGCACTCCAGGATGAGTCGCTCCTATCTGTGCCCTTCTCCTCTACTGCCAATTCCTGACTCCGTGCTTTCCACCTGGCTGCGCCGTGCGCTTGGAGCAGTCTTCCTGAACTGGTGCGTCCTGCTCCCTCTCTCATGTTTAAATCCCAACCTTTTTGAAGCTGCTTTTAAATCTTCGGTCCGATTATCTGCTTTTAGCCTGATTAACTAATTTTTGCTCTATATATTAAAAAAAAAAAAAAAAATACATGGCAGAAATTTGTATTTTGTCTTACTGCAGACTGAAATATTGAGTAGGAAGTACAGCAGCACTGGGGAGGGGAACAAAGGAGAATCACAAATATTTATCTCCATCCACTAATTACATTGGCATTTATAAAAGCACTCTAAAGCAATGCACTTTATTTCCTGTGGCAAGGACTCGGAAAGTGAGTGTCCATGGCAGAGTGTCTCCTGGCACCCAGTCCATTAGGGTCACCCACTTCTCCCAGTAATATCCGTGAACATCTGTATTGTTGCTCTTGTATCATATTACAGAACACGCCCTGTTACCTGGCATCCCTGGGGAATAGGAAGGGGGGGCGGGGGGAGGGGGTTCATTGATTAGATTATATTGAATAGGGCCTCGGCAACAGCCTTCTGCTTCCTGTTGCAGACCCTCCCCTCCCAGGAAGCAGCAAGCAAGCATCAGGAGGGGAGGGGAGGATGAGGCTGAAGTGAGCCGAGGCAAAGGAATGGCACTCTGCTCTCTAATCCAACCCCTGGCTGTGTTATCTCCCCCCCCCCCCCCCCACCCCCACAGATGGGGCCTGGGCAAGGTGTCAGTCACAGCATTGTAGATGGGGAGGTGCTGGATAATGGTCCTTGTACCATACATGGTTTCAGTGCCTTGGGGGTTGGGCAGGGAAGGCTGATGCCACACCGTGTTATATGAAAATATGTTACACCTATCCCGGGCATGGCTTCCTCGACATAGTCATGCTTTGCCTAAATCGCATCATCACGCAATGGTGTGAGATCAGTGCTCTCCCTGAAAGGGGCCGAACACAGCGTGGCCCCAGGGCATCTTTCCCAAGAGTAAGGGTTTGCACACGTACAGACTCACCCCCAGTTTTACATTTTCCTTCCTTTATATTCAGCCTCTCATGACTGGTCCGCCCCTTCACAGCGGATTACGTTCAGGCGCTGTAAGGTATTTTCTTGACTCCAGAGGACTTGCAAGCTTAAAAAGGTTTGTAAGTGAGACAGAGGAATCAGTGACTTGGCCAAGGTCACAAGGGGCATCAGCAGAACTGAACCCTGGGGCTTCCCTGGTTTGCAGCCTGCCCAAAACGTGGACTGCATGGCCCAGCCCCTGCTCAAATTACCTCCGTAGATGAAACACAAATCAGTTCTATTCTCTAAGTCTCCCCTAATAAATTACCATTACAGAGCTTTCAATAAATAAAAAAGCCTTACAAATCCATCTTAATGAGAAGATCTATAAATTTCATAATGACCATCATTATCGTGAGCCTCGGAAGCTGTGAAGGTTTCCCAGTCTCCATTTGCAGTCGTGGAATTTCAAACTGGAGTCTCTGAGGCATATCGGGGTTCTAAAGCAGCAACTCGCCTGGCTGAGGTAATAGGAGGGCCCCGCTCCGTCGCCGAGGCCTTGTGTCCAGAAGGGCAAATAGCCTCGGCATGATATAGCCACTTACACGGCTCTCTAATCTAGGCAAGGAGTCTTTGGAGGCTGTGGATTTTTCTTTTTACTGGCCCAACAAAAACGTGACGGGCATGAAACCACGCAGGCCCCTTCCTCAAATAAAGGGGGGAGAACCACTTTAGAGCCAAGAGTGAAAAGTTAGTGTTACAAACAAGGGGCTGAACCCCCCCTCCCCAAATCACCTGTACCCAACCATTTAAACAAAGCTCAGATTAAACCAGCTTTGGCAGTGAATGGTGTGTAGTAAATAGTATTTATACATTCTTAAATGAGAAAAAAAATTCTGATTTTCAGGTTTAAAAGAAAACATGCTAAAATCAGCAGTTTCAGAAGTCTCTGCTATTCTGCTCTCCCTAAAAGATAAGCCTGCAGGATCGCTCTGGATTTGCTTAATAATTTTCATTTTTCTCTTTAAAAAAGTATTGCACCAACTGGCACCGTAGCGCTATACAGGCCTGGGGGTACACTAGGGTGACCCAAGAACATATGCAGCTAGCATAGGAAGCTAAAGATCCATCCTACCAGTTCCAATTATTGCATCCAGGAAGAGAAAGGTGGGCATAGCCTTCTGCTCCCAACACAGCTTTGTTTCAGAAAAGCAGAGGCCCGATTAGCACGCAGAGCCAATGTCAACAACAGAGCAGTATTCACCAAAACAAGATTGCCACAGATGCTCACTGCCTAACCCTGTCATGTCTCAGAGCATCGCAGATCCACAGGAGACCAGAATTACATTGGAAGAGGGAGATCCATTTGTAACTTCACAGTGCTATGGCACTAGAGAAATGAGACATGTGGCCTGTCATGCATGTGTGCCCCTCATTACGCTGCAGAAATATTACATCTCAAAGGATCTTTACACCTCAGGAGCAACAAGTCTAGAATTAATAGATATCCTCTCAGGCTATAAGGTACTACACCTTCAGAGGGAGGGATACTTTACTCGAGGGGAAATTAGCGAGCATTAGGGGCCGATAGAGTAAAACCTGAACTAAAAAATCTAAATTAGCAGTTTTACTTCACTGATGCGGTAAAAAGTCACAGTCCCACAGGATGCAAAAAAAAAGCTAATGGCGTGCAAATGCCCTGTGAGTAAAGAAAAAAGCATGCTAAACGTGATTTATTTATTTATAACACCCTCCGAGGCTCTTTTCATGCAATTCAACTGCAATCTGCAGTAAGAGAGGATGGGCTGAGACAGGCAGAGTCCTCCATAGGTTTGATCCCAAGAAGGGAGCAAAATTGCCAGGACCCATTTGTGCGAACACCCAGACAGTAAAAAGCTCTTCAGGCAAAAGGAGACATTAAAAATAATCATTGAGCTATGGCAGATGGAGACGTGCACCTCACCTGCTGAAAGAGATAGGCACCGTATCTTTTACTTATGTTATTAACCCCATATGTACTAATCCAAGTTATATCGACCTGTTCATTGTAAGACATTTACTTGTCAATGTTATTGTTTAGAATGTAAACCGAATTGATCAGTAATTCTGTCATTGGAAAGTCGGTATATAAAAATGCTAAATAAATAAATAAAGTCTCCGTCACCCCAGCTCTCTCTCCATTTCATGCGCACGTACCAGCAGGCAGGGCAGGATACTCCCAAAGGCCCCGGGGAACCTGCAGGGCACCCAACCCTCCCTCGCTCAGCTCCCAGACAGCCTCGCCCCCAACCTCCTTCCGGCCTGCGGTCAATGCCAGCAGCTGTACCAGCATTTAATATCTGCTTTACTGACGGCTACTGAAGTGACAAATCAGTGGCCAGTGAAGCGAACCGATCCACACGAAATGCCAGTACGGCTGAGAGCTGTGCCAGCATGGCGGGAAGACGGAGGATTGGGGGAGTTCAGGTGCTCCGTGCCATGCTATTTTTATTTTAAATCTGGGTGCGCGAGAGGGTTGGGGTTTGCCTAGAAGGCCTGGCTACATTTTGGCGGGATGTCCCCGATGCCATAACGCTACTTCATTACCATGGGAAGTCTGATTCCTGCTCTAACCCAGGAGTTAAAGTTTCCTGTGGTAAAAGGAAAAAGGCAGGTTAGGCGGTCTCCTAACACCCCCTCCCCCCCCCAAGCTGCAGGGTAATAGCTAATAATAAAGTTCAGTACCCTGCAACCTGCATGCAGACCTGCTGATCTGCTGTAACCCAGCTTCTAGCACGTTTCATTCATGCTGAACACAGCATTGCACCCCAGGGTTATTTTACCATGGAAAAACCTGCACTATAAACACGGATTAAAACCCGCACTACGGTTCGTGCGGCTTATTACATCAGCCTGTAAAAAACTTCAGAAGAAAACCATGTAGTCAGGACCTAAACAATAAAGGGGCTGAGAGAAGGACTTAGTGCAGCAGTGCTGACACAGCACCTGTTCCAGGAGGATTCCTGCTTCACACCAGGTTGGCCTGAACAAAACGAATCCGGTTCCAGCTTCGTATGCCATTGCACGTAGGGAGAGGATGTTCCTACTTCTCCTTAAGGGTATCTCAGCTACATCTCCATGCATGCAGTGGGGCAAAACCAGGACTGGATCACCCTTGTTTGGTTGACCTGGGTGAGGTGGCTACCCTGCATCCCTTAGCAGCAAACCCAACACTGTACACAATAGGGTTGATCAGGGGACAGATGATGATCAAGAATCTTTACGTTTTGCTGCAAAACTGGCTACAGTCGTGTTATGTACTTGCAGGTGGGGGGGGGGGGGGGCGTTGCCTTCCTCTGGATCAGTGGTGCTCAAGCACCCCTAGCTGATCTAGTGTTCATAATATTCCCTACCATGCATGCAGAGACCTGCTTTGTACAAATTTCTCGCATGCATATTCATAAGGGAGTATCCTGAAAAGCAGATTGGCTAGGGGTGCATGAGATCTGGTTTCAGCACCTCTGGCTTCCCATAGCACAAAAGCTATAGCAAAAAGGGTTGGGCTAGGTGGACTTCTAGTCCGGTTTTCAACCTACCCTGCAGCATCCTCACCCATCGATTCAGTCAGCAGGAACTAGTCTTCCCTAATTCGGAAGAATAGCGGAGAAGTCAGGACCATCAGAGGCCTGCTTTCATGCTTGGATTTTAACCAAATTCTCAAAATTATTCTTAAAGGTGTTTTTCTATTAAGTCAGACAAATCAAGGGTGGAAGAATTGCCAGAACTACTCACCCAGAAGGGTAGAAGAGCTATGTACACCTCGTTCAAACTGACCAAAATGAGCGAGATCATGCCACACCCTCTCCCACGCCCTGGCCTTCTGCAGGAAGCGCTAGCATTTTGGGCACATGTCTTCTGCATATTTGCTGGCACCTCTAAATGCAGGGCTCTCCAGTTACGTCCTGAAGAGCCACAACCCAGTCAGGAGTTTACTATTTCCACAATGAATATGCACGAGATCTATCTGTATGCACAAAGATCTCGTGCATATTCATTTATTAAAATGTCTTCTATTCCACCTACATTTGGTCAGCCATGCTAGGCAGATTACATATAAATACACAGTGATAAGTCTTTGATGACAAGGCTGGGGACTCCTGCTCTAGCACACATCTAGGTCAGGGGTGGTCAAATCTCTCCTCAGGCCCCTCTCCACCCCCGAGTCGGTCTGGTTTTCAGGATATCCCTAATGAATATGCATGAGATAAGTCTGTATACATTGGAGACACAGTGCATGCAAATATATCAAATGCATATTTATTAGGGAAATCCTGAAAACCAGCCTGGTTGGGGTGGGAGGGGACCCAAGGAGCAGTTTCAACACCACCTCGTGCATTTAAATTCCTCAGCAAAACCCAGATCTCCAGCACAAATTCCCAAAGCATAGCACGCAGGATGGCTGGTCATGCTGGGGATCCTGGGACATCATGCCTTTCGGATCACTGGTTTTAAAAAAAAAAAAAAAAAAGTGCATTGCTTCCCGGTTCTCTCAGCAGCACCTTCAGATCGCTGCCAGGGACGGAAGCTGGAAGTTTCCGGCGCATCCCAGAAAGCTCCAAATTATGGATTAAGCTGTATTTTACAAACACACATTTTGTTTTTCTAAGGATGTGTACCTCAGAAATGTTAATGTTTCACATCCCCTTGGGGAAGCTTTTCATCTTCTTTCGCTTTCAGAGACAGCTAAGTTGAAGTGTGCCTTTAAAACAAATTTTAATGAAATGATTTGTATGCATCAGACACAGTGTGATTTTCAGCTAGGTTATTACAGCATTATCAGCGAACCGTATGCAGAAAGTATAAAACAGCTCACAGATAATAAAGTGGCAGCCCACGTTAACTGGCCAAATATTTCCACCTGCATGCTTAGTGCTGGCCATGCAGCCTTTGTGTGTCCCTACTTAATAGGGAAAGGAGCAGAGGTCCCAGCTCATCATTTTTTTTTGAGTTGGGCTACCATTAGTGGCAAGGTGGCTGGCCCAGATGGCTCACCTTGCAGAGGTTTTAGCAGCAGGTAGGAGAAATATGTCCCAATCTCACAAACTTTTTCTCTGCCTATTGCTAAAGGTGTGTTAATACATCTTAGCATACCACAGGCACAGCAGAATAGGGTCTGACTGGGAATAAGCATGAAGGTAGAAGTCAACTAATGGGGCAGCCCAAAGAAGATCAGCCAAGTGAGAGGAGGAGTGTGGAAGGGAAGGTAACCTGAGAGAGGAGGAGACAGACGAACAGAGTGTGATAAAACCTTCCTGCTACAATACTGTGGGACCCTGCAATCACTGTGGATGGTAAAGGGGCCTCACATCCAGGGCTGGTGCTGGCTTTTTTGTTGCCCTATGTGAACAATTACTGTGCTGTCCCGTCCCCCCCCATGCTCACTGTTCATTCATTCTCTGACCAGGGACCAATACAGACACCCCAGCTCCCTTCAGTGATACAAATTGCACCCAATACCCTTGCACCATGGCTGGGGCAAGGGTATTAGGTGCCCTAGATCAGGGGTCCCCAAACCTGTCCTGGAGGGCCACCAACCAGTCGGGTTTTTGGGATATCCTCCATGAATATGCATGAGAGAAAATTTACATGTTATGGAGGCAGTGCATGCAAATTCTCTCTCATGCATATTCATTGAAGATATCCCAAAAACCCGACTGGCTGGTGGCCCTCCAGGACAGGTGTGGGGACCACTGCCCTAGATGAACCTTATAGCCTTCCACCATGCCCCCTGCCCCATTCCACACACAGAGTTAAGAGTTGTGCATTTATATTTTACATGAAAAATAGCAAAGTACAGTATTCTGAGGTCAAGATATCCCTTACATTACATTTACATGCACTGCTGTGATGCCGACCAGAAATCCCTGCAGAAGAGACACCTGGAACCCATATGGTATTAGGCCTATTGTGATGTGTGTTGGGTGTGGGCTTGACCCTCCAAAAGTCTTAAAACACTAATACACTTCCTGTTAGGAGAAAGCCTCACCTCAGTCACACATGCAGAACATAAACAGACCCTCACCAAATACAGAATAGAGCAACATTAAAGTAAAAATACAAATGCGCAGACAAAAACTGACCTGGAAACTACAAGAAGCCAGACACTCTATGCAGTGAAACAATGAAAAACAGAACTATCACCATTCCTCAAATAAAATCAAGAAATAAAATAAATACAAAAAAAAAAAAAAAAAGCTGATGAATAAAAGATCAAATTAAAAAAAAAAAAACAACACGTTTTTAAGTAAGTGTCTTAACACACCAATAAAATATTTCAAAAATGAGCAGACATCAAACAGCACCCTAAAAATAAAAGTAAACAGGATTTTAAAAATTCACTTTCCATACCCGGGAACTTTGATTTCCAGTCACCCTGAGATTTTCATCAATTAGTGAGAGAGGGATGCACAAACTTTCTCCTCTTTCTTATACACATACGCTCCCTCTCCGACAAACCCTCAGGAGTCTCCAGCTCTTCTTTGGGATCTACCAGCAGCGTCAGGCCCTCATCCTCATTTCAGCTGCTGGCAGGTTGGAATCCACCTGCAGCCCCCATTCTCCCTCTCTTGCACACACAACACCCACCCACGACAAGCTCCCACTTACACCCACACCCCCCAGGCAGGCACCCATTCAATCTCATACATAAACACACCCTCAGGCAGGCACCCATGCATTCACACCCCCCCACCCCCAGGCAGACTCCCATTCATACACTTGCACACACTGAAGGCAAATCCCCTCTCTCTTTTGCCAGCAACCTCCGAGCCCCTCTCGTTCCTCTGCTGCCACGTGGCTACTGGGGAGGTGATGATCGCTGCTACTGGCACTGAAGCCCGTTCTGCCTCCTCTGTGCAGGCCCTGAGGTATTAAAAATTTGTGGGGCTTCCAGTTCCTCCATGCATCACGAGATCAGCATAAAGAAAGTGCTACTCTTGCATATTCTCAAAGATAACATATGCCAATCACTAAACTCAAAAGTGATATTTTTTATTTTTTTACCTTTGCTCTCTGATCTTTTTCGAATCTGTTAGTCACAGGCTTTTTTCCCACCTTCCCTTTCTTGGTTTTTTGCCAATTCCTTTTACAGGGTCCCTTTTTTTCCTGTTTCTTCTCTATCTACTTGTCTTTCCTTCTTCCCTCACTCACTTAGGTCCTCATTCTCACACGCTCTTTCACATACACACCCCCAGGCTCAGGCTTACCTCCACATAGGCTCTCACTCTAAAATGCTCTCTTTCAAATGCTGTCACACACACACTCACATGCTGTCTCTCTGATCATGCAGGCTCTCACTCCCACACAGTCTCTCAACTCACTCATACACACTCTACAGGGCCTCAGCCTCTCACCTCTGGGCCTCCACTTCTCAGGCCATTGCAAGGTGATATCTGCGGCAGCCCTGTTGCCAGGCTCTCCTCTTCTCGGGCCGCCGTGAAGTGGGATCCCACATTGTGGCAGTCCTGAAAACGCTGCTGCTCCTTTTTTCTTCCGGGGCCACGCAGACAGGAAAGAGGAAGAGCACCTGGACATGACCACCTTCTGCCACCGGTGGACCCGATCCCACCATTGGCTCCAAGGGCCTCCACTTCTTCCGCCGCCACCAGTGGGAACGGGTCCACTGGCGGCAACATGGGCCTCCTCCCTGCTCCCGACGCTGCCCCACTGGGTGTGCCAGCCCCTCTGCAAGTGCACGGTTTGCTCACCTGGTGGCGCCAGGCCTGCTCACATCAGAAACTAAGATCTATCTTTCTTTTAAGTGTTAATCTCCTACGGAGCCAGCTTTGCGCGTACAGCTCCTCGCGTTGGTCTGCAAAGAATAATTACAGAGCTCTGTGACAGGAGCCGTCATGGAGGAGCGTGAAAGATCCTTAGTCAAGCACGGCACAATACCCTGGAATTCTGATCAGCAGCAGGACCTGCAAAGGGGAAGGAGCTGCGGCTGTGTGCGCACAATTTTCTCTGGACATCTTGCGTTTTAGAGCTCGACTGATTTGCGTCTCTCTCTCTGAAGAGGAGGAAGAGAGGTGTGAATGGGTTGTGCGCACGAGACTGATCTCTCTGGGCAGGTGCATTTGTGCTACTGTTTGCACCTGTACATCTCCGCACATCTGTCAAGAGGTTTGTTTGCACACGGGTTCGTTTCATGCATGGTCAATAACTGTTTGCATCTTCTGGCACATGCTTGCATGTCGTTCATGAACATCCATAAGACAAGAGGTGACTGTGCAGGTTAATGGGGCTAGCAGTCATACATTCAAATAATGCAGTCATTTGTACAGCTGCAGATAGGCCCTGAAAGCCAAATGAACCTTTTTAGTCAAGTTATATAATAGTATTGGACACCGAATAAGAGCTGATGGCCAAATCTTTTTTTGTATGGTCACTGCAAGCCACTAAGTTTCTGCCACCGTGGAGTTACATCCATGTGTTATGTTTCATGCATTCTAATGAGCGAGACCCAAATTTTAGCCACAGTGCAGTTCCCTCTTGGTTGTTCATGGCAGCGAAATGGTTTCCAGAATTCAATTCTCTTCCTCTTTGTTCCATTTGTAAAACAGTACTGATCCAAGAGAAGATTGGACACTCTGCAGGCTACAACACCAATTCTAGCACCCAGCATCAGAACAGTTCAAAGAAAATAATCTTAAATTCTGCCTCAAAAGCTCATCTAGCACAAGGTCCTCTGCTGCATCTTATGTACATCATCCGAAATGCTCATACTGGTCCTCAGCCAACATAAAATGCTCAGGCAATGCCATGACTACCACACCACGAACGTAGTACCCCACCAGCAGTCCACACATCCCCTGTGAATAGCTATGAGCAAGCCACGGATTCCTGCAGCAATAGCCACTTTTAGCACCATACCAAGCCCCGACAGCATGGGATTGTATCAGACACCTTGAAGAGAAATGGGACCGCTGAGCTCACACAGAACAGGAGTGAGGGCGTGGGTCAGTCTGCAAGCTGAACAGGGACAAGGCGTGCAGGACCTTCTTGCATCAGAGAGGGCCACCGAAAATAAAGCCAAATGGGTCAGACAGACAACTTCCAGAGGGCACAGTTTAGTTGGAGGAGGCAAGATCACTTTGAGCTAAACAGAGCATAATTCAGGGGCACCAGAGCTCCAGCCGAGTCATAAAAAAAAGGAGTAATTTTCACATGGGGGGGGGGGATAACTTCCATTATTCATGAAATGCAAACTGACTCCCAGCCCAACATGAAAGTGCAGAAAAATATTTAAAAGCACCTTATATCCATCTACCAGAATACTATTCCTGCCAGAACACAGCGTCTCTTCTCCAGCCGGCCGCTGCAGGATGGACAACGCAGCACAGAGGGGGGGGGAGGGGGCAATGCCCAAACTGGTAGATATCGCACCATATGTTATAAAAAGGCTTTCTATATGTGATGTTCCACAAAAAAGTGTCGTCATACTATTATATGAGACCAAGTGTCACCTACAGTGTAAATTTTAAAATGTATTATTCATTAAAAGATTTCTTAAAATTCTTTGACATGTGAGATTCCTTCATGTTCTGTATGTTTCACCTTTGGAATCTTATTTGATCTACCTTCATGTAGTTATGCACCTTGATGCAAACTCAACCCATGCCACACCCAGAGATTTTCCGCGTTGGCCCAGAGACCCAGCAGTTTTCAGATTTCTGGAGTCTCCAGGCTAAATCCAGAGAATTCCCAGGCATACCAACCAAGTCACTGACTTTTCCTAGACTGCCAGGTCATCACCCACCCCACCACCTCACTCTCTGCTACAGACTTCAACAGCCTCGCCCTCTTAAACCTCAGAATGCCTCCTTTACAACTTTGTAATGCCATTAAAATTTCTCTAGTTAGTGGCTCACAGCAGGGATGGATGTCTGACTTACAATTAATACACATTTAGAAATAATAAAAATCTGAACATTTTGCAGAAGAATTATTTAAGCTAATAAAACCTGTCACTTTCCAAGGCTCCACAGGAATTTTAACAGGTCAAGAAAAAGAAAAAAGTTAAAGCGACACTTACAAAAAAAAATATATATATCCCTGGTTTTGCACATAGGCATCTTAAGCTCTAAGTGAGGGGATTTGGTAAGAGATTTTGTCCTCCCTTCAACTGCAGAGGATTTGAGGTAAGCATCGGGAGAGAGACAGTGCAAGGATAAAAGGGAGCATTTGTATCAAACACGCTAAGAACGCTGGGACACATTCCTGTATTGAAAAAAAGAAAAGAGAACAGCAAAGCAGAATCTCTCAGCAGATGTATCCAACATTTGCTCTGGTGTAAAGAAAAATAAAATTGCCCTGGCAGTTTTCCTAATGAAAATAGCAGGATTAGCTTCACTAATACCTCTGGTGCAAATGTTTGCTCCATCATCCCCTGTGTGTTCTTACAGAGGCGGTTTTAAAGAAGTGCCATAACATAATTAGATCTGTAACCTACAGGGGACAATAATTGCATGAGCTCTGTTAGTGACTTTCCTGAAAGGATAAAAATAGCAATGCCAATAATGCAGGGACGAGACAGCATGCCGTCCCCTGTGTGACCAAGGTGTCTGTCAGTACCCAAAACTGCAGGATCCAACTACTTGCAAAAATCTATGCTAAATAAAAAAAAACCCTGGAAAATATTCAAAAAATATTAGAAATCACCGATTAGGGAGCCAGCCCTGTAAGCAGAGTGTTAATGCTGTGCACGGCTACGAGAAGGAACCTGGGTTTGATTCCCAGCTAGACTCCTCCTAACAGCATAAGAAGAGCCATAGTGGGTCAGACCAGAGGGCTATCGAGCCCCAGCATCCAGTCTCCGACAGTGGCCAATCCCTAAAAGTAGATTCAGTTTCTTGCTGCTCACTCCCTATGACAAATGGGGGCTCTCCCCGAGTCTCCTGGTTAATAGCTTATGGACTTTTTCAAAACCAGCTATGCCAGTTGCCTTGACCACATCCTCCAGCATCGAATCCCACAGGTTGATTATGGGTTGCGTAAAAAACACACTCCAATTTGTTTTAAATCTATCTATTGTCTCAACAAGGCGTGTCCCCTAGTCCTAGGGGATAAATAGCTGTTCCCTATTTACCACTTATGATTCTGTAGACCTTAATTATGTCGACCCCACAATCTTCTCTTCTCCAAACTGAACAGCCCTAACCTGTTTACCCTTCTTTCATAAAGGATCTCTTCCTACCCCTTAACCATTTTTTGTTGCCCTTCTCTATACTTTTCCTAACTCCGCTATATCCTTTTGGACATGGGGTGACCAGGAATGCACAAAATACTCCATGATGTGGCTGCGCCTTTGATCTATATGGTGAAAATTCTCACTTAACCCACAATTAAGCTCTGGAATTTGCTGCCAGAGGAAGTGGTTATATCAGGTAGTGTAGCTGGGTTTAAAAAAAAAAAAGTTTGGATAAGTTCCTGGAGAAGAAGTCCATAAACTGTTATCAGTCAATAGGGAATAACCTGCCAGCATTAGTAGCTTGGGATCTACTTAATGTTTGGGTACTTGCCAGGTACTTGCAACCTGGATTGGCCACTGTTGGAAACAGGATGCTGGGGCTTGAAGGACTCAGTCGGACCCAGTGCGGCAATTTCATATGTTATGATCTCCATTCCTAGGCTTCTTCATGGGTTGGCCAGGGCTGGGGATCTGTGGAAGCAGGATTCCTAACCCCTGAGGGAGTCCTGGTTGTTGCACCATGGTGACACCTAGTGGCTAGATTATTCAAGGAGGAGCCCTGGTGCATGCATCCCAGCCGAAAATGGTCCCTGCAATGACAGAGGGGGAAGATTCAAATTAGGGGAAAATTCCCAGGATAGACCGGAATGAAAGCTCATTGCACCAGATCCCTGTCCAACACCAGGAAACCACACCAAAAACAAGTCACCAATTACTGTTTAGGGTCCACATGTTAATTTTGACTCAAAACATGGGAGGGAAAACACATCCAAGTTCACAAGCATTGAAATTTGCTCCTTTTAAGTTTTGGAAGCTGAACTGAAATTCCTGCATATGAATTTGTTAAACTTCTGTATACCCATATGTGCCACACCCAGGCCACACAACCAGACAGCACGAGCAGAAGGGCAAATGTAATAAGCTGAGCATTAGAACTGTGCATTGAAATTCTGCACGCAGTTTAATGTGCATGCTAAAATTTGTACTTACTCCCAATGCAGAAAGCTCATGGAATGCTAATGCATCAGAATTAAAAAAATAAAAAATAAAAAAAATAGTGCACTAACCTGAGAGTGCAGGATACAAAAAAGCAATTTGCATGCTGAGAACATGGTTTATACACATAAAATATAGCTTATGAATGCAACATTTTCTATATTTGATGTTTTGAGTACATAATACATGCTTTCCTGCACATAAAATCCTAGCTACAGGTCCTGGCTCCTAACTCCAGCTTCCGTCCATAAACTATCAGCAGCCTTGGAAGCTTTGCTCCACCTCAGACTAGGAGATAAGTTTCCAGATCTGAGAACACACTAGGTAAGCCAGCGTACTTCCCTGCACTGAAGGGTGGGGGAGATAATAGCCAATGCCATCACTGGCATGGGATTTGCATGAGAGGACGCTAACCTGCACATGTATTGATGTGCGCAAAAACTCCTTGCTGCACTTGCAGACAAGTTTGTGCACTCATCTGCAAGTTAAACCACGTGCTCTGCCACAAGCACCTTTTCACAGCAGCCCCAAAGTAATAGAAGAAACATCGGTGAAAATACGATGCATTTCTCCATCTAGAAATTCACTTGCAGAACTTTGGGTCTGAAAAAAATGCTAGGGAGCAGGGGAGCGTGCACTCATCCTACCCTGCTTTTCCCTTGCTGGATACACAAGATTGTAGATCTGCATGCAATGCAGTAAAACCAGGACAGGTTCAGCTTATGCTGTATAGAATGCAGTCTAGAAGCAGGCAGCATGCACGCCTGTGTTTTTTTTTTGTGGGGGGGGGGGGGGGGGGGAGGAGGCAGTTGGAGAGGGTCAGTGGGCATTCTTATCTGTCCTAATGCTGGGAACTAGAGAAGACTTACTGCTGCCCCCCTCCAAGGGAGAGGCTAAAGCTGAGAACTGCACTCTCTGTGTGGGTATGGGTGTGTGTCTTTTGTGGTTGTTAGTATGTGCCAATAAAGTTTGTGACTGAGCATGTGTGTCACTGGCTGGCAGTGTCATTACTTGCAATTGGTTCAAGAGCCAGACTGGGAATCCAAGATATATCTTTGTAAGAGATATAAACAGATGTGTAGGGGGCCCAACCCATTTGCATGGATGAAATGGGGTCTGCAACTCTGCTCACTCATGGTCTCTAGAATGTGTTCAACTTTAGTCATTTAGGAAAGATGAGATTTTGGCTCAATTCTGCTGGGTTCCAGGGTTGACTTAGTGTGCTTTTGGGAGCTGATTGATACACATGCTACAGGGAAAGTGCATGAAGGCGTCAGATACCCCATGGGCCAGTTCTGGAAAAAAAAAAAAAAAGAGCCAATATTTTCCTGCAATCTACCCCTGGGAATGGTTATTACCCTTTCAAACACTAGGACTAGGGGGACACTGAATGAAACTAGCAACCAGCAGATTTAAAACAAATCCTAGAAGTATTTTTTTCACTCTGTGCACAAACTGTGGATTCCGTTGCCGGACGACGTGGTCAAGGTAACTCACATCATGGGGCTCAAAAGAGGACTGGACAAGTTCTGAAGGAAAAAGTCCATAAAAGTTATTAGCCAAGTAGGTGTGGGAAAGTCAGCGCTTATCCCTGGGAGTGAGATACTACTGGGGATCTGACGGATACTTGCAACCTGAACCGGCCATGTTTGAAGACAGAACGATAGGCTCGACGGAGCTTGTTCTGACCCAGCATGGCACTTATGTTCTGTCTCTTCAGCTGGCATCACTGGACATACAATTGAAACACTTTAGAACATAAGATATCTTGAGCTTCAGATGCTATGTTCACTCTGCAGTAATGCTGGTAAACAGAGCAGTTACACAGCCTTGTTTTGAAGAAACGTTTTAATACCTCTTTTTAAAGTGTCAAACCCCTGCACTTTCATGACACAAGTGTCTTGCACAGCTGACATCACAGTTTGTCCACAACTTTCCTTCTACATTTCAAGTAGGTCATCAGCCATGCAACCCATTTGCTTCTTCCTAATTTAAAATTTCTCCCCTTGCTACGAGAAGATTTCAGATGTGTTTTTAAATAACTATTTTTCCTCTATTTATCTAGTCTACATCTTTTCTAGTGAAAAGATGACATAGTCCACAAGCTTTTGAGACTTCGCAGATACTGCCTTCATATGTCATGGAAAGGGTTGGAAAGTTAGTATGCAAATTTCTCGTGCATATTCACTGCCGATATCCTGAAGACTTGACTAGATGGGGTATCCCCCCAGGACAGGCTTGGGAATCTCTGATCCCGAATACAGAAGAAGAGTTCACACGTCAAGAGGAAGCCAACTACTCTGGCCATAGCCCTATTTAAAATCTGTCAGAAGCTCTTGCCAGGAATTTAGTCAGAGTTAAAATAGTATTGCAAAAATGAACTTGGCAGGGGGGGTGGGAGGGATTGGAGGATTCGTACACAGAACTATATTCTGAGAATTTTAACTTTCCATGCCTTATGAAGGCGGCACCTGCAAGGTCTCCAAAGCTTGTGGACTAAGTCATCTTTTTACATTAGTTTAATAAAAGGGTATTCCAAGCTATCAAAACCCTGGTTTTCTCTAGGACCTTCATGGCTACTAGAACTCTGGACTACGAGCCCTGCAAGCATCAACCCAAGATCATGCTCCTCATCCCCACTAGCACGGACGTAGTAAGTGCATGGTAACAGATACAGAAAGGGGTTAGAGTAGCAGAAGTTTGAAACTTCTCAGCAGCAGTGCTCATCGTCAAGGCGTCAACGGCCGGTGCTATTGCTCACAAAAGTTTCTAATTTATACCAGTTCGGCCCTTGTGTGTGTACCATCAGACAAAAAAACTCAGCCAATGCAGTTAGTTATTCATTCACAGTAACAGTAGATGGCGGCAGATAATGACCAATTGGCCCATCCAGTCTGAAAGTTATTCTTGTCTGCACTGCTAAGGATCTATCCCGGCTGCCAGCCACAGAAGCTCCACCACTTGTAGGACCTCTCTCCTTACGCAAGTCAGTTTTTCATCTTTCCATCCTGGGTAAGATAAGTATACAAGCTCCCATATTTAACCCAACACACAGGCCCTCACCCGCCAAAACAAGTTTTGCAATGGTCCAAATAAGGCGGATGCCCGAACACCCAGCCATCTATTCTGTGGGTATAACAGGAAAAAGAACCCTTAAATGCATAAAAGATAGTCAAGAAACACCATCTTAATTAACAAAAACTTCCTCCCCAGCATGTTCCTTCCTCTGCAAGGGTGTGAAATAAACAACCTCTCAGGCAACCAAAAAAAAAAAGAATCTAGCTGGTGGAATTTTACAGGTTTCAGAATTAATGTTCTTTAAGAAAATGTTAACATTTCATCCCGATTTCTCACAGCCCTGCAGGTCTCTCGTCCGGGTTCCCTGCTTCTGCCTATCCAGGGAGAAAGGCCCAAGGCTGAGGCAAGCCCCGGAGATACTGCACACACGGAGACCCGGGACAGGATTAAAATCTCTAACACACCCCTCCCTGGGGGGGGGTGTTTCTCCCTCTGAGGCTGTAGGAATGGTGTGAGAGGGAGGTCAGTGGGATGAAAGCAGGCCTGCACCAGCTTGTTCAGATGACCGGGGATGGTGACAACAATCTTAGGGTACCTGGAAAATCCAGGGGGGGGGGGGGGGGAAATCAGAAAAAGTGTACGTTTGTGAAAAACATGAGAACAACAAAAAAAATCTATTTATATAGATTTTTTTTAAATGCAGCCTTGTCATCTCTTCCCTGCTCCCCACAAGGTGGAGCTGCACCCCCTCGTACCTGGAAAGAGATAAACAGGTGGCAGATCTGAGGCTTTGTTTTTAAAGATTTCTAACAGGATGGGTCTGGATGAGCAACTCAAGGAGGGTCTTAGGACCCCTGTAGTATAATCCTCCCCATTTACTGAGATGCCAGGACTCCACACAATCCTCCCCCCCCCCCCCGAAGCTTCCCCCACATATTAGGGTGGAAGCCACAGATGGCATTTCCCTTAGGGTGACAGAAGACCAGGGATACTCAGTGACTCACGCCAAGGTCACACAGTCCGTGACGAAGGTCCGGCCCTCCAAGGAGGATAATTTTCAACAAGAGCCCCAGATCATTAAGCAATTGCCCAGGTCAGAAAAAAAAAAAAAAAAGGAGGGGGGGGGGAGGAGGAGTCCTGCAGCAGCCGGCCCCTCGTTATTTCAAAGGATACTTTGGCCACCCGTGGGCCTGCAAGTAAGGTGGTTAATTTAAAAACTGCCTCCCCCTACCCGTGACTTGTCTCCAGGATCACCCAAAAGTCGGCGACAAAGGCCCAGGGATATAGTTCACAGCAGACCAGGTTTACTATGTCACAAGAGAAAGTAAAGCCTTGGAAATGTACCAGGGAAGCCTAAAAAGTCCTGAACTCTCAGGAAGTGAAAAGCAGAAGGGGGGCTACCATTTAAAACTGACTTTTCCAAACTGCCGTATTGCACCATAACCCCAGGCTCTCCTTGTGCTCTGGGCAAGAAGCTTTACAATCAAGCTAACAGGCACAGCAGGTGGGAGACACCAGCGGGGGGGAGGGGGGGGGGGGGGGGGGGGGGGGAACTTCTGGCCCAGCGGGATGGAGAGTGACAGAAATCTCTCTCAGGCTCAGTGGCTAACGCTGCAGGTGGGACATTTCTGAAGCAGCTGGAGAGGGCCAGACAGATTTGTCACCCATGGACCCCCTGCCACCAGGATCACCAGCTGGCTGCCTTTTCAGGGCAGACTAATGCAGGCCTGATGTACCCCACTGCATGCAGGAACTTGTAGTCCTGCCTTTCTTAGATCAATCGGGGAGGGGGGGGGGGGGGGAACATGACTACTACAAGTTTGTGCGCACACACAGGTCTATCCAGTAAAGTGCGGCCGCGTTTACCCCGCTCCTAACCCGCGTTCTACTCACTTTCCGGCCGCGTTAGCCCTTCCTGCGATCCACAACCCCCTTTAACCTACCCTTACCACGTCCTAAAATCCCCGGGCAACCCCTTCCGCACGCGGCATGTATATTGCATGCAAACGAGCGAATTAGCTATTCCCTAGCATCCCGTAACCCGCGCCCCGACTATCGCTATTTTACCCTGCCGTTTTGCCGCGCGTTTTAACCTGCTAACTTACTGCCTACCCTTACCCCTGCGTTAGAGGCAGGGGTAAGGGTAGGCGGCAAGCTTTCCCCCAGCCCCCGCTCACCTGCCCTGGCCGCGTCCATGGATGCTGGTCTCCGGGGCAGCCCCAGTCCTCTCCCCTCCTCCCGAAGCAAAAAAAAAAAAATTGCAAGAGAGAGGGGAGAGGACGGGCAATCCTATGCTCGGCGACTTACTTTTGCAGCTCCCCTCCGGACATCGTGGCTTCCACCGTGCCAGTCTCCTCTCCCCTCCTCCCGAAGCAGGGTGCGAAAAGCAGCCTTGCTCCAGGAGGGAAGAAGGGACTGGCAGTGTAAAGCGACGAAGCGACTTACTTTTTGCAGCCCCCTCCGGACATCGGACGACCTCTCCTGCCTCCAGCTGCTCGCGAAAAAGTAAGTCGCTTCGTCGCTTTACACTGCCAGTCCCTTCTTCCCTCCTCCCGGAGCAAGGCTGCTTTTCGCACCCTGCTTCGGGAGGAGGGGAGAGGAGACTGGCACGGGGGAAGCCACGATGTCCGGAGGGGAGCTGCAATCCCGACTTCCTGGTATCTGTCATTTCAAATGACAGCGTGGCTGTGAAGCGTTAGGCCCGCGCACCCAGGATACTGTATAGGCGCTCTATCCAGTAAAATGGGTTGCGCGGGCCTAACGCTTCACGGACGCTTCTTAGACGCAGCTTGCATTTGCAAGCTATTTACATACAGGATCGAGCGGTAGGTGAGCTGCACTGTGCGTGCGGCAACCGCGGGTGCGCCGGGCACTAACGCAGCTCTTCCTACCGCTCGTTACTGGATAGACCTGTGCGAGGTAAAACCAGGACCAGTTCAGCCCGCCCCGCAAAAAAAAAACAAAACAAAACAAAAACAGAGCCAATTGACAACCCTAGCTCCCTAAAGGAAAAGAAAAACACGCTGAAGACGTTCAACTTTTTTTTTTCCCCTTCCTTGACAAGTGGAAAAATTGGCAACTGTGGGGCCCAGCAATCATCCTTAAAAGGCTGATTAGATAATGAGTTAATTAGATAGCTCAGAGGTCAGTAACATCTATAGAAACCTGCTTCTCTTCTCACTTCAAATCTTGGCAAGGACCTTCCGCCCTTTAATTGCTTCAAGGGAGATAAAATGAGCGGAGATATTAAAGAGCTCTTCAGTCTCTCTATAAACGGCTCAGGCTGAAGCACTGTGGAGGATGAGAAATACACGTCTGGCAGGGCCTACGCTGGATCCCCGGACCTGCGGCGGCTGCATCAGATTCCCTGGGACAGTAAGGCTGAGGGAGGGCCCTTTCTCTGCAGGAAGATGGGGTCACACCTGGCCATTCAGCAAAGAAACCAAATAGAAAATCCGTTTTCATTTTTTGGGGTGCTTGGGTTCAGTGGCAAGTGCCATGTTTTCAACTCCCGGGCCTGGAATAGCACGGCACCCTGGCACGTCCCCCTCAACCTGACAGCCCCAGCGGCAGCCCCTGACTCCCGACAAGAGGGTTGCCACGGTAATGGCTGTGCCAAGCTAGGGGAGCATGTAAAAATTAGGGGGGGGAGGGGGTCATGGGGCCATAGCCCTACACAGGTGGGTTCTGATCACCCCAAAAAACTAGTTCTGTTTAATATTTGATAACATTTTAGATGGAGGTGGTCACGCGCTTTGATACACGTGACCTGTAGTTGAATGAAGCAGCAGAAATGGACCAAGATGCTTTGCTGCAAAGAAAATCCTTCCGGTTCAGAGAAATACCCTCCTCTCCCCATGTGAAAGAGCAGTCATCCGTGCTGTGCATTCTGGCCACAAGAGTTAGTGACTGGGCTGCAAAAGGTTCTTCTCCTTCCCATGACTCCACGCGTTTCTAGTGAGAGTCAGAACAGGATTCCCTTTGTCTGTTCATTCATTTGCAGGAAAAAAAAAAAGGAACCTAACTTCTGCCTAAGGACTCCTGCCCTGGGAAGCTCATGCTTGCACACACTTCGTATATAAAAGATGCCACCGGCCTCTATGGTTCTGCTACCAGGCAGACAGCCTCTGGAAGGGTCCAACTGCCGCTGAATCTGAACCGGCACTGTGACTGGCGCCTCCTAGCTGTCAGCAGCAGGCTGAGCTTGAGATGGCAGATCGCCCACGGTTTCTGTTGGGAAAACAGACAGAGGATCCCCAGTGGCTAGAGAATGGAAATGAAGAAACAGGCTAACCTGTGATAACTAAGGTGCAACGTTTCTGCCTGGTGCCAACCTGCACGGAGCGGCAGTTACAACCCTAACACCTTTGCTGGTCAGACTGGACTGTTTTGGTCTTTACCTGCTGTCATTTGTTGTGTTACTCTCCGAGACTGGCCCCCTTTACATGCAGCATGGGCGGTGGCTACAAAACCAAGAGCCACCAGGCTGTAACCACAGCACTATCTCGGGGGAGGGGGGGGGGGGGAGGCATGGTTTGCCACACAGGTTGTGCACTCAGGCAGCAATGATGGCACACAGGGCATCCTGCAGGGCAACCCGCAACATTGAGAAGAGTCTCAGAAGTGGTGCCTTTTTCAGTTCCTGGGATGGTTGGCAGAAACCACCAAGGGGTACAAAACAGAGCTAAAAAACAAAAATAAACTAAGCAACAACAGGTCCTGATCAGGATGTATAGCCTAAATCCTTAAGGCTGCATTTCCTTCGCTGGGAGCCAAAACCCTGTTCCATGACCCTGAGACACTGAAGGCATCATGTTCTTTTAATGGCTAGGTCCAGTAAAACCATGCAGCAAAAATGATAGAGACAAAAGTGTTAAATATCACCCAATACTGAAAAATAAACAGCTAGTGAAACGTATTGTAGAGTAATACTAAACATGCAGAGGATCTAAGCAAATGCATTTACCTAGCTACAGTATCTCATAGTAACCGTAAATGACAGCAGAAAGATTTATCCAGTCTGCCCAGTTATCCTGTCCACATTGCTAAGGATACACCCCAGCTAGATTTCTCCTCAAGGTATCAGTGGAAGGCGCTTTGCGATTGTAAATAAACCCAAGAGAAAATAAGTGACATGTTTAATAAAAAAATAAGTATAATATCCAGTTTTCAATTACTCATGTCAGATGGAAGTGATTTTAGTAAGCACAAAGGGTTTTGTAATTAAACATTCATTTGCTTAAATACAAAAGACGTCTGTTAGGAAAAGCAATGACTGACATCTCACAAAATTACTGAGCAGATTTGGGTGACAAAACTAAGCAACATTAAGAAAAAAAATCCAGTAAATAAGAGTGAAGGTAGGAATTTTTTTTTTTTTTTAAAATAGTAAACTGAACTCTGAATGGTTGGGTTCAAATCCCAGTATTGTCGCTCAGCCTGCGGTGCGAAAGACTCCAGGTCATAGAGCCCAGGGCTAGTTCATTGTTTCTAGGGTTACCAGTTGGCTCCATTTCACACACACACCCCCATGACCCTGTGATGACTGAAGGGTCATGGGGAGGGGTACAGGATAAGTGAGGGCAGGGACACTAGCAGGAGGATTGGGAAGGGAGCAACGATGAATGTTAGAGTAGGAAGGCACCGGCAATGTCTCTGGCATGAGACCACCACTGCCACCGGCCTCATTTATTAAGTAAATATTTTGAGCTTTCTCCCGACAAGTAAGCTCAAGGTCTGTTAGGGCAGGTCAGCCTTTACACAAACACACACACACACCCCTCAAAGTGAAAGAAAAGGCAGTGTATCACAGCAGGCCAGCGTTAACCATCCTAACATCTCAACTAAATAGAGACAGAGAAATCTGAACATCAAAGGACATCAAAAACAAATGGAGGGATGAATGCAGAGATGATAGTAGAGAAAAGCTAGGAAACTGACTCTTTCCATGCAATCTCAACAACCAATTTGGGCTCCCACTGTGTTGCACTTCTCTCTTAGCTAACAGTTAAAGTGAACTTTAAACCCCAGATTTCAGCAGAACCAGGAGGAGATGGATTTTAAAAGAAAAAAAAAAAAAAAAAAAGGTCCTTGCTCATTGCATGTATACGCTGAAAGCCACTTTAAAAACCCTGTTTAGACGCCCTCCTCCTAACGTCACCCAGGGCTCCTGAGCACGTGGCCCCTGGCCCTCGTCAGCGCTCACAGACTACATGACTTAAAGGGGGCACAAGCCCCATTCTACGACAAAACCAGCTGGCCCAGAAGACAACGGGAGGTCAAGGTCCTGGCCCGGAGGGTTTAATTCTGCCCTCGAGTGCTGGTTCCAGAAGAGCCTGTGGTCTTTCTCCCCCACAGCGAGGAAATCAGAATTACCATCCAGTACCTACGGCTAGAAGGGGAGAGGTCATGGCAGGAGATTTATGGAAGAGGAGAAGCGAGGGGGGGGCGCATAGAGCGTAGCAAACGAAAGTGACTCAAGGAACATTTTAGTACGTGCTCACTCGCTTGGTGCCCGAGCTACAGACCTCTCCATTGGATGGTCAAGAAAACTTGGGATTTGCATCGCAAAATAACCAAACAAAAATTTGCCACTTTGGCAACAGTAGGCGAGAGAGTCATGGAGTCTCAAGTGTCTTACAATGTTGCAATGAATTTCAGGACCGTTATCAAGTTCTTTCCCCGCCCCCTCCAGTAATGAGTGGCACAATAAACATGGGTTTAAGATAGTCATCCTGGAACATACATAGGGCTTTGCAGACAAACCAGCAACTTTCGCTTTTATGCAAATGAATTGTGTGTCATTACTGGTCAAAGATGCTATGGCCTAAGGACCTAAATATGTACCCCCTAGAGAAAAGGAGAGAAGGGGTTGGTGGGGGAAAGGAGGAAGTGGTAAATGATGCAGGAGAAGCAAAACATTTATAGGACAAGGAGGTCACTGAATGTGGCCTCACGGAAAGAGGATCAGGAGCAACGTCAGGAAATGTTTTTTTTTCTACAGAAAAGGTAGAAGACAAAAAACGCACCAACAGGATTCAAGGCAGCCTGGGATAAGCAGAGAAGAAAGCCAAGGATCAACCGGGGTCAATTAGACTGCAAAAAAGCATGAACTTTGGCAAACTCGAGATGTGCTTTAGGGTCTACATCCTACCGTCATATTCTGCGGGTCTATGCTCAAGGTGCCATCAGCCACAAGATGAGATACTGGTCCAGCAGAACGAGGGTGTCACAAACAGACCTGGCTTTCATGATATTCGCACAAGATGAATCTTGCATTCCATGGAGGCAGTGCAAGCGAAATTCTCCCATGTGTGTTCACTGTGGAGATCCTGAAAACCAGGCCCCGTTTAGGGCTCCTGAGGGCCGGAGTTGACCACCCCCCCTGCAAGCAATTCAGACACCAGAATTTTCCTTTGCACTGCATAAAATAAAAAGGGGAAGCCATGAGGGCAGAGGAGGGCTATTACTGGGGACAAAGGGGCCACCCTACTGCTCCATCAGCAGAGCTTGAGCCAGCCCTGGTTTTCCACCTACTGCATGCAGGGACTTAACTGAAGGCACCGGTCCATGCACGCCCTGGGAGGTGAGGTGGTGATTCTCCCAAGGCACCTTCTTCAGCTTGCTTCCTCCCCCTTCCCTCCACCCTGCAGGCTGGAATGTGGAAGGGTGGAGGGCACCACTGGCCCCCAACCTGTTTTATTTTTAGAAATTTAGCACCAACTAGGAATATAACCAGGACTGGCTCAACTTGTGCCCAAGGACATTAACTATAAAAAGGTGGCCCTCGCCAATTCCTTGCTGCTGACTACTCGGCATGCAGGACTCGTGAGGGGGGGGGGGGGAGATTACTGGCAATGCAGCAGCATGCAAGAAAGTTCTCCAATAGCACTGATGCGTTTTCTGTCTTCCACACCTTACAGTGGTGACTGATAGGCACCTCTTAACTACAGATAATAAAAATTACACCTGTTCCCTCCACCCCTCTCTCTGCAAAAGAGAAAAAAAAAAGGGCAAATTCTGCATGTAGGTCTCAAAGCTTCATCTCCAGAAAGGGGTAAAATGTTTTAAAGCGTTCCCTGCTCCAGGTAAGTGGCAGACACATCACGCTCTCGCTGAATATTTTCAGCTGTGGAAATGCTGCCTTGCACAAAAGCAAGCAGCGCGAATGAATTAATGTTTAAATTAATGCTTCGTGGTGTCTAGCCTTGATGCAGACGAGAAAAACTAAAATGAAACAGAAATAGTGCTCATTTGCTATTTCATGCCCGACCAGCCCAGGTAATGCCGATGGGTGGGGGAACGAGGTGTCTGTCCTCTTACAGAGCTACAGTTATCAGAGAATGAGCTCCCTTCTTGTAAGGAGCTCTCCTGCCAAATGCCTATGGGGATTAAATTTGCAGACACAAGCAAAGAGGTCTCCAAGCACAAGATGGGTTCTCTACCCACCTATTCCCCACCCCCACCCCAGATCCTCCCACAGCACCAAAATCCCAGTTCTTCGCATTTAAAAAAAAAAAAAAGTAAAAGATAAAGCTGCGCATTCTAAGCAGCCTGTCCACAGTATCCTAATTAAACCACCACGCTTCCCAGACCCTTAATGGTGGCCAAGCGACTGGACAGATGCACTATTTTTGTTTAAAAAAAACAGTAAAACAGTATCCTGCCTCTACAAAGTTCGAGGCAGGTCACAATGTGTACATTCATAAAAATACAATAAAAAACAGAAAGACAGAAAGAAACCGCTCAGGCCTGACTAGCAGATATTCCCATACTCTGGGCTTTCTATAGGTGACTCCTGGACTAATGCCTTGGTAGACTTGTCCAGCTTTTTTTTTTTTTGCTTTTTTTTTTATATATAATGTAATTCACTTTGAATCGCTTGAAAAAGAAGAACATAAATCAAATAAAAGACGTTTCTGTGAAGGCATCTCCTGCTCTCTGGTCTTTTCTACGCTGGCTGGTATGTATCTTGGGATGGGAATCAGAACCGGAGGAGGATCAGGAAGGGATGCAGGCAGTGCCAAGAACCTCCCAAGCAACCCGATCATCCAGCCCCCGAGGGCGCCACCGCTCTCTGGTGCTCGCATCTTCCTCACGGCCCGAGACCCAGAATCTCGGGTGAAGCCCGCGCCTCCTGCTTTCTCGGCTATGATTAAAGACGCCCACGTGCACCGTAATTCAATTACAAGCAGCGCGCGCTGCACAGGCCGAGAGAGGTGCACCTAGTGATTATGTCAAGAGTATTCATTCAGCTAATTACACAGGAAGTTACCGGCTCAGACGCCCTGCAGCCTCAGAGCATCTGGGGGAAGGAGGAAGAGGAGCACCACACGGGACACACAAACGGACGACACACGCCTGTGCCATGCAACACTGGGGAGGGGGAGGAGCTGTGCGTAGACCACACGCGCCATGAACTAGGATGGTCTGAATCACTGGATGAATGAGATTTGTAGGACTTGCAGTAGTCAAAATGGAAAAAATATATATATTTAAAAAAAGGGAGACGCCCTTGAAGTTTACGAGGGTTAATTTTGTGCTTTAGTCCTCCTATGGGAAGGGGGAAGTGGAGAAGTCAGACTCCCCCTAACATATCGGCTGTGAGTGCGCCATGGCTGTGTAGAAGGCCCTAGTGCGCCTGCAACTTGCCTGCGCAAAACCGCAACACGGTGGTTAAAGTCAGCCCCAGTGCTTTGACAGCGGACACGCAGACCCTCTGATGGATTCCACACATCGGGACGTGGAATCAGGCTGGTGGGCTTCATGGACCTTTGGTCTGACCCAGCACGGCAAGTTCTCGTGTTACAGGGCACGCTAATTGCCCGAGACTGCCTCTACCAAGACTATTCAGGTGGTGCTGCCAGGGCCGGGGCCCCCCACCGTCCTGAAGAGGCGAGAGACACCGCCTTCACTGGAGGCATAAGAGACAGGAGGACGTGTGAACTTCTGAACTGGAAACAGAACAAGACAAGACCGAGCAGGAAATCCGAGCTCCCAAGCCTGCCTGCTCTCTCCCTCAGCTTTCAGTCAGGGCAGGGGATCTCGTCTCTAACCTTACTGTGTAGGTGGGCACTGGCCAAGAGCTTAAACTGCTCCTGCGGCGTTAAAAGTCAGTGGCTAAGAATCAGGACTTTCACGTCGCCTGGGGTGAGCCCGCTCTCTAATTCCCAGCTCAGAGGCGCTCACCGTTGATGGCTTTTAAACATCGTATTTTTCTATTCTCAGTTACAGCAAAGTAAAGATATAAAGAGCCTTACACGCAGCCCTTTCAACCAGATGAAAGCTAAATGGGATTTATCTAAATATCATTTATGTGCCTTTTTACAAGCAGCGATGTGGGGGGTGGAAAGCACTTTCCCATGCTTTATTTTCCTGTGCAAATGTTTCGACCTCTAAAAATTCATTGGTTCATGAAATCCAGACACCGTCCTGGTCTCCATCACAGACTCAGGACGGCCCCCGTCTAGCCTGCCCATCCCTACCCGCTCTCTCGAATTTGTTAGTAACAACGAATAGATGCCAATGCAATTAGGGCACATTCGGCAATTTGAAACTTTGAATTTGCTTCATTATAGCATATAAACTGCATTAAGTGCCTTTGATTCATCTCCCCACCCCCTACCAAAATATTTCAATTTATTTAGCTACTAAAAAAAAAAAAAAAGAAGAAGAAGAGATGCAGCACAAGAAATTAACATGAAGGGGCAACTAGCACATGAGGCAGGAAAGTAAGGTGGAGCCATTGCTAACCTCCAGCACATTTAGGGGGGGAAAAAACCCCAGGCCCCAGAATGAGGTGCCTCGATTTGACAAGCACCACTGAAATATCAAACTCTAGGCACCAGAGGAGCCCAGGTCATGTGCTCAGCTTCCCCAATCTTTTAAAGAGGGCGATTGGGGAAACTATAGCCCAGTGAGCCCGACTTCAGTGCTGGGAAAAGTCGTGGAAACTGTTATAAAGAATAAAAATCACAAAACATTTATTTAGACATGGTTTAATGGAAAACAGAGCCAGCATGGACTTACCCAAGGGAAGTCTTGCCTGACAAATCTCCTACATTTTTTTTTTTTGAAAGGGTTAATAAACATGTGGACAAAGGTGAACCAGTAGATGTAGTATATTTGGATTTTCAGAAGGCGTTCAAAGTCCTGCATGAGAGGCTTCTAAGAAAACTAAAAAGTCATGGGATAGGAGGAGATGGCTTTTTGTAGATTGCAAACTGATTAAAAGACAGGAAACAGTAGGATTAAATAGTCTTGTTTCCACAGTGGAAAAAGGTAAACAGTGCCTCAGGGATCTGTACTTGGACTGGTGCTTTTTAATATATTTATAAATGATCTGGAAAGGGGTACGACGAATGAACTGATCAAATTTGCAGGTGACACAAAATTATGCAGAGTAGTTAAACCTCAAGCGGATAATGATGAATTTCAGGAGGACCTCGCAAGACTGGAAGATTGGGCTTCCAAATGGCAGATGAAATTTAATGTGGACAAGTGCACAATGATGCATATAGGGAAAAATAACCATTGCTGTGGTTACACAATGTTAGGTTCTATCTTAGACGTTACCACCCAGGAAAGAGATCCAGGCATCATAGTGGGCAATACATTGAAATTGTCAGCCTAGTGTGCTGTGGCAATCAAAAAAAAGCAAACAGTGTTTATACTGTGTGCAATTCTGGTCACCCCATCTCAAAAAGGATATAGCTGCACTGGAGAAAGTGCAGAAAAGGGTGACCAAAATAAGGGGCATGGAACAGCTCCCCTTTGAGGAAAGGCTAAAGAAGTTAGGGCTGTTCAGTTTGAAGATGCAACCGAGGGGCAATATGATAGAAGTCTAGAAATCATGAAAGGACTTGAACAAGTTAATGTAAGTCAGTTATTCACTCTCAGATAATAGAAGGACTAGGGGGCATTCCATGAAGTTAGCAAGTAGCACATTTAAGACTAATCGGAGAAAATTCTCACTCAGTGCACAATAAAGCTCTGGAATTGGTTACCAGAGGATGTGGTTAGTGCAGTTAGTGTAGCTGGGTTCAAAAAAGGTTTGGATAAGTTCTTGGAGGAGAAGTCCATTAACGGCTATTAATCAAGTTTACTTAGGGAATAGCCACTGCTATTAATTGCATCAGTAGCATGGGATCTTCTTAGTGTTTGGGTAATTGCCAGGTTCTTGTGACCTGGTTTGGCCTCTGTTGGAAACAGGATGCTGGGCTTGATGGACCCTTCGTCTGACCCAGCATGGCAATTTCTTATGTTCTTATGAAAGGACAAATGTGATAATTCTCCAACAAGTACGATGACTTTATCTGCGATGTAAAAGCTTTGGGTTCATAATGGTGAAGGCAGTGCAGACATGTAAAATGTAATGTAATGTAGAAGTGGCCTCTTGCTAGATGGTAAAAAGACTATTATGTGCCCAGTAATTCCTGCTCATGCTGCCAAGGATACATCCCTGCTGCTAGTCAAAGAGCCTGACCACTTGTAGGATAATCACTCCTCATCCAGAGAGTAATGTAGTTTTTAAATTTTTTTGTGCACTGTAAATTACTAATAAAATATTCAGTTTATTAGCTCTGTGTTTTGAGACTGATTAAAGACCCAAGTGAGTTATGAGGTCCCAGTATTTTTAGCAAATGGTCTGTAAATGCCTTTCTGAGAACAGTGAACCTCAGGGAGTAGCTTAGAGGCAGGATACTTGCTCAGAGGCAAGCGGAAACCTAATTGTTGGGTGGGAGGTTGTTAGGAGACAAGAACAAGCAGGGAAGGCCTGTGCCATGCTTGCTGGGACCTTCATGAGGTCAAGGGTTTAACTCCTGGTGAGTGGTAGGGACAGCGTGAGGGTATTACATGACAACGTGTAACAAAGAAAGAAAATTACGATAAGGGCAAAACTGGTAAGTGTGCTAATGCAAAGATTGGGAAATTTCACTGTGAAAACTTCTGTGTCGAATGACTTATCAACTTACCAGCTGTTTCCACAAGAAGAGTTCCTATGAAAAATTTAATAATTTGCTTTCAATCAAGTTAAGTGAATTATAGTGCACTTGTTAACTGTAATCCTTACAAAACAAAAATTCCAACCAACCTGGAACAAAATTGCTTCTTCCAGCTTTGTATCTCAGGCCCTACTTCCAACACTGGAGGAACTATAGGGGGGGATTTCGAGGAGGGACAGGCTCCCCTTCCGTGTAGGCCCACTTGGGGAATTAAGCATCATGTTTGTATCATCAGCTCTAACACTGAAGCCCTGGTCACTGCACATAGGAGGTTCTTGTTCCCATGGGAGTACGTTTACAGCAGCAACGGGCAGGCAAGTTCAGATAAAAATTTGCACCACATACAAAATGAGGAAGATCAACTTGAAGGACACAAGCCCCTGCTGCTCACACATGATCCATCGTGTCAAAATCCTAGCCAACCTCCACATCCCAGCTCATGGCCTGGATCCTTGCTTGATGTTTTCAAAAGATCAATGGCAAAATGTCACAGGGGTATGCAAGGAAATAGCCGAGATCAGCCAGCATTTTCCCCCTACCTGCCACCAATGTTCCCTAATTTTTCTAAAAGGCTACAGGCGCAAAATTTCTCTTTTGTGCAACTTTTTATACACAGAGTTCAAACCTGTACGCTATGAGCCTGTATAATGCAAACAGTAGGATTTCTTGTACACACTATGTTTTGCAAGCACGCACAGTTTAGGAGGAACAGTGCCTGCCACCCCTCCCCTTGTCGTGGCCGGCTTTTTTTTTTTTTTTTTTTTTGCCGTGGCTGGGAACAATCTTGGCAGTTTCTCTTGTCTGAAAGGTAACACTCTTGTTGATTGACTCAAGATTCAGCCCTGAAGTGTGAGCACAAGTGGAAGGAACGGATGAAAGTGATGAATCTCTCTGCAAATAATAAACACAATGTCTAAATAAAACATTAACAACAACAACAACCATCAATTAGTCTCATCCCCGGCTGGTAATATCAAAGGTTTCAGAGCCTCATTTATTTTAATGTCTGTTTTTAACAGGGTGGATTGTTCCAAGCTGCTAATTAATTTTAACTTGCTTTTCTTGCAAACTTGACTTCCTTCTTCAAGGAACATTCAGAGCCTCCCGCACAGCTCCTGCTCCGTGTCCCAGCAGATCTGCAGGGTTTCCACTTGTAACAAAACAGCCCTGTTTCTTGCAAAAAGGGTTTGCTCTATCAGAATGAGAAGGCTGTGACAAGACTGCACCTGTGATTCACTTTAGGAGCCAGGAACATGGCTTGCCCTGTCTAGCATCAGGGTTTGTTATAAAGGGTGATACACAGAGGGTTGGAATAAGAATCCTGTCTGAAAGAAACCCTGCCCTATCAGAATTTATTTTTCATCTTTTCGTAGATTATTCTTTCCTCTCCTCTCCATGGTGCATTGCCCTTAGGAGTCTTCACTGGGCAACTCCAGGTCACCCTGGTGACCAAGCGATGTAACGCTGAATCCTTTTGTGCTGCCCGCCTCCCTCTGAGCCTCCGCATGGGATGGGCATCCGAGGGCTAGAGTACTACAGCCGAGCCGTGCCTTCCTCCTCATCCCTGCTTACCCATGTGGCAGCTTCCTCCAAGCCACATCTCAAAGCAATGCAACAGAAGAAAGAGTCACTTTTACTTCTTATGGTTTTTTACCCTGTAAAAGGGATCTTTGACTTTCAGACTTAAATCTTTTTCCATAAATGCTGATGGTCAGAACAAGACAGCCCTTTGCGTGAGTTTTTGACTAAAGGGATTTAGCGATTGTTCCCTCACCACTTGTGCATTCTACAAATTAGGATGCACTTCTAGCCAGTTTGGAGTACTAGATTACTTTTTTTTGTTTGCTTGTCCTCTGTTTCCTTGCAGTCATTTCTCAAACAATAGAGCAGTTTAAATCTTCCAAGATCACCAATTACTCTTTCCCCGCCTTTAAGATTTTTTCCATCCCACAATAAGACTTCAAAGTGTATTTGGTTGCCATTACACCCACAGATCCACAGGATGAGGCCAGTGGTTCCTGGGATAGAGTCCCACAGACAGGTGACTTCCTAAGGGAATCACAGTACCAGAATCAGCCTTGCATGCAACGCATTTGGTCAGTGTCCCCAAGTGAGCGAGAAGAGATGGACAGGAGGATATCCGATGGTCAATGTCATTCCATGTTACTGGAACAGTGAGCATGAAACAGAAATCTTAGCGGCTGGGCAGCTCTTGCCTCTTATTTCAATTATAAAATTTGTAGATGCAACCCCATGCAGCGATAGAGTGATTCACTGAATCCTTGCACCCAAATGGATCGGTGGAGATAAATGTGACCAAGGCAGACAATACAAGACCTGAACTCCGAGTCTGTTGGAACTTGGTCCATTACTCTAACCACAGGACCACAACCTTTGCCAGAAATAAGAGACCTTAATGAATTAGCCTTCAGTTTAACTAATAAATAGGTTTTATTTAATGGCCGATATTTGACCAGGGCCGGCAGAGCCACTAGGCAGGCTGAGTGGCCACCGAGAGTGCCACAGCCTAGTGTTTCCATCAACCCCAATTAATCCTACTGCTTCTGCTCCTTTGGGCCACATCAGCCTGGCCTCCCTTGCTCTGATGCCAAAGGCAGCCAGACTGCCGAGGCCTGAAGGAGCAGGAGGAGCTAAGTTAGGTCACGCCCCTCACAAAGCTGAACCTGCGGGGCAGGAAGAAAGGAGGCGGAGCAGCACTGACTGTCACGTGGCTCTGAAGCAGGAGCATTGGCTGGGCCTGAAGAAAGTAGGTCTCAGGAGGCACTTGTTTTCGATTCTTTAAAGGTTATTCATGTAAAATAAGGTGAGTAAAAAAAGTGCAAAGTCTTCTGTTGCTCTAATTGAGGATTAACTAATTAAAATCAGCCTGGTTTCTGGTTTAGTGTCCTCTGACAGCTTAATTCCTCAAAAGTTAAATTGTGACCGACAGGCTTTGCAAAAAGCATAACAACTTTAGAACAACTTAGATTTAGCCAATTATCTGGTTGGTCTCCAACCCTCCTAGCAGACAAAGTGCAATTGAGTTTGGGTCTGATCGACCCGATGGGGAGTCAAAATAACCAAGCACCTGCTGCATCCGGACAGAGGCTCAGAGCTACTATTTCCCCACCCATAATCCCCTGCATACTGGGTTCCATCCAGAATACAAAAAAAAAAGCAATCATAAAAGATGTCCGACATTATCAAACAAGAGCCGAAAAAGGGGAGGCTGGCCGGAACAGCTCAGAAAGAAGAAGATAAAAAAAAATCTTTGACCAATGCTGCCATGCACGGATGCAGAGGGATTAGGGATTTGTTTGGAGCTTTTCCTGCCTGGAGGCTGTGCGGGAATTCACTAAAAAAAAAACAAACCCAAAAAAACAAAACACTATCACAAGCTGGTGAGCAAACACCCAGGATCACAAACCCAGCCAAGAACTCACAGGCTTCAAATTAGACTCAAAAACCACACGTCTGCACGCTGGCAGTGAACATGGACCCAGTGTTTACCTCTTTAAAAACCAAAACTGCTGCAGATGGTGCCCTGAGCAGATGCATGTGGTTTGGGCTCCTGCGCTAACAACTGCATGTTGTACATTTTCTTGCGTTTTTTTTTTTCCCCTGGAAGCTATGGCAAACCGGTTGTTAGAACGGACTCCACTGCAGGAGCTCATTGGCAGGCCACTATCCCTGAATCTACATCAGCATTAACCTTGCCGATTTTGCCGTCGACTTGGCCGCTGGCCTGGCCACCGAGCTGTCGCTCAGCCCGATCGGTCATCACCTCGGCTCCCTGAATTTCCCGGCTGTTGCAGGCCCCGAGCTGCCGGAGCACATGCAGACTTCCGGCACCATTCCTGCGTCAGTCGGCGCCTGCTTGCCGGATGCTGTTGGAGGGTTGCAGCGGGAGGCAGCAGAGCAGTGCCAGCTGGCCCAGGAAGTGCTTCTTGGCGTTGTGTCGGTAGATGAGGTGCCCTTGCTCGATGGGGCTTCTGTTGCTGGTTTGCAGGAGATCAGAGTTGCAATCTATTCCCTTCAGGTCAGATCTTGCCTTAGTTAAACCAACGCTGGTGACTTTGGCGAGTTTTGGCCTCTGTGGAGAAGTCGGTACCTTCTTTAGTAAAAATGACATTGGATATCTACTCTAAATGTTTGAGTCAAGAACGGATGTCTGCCTATGAGGTTAACATTTCTAACCTGGAGACAGACTTCAAGTAAAAAGAACACAGCCTAAACAAGTTGTGGACTCTTATTTTGGAGTCACGTAAATTAGAAAGCTTGGAAAATGGTTCAAAGAATTTAAATTTACGTATTTTGAGTTTTCCTCAAGAACCATTACTTTCTCCTATTGAGATGTTCAAGCTTTAAATGAAAAGGTTTGCAACTTCACAAGTCTGCTTTCCCTCCAATTCCAAACATTTTTTACCTATCTACTAAGAAAAAAAAGTGGACAGAGTGCAGCACGATGCATCTTTCAATTTAATGGAGTTTCTCAAGAACTCAGATTCAATCTCTTATACTAGAGGTCCTTTGATTCCTTTGTATTTTTACAAGAGATAATATTCTGGTTTGGGTTTTTTCCAAAAGTGTGAAGTTTCTTTTAAAGGGGGAGAAGATTTGGGTTTGAGTGTAGAAGAAAAACGTATGTAATCAGAGGTCTTAGCTTTGGGGGGCATCTTGTGTAGCTGGACATCCATGTGAATGTATAGTGGTAATGAGGTCAATTGCATACGTTCTCTTTGTCCCTATACAACCGAGGGATTTTATCGAGGCTAGATGCCACATGCCCTCCTGACTTACTAAAAGGTATGACTCATTCAGAGGGGGATTTGGTAGTTAGGATGCTGTTTTTGTATGGGCGATTGTCCTAAGACCTTTTTCTCCCTCTCCCCACTAATTTGACCTCGGTTTTGCTTTCCAAATATGTTTTGTATTTGAAATTATTTTTATTGCAGTTTTGACATTAAAAAAAAAAAAAAAAAAAGTTACAGCTATTAGATTTCCATTTCATGTCCACTTGCTTTCCTGCCTCTCTGTATGGATGCTCAATCTGGCTTTCACATTTTTTTAAATCTATTATGCTTTTTACCAGGAACGGCCTCAGAGCAAATGTCAACAAATTTAAAGACACAGAATACCATTTGAATTACTATACAATATCAAATATAAATAAACAAAAACCACCACAGTATTTTAAATTAGCAGCATTTACCGCCACTTTGCTGTGCAGGACAGACATGGACACAGCCATTTGCAAAGTGAGGGAGCCACAACAGTAAGGGGTCATTCCCCCCCCCCCCCAGTGTGGCTGGAGGTAGAGCTGTGGATCAACCCATAAGCTCAATGTTCCAGGTGCATCTGGAAATAAAAGCTGGGTTAGTGAATACAATTGAGGGTGGGTGGGTGGAGGTCACGAGGCCCTGAAACAAGTTACAGTGCAAAAGGTAAGATTAGCCACGGTGCCCAATTCCTCCCACTGAACCTGCCACGCAACCAGAACCAGCTTAAGCCACCAGTCCCCGGGGCGCCCATGAAACTAAACCATTGCCGGTTCCCCAAAACTAGGGCAGCTTTATTACAGCCCTACTCGGGGTTGTGGTAAGCACACATAAAACCTGACAGAACGTGGCCACTAGCAAACTAAGCAAAACAAAAAAAAAGAAACAGCTCCAAGGTCAACTGCTGAAACCTACATGTTCCAATAAAAATAAGAGTGGCCTTGAAATGGGCTGATCACGGGGGAAGAAACAAGTGATCCAAATTACGCTTTCTGCAGTCAGAAGGATCAGAGTTAGCAAGGCGAGAGATTTTCACCTGTGTGTGTTTTGTAATAGGGAGATTTATTAGGTGGGACAGTTAGAAGAGCAAGTGCGTTTTAGGGCAGGCAGTCAAAGAACTGGGAATGTGTTTCAACAGCCTTAAAAGGAGGCCCCTGGATTATATTCTAGAACTTTAGAAAGAGAAAGCCATGTATTATTCAGAGAGAAAGATAAGAGTTTTATTAAAAACAAAACAATAATATAGTGCTGTACACCAGGATGCTTTACCCGACTATATAAAGTTACAAATGAGTCCCTGCCCCAGACAGCTTACAATCTAATTTGGCACCCGAGGTGACAGGAGTTAAAATGAGTATTGTGGCAGAAGCAGGTCTTGGCACCCAGCCCATTCCTCTAACCACAAGCCCTCCCCTGCCCCCATCACCCTCCAGAAGGAGCTCTGCAAAAGGTGGGAGTAGTACTTGTTACATGTGCCAGGGTACATACCATAATCAGAAGAGGATGCCTGAAAGAGAGAACTGTGTGTATTCTCTCGGAAAGAGCATGCTGTGAGCTTCGTTTCATTGTATGAAACGAATCGTTTTATCAGAGGGCTGCATAAAGGATAGAAGGATGGGAAAAGCATTCTAATGGAGGTGCAGTGTGCTGTTCCAGAGTATGCTACAATAGTTTTACAGTGGGGATGGCAGTGGAAAGGTCTTTCTGAAGACAACGCCCTCTGCTGAGAAAATAAACCTCTTTCAAAGTGATGTAATCCCAGGTCTGTTTTGAATCCTCCGCTGAGTCACAGAGTTTCAAAACAAGAGATTTTTTTTTCCCCTTAAAGTTCAGCAAAGTTAACAGGAAGAGAAGCAGCTGCCACAGCATTTCCAAAAGCAAATCCCAGTGGAGCGGAGCGGTCTAGCAGTGAGGTTGGAGGCCAGCCAGCAGAGCCCGCACTACTAACTTGTCTAACCAGTTTTTGGGCTGCTACTGCCCAGATAAAGTTAAAAGGGTAGCCCCTGATAATCCATAACCCCCCCCCCCCAAAAGCAGAGACTTGCCTCTAGTTTCACATAAAGGGGTCCTGATCGGCTCTGTAGCTCTCAGGAAGATGTAACAAGGGCCCTCTCCCCTCCAAAACCTAAGTGTCCCATGGACTGCACGCCAGCACATCACATCGCTACCTGGATAGTCCCCTTTTCCATCGTACCTATAGGCGCCTCGCAGAGCATGCAGAGACTAGAGCGGACATGAATGCCTGGCCCTGATGGTTAACTTTCAACCTCTCCCCTCACCTGAAGCCACCTCCACACCATTTCTTAAACATCAGCACTACCACAACCTACCATGCGATCACCTGATCATCAAGACAGCTACACACGACCTGGCTTAGTTTACCTTCAATTTTTTGTATTTTCTATATCAACATTCATCATGCTAAGCAGACTACAACAGCCTAGACTGAAAACATATAACAAAGATCAATACCTGGGGCAGAGCAGAGAGGATTTACAACATATGTTTTTAGCATCGTGGTCCCAATTCTGGATTATAAAATCAAGGCTTACAATTTTTGAAACCAAAAATCATTTTGGGGGCTGGAGACCCTGATAAGCTTGAAGTTGCCTTTATTAATGCAAACATCTCCGTCTGACGGAGCTGATCACGTCTGTCTGCGCACTCTGGAGCGGGAGGAGGGGATGGCTGATGTCAGCACTGGTAGCCCTGTCTAGCCTACCAGCAGCACAGAGGAAGAGCCTCGGAGGAGACATCCCTTCAGCCCTAGGGGTCAGCAAGATTTTCCTAGCCACCCAGGCCTAACTATCTGGGGAGGGGCAATGGTGACAGCAGATTCCACTATGGATACAACAGGAAAAGTCTAAAGAAAAAAAAAAGTGGAGTAAAAGTTATTTAAGAAACATGGTTAATTGTGTAGAGAAACTTAACACTTCATTACACTTGACCTTGGGACCTCAGCCAGGGGTTAACTAGAACAGTGCAGCACTTTGTATGGAAAAAGAACACGGTAAGGGCAGAAAAATCTGTTCCGGTTAAAGGCAGACCTGCCGCCCACTGCGGAGGCCCCTACTCCTTACCTCCCCCCACCACCACCACCATGGGAGGGGTTAATATCAGCTAGAGAAAGACTTCTGTGCAAGGCAGCCAACCCAAACACCTGGAGCCCACATCAATCCAGGCAGCCAGCGGGATTGCACAAGGGTCATTTTCATCTTTGTTTTGGTTTCTTTTAAGAGGTAAACCGAGCACCACAAGCTAAAGGTAGGACAAAACCTCGCCTTTTCTGTTAGCTCCTGCAAAAGAAATAACTAGTCCTTGGCATTTTAATGGGGTTTGCAGTCCTTCAGTCCCAAAAACCCTTACAAAATAGGGATGCCCTGTATTCGGAGGGGGAGGAGAAAACATTTTCTGGTGGCTTAGGGGAGCATGAGAGAGCAACAAAGTTTTCCCTTATTAAAGTTACATGCACACAGCCCCTGCCAGTGGCAGCAAGCTTCCCCCTCAGCGTCAGGCCTTCAGAAACCAAAGATTTAACCCTACACTGGGAATTTTCAGACTTTTCGGGGTGTCCCGCAGGTTCCTCTTCTTCCCGATTCAGACCCAGCCACCGCAGCGACAGCTCCCTGGCCCGTGTCCAGGTGCCCTCCAGAACCCTGCAGTCATGGGGGACCCTCATTTGTTTCGCGATGGCAGAGACTCCCCCTTCCTCCTAGGAGACATGAATGCTGCCTACGCAGCAACCCCAGCCGGCCCAGGGAGCAGAGGGCCTGAACCACAAATGGAACCCAGATCCCTCCACATGGCAGTGAAGCCACAGCCACTGGGCCAGCCCTGTCAGAGTTTTTAATTAACCACAGAAGCCTGAGTAGGTCTTGAAGCTGGGAGTGAACACTAGTTGATATGGGTGGGGGGGAGGGGGGGCGGAGCCGGAGGGAGGGTTCAGACTGGGTCAAGTCTTCAGGAATTTGCTTTCAAGTATTTTTGTGAGGGGGTGGGCACGAGGGCGCCTCCCTAAGGTTTTCTGGATCCACTTTGGATTTTGCCCCGGTCTGCAAAGTACAAAAAAAAAATTTCAGATTTTCCAGATACTCTGGCTAAAACCCAGGCTGGCTCAGAACCGGGCCCTGGGTCATTCCTGCGTCTCTAAACCAGAAGGGAGCTCGCAAGCATTAGCTTAGGAATCAGTGTCCCCGCCCCGTGCAGGACTCGCCCATCGGAGGAAGTTTATTCTAAGCAGATCCGAGTCCAGCGCGGCCCCTCTGGCTTCGTTACCAACCTCTTCTATTAGACTATAAAAATCAGAGGCAGCTTGTAGCGTCCCAACGTGGGAACCCAAGGAAAGGAGAGCGCCCGAGCCAGATGGCAGCCCGGAGGGGAGCAGGAACTCCTCCACCTTCATTTGTGGCAAGGCTCTGCTTCTCCTGACCTCCCACCCCCACGTGAGGCTTGTAAATGATATCAAAACCCAACCGCTAAAGCAAATAATGTGTGCTCTTTATGGGAAATGTACTGCCACCCCCCCGGTTGGGCTGTTATAACAAAGGTGACTACAGAATGAGAGAAAGGGGAGAATACCCCCAGCCCAGCAGCTCCCTCCCGCTCCAATCAGAATTGGGGCTGGTGAATGAAAGCCCCTGGTACCAGATCCAAACCCCCCCCCCCCCCCCGGGGTGGGAGCACCCACCTATTTTATATCCCCTCCCAGCTTACCCTAGTCCAGTCATTGCAGCAGTAGTCCTGGGCCAGGAATCCCAAACTCATGGGCCCTAAGTCTGGCCACTGGGTACTCCCCCTCCTCAGAGGCTGTGAACCTTGCCCCCAGACATCCAGGGGAGTGGAGGGCCACGAGCCGGGAATCTAACCCGAATTCGTCGGCATGCATGGCCATGCACAGCCGTGCCAGTGGAAACGGAGGAGAACGGTGGCTTCTAAAGGAGATGAGAGCTGCCCTTGCAGGGAAGCCACGTTTACAGACAGTGCCCTGCTCTCTCCGAGCAGGCGAGGGATTTTTGCGGGGATACAGCAGTGTTCCCTTCAGCTGCCGAGTTAAATCGGGTACGCACAATCTCCGGGCGCACCCAGAACACTATGGAACAGGAGATCCCCAGCGCGTTCCTCTCCTACTTTCTGCCCTATTGCTGGGAGGTCCACAGCATTCTCAGACTAGCGTGCAAGAAAAGCCTGCACCTCCGCCGTGCACACACACGCATCACCCACGATGCACACGCTGCTCCATCACAGAACAGCCTCACACACGTGCACAATTATTTCTGTACATAAAGATGTATCATACATCATTTCTTTATTTTCTGATGTGCAGGCAACAAAAAAAAAAAAAAAAAAAAAGGACAGGCTTGGGCAAACAAACCAAAACCATCACAGCTGACCCTTACACTATGGGATCCTGCTGCCAAGTCTCCTCCCAGGCTCTGACCTGCTCCCCTTTGTTCTGTCACTTCAGATCTCTTCAGCGTCTTTCAGCAGGCCAGGGAGCTTTTATATTACAGCAAGAGATGGAGGTCAGAGGCAGGAAAAAGCAAACATCCCTGGAGGCCAGCAATCGGCGAGCTTTACAAGCCCCTGGGAGGGGGGGGGGGGGGGGTGCAGAGATCCAGGAGGGTACACAGAATTGTCAGCTGCATCCATCTGTGCCTCCCCCAAAGACCCCCTTGAACAAAGCACCAGGAAGGACGCAGTTCCTCCAAGGCTTAATTCCGCCCCTTCAGACACGGATCCAAACATACAAAATTTGGAACATGCTCTCGGCCACCTTCTCCAAAAAAATAAACAGGATGTTCGCATGCAGTAGCCAGAGACACAGACTGCAGGGAGACATCCTACTCCCAGAGGTCACGAAGGGACAGAGCGTGAAGGCTTGCACGCAAGGCACCGCCTGTTACAAGCCTAGCAGTGCCGGCCTGGCACCTGCAACCCGTACCGGAGACTCTGAGGGGGTCACAAACCCCGTGCAACAGGGGGTACACATACACTACTGAAATTGACCCTTTGGCCTTAAAAATAAACCCAGAGCATTCAGCAAAGTCTTTGGACGTGCATTCCACATTACCCTCACTGACTTTGTGTAACTTTGGAGTGGACACAAAATATATCTTTCAATACAAGGAGCTCAGTTTGTTACCACAGGCTGGGCCCTACCAAGGGGATACAATACGGCACCTCACAGGCAGGAATTCTCTGGAATTTTCTAAATCCTACATTTCTTTTTTTTTTTTTTTTTTAATTATTATTTTATTGGTTTTAGAACATGTAGCACATTACACAGGTCAGAACCGCAATACAATACCAAAGAAGATAAAGAGCAACAAAACAGTGAACCTAGCTCTAAGACCAGATAAATGCTATAAACGTTGTACAGCAAGAAACTTTACAGGACATTATGATAATAGAAAATGTACAAATTCCTTGTACGTATGTAGTCATGATATGAAAATAAAAGATGTGCTTAATCCTGTGTTAGTGCTGAGTAAATCCTACATTTCTAAGCTGGGGAGGGGAATACCCCTGCATCCTCTTTCACACAGTTGAATATAATTTTAAACAAATGTAAGGGCTGGAAGGACATCGACAAGATGCACAACGCCCCCTTAAACTTTCATAGCCCAGTGACTGGAGCGACCGTCCTCCCAGAGGCCACGCACCAGGGCTCCCAAACCCAGCGACTAGCTGTCACCTCCGTATGACCGACTCCTTCCCCACCACAGCATCCCCAGCCCTGGCCAACCCGGGAGGGGGGGGGTGGGGGTGCAGTGCCAAAAAAAAAAAAAAAAAAAAACCAGACCACAGCTGGGAAACGCACCCAGCTCCTTCTGTATCCTTAAGCCTTTTTTACTCAGGAGTTCATATCCCTTCTGGATTACCACTTAAAAATCCACAAAAAACAAAAACAAAACAGGAATTTCAACAGAAAACATGCAGAGAAGTTTTTCAATTTTCCTCATTTAAACATCTGGTAAAACCTCAGGCCAAACTTCTTGAGGGCCATAAGAAGCCGGTATGCAACAGTCAATGAGCTAGACTGTCACACACATCCTGAGCTTCCATTTCCACTGTCACTCTGCAGTAAACTACATCGGCTTAAATGACTCTTACAAAAACAGCACAAACACGAGCAGGAAACCTCACAGTAGATGCAGAGCAGCAGCTGAAGGAAAAAAAAAAAAAAAAAAAGATTTTTACAGAAAGATATTTTAGTATGAAAACAGATCTTGCGATGAGCTTCATTTCAGATTTCTAACAACTTGTCAATACGTAATTAGCCTTCACCAGTACAAATGTGTTTATTCATCCACTGGTTGTCGATGCTCAACAGCTGATAAGACATTCGTTACAGCCATCAGCAAAGCAAAGAAATGGATGATTGTGGCTTTTTTTTTTTTAAGCAGCTCTATTTGGTACATCATGGAACGTTTCCCCATATGTACCTGGCACGCAGCAATAAGCATCTATTGATTTAAAAAGCCACCGTTGACATCATTTATATTTGACTGAAAAGTTTTATTTACATGTACAGATAAGAGGGCTGACCCAGCGACAAGGTGGCGGACCAGGCTCATTCTGTTTAGGCCTGATGAAAAGCACTTTGCGCTCTCCTGGGGGTCCCCCTCTTTTCCACCCGTTCACCGGGCAGAGGTGCGCGATAAGAGCGTTTTCCCCTTGCGGGTCCTTTGTTTTAAAATGCCCTTCCTGATTTATGGTCCATGACAGATCCCATGCTATTTAAGAAAGTGTTGTAAGCCTCTGAGGGGTATTTTGGTGATGACTGCGAAAAGCACTAAATCGTGAGGATAAATTGGAAATTAGTTTGGCACCTGTATTCTTTGTACGCAGTTTTAACTAGTAGTCTGTGCTTGGTTCTGTTTTACTTAATATTTGATTGTTTTTAATTTCTCGTTATGTACTTTTTACATCTTGCTTTTGTTAGTTTCTTTACATTTATTATGTATGTTTTTACGTAATCAACTAGAACTGTGGAATGCATGGAATATTAGAATGTATGATGCCCAATTATGTGTTTTTACAGGATTGTTCTAATCTAGGAGCAGGGTGGTGGTGGTGTCATGACTGTTGAATTTCATTATCAAATCCCTGAGGGGGTGGTGGGAGTGGTGGCCAATAGCCCCGAAAGTTAATGTGGGGGGGGGGGGGAGGGGGAATAATTGGTGGCCCTAGGATATCCAATAACCTTGCATCAGCCCTGAGCTAGTCAAATATAACAGTTCAGTTAAAATAAAAAAAAACAGGCGATAGATAAATCAATAAAAAGGTAAGTTTATTGTAGCACATTCGAGTGGACATGCATGGTAACCACACTACTTTATCCAATAAAATCTTTAAGTGAAACAAAGTGACTTTTGCAACTTGCTAAGTGTAAGTCTGCAACACTGCACGGCTTTCTCAGAAAGCAGAAAGATCAGGAATGCCAGAGGAATAGCAGAACTAGGCCCCCCCCCCCATCTACATGCATTTACTTTGCAGCTCCATGCTACTTCTCTCTCTCTACGGCCCTCCTCCTGACTTCCATTCGTCCAGCAAGCTGCTATCTATGCTCTTCTCCTCCACCAATACCACACACACACACCATACTTTGTCTTGCAGCACCATGTGCCTGGAAGAGTTTTTCTGAGTCTGCATCTGTCAGAAAGCCCCCGCCTCTTCCTATCTTGGCACATATTTTACTGCAATAGTCAAGCAATTTACTAGAAAACTCTCAATTATACTGGAAACTCCATGGCACAGGGACTACTTCATATGTACCCTATACAGTGCTGCGGAAATCTTCAAAAACACAACTTCAGTAAGCACCCAGGATAATGAATTCGAGTGGTCAGTAAACCTGTCTCCGTCACTTCCTGGCAGGATTAACCTCTGGCACAGCCTGGGGGACTTCTTCCTTCCTATACTCTTATAGCCTCTCTAACCTCTTCTGCACCCCGTGAATCAGATTATCTAAGAGCAAGGACACACGAAAGTGAAAAGCAAGCTTTGTGAGCTCTTTTCATGGGCTTGTTATTAGTTTTCCTATGCACTGAATCTAGAATGCTGTTTATCCATAGGTGGAACAGCGTTAAACTGCTGACTTGCAATTAATGCTTTCATCCATCCTCCTACCTATCCCGGATATCTCGGGAGGGCAGGGATCATGTGTGTCACTTGCTAGTAGGCAGGATTAACAATACAAGGAAACCAGGAAAGACGTGTTAGGCTGCCATTTCAAGCGCTGCAGGCGAGTTTCTACTTGTGGATGCTGCCAGCAGTGCAAAAAAAAAAAAAAAAAAAAAAAAACCAACAACTTTAAGACTTCCATTAGCTTAGCAGTCTGAGCCACACCAACTTTAAGGTCAAAGAAGTTACCAAATGAGTCAACCAATGAGTGTCCCCTTATACCTATAATAATCTTATATGAATACTACAAAAAGCTTAAGTGCATCAGTTACATATTTATTTGAAAAAAATACATATCACAATATCAAAGTACAAAACAAAAAACATCAATACATTAAAAGCATTAAAAACATCACAACATTCATACCACATCCTCACACTTCCATACTAGATTGAGTTTGACAGAGAGAAGACCAAGAATACACAGATTCGTTGAACATGGAGGAAAACATTATGAAACGCAGGAGGATCTTGAAAATTGAGAGGGAAATGTTGAGAAAGCTAAGAGTATATAGAACCATTGAGTATCAGGGAAAACCGTGAATACTGGGCAAATACCAATTTTTTTGAGAATTGTATTTCTTGAAAACTATTTTTTGTGAATCACATTTTATATACGTCTATGTGGTATGGAATGTGGTTTGAATGTTGTGATTAAGATATTGATGTTATTTGTTTTGTACCTTGTTGACATCATGATACGTATTTTCTCAAATAAAAATGTAACAGGCACACTTTTAAATGTTTAAGGCCACACCAACTTTTACCATTAGCTTAGCTATTTCACATCTAAACTGCTAAAACTTCATGTACAGGCTAATTGAGCTCAAAACGAAACCTGGAATGGCTTCGCACTGCTATGCAGGGTGAGGGCCTTAGAATACTCCCTCCCTGCAAGCTGGTCAGATGTGTGATCTTGTTAACTGCACCCACAGACAGGCAAGCACTGCTACCTACACACAACAGTGTATATATACACTCACACATACAGTATATAGTGTATAGGCATATGCACACAAATGTAAAACCATAAAAGCCTGTTCACACACTATGTACAGCAGGTTCACTGAATTACTATATTAACCTACGCCGTTATGCTTAAAAAGCTGCCTTAGCCAGGTCTGGCAGCTGCCAGGTAGTTCTGGACCCCATAACTCATCATCTGTACTTAAAGGACAGTGAGGAAACAGCCATCTTATTACTTGCCTTTCAGTGTCCCATATGGCTGGTATTTCAATAAGAAAAAATAATAATTTCTCTAGTTTAAGAAAAAAAAAAAAAGTTATTGAATATGTGCACACATACGATTCCTAAGGCAGCCTGGCTCCCAACATGATATACATGCAAACAGTTTGTTAATGGGAAACACTTATGAAATAGGAAGTCATTTTAACCAACTGCAAAAACCTGGATGCAGAGGGCAATCCACAGGCACCATATGGTGCATCTGCCGTGCCACAGAGCCGCAGCATTGGGCAGTTATAGTCAATCCCCAGGAAGGGTGGGAGCTGTGACGATCACCCTCTAGTGCCACCTACAGCCCAGAAGCAAAAGAGCAAATCAAGTAGACAGAGCAGCTGCCTGATCGAGGAGTATCAAGGCAAGTAAAGCCCAGTTTTTGGCTGGCTTAGCTCTCGGATCTACCTATATAAAAACAATTTAACACTCTGGGTGTGCCTGGATTAAAACTCTGAGCTCTGCAAAAGAAAAATATTGGAGAAGGCCCTGGACAAATTTTCTTTGGATTCAGAGCCCATAACTCAAGGAACAGCCCACAGCCAGAGGATATTAAGATCCAACGCTACCAAAGAGATCCAGAGATTGAAGCATGAACTTGTACACAAGGGGGAAATCCTGGGCCATGGGTCCAGGACTGCTGATCTACTGGGAAACGATTTCCTAAACATTCTCTCTTCTGCTCCAGGTTACTGCAAGTTAATTGGACAATCACACGAAGACTTCTCGCTTTCACAAAGATTTTTTTAAAGCTGGACACAAGAGAATGCTGCCTGGCCATCCACCCAGGAGCTGGCTGCATGCATGCATGCTGCTTAAAGAACTAGACTGTAAATTGCAGAGGGGATCACGTTTGGATGACAGGCGCTGGCTGTATCAATGCAAATTATAATTGCTGTCATTACTTCCCCCCGATGGTGTGGTGTGCCGAACTGTATTCACCCATGTCCTCAGGTAAAACAAACAGCATCTTGGATGTCCGATCCTGCTTTGAGAACTAGAGAAACGATCTTCAGGAGGTAAACCAGCCCCGAATGTACCGTTTCAGCCCAGGCACCACATATAAAAGTGGGGAGGTTTAGCAGCATTAGGAGGCGATTTACCCTAGAGAAAAAAAAAACAAACCACAGAAGCTGCAGTGACGGATCATGGGGTGGAGGGGACTAATGGGGCAGTCACCTAGGGCACGGGCCTAGAGGATTGGATTAAAAGGTAAAGAGTGGGCAAGGATGTATGACCCAGGTACCAAGGCACTGTTAATCCGTCCCTTATTAGCCACAGGCTTGCGTGTTAGTGGGCGAGCAAGCCTTCCTCTGTCCTACTCTCCCCAAGCGCTGCTGCCACTGCTCAGCCGGAATCTGCCCAGGAGTTCAGACCCCTGTATCTGCCGGCGACTCAGATCACATGCAGGCAACAAAAGGTCCAGACTCCAGCGAAATGCAAACAAAAACTACTGAACAGGAACAAAAAAAATAAACGCTGGGGAGTCCAAACCGCACCCCCACCCCCCTCCCCCCCAAAGACTGGGAAAGGTCTGGCATACACCTGTATGTGTAGTCCCGTGTCCATACCTTTTCCTATATCTATGAATATGTACAGGCAATAAACACAGCTGCGGGTCTACATTCCATGTGTAAACATCATGGATGATGCCCATGTAAGCAGATCTCTCAGGCATCATCTCTTCAGTAGCAGAGGCACAACTGGAGGGGGCTTCCCTAACACCCCCCTCCCCCTCCCCATGCCCTGCAGCCGGGGAAGAGAGAGAGGGAGAGGGAGAGGGAACCCCCCCCCGGTCCCAGAGGAAAACTCCCGCTTACCCCGTTCACCTGAAAAAAGTGACCCCCTCCCCAAAAGGGAAACACGAGGGAGGGAACGCGAGACGCCGTCTGCACTAGGAATATTTGAGGGTGAATACCATGGAAGATTTTTTGCAATGTGACAAACGGAGGGAAAGAAAAAGTTGCAGGAGGAGATCTTTAGTCACGAATATTAAATTACTACTTTTATAAATGCCTTTCAGTTTCTCTTTTCTTTCGCCAAAACGTTACACGACCTTCTGTTTTTATAATCACACATGACGCAGACTACACATTATGCAAAACTGCTGTACGTAACTCTGTATAAAAATATACACCCAGAAGGAATGACAGACCACGATTAATTACTACAATGCCGCTTCCCTTCCTCTTGTCATCACCTTCCACGCACATCCACTGGCTTAAGCAGAAGCAGACTATTTACTTACTAATTCCCGAAAAGGCTCGGGACGAGGCACGGCAGCAGCGAACTCGGACCCCATCGACATGCAGCCTGCACAGCCCAAGCGACAGTCCCGCCTCGCGATCCGGGAATCATTTCTTAAATAGCCACGATCACAACAAACATCACATTTCGCTGACACTTTAGATTCAAGTCAGCGGCGAGCAAGCCAAGTGCTTTTTCCAATGCAGGAATCTTTGCAGATTGTTGTTGGCACAGGGAAGAACCCACAGGCTGAGGGCTGCAAGATCTGGTGCAAGCAGGAAGGCTCTCGGAGACGGACGAAAAATCCCCCGAAGCGTCCAAAAACCACAGACCTAGCCAACCAAACCCACGAAACCAACCCCTGCTTGCAACCCCCCCCCCGGAAAAGGAAGAAAGATTCCACCGGTGCCTTCCAGAAGCTGCAGCTGTGCCCTCGGCCAGAGCCCCAGAAGTTGGGGCTCCTGCCAAGCGAGCCCCGGCAGCTCGGACTCTCGCCCCCTTGCTCTGCTGCCTTCATCCAGGGCCAGTGCCCGGGCTTTCTGCCCCTGGGAGACGGGGGTGGGGGGAAAGCGCGGCACTGCCCCAGCATCTGCAGCCCAACCAAATCTGGACTTCTTCCTTGGCTGCTTGATCAGCCCGGGGGCTTGCAACACCCGCCCCGGGGAACTTGCCCGCGAGCAAAGCGCCAGGCGAGTTCCGAAGATCGCAGAACAAGGGGGGGGGAGGGGGGGGGGTAACCCGCACGCTCCAAGTCTCCCCTTCACCATCCCCCCAGGGGAGGCTCCCCCCTCCCCCAACACGGGGGCTGCGCGCCTCCCTCCCCTCGCTCACAGGACACATGGAGGGTGGGCGGGAGAGGGAGAAGGATAAAGAAAAGCGCATCCCGACCCCCAGAACTTCAGCGGTAGGTCCCGGGACCCGGCGGCTCTGACCTGTGGGGGTGTCGCTGTCCAGGGCGCAGACCCGCAGGGCGACGGCCAGCAGCAGGGAGGCCCCCAGGTGCATGGCTGCCGCTAAGTCCCGCTCCCCGCCGCCGCCGCCGCGCACACTGAGGGCGGGCGCAGCAGCCCGAGCCTTACAGCCCAGCACCGGCCTGACGTCAGCCCGCCGCCGCCGCCGCCGCCGCCGGCCCCCAGCCGAAGGGCGAGGGCGACCCCTGGCGGGGCGCGGCGGCAGCGGCCAGAGGTTCCTCCGCAGGGCCGCTCTCCCGCCGCGGGCGCGCACGAGCCACGGAGGCGCTGGGCGCCAGGCGGGAAGGCCGCGCTTTCCTTTCCAAAAAAAAAAAACCAAAACAAAACAAAATTATTTTTTTTTTAACAATTGTTATATCCTTTCTTTCTCTGCCTCTGATCTTCTCACCCTTCTTCTGCATCGGCCAACTATTCACCGGTCCTGTCTGTTGAAACCTGGTCACAGACAGATGGACACAATCTCCCCGTGAGGCGTTCTTTATAATTTTGTAAAAGAATTCCTAAAATATGGGATCGGAACTAAATTACAGGAAAAAAAAAATATGAGCTTCCTTTAAGATATGAGATGTTACACGAGGACGAGGGATACTCGTAGTTCTGGGTTGCCTGCTATCCAAATTAAAAAAAATTACATATTGGCAGCATGTTAAATCGTATCCTGCTTAAAGAATGCGGGGAGAAATTGAAGAGTAATGCTCTGACTCACTTTTATGTAAAGATTACAGCCCTCAAGATGTTGCAATTACTTGTAATGTGAATTTGCCAGTAAACAGAACATGCACAAAAAGTACAGATTTTGAATCTGTGAATGTTTGTATGAATCCCAGCCAACCCAACTGAGCACATTTAGATTATGGGGTGGGGGGGGGGATCTAAGTCAGATTCAAATTACATTGAACAGACTGGTGATCATTCGAATATTAGTAGATGGGTAGGCATTAGCGGATCGGGTCCTGGATTGGAACCGGGTTAGAACTGACTCTGCATTCCCTAGATGCAGAGTCGGCTCTAACTTTCTGACAGTTTGCAACTTTTAAAGGGGTTTTACAGTGGAGAAGCTATATTCTGACTTTCACAATTAAACATGAAAACAAAGTTAGAGCAGCAGGATGGGAGAAAAGTAGATGGAAATAGGCTTGATCGTGTTCCAGATATCCATCCAAGAGTATTCCCTTGTGCACCATGAAAACTTTTGATTTAATAGCTAATAAGTTATTAACTGAACAAATTCGTCCTTGTCCTTGAATTCAACAGGATTTTTTCCTCTTACTGAAGTTTGTTCACATAACAAGATTCTTCTCCAGTGCTGAAGGTCACTGGGATGGCAATGTGGGTTTGAGATGACACGGACATGTTTGTCTTAACTAGATCATAAGCTCTAATGGGCAGGTGCTGTCTCTATGTATTTGTACAGCGCTGCATGCCGCCAGTAGAGCTATGGACTGGGATTTCAGATTTATTTACTCGACTTTCCACTTCCCGCCTCAAGGCGACTTGCATTTCAGATACAGAAGATATTCCCCTGCCGCAGGGGGCTTACTGTCTGTTTCCTAAAGCAATGGAAGGTGAGGTGACCTGCCCAAAGTCACGAGAGGCATCAGTGAGAGAAGCAGGATTTGAACCCTGGTCCACAGCCCCACTGCTCCTAACTTCTGGAAGAAAAAAAACATGCTAGCCCAAGGGGAATGCTCTCAGAGCCTCCCTAGCTATCTCACTCTGCAGAAACCTGAATATTTAAAAAAAATATATATGCGTGTGCACAGTGTTCTGAGTAAATTCAGACAGTCTTATCATTCAGACTGCACATAGGCCTTCTGAACTGTTCCCATACTGGCAGGCTTTACCATATCCAGGACTTTTAGAGAAATTTTCCACAAATTTGACCCTAAACCACTAAATTAAATGTACTGAAACCAGATCCAGACCATTAGGGACAGCCTAAGCCAGTCCTAGCTTTTGCCCCAGCGCAGTCGTGTGAACTTATAATTCCTGGGCATCTGAAGCCCTCGTTACTGAATAATTTTGCCACTGTCAAGGGACTGTTCATGGTCTGACTCCTCCAATTGGAATTTTCACATTTAACAGGACAGTCACAGGCAGAAAATCAATTATTGATTGGGTTTTGAACTACAGTACCGAGGGTCACATCACTTTCTGACATTTCTAGCGTAGGGCTGTATATACTAAGCATGTTTCCTGTCCACAAAGGGCCTGATCTGTCAAGGTTTTTTGGCTATTCGGAGTCTATGGACAAAAAGCCTAGTGAATCGAGCCTGTAGGATAGATTTAGACTACAGCTAATTAGCCAATTTAACTGATAACCCTTTGATATGAATCCCAGAGTTTTAAGGGAGTAAAAGCTTACACTTTTTATGAGGTAGTCATTCTTTTTTATTTTAGCAGCATAAGTATAAATATTTAATATGGTAAATATTATTTTTGTGTTTAAGTTTCCGTTATGACAAATAAGTTATCTCCAAGTCAATCAGTATTTGACAAATACGCACTGCCAAACTAATTAACCCAGCTTTATCTCACCCTTAACCCTTGGTGGGTCCCGCTCCTGCAGAGATGCAGGAACCCATCTCATAGCACGGCACAGGGGAATCCAGCAACGCCCTGGCAGGTAAACAACAAGAAACCAGAACCCAGAACTCTCACAGGTGTCTCTGGGAGGTGCGTCAGCAAGAACAGGGTAGAGAAGGATTTGGCTTGCCCAGGTTCTTTTGGGAATAAAGTTGGCAAGCGTGACAATTGCAGCCACCCCAAGGTTAACGGAGAGCATGCTTTGCTGAGTAAGGAACTCAGTCTTTTTCCTGTCCGCAGGTATCGTGAACTTCATTGCATACTCAGTTCCATGGGAGTACGGTTTTCACATCCCACGTGCTCGCCGCCAGTGAGGCTCCGATTGCAATCTCGCGCCGTGTGGAAGGCGGCAGCACACATCTGCCTGTGGCCCCTGTGTGCCACAGCGTGTACAATGTGCAGAGAGCGTATTGTGGTTAATGCGATCCCCCCCCCTACGGGAAGTCTCAGAGAGGCCAAAAGAGCAGGGAAGGTTCCAGCTAGCAAAAGGTTATCTGCTGGCCAAGGGGTGGTCCTGAATTTCTTGACAGAGTGGTTCAGGCCCTAGGGCCGGGTTTTGGAAAGAGGTTATTACCCTGCTTAGAGAAAGGATGGGGGCGGGGGGATCCCCCAGAGTCACCAAGCCAAGAGAAGGCAGCAGTTGGGACCCTCTCCAGGGGGACCCAGGAAATAGAGGAGAGAGCTGGCAGAGATGCTCCAGGAGTGCCTCAGGGAGCCTGAGCAAAGCAACTGGAAATTGGATTTAAGAGTCAAAAGTACTGAAAAAGAAAGGGACAAGAAAAGGAAAAAACCTGGGCCAGGTTGGATCCTGGAAACAGGGGGGAAAGTGTCCCCTTTCCTCCTGCAACACAGGGAGGTGAGTAGCTTGAAGCCATGCGAGATCTAACGTGAGTACATGGAGATTTACTGGGTTTCAGAAGAGATTTTAAGCAGACTGGCCTAGCACAGGCAGAAGAGCGGGGTATATAGACTGTGACATAACTTGTCGGAGGCTTTCTGGACGAGAGAGTGACGTCTTACTGGATCTGCTGTGAGGCTGCAATTTATATTTTCCTACAATAATTGAAGCTACTTCTAATAAACCGTCTTTTCATTTGGAGCACAAATCTCTCATGTGGACAAGGGGCTTTGGGAAGTGCATGTGCCCTGCGGACAGTCTGGCCTTGCAATTTAGCTGCCCCCCAGTACACGACCCAGTCCAGATCAATTTCCTCACTTTAGGAGAATAACCTGAGGCTCTCCAAAGCAGAGAAGGTGACACCCCCTCCCCCCCCAATGGACAAGGGGTTACCTGCCATTAAACTAAACATTTGTTTTGCGCGTGCATGTGGTTTTTCACGACTCTGACATCCGAGTAAAGCGTGCAGCTGACATAGAGGCAGCCATTGTTAACTAGCAATATTGCTGGCTAAATTTCGGTGCATGACCGTGGAAATAGCAGCACGCTTCTTAGTTATTTAGTCTCGTGCAAGCCTGCAGCAAAGTTACAAAGTAAATGAGGCAATCATAGCATAAACCAAAAGTAAAACACTGCTGCATCAAAGGCCTTAATTCAGGTCTAGTGTACGGCACAGTGACATCGCTGATGAAGACGATGGTTTATGATCTATTAAAGTGTTGCATGAAACATTAAAAAAAAAAAAACTGGAACAAAGCTTTAATTCAATTGCACGATTATCTTCCAGCTGCCTTGCAAAGCATTTAAGGATGCAAGCCTGACTTGGTAGCAGCCCTCCTTTAACTGGTCAGGCACTTCAAAGTGGATTTAATCTCCCTGCTTCGAGTGCTTCCTTTGAATTATGCCGTTTCCTTAACAGCAATGCTGGCATTAGACACACCGGGGGGCCCAGGGCAGAAAGTAACACTGGGCCCAGCCAGTGCCAAGCGCTCTGACGCTCTTTCTCGGCAGCGTAACTCAGCCTCGCCAAGGGAGGCCCTGGTGGCGCTGGGGACCCGAGCAGTTGGCCCACTTGCTCCTTCCTCCCCCCCTTAAAGCAAAACCCCGCTTATCAGTGCCCTGGCCCCAAGCTTTTCCTTCGGGTATCCCTGCATTTGGTGCTTCCGTGGCAAACCTGCCTTTATCAGCACCCCTGCCTTTAAGAAACAGAACCGTGACGGCAGAAAAAGATAGGGAAATACCTGAATGTAATCCACTTTCAAGTGCCTGACCAGCTGTGAAATATAAATGAAAAATAAAATAAAATCCTTCTCTCCACCACCTCCACTGGAAGCCTGCTCCCTGCATCCACCATGCTCGCTGTACAGAAATATTTCCTTAGGTTACTCCTAACCCCTTTCACCCTCCGTTCCATGATCCCTTGCTCCAGAGCCTCTTCTGTGGAAGGAGACCCACCTCCTGTGCAGATATTTAAATGTCTCTCACATCTTCCCTATTCCTGCGTTTAGATCTTTGAGTCTGTCCCCATGTGCTTTAGAACGAAGACCACTGACCACTTTAGTAGCCTCCCTCTGGAGCGACTCCATCCTGTTTATATCCTTCTGCAGGTGCGGTCTCCAGAACTGTACAAGTGAGGTCTCACCAGGCACCTATGCAGGGGCAATGTCACCTCCCTTTCTCTGCTGACCATTCCTCTCCCCATGCAGCCAAGCAGCTTTCTACTCTTTTCTCTTGCCTTATCCAGCTATTTGAGCAGATGCAATCACCCCCCAGATCTTGCCCTTCTTGTTCTGTACATGGAAGCATTTCACCCCCCCTTATACTGTACCACTCCATTGGATTGTTGCAGCCCAAATGCGTCAGCCTGCATTTTGTAGCATTAAATCTTAGCTGCCAGATTGTAAACCATCCCTTCGGCTTTGCTAGATCCCTCCTTGCCTGGGTGTCTACCATGTTGCACATTTTGGTATTATCTGCAAAAAGGAAAAACCTTTCCCGGCAGTGCTTCTGCAATATTATTTACGAAAATGTTCAAAAGAACCGATCCAAGGACCAATCCCTGCAGCACACCACTGGTAATGCCCCTCTCTTCGCAGTGAACTCCATTTTCCTCCACCCTTGTCACTTCCCACTCAACCAGTTTCTAACCCAGTCAGTCATTTTAGGAGCCATGCCAAGGGCGCTCGGTTTATTTATAAGTCACCTATGAGGAACTGTGTCAAAGGACTTGCTGAAATACCAGTGCACTATACCTAATGCTCTCCCCATCTAATTCTCTGGACACCCAAGCAAAGAAATTGATCAAATTCATCTGACAAGACCTATCTCCGATAAAGCCACGGTGCCTCGGATCTTGTAATCCATTGGATTCCAGAAACCACGATCCTCTGATCCTGGGCAGACGGTGTGGTTCGATATTGTGAATAGGATACAGAGATTAATGTCACACAAAGACCCGAGTTTTGAATTTCACAAATACAGACTTTGTCAAAATGGGGACGTACCTGGAGGAAGAACAGGAAGACTGGGAGAAAATGGGTGAGGTGGTACAACAGTGGGCCAAGTTAAAAGGAGCTGTTAGAAAGGCAACAAATCTGTGTGCTAGGAAAGTAAACAAGAGTAAGAGGAATGAGAAACCGATCTGGTTCTCCAAGGAGGTGGCTGAAAAAATAAAGGCAAAAAGAACATTCAAGAAGTACAAAGGATCCCAAAAAGGGGAAAACAGGGAAGAATATCTGGTGAAACTGAGGTAGACGAAGAAAGGACGCAGGAAAGCAAAAGTTCAAGTGGAAGAAAGGATTGCCAAAGAGGTAAAGCGGGTTCACAAACATTTTTCAGATACATCAGAGAAAGAAAGAAGCCCCCAAGTGGTTTAGTGAAATTGAAAGGTGACGATGAGCTCTGTGTGGAGACAGATGAAGACATGGTGGAAATATTAAACAAATACTTCAGTTCTGAGTTCACTAAAGAAGATCCTGGAGAAAGACTGCTGCTGGTTGACAAGATTGTAGATGGGGATGGGGTAGACACAACTCCGTTTGCAAAAGAGAATGTATGGGATGAGCTAAGTAAACTGAAAGTGGACAAGGTCATGGGTCCAGATGAGGTTCATCCCAGGATACTGAGGGAGCTCAGAGATGTGCTGGCGGGTCCGCTGCGAGACCTATTCAATAGATCCCTGGAAACGGGAGCGGTGCCACAGGAACGGAGAAGAGCGGTGGTGGTCCCGCTTCACAAGAGTAGGAGAGGAGAGGAGGGTGGAAACTACAGGCCAGTTAGCTTCACCTCGGTGGTGGGAAAATTAATGGAGACTCTGCTGAAGGAAAGGACAGTGAACTATCTACAATCCAGTGGGCTGCTGAACCCAACACAGCATGGATTCACCAGGGGAAGGTGCTGTCAGACAAATCTGATTGATTTTTTTGATTGGGTAACTAAACAATTGGATTGAGGAAGAGCACTAGATGTGATCTATTTGGATTTCAGCAAAGCTTTTGATACGGTCCCACATAGGAGGCTTGTGAACAAAATGAGAAGCTTGGGAGTGAGCACCACGGTGATGGCGTGGATTATAAACTGTTTGACTGACAGGAGACAGCGTATGATGGTAAATGGAACCTGCTCTGAAGACAGAACCATGTTAAGTGGAGTGCCACAAGGATCGGTGTTGGGTCCGGTTCTGCTCAATATCTTTGTGAGCAACGTTGTGAAGGAATAGAGGTTAAAGTTTGTCTATTTGTGGATGATACTGACATTTGCAACAGAGTGGATCCCTGAAGGCTAGAGCATGGAAATGAAGAAAAGAGTGCAGGGGGGTAACTTGCTGGAGCGGTGGTTACTACCCTTAACCAATAAGCCTTATATTTTTTTATGCAACTCCAACATTGCTCTCTGCTTCAACTGCAAGAAATAGCAGGAATTGGATTCAGACAGCAACCGACAAGGCCCCTGACTTTTATGGTCTGGGAACTGATAAGCATGGGGGTAACCTGCACGGCGCGGCAGATACTGGCATAAGCTCGCTGGGCAGACTGGATGGACCATTTGGTCCTTTTCTGCCATCACCCATGTCAGACTAAGTGGTCGGTAATTCCAGCCTCCTCCTTACTTCCACTTTTCTGAACCACGCCTTTAACAACGCTCGTGCATTTAATACCTACCGAACCTGGGAGACTGTTAATTTTATAAAATGCTTCCTATATCTCTGGGAAGTTCCTTCAGAAATTAAAGATTTGTTCGATATTGTGAGGAAGCAAACTGTAGGTATCATATTTAGATAAACAAGGGGACTGCTGAATAATTTCCTCGCTCCCACTGCTAAAATTTAATAAACAGGACTTAGCAGAACATCTGACAAACCGGCTGGTTCACTGCAGGAGTCCAGGCTTTGAGGAAATATTACGGGTGGGCACACTAATCCCGCTTCTCTCTCTTTTTTTTTTTTTTTCCAGAAGCATTCCTGCAGCCTTGGGTTTTGCTGTCGTCATCGTACAGGAGCCCCACTGGATCCGAGGACACTCAAGAGCAGGGCTGATGATGTGGTCGGAGGTGCTCCTAATCGCTGCTTAAACCGATGCATCAGTGCTGAATTCAAAAGAGCATTTCTCAGCTCCCTTCTCGAGATGGCCAAGAAAGGGACTTCATGGCAGAGAAAGGGCAGGCAGTTCACGGGGGGCCACGATCAGAGTTCATCCTGTGGTGAAACATGATGGGAAGAGGGGGCATCTGGTAAACATTATCCTACTTGTGAATTCCTCCTGTATCTTTCGTGTCATGTTTGCTCTCTGTTTTCAGGTGATGTCCTGCAGAGGTAACCTAGCTGCAGGAAACAAAGCTGCCTTACTAGGCCAGCCTCCATCTGCTCTTCCCGTGACCACTCCTCTCAGCATCCCCACTCTCGCCACACAGCATCCTGCTTTCCAGCCTTGACTAAGGACTCGCCCTTCGGCCAGCGAAGCCAAATGATGTTTGTGAAAGCGATGGAGTGCCCTGTCCCTCTGAAGTGCCACAAGGATTTTTTATCAAATGACCTTTCTGTGTGGGGTGGCAGTAAGGACTGGAGAGAGGGCTGGTAGGAGAGGATTTTATAATGGGGGCGGGGAGCCGGGGGGTGGAGTAAACACTGACATCCAGAACCCTGGGATTGAAAGGGGAGTTGGTGCACCCCCTAGTGGCCAAGCAAGGAGGAAATATTTGTGTTGTATGATAATGATGCTAGAAGTCAGGGTAGGGAGGTAAGGAATGTGGCCAATGACCCACCCACCAGGACGGGCCTCCTACCCTTCCCTTCTCTGCAAGACCTTGGACGAGCAGCCTGGGGGTAACGATAATAACGCCGGCCCCTTCCTGCTCCCCGCCTCTGCTGTTTTTGGTTTTGTTTTTTTTGCAAACTGGCAGCAGATCTGGCGCCAGTAGCGGGTCTCTTCGAGGTCGCCACCCCGGAGGCGGCTGCACACGAGCTTGCAAAGCCTTCTTGAATTGCAAAGCGCGCGGTAGGGGCCCTTTTGTCGACGGGCGCTGTTTAAATGCAAATGAGCGTGTTTATGTCTCTGGCTGATGATGAAGCAGTTAAGAATGAAGCTCCGGCCTTCTTGTAAAAGTTACAAATTGCAGGCACAATGGGAGAAACAGCTGCGCGGAGAGAGATAAAAGTCTGGCTTTGTTAAAGCCGAATTTTAATAGAGTCAAAGAGTCCGTTGGGTTGCAATGAAGTGCCGCGTTATATTTTATACCCACAGGCGCCAAAAATAGCTGCCTAAAATCTGGATCCTGTGCACCAGGAAAGGCTTCCCTGCCCCCCCACTCTGGCACTCTCTGGGCCCACCCAAGTGAGGCTGTTTTCCCTCAGCGACCCCTCTGACCCCAGCAAGAGCTCCAGGGTGTCAGGAAATCCCTGGGATCAGAGGGACTGCACGCCCAAAATTCAAGTCAGCTCAATTGTCCATGAGAGAGTCGGATTCTTCTTTTCTTTCCCTTTCGAGTGTTTCTCATCAGTTTGTTCAGCTCTATCCTGAGAACATAAGAACATGCCATACTGGGTCAGACCAAGGGTCCATCAAGCCCAGCATCCTGTTTCCAACAGAGGCCAAAACCAGGTCACAAGAACCTGGCAATTACCCAAACACTAAGAATATCCCATGCTACTGATGCCAGTAATAATAGCAGTGGCTATTTTCCAAGACAACTTAATTAATAGCAGGTAATGGACTTCTCCAAGATCTTATCCAAACCTTTTTTAAACCCAGCTACACTAACTGTAGCTGGGTTTAACATTCTAGTTCTACACAAATTGACTTTTGCCGATCAGGTAGACTGGTTGAAGGCTGCGATTAAACTACATGTCCCGCAGAGAAATTTGCATTCAGCGAATAAAGGTCTGCTGTCTTTACCATCTGTCCAATCGGCACATTTGAATCAAGTGAGGGGCAGAGCATTGTCACTAGCTGGCCCTGGAATCTGGAATTCACTTCCAGCAGCCTTGAGATTGGAGTCCAATTTTAAAAAGTTCGAACGAGAGCTTAAGACTTGGCTTTTTAGTAAAGTGTATTCGAGCCAAGCCTAAATGTGTACTATTCTGTCGCACCCGATACTAGAATGATCATATGGAAGGACTAATACGGACTGTATTTATATTTGTTTTAATTAATTTTATTCATGTTTTATTCATATACGGGCCGCACTGTTAGCCGGCATTTGGACGCGCATGTTGATGGCCCTATTAGGTATTCCCGCGCGATTCAGAAAGCAAATCTGCAGCCAAGCCGCACATTTTGCTTTCAGAAATTAGCGCCTACCCAAAGGTAGGCGCTAATTTCTCCAGGCACCGGACTTAATATCATGGCGATATTAAGTCAGAGGTCCCGAAAGTTTAAAAAAGTAAAAAAAAAAAAAAAGTTTAAAATGGGCCCGCGGCTGTCGGGTCAAAAACCGGACGCTCAATTTTGCTGGCGTCCAGTTTCTGAGCCCATGGCTGTCAGCGGGCTTGAGAATCGACGCCGGCAAAATTGAGCATCGGCTGTCAAACCCGCTGACAGCCACCGCTTCCGTCAAAAAAGAGGCGCTAGGGATGCGCTAGTGTCCCTAGCGCCTCTTTTTACTGCCAGGCCTAATTTAAATAAATTTATTTACTGAATTGCGTGCACAGGAGAGCGGGCATTCGCCCGCTCCCGCATTTTTACTGTAATGGCCCGTAAGTATAATTTTAAGTGTTCTAGGATAAGAGTTGAGTCATTTCTGATGTTTTATGATTCCAGGAACCTATGTACTTTAAGTTAGGAAGTATTTTTGGGTTATGTTATTATGCAATTTTTAGACTTTTATTATGTACATTAGCTGCTAGGAACACTGTATTTTAAACTGTTGTGAACCATTACGATGGATCCTGAGTGATGGTATATAAAAATAATAAAATTAAATTTTAAAAAAAACTGCACTAACCGCATCCTCTGGCAACAAATTCCAGAGTTAATTGTGCGTTGAGTGAAAAAGAACTTTCTCCGATTAGTTTTAAATGTGCCACATGCTAACTTCATGGAGTGCCCCCTGGTCCTTCTATTAACCGAAAGAGTAAATAACCGATTCACATTAACCCATTCTAGACCTGTCATAATTTTGTAGACCTCTATCATATCCCCCACCCCTGCAGCCTTCTCTGGTATTTTAATTTTCTTTCTTTGATGGCCATGGATAGTTCTAGCAGAACTCTTAAAACAAGGGAAGAAAAATAAGAAAAATCTGGGGGAATAATGAAAGCCAAAAATATATAAAAGAAAAATAAAAGATTGTAGAAAAAAAACAAGAAATCTGTGGTAGAGCTCGTCCTAATTTCAAGCAGACTTGCATCTGTGCCAGGGTGACAGCAATTCCAGTCTAAATACCAGCAGTGTGGTTGCCAGAAAGCTAAAGCAATGAGAGACCCTGAAATGCCAACTCCGCGAGCAGAACACAAGTCCAAGGAAGATCCAAGCTGGCTTTACCCCTTCGCCTCGGACGCACGGTTCTTCTCTCGGGATTTCTTGAATTTCAATACCATTTTCCAGGAGGTGCTACCATTCATCCAAGAAAGCCTGGGACAAGCCCAGAGGATCTTGGGGAAGATGGTATTGCAGTCAGAAGAGAGAAGGGGCCTTCACTGCGGGACATAATCTGTGTTGCTTCCGCCGTTTTACCAAGAAATGGCCTCAGGGCGGATTACAATCAAATTTAAAAACAGAAGAATTGCAATTGGGATATTTTGCGGTGGGATACAGATGTACAGTGGCATGGCATTGGGAATCCAGGGTGTGTAACTTCACATCCTAATCTGATCTCCAGGGGGTTGGAATGGGGGGGGGGTAGAACAGTTTCGGCGGGGAAGACCCAGTTGAAAAACCATGGCCTTAACTTTCCGCCCCCCGCGTCATAGGAGTAGTGGGACCTTGTTCCAAATTTTCAGTGCATAATAGCTGAAAACACAAAAGTCTAGTGCAGCACAACGGGGCAGAAGCCAGAGGAGGAGAGGAACGAAGGCGGCATTGGGAGGAGATCTCTTGAGGGTGTGCAGGAGGAAAGACGTTGGGCGAGATACTCGGGTAGCTGCTTATTCACGCGCTTGTAGACGATGGAGCTGAAGGCTGTCCTGCTTTCAGCCGGGAGCCAGCGCAGTGGCTGGAGCGCAGGGAGCGATGGGGCCGGAAGCTCCAGCTCCTACCTAAGTTCTAGCTGCACTACACATTGAAGGAGCTGGAGGCGTTTCATGCAGCGATGGACTGAGAACCAAGGAAACCAGCGTTCGTTCGGATCCTGCCTCCACCCTCATCCCCCATGTAGTTCCGCTCTCCCCTCCCCCCCTCCCCCCCACGCTTCTGACCCAGGGCTGCAGAAGAGGTGGCCTCCATTCCCCCCCCCCCCTCCCATCCAACCAAAGAGAGGAATTCTGCTGCTTCTCCTCTCCATGAAGTCTGAGAGCCATGGCCTGGCTCTGGTCCTGCAGTACGCTGGGAACGGGGGAGGGGTGGGGGGAAGGGGAAGAATGGGGACCCAGGTCTTGTCTGGTAGACGAGGGGGGGGGGGGAGATTGAGGGATCAAATCTGAGCTGTGGAGGGGGGACAACAGTACAGCACCAACAGTGGTCTAAGGATGCCAAAAAAAAAACCCCCAACTTTTTCAGAGATTCACCGAAGAACATATGATTGCACATTTCTGTCCATACTCCAGGTGTTTCTCCAGTGGGCGAGGTTTATCGGGTTGTGCGGATTTATAGAATCTTTAATAAAACGGAGAAAACTGTAACCACCAATCACAGCTTTTCAATTTATTCCTAAATGTCGGATTTATTGGTTGCTCTTGTGCTTGCTTTACAGGTCAAAGAAAGTTTTTTGTTTTTTTTCAGGAGCTTAACTCTAAAGTAAAACGCATTGAAAGGCCTCAGCTGTTTTTATACTCACACATTTCTTTAATGATAGCCCAAGTACCGCATGCCTAGGGACCTTAATTTTGGGGTTTTATTTTTTTAAAACCTTCCCGGGAATTTATCAGGGTTTATCGTGACAATAACAAAAAACAGGAGAAAATCAGTGGGAAAGGGTAATTCAATTTTCCAGGTAAATATCAGAGTTTATTTTGGTGAACAGAAGCCAGGACAATAAAAGAATATTAAGCAGATTCTCCCACTCAGCCACATCCTTATCTCTAGCATGTCCCTCGCTTTCCCCACACCCCCAAAAATCTCCCTCTTTCCCCCCCATTGCAACAGCATTCATCCTTATTAGGGGTGGCTCCAGATATCTCCCCTCTCCTTAAGGACCCATGCTCTTGTGCACTGCACTGCTTCTGGTGGGTGTGGCCCACCTCAAATGCCTCATTAGCAAATACTTGGGCTGCTTGGTGGGAGGGGGAGGAGGGACTTGAAACAGCACATTAGTGGCACTGGAGGGCGAGTGCCTACTCTGGTGGTAGGGGGGCAGGACTTGAAATGCTGATGTTTTGGCCTGCTCTGGCTTCCAGCAATTGCTGAAGGCCTTGAGATGATGCATCTGCAGCTCTGGAGCTGCTCTTTAATCAGCCTAAAATTAGGGTGAAAATTGGTTTAAACCAATGGTCACCTTTGGCAAAATCCGGGAGTTTATGGGTGAAAATTGGTTTAAACTGAAAATGGAGGACCCTATGCATGCAGCGTTATTATCTAGAGCAGTGTAGGCAGGGGCAACCGGTCCCAGGCAAACATGGGGGTGGGACACAGACGAAATGGTCTTTATCTGCAGATGTGCTGCGTTATAAAGTAACAATCACGGCTGTTCCACATCTGACCACTAGGTGTCATCTTAAGAGCTGTGATTGACTCAATGTTTCCCCCTAAGGGCTAGGAGTGGAATTTTAGCAGTGTTCTCACCCATAGTTTGCTGGCTTTTGAACTCCCAGCTGGATCTTCAGCTGGGAATGGAGCTCAGGCTTCCCATTTGGCAATGCAATGCAACCAATGACTCGTGACCCACAAGTTGCCCCATCATTCTACTTTAAGCTGGTAGCTGTCGGTACTTTGGAGTAGCAGCTTTTGGGATAGGCCTTTGGATGTGGATTCAGCAGTCACCCTGTTTCTCTAATCCTTCTTGCCCCTGCTTCCCCACTCCCAGTCTGTCATCATAGCCCTGCTAATTAGCGGTAGAGGACAGGAGCAAGGACCCTGGCTCCAGCCACAACACGTGATGACAGCGGTTATTAAACCCTTCCTTCTCTTTGACTCAGTCCTCAAACTCGTTGGGGGCAATGACTTTATAAGCATGGCAGTATCAAGCCGAAGATGTTTCCATGTTATTACTATTACATTTATTCATGGCTAGAAGAAATTCTTCTTGCAATGATTTACATTCAGTCCCACGCACAGAGAGAGAAGCTGGGGAGGGGGGGGGGGGGGGAGGAGGAGTCACATTTCCCTCTCATGTTTCTCTCTTGACCTAACCTGCCTGGCAGCCACGCCGCACACCCCCAGTAGCAGAGGGACCCGGAGCCGTCCTGCTTTCCATCACATTTTACGCATAACCTCAGTGCCTTCTGCATTAAAGTCAGTGGGCCCAAGGCAACACAGATAATGTATTTTTGATGCGTCTTGGCGATGTACTTGTAAATTTCCAAGATACCGGAGTACAAGATGTGTATTTTACTCCCTTCTTTCATTCCTCATATGCAGACATCAATGGCTTGTGTGGGTGTGGGTCTCTGTGAGAGGAGAGGGTCTTCATCTCCCGTTGAGACACACCAGCCAAGTAGAGCTGAGGTATGAAATACGTTTCTCTGGCCCAAACGGGAGGGAGTATTGGTGCCTCTGACTTAAAATATGCGAGAAAAAAGGATAACGATTTTATGCGTGGACTGACGGTGCGATGTAGGTAGGGCAGCTCCTAGGGAGGGGTCGTGCAAGCAGAGACAAACGCGTCAGCACATGGCTCCCGTGGGAGGGCGAGCACCTCCCCACACGCCCTGCCACAACGCATGCAGACCACCGCTTTCAGGTCCCGCTCGGCAAGTTTGGGGCCCCTTTGAATACGGAGCCAGGACGGCAGGCCCCCCCCCACCACCTCCCCCATGGGTCATAGGATTGCTGGGCAGCGTCTTAGGGACAAGACAGGCTCCAGGTCTGGATGCGTGCGTAGCCCCTGCCTCGCCAGCTACCAGGGCTCAAGAGCTCACTTGGGAGGGTGGCGGGGGGAGGTGAAGCCTTTCAAGGCCCTTAGGTTTCCGTAGAGGTTTTCCTGCTTCTTAAAGTAAAAGAAGAAACAGGATGCACAAAATACATCTCTATCATGCTTCTCTCCTTCAGTTAGTTTGTTCAGGTTCACTGTTTGGACCTTCTAGCAGTTGTCTCCCCCCCCCCCCCCATCCCTGTTAATTGTACTTTCCACCTTTTTGTTACTATGTGAACCGATATGATGTGTACTTTAATGTCGGTATAGAAAAGCTGCTTGCTAAATAAATAAATAAATAAATCTTTTGCTAAATACTTGATTGCAGAAAAAAAACGAATCCTCAAGGATACATTTTGGAATAGTGCATGTTAATACAGAAAATAAAGTTCCAGAGGGAAATCACAGATACGGTCACTAAACAAATCTGCAATCCCTGGAAGTCGGTAATTCTTACAGGAGAAGCTCTCGGGACACTTTCCCCCAGTTCTACCTGCACACTAGCTGCAGACTCCTTCCCAGTCGGGAAAACCCTAACTCCTGACGATGCACTTCAGAAGCTCCTGTGCTGATGTTTTGCTTTTAAGCGGCGGCTCTGGGGGTCCCTGCGAGGCAGTCTTCCTCTCTCTCTCTCTCCAAAACACTGAAGAAATCTCTCTGGGACAGGCGAGGAGCACGATACCCAGCAGCGATCCTTCTGGGAAGCAGCACCTGCCCTGTGGGAGTCTGTGCCAGATCGGTGGCCACCCCCGGCTCAGGAAGCAAGGAGAAGTCAGTTCTTCTGCCTCCACTCTATGAAGCTGCTACCTGGCACCACCCTGAGGGCCTTAAACACAACCTGTCGTTTTGCTGAAATGTTCATTTATAGCTTATTCGGCCCTTTCGGTCCACCTTCCTCAGACCACAACTGTCAAGTTGCTCCTGATCTCTGGTTGGTTGTCTTCATTCTAATAAGTTGTTCGCCACTTTGGATGAATTTTTTTTTTAATTATAAAAAAGCAGGTGAGAAATCCAAATAATGAATAAACTCCCCCACCCTCCCCACACTTCTTCTGCAATATCTCAGAAGTCCACTCTTGCACCCCAAGACAAATCTCGCCCAGCCTGGGAGCCCCACCCTTGGGTTTACCAGACACCTTCTAGGAGAGGAGACAGAAGGATGGAACTAAACGCATCCCCATCCAATCGCTCTGAGCCAAGTGGATTCAGTGGGGCGTGTCAGATACACCACTGCCCTCTGACTACCTAGGACCTCATCTAGCAGTGTCCATGTGACCCTCTCCCGCAACCCTGACTTGGGAATATGGGATTCATATGTACTTGGACAATCAGAGAACAGCTTCAAACCAGTTTAAATCTGACTCGGCTTCTAGTGGATTGGTTCACAATTATTTGAATGCCTGCAGGCTCAAACTATCACTATACCGAGCGAATCTCTGGCATTTACTGTGCAAGCAAGAATCTTCAAATTCCCTCTTTCAATCCGGGCCAAAAAAGATCCGAACAGAGCAAACAAGGTTGGAAGTGAGTTGCAAACGGTTCAGGCTTATCCACTCCAATTCATGGTTTGATGCCAAGTTCTCCATATGCCCAGTCTCCTCAGCCACACTTTCGCCTGCTAATCAGCCTCCTCTCCAGCAGAGGTCTTCAGCAAGCCCTGCTCCCAGCAGTGCAAGTTACCTCCCTGCTGATCACCTAATGCTGCAGTCCCTCGGTGCCTCTTCATTGAGTCACTTCAGCTCCTTGACCCCAACACCTCCTTCTCAATATTCTATCTTGCCTTGCGACCTAACCAGGCCTCCTGCCTTGCCATGTAGCCTCTTTTGGCCTCTTACCTTGCTCTGTGGCCTTTCTTGGCTTCCTAACTTACTTGTAGCCTTCCAGGCTTCCTTGCCTTGCTCTGTGGCCTCCTAGGCCTCTCTGTCCTGCCTTATGGCCTCTGGGCCTACTAGAGTTACCTTGCCCAGTCTCTGTGCCCCGTTGGGCTTTCTTGTTCCTGTTGCCTATCCAATCCTGTCCTTGCCTAGTCCAATCCTGTCTTGTCTGGTTCTCGTCCAGTCCTGTCCTTCTCTTGCCCTGTCCAATCCAGTCCCTTGTATGTTTCCCCAGGCCTTTCCCTTGCCTCTGATCCTGGCTTTTCCCTCAGTTCCAGCCTTGTCACCAGCCCAGTCTGCACTTAGTCCCAGCCAGTACCCATATCCAGCCCCTTTGGATACGGCCCTAAAATGACTGATTGGGTTAGAAACTGGTTGAGTGGGAGATGACTAGGAATAGAGGTAAACGGAGTTCACTCTGAGGAGAGGAGCGTTACTAGTGGTGTGCCGCAGGGATCGGTCCCAGGAGTGGTCCTTTTCAACATTTTCATAAGTGACATTGTAGAAGGATTATCGGGAAAGGTTTGTCTTTTTGTAGATGATACCAAAATCTGCAACATGGTGAACATCTAGGAACGTATGGAAAACATGAGGAGGATCTACTGAAGCTTGAGGAGTGGTCTAGAGTCTGGAAGCAGTGCATTGCATTTGGGTTGCAAAAACCTAAGGGAGCAGTACACAGTAACATAACATAGTACCATAGGAGTGATGGGAAAAAATGGCCAGATGGTCCATCCCGTCTGCCCGGCCCCTAGCCAGTACACAGCTCCCGGACAGTGCCTGCTCCGTCCATGATGCTCTGCAGAAGATAAGTCCTACCAGCCCCCAGAACCCAAAGGCTCAACCTGCGGGGGAGGGGATGGTTAGGCATAAGACCTAGCTCCAGTCCTGCCCTGCAGTCCTGTACTGATTCGGCGAGGGTGCTCCCTGACTCCAGAATGCTGTTCCGTGACATCTTCAGTTCAAGTTTTAATCCCAGACCAGGTCCTCAGTCCCTGAAGCAAGCGCGCTTACAGTACACGGGAGCCAGAATCACTCAGCCTTCCCCCTCCTGCTTTTGGTTTGCTTCTATCTTAGCTGCATGAAATTAACATCAGGCACCGCTCAGAATAGCCGGCTGAAAAGAGCACAGAGAATTAACTGACAAAGTTGTCTCTGCTGTTACAAGATAGAAAATGCTCTTCTTTTAGCTGTCATGGGTTTGCTCTGCACTTCGATGAAAATCATCTGAAGCAGCAACAGTAGTAAGCTGGCGTCCTCAAAATATCACTCGGGCTCTTTCTTCTTATCGTGTCCTCTTTTGAGGCTTGTTCATAAATTTCCATTCTATTTTTGTCCCAGTATAGTTTTCCATAATTCTGAAATAAATATTTCTGTTCGGTGTTTACCGAGGAAGGGCCAGGAGTAAGACCACAGAAAACAGACACAAAAGGGGTTGGAAGCGAGGTAAACCACAAAAGATTTTCAGCAGACCATGTTCGTGAGAAGCTAACTAAACTGTGACCCATCCAAGGGTTTTAAGGGAACTTAGAGAGACGTCCTGGCAGCTCTGCTCGCTGACCATGTCAATGCTTTTCTACAGTCAGCAGCAGTTCTGGAGGACCTGGAGACTGGTGGATGAGGTTCCTCTCCACAAAAGTGGAAGTAGGGAGGAGGCTGGGAACTACAGACTGATTACTTTGACCTCAGTGGGGAGGAAATACATGAAATTGCTGCTAAAACAGAGGCCGGTGGACTATAGGATCCAAGGCAGGAGAGAGGTAGGTCTTGTCAGACGAACCTTTGACTGGGTACCAGAGAGTTGGTTCAGGGAAGAGCATTAGATGTAGTGCACTTGGATTTCAGTGGGGCCTTTGACAAGATTCTGCGTAGGCTGATTTATAAATAAACTGAGGACCCTCGGTATGGAGCCCTAAAATGACTGACTGGGTTACAGACTGGTGGAGTGGGAGGAGACTCTGCAGGGAGCGGTCCCAGGAGCGGTCCTTTTCAACATTTTCATAAGTTACATTGTGGAAGGATTATCGGGAAAGGTTTGTCTTTTTTTGTAGATGATACCAAAATCTGCAACATGGTGGACATCCAGGAAGGTATTGGAAGACATGAGGAGGATCTATTGAGATTCGAGAAATGGTCTAGAAGAGTCTGGAAGCTAAGAATTAATGATAAAAAAAAATGGCAGAGTCATGCAGTTGGTTTGCAAAAACCCAAAAGGTAGATTTTAAAAGCGTTGCTCATGCAAAAAACGGCTACATACGTGTGTATGTGGACCGCATGCAAGCAATGCGAATTTTAAGAAACCGGGAAGGTCATGCATACATGTGTCCAGAATAAAGAGGCAGAAAAGAGGCAGGAGTCCTGAACGAGAGAGAGAGAGAATCTGTACAGGGCAGGTACCACTAAGAGGGGCACGTTGAATCTGGGTGGTGTTACAGACACATTCAGAGGTATTCTTTGTAAAATTGACATCACTAAAGGATTTTAGTCCTTAGAAGGAGAGGTGGCTGTCAGTGTGGGTTAGGAAAACGGACGCTCAATTTTACAAGCATCTGTTTTCCTAACCTGGCCCCCGCCGCCATTTTTTTCCCCCCCGGTTCTCCTTTTTTCGGTTCCTCTGACAATATCGCCACGATATTAAATTGAAGGAAATACAGAAAAGCAGTATTTTCTGCTTTTCTGTTAACTTTTGGGGATCCTCAAGAATTAACGCCTGCTCCGGAGCAGGCGTTAATTTTTTAGCATAAAAATGTGTGCATCGGGTGCACATTTTTTTTTGTTTTGTATCGGGGGATACCGGTTAATAGACTCATCAACGTGAATTTATAGGTGATGAGCGATATAAGCTACACCCTGGTTTGGACGCACATTTTGGACGCGCTAATTCCCTTATTGAATGAGGGGTTTTGGATACGCGTCCAAAATGCACATCCAATCGCATGTAAAGCTGTGCACTCGGTCAAGCGCACTATATTGCATCGGCTTGTTTGGGCATTAACACAATAAGGTAAATAAATAAGTTTCCAAAATAAATAAACTGAACAATCATGCTCATTTTCCCTCCACCCCACCTAGAAATCATGTAAAAACAGCTAATTGGACATCATACTTAAATATTAAACTTTCTACTCATTATATAAAAGTAGTATTCAAATTCTGTGTCACATCAATATAAACTCCCTCCTCTATCAGACACATTGTGAAGCAATAAAAAACCTTGCAAAATTGCACTCAGACCCTACAGAGCAAACCTGTCATACCAGAACATCACTAGCTGCCAGACTCAAACATCAACAATCTTACCCAGGAAAAAAAGCAGCACTGAAAATATTACACCAGGACCTAGAACACCAGTACACCACCCATTGATAAAACAAAGCAAGCCAGAGTGCCATAATTCCCACATAGAAACAACAGACGAGAAGAATCCATCGCCTCAGTCATACATGCAGAAGACAGACACACCCTCATCAAATATAGAATACCTGACTGCAAATTAGAAACGTGCAGACAAAAACTGATATGGAAATCCTTAAAAGTCTGACTTTTCCTGCAGTGCAGCACTGGAGAAACAGGAACGGATACACATTTCCTCTGATCCTAGCAAAATACAAAAATATATCCCAAGCTGGCGTTTTACAATCACTAAATTGAAAATAATTTTTTTCCTCTACCTTTGCTGTCTGGGCATTTTATTTTTCTAATCACACTGGCTTCAGTCTCTTTTCTGCCTTTCTTTCATCTTTCTTCTCCAAACTTCCAAGGTCTCCTTTCCATTTTCCGTTTGGTCTTTCTTCTGCTGACTTCTACTCTTTCTCCTCTTCCTGTCTCTGACACTGATCTTTCCCTTTCATCTATTTCGTCAATTCTCTCTTTTCCGCCTCTGTTCGTGACAAACTAGATTTCACTTTTCTTTTCTCAATTTCCAGGCCTCATTCTCCTTCTTTTTACCTCCATCTACCAGATTTCGCTTTCTCACTCCCTCCACAGTCCTCCCATTTCCCCCTCTGCTCTCATTCCTTCCTCGGTTTATTTCCCCCACTCCCTATTCCGCTGTTTCCAGGCCTCTGTATTCACCGCCTCCTCAGCCCTCCAGGTCCTTCTCAACCTCTGCTCTCCAATTTAAAGCTCCCTCATACCCCATCTCACATACACATTCTCATCTCATGCCTCCTAGCCCAGTTAACGTACCCTCACGCATACCTCCCCATCCATCTGCTCAGTCCTTGCCTACCTATCCCCGAGCCCCAGCTCTCCTCACCCAATCTGACTCCTTGCTATCCCCCAATGCCTGCTTAGTCTCCAAATCCCTGCCCACCACCCAGCTCTCTCTTCCTCCTTCCCTGCTTGCCTGCCCACCCACCCCTCCCCCTTCAAATCTGATAGTCCCTCTATCCCATCCCTGACACTGTTGCAGCAGAGCCTTGGCTCTCCGCTCCTGGAGCTTGAAGCTTGCCCCTGGCCTGCCTTACTCCCTTCTCCTCTCCCTCCTTCCATGTCCCCACAGGGAGCTGTAAAATTTAAGCTGTTTCCTACAGGGCTGGCTCCTCCTCACTTCCTGCCAGGACCCACGCGGTTCCTACAGTGGGCAGTGCCCTCTACTGGGTCAAACAGTATTTGCTCTATGAAGTGCAGGAGCTGTGACAGGAAGTGGTTTTAAGTTTTACAGCACCAGTGGGGTGTGGGGGGAGAGCACATTGAAGGAGGAGGAGAAAGCCAGGGGCAGAATCAAACTTCAAGCTCCAGGAGGGGAAAAGCTGAGACTCAGGGCGTGAGCCCTGTGCCCATAGCTAAGGACAAGACTGCAGAAAGGGTGTTGGGTGCATGGAGCAGCCTCCCAGTGTAGATGGTGGAGAAAAGGTCAGTATCTGAGGGAGTGGTAGGGACTCTAGCCCTGAGCAGCGAGTGTGGACGAGCAGACCAGCTAGGCCACATTGGTCTTTTTCTGCCATCGCGTTTCTGTGCTAAAAGGTAGGAACCTTTGTATTGTGATGGCCTTTCTCCTCTTTTTAAAATCTCCTTCCCTGAGTGCCCAAGCTTCAGCTGTCCGTGCTGTACTCAGGTGTTACATATCTCAGTGGGATGCCTACACAGAGCTCTGATGATCAGCTCTTCAGCTGTCCGTGCTGTATTCAGGTGTTACATATCTCAGTGGGATGCCTGCACAGAGCTCTGATGATCAGCTCTTCAGCTGTCCGTGCTGTATTCAGGTGTTACATATCTCAGTGGGATGCCTACACAGAGCTCTGATGATCAGCTCTTCAGCTGTCCGTGCTGTACTCAGGTGTTACATATCTTAAGTGTAATAACTGCATGGTTTTCTGAGGAAGATCAGCTCTTCAGCTGTCCGTGCTGTACTCAGGTGTTACATATCTTAAGTGTGATAACTGCATGGTTTTCTGAGGAAGATCTGCTCTTCAGCTATCCGTGCTGCATTCAGGCCCTACATATCTTAGGTGCAACGTCTGCATGGCATCCTGCTCTTCGATTGTCCTTCCTGTATTCACGCTTTAGGCATATCCATGTGAAACCTTTATGGGGATCCAATGAAGATCAGCACAGCACAGCCTCGATATACTTAGATTTATAATGGCGGAGGGGGGGGGAGGGCGTTCTTTTAAAATTATTATTTCCTGACAAGTTGTAGGTGATACAGTATAAATCAGGATAGAAAAGAGAGATCTTAATGATTTTATGTTATTTGTCCTCTAAACTGTCTAAAATAAAATGTTATTCATGCTGCTGCTGCTGCTTTAATTTTGTGTCAGACTCTTAAGTTACCAATAATTACTTCATTAGCAAGTCAGCCATCCCCACTCTGAGCTACTTTTCTTTATTTCAGTTTGTTTTCCGTCCTTCCACAGAGCTACTCAAGGCAGAGAACAGCGAGCAGCCGTACAATAAATGTATAGCACATTATCTAAGCCAGCACGTAATAAAGCAGCACAAAATAGCAGCCAGAGAAATACCTACCCTATTTAAAGGGGAAAGAGCATTACAGGCATGTGGGGCCGACCCGCTGGGCTGCCACGTGGGAAGGTCCCTGGCCTGATCCCCATGCTGGGCTTTCCACTCCCCCCGAGTCAGCTGGGCCTGGGGATGCTACTGTGGAGGCAGCGCTCACAGCCCCTGTGCAGTGGAATGGGCTGAGCCAGGGGCCGGTATTCAAGGCCCATGGTTTCAGGGTTCCTGAAGCAGCCATGGTTTGTGCCACTCCCAGCCCAGAACCATCACTGCAGTGACTGGGCTGAACATAAGATGGAAAGGGGGGGGGGGGCGGGTAGGGAATTAAGGCTCATGGTGTCAGCCCTGGTTCTGATTGAGCCCAAACTACACAGGAGCACATAGAAACTACCGAGTCAAAAGAGAAAAAAAGCACACCTGGAAAGAAGGAGAAACACCTCGCTAAGTATAGCAGAGAGTCAGAACGTTTATGTTCGTGGTGCATTCCATCCTAAACAAATGAATACGAAAGACTTTGCCATCTTAGCAGACAGCGAGGTGCAGCAGTCGAGCAAAGAGCTGTGAGCCAAGAACTGGGTTTGGTTCTCTTCTCCATGTGCCCCTGAACAAATCACTTAACCTCCCAGTGTTCTGGCACATTCTGTATGTCAGCTCCACTGGCCTGCCTCATTCCACCCACATGAATTATTTTGTACAGTGCCCTGCACGCTGAGGGCTCCATAAACATAATCATTTCTGGTTTTGTGCCAAGGGAAAGAGGCAACATCTCATCAATACAATGTAGTTCTCTGCCTGGACCACCAGGGGGCTCTAGCCATGCTTGGGTCATTTCAAAGACCTTTTGGTTTTGGTTTCAATTTTTGTTAAACAAAATAAAGCAAAGTAAATAATAATGCAATTGATTCCCCAGCATCGGGCTGCCACCTCAGCCCAGGTCCACTGAACAGGCTGATCCAGTCCTGATTTTTGTCACTTTGCACACATGGGGGTCGGGGGTTCTAGTTCTGTGTTCCTTCAGTAGGAATTACGTCTCCATGCGTGTAGCGGGGCAAAGCCGGGACTGGATCAACCTGGTCAGGCTGACCTGGGTGAGGGAGGGCCACCCTCGCCCGGCAGCACAGGCTAACGCTGGACTCTGTCCAAAGCCTTAAAAGCTTTCCCATTAGCACTGCTACAAGAGCAGGATCCGATGATTGTTCCTGGTTGCAGTTTACTAGTTAACAACAAGTGTTGAAATTACTTTTGCAAACTAGCCGGTCACAGAGCAATGATTGCTTTTCCTAGAAACCAATCGATTACTAATTACTTTCGGATTGCATTAATGCCAAAAAAAAAAAGGGGGGTTTAAATCTTCCTTTTAAACAGGGAATGCACCAGCACATCTGATTCTCAGAGCGCTGTTGGATACAGGGTTCTTCAGCTATGAAGAACAGGCGTGGGAAAACTCCTAAGGATCACCATTTTTAATAATACTTATTTTTTATCGCATTGCTGCATGTACACAGCACTGTACAGTAAGTCCCTGCCGCAAAGATCTTACAATGTAAATAGGTACCCAAGACAACACAAGATAAAGGGGCTTGCCCCAGGTCACAAGGAGTGTTAGTGGGAGGAGCAGAATTTGAAACCTGGCTTCCCTGGTTCCCAGCCCATTGCTCTAACTCGGGAGTGGCACGGTCCACGTGAGCCACAAACCCTAATGAATATGCACGAAATGGATTCATTTTATTTATGTTATAAAATAGCTTTTTTGGCGCTTGACATACAACCGAGACAGAATGCATGCGGATCTCTCTCATGCAGATTCATTAGGGATATTCTGAAAACCGGACTGGTTTGTAACCCTCAAGGACCGGAGTTGCCTACTCCTGTGGTAACTCAACAGGGTGTCCATCTCCGATCCTGGAGGGTCGCAAACCGGTCGGGTTTTCAGGATATCCCTAATGAATCTGCATGAGAGAGATTTGAGCATATACTGTCTCGGTCATGGAGCTGCGGGCTACGAACCACGGAAACCAACATTCAACTCCCCCTGTTGCTCCTTGTGACCATAGGCCAAGACACTTTACCCTCCATTACCTCACGTACAAAAATGGGGACAGGGAAATACCTACCAGTACCTGAATGTAATCCACTCTGAAGTGCCGCAAAAATCTAAAATAAATACCCCACCTATGACTGGGCATGGAGCAGGTTAGACATGTTTTAAAATAAATAAATACATTAAATTAAATACACAAAGTTAGGAAACATTACGGCAGGAAAAAGTCCATCACTGCCTATCCAGTCTGACCATTCACACCAATTCTTCAGCTATTGGGGGGTGAGAGAATTCAGTCTGTCCCCAGTGCATTCATCCCTGTGGGTCAAATCAGGGCCAGATTTAGGGATAGGGGCACTTACCTAAGGTGGCAAATGTTTAAGATGCTGAAAAACTGGAGGATCGCCCCCTGCTTCTTGCTGCTCTGATGCCCCAGCCCTAGCTCTCTGCCTACTGGGCGCCCGGAGTTTTAAATCCCTCCCGGTCTAACTCGTGTGTGTCCTGACTTTTGTCAAGTCCTTGTTTCATTCCGCAAAGCAAGGGTTGGGGAATCTCTGGCCCTTAGGCACGAGACAGATTTGCATGCTGCTGAGGCAAAGTCTCTGGCTGGCAGAAAGATACCTGAAATGCAAGAGTGAGCTGGCAGTGGATGAAAAGCCACGGGAAGAGTGGGCCCCCCCCCCCCCTCGAGTTCCTAACATCCGAATGGGGAGGGGAGAGAGGAAAAGAGGCCCAGGCATCAGAGTGGAGGGAGAAAGGAATGAAGAACAGGATTGGGGGGGGGAGGGGGCAGTGAAATGTCCAGTCCCGGCTCTGGTCTCGCCCTCAAGAGCAAGGGCCTCCTTTGCCACGAGGACAGGGCGAGCGCCGAGGGCAGTGGGGGAAGGGGCGTCGCAAATAAAAGATTTGGGTGCCAGCCTGGCCACTCTCACCAGCTGCAGCGCTGAATGAAGCAGTGCCCGGCACTAACGTCGGGCTGCGCTGCGCTTTGCTGTGAGCAGCGTTTGTATTCCGTTCCGGAGGTGGCAGGGCTCCCTCTCTGGAGCTCACATATTTATCACTGTTTTCCTTTGGCTGGTGGCAACTTTAATATTTTCCCTGCTGATCCCTGCTGGGGTGCAGTTTAATGAAGTGCTTTGTTTTACAGGCTTATCTTCCTCTTTTTTTTCTTTATGTTTACCCAGGGAGATTTAATTAAAGGCTTGCTCCCTGCTTAGGCTATTGTGAAATGGGAGCAGCACAGAAATGGGGGGGGGGGGGGATTCGGAGGAGGTGCAGGGAACAAGAGGGCCCCTAAGCACCTCGGGGTGCATGCAGGGTCCTCACTGGGGGAGGCAGGGACGGATTTAGGATTTTGCCACCCCTAGGCACCGCTGGTGCATCCCCCTTCTCCCCCTGCCATAAGCTCTGACAACAGGGGAGCAGGTCTGCAGCACAGCCCCCTTCCCCCATTTCCTGCATTAGCTCACGGGGCAGATTAGAAAAATTTTGAAGCACATTAAAAAATAAAAAGGTAATGTTTGCCATGTTACATTATAAAAATTAAATCCTTTCCCAACCTTGGCGTCATTTATTTTCTTTTTACTGGGTGAGGAAAAAGGGAGGCTGGAAGGAATGATGGGGAGGCAAGGAGAAGGTGAAAGGCTCAGGGACGGGAAGGGAGGAGGATCTGGAAGAGAGAGAGAAGAGGGCGAGAGAACTGGGGATGGGAGGGAGGAGTATGAGGAGGAAAGAGGACTGGGAATGAAGGAAGAAGAGAGAACTGGGGATGGGGAGGAAGGAAGAGGGGGGCGGATCAAGAATCAGGGATGGGAGAAGAGGAGGGAGAGGGAGGGAGGGGAGGGATGGGTTCCAGGATCTGGGAGGTAGAAGATGCAATCAGGGGACACAGAATCTGAATTGCAGTGGGGGGCATGGAGGGGAGTGAGGTGTCCTTATTGTATTCCTGCTGCCCCCCCCTTGCATTCCCTCTCTAATCTCCCACCTAATCTGACTCTGACACCCCCCCCCCCCCCCGAGTCTTGAGGTCCCCTTTAATCTGTCCTGTCCCTGATTGCCACCTGGCCCGGCTCAGTCCTGGTGCACCGGGGCTTGGGAAGAGGAATGGAGCGGTCCGGTCCGGTCATGGGCATCACTCAGGAGTTGTAGGTGGTGGCTGGACTTAGCATCTGTGATCACAGGGCTCCAGAAAGAGCCCTGCTGCATGGTCCTCGGCCCAGGACGCTCACTGCAATGATCAGACTGGGTTCCTTGGGGCGGAGGGTGTGGTTTTATAAAACAGCGCAGAAATCCCCAGGTAACCGCGAATGTTCATGGCGCCAGATCCCAGACCTAGTTCCAACGGAGCTGGAAGCTGAAAGGAGCAGGAGGAAACGGTGGTGTCAAAGAGAAGAAAAACATTTTTGTTTTGTTAAGATTCGGTTGTAATATACATTTTCTTCCGATTGTTCACTCTGGTGCTGCTTTATGAGACGCAAATTCCTATTGGCTCAATAGCAGTGATGGAAGGAAGGGGAGGGATCTGGAGATATACATTTTGCAGTTCTTACCAAGGCTGAAAGGACCAAAAGGCTCTGAAATTAAGAATATGATGAAAGAACACCTGAGGGGAGGAATGACACCTCCGGGGGGGGGGGGGGAGGGGGGCTTTGACAGAGACCAGGAAAAAAATGGTGCTTGGCTTTTCCCATGCCTCAGGATATCCGCCACCAGTGTTCAGGAGCCCCTCCCCTGGACGGAGTTTGCTGCGAGGAGCAGGTGCGCGCCCAGGGCTGGGCCTCCGTGCGTCGCTGCGAGGAGCAGGGTGCGCGCCCAGGGCCGGGCCTCCGTGCGTCGCTGCGAGGAGCAGGGTGCGCGCCCAGGGCCGGGCCTCCGTGCATCGCTGCGAGGAGCAGGTGCGCGCCCTGGGCCGGGCCTCCGTGCATCGCTGCGAGGAGCAGGTGCGCGCCCAGGGCCGGGCCTCCGTGCATCGCTGCGAGGAGCAGGTGCGCGCCCAGGGCCGGGCCTCCGTGCATCGCTGCGAGGAGCAGGATGCGCGCCCAGGGCTGGGCCTCCGTGCATCGCTGCGAGGAGCAGGGTGCGCGCCCAGGGATGGGCCTCCGTGCATCGCTGCGAGGAGCAGGGTGCGCGCCCAGGGATGGGCCTCCGTGCATCGCTGCGAGGAGCAGGGTGCGCGCCCAGGGTTGGGCCTCCGTGCATCGCTGCGAGGAACAAGGCTTCTCGCCCTGGGCTGGGTCTCCGTGCATCGCTGCGAGGAGCAGGTGCGCGCCCAGGGCTGGGCCTCCGTGCATCGCTGCGAGGAGCCGGGTGCGCGCCCAGGGTTGGGCCTCCGTGCATCGCTGCGAGGAGCCGGGTGCGCGCCCAGGGCTGGGCCTCCGTTGCATCGCTGCGAGGAGCCGGGTGCGCGCCCAGGGCTGGGCCTCCCTGCATCGCTGCGAGGAGCAGGGTGCGCGCCCAGGGCTGGGCCTCCGTGCATCGCTGCGGGCCGCAAGGCTCCTCGCCCTGGGCAAGCTTCTCCCGGCGGCCTCAGGAAGAGCGGACAGTCGGCTGCATTGACGTTTACAGCACGAGAGCTAATGCGGGTAGAGCGCCCCCACGTGCACCGGGCGGGCTCCGGCTGCTCCCTGCTTCCCTCCTTCCGGCGCAGGCTGATTGCTGCCCTGCAGGGGGCGCTGCTTATTTCCCGCTGCCGTTTAGCTAGAGGCCTTTGATCGTCCCGGACTGAGTCGCAGGCCCGTTTTGGGACCCTTGCCCTCTTCCTTTCTGTCTGATTCGGCGTCCGTGCACAGGAGAGAGGGGGGGGGGGGGGGAGCTGGCTCATGTGCTGTCCGGGGAGGATTGCCTAACACGATGAGTTTTGTTAATTGGCCATTTCCGCGTAATTGCTCTGGCTGTGGGCTGAGCACTGGCTCTTCCTGGCATTCATTAGGGCGGCGGCACGTTCCTGCACACGGGGCCGGGGGGGGGGGACAGCTGGTTCTGCTGGTGTCAGCTCATCCGCTGGCGCCAGTGTTCGGAGAAGTCCTCGGCCCTAATGGCTGCTCCCGGCCTGCACGGGATTGCAGGCGCCTTGCAAAGTGGCCCAGTTCTCATCAGCGGGATGAGGCTGAGGTTCTCCGCAGCTGCGGCACCAGGAAACCCTCGCCAGGGCTCTGCTCCCCATGGAAGCCAGCTCAGGTGGCAAGAGCGCTGGCAAGTGGCCTCCGGGCCTTCAGTCGCTGCACGGATGGCACCGGCCCGCGGGGAACAGTGTTAATGCCGCCGCTGCCAGCTTTTACTTTCTGAGACTAATTAGCCACGTCTGAACAAGTCGAACAAAGTTTGTGCTGCTCCTTTGCAGGAAAGCAGGCGACCTCTGCTGTAGGAAGCAAAGTGATGAAGCCCTGGATTTTATGCCTGCACCTAGGGTGGCAAACATTTAGGGGCAGCAGGCTGGCTAAGATTTGCCGCCTTTCTGTTGAATCTCAGGCAGCAGAAACAGCCCTGTGCTACCATATCAGAGACTTTCAGGAGGTGGGGCCGGGTGAAAACACCAAAAATGCCCAGAGGAGACAAAATCCTAAATCCCCTTCCTGCGAACGAGAGGGCTGCGCACCTCCTTCAAGATTTGCTGGTTTCCCTGAGGAGCAGAGTGATAGATCCAGCGGAAGTGACAAGGCCCTCCAGAAAACCCTGGCTCTTCTCAACTAGGGTTGCCATGTCACCAGCCCCCCCCCCCCCCCGGTCAACCAAACCAACCGATCTGGCCGTGGCCTTTGCCCGGTTGCATGCATGGAGTTGTAGTTTGAAGACATAAAGATGATTGGCACACGGGTGGCCTCTTTGTGCCCGCAGGACACCTGTGGTCTCCAAGTCCCACAGAGATTGCACTAGAGTCACCTTCAATAAATGTCACAGTTCAAGTGCCCGATTAGGGTCCTTTTAGTTCACCCTCTCCAGGGAAGAGGCAGTAGGGGGGGGGGGGGAGGGGAAGGATAAACGGAGAGGGGCTTTCCTGCTTCTCCCTCAGAGATGTCCTTATTGGGAGAGGTGAAGGGGAGGGCTTTTCTGAAAGAAGGGTGGGGCTCTGGATAACATGAAAGGAAGACGGGATATGCTTAGTCCATATCAGGGGGAAGGGGATGGGAGCTGTAACCCAGGCAGAGAGGCTTTGGGGTTCCTCCTGCTTGCCCCCCCCCCCAAGGCTCCTGGTGGCTTAAAAGTAGGAGCGCCTCACTTCTCCCATAAGGCCCATTGGCCCTGCCCTCTGACCTGTCATTTTCATAGGCCTATCAACGGGAAAACAAGAACTACAAATCCCTATATGCAATGGGGCGAAACCTAAACTGGATCAGCCTATTTGGTCAACCTCCGGAAATGAGGTGGCAGCCCTAATCTCAAAGCTCTCTAATGCTAGCAGTCCTGATTTTTTTTCTGAAAAACAGTAGAACCATGGTTTCCAAAATGCTTTAGGATGTAAATTAGGAAAAGAAGAAGAACCACAAATGTCCTGGGGTCAGAGCTGCCAAGTGATCCAGTCCTGGATTTCCGACAACCCCACAATGTACTTGCATCGTGGATTCCAAGTGGTACACGCAGGGAGAGACGGTGTTAGCCAGTCCTGGTTTTGGAATTCGCATCCCAATGCATTGTGGGGTTTGTAGTCCTTGCGGGTACCACTTGGAATCCACGATGCAGGTACATTGTGGGGTTGTCGGAAATCCAGGACTGGATCACTCGGAGTTTTCCACGCGCTATTACCCCTTACTGAATAAGGGGTAAAGCTAGCGCGTCGAAAATGCGCGTCCAACCCCCCAAAACTAATAGCGCCCGCAACATGCAAATGCATGTTGATGGCCCTATTAGTTATTCCCGCGCGATCCAGAAAGCAAAATATGCAGCCAAGCTGCACATTTTAATTTCTGCCGGCGCTGGGGAAGTGTACAGAAAAGCAGAAAAAACTTCTTTTCTGTACACCCTCCGACTTAATATCATAGCGATATTAAGTCGGAGGCCCCAAAAAAAAAATTTTTTAATCGGTCCGCGAGTCAGAAGACGGACGCTCAATTATGCCGGCGTCCGTTTTCCGAACCCGTGGCTGACAGCGGGTTTGAGAACCGACGCCGGCAAAATTGAGCGTCGGCTGTCAAACCCACTGACAGCCGCCGCTTCTGTCAAAAAGGAGGCGCTAGGGACGCGCTAGTGTCCCTAGCACCTCTTTTTACCGCGGGCCCTAATTTGCATAGGCCACCCTCCTGAATTGCGCGCGCCCAGGAGAGTGGCCTGTGCACTCGCTGGCTCTCCCGCGCGTTTTTCTGCGTCGGCCTGATTATGAGCAGTTGGGTAATTCCGTCTACATTCCTGCAAACAGCTCCCTTCCCTATACCCTTTATCCAGCCTCTCAATCCTGCCCCTACCACTGCCTTCCATATCTGGATGTTTAAAAAAAAAAAAAAAAAAAAGCAGGATGTGGCTATAACAACAGGTGAACATCTTTTATTCCCACAGCAAACAGATATACAAATATAAAAAATGTAATTTAATAGAAGAAGAAGAAAGCAAACCCCCCCCCCTAGAAATAACATGCGGAGAACAATCACTTAACCCCACCCACTTCCTATAGCTTTGAATTGGCTGCAGGCATTTCTCCGTTACACCACCGTGGCCCATGCTTTTCTACACCACTCAGCTTGCTATTCCTCTGTGAAAAAATGGGTTTAAAAAAAAAATATATATAAAATTTCTAAACAACAACAAAAACTTCCTTCGTAACCGCAATAATCAGCTTTCTCGATTCATTAAATGCCTCAGCTGTGCTTTTTAATCATTTGTGGCAGGCGCGTCTCCAACCTCCTACACTGCGGACATTACCACTTCATTTCCAAGGTAGCCTGCACGGCCAGCACCCCAGAAGGCTTTGCCACCGCCCGATTTGCATAAGTAACTGACAGCTGGTTCATAGCAGGATGGGAGCTCTGGAAGTCAGGAGAACAAAACAAGCCACAGAGCAAGAGAGAGAGAGAGAGAGAGCCAAGCTTGGCATCCAAAAAGAGGGACAATGAAAACAAGTCAAGTTGACCAAGCAACGTTCTGGGGATTTGCGCCCTTCGGGCTACCAGGTCAATGGGAACCAGCTTCTGCTGGGTGAGGGGTCCCCATGACCGAGCCTACATTCACAATCACACAAGGCTGGGGGCAGGGAAGTGGGGTTTCCCCCTCTTTCCTAGCTCCCTCCAGGGTTACTGACTTCCCTTAGCCAGGGGGCAGCCTGCTCCAGAGTTCCTGCTGCAGTCCTGAAAGCGTGACCCTGAGCTTGGCTACTTGGGGGCTTGCCATTGAGCGATGGCTGAGATTCCTCCCGCCTGCCCCTGCTGGTTGAGCCTCTGCGATATCCCTGGCCCCAGCCAACCCAGCCTGAGGAGCACAGCCCTGGCCTCAGAATGAAACCCAAGTCCTCCGCCTGGCAGTGGGCAATACTGGCACTGGGTCACTTGCCTGGCCCAGTTCAAAGCACAGTGTCCATAGACAAATAAATAAATAAATAAATAAATAAATATTTTAATGTTTTTTTCCTTGTTGCACTGTGTATGGGTGCTCTGTGAATCCCAGCCCATGTTTCTGACCCACTCAGGTTCACTGCATGACACAGCTGGACCGTGACACTCAGGATGCGTTCCTAAACTGGCGTCATGAGCCTATAAAACGGTTATTGTTTAAGGACGCCAGTTATTTGCCCAATAGTGTTACACAGAGAAAAGCACACGCGGAGTTTTTCATTCTGCAGTAGGAAAATGGATAAATAGGCTCGTTAATCAGGAAACTGAGTAGGCAGTAGCAGAATATCCCAGGGTCGCCCCACATGAGCAGCTGGCATCCTGGGAAGTTTATTATATAATTGACTTGTTTATTTTTTATCAGTTTTTCATTTACTGCATAACCACATTTTGCATATGTAATTCTTTGGCTCAAAACACTCGCTTTCATGAACCAGTTTGATTCCAGCCTATTATCTGCCAATTGCATTTCTTTCACAACAACTGCAGTCAGTGTTCAAAGACCCCTTTGGCTGTCCCACCTGCATCTGCTCCAGCCCACTCGCATCTGTCCAGTTCACCAGGGCCTGTGTTTGCTTTTTCAGTATTCTGCACAGAGATAGTGACTGCAGAAGCTCAGGCGCTCTTCGTTCCTAGATGACCATGGCCGACCAGTAACTGGTCTCAGTTTGCCAGCACAGCCCTCCAGTGGTGTTGGCTCAGCAAACCCATCCAGAGCCTCATCTGATGTTTTACTGGGTAGAGGCTAGGTCGGGGTGTCATAAGAGTGCCTTCCTGGGGATCACAGGGCAGAGGTGAATCCGATACCCCAGTGCATGAAGATTTAGCTCGTGCTTATTCATTGTGGAAATCCGGAAACCCTGTCTGGTTGCAGAGTCACCGGGACATTTTTGGGGGGGGGCTTGGACCAAAGTCTGTGGCTGATTTACATGTTTTGGTTATCCTGAAAACCAGATCCATGGCCGCCCTTGATGACCGGACTATTAGATCCTCTTACAGGGACAATTTAAAAAAATGTGTGTGGGGCTTGCAGGGGCTGTGGATATTTTGCACCTGCACGGGACTACAAGCACATTTTCAAAGGGAAACTCCCCCTGGAGTTCTGGGCCCAGCGGTACCGCCATGGCTTCCTTACTGCCCGGGGAATTTGCAGGTTCCAGGTCTGTGCATTAAAGCAGGCGCAGGGGTTTCAGCATGGCATTTCTGCAGCTGCCCATCAAAAGTGGAGCGGTTTGCATGTAATTTTTTTTATTCTCCAATGTCGGTTCTACAAAATAGGGCGCAGCCTAATAAGTAGACTTACAACAACTACTGCACCGGCCACTGCCGCCGACTTAAGCTGAATGAGGATACCACCCCACAGAGGCTCCAGTCTTAAGATGGCAACTGTGGTCCCTGGAGAATTTCATGGAAGTTTGGCGTACCGACATTAACAGTCGCTTGCTTCTGGCTCCAGTTTTAGGTGCTGAGCATTTACAGTATGTTCTGTTGACAGTAAAAAAAAAAAAAAAAAAAAAAGCTTTCTACTTGCGTGTATTTTATTCTATTTGTGTGCATTGTTTTGTCGTGTCAGATAGACACGCATTTTAAAGACATTTTATTCTCTTAAGTTATTTTTGTGCGCTGGTGATTCATATGAAACAGCCAAGTGGCAAAACACAGCTCATGTCACAGTCTGTGTAAAAATATTGGTGGATGGTGTTATGTTCACAGCTTAGGGTTTGCTATATATATTGCTGGGTCTTTATCTGCTGTCATTGACTTTATTACTCCACGCTTTACGCGGTATTATCTTAATGTGTCGTGTCTGCCTACTCAGTATGTGATATAATTATATATGAAGACATTATTTTAAATTGTTTGCACAAGTTTATAAATTTGAGTGTGGAGTATTGCCAACATCATGTCATTGTTGACTTTTCGCTCTGCCTTTTGAGTCACCTGTGCACCTCTGCACACACACAGATAACACATAAAGGCTTCCACTCAACGGTGTATCTGCAAGGATGTTCCTATGCCTTGCTGCTGAGATCCGTTTGGATTGATGGAATATAAATATTTGATAGATAATTTATTTATGCATTTATTTTTTAAAACATTTCTATCTCACACTCTATATTTTTTTTACATGAAGCGGCTTACATACATAAAAACATTCACAAATTAAAATCGAAAGATATAAACTAAGCGGGGGAAAAAAAAACCAGAGACACGGGTTTAAAACTACACTGTGATAAGCAGTGCCTGATGGGAAATAAAGATTGAGCTGGTAAAGTTGTATGCCTTAGTAAAGAGGAAAGTTTTTGAGGCCTTTTTAAACATTTTAGTGCATGATGTGTCACAGAGGGCATCAGAAATAGAATTCCACAAAAGTGGTCCTGCGACAGACGGAGAATGCTGTTTTTCGGGGGGTGTCTAGCCTAGCCATTTTCACAGTTGGTATTTCTAGAAGATTTTTTTTTTTGTACCCTAACTGGGGGCCTTCTAGACTAGAGGCACAGTGCTGCATTGAGCCATAGTGATGAATCTTTGTGAATCACATTGTGAATAATGGTTAAAGTTTTATACTGGATTCTATAAGGAATTGGCATCCAGTGGAAGACTGAACAAGGTAGGAGTGATGTGATCTGTAAGCAGTGTCAATCAGCTTCTGCTCCTATGTCACCCAGCTATAAATGGCCTTCTTCCTCCGACAGGTACATTGAAGGGTGGCAGTCATGAGGCTAATATAAGCTAATTAGAACCAGAGGTGTTAAAGGATTTCATTTTGTGTCTATAGGAAAAACGGTTCATACATCTGGCCTTAAATTTGGTAACGCCGCTCTTTTGAAAGTCTCATTTATTGCTTTAATAGCTTTTTAATTGATTTTCTTGGAAGAAAGAGCTTTGAAAATGAAACATGAAAATTATATTTTCAAATTGTCATTTTTAAAAAAAAATTATTATTAGTTCTGCCTCTGCTCATATTTTAATTAAAAATGAGATTTCAGCAGATATTAAAATAGGTTTTTAATTTTTTTTTTTCAGATCATGTTTATTACTTTATTAATCTCTGTGAGAGCTGTCTAGTTCTCTTTGCCATAGAGTTTTCGAACGCACTAAGAAAAAGAAAACAAACCCTTTATTTAATTCTTTAGAAACTTTGCCAGATTGTTTCCAGTCTGGTCAGGCTCACAGATCCAGTCCTGCAATGCAGGAGACTTGAGTCTTATTCCCAGCTTAGGTTGTTGCTCTTTGGCTGGCTTGTATTAGAATTGCTGCTGAAGTAACACTCACATTCGCTGGGCAGAAGATGACACAAATGACACTTTTATGGCAATAGCTAGGAATCGGTACAAAGAGGTATTGGAAGCAGCTTGTCAGGGAGCTGCAACCTGCTGTCTTTGCTATAGGAGGGGCGCCTTAGCTTATCTGTGGGAGGAGATGCGGGATAAAACATGGTGAATTATTCTGAGGTTATCTGTTGGGAAGTGAGGCTGAAGAGAGAGGCAGGGTACCTCATTAACCCCCTCCCTGCCCCCACTCCCATGAGTGCAGCATGCAATGGCTCCGAGCTCCAATATTGGGGTCAGGTGAGCTCCCAAAAAGATAATTTCAGGATACCAAAATATGTAAATTAGCCTGGTTGTTAGCCCAAACGCATGCAAAAATATATTTCATGAGCACTTGTTGTGAATATCCTGTCTGGGGGCCCACGGGTACTAGAATCACTGGCAGAGCTGTCAGTGCTAGAGGCTCTTGCATTCTCTGTGGGCTGTAATAACCTTTGCTTGGGACCAATGAGAGAATTATCCAGTGATGAGCGTCTGCAGGGATCTTTTCAGACCACATCTGGAGAGAGGACCTCATGCCCTGGCCTCATCTCGAGGTACTTGTTATGTGAATCCAGCTTGCAGAGGGAACCCCAGGAAGGTGACTCTGAGCATAAGGGACCCGAGATACAGACTAGACTCCATGTGTTTATTTACGAACCTTTGATATTCCACTTTTTTTTTTTTTTTTTGCCGGGTTTGGTCGCAAAGCGGATTTCAGTAGAGCATAACGTTGTTAGGTTTCTAACTGCAGGAGGAAGGGGGTGTGCCTGCTTAGGAGAGACAGCTGGCAACCCCATAAATAATTAAGTGAGAAAGGGGAATAACCGTGAAGCAGACAAATGTTTTGTTCTCAGTACTCCAACACCCTCAGCAATAAGGCAGTGATGAGGAATCTGTGACGCAGCTTCCTATCATCTCCTGGTCACATTTTATTATGGAAGCAAATGATGGGGGGAGGGGGCCTCCCATGTCACACACACATACATTTCATGTTCTTTAACATTCAAACGTTCAAAATTATCCATAATGAGGGTAGACCAAAGGGCAGAGAATGGGGATTGCAGGCCGGGGGGGGGGGGGGGGGTGCCAGCTACAGCTCCCTGGAATCCAAGTGGGTTGGGGCCAGCAGGTTGCTGATAGCCGGGCACTGCCCCTCAGGGAGGATGGATGTTCTGGCAACAGCCTCGCTGGGGTTTTTTTGGGTAGCTGTTTGGGTTATTGCAGGGCTTGGCAGTGGGAATGAGGATGCTAGGTGTTGGATTAAAGTACGGGATCCTGATTGGTAGATTACATCAACCGATTTGGATGGAGAATGACATCCTACAAGGCTTCTATCCTTAGAGTGTAAGCCTGGGTGGGCCAATTGGTTTTTTATCATCCATCATCTACTATGTTCCTATAAGTAACAACGAAATCCTTCACATTATCCACCTGCCTATTTCTGGGCTCTGTTCCATCTTCCTTAGGTCTCACTCCTAGATTTCCTTTCTTTCTTTGTCTTATGAAATTATTTTGAACGTTTTATTTTTGGAGTAAAAGTTGCATGCCTGTTTTATTTTTACTAGATTTCATTCCCTACCTCCGCTCTTTGGGTGTTCACACTGTTCCCATTTTTCTGCACCCCAGCGTGATATCTGCACAGCCTTCTGAAAAGGCCCAGCACAGCGCCGTCCCTACTCAGGTGGCAAAGAGAGAGGAGGCTTCAAAACGCTTAGGATGCCCCGGGAGCTGCTCCTTAACCTGAAACTAAAGCCGTCATAGTGCTACCTGCTATACCGTTGAAGTCTTAAAATATCCCCTGGTTATAAGGCAGGAAGTTGTCTCAAGGGTTAGTCTGATAATTTTATTGAGCAATATCTCACAAATATGCAGTGCAAGCACATATTAAGTGCTTTATCAGTTATACAAGGGAGAACAAACCAAGCATACGGCAGGATTTGGACCACGTTTCAACTTTTGCCCTATTAAAAATGACCTCACTCTTAACAGATTGACGTCATCTTCGGTAGGGTAATGGGCAAGCCCACGGCCACCAAATTCCACCCTTGCAGGTGAACAATTAAGCCTCCACCCAGACTTAGTATTTTTTTGATGCTACGATTGAAGTGAGCTAAAAGGAGTAGGGCGCATGACATTGACCATCATACAGTTAAAATCAATGAATAACATACGAGCAGTAAAGTTTTCTATGCAGACGTCTCCAGTAGATCAGTGGAACAGGATCAGGCAGACCTTCTGTTTAACTGAGCTGAAGTCCTACAGGATAGCCAGTCTATAAATGTATATATATACATCTTAATACCTGTCTAGGCAGAGAGGCCTAAAGCCCAGTTCTAAGTGCCAGTGTGGAGTCCCCGCAGGCCTGGAAACCCCTCTTCATATTGGGGGGAAAGCACAGAATGCTCCATGCAGGGGCATGAGGAGCGTATCAGTGTCAGGGAGCGGCTCAGCAGAGAAGACCCCTCATATTCAGAGGGGCTCCCTCCCCACCGTGGCTCGCACATTTTTTGGGGAAGTTCTCCCTCCCTGCCCCTCAAGTCCCAAATTGGGCAGGCAGAGAACGTGTCTAGCCTTTCCCCTGCTGGCAGGGAGAGCAGCAGTAGGGTGTCACAAAGCTTCCGAAATTAATTATCTAATTTCACCGCATGGAGTCGAGTAACAATCACAACAGGATTCTCCTGGGGATTGTGATTACAATCAGCCGAAAGCCCATTGCACTGGTGCTTCTGTTTTAAAGTGCTCCAGGAACAGTGATGATAAAATAGAAACGGGGAACGTGAGGCTGGGTAAAGCCCCTCTAATCTGCCCAGTTTCATTCCTGGAGCAGTGCCACAGGCCTCTGTGGATCTGTGACCTTCTCCCGCACTTATCTCAGGCCGTCTTGAATTCTGTTATTGTTTTTGCTGGGAGCCGTTCCTCGCATCCACCATCCTTTCCCGTGAGCGAATATTTTCTGAATGTTGCTCCTTTGTAAGCTACCCTTAGACACCAGAGATGGATTAAGAGTACCTTGGGCCCCAGGCGATACGTTGGCCATGGCTTGCCTCCCCTCTCCCCCAGTCCCTTTTTCCTTACCCTTAATCTGACCCTGTATGGGGTTTTGAGAGCTAGGCGACTGCTGCATCCATCTCCCCCTAAATCTGTCTGCGCCTCCTGAATTCCCTTATTCCTCTGGTAGTGACATATGGCCGACTGCTCTTGATACTGAGTTAATAATCCCAGTACATGAAAAAAACAAATTTCCCTCCTAAATCTTTCTACATCCTGTGTTATTTGAGTTTATACCATGCTACATAACATCCGAGTGAGTCAATCAGGTGGCTACGTTGTCAGTCCTGCTTCGGGTGTTCAACTAATTCCCTTCAATCATTTTCTAATGATGCACAATCTGAGCAGTTGATGAGGATGGACAGACTAGATGGGCTGTATTGGTCTTTTTCCGCCATCATGTTTCTATGTTTCCTTGCGATCTTATTTCAGGGAGAATGTTCCCCGAGACACCAACTGTCAATAATCAGTTATCATGGATTATTCCAGAGCTTTTGACTCCGGTGCACAGACTAATGCATCATCTGGCATGCATCACATGTAGGAGGCTTGTGAATAAAATGAGAGTGAGTGCCAAGGTGATGGCGTGGATTACAAACTGGTTGACTGACAGGAGACAGCGTGTAATGGAAATGGAATCTACTCTGAAGAGAGAACGGTGGTAAGTGGAGTGCCACAGGGTTCGGTTTTGGGACTGGTTCTACTCAACATCTTTGTGAGCGACTTTACGAAGGAATGGAAGGTAAAGTTTGTCTATTTGCGGATGATACTAAGATCTGCAACAGAGTGGACATGCCTGAAGGAGTAGAGAGAATGAAAAGGGATTTGGCAACTGGGATTCAATGCCAAGAAGTGCAGAGTCATGCATCTGGGGTGCTGCAATCTAAAAAAGCTGTATGTGATGGTAGGGGGGAATTGGTGTACACATTCCAAGAGAGGGATTTGGGGGTATTAGTGTCTGGAGATCTGAAGATGGTGAAGCAATGTGACAAGGCAATAGCTAAAGCCAGAAGAATGCTGGGCTGCATAGAGAGAGGAATGACCAGTAAAAGAAAGGAGGAGATAATGCCCTTGTACAGGTCCTTGGTGAGGCCTCAATTCACTAATCCATATCTCAAGAAGGACAAAGTAAGGATGGAGGCGGTCCAGGGAAGAGCGACCAAAATGGTGTGGGGTCTGCATGAGAAGACCTATGAGTAGAGGCGAAAAGATCTGAATATGTGCACCCTGGAAGAGAGGAGGTGCAGGGGAGACAGGATATAGGCCTTCAGATACCTGAAAGGTTTTAGTGATGCACATTTGATAAATCTTTTCCGTTGGAAAGAAATCAGTAGAGCTAGGGGTCATGAAATGAAACATCAGGGAGGACGACTCAGAACCAACGTCAGGAAATATTTCTTCAGGGAGAGGGTGGTGGGTGCCTGGAACGCCCTTCCAGAGGAGGTGGTGAATACCAAAACAGTGAAAGAATTCAAAAGGGCGTGGGATAAATACTGTGGATCCCTAAAGGTTAGAGGATGGAAATGAAGAAAGAGTGCATGCAGTAACTTGCTGATGTGGTGGTCACTACCCTTAACCAATAAGTCTTGATACTGTTGATGCAACTCCGTCATTGCTCTCTGCTTCAACGGCATGGGGGGAGCAGGGAATTGGATTCAAACAGCAGCCAATGAGAGCCCCGACTTTTACAGTCTGGGAAACTAATAAGGGTGGGAATAAGCTACACAGCACAGCAGATACTGCCATAGTAGGAAGCTTGCTGGGCAGACTGGGTGGGCCATTTGGTCCTTTTCTGCCGTCATTTCTCTGTTTCTATACATTGTGACCTATTGGAGTCTGTGAGATCAGGCTTTGAGAAGCTCTTTCATTAGTCACCTGCAAACCCAGGAACAGTACAACAGGCAAAACAGAGTAAAACTGACGTAAATAAAAAAAATAAGTTATGAATTCTCAACTGCACACCAATTATTTTTAATGAAAAAAAAACCAAACAATTCCTAAATGAAAAATGGATTAGCTGGATGCTCTCAGGTAATGTGGAAAAAAAAATCACCATTTAAAAAAATGGAAGCAAACCAAAATGAAAAGTTGATGCTAAATTTACAATCTTGTGACCAAATATGCAGATGACACAAAATTATCTTGAATCCTTAAAATAGCAGTGGCTTGTGAAGAACTGCAGAAGGATCTTGTGAGACTAGGAGACTGGGCTTCTAAATGGCAGATACGATTTAATGTGGGCAAGTGCACAGTGATGCACGTAGGGAAAAATAACCCCAACCAGGAGTACACAATGCTGGATTCTGTCTTAGGCGTCACCACCTAAGGAAAGGACCTCAGAGTCCTTGGGGTCAATTCCTTGAAAAATTCAGCTTAGTATGTAGTGGTGGTCAAAAAGGAGTAGCCTAGCGGTTAGAGCAGTGGCTATGAACCAGGAGTCCAGGGCTTGAGTCCTGCTGTCGCTCCTTGTGACCTTCGGCAAGTCACTTTACCCTCCATTGCCTCAGGTACAAAAACTTAGATTGTGAGCCCTCTGGGGATAGGGAAATACCCACAGTACCTGAATGTAAACCGATGTGATATGTTGGAATAAATAGAATGTCAGGAATTATTTGGAAACAAATAGAGAACAAAACTGAGAATATCATAGTGGAAGCACAGAGAGGAGAGAATCACTTCTTTGGTGGCTGAAGAGAATCAGTAAGTACAGCTTGGGGATATTTTAGAATTTATTTATTTAAAGGTTTTTATATACCGATAGCCATTTGCACATCGTATCGGTTTACAGATAACGTATAACATGATAGAGAAAATACATGGAACGATTTGGTTACATGGTATGTTAAACAGTGGGGGTACGAACATGGTGTGTAGAGGGTATAAGGTGTTGAGGGAGAACTATATATGTAGAACGAAATATGAATATAAATATAAAAGTTTTGGGTAGAATTAACTATTGGGGTATATTCTTTAGTGCATTTGTGTGCCTGTATTAAATAGCTAGTCAGAAGCAGACAAAAGCCAGGAGTTTGTGTGCCTGTATTAAATAGCTAATCAGAAGTAGGCAAAAGCCTGCCTCCATTGTATGCATAAGAACATATGAAATTGCCATGCCGGGTCAGATCAAGAGTCCATCAAGCCCAGCATCCTGTTTCCAACAGAGGCCAAACCAGGCCACAAGAACCTGGCAATTACCCAAATCTGGCAAGTCTATCTCATGCATATTCATTGTGTATATCCTGAAAACCTTGCCTGTTTGTGGTACTAGAGGACTGGAGTTCGCAATCACTGCCTTAGCTCCTGGATGAATAAGCCTGGTGTTATCCCACCTTCTGCTGCTCCTTAATCTCTCTGCAACAGCACAGCACATCTGTATTATGCATTATGCTTGTTTTAAAATACATTAAAGTTTAAAACAAAGCACACAGGAAAAGAACGAGCCTGTTTTTATAAACAGAATGTTGGCCAAGAAGCTGACATCGATAGTTAGTAACTTGTGGAAACATCGAGTCACTGACTTTTTTGTGTCACTGCTTTTATTGTGGTCATATTCTGCCCTCCTCTGAATGCTCCTGCACCCCTTCTTTGTATGTTTCCATTCATCCATCCCTTCTCCAGCTCTTTTTCCATCCGTCCATCCTTTCCTCCCCCTCCCATTTCTCCGTGCTGGCCTCCCCTCTTCTCACTGTTCCTTCCA